>NC_082650.1:90629189-91924089 GCF_028023285.1 Balaenoptera ricei | reverse complement strand
GATTACTAGGAATATAATGAACCTTTTTTCTTACTCTTCACCAAATATAAAATTATCAACAAGTATTCATTTAAATAATAAATTAAAAATAATTTCATAAGATAAAACTGATACCAGAAGATATGTGGATCATTTGCTAGTAAATGGCAAATACTTGTTTGATGCATGAACTGCTGATAAATTCAAATTAAGCTCTATCTGTGATTTCCTTAAAGTAATATCTCATTCTTTTTGATTAGATTGTTGATGAGTTTTGTCCTTTCTCCTAACTGGAACTGTATAGTTTCTCCCCGTGAGGTTTCAAGAATTCAGGTGAAGGAATGGCTGTTCTTCCTCTCTATGTGTCAATAGCTTTGACGTAATGTGGCATTTGAGTCCATATCACTTCTGTCACTACAGTGATCATACTATGGAAAAGAGAGTGAGCCCAAAGCCACCTGTGGAAAATGATATGTACTAATTTACACAGAAACATGGAGAAAGTCAAAATTGAGAATATGAACAAAATCTCGTTTTAAAAAAATAATTTTAAAAAGAAGAGCAAATGCATAAAATATGTTATATATATGATATTAACTCAAGAACTATTTACAACTAGCATTAAATATATGGAAATGGAACCTTTTGGAGGGAATCAGCATGCCTGTGTTTTTGATGTTTTATCTGAATGCTTTTATGGCCTACATAACTTTCTCTGAATGAAGGCAGGGAAAATACAGAGGAAAGACTCACTGAGTGTATGCGTGTGTGTGTGTGTGTATTTTACATATATATAACGCCATAATATTATGCACAGAAAACATAACCCTTTGTTATACATCCATGAGCTGAATATTTGTATGTATTTGAAGCCCAAATACAGCTCCCCCACTCAGCACAAATGCTGTCTCTGATACTCTGAAGTGTATAAGGCTAGGTTCACAACAGATGCTCAGCCTCACAACTCAACTGAATTCTAGCTTTAAAGAGATCAACACTATTTAGCATGTCAGGCTAGTTTATAGCAGAGCAGCCATATATTTCTTTTATTTCACTCTGATTCTAGGCTGAAATGTATCACCAGGTCCTCAGTGAGTTGTGAATAGTGCAGGATTATCACAGAAATCTTTGTGTGTCTTTTCTTCCATTATGTTAAAGGTAAAGATCCATTTTACCATTGATATTGAGCTGTAAATATGAATGGAAAATTCTTGTTCTTCTGTTCTTGCATTTTGATACAATTTTTGTTGAAGTCCAAATTTACAGGCGTTTGGGGAGAATGTTTCCTCCGGGGAAACAAAGTTTGTTAACAGTCCAGGCGAGTCTAGGCATAGAGCAAAGACAGCTCTATAAGATGCTGAGAGTATTCCGTGTCCTTTTCCATTTGTCTTTCATTCTTCGTTATTGTTCTTTTATTATTTTCAAAAGATCTTATGTCTCTAAAATTGTCCTTTTAAAATGAGAATATAATACCTAAATGGGGGTGTCACTGACTTCATGATCTGCCATTAACATCTTAGCAGGAATCATTTTATCACTTAGTCTGCTTCAGAGAGCTGAAGCTCAAGGAAATGGGACTTGGTTCAGCTTTGTTTTGAAAATGAGAATTCTGGACAAAAGTGCAAGAGTTCCCAACAAATGTAAATATGAACGCTCTTTTTAACATTATAAAATATGTCTGATTGACTATTAAGGTATATAATGGCAAAAGTCCATTGAGGATTCAGCAATATTTTATAACTAGCAATTAGGATTTGTATTGGAGAGAGCCACTCCTGGCAGAATGGAAATTGGAGCAGCCGATCATTTCCAGGAAAAGGCCTTGCATGTTTTTACCTAAAGGAACTGTTTAAGTTATTACATATGAAAAAAAAAAGGGCAGATTGAACTAAAATATGTTTGCTTTGTTAATGCTACTGCCAGAAAATGCAGGCTTGTAAGAAGGATTGCATTATTTTTATAGAATAATGAAACAGTTTTCTTTGGAGACAATGTTTATAAGATAGTGTTTCTGTGTATATACATGATGCTAACTTCCATTATCTCCCTATATCACATTTCCTGAGTCCCGAGCCTATATTTAATCTTATTCTGTCTCCATTTATATGCCTTACAGATACTTCAAACTTAAACTTTCAAAAGTATAGTTCATCATTTCCCTTCTCCAGTCCCAAATGTACTCCTTCTTGGTTTCAGATCTAAATGAACGGTACCACAGCCTGAAGAGGATTGCTAGAGGGTATTCACCCTTTCCCTTTCCTGGAAAAGTGACCGAACTTCGGGCTTTACTAGTATCCAGTTGGAAATTGAGCTGCAGCTTGTAACCAGTCTCTCTAACCACACTGACTTCTCTGAGGTCTGTTGTCCATGTTATATGAAGAGTGGCTTTGAGAACGTAAAATATCATTTTTACTTTAATAAGAGATCGAAAAGAACAAAATAAAAATGACTCATTATATCATCATCTAGACTATCCCTGTTCACATAAAATATTAACTAAAAATGTGTTGACATGTGAGATAATGGGAACTACAAAAATGTATCCAATGTGAACTGAAAGTGTCCCTGGAGCCCTCCCTTCACAGTTTTTGTACATAAAGGAGAGGTTCCTTGCCTCTGTGACATCTGGGTTTCCTGTACTGAATTCTGACATAGTATCATCATGTTTTTTTTTATAATTTCCTGTTCCTTCCTAAATGTTCTGTGTAGGCAGCTTCTGGAATGACTCCTGATAAAACAAGCTTCCTAGCACTCATTCCTACTCTCCCTTGGAGCGGGGCTGGACCACTGATGCACAGAGTACAGTGAAAGTCCTGGCATGTCACTTCCAAGATTAAGATAGTAATGACCATGACTTCTGTCTTGCTGGTATTTTCTCTGGCTCTTTTCACTTGCTCACTCTAGAAAAGCTAGGAAGTTGTGAACTGCCCTTTATAGAAACCCAGATGTGAAGCACTTGATTGAGGGCAGCCTCTGGACATTACCCAGTGAGACACTGAGGACTCAATCCAAAGCCTGTGAGGACCTGAATCCTGCTGATTACCACGTGAGTGAACTTGAAGCAGGTGCCAACCTAGCCTTGAGATCATTGGAACCTTGTAAAAGACCCTTATACAGGAGATCCTGTTAAGCTGGACCTGGATTCCTGACCTAAAGAAGTTATAAAATAATAAATCTTGTTTAAGCCACTGTGGTTTGAGATAATTTGTTATGCAGCAATAAATAATATGTTCGATTGAAAACTCCTGGAGGTAAAAAAAAAGATATCTTGTTTTACACTAAATCCCTAGCACCCATCTCACTTGGATGGAACTAGGCAAAATAGAAAACTCATTTTCTTGATATACATAGAATTCAAAGAAGAAAAAGCAAAATATATTCATAATTAAAATACCTATTAAAATTTTGTGTCCTGAACTGGAGAGAAACTAGAATGTTTTGTTGAAAGAAATGAGAGATGATTGCAAAAATTTGATTCATATGAAATGAAAGAGAAAATGTTTTTTGCAAACAAAACTCCTTATTAAATTCTGTATATACTACAAAATGATTTTTTTTTTTTTTTTTTTTTTTCTCACTGGAAACCAAGATTGAGTGGTGAATGCAAAAGTACTTTTGTGGTTAACTTTGGAAGTTGTATTACTTGGAAAAATATAGGGAAAATAATTAGACATAAGGCAATTGGGAGGAAAAATGTACTGAAACTAGAGGGGAAAAGCAGGAGAGAGGAGAAAAAAGAGAAATAATTTCCCGGAGAAGCATAATAAGGGTTGGCAGGTTGTTCATATCAGTTCCTCAATATTTTGAAGTTTTTTAATGTGTGTTTAGTTCACAGAAAGGGCTGGTCCACTTCTGAGTAGTTAGTACAAATATAGACAGCTCCTGTTCAATGGAGAGGATTATATAATCTTTTATAATTCAGTAGGAAATGGAGTTCTGAGCTAGAGGTCATTGCACAAAGAGAACCTCCAAAATTTAAAGACATCCCAGAGGGAATATTGGACTTTCCCTTGGCAGTGCAGTAAAGCTTTGAGCTAATGTCATCTATAACTTTAAGTCAGGCAGGACTCAGATGAGACATCAGTTACATATATAAACCTGAGCCTAGTTAAGTGAATCATAAGACTGTACTTATAATAAATCACTACATTTCAAATCATACCAAGAAAGTAGAAACCACTTCAAGTATTTTCAACCAGAGGTCTTTTAATTTGGTTACATAGATGGTAGAGAAGCTGAAACTCAAACACCAGGAAGCCATTTCTGCTTCCATTTATGAGGGATAAAATGAAGAGGAAGTTTAACGCAAGCCAGGGGCCAGTGTTAACAGACAGAATCTGTCTACAATTAAAATCATGTGAACATGTCCTGAAAGGACGGAAGCCACAGGAGACAGAGATGCTGGACCCTGCTCAATGCAAAGAGGAAGATACGGGGGGATATCCTGCATTCTCTATTTCTTGCATTATTTGCTGTCTGTGCCTTCCGTTGTCCAAACCCGTCCCCCAGAAGCAGATGATAGGGTTGCTTGGGAAATAGAGCTTTGGCACTCCTGTTACACAGAGCAGAGTAGAAGGACAAAAAAAGAAAATTAAACCCATCCATGTTGGGCACAACTTGTATGTAAGGGCAGTGTCAAATAACTTCATGAGAAGTGTGAATCTAGAAGTATAAATTAATGATGAAGATTCAGTTGCCATGAAACAAGTTTCCAAACATCAGCTCTGATTCACACTCTGACTTCAGAGCTCCCTTAGGATAAAAGTCGAGGAAATTCAACTCGGGGGCCCATTTAACTCTATGTAGGTGCCCACTTCAGCTCAGATCCCATATCATTCCTATGCCCCTAACCTTTAAACTGATTCTGGGGCAGGCCAACTTTTAAATCTGACTTAATTGTATGAGTCTTCCAGGTGCTGAGTTGCTTTGGTGAATTGTTCTTCCCATATGGAATCTGTTTATTCTCAACAGCGTATATCAGAGACAGGAAAATGCAGTCAGGTTTTTGAGGTAGCTAAAGAGTCGTGAATGTTCAAATCTCCTCCTCGCGTTATTCTAAACAGATTTCTAGGGAATAACCAATTACTAGTACCTTTAATGTTTCCGTAAAGTCAAAGAACCCCTACCCCACCTCCTTCATGTTTTCTATAAGGACAAGGAAGGTAACTCCCAACAGTAAAGACTTGTCTATATCTTCCTCCATCATCATTGAGGCCAATATAGTCTCTATGATCCAAAAGTTATCATCTTCATTTTCTGCTGGGAACATCTGACACTTCCTAACACAAAAGAAAAATAAAATTCTTTGGTGTAAAAAGTCACAGGATGATTAGAAATATTTTTATTTATTTTGCTTTTAGCATTCTACTAAAATATTTACAAGTTAATCATAAATTGACAGGACAACCATTTGACTTTTTCTTCATTACTTATCAGTTCTCAAAACAATTCTCCTAAAGTGTGAAAGTTTCTATAAAAATAGCAGCATGCAAACTCTTTCAGCTAGAAATAGCTTATGAGTTGATGGTGTGTGTGAATGTATGTTGTCTTCCTTTGTCTCCTGTAAGAGCTACACTTTGGCCTGAGCTTCAGTGATTAGCTTCTTTTATAAATTAGAATAAATCAGATTTTATATGTGACATATGATAAGAAAATACAGCTCTTGGGCCTGGTTATTAGTCTTTGAAAACCCAAAGTTTTTCCAAATGGTTAACAAATAGGCTGTCATCTTATTTACTCTTGTGAAATTTACTCTTGCGAAAAACTTTTTCCCCAGATGTGAAGAAATGGCTTCCTAGTTTTTGACCTGCTGCTTGTAGGTTTGAATTCAGTTTTTCTCTCAACTGGTAGATATCAGAAATTCTATCAAACATGTTAAAGATTCTGAGCTATATGGTACTGGGTGTCAAAAATTTATAGCAGGATCTCTACACCAGGTGAGAGTCCATTAGAAAGGCCACCCAGTTTTATTCTCACAACTATTGTCCATTGATTTGAGTCAACAAATGCCAATAAAATAAGGAAATGAAATTAAAGCTGTTGCTGACCAAAGTAGATCACTAAAAGCAATGATTTAGGAACACAGCACTGAGATACACAGAGCAGTGCTAGAAACCAGCTTGCTTTGTAATGGAGCAGGACCCTATGGGGAAAGCCCCAGGACAGACACGCCTCCCCATGTCCTCCACCTGCCACTTGTCTATAAAAATACTTTAGTCAAAGAATAAATTTAATCAGAGAAATGAGAAAATGCAGAAACTAAGGAAAACAGTCAAGCAAGACAAAATAATAATAGTTTAGCCATTAAACAAATCAATGACCTTTAGTTCTCTCTCAAAAGTTATAGGTAATATTCCGAGCCATGTCCCTTGAGCTATTTTGCAGATACTGAAACTCCCACTAGGTGGAAGAAGTTACCTACACGATGACCAGACTGTAGCCATGACGTAACCTGCTCCATAGTGTACAATTCCAGGAACTGGCCTCAAGGAAATAAGAATGAACTGGCCCTGGAGTTGAAAATTAACTGTACTTAAAACAATCAAGAACACGCTGATCAGACCACCACAGGACCAATTTCAAGATGACTGTTGGAGCTGATTTAGCCCTCCCTGTCTCCTGTACACCCCTGAAAGTCCCCTCTAAAAGTTCCTGCCCCCAATTGGTGGGACATGAGTCCACCTTCTCCCCAGGATTGCTGGCTTCCTCCATAAAGCTGTCTTTCCCAACCCCACCCTCGGGCCAGCATGCCTGGTCCAGGTGCCATGCTCCCCTGCCCTCCAACTCCCGCAGCCCCTAGGACACCCCTCTGCCACCTCCCCAAGGGGAAGGTCTGCTAGCCACGTCTCTCCACCTTCCTCCCCCTATCAGCGCCCCCTGGCCTCTCTGGGAACACCACCTCCCACTCCGGGCTCTCTCCCCTGAGCCCCAGGCCGCACCCCCAGCACCTCCCACCTCTCGTGGCCTGCCAGAGATCAGGGGAAAAAGAAAAAAAATTACCCTATCTTTCCTTTTACCCAACGCTGGTCTCTCAGTATTGGATTCTTGAGCAATGAACAGCTGAACCTGAGTTTGGTAGCAGCTAAGTATGTGGTATATAACTGTGGTTATTTATTTTTAAAAGAAATTATTAAAAGAGCAAGTCAAGGAAACTTCAGAGGGCTGCACTTATTTAGTTATATATAACCACCATATACAGATAGTAAAATATTAAATAATTACACTAATGGGCATCTCTTTTAAGAACTTTTTTTCCAAGCTCTATCAAAAGCACTTTGAAGTGTTTAATTTGTTTACCATTTTTTTTGTTTGTTTGTTTTGATTTTTACTACTCACAATGAGGGAACTGAGGATTAGAGAGATTATATAAACTTAAACAAATTAAGCTTACACAAGGCTGTGCTACAATGTTAAAATATTTTGATAGTACTTTATAATTTACAGTGTAGTTTCCTTTTTAGCTCACTATAATAAACGTATATTTAGCAGTCACTCTTAGGCTCTAATAAGAACTCAGTTTTGAATAATATACTCTTCTTGCCATAATGATGCTTACACTTCAGTGGATGAGAAAGGAATTGTGGTATGCACTATTTCTATAATTGAAGTATAAATGAATTGCTATGGGAGAACAGAGGAGGGTAAGGCAAGCTCTCTTTGGAAACTGGGATGGTTTCATAAGAGAAATGCCATTTGTACTACTTCTTCCAGGCAGTATTAGCATTATATAAGCAAATGTATGAATGTGGTAAAACTTGTGCATTCATAAGAAATAAAAGATTGAATGAAGAATAAACTACAAAGTAAATAAGAGCAGGAGTTAAACTTGGAAAAGGTGTATTAGGCTCATTTATAAAGACCTTAAATTCCTAGTTAGATTTAAAGAATCTCTCTGTAATGTAGTGAAAGGAGGTTTGATGAAAGATGGAATAAGCAAGGAGGAGATTACTTAAAAGGTACAAGTTATTAAGCACCAGAGATAAGACAGCAGTGCAGAGACTTGTCTACAATTCACCAAACTTATTTTATTTTTCTCTTGTTCACAATGTTGGACCATACTGATGAAACTCCTTTGAAAGTAAGATTCAGAAAAAAGAAAGACAAGGGAATTGCTGGGACACATAAAATTATTTCAGTAGATAGTGCAGATATGCCAACAGGGAAATAATATATAAAATACACAAATTCTGAAAGTTCCACCAAATTCACCAGTGGATTTTTGGAAAAGGTTTAACTTTCACTCAGATTTGTTGAAAAGAGAAGTTCACTGTGGCTTAATGAAATAGCTTATCTCCAAGGCAATGTGTGATCTTGCATCAGCCAAAGTATGATCCCGGGTCACATTAGGATGATTTTGATATTTTTTCACATTCAAAAATACACTGGTCTTGCAATGCAATATTTTATCCCAAGGACAAGGGGAACGTAATGTTAAATGAAAATACAAAACAATTCAGGATATTTATTTTTCTTTGTTAGCTGTTTATAAATTTGGAACTAAATACTTATTTTACTTTAATCTTCTGTAAAACGGTTTGTAAGTAAAATTTCTTCTTAAAAAATGTACCCTCTATCTGTCTTTTGCCCCTTCTTCTAGTCCTATATCCATATACAGGGTGATCTTGGAAGACTTAGGCAAAGATGGCAGCATGACTGATAACCTGAGTTACCAAATAATGTGTTACCAATTAGCAGGTCCAATTTTGGAATTTCAGTTAGTGAGTGATAAAGTTTTCATTATTTTAAGTACTAAGATTTGGGGCTTTATCTTTAATATGTGCTAGTGTTAATTTGAATAACACTATACAACCCTTGAATGTGTTATTCAACACTAATATCTTTAATATTCACCAGTATTACAGAATGGAAATAAAAAGGAAGATGGAAGAAACATAAGAAGTTGGTCAAACTTGTTTAACAAAACGTGAGAAAATAAAGACAAACATCACGAAGTTTTGCTTCTAGATAACCAGGTCCTGGCAATACAATACCAAGATAGGGTGGACAATGAAGAAAATTAATTTTCTCTGAAATTTAAAGATAGGCAGTCAAAATGTATGATTAGGGTTTAGTGAGAAAGGGCCACCAAAATAAAAGAAAATATTTAAAATAATATTTTGGAAGAATCTCGATAGTTCATTGAAGCAGCAAAGTAGCCATCAAATAGGGATTATCAGAATGTCTCTTATTCCTTTACATGTACTGTACAGTTTAGTACTGTTTATAAATTACATGTTGGGAAAGCATATTATATTCAGTGTTTACAGCCTCTAAAAGATTCATGCTGGGTTTTTTAAGAGTATGTTCATGTCTGGATGTCTAAAGACTAGAAATGTGGATATGTTGCACAGGAGAGAAACCAATTCTAAAACTACTATATACAGGAATCATTCTCTTAGAAATGATTTCTAAAAAGAACTGAGGACAGTCTCAGAGACCTCTGGGACAACATTAAATGGATCAATATTCGAATTATAGGGGTCCCAGAAGAAGAAGAGAAAAAGAAAGGGACTGAGAAAATATTTGAAGAGATTATAGTTGAAAACTTCCCCAATATGGGAAAGGAAGTAGTTAATCAAGTCCTGGAAGCACAGAGAGTCCCATACAGGATAATTCCAAGGAGAAACATGCCAAGACACATATTAATCAAACTATCAAAATTTAATATAAAGAAAAGATATTAAAAACAGCAAGGGAAAAACAACAAATAACACAGAAGGGAATCCCCATAAGGTTAACAGCTGATCTTTCAGCAGAAACTCTGCAAGCCAGAAGGGAGTGGCAGGACATATTTAAAGTGATGAAGGAGAAAAACCTACAACCAAGATTACCCTACCCAGCAAGGATCTCATTCAGATTTGATGGAGAAATTAAAACCTTTACAGACAAGCAAAAGCTGAGAGAATTCAGCACCACCAAACCAGCTTTACAACAAATGCTGAAGGAATTTCTCTAGGCAAGAAACACAAGAGAAGGAAAACACCTAAAATAACAAACCCAAAACATTTAAGAAAATGATAATAGGAACATACATATCGATAATTAACTTAAATGTAAATGGATTAAGTGCTCCCACCAAAAGACACACACTGGCTGAATGGATACCAAAACAAGACCCGTATATATGCTGTCTACAAGAGACCCACTTCAGACGTAGGGACACGTACAGGCTGAAAGTGAGAGGATGGAAAAAGATATTCCATGCAAATGGAAATCAAAACAAAGCTGGAGTAGCAATTCTCATATCAGACAAAATAGACTTTAAAATAAAGACTATTACAAGAGACAAAGAAGGACACTATATAATGATCAAGGGATCGATCCAAGAGGAAGGTATAACAATTGTAAATATTTATGCACCCAACATAGGAGCACCTCAATACATAAGGCAAATACTAACAGCCATAAAAGGGGAAATCGACAACAACACAATCATAGTAGGGGACTTTAACACCCCACTTTCACCAATGGACAGATCATCCAAAATGAAAATAAATAAGGAAACACAAGCTTTAAATGATACATTAAACAAGATGGACTTAATTGATATTTATAGGACATTCCATCCAAAAACAACAGAATACACATTTTTCTCAACTGCTCATGGAACATTCTCCAGGATAGATCATCTTGGGTCACAAATCAAGCCTTGATAAATTGAAGAAAATTGAAATCATATCAAGTATCTTTTCCGACCACAATGCTATGATACTAGATATCAATTAGAGGAAAAGATCTGTAAAAAATACAAACACATGGAGGCTACACAATACACTACTTAATAACGAAGTGATCACTGAAATCAAAGGGGAAATCAAAAAATACCTAGAAACAAATGACAATGAAGACACGACGACCTAAAACCTATGGGATGCAGCAAAAGCAGTTCTAAGAGGGAAGTTTATAGCAATACAAGCCTACATTAAGAAACAGGAAACATCTTGAATAAACAACCTAACCTTGCACCTAAAGCAATTAGAGAAAGAAGAACAAAACACCCCCAAAGCTAGCAGAAGGAAAGAAATCATAAAAATCAGATCAGAAATAAATGAAAAAGAAATGAAGGAGACAATAGCAAAGATCAATAAAACTAAAAGCTGGTTCTTTGAGAAGATAAACAAAATTGATAAACCATTAGCCAGACTCATCAAGAAAAAAAGCGAGAAGACTCAAATCAATAGAATTAGAAATGAAAGAGGAGAAGTAACAACTGGCACTGCAGAAATACAAAAGATCATGAGAGATTTCTACAAGCAACTCTATGCCAATAAAATGGACAACCAGGAAGAAATGGACAAATTCTTAGAAATGCACAACCTGCCAAGACAGAACCAGGAAGAAATAGAAAATATGAACAGACCAATCACAAGCACTGAAATTGAAACTGTGATTAAAAATCTTCCAACAAACAAAAGCCCAGGACCAGATGGCTTCACAGGCGAATTCCATCAAACATTTAGAGAAGAGCTAACACCTATCCTTCTCAAACTCTTCCGAAATATTGCAGAGGGAGGAACACTCCCAAACTCATTCTACAAGGCCACCATCACCCTGATACCAAAACCAGACAAAGATGTCACAAAGAAAGAAAACTACAGGCCAATATCCTTGATGAACATAGATGCAAAACTACTCAACAAAATACTAGCAAACAGAATTCAACAGCATATTAAAAGAATCGTACACCATGATCAAGTGGGGTTTATTCCAGGAGTACAAGGATTCTTCAATATATGCAAACCAATCAATGTGATACACCATATTAAAAAATTGAAGGAGAAAAACCATATGATCATCTCAATAGATGCAGAGAAAGCTTTTGACAAAATTCAACACCGACTTATGATAAAAGCCTTGCAGAAAGTAGGCATAGAGGGAACTTTCCTCAACATAATAAAGGCCATATATGACAAAGCCACAGCCAACATCATCCTCAATGGTGAAAAACTGAAACCATTTCCACTAAGATCAGGAACAAGACAAGGTTGCCCACTCTCACCACTATTATTCAACATAGTTTTGGAAGTTTTAACCACAGGAATCAGAGAAGAAAAAGAAATAAAAGGAATCCAAATAGGAAAAGAAGAAGTAAAGCTGCCACTGTTTGCAGATGACATGATACTATACATAGAGAATCCTAAAGATGTTACCAGAAAACTACTAGAGCTAATCAATGAATTTGGTAAAGTAGCAGGAAACAAAATTAATGCACAGAAATCTCTTGCATTCCTATACACTAATGATGAAAAATCTGAAAGTGAAATTAAGAAAACACTCCCGTTTACCATTGCTAGAAAAAGAATAAAATATCTAGGAATAAACCTACCTAAGGACACAAAAGACCTGTATGCAGAAAATTATAAGACACTGATGAAAGAAATTATAGGTGATACAAATAGATGGAGAGATATACCATGTTCTTGGAGTGGAAGAATCAACACAGTGAAAATGACTCTACTACCCAAAGCAATCTACAGATTCAATGCAATCACTATCAAACTACCACTGGCATTTTTTACAGGACTAGAACAAAAAATTTCACAATTTTTATGGAAACACAAAAGACCCCGAAGAGCCAAAGCAATCTTGAGAATGAAAAATGGAGCTGGGGGAATCAGGCTCCCTGACTTCCGACTATACTACAAAGTTACAGTAATCAAGACAGTATGGTACTGGCACAAAAACAGAAACATAGATCAATGGAACAGGATAGAAAGCCCGGAGATAAACCCACGCACATATGGTCACCTTGTCTTTGATAAAGGAGGCAAGCATATACAGTGGAGAAAAGACAGCCTCTTCAATAAGTGGTGCTGGGAAAACTGGACAGCTACATGTAAAAGAATGAAATTAGAACACTCCCTAACACCATACACAAAAATAAACTCAAAATGGATTAAAGACCTAAATGTAAGGCCAGACACTATCAAACTCTTAGAGGAAAACATAGGCAGAATACTGTATGACATAAATCACAGCAAGATCCTTTTTGACCCAGCTCCTAGAGAAGTGGAAATAAAAACAAAAATAAACAAATGGGACCTTATGAAACTTAAAAGCTTTTGCACAGCAAAGGAAACCATAAACAAGAACAAATGACAACCCTCCGAATGGGAGAAACTATTTGCAAATGAAGCAACTGACAAAGGATTAATCTCCAAGATTTACAAGCAGCTCATGCAGCTCAATAACAAAAAAACAAACAACCCAATCCAAAAATGGGCAGAAGACCTAAGTAGACATTTCTCCAAAGAAGATATACAGAATGCAAACAAACACATGAAAGAATGCTCAACATCATTAATCATTAGAGAAATGCCAATCAAAACTACAATGAGATATCATCTCACACCGATCAGAATGGCCATCATCAAAAAATCTAGAAACAATAAATCCTGGAGAGGGTGTGGTGAAAAGGGAACCCTCTTGCACTGTTAGTGGGAATGTAAATTGATACAGCCACTATGGAGAACAGTATGGAGGTTCCTTAAAAAACTAAAAATAGAACTACCGTACGACCCCACTACTGGGCATATACCCTGAGAAAACCATAATTCAAAAAGAGTCATGTACCACAATGTTTATTGCAGCTCTATTTACAATAGCCAGGACATGGAAGCAACCTAAGTGTCCATCATTGGATGAATGGATAAAGAAGATGTCACACATATATACAATGGAATATTACTCAGCCATAAAAAGAAACGAATTTGAGTTATCTGTAGTGAGGTGGATGGAGTTATAGTCTGTCATACAGAGTGAAGTAAGTCAGAAAGAGAAAAACAAATACTGTATGCTAACAGATATATATGGAATCTAAGGCAAAAAAAAAAAAGATCATGAAGAACGTAGTGGCAAGATGGGAATAAAGACACAGACCTACTAAAGACTGGACTTGAGGATACGGGGAGGGGGAAGGGTAAGGTGTGACAAAGTGAGAGAGTGGCATGGACATATATACACTACCAAACTTAAAATAGTTAGCTAGTGGGAAGCAACCGAATAGCACAGGGAAATCAGCTCTGTGCTTTGTGACCACCTAGAGGGGTGGGATAGGGAGGGTGGGAGGGAGGGAGATGCAAGAGGGAAGAGATATGGGAACATATGTATATGTATAACTGATTCCCTTTTTTTATAAAGCAGAAACTAGCACACCATTGTAAAGCAATTATACTGCAATAAAGATGTTAAAGAGAAATGATTTCTAATATCATGAATTTGAATAGTATCTCAGGAGCCTGCATTGAAATATAAGAATAAAGTGCCATTGAGGTTTACCTCTATTTAGTGAACAAGAAGGGTAGTTAGCAAACCTAAGTATAGTCAAGAGGTAGGAGCAAAAGCTGAAAAAAAGAAGTAGTGTGAAGAGTCAATGGCAAATTTCACTGAACATATCCCATATCAGACTTATTGGGCCCATCAGGGAAATGATTCTCGTTTATTTTCAAAGTGGACAAAAATATAGTTTTTAAGTGTATCTGTCATGATTTTGATCCTGGTCCAAAAGCAAGCTGAACCCATATGGACACGTGATGAGCAGATAAAGTCATATCTTCACATATTTCAACTAAAAAGCATATTAAAATAGACTAACAATAAGAGAAAAAATAAAACAGAATGACCACCTTGACTAAAGCTTCTCTCCCAAATATTACGGTTGAAAGCATACCTTGTATACTAGAAGAAAAGGCACCCTTAGATATAACTGAGTTTTAAGTGTTCAAGGTTTGTTATGGAAATGAAGCAGAAGAAAGAAAGAAGAAAATCAACCAGGGTCTAATAAAGCAAAAACAATTTAAGACAATGCATTTTTTCAGGCTGTGAATATTTTAGCATGCAAGCTGAATGAAATATATTATGGAAGGTATAAGAGAAGACTTTCAGAAGAAGTAAGGTCTGAGAGGAGTTTGGAAGAGAAGAAAATACTTTGATAGACAAAAGAAGATAAAAGCATTAATAAACACTAACTATGTAACACAAACTTGATAGAGAGGATAATTAACATAGGCTGATCCTCTTGGTTCAGTATGAAGCTTCTCTACCCACAAGTCATTTGACCTTAAGCAAATTACCTCCCTTTCATATACTCACCAGTAAACACGTAGAAGAATAATTTATTATTCAAATGATATGTTTAGAGGGATTAAACAAGGATCTTATTAATAATTATGTTGTGACAACAGGTGCACAACTAGGACAGACTAGAATATTTGGTCACCCTATTAAGTAGGCAAAATATTGAGGTTAAGCAGATTAGTGATTGCTGTTTTCTCCCTTCAGTTTTCAGTGTTCTTTCTATCCCGTAAGTAGCTCAAGGTCTGTGATAAGATATGTCATGCCGTCTCTCTCTGAAATCTGCCCAAAAGAAAATAAGCCCCTAGTATTCCAGGCTAACCCATTTTTGTAGTCAAACATACCTGGTTTGCTCCTTCAGGGTTGTGATCAGCCATCAGCATTTTTTTTTTCAATCTCCATAAATGAGCTAAAAATAAAATAACTTAATCTAATAACTCTATGGTTATACTTCAAATGTAACTAGGGACATACAAGTCATAATGCTTTAAACCCAAGTATCTGAAATCCACAGGAAGAGGTTAAAGTATGAGAATTGAAGGATAAGGAAGAAATCTTATTTGTCCTGGGGGATGTCCTTAAATCCTTCAGATAATAGTATAGTTAAAGCATACTTCCTTTCCTCACTTACCTTTTAGAACTCGCTCTGAAGAGCATGGGGATCATAGTCTGAGTTTCAATTCAGGATTTGTTTATTATAGCTGTGACTTCTTAAGCAATGGTCAATAAACCATGGTAAACTACACTTTCTTCAACAATGCAATGAGGTTATTTCCTTTAAAATGGCACAATGTTTTTTTATGAAGATTAAATGAAGTAGAAATGTTGAGTACTTAGTATGATGTCTGACCTACTAAATAGTCAAGATATGCCATTTAGCAATCTTTAATATTACATTGTAGAATTGTTGGTATTTATGCTGTCTTGTAATAGATAGTTTAAAAATTGTGTAATGCTCTCCAAAGAGCAATTGTGAGATGTTTTTTATAGTGTTCTGTACTTATGTCCATCATTTGTGTAAAAGATTCACAGAATTAAATGAAACTCTGGGGGGTCTCTACTCTTTAAATTAATCATTTTGATCCCATTCCTAAAATTACATAACCACAGTAAACAAGTCTCTGAAAAAAGTATGTATGGATAAACTCTAAAGACTTTCTATTCCCAAGGTACACACAATACTCATAATTTAATCTGGGCCATTCCTTCATGAATCATACACACTCCCAGTCATTAGTGTTGGTACTATCTCTTCCACCTGATGTTTTCAAATGTAAAGATGGTAATATCTTTCCAGTTTCCAGAGAGCTTCAATTTGTTAGTATGTAGAAATTTCCTTTCATGGACATACTTCTTGATGTATTTTACTTAACAATCCAAACCCCTTTTTTTACACTGAAGAGTGGTGCTGATTAGATTCTTTGTTTAAAAAAATATGTCTTTTATGTCATTTCCGTATAACCAAAGCAAAAATAAAGGAATATAAGTTGTGTGTGTATATTTGGAAAAAATAAGAAATAAGCACTGCAAGCAATATGACAGATTGTCATATATTATTCTCATAACATCTATAAACACGAGCCAATGTCTTTTTTTTTTTTTTTCTTTTTTAGTGTAAAGGCAATTGTGTTTAAGAGCAGGGGATTTGGAGTCAGAATGACCTGTGCTTGTTCCCGTCTCCAATTCTTATTTGCTATATTCCAACTAAGGTTTATAATTCCTTTTAGTCTTGATATTCACAATTTTATAATGGTGTTCATTATGTGTGTATATGTATTTTATATATATATATATATATATATACACACATAATATATATATATTATATAATATATACACATAATATATATCTTTTAACATAGTTACTGTAATAATTTAATGAGTTATATACTTAAAGTTTCTAGCAAAATTTCTGTCACATAGTAAATAGTCTTTAAGTTGTGGTTGATAATAGTAACATTTTTAGTAATATGTTCTTCACTGCTTTTCTATGGATGTTAATTAAATAAAATATTTGGATTATTTAAAATTTGACATCTCTGAAATTATTAAAATATTCTAAATGATAGCCTTGGTGGGCTTATACTAATGAAGAACTCATACATGAATATAAAGCAATTTCATAGCCATTTTCCTCTGGAATCCAAGAATAAAGGAAGTTCTTAGGGTACTGTTTTTTATTTCATTTCATTAAGCTAAGGAAAGATTTAGAAGGAATACTCAAAAAAATAGGTAGCATTAGTTTAAAAAAATAAGATTGCTGGTAAGGTAAAGCATTTATAAAAAGTTAACATACAATTAGGTTACTGCCACATCTCTTAGTCCACTGCCCTTCTACACCTCAAAACCCTCACAGCAGCCAGCGTGCTTTTTGTTAAACATGATATAGATTATGTGACTGCTCCATTAAAAATCCTTCAATGCTTCCATTAAACTTAAAGTACAATCTAAATTCTCCATCAGAGATTACAAATCCTGTGTGATCTCTTCCTTGCCTAACACTCTCCCTTGAGGACAAACGTCTTACTCTCTTCCTAAGTTGTTAGGCTTCACCCAGAGCTTTCTTTCTATTCTTGGAGAACATTTATGTTTATTCCCAGAAAATACATTTTGTACTTGCTACTTCCTCTGCCTCGAAAGATCTGGACTTGGATTTTAGCACAGTTGTGATATTTTTGTAATTCACATATTAACCCAATGATGTCTCCTTTCAGAGGCTTTCCTCAACTATTAAATCCAACATACTCTAAACCCCTTCCTTATCACTAACACCCCAATCATTGTCAATCACACCACTCTTGTATTGTCTTAACACTTATTACTCTCTGCAAGTCCCATTCATTCATTCTCTTGCCTGTTGACTGCAAGGTAGTTGAGACTAAGGATGTCATTCACCTTTTCCATTGTTGTATTTCTAGCACCCAGAATATTATTTCCTAAATGATAGTAACACAGTATATATGTTTACAGACCAGAAAAAAAGATATGAATTAAAAGAGAAGCCTGTCTACATGATCTCATTAATTTTTTTTTTTTTAAATTGACGAAAAATATTCAGTGGCAATGAGCAGGGAACGGTGTCTTACCCTTCAAAATTTGAAATTTGTTGCAACATGACAGCAATTTAAAAACAGTTAAGTGTACTTTACCTAAAACAATTAGAGAAAGAAGAACAAAAAAACCCCAAAGTGAGCAGAAGGGAAGAAATCATAAAGATCAGATCACAAATAAATGAAAAAGAAATGAAGGAAAAGATAGCAAAGATCAATAAAACTAAAAGCTGGTTCTTTGAGAAGATAAACAAAATTGATAAACCATTAGCCAGACTTATCGAGAAAAAAAGGGAGAAGACTCAAATCAATAGAATTAGAAATGAAAAAGGAGAAGTAACAACTGACACTGCAGAAATACAAACGATCATGAGAGATTACTACAAGCAACTCTATGCCAATAAAATGGACAACCTGGAAGAAATGGACAACTTCTTAGAAGTGTACAACCTTCCGAGACTGAACCAGGAAGAAATAGAAAATATGAACAGACCAATCACAAGCACTGAAATTGAAACTGTGATTAAAAATCTTCCAACAAACAAAAGCCCAGGACCAGATGGCTTCACAGGCGAATTCTATCAAACATTTAGAGAAGAGTTAACACCTATCCTTCTCAAATTCTTCCAAATATAGCACAGGGAGGAACACTCCCAAACTCATTCTACAAGGCCACCATGACCCTGATACCAAAACCAGACAAAGATGTCACAAAGAAAGAAAACTACAGGCCAATATCCTTGATGAACGTAGATGAAAAAACTCCTCAACAAAATACTAGCAAACAGAACATTAAAAGGATCATACACCATGATCAAGGGGGTTTACCCTAGGAATGCAAGGATTCCTCAATATATGCAAACCAATCAATGTGATACACCATATTAAAAAATTGAAGGAGAAGAACCATATGATCATCTCAATAGATGCAGAGAAAGCTTTCAACAAAATTCAACACCCATTTATGATAAAAACCCTCCAGAAAGTAGGCATAGAGGGAAATTTCCTCAACATAATAAAGGCCACATATGACAAACCCACAGCCAACATCGTCCTCAATGGTGAAAAACTGAACCCATTTCCACTAAGATCAGGAACAAGACAATGTTACGCACACTCACCACTATTATTCCACATAGTTTTAGAAGTTTCATTCACAGCAATCAGAGAAGAAAAAGAAATAAAAGGAATCCAAATAGGAAAAGAAGAAGTAAAGCTTCCACTGTTTGCAGATGACATGATGCTATATATAGAGATTCCTAAAGATACTACCAGAAAACTACTAGAGTGAACCAATGAATCTGGTAAAGTAGCAAGATTCAAAATTAATGCACAGAAATCTCTTGCATTCCTATACACTAATGATGAAAAATCTGAAAGTGAAATTAAGAAAACACTCCCATTTACCATTGCAACAAATAGAATAAAATATCTAGGTATAAACCTACCTAAGGAGACAAAAGATTGTATGAAGAGAATTATAAGACACTGGTGAAAGAAATTAAAGATGATACAAACAGATGGAGAGATATACCATGTTCTTGGATTGGAAGAATCAACACTGTGAAAATGACTCTAATACCCAAAGCAATCTACAGATTCAATGCAATCCCTATCAAATTACCACTGGCATTTTTCAGAGAAGTAGAGCAAAAAATTTCACAATTTGTATGGAAACACAAAAGACCCCGAATAGCCAAAGCAATCTTGAGAAAGAAAAACGGAGTTGGAGGAATCAGGCTCCCTGACTTCAGACTATACTACAAAGCTACTGTACTCACGGGACTATGGTACTGGCACAAAAACAGACATATAGATCAATGGAACAGGACAGAAAGCCCAGAGATAAACCCAGGTACATATGGTCTCCTTATCTTTGATAAAGTAGGCAAGAATACACAGTGGAGAAAAGACAGCCACTTCAATAAGTGGTGCTGTGAAAACTGGCCAGCTACATGTAAAAGAATGAAATTAGAACACTCCTTAACACCATACACAAAAATAAATTCAAAATGGTTTAATGACCTAAATGTAAGACCAGACACCATCAAGCTCTTAGAGGAAAACATAGGCAGAACACTCTATGACATAAATCACAGTGAGATCCTTTTTGACCCACCTCCTAGAGAAATGGAAATAAAAACAAAATTAAACAAATGGGACCTAATGAAACTTAAAAGCTTTTGCACAGCAAAGGAAACCATAAACAAGATGAAGAGACAATCCTCAGAACGGGAGAAAATATTTGCAAATGAAGCAACTGACAAAGGATTAATCTCCAAATTTAAAAGCAGCTCATGCAGCTCAATATCCAGAAAACAAACAACCCAATCCAAAAATGGGCAGAAGACCTAAATAGACATTTCTCCAAAGAAGATATAAGGATTGCCAACAAACATATGAAAGAATGCTCAGCATCATTAATCATTAGAGAAATGCAAATCAAAACTACAATGAGATATCATCTCACATTTGTCAGAATGACCATCATCAAAAAATCTACAAACAATAAATGCTGGAGAGGGTGTGGAGAAAAGGAAACCCTCTCGCACTGTTGGTGGGAATGTAAATTGATACAGCCACTATGGAGAAGAGTATGGAGGTTCCTTAAAAAACTAAAAATAGAACTACCATATGGCCCAGCAATCCCAGTACTGGGCATATACCCTGAGAAAACCATAATTCAAAAGAGTCATGTACCAAAGTGTTCTTTGCAGCTCTATTTACAATAGCTAGGACATGGAAGCAACCTAAGTGTCCATCAACAGATAAATGGATAAAGAAGATGTGGCACGTATATACAATGGAATATTACTAAGTTATAAAACGAAATGAAATTGAGTTATTTGTAGTGAGGTGGATGGACCTAGAGTCTGTCATACAGAGTGAAGTAAGTCAGAAAAAGAAAAACAAATCCTGTATGCTAACACATAAATATGGAATCTAAAAAAAAAAAAAAAAAAAAAAAAAAAAATGTTCATGAAGACTCTAAGGGCAAGATGAGAATAAAGACGCAGACCTACTAGAGAATGGATTTGAGGATATGCGGAGGGGGAAGGGTAAGCTGGGACAAAGTGAGAGTGGCATGGACATATAAACACTACCAAACATAAAATAGATAGCTAGTGGGAAGCAGGCGC
Organism: Balaenoptera ricei; assembly: GCF_028023285.1. Classification (NCBI taxonomy): domain Eukaryota; kingdom Metazoa; phylum Chordata; class Mammalia; order Artiodactyla; family Balaenopteridae; genus Balaenoptera; species Balaenoptera ricei. Next base: position 91,902,848 of record NC_082650.1, on the reverse strand, counting down.
ATAGCACAGGGAGATCAGCTCTGTGCTTTGTGACCACCTAGAGGGTTGGGAAAGGGAGCGTGGGAGGGAGGGAGACGCAAGAGGGAAGAGATATGGGGACATATGTATATGTATAACTGATACACTTTGTTATAAATCAGAAACTAACACACCATTGTAAAGCAATTATACTCCAATAAAGATATTAAAATTAAAAAAATAAATAAATTAAAAAATAAAAACAGTTAAGTGTGGACAGAAGTATCAGTATATACACCATGGAATTTGTGTAATACACACAGCCAATTCATCACTAAATTGTGTACAATCTGATTCTTCCATAGGCATCACATCTGACCCTTCCTCTGGATCCCCTTTGAAAGGCTTTATTTCAGGCTCTCAGCATCATTCTCTGTCTTCTAATTAAGTAATGTCTTTAAATTATGAATTTCATTCTCACTTGAATCAAGAATCAGTGGAAATCACTGTTGTAATCAACAAGTTAATTCACATATATGTATTAAATTGTTCCCTAAAATCAATTTCTTTAAAGTGAAAGCCTTACTTTGATTTTTCAAAATGTCTTTCATAAGTACTGCATCATCACATTAAATAGTCAATAATTTAATATCTGATATTTTTATGGCAGGACTTGGCAAAATATGACTCAGGGACCAAATACAGCTGTCTATCTGTTTTTGTAAGTAGAATTTTGCTGAATCAAAAGGACACCATTTTTTAATATATCCCTTATGGCTGCTTTAATGCTATAATGGCAGAACAGTTGCAGCAGTCTGTAAGGCTTAAAAAGCCAAAAATATGCATTATTTGCCAATTTTCAGAAAAAGTTTTATTGTTCCTGTTTGGTACCATTGGTTTGTAGAGATTAGAAAAGCTGAATACACTTCAAATCATTTACCTGCAGCAGTTTTAAAAGACATACTAGTCTCTTTATTTTCCCATGCAGCCTATAGGATTACCTCTCAGGATCTCTTATTAGCCTTTAAACGTTGATGACATGGCAAACAGACATTGCTTCATTTTGACTAGCCTCTTAATAAAACTCTTTATAGACAAGTTACTTTGTTTAGCAGGAAGTCAATAAACCACAGTGTAAGTCAGTAGATAACGCTATTTTAAACTTTCAAAGTAATGATTAGTTTCTCTATAGAGGTGGGAGATTACTAGCATTGCAAAATAACTTTGTACCTAGAAAAGAAGCTCTTCAATCTGTTGCACACAACTGCTTTTCACAGCTTTTTGATGTGGTGTATACAGTTAAGGATGGTATATTTTTAAAAAGCTTAAGTTTATGATGTTTATCTATATATATTTTATGCTTATCTAAAATACTTTCACTATTAATTGGCATATCATGGTAATAGGAAAAGCCCTCACTTAGTGAGGAAAGTTTTAATTTTTGACCCACACCAGGTAAAGGGATGCTCTTGGAGTGTCTGTTCCCAAACTGTAGATGATGAAATTGAGGACTGCTAGATGAATTCACATACATAAATGAAGTGGCTGATACAGCCATGACAAAATGAATTTGGTTTGGAACTTAGGCCCTTTTTCAGAAGCATAGAATTTATCCATATAAAAACTTTTTTTTTTTTTTTTTTAAATTTAAAGGCTTCAAGCTTTCTTTACAATAGGGATTATAATGACGGAAATTTTCCTTTCTGTAATAGGGTTTCTGTCCTCTTTGGACCTTCAACAATATTAGCTATGGCTTAGGATCAGAGAAAAATAATACCAGTTGCTGGAGATTGCTTTGTCCTTCAGGATGTCAATAGCCATCCCTCACTGGTCACTCTGATCTCTGCTTGGCAGCTTCTCTGCCTACACACAGGCAGCTATGATTTGTAGCTTTCAATTTTAGAGCTAGCATAGCAGTGCTATATTAAACTCATGGTCATTATCATTCAATGAGTCCTTAATATGGCAAGACAACCTTGCTTCATTTTCCAGTCAAATCGTTCTTTCCCTCATACTGCAGTTATTTGAAAACTATGCATCAAAACGGAGTTGTTGGGAACCTGCCCTGTTGGGCACCTGTGAGTCGACTTTGGCTTTGCCACATGGGTGACCTGGGGACAGGGGTTAACCTCTCCCCCTCTCAGTATTCTCTTTTGTAAAATGATAAATGTAACAAAACCTACCATGTACACTTGTAATAGCATAAATGGAACTTAACATACAGCAAGCCCTAATAAACAGTGAGTCATTGTCACCATGAAGCTCCTCTCTCTCCTCACTATCATCATTCTCAAACATCTAACCCATTTGCTACTCTTTCAATTGAGAAAGTAGAACCAGTTCCACAAGATTAACCCTGAGTCCTTCTGTCTCTCCTTGTGTCATGTTTCTTCCTATCTAAGGCCTATTTCTCTCTTTCCTCTATGCTCTATGCCTTCTTATAGAATGCTATGCATTGTTCAACTAGTTGCTCTTTTCTGGATCTTTCCTGAAAGATGTAAATGTTCTCTCATTAAAAATAAACTATGGAACTACAGAACTTCTGTGGTATGGCTCCTTTTGCATGGGTCCAGAATTTTGTTCCCCTTGCCTCTTCAGGGTGGTAAGACCTATTCCTTGTTGCTAGTTATTAGGTGCTTCATCATCCTGTATGTTTCCTTACCCTCCTCACAATTCTGTAAATAATTCTTTCATTGAAATGTCATATTTAAATCCTTTTGTGTGTGCTTCTGTAGTGTGCCCAGACAATGACTGACATGGATGCCTGTGAGTTTCATGGAGTCAGTGGGAGTGCTAGGTTGACAATTTTAAGATTTCAATCATTGAAATTCTATTCATGGCTTACTACATGCAAGGTGCTGAGATATTTTAGCAATCAACAATGAATGGTGACCGAAAGCAAATAGAAAGTGTATGATCAGACATGTATTTCATGAAAAGAAGCTTATTACTTATCTCAGGAACTAATTTCTCTTCTTTTCCAAAATAAACACCATTTCCAATCCTCAATTTATTCTAAACATTAGAATATCTACTACTGATCATTACATATTTAGAAACAATATTCATTTAACATAAAAAAGGAGCAAGTGAATTACTATCCTTGTTTCTTTGGCCACAATTAAAGCTGTCCCACAGAGAAGAAAACACAGTACATGTGAGAGGCATCTATATTCCTTTAACTAAAACACATTTAACAATTCATCTTTTGAAGCACAAAGAAAGTGTAAAACCTTAGGAAACACATCTTCAAATATTGTTAAAAATCAGTTTGTCTGATAATGACATCATGGAATATTACTTATTGTAGTAATGGCGTACATAGAATTTAAAACACAAAGCCATGTTAAATTTGAACTCTACGTATCTACTTCCTGTTTTTCCTGTTCCCGCCTCCCACGTGTGATGGCATCTGTGAAGATTACAAAATTGCAAATGCCAGATGGCAATATGATAATTAGGTTCAAACCAGTTTCATTTCTTCATGTAATGGAATGATAAAATTTGTAAATGTTTTATTCATTATTATTATTTTTTAGAGAATAGAGTTGAACTTTTGAAAATAGATTATATCTTTGAATTATAGTAGTTTTGCCCTACTAAACTCACCTTGGAAAGTTGTAATATTTGATTGGCTAAACTTCGTTTTGGAGATTATTGTACTAAGGAACGAAATTGGGTCATTTGAGGAGATATGGATGGACCTAGAGTCTGTCATGCAGAGTGAAGTAAGTCAGAAAGAGAAAAACAAATAACGTATATTAACGCATATGTGTGGAATCTAGGAAAATGGTACAAATGAACCATTCCTGCAGGTCAGGAATAGAGACACAGACGTAAAGAAGGGATGTGTGGACATGATGTGTGTGGGGGGGATGAATTGGGTGATTACATTTGACACGTGTAAAACAGATAGCTAGTGGGAACATTTTGTATAGTGCAGGGAGCTCAGCTTGGTGCTCTGTGGTGACCTAGAGGGGTGGAATGGTTGTTGGGAGACCCCAGAGGGAAAGGATATATGTACACATATAACTGATTCACTTCATTGTACACAGAAAGTAACACAACATTGTAAAGCAACTATACCCCAATTAAAAAAAGAAAGATGCATAGTTAATAACCTATACCATGAACAGAAAAATAATACAAAATGTGATATTCTAAATATCATATTTTGAAAAAAAACAGTTTTTACAACTTTGTTGATACAAAAATAAATAGTATTGAAAATCCAGCAAAATATTGTTCCTCATTAGGAGGTGATATCAGCAAGATGGTGAAATAGGAAGCCCCACACCCTACTTTTCCCACTGAAGTACCAATTTAATAACACATGGACCAATTCCCATTGCAAGGCCAGAAATGAGTTAAGAGGCTCTTCTATTACAGGTGAGGATTAACCCAGCTGTGTCAAAGCAGGTAGTTAAATTTTTGACACTTACTTGCCGGGACCCCTCTTCCAGGCTCACAAGACACAATCGAAAGGAAACTCCCAACTCCCAGATTATCCCTGGACAGGGAAAGAGGACACTGGAACATTCTGACTTTTTGAGAGGCTATGTGAGGCACCAGTTTCTGTCTTGTCTGAATCTAAGTCCTACAGGAAGGCATCAGGAGGTGGCACTGAGGACAGAGGCATTGGCTTGAACCAGTATGGCTCTCACTTGCCATTACATCTCTCCTTGGCTCAGTGCAGAATCTTGCCCAACTCAGAGAACTGACAGGACCTGTGAACTTGAGGTGCCTTGGGGCCACTGAGGATAAGAAAATAACAAAAACTGGGCTGCTTAGAACAGCTCGGAGAACCAGCAGTACTGTAGACAGACACCATGAGGAGCAGGATATTACAAACTCCTGAAAAAGTAAACTGGGTAAACCTCTCTAATTGGAAATTTGCACACACAAGTTCAGAGAAAACTATTTCACAGAAAAGGTTTGAGAGGGCCCCAGAATCTCTAGCTTGGTAAAAATCTTCTGCCTATGAAGCCAGTCCATAAAGACTGGGAGAGAGAGCTGTTTCTTAAAATGTGTAAATTCTAACACAAAGTAACAATGCACACATGCAATAACAAACAAACAAAACAACAACAACAAAAAGAGGAACATGGCCCAACCGAAGGAACAAAATAAATCTCCAGAAAATGATCCCAAAGAAATGAAGGTATATTAATAACCTGACAATGAATCCAAAATAATTATCAGAAAGATGCTCAATGACCTCAAGATAATGATGAATAAACATGATGAGAATATCGAGAGATAGAAAAAACAAACAAGTTAAAAAAATGTAGAATACAATAGCTGAATTAAAAATTTCACTAGAAGGGTTCAACAGCAGACTTGATCAAGCAGAAGAAAGAATCTATGAACTCAAAGCAGGTCACTTTAATTATCCAGTCACAGGAACAAAAGGGAAAAAGAAATGATGAAGAAAGAGAAGAAAGCCTAAGGGCTTTCTTTTAAGACACACACTAAAGATGACTAAAATATACACTATGGGAGTTTCAGTAAGAAAAGTGAGCAAAATGAAGCAGAAAGCTTATTTGAAGTAATAATGGCTGAAAACGTCTCAAACAGGGGAAAGAAATGGAATCCAGATTCAAGAAGAACAAGAGATTCAATTAAGATAAACTAAACACACACACACATAGGCACACATACACACAAACACACACAAATGAGACATATTATGCTCAATTTTTCAAAAATCAAAAGCAAAGAGCCAATTTTGAAAGCAGCAAGGGAAAAGAAACTCATCACATAAAAGAAACCCTATAAGCTTATCAGTAAAATCCTCAGCAGAAACCTTGCAAGGCAGAAGGGAGTGGGATGACATATTCAAAGTACCGAAAGAAAAAAAAAAAAAAAAAAAAAAAAAAACTTTCAACCAAGAATACTATACCCAGAAAAACATTCCTTATTCCTTAACAAATGAAGGAGAAATAAATTCCCAGATAAACGAAAGCTGAAGAATTCCATCTCACTAGACCTGTATTACAAGAAATGATACAGGGAGTTCTTCAAATTGAAATAAAAATTCGTTAGATAGCAAGATAAAACATATGAGAATATAAAGTTTAGTGGTAAAGGTAAATATATGGACACATACAGAATATGTAATAATGGTACATAAACTACTTTTAACTTTGGTATAGAAATTAAAAGACAAAAGTATAAAGATAACTGTAACTATAATAGTATGTTAATGGACACTCTATAAAAATCTGTAATTTTTTACATCATTTACAAAAATGTGTATGAAGAAAAGAGTAATTTTTATATAGTTGAAGTTAAGTTGTTATCAGTTTAAAATATGTTGTTATAAGATGTTTAATGCAAGCCCCATAGCAAATACAAAGAACATAGCTAAAACAAATACACAAAAGAAATTGAAAAAGGAATCAAAGTATGTCACTATAAAAAAAAAAACAATGAAACACAAAAAAAGACAGTAAGAGAAGAAAAGAGGACAAAAACACCTGCAAGACAGGAACAATTAACAACATAGTAATATCAGTAATTACTTGAAATATAAATACATTAAACTCCTGCAATTAAAGTCTGAGTGAATGCAAAAACAAGATCCTACTCTATGTTGTCTATAAAGGACCCAATTTGGATTTAAAGATAAACAAAGGCTGAAAGAGAAAGGATGGAAAGAGATATTTCTTGCAAATGGTAACTGAAGCATAACTATGCTTATATCAGACAAAAGTAGCTTTAAGTCAAGAATTGTCACAAGACACAAAGAAGGACATTATATAATGATAAAACAGTCAATTCACCAGGAAAATAAAACAATTATAGATATACTTGCACCCAACATCAGAGTACCCAAATATATGTAGCAAATATTGACAGAACTGAAGGGAGAAATAGCAACACAGTAACACTGGGAGACTTCCATATGCCACTTTCAATTATGGATAGAAGAACCAGATGGGAGATCAGTAAGAAAACAGAGGACTTGAACAACATCATAGAACAAATGGACCTAATTTCACTCAACAGCAGCAGAATACACATTATTCTTCAGAAAACATGGAACATTCTCCATGATAGATCACCTATTCAGTTACAAAAAGTCAATAAATTATGAAGATTAAAATCATGTCAAATATATTTTTGATAACATAGAATCAATGCAAGAAAGAGAGCTGGAAAACTCACAAATATGTGGAAATTAAACAACACACTTTTGAACAACCAATAGATCAAAGAAGGACTCAAAAGTGTTTTTCTTTTTTTCTAATTTCCTGAGAAAATATCTTGAGACAAATGAAAATGTAAACACAACATACCAAAGCTTATGAGATACACCAAAAACAGTAGTAAATAGGAAGTTTATAACTTCAAATGCCTGAATTACAAAAGAAGAGAGATCTCAAATAAACAACCTATTTATTTCTTTTGGAATTAGAAAAAGAATAGACTAAGCCAAAAGTTAGCAGAAGCAAGGAAACTATAAAGATTAGAGTAGATATAAAAACAACAGAGAATAGAAAATCAATAGAAAAATTTTAAATTTTTAAGTAAAAATTTCATTTTTTTAATTTCACTGAAGTTGGTTTATTAAAGGATAAAAAAATTGACAAAACCTTAGTTAAACTAACTAGGGAAAGAAAGAGAGAAGACTCAAAATCAGAAACGAAATAAGATATATCACATAATGATGCCACAGAAATGAAGTAAATCATGAGATTACTATGAAAAATTATACACCAAGAAGTTAGATAAACAAAAGAAATGAATACATTCCTAGAAATATGTATCTTACCAAGACTGCATCATGAATAAATGGAGAATCTAAACAGATCAATACCTACTAAGGTGATTGAGTCAGTAATCAAAAACTGCCTAATAAAGAAAAGTTAGGATCAGATGGCTTCACTGGAGAATTTTACCAGTCATATAAAGAATTAACTGAAATCCTTCTCAAACTCTTTCAAACAACTGAAGAACAGAAAATACTTCCAGACTCATTTTATGAGGTCAGCATTATTATCATAGCAAAGCCTGACAAAGACACTGCAATAAATAAATAAATAAATAAATAAATAAATAAATAACTGAAGACCTGATAAATATAGATGCAAAAATCCTCAACAAAATACCAGCAAGCCAAATCAAATAGCACACTAAAAACGTCAGACATCATTACCAAGTGGGATTTATTCATGAGATGCAATAACCATTCAACCTACAAAAAAAAAAAAAAAAAAATCAATGTGATATACCACATCAACAGAGGGAAATAGAAAAATCACATGATCATCTCAATAGATGTAGAAAAACATTTGACAGCATTCAACACCTTTCTATATAAAAAACCCTCAACTTACTAATAAGAGAAGGAAATTACCTCGACACTCTAAAGACCATATAAGAAAAGCCCAAAGCTAACATCATAATCAATGGGGACAAACCAAAGCTTTTCTGCTAAGACTGGGAACAAGGCAAGGATACCTGCTCTTCACCAAGTGTATTCCAAATAGTACTAGATGTCCTATTTAGAGCAATTAGATGGGAAAAAGAAGTAAAATACATCCAATCAGATAGGAAGAGTAAAATTATCCCTGTTCACAGATGACATAATCTTATACACAGAAAACGCTAAAGATTCTGCACAAACACACACAAGTTAGAACTAATAAACAAATTTAGCTAAGTTGCAGGATAAAAAAATAAACATACAAAAATCAGCTATATTTCTATACACTAGCAAAAACACAAAAATAATGTGAAAATGAAATTAAGGAAACAATCTCATTTACAATAACACAAAAATAATAAATTACTTAGGAATAAACATAAACAAGGCAGTGAAAGACTTTTACATTGAAAACCACAAATATTGGTGAAACAAGTTAAAGAGGACACTAACAAAGGAATGGTCATGGACAGTAAAAATGAACATTTTTAAAATATCTATTCCACCCAAAGTAATATAGAGATTCAAAGCAAGCACTATAAAAATCCCAATGGTATTTTTATAGTGCTTGCTTGAAACAGAAAAAAAAAATCCTAAAATTCATATAAAACCACAAAGTACACCAAAAAGCAAACAAACAAACAAAAAAAAAACCCAATAAACAGACAAAAACAAAAAACAAAAAACCTTGAGCAAGAAGAACAAAGCTGGAGTCTTCACACTTCCTGACTTCAAAACATATTACAGAGCTAGTAATCAAAACAATATGATACAGGTATAAATACAGACACATAAATCAATAGAAACAAATAGAAATAAACTCACAAATAAATGATCAAATGCTCTTTAACAAGGGGGTGAAGACTACACAGTGTTGAAAGGTAGTATCTTCAAGAAAATTTGATTGAATTTGGTATATGCAAGAAAAAGAAGGAATTGGACCCTTATCTTACTTACGCAAAAATAAACTGAAAATGGCTTAAAGACTTAAAGTCAAGGCTTGAAATTATAAGACTCCTAGAAGACACAAGGGAAAGCTTCATAATTTTTGTCTTGGCAGTGATTTCCTGGATATGATACCGAAAGCAGAGGCAACAAAAGCAAAAATAAACATGTGGGGATACAGCAAACTGAAAAGCTTCTAAACAGTAAAGGAAACAATCAGCTGAGTAAAAAGGCAATCTAGAGAATGGGAGAAAATATTTGCAAACCATCTCTCTGATAAGGGGTTTATTATATATATATATATGGAAATCACACACCTCAATACCAAAAAAAAAGCAAATAACCTGATTAAAAAATGGACAAAGGATTTAAATAGACATTTCTCCAAAGACATACAAATGGATGACAGGTATATGAAAAGATGCTAAACTTTACTAATCATCAGGGAAAGGAAAATGAAAACCACAGTGATATATCATCTCACACCTCTTAGTATAGCCACTATCAAAACAAAAACAAACACAGGAAATAACAAGTGATGGTAAGGAGTTGGAGAAATTGCAACCCTTATTATACTGTTGGTGGGAACATTAAATGGTGCAGCCACTATGTAAAATGGTATGGAGTTTTACCAAAAAGTTATAAATGAAACCACTATATGATCCAGCGATACCACATCTAAGTATTTATCCAGTAGAATAGAAAACGGCATCTTGTAGAGACCCCTGCACTCCCACACTCATTGCAGCATTGCCCACAATAGCCAGGGGGTGGAAACAACCTTAATGTCCATCAGTGGATAAACAAACAATAAAAGTATATACAGATCTTCCTCAACTTACAGTTGGAGTCATGTCCTGAAAAAACCATCATAAGTTGAAAATACTGTAAATCAAAAATGCATTTCATATACCTAACCTACAGAACTTCATCGCTTACCCTAGCCTACCTTAAATGTTCTCAGAACATTCAGAACATTAGCCTACAGTTGGGCAAAATCATCTAACACAAAGCCCGTTTTATAAGAAAGTGTTGATTATCTCATTTAATTTATTAAATACTGTACTGAAAGTGAAGACAAGAATGCTTATATGAATACAGAATGGTTGCAGGTGTATCAGTTGTTCACTGTTGTGATTACATGGCTGACTGACAGCTGCAGCTCACTGCCACAGCCCAGAATCACAAGAGGTATCCTATGTAGCACACTGCTAGCCTGGGAAAAGATAAAAATTCAAAATATAAAGTACAGTTTCTGCTGAAAGCATATCACTTTTGCAACATTGTAAAGTTGAAAAATCTTGAGTAAGATTTTCATTGTAAGTGAAAAAACCATTGTAAGTAAGGACTGGCTATATACGTACAGTGGATGATCACTCAGCCTTAAAAAAGAAGGAAGTCCTGTCATATGCGACAATATGGATGGACCTTGAGGACACCATGCTAGGTGAAATAAGCCAATCCCAGAAGTACAAACATGGCATGATCTCATCTGCATGTCATCAATGTAGTGAAACGAATAGAAGCAGAAATTAGGATGGTAGTTGCCAGAGGTGGTGGAGGGGAAAATAGGGAGTTGTGCAGTGAGTTTGGGGTTTCAGTCATGCAAGACGAAAAAGGTTCTAGAGATCTGCTCTCCAAAAATGCACATATATTTAACATACTGTATGGTACACTTAAAATTTTGTTAAGAGGGCAGATTACAATTTGTGTGTTTTATTTATTTATTTTTTAACCACAAAGAAAGTTCCTTGTTGTGACAAAATTAAGAACAAGAAAATCTCCAATCACTGATTATTATAATGAGATTACTGTATGAACTGTTTGATAAAGGTTTTAGGTTAAGCAACCAGTCACTATTAACTTGAAATATCTCATTGTGCATATATTTGAATTAGAATAAGGTCTAATGTAAATCAAAAACTGAAAAAAAAACAAACATATAGATTGAGCACTACGAGACCTAAATTCTAATTCCAATCTCAGCAATCTGAAGTCATTATTTTTTTTAATGCTTTGATTTATCAGATGGGGATAAATTGTCCTATTTCATAGTGCTCTTCTAATAATAAAATATTATAAAGTACAGTATGTTAAAATAATGGAGAATTATACAAATGAACAATAAGATTATTTGGGCAATGGTTTTCAAGTTGGCAGTATAATTATAAAAATAGAGAATACAGGAGTGTTCTTTTCTTATCTATGCCACTGGCTGACTTGGACAAGTCATTTACTTCTTTGTTTTATGCCAGGGTATCAACAGAGGGCCAGTACTTTTTTTTTTTTTGCAGATAGGATAGGTTTATTTATTTATTTATTTTTAAAAAATCTTTATTGGAGTATAATTGCTTTACAATGTTGTATTTGTTTCTGCTATATAACAACGTGAATCAGCATATATATATATACATATATCCCCACATCTCCTTCCTCTTGCGTCTCCCTCCCACCCTCCCTACCCCACCCCTCTAGGTGGTCAAAAAGCACCTAGCTGATCTCCCTGTGATATGGGGCTGCTTCCCTCTAGCTATCTATTTTATATTTGGTAGTGTATATATGTCCATGCCACTCTCTCACTTCGTCCCAGCTTACACTTCCCCCTCCCTGTGTCCTCAAGTCCATTCTCTACGTCTGCATCTTTATTCTTGTCCTGACCCTAGGTTCTTCAGAACCATTTCTCTTTTTTTTTAGATTCCGTATACGTGTGTTAGCATATGGTATTTGTTTTTCTATTTCTGACTTACTTCACTCTGTATGACAGACTCTAGGTCCATCCACCTCACTAAAAATAACTCAATTTTGTTTCTTTATATGGCTGAGTAATATTCCATGGTATATATGTGTGACTTCTTCTTTATCCATTCATCTGTCGACGGACACTTAGGTTGCTTCCATGTCCTGACTATTGTAAATAGAGTTGCAATGAACATTGTGGTACTTGCCTCTTTTTGAATTATGGTTTTCTCAGGGTATACACCCAGTAGTGGGATTGCTGGGTCGTATAGTAGTTCTACTTTTAGTTTTTAAGCAAACTCCATACTGTTCTCCATAGTGGCTGTATCAATTTACATTCCCACCAACAGTGCAACAGAGTTCCCTTTCTCCACACCCTCTCCAGCATTTATCGTTTGTAGGTTTTTTTGATTTTGGTCATTCTGACTGGCGTGAGGTGATACCTCATTGTAATTTTGATTTATATTTCTCTAATGATTAGTGATGTTGAGTATCCTTTCATGTGTTTGTTGGCAATCCTTATATCTTCTTTGGAGAAATGTCTATTTAGATCTTCTGTCCATTTTTGGATTGGGTTGTTTGTTTTCTGGATATTGAGCTGCATGAGCTGCTTGTAAATTTTGGAGATTAATCCTACGTCATTTGCTTCATTTACAAATATTTTATCCCATTCTGCAAGTTGTCTTTTCATCTTGTTTATGGTTTCCTTTGCTATACAAAAGCTTTTAACTTTCCTTAGGTCCCATTTGTTTACTTGTGTTTTTATCTCCATTTTTCTAGGAGGTGGATCAAAAAGGATCTTGCTGTTATGTCATAGAGTGTTCTGCCTATGTTTTCCTCTAAGAGTTTGATAGTGTCAGGCCTTACATTTAGGTCTTTAATCCATTTTGAGTTTATTTTTGTGTATGGTGTTAGGGAGTGTTCTAATTTCATTCTTTTACATGTAGCTGTCCAGTTTTCCCAGCAACACTTATTGAAGAGGCTGTCTTTTCTCCATTTTATATTCTTGCCTCCTTTATCAAAAATAAGGTAACCATATGTGCGTGGGTTTATCTCTGGGCTTTCTATCCTGTTCCATTGATCTATATGTCTGTTTTTGTGCCAGTACCATACTCTCTTGATTACTGTAGTTTTGTAGCATAGTCTGAAGTCTGGTAGCCTGATTCCTCCAGCTCTGTTCCTCTTTCTCAAGATTGCTTTGGCTATTCGGGGTCTTTTGTGTTTCCATACAAATTGTGAAAGTTTTTGTTCTAGTTCTGTGAAAAATGCCATTGGTAGTTTGATAGTGATTGCATTGAATCTGTAGATTGCTTTGGGTAGTAGAGTCATTTTCACAATATTGAATCTTCCAGTCTAAGAACATGGTATATCTCTCCATCTGTTTGTGTCATCTTTAATTTCTTTCACCAGTGTCTTATAATTGTTTGCATACAGGTCTTTTGTCTCCTTAGGTAGGTTTATTCCTAGTTATTTTATTCTTTGTGTTGCAATGGTAAATGGGAGTGTTTCCTTAATATCTCTTTCAGATTTTTTATCATTAGTGTATAGGAATGTGAGAGATTTCTGTTCATTAATTTTGTATCCTGCTACTTTACCAAATTCGTTGATTATCTCTAGTAGTCTTCTGGTAACATCTTTAGGATTCTCTATGTATAGCATCATGCCATCTGCAAACAGTGACATCTTTACTTCTTCTTTTCTGATTTTGATTCCTTTATTTCTTTTTCTTATCTGATTGCTGTGGCTAAAACTTCTAAAACTATGTTGAATAATAGTGGTGGGAGCAGACAAGTGGACCTTGTCCTGTTCCTGATCTTAGTGGAAATAGTTTCAGGTTTTCACCATTGAGAGCGATGTTGGCTGTGGTTTGCCATATATGGCCTTTATTATGTTGAGGTAAATTCCCTCTATGCCTACTTTCTGGAGGGTTTTTATCAAAAATGGGTTTTGAATTTTGTCTAGCTTTTTATGCATCTACTGAGATGATCATATGGTTTTTCTCCTTCAATTTGTTAATATCGTTTATAACACTGATTGACTTGTGTATATTGAAGAATCCTTGCATTCCTGGTATAAACCCCACTTGATCATGGTGTGTGATCCTTTTAATGTGCTGTTGGGTTCTGTTTGCTAATATTTTGTTGAGGATTTTTGCATATGGGTTCATCAGTGATATTGGCCTGTAGTTTTATTTCTTTGTGAAATCCTTGTTTGGTTTTGGTATCAGGGTGATGATGGACTCATAGAATGAGTTTGGGAGTGTTACTCCCACTGCTATATTTTGGAATAGTTTGGGAAGGATAGGTGTTAGCTCTCCTCTAAATGTTTGACAGAATTCACCTGCAAAACCGTCTGGTCCTGGGCTTTTGTTTGTTGGAATCATGTTTAATCATAGTCTCAATTTCAGTGCTTGTGATTGGTCTGTTTATATTTTCTATTTCTTCCTGGTTCAGTTTTGGAAGGTTGTGCTTTTCTAAGAGTGTGTCCATTTCTTCCAGGTTGTCCATTTTATTGGCATTTAGTTGCTTGTAGTAATGTCTCATGATCCTTTGTATTTCTGCAGTGTCAGTTGTTACTTCTCTTTCATTTCTAATTTTATTGATTTGAGTCTTCTCCCTTCTTTTCTTGATAAGTCTGGCTAATGGTTAATCAATTTTGTTTATCTTCTCAATGAACCAGCTTTTAGTTTAATTTATATTTGCTATTTTTTCCTTCATTTCTTTTTCATTTATTTCTGTTCTGATTTTTATGATTTCTTTCCTTATGCTAACTTTGGGGTTTTTTTTTGTTTGTTTTTTTTGTTTTTCTTTCTCTAAGTGCTATAGTGTAAGGTTAGGCTGTTTATTTGAGATGTTTCTTGTTTCTTGATGTAGGATTGTATTGCTATAAACTTCCCTCTTAAAACTGCTTTTGCTGCATCCCTTAAGTTTTGGGTCAGAGGGCCAGTTCTTATCCTGCCCTTAAAACTGAAACCCTCCACTGCCCACATGACTCTGTATCAGACCAGATTCAAAATTCCACTGTTGGTAAGAGATAGGTAAAGAGGATGATGCAAGGTTTACTTCATTATAACTATTTGGAGTCAGCTGATATGGGAAAAGACATCGCAAAAACCATTTCATAACAACAATTTTTTGCTCATTCCAAATTACTATTTCATTACATTACAAATATTTTGAAGTCCTATAGCTAAAAATTTCCAAAGGTGGCCTAGTGGCTGCATCAGAATTTAATATGGTAGAAAGTAAGAATCAAACCCTATAAGCAACCTATTGGTAGTAATTTTTAAAGTACGCATACTCTTCTTAGCTCAAATCCACTCCAGGTTTGTAGGACAATCTTTGGATTAATCTGGATAGGGGAAGGGTAGGGATGAAAGAAAAATCATTCCTGGTTTTAAAAATCTCTTTAGTGGATTCTTATACATGTCCCTTTCCAATTTAAGATGTATTGGAGAACAGTGCAAGAAGCTGGATGCTAAAATATACATGAATTTTTTGTGAACATGTTGAAATCTGGTATTTAATCCCAAGTTTTACAAGGCTGGTCTGCTTCTTCTACCGATTTTTCTCAAAGTGTTCTCTGTGCTACACCTCTGATTTGTAAAGACTTTTCCATACCTACTAAACCAGAGTCATAGTGAATGGCTCCCAGGGATCTGTATTTCACATAGAAACCCCAAGTAAAATTAAAGCATACAAAAACTTGAATGTGAAACTTATATGAAAGTCACATTCACTTTTATTATGAAAGTCTGTATTTACAGTGGACCCTTGAACAAGATGTGTTTTAATTGTACAGGTCCACTTATACACAGGGTTTTTTCATAGTAAATACTACAGTACCAAATGATCCACGGTTTGTTGAAGTCAGGGATGCAGAACAGCAGATACAGAGGAACTGCAGATACTGAGATCTGATTATAAGTTATACCTGGATTTTCAACTGCACTGAGGCTTGACACTCTTAACATCTGCGTTGTTCAAGGGTCAACTGTACATTTATTGTCTGAGTTCCCCAGTATTCACACAAAAAGGTAAATGTTATTAATCAAAACTATGTATATTGACATTAAAGCCATATTTTAGATCTGGATTTTGATTAAAAAGTGGGTCATATACCTTCACTGAACACTTCCAATACTGCAGATCATACTTGATAATCAGTACCAGCTTCAGCTCTAGACAAGTGAGTACAGTTACTTACAGGTCAGTCACGCTATGAAGTAGATTTGGAAGTTCCAAGTCCAGCATTAAATAAGATCCTGATGATCATATTCTGTTTCTTTTCAATCTCAAATAAACATCAATTCAAAAAATAAATTGGTTTTGAAATTTATTGAAAGCATCATAATTTTATTCATCTATAGTACAGTAAAGAATCTAAAAGTCTACTAATAGCAGAATAAGAAATTGGCTCTTTCTATTTTCTCAATTTCAGTCTTATTATATAACCTAATAACAAATGATTGTCAAATTATACAAGCTGATCCATATTTTATTCTTTATCGCACAGTTTTGCTGTACAACGTTCAATTTTATTGATAATTAAGATAGTCTTTATTAATTAAATCTAACAATATATTGTTTCAATGCCAAATACATTAATTTTATTCTCTTTACATAAGAACAATCTTTGAAGAAAAATTTATTCAAATTAAGTCAACAGTAAGATTTCCATGCCAAACATGAATAAGGACGGGAATGTAATAAGGGAAGAGATGTTTTATGTTAGGACCTTTACGGTATTGCATGGCTGAGTTTCAATGGCAGGCTTCAATCCTTTATACAAGATGACTCCTTAGACATGAACAATGTGCTGGCATAAGACACGAGACTCCTGGGTAAGAGATAAAGACTTTATCATCCACAGCATAACAGACAGCATAAAAATCAATTCTCCATGCTTTCTGATCAAGATGGCCTTAAAATTCATTCCCCTTTGCTTGGCTAAACCTTAGGCAATTTCTTCCCGCATCCAGGCCACTGACTTCCCTTTTCTTAGAGCATTTATTGTAGAAAACTTGCAATTAACCCATTCTGAGTTTATTTTTGTATACCATGTTAGAAAATATTCTAATTTTATTCTTTCATATTTAGCTGTCTAGTTTTCCCAACATCACTTATTGAAGAGACTGTTTTCTCCTTTATACATTCTTGCTTCCTCTGTTGTAGATTAATTGACTATAAGTCTGTGGGTTTATTTCTGGGCTCTCTTATCTGTTCCATTGATCTACGTGTCTGTTTTTGTGCCAGTGCCAGACTTTTAATTACTGTAGCTTTGTAGTATAGTATGAAGTCAGGGAACTTGAAAACTCCAACTCTGTTCTTCTTTCTCAAGACTGTTTTGGCTATCCAGGGTCTTTTGTGTTTCCACACAAAGTTTAGTATTATTTATTCTAGTTCTGTGAAAAATGCCCTTGATATTTTGATAAGGATTGTGCTGAATGTGTAGATTTCCTTGGGTAGTATGGTCATTTTACCAATATTAACTCTTTCAATATATGAACATAGTATATCTTTCCATCTGTGTCATCTTCAATTTCATTCATCAGTGTCTTATAGTTTTCCGAGTATAGGTCTTTTACCTCCTTAGGTAAGCTTATTTGTTGGTATTTTGTTCTTTTTGATGCCATTATAAATTGAATTGTTTATTTAATTTCTCTTTCTGATAGTTCATTGTTAGTGTATAGAAATAAAACTGATTTCTGTATATTAATTTTGTATCTTTCAACTTTACTGAATTCATTGATGAGTTCTAGTGTCTTTAGGATTTTCTATGTATAGTATCATGTCATCAGCAAACAGTGACAGTTTTATTTCTTCCTTTTCAATTTGGATTTCTTTTACTTCTTTCTTGTCTTATTGCTGTGATTAGGACTTCTGATACATGTTGAATAAAAGTGGCAGGAGTGGGCATCCTTGTCTTGTTTCTAATCCTAGAAGAAATGTTTCCAGCTTTTCACCATTAAGTACAATGTTAGCTGTGGGTTTATAATATATGACTTTTATTACATTGAGATATGTTCTCTCTATGCCCACTCTCTGGAGAGTTTTTATCATAAATGGATGTTGAATTTTGTCAAAATCTTTTTCTGCATCTATTGAGATGATCATATGGTTTTTATTCTTCGATTTGCTAATGTGGTGTATTACACTGATAGATTTGCAGTTATTGAACCATCTTGCATCCCTGGGCTAAGTCTCATTTGACAGTTTTATAAACCAGAAATGTTTTTGTCAAGGACCTGAGATCTATCCCTTTGAAATGTAATCATCAAGAAAGATAGTGCTCCTATCTCCCAGTATCTGTGAGAGTAGGGGTCTAACTCTGATAAGCACCATTTAGTAAACACAGGTGGTGTAATCCTACCAACAAACCTCCTCCACTAACCTCCTCAATACTTTTCCATTAGTTCACACAAGTGCTTAAAAACTCTTCTACTTTTGTTTCAGTGGAGTTGAGCTCAATCTCTCTCCTCCATTACAATAGTCTTGTGACAGAATAAAATCCTCCTCATCTGTTTAATTCTACCGGGTGCAATTTTCCTTTGACACCCTAAAATCCCTAGGGAGAAATAAGGGGAGGCCCAGATGGATGGTTCACTAATAGTGAGTTTATGTCATTGTTGAAGAAACGCAAGTTTAGGAACACTAATCTTATAAAGGTATTGCTAGCAAATCTTCCCAACATGTGCACCGGAGTGAGAGGGAAATGATATATTTATTATACTGGTCAAGAGATGAACCTGCTCTCTGACACAGAGGGGAATTTTATCTCTATCTGTCAAGGCTCTTTACTATCCCAACACATATCTGATAGACAATCTTATATACAAGTAATGGTGCAATGCACATCATCAATGGTTAATTCTTTTGGTACATAATCATTTTAAAATATTAAAATGTACTTATTTTTATGTGAAAGTATTTAAAATTTATTATTCAATCACTTATGTGTGTATTTAATCATATATTCAAAACATTTTGATAGCCTAATATCTGTCATATACTCTGAACAAGAGTTATGAGATTAAAGTGTAGTAAGTTTATATTCTCCAGGCACTCGAACATAGTAACTAAATAATTAACTTGTTAATTATGTACCACATTCAAGGAAGTGAGTGACAGAGTGACAAAGACAGACCCAGGATTTAGAAGAATGATATTAAGTCCATCAGGAAAAGAGGGAGAAAGATCATAACTAGAGGAAAGAATAAAGGGGAAAAAAACTTTGGTATGGAGTATTTGGCCGAATATTAAGTACTACGTGGGAATGGCTGGAGTTACATGGAAAGGTGAATAGGGTGATATCAGGAAGGAAAATGTGAGCTACCACAAGGAATTTAGGGCTTTATTTTTAGATGATGGGGTACCATTTAAGCATTTTAAGCTTTACCGTAATCAGATTTGAATTTCAGAAAAGTTACTTGACTGTGAATTAATTTGATTACAGAGAGGCAATATTCTAAATAGAGATTATAAATAAAAACCACTGTAGTCTTAAAATAACTTTAGGGTACATAAACTTTCAAGTCTTCTTTTCCCATAGTACATTCATTCCAAAAATAGGTTTCGTGTATTTTTACGACTCGATACATATTGCCAAATTGTTTCCCCAAAAGACTGTACAGCAACATATTTTAATCAAAGTTTGGTTTTAAAGTCAGTACGTCTCCAAATATATGTTAATATAAATGTTTCAGACATTACATGAAATTTCTAAAAATCATATTTGTATTTGTATGGAAATATGTATGGAAATATGTTAATATAAATGTTTCAGACATTACATGAAATTTCTAAAAATCTTATATTTGTACTTGTATGGAAATATGTATGGAAATATGTTAATATAAATGTTTCAGACATTACATGAAATTTCTAAAAATCTTATATGTTCTGGTATAATGTTATAAGTAATAATCCTATTTATTACTTTAAAATGTATATCTCAGAAATAACTAATTTTCTTGTCAACTGCATTATTATGAACTGTCATCAAATCTTTAACCGTGGTCATTTTTAAGTCTTTTGTCATTTACAGACAGTTCTGGGTGTACTCTGATGATTTTGCAAATATGTTCCTATAAAAGGGTTTCATCTTCAAGAAATACATGGAAAAGACTCTGACAAGTACAGGTTTCTGGTAACGGACTGTACTGCTGAACTGAATGAATAAGCATTTTCAGAACTCTAATGAAAAACTGATGAACTCATAAAAGTGCTAACAAAAGATCAAGATAAAGTCAGTACGTCTAATGATAAATAACCAAACATCAAAATCATCCTCGTCAGTTTCTGGAAAAAAAAAAAAAAAAGGTGTCATTTTGAAGATCTACATTCTGTCTTTCTAAATATACACTACTTTTTTCTCCATGTTGAAATAGATTACCACTTGTTCAGTAAAATATCAGATGAAGCAGTGGCTTCTGTTAGGGTCCATATTTTACCGAAACAAGTACTGTGTTTTTAAAAACTAGCAGCACATTCAGTACTGAGCAAAGCTCACACCATGAGGGACATGAACTGGAGCTGACAAGAATTGAAGGAATAGCAGATTTATATTTTCTTCCATGACCCACTGGGTCTGGAACATATATTCAGTAGAGTGACAAGCAATATTCCCAACACTATTTGAATTTATCTACTCTCACTCTCAACCACGTATATTTGGAACCGGGTAAATTAAATGCAAGTAGTGAAAATCAGCTCTTCAAGGTTTTAATTCATTTTCTTTGCAATAATGCCATTTTCAGTCCACATTTTTTTCACAAAGGTTATCATCATCATTACAAAGGGAGGGAAGTGTTGTTTGGCTTTTGAGTTTTATTTATTCTTTAGTGAGTTATATATTAATATTCAATGTCTTTGAATTTATTAAAGTCATGATATTTGCAAATCAAATTTTGTACAAGCAATTTGTTGGTGGAGATGTAACAGGATTGAAGGGAATAAGCATCCTCCTAAAGAATAGTAGAAGACACATTCATGCAGGATTTACAAAAAAATACCAAATCCTCTCCAGTGACTCTCATTTCCCCAAACTCTGTAAGACTGTACTAGAATTTTGGATAGGTTATTTGAAGGAAATTTATAGGCTTAAAGAAGGCTGTGTCATTTCCTCTGAGAGATGAGAGGGATCTTCTCCTCCTCAAGCCAAGTTTGGGAAAACGTTCAAAGAAGAAACACTTACAGAGAGTGAAATTGTCTGTAAGCAGGGCCCTTTTTTTCTTACCCAAATGCTTGCTGAATTACAGAAATTTACAGGCTCTATACTTCACAGAAATGGAATATGATGGGAAAGTTCCTGAGAGAGCTTGGCGTGTGTTCTATGGAGTCTGGGAATGTGTGTGAAACTGGAGACCATTCTCTGCTGGAGAAGTCTGAAGTCAGGAGTCTGTTTGGAACTTTCCATGGCAAGGTGAGAGGGGAGGGGCCAGCAGTTAAGTGTCTCTACATCATTTTGTAGGATGAGTGTGTATAATAACTCCAAGGCCCGTGGGGAGATCGTACAGATGATAGGTTGGCCAGTGCTCTTTCATGTGGTCCAACTCATGAGAGGCCATAGTGGGGATAACAAGACATGGAGCTGCGGCTTGTGCACGGGTCACTGGATGAGGGCACAGCCTTATCAGGCCACTGTGTGAAGTCAAATTTCCTCTAGCACTTCCAAAGAACAGCAAGCATCTTCCCTGAAGGAAAGTGTCTCTTTGATGGTGGCCACATGAAAGCATTAAAGGCTATATTTCAAGAGCATCCATTCCATAACACTCCATCCTCCAATCCCTTTGCTCCTCTCCTCCATAGCTCCTCAAGCCTAGAATCAAGGGTCAGGCCTGTGCTGGGGGAGAGAGAAGCTGTGGGTATAATATTGGGTTGAAGTTTTAGTTTAGATGAAGTAGACATTTTAATAACTAAATGTGTCAGAGTTACCTTAGTAAGTTGTTTCCTAGAATTGAAATAGATTAGAAAGCCATTGGATATACTTCGAGTTAAGAAAGGGAATTCAATGAAGTATGACTGAAGGCAGAATTTGGAGAAAAGTAAAGGTATTTTCCTATTTACACCGTATAGAGTTAAACCTCCCTCTCCAATTCAATAACTCAGTTGTTAGAGTATTAATCATTTTAAACATTTGTTCAAATTTTCTTCTTGCTGTTTTAATCCTCTTTATTCTGGTTATACCAGAAGAATATATGTGTCCACATGTATGTGAGAGGAGGTGACATGCTTAAATACTTACAATGTCCTTTGTAATCTCTTCAATACATGTTATATACTGAGTCATTCACATTCTAGAAGATACAGCAATGTTTGCAGTATATCTATTTAATTTTTCAATGCTCAATATTTTAATTTTTCAATTCATACTGAATATGTTTGGTCACTGCTGTAAGGTAAGCATAGTAGACCCTGTGATACACTTCCCTGGTCCCCCTTAAGGACTGAAGAATTTATTTCCCTAGCTGCTGGAAATGCTCCAACAGGCAGTCCTCAACAGTTACTCAACTTTAGGAATCATTGCAGCTGAAGAGTGTTGCCTTTACAAAGACTGTTGCCTTTCCTGGCAGCAGCCTGCATCCAATAACATGTGGATGCAGATGTAGGAAAAATCCTGTTCCCCTCTCCTCTACTTGAAGCAATCCGATATTTTGAGGAGTCATTATTTAGACTCTATCAGAGCTCATATTCTCTGTTCAGCCAATTCTGTTTCCTTCCTTGACCTTCTACAGGTGTTGACCCCAAGAGCCCTTAATTGGTACCAATATCCACTTCTGCTTCTTGAATCCAACCCATG
This sequence comes from Balaenoptera ricei, assembly GCF_028023285.1. Classification (NCBI taxonomy): domain Eukaryota; kingdom Metazoa; phylum Chordata; class Mammalia; order Artiodactyla; family Balaenopteridae; genus Balaenoptera; species Balaenoptera ricei. The sequence continues at coordinate 91,879,978 of NC_082650.1, read as the reverse complement.
ACAGAAAAGATTCATAAGGCATCCTCGTCCAAGATAAGTAACCATTTATTACAACGCCATTTATTGAATCGTTATCTTCTCTGTGGTTTTCTAATAGCCCCTTGATCATACAGTAAGGAAGTCTATGTAGTGAAGTCAGTGTGGTTTTATGATTTCATAGATAGGTGTGTCTCCATGTGTGCTTGTACACACACACACACATGCAAACATACACACACACAAATTGGAGGATAGCAGAATTCATGTGTTTGATAAAGAAATTGGAAAATAAAAGATGAATACACATTATAAACTCTTTAAATGTTACTCTAAGGAATATTAACTTATCCCTTAATTAACATGGTGTTTTTAAAGCAGGAAAGAGTAACATCCAAATTTTTTTTTTTAATAGGAAAGTTGTAGCAGTGTGGTATATATATCAACAGGGTCAATTTAGAGGTTATTATAGCAGATGAAATAAAAGATGATGAATATCTGAAGTAGGATATTGACACTGACAAACGTTATGAAAGACTCATTTGAAACAGTTACAAAGCTAGAATTGATAGGATTTGGTGACAAAATGAAAAATTGAGAGAAAGCATTTATTAATGTTATAAACAGTTTAAATACATTTTAATAGAATCCAGTGATATTTTAAATTTAAAGTATTATAAGTATACTTATTTTATTGAAATAAAAGGGATAATTTATTCTTTAGTCACACATTTATACCTAGGCTTGTACAATAGATGAGTGATAAATGATGCATTAAGTATATTATAGTTGGTCTTGTGTTTTTGAAACCAAGAAATGTTCAGATTTAAATTTGCACATCTTTAAAGCATAAAAATTGCACCGGAATAATTTATGAGCTGTAGCACTGAGACTACTTAAAAGGAATACAGCACAATTTAAAAAAGTAACTTTCTAAAAAATTTGCAAGGTCCTGTATGCAAGGAAAAAGATAAACTCAAGAAAATATTTCAAGATCTACAAACCTGAGAGTTGAGTTGAAAATTTCCAGCTTAACTATGACATGTGCTGAAATGAATTGCAATGGAAAAATGTGAAAGATTTTGGTAAATATCAAGGTCAAAGATCACAACTTTTTAAGTTTGAAAATTAATTAATAAATCAGTTAATCTTGAAATAATTAATTAAATTTCCCAGCACTAAATAAACCTGTTTCTGGGAAAAATCTAAATACATAAATATAAAGATTCTTTAAGAAAATTAAGTTAAATTTAAAAGTAGGAAAGCAGTCACCCTATTTTTACTTTGGTTTGCTATGATATATATGTGTGTGGATATATGTTTATATAATTTTGAGTTTTTTGTAACCCTGTAAGCTTATGAAATTAAGGAAGATATGTTGGAGTTGAGGCTTAGACCTAAAAAATTAGCCCATTTCTTCTTCCCTTTCATCTCCTTCTCCTTTTTCTCCTTATTCTTCTTCTCTCATAAGACTTGAGCCATAGTTTAAAAACAGAACTGTAGCAGTCCTGGTTTACACAATGCTAAATAAAAGAGGTTATATGGCTTTTGAGGGGCATTTTTTTTTAGTACCATTCTGATTTCTTAAATGAGGTCCTATAAAAAGAAAAATTATTTTATAGTAAAATCTGTTTAAATCACAAGTGTGATGATTATTATTAGAGAAGTATTAAGACTGTGATAATTGTGAATTTTTAAGTACAAAGATGATGAGAGCTAAAATTAGGAAAGAAAAATAGGGGCTGTAAAGACTTGCTTTTATGTATCTGAGTTTAGATTGCACTTTAAAAAAGGGACACTAAGTAAATGCAATGAGATCTAGGAGACTGCATAACATGGGATGTCCTACAGATTTGTCTTTGTTTTAATTGTTTTAGTGTTTATTACTTTCAAAAATGTCCTGATTTGGATGCTATGGTCATGGACCAACATGGAACTCCACAGGGAGGATGAAGAAGAAAGACAATATCTAAGATCAACACAAGGAATGGGAAGCTTTGTTCTACAGCTAAAAAATCTTCTTTAAAAAGCATGAAAAATAAAATGTATGCACTCTGCTTACATTGGTATTTAAATGTGTTTAATATTTATGGAGCTTAACTACAGTGCTGTTTGGCTCTTACAATTTATTTTGTCCTTTGAAGTCGTGATATAAATTTAATCTCTTTGGTTAATGTGCAAAGAGAACTATTTAAGTTTTTTTTTTTTTTTTTTAAGAAATATTTTCATAGAAGCAGGGACTACCCTCCCTAACACCATCAAAAAAATAAACTCAGAATGGATTAAAGACCTAAATGTAAGGCCAGACACTATAAAACTCTTAGAGGAAAACATAGGCAGAACACTCTATGTCATAAATCACAGCAAGATCCTTTTTGACCCACCTCCTAGAGAAATGGAAAGAAAAACAAAAATAAACAAATGGGACTGAATTAAACTTAAAGGCTGTTGCACAGCAAAGGAAATCATAAACAAAATGAAAAGACAACCCTCTGAATGGGAGAAAATATTTGCAAGTGAAGCAACTGGCAAAAGATTAATCTCCAAAATATACAAACAGCTCATGCAGCTCAATATCAAAGAAACAAACAACCCAGTCAAAAAATGGGCAGAAGATCTAAGTAGATATTTCTCCAAAGAAGGCATACAGGTGGCCAACAAACACATGAAAAGATGCTCAACATCACTAATTATTAGAGAAATGCAAATCAAAACTGCAATGAGGTATCACCTGACACTGGTCAGAATGGCCATCATCAAAAAATCTACAAACAATAAATGCTGGAGAGGATGTGGAGAAAAGGGAACTCTCTTGCATTGTTGGTGGGAATGTAAATTGATATAGCCACTATGGAGAACAGTAAGGAGGTTCCTTAAAAAACTAAAAATAGAACTACCATATGAACTAGCAATCCCACTCCTGGGCATATTCCCAGAGAAAACCATAATTAAAATAGGTACATGCACCCCAGTGTTCATTGCAGCACTATTTGCAATAGCCAGGACATGGAAGTAACCTAAATGACCATCAACAGAAGAATGGATAAAGAAGATGGGGTACATATATAAAATGGAATATTACTCAGCCATTAAAATAAATTAAATTGTGTCATTTGCAGAGATGTTGATGGACCTAGAGACTGTCTTACAGAGTGAAATAAGTCAGAAAGAGAAAAACAAATATCAGATATTAATGCACATATGTGGAATCTAGAAAAATGGTATAGATGATCTTATTTGCAAAGCACAAATAGACACAGATGTAGAGAACAAACATATGGATACCAAGTGGGAAAAGGGGGGTGGGATGAACTGGGAGATTGGGATTGACATATATACACTACCATGTATATTTTATACTATGTATAAAATAACTAGTTAATGAGAATCTAATATATAGCACAGGGAACTCTACTCGGTGGTCCGTGGTGACCTAAATGGGAAGGAAATCCAAAAAAGAGGGGATATATGAATACATATGGCTGATCCACTTTGCTGTACAGTAGAAACTAACAGAACACTGTAAAGCAACTATAATCCGATTAAAAAAAAAAAAGACAATAAGGTAGGAAGACTTATACTACCTAACTTTAAGGCTTATTCAAAGCTACAATAATTAAGACAGTGTGATATTGGCATAAATATAGACAAATAAAACAAGGGAACAACAACAAAAAAGAAGCAGGGACTAGAATCATGGTTGCCAGGGGCTTGGGGGGGAAGGGAAAACAAGGAAGTATTGATCAAAGGGTACAAAGTTTTCATCATGCAGGAAGAATAATCCCTAAAGATCTATGTACATCATAGTACCTAGAGTAAATAATACTATATTGTATACTTCAATATTTGCTAAGAAGGTTGTATTTTTATCAGCAAAAAATGAAGTAAAAAATAAAGATGTTAGAGGAAATTTTATAGGTGATATGTTCATGACTTTGATTGTGGTAATAGTTTCATCCCTGTACTGTATACTTATCTCCAGACTCATTAAGTTTTATGTATGGCTTTCTGTATGTTAATCAGACCTCAGTAAAGTGGTTTAAAAAAACAGAGAGATAAATATTTGCACTTAGGCAAACTAAGGTATCTGTATCCCTGCATGGTCTTAATTTCTAGGTTGAGAACATTGCCCCTGAGTAATCAGCAGTGTTGAGGCAGCACAGCTCAGGTAATCCTAATTCTAAATACCATTGAGACAGAACCAGGAAGAAATAGAAAATATGAACAGACCAATCACAAGCACTGAAATTGAAACTGTGATTAAAAATCTTCCAACAAACAAAAGCCCAGGACCAGATGGCTTCACACGCGAATTCTATCAAACATTTAGAGAAGAGCTATCACCTATCCTTCTAAAACTCTTCCAAAATATTGCAGAGGGAAGAACACTCCCCAATGCATTCTACGAGGGCACCATCACCTTGATACCAAAACCAGACAAAGATGTCACAAAGAAAGAAAACTACAGGCCAATATCACTGCTGAACATAGATGCAAAAATCCTCAACAAAATACAAGCAAACAGAATCCAACAGCACATTAAAAGGATCATACACCATGATCAAGTGGGGTTTATTCCAGAAATGCAAGGATTCTTCAATATATGCAAATCAATCAACGTGATACACCATATTAACAAATTGAAGGAGAAAAAACATATCATCTCAATAGATGCAGAGAAAGCTTTTGACAAAATTCAACACCCATTTATGATAAAAACCCTGCAGAAAGTAGGCATAGAGGGAACTTTCCTCAACATAATAAAGACCATGTATGACAAATCCACAGCCAACATCATCCTCAATGGTGAAAAACCGAAACCATTTCCACTAAGATCAGGAGCAACACAAGGTTGCCCACTCTCACCACTATTATTCAACACAGTGTTGGAAGTGTTAGCCACAGCAATCAGAGAAGAAAAGGAAATAAAAGGAATCCAAATCGGAAAAGAAGAAGTAAAGCTGTCACTGTTTGCAGATGACATGATACTATACATAGAGAATCCTAAAGATGCTACCAGAAAATTACTAGAGCTAATCAATGAATTTGGTAAAGTAGCAAGATACAAAATTAATGCACAGAAATCTCCTGCATTCCTATACAATAATGATGAAAAATCTGAAAGTGAAATTAATAAAACACTCCCATTTACCATTGCAACAAAAAGAATAAAATATCTAGGAATAAACCTACCTAAGGAGACAAAAGACTTGTATGCAAAAAATTATAAGACACTGATGAAAGAAATTAAAGATGATACAAATAGATGGAGAAATATACCATGTTCTTGGATTGGAAGAATCAACATTGTGAAAATGACTCTACTACCCAAAGCAATCTACAGATTCAATGCAATCCCTATCAAACTACCACTGGCATTTTTCATAAAATTAGAACAAAAACTTTCACAATTTGTATGGAAACACAAAAGACCCCGAATAGCCAAAGCAATCTTGAGACTGAAAAATGGAGCTGGAGGAATCAGGCTCCCTGACTTCAGACTATACTACAAAGCTACAGTAATCAAGACAATATGGTACTGGTACAAAAACAGAAACATAGATCAATGGAACAGGATAGAAAGCCCAGAGATAAACCCATGCACAAATGGTCATCTTATCTTTGATAAAGGAGGCAAGCATATTCAGTGGAGAAAAGACAGCCTCTTCAATAAGTGGTGCTGGGAAAACTGGACAGGTACATGTAAAAGTATGAAATTAGAACACTCCCTAACACCATACACAAAAATAAACTCAAAATGGATTAAAGACTTAAATGTAAGGCCAGACACAATCAAATTCTTAGAGGAAAACATAGGTAGAACACTGTATGACATAAATCACAGCAAGATCCTTTTTGACCCAGCTCCTAGAGAAATGGAAATAAAAACAAAGCTAAAAAAAATGGGACCCAATAAAACTTAAAAGCTTTTGCACAGCAAAGGAAACCATAAACAAGATGAAAAGACAACCCTCAGAATGGGAGAAACTATTTGCAAATGAAGCAACTGACAAAGGATTAATCTCCAAAATTTACAAGCAGCACATGCAGCTCAATAACAGAAAAACAAACAATCCAATCCAAAAATGGGCAGAAGACCTAAACAGATATTTCTCCAAAGAAGATATACAGAAAGCCAACAAACACATGAAAGAATGCTCAACATCATTAATCATTAGAGAAATGCAAATCAAAACTACAATGAGATATCATCTCACACCGGTCAGAATGGCCATCATCAAAAAATCTAGAAGCAATAAATGCTGGAGAGGGTGTGGAGAAAAGGGAACCCTCTTGCACTGTTGGTGGGAAGGTAAATTGATACAGCCACTATGGAGAACAGTATGGAGGTTCCTTAAAAAACTAAAAATAGAACTACCATACGACCCAGCAATCCCACTACTGGGCATATACCCTGAGAAAACCATAATTCAAAAAGAGTCATGTACCACAATGTTCATTGCAGCTCTATTTACAATAGCCAGGACATGGAAGCAACCTAAGTGTCCATCATCAGATGAATGGATAAAGAAGATGTGACACATATATACAATGGAATATTACTCAGCCATAAAAGAAACGAAATGGAGTTATTTGTAGTGAGGTGGATGGAGTTATAGTCTGTCATACAGAGTGAAGTAAGTCAGAAAGAGAAAAACAAATACAGTATGCTAACACATATATATGGAATCTAAGGAAAAAAAAAAAAAGGTCATGAAGAACCTAGTGGCAAGACAGGAATAAAGACACAGTCCTACTTGAGAATGGACTTGAGGATATGGGGAGGGGGAAGGGTAAGATGTGACTAAGAGAGAGAGTGGCATGGACGTGTATACATTACTAAACGTAAAATAGATAGCTAGTGGGAAGCAACCGCATAGCACAGGGAGATCAGCTCTGTGCTTTGTGACCACCTAGAGGTGTGGGATAGGGAGGGCGGGAGGGGTGAGATGTAAGAGGGAAGAAATATGGGAACATATGTATATGTATAGCTGATTCACTTTGTTTTAAAGCAGAAACTAACACACCATTTTAAAGCAATTATACTCCAATAAAGATGTCAAATATAAATAAATAAATAAATAAATAAATAAATAAATAAATAAATAAATACCATTGAGTTTATACTCTGAGGTCATCCTATCTGACTTGGAATCCCAGTTCTAATACTGACTGGTTATTTGACCTTCTGCAGATTGATGAATTTGTACAGAAAGATGGTAACTACCAACTAGATAAGTCATTGTGTTGTTATACAGTTAAAAAAAATATATTTGTTGGGCTTCTCTGGTGGCGCAGTGTTTAAGAATCTACCTGCCAATGCAGGGGACACGGGTTCGAGCCCTGGTCTGGAAAGATCCCACATGCCGCAGAGCGGCTAGGCCCGTGACCCACGACGGCTGAGCCTGCGCGTCTGGAGCCTGTGCTCCGCAATGGGAGAGGCCACGACAGTGAGAGGCCCACGCACCACGATGAAGAGTGACCCCCACTCGCCAGAATTGGAGAAAGCCCTCGGACAGAAACAAAGACCCAACACACCAAAAAAAAAAAAATGTATATATAGATATATATTTATATATTTATATATTTATATATATATATATTTGTAAAGCTTTTATACATTGGTTATTTATCAATATTTTGTCCTCCTATGTCAGATTGAGAATACAAAGAAGAAAATATGCATTCCCAACTCTCAGTGTATTTTTAATCTCAGAAACAGATAGAGTTCCATGAGAAAAATTATAACAAAGTATAAAATTTGCTATACTGACTAAAAGTTTGCTAAATATATGACAGGAAAATTCCTTAAACTCCTTGGTAAAATCTGAGAAGATTTCAGAATGAGGGAGAATTAGAGGTGAGATCTGAAAGCTTAGAAAGCATTGAGAGAGAGCAGAGGCAATAATATGATCAAAATCTACATTTTACAGGGAAGCTACATCTTCTTCATTATTATTGGAGTATTGCTGGAGTAAATGTCCTCTGCAAAGGCAAAGAGGTCGGTCAGGTGCTTAGAAATAAATGTATATTCTGTTTCTTAGATGATTGGGCAACACAGGAATTTTCAATGAAGGAGTTATGTGTGTATTCTAAAAGTATCACCTTCATGGCAATGTTAAGTATACATTGCAAAATTATAAGAAAAGAGACAATTCATGGTATTAATCATTCTGTTTGGTGAGATTATGGCAAATAATCTTAGAGTAGTATTATTTATATTTCTTGAAAATTTCAAAAGATGTATAGCTAACAAGGAATGGTGTTAAAACACAATTTTGTGTTTTTAAAAGGCAGACCTCATGTTACTTTTTTCTATCATTTCATAAAGTCAGCCTCAATTCAAGGATTCTAAGAAATACTACTTCATTTGTTGGATATATTTAAGATACGATATACTCTTCGTTTTTCTTCATGTATCATGTGATAAGACTTTACAGTGGGAAAACAGGAGGTGATAGAATTCAGTGAGGGAGAAAGGGTTGTGTGATAACCATATTCAATTTGTACCTATTAAAAAAAACAGGAATCAATAATTATCATTCTTCACGCTTTGCCTTCCAACCTTAGCAAGTTATGTTTAAATGTGACTTTATAATGTCCATTTTATAAGGACATATCTGCACGGGTGATAAAACTCTATCAGGAAACTGATTTTATATTGACTTTTATGGAAAACTTTAATTCATTGTCAAGTATCGATCTATATAAACATAATTATACAGTTATATAGTGGCATTTTGGCTAGTCTATATTCTGTGAATATTTAAATACACACAGAGCTCTGTATTTTTACAAAATGTTTAGAACTGGCAAGTTAACTATAATTCTGGCATTTTATTCTTAAATTTGGTAAAAATATTTATTATAAATCTTCATAAAATCCTAGATTTCCATTGAGATTAGTCTCATAAGGGGCTTATTTTACAGTGCATGGTGATTATACTGGAAGGGAATGCTCTATCCTATTTTGGCCAGAAAAATTTTATAAGCTGACCTAATAGGTTGCTTTCCAACTCAGCAGCCTTATAAGACAAAGATTTCTTTTGCCTCCAGCAGGTAATATTGAATGAAAGTTAAAAATTCTATTCTATTATTCAAAACTTCTGACCTTGGTTCCCTAGTCAACATCTGTGATCTCATTAAACACTTCAGGAAAATTCTCAGAGATGGATTAAAATATGTAATGTACTGGTAAAAAAAAAAAAAAATCCTATAACATTTATCTGAATATCTTTATTTATTATTACCATATTTGGCTTAGAGTGCAAACTGATACTAAAGTACAATTTAATGTCTTCTATATATTACATAAATATACTATATGTCTATTAGAAAATTCTCAAAGTTGATCAATTTAATCTGATTTTATAATTTATTTTGAAATTAATCTAGTTGCATATATGTAATATATTTTTACAAGAGTTTTGATTTTCTTAGTTGCTGCCATTATTTCAAATAACTTCCTCTGTTTTTGATAAATTAAATAAACAAATGAATAAAAATTAGTGGAAAACATGTGGAGAACTAAGAATATAGACATTTTCCTAAATTTTCAATTATTTATAAAATATGTAAAAGTGTAGTACAGTTTATCTCACTGGCAAATGTAAAATGGTCCATGAATCTTGTAAATTATAAAAATAGAATAATTTTCACAAAAAGAAATAAGTCAAAAATTATTATGTCTTTTAAATTAAAGTTACAGTTAATTTTAATACATATTGCTTACAATAAAAATGAATTGAGAATTTAAAATCTCTCAAGAAAAAGACAAAGGAAATGAATCTCTCAGAATGTTTAGAATATAGAATTGCTATTTATTCTATAGTCTTTCCCCCTTTAAAATTAAGATCAAATGAATAGTATATGTTTTTAACCTTTAAAATAGATCATATATATATGCCAGTGAATTCAGTGTGGATAAAAAAGTATCTTTATCCTCTTAGTTTCAAAATTATGATTAATAATTGCTAATAATTAAAATGAAAAAGTTAATGTTTAAAATGTATTTGTAGTTATAGCTGCTTCATCATATGCTTTAGACATTTTAAAAATTTTCTTTCACATGCTAAAGTGGAATTCACGTTAAGTACAGTTTCACACAAGGTGGCTTTTAAAGTAAGTTTTCACTGCAAGCGTGCTTCACAATGCACATGTGATTGTCAGGCTTGAGTGACTGTGGAGGATCTGATCTGCTAGTCTGTCTACATAAGCAGGTGCTCAATAGATCAGACATTGATCATCCATCAGTTTGATTTGCTAATCTTTGAGACTCATTGTAAACAAAATAAGTAAATGTTTACAAGCCCACAGAGAAAAATACTACAACTATGTATTTTATTTCTGTTTGACATAAGCATTTTTCCCACCAAGTTTAAAATCGAAATAAACAACTTACAATATTGTTTCTCTTTCTGAGTTTTTACCAGATGATTAGGTCTTTGGCATTTAGAATTTAAAAACAAAAACAAAAATTATTCTAAATGGTAGAAGAGCCTGGTTTGTGAAGTAATAAAATTAGGCAATGGAACCAGCACCAAACATTCATCAATGAAGACATGAAATCATGTCACTTCTTCTACCTTAGTCACAACCTGTCAGTATCCCCAATGCCTAATAAATTGTATCCATAGCCAAAGGTTTTAAGGAAAAAGAACATATTTTCAGAACCTAGAAATCAAGCTCATATGTGATATTTCAAAGATACTGCACTACCACAATTAATACACAAGATAATAAGTAACTTATTTACATGACTTACATTTTAAATAGAGCTGCTAAAATACTTGTCCATCTGATGAGCTTCTAATACTAGCACAGTAATATAATATTTGTGTGTCCCTGAGAGGGAGGATGGTGTGTAAATCACTATCTGGAGGAAGGACTCTAGTATCTCAAATAATGTATCTAGATAATACCCATTTGTCAGGCAAAGGTGCAAGTGGTGCCTTCGTTATTCATAAAAAATGGTTGTCTTCCTAAACACTTAGGAAAAAAAAATATATATATATATAGATGTATATATATATAAACACAAAAGATAAATATTTCTTTATATTATATAAATAATATTTATATATATATTATTTGCATTGAAATTTCTAAGTTCTTTTACTTCTTAAATGAGAAAGTATAATCTTTGTCTATAAACAGAGAGCAGGTAGATTTAATAAAATATTTGTCATAATGTAGTAAATAGCTGCAACATCTAATGAAAGGATTTGTAACTAACTCAAAATACCTGTGGGCCTTATATAATTAATATTCACTTTAAAAATAAATAAAATTAAAAAAAATTTAAAAATAAATAAATCAATAAATAAAATAAAAAATAAATTAAAATCCTGTTTTATTAGTAATTATGATTTTTCTCCAAGTACAAACTGACAGAGGATATAAACTAATAAAGACTATTCACAATTATTTGTGATATTCCAAAATTAAATAAGAAGGCATTCATCATTTGTATTCCATCTAACCCAGATTAAGTCCCTGAATGCTTGTCTCACAACTTCCTTGAGTGTGTTCCCAAAGCTTCTGTGTCTGCACTACTGCTTTGTGTGTTTCCCTGCACCCCCTGGTTCCCGTGACCTGGAGTACTGAGGCATTTACCAAGCCACACGTCTATATACATTATTCTTTGACTCCTCATATGCATTTCCTAACTGAAATTCCATGACCTTTGCATCAGCACAGTTTTTGCTACCTTAATTCCAGAATTTTGATTTTTTCTAAAATCCCCCACAGAAAGCAGTTAACAAGGATTGTTTCATCATAGAGAGGGCTAAGGAATAAGTCTTCTTGATAGTGTTCAGAACAGATTACTTCTTATTAGTAATTTCCTAAACTAAGACTTCAAACTAGTCAAGTAAGTTAAACAAAATCACCCAGGTGCTCACCTTTGATCAATCATGGGTCTTATATGCTATTCATCAATTAAATTTACTTCTTATTTAAATGTTTCTTCCAAATTTTCTTACCTTTTAATTAATGTTAACAATAACACTTGATTTAGACCAGTTTAATTTATTACATTCTACTTGCACATTTATTCATTTATCATCATGTTTATATTTTTGTTGTTGTTATTGTTTTGAATTTAGGTGAATGGGGTTTCTTGGATGCTTATTTGTGCTCATAATGAAGTTGACCTTTGCATAGTTTTACCATTTCCAAAAATTTTCAAAGTTGTATATTGGTATTTTACAAGTCATTTTTTATTTTAAAAACATATTTTATTTTTAATTGAAGATAATTACAAATTTCCTTTACTAAATGAATATTTTTGAATTCTACTTTATGTTATGAATCATACTAGGCACTGGTTGATTGCAAGAAAAATTTAGATGCCGACTTTCCTTTGAAGGAGTTCACAGTGAGATGAAGAGACACAGGAGCCAAGAGATGAGCAGTAGTGAGATCCTGGGTTCATACACAGACAGTGTCTGACATGAGTGCACAGAATAGCTGCTGAACAACCTGATCTGGGTCATCCATTCATCCTAAGGCATTGAGAGCTTTTAACTGATTAGGTTATAGTCAGTGAAGAGTCAGAAGGGTAAATACTGACATTCTTCTCTAAAATGAAGAAAATTATAAGAGAACAAGAATGGCTGGAGAAGAAAGGCTGGAAGGACATGGTAGGATATGGGAAAGGGTTGGTAATCAAAGACCAGACAATGAAGGTCATATACCAGCAACCAAGCTGAGTTTGGATTTTATTCTTGAGGCAATGTATAAACTTCAAAAGAGTTTTAAAAAGGGAGTTATAATCACATTTGCATTTTTGGAAAGATCATGCAGTTTTATAGCTGTCAACAAGACCAGATCCTATGAGACCAATTAGGAAAACCACAGCAATAATCCAAACAAAGGACTATAAGAATTTGTACCAAGACTGTGCCAGTGATGTGGGTAAAGGAGGGAAGAGATTTTAGTGATAGAGATTAGGAGGCAGAGTCTGCTTGTGACAACTGGAAAACAATCGGTCCAGGTTAAAACAGAAACATCCTAAGGTTAAATGGGAGACCATGGTTACATATATATTAAATATCTTGTCACATTTTAATTATTTTAACTTTTAAAACATATATTAAATTTTTTTTAAATTTAAAACATATATTAAAATCTTACAGTAGTATTGAATGAAATGCTCTTTCTTATCCTATGTTAAGCTGTAATATTTACCATATGTCATCAAATATAGGGCACACTTTTCCACATTTGTCACATCTGATATTGGAGTGCACCTTATATTTCTCCTTACTGTTAACACATCAAAATCACTGCTCATCACAAGGCCCATTTCATGTTTTATTTTGTCCCTACTTCTCTAATCCCTGCCCCATTGCCTTTCTCTCAGAGGAAACCATTAGTGATGTGTTTGATATATGTTCTTTTTTTTTTAAATTAATTTATTTATTTTTATTTTTGGCTGTGTTGGGTCTTCCTTTCTGTGAGAGGGCTTTCTCTAGTTGTGGCAAGCGGGGTCCACTCTTCATCGCGGTGCGCGGGCCTCTCACTATCATGGCCTCTCCCGTTGCGGAGCACAGGCTCCAGACGCGCAGGCTCAGTAGTTGTGGCTCACGGGCCTAGTTGTTCCATGGCATGTGGGATCTTCCCAGACCAGGGCTCGAACCCATGTCCCCTGCATTGGCAGGCAGATTCTCAACCACTGCGCCACCAGGGAAGCCCTGATATATGTTCTTAAGCTTAAATGCATCCTTATAAAATATGGTGCGGTTTCTGTGTGTTTCAATTCCATTAGGGTTTTAGAAATTCCACTTGTGTCCTAGTTTTTTTCATCCAGCATTGTTTAGGTACCAATCCATGTCACATATCTGGTTTATTGCTTGCAATTGCTGTGTGACATTTCATAGTATGATTCAATACATTTTATGTATCCATTATTTTAGAGATGGATACACAGGTTGATTCCAGCTCCCTGTTACCATATAGAGCATCCTTGCATGGATCTTTGCAAGAATTACCCTGAGTTATGTATTCGGGAGAGGAATCCTTGCATGCACTTTTAAACTCATTTTCCTCAATGAGTGCTGAGTAATTTCTTTGATTATGGATCTACAAATATTTTAAGTCATCGTTTCAATATTCAACAAATGACATTGAGGCAAGAGGCTAACTATGTATGCAATGATAAGATGTATTCTATTTTACTTCTTACCCCAAAACGGATTCCACATGGAAAAACTCAAACATTAAGAAGAAATGAAGTCGTATTAATACTGGGAGAAAACACAGAAGAATCCAGAGATCTATTTTGCTTGTTCCTCTACCATCCTCCTTCATTTTGCCGATCTCTCTGCAATCCATTCTCCTCAAAACTGCCACACTGATCATTTTTAAGAGACTGCCCAATAATACGTCTCTTCTGTTTAAAAAAAAATATCTCTCAACTTTCCTTTGCCCATTTTAGTACCTGCAGATCTCCTACCAAGGTCTAGAGCAGGCTCTGACTCGTGCCTTCTCTTCAAATTCATCCAGTACTGAGCTCCCTTTTGCAGGCTGTGCTACAGTTGATTATACCATACTGTCCCCTATCAGGGTATTTGCACTGTTCCTGCCATTTGCCTGGGAGCTCCTCTCTCTGCTATTTGGGTGGCCAGTACACCTCCCTGTTGTTGAGATGTCTGTTTAGATGTCAACTTCCGAGGCGCCTCCTGACTACGCACTCAAAAGCACCCACTCAGGCAATGGTTCCCCACTAGATTTGAATTCTCTTTACAGGGTTTATTATTGATTATTTTCTTTTTTATTTGCATGTTGATTTTTCTGCTCCTCTTCAGAAATAAAAGCTTAACAAGATTAGAAACCTTTCTTCTCAAATTAATTCCTGTTTTCTCAGAACCTAGAAACATACATGCACACAACAGTTTGCTGAATAAGTAAATAAATGAATCAAAGCATACATACATATCGGGAGGCATTTCTTTTTAGTAGAAAGCTTTGTAATTTCATCACAGTTTAGGAATATTTCATAACGTATTTAGTTGCATTCCTTTAATAACTAAGCATATTTCTCTGGCTCCAGTGTAAAGCCACAAAGACAATATTGAATGTCTAAACATCAGGCTGAGGCCAACAAGGTAATCTCAGCATGTCGTGTCCTCTAGGCTAAAGACTGGTCTCTCAGAAGTCATTCTCTCCACACACAGGTGCTGAGGAGGTTAGGAGCAGTTTTCTCCCCATGCTATTCTCATTGTCTCCCTTGTCTACTCTTGTTCTGGAGGGAGTATTTCTCTATCTTGCCTCTTTGATTTTTCTTTTTCAAAAGGAAAAGGATCTTTTCTCCCTATTAATTTTATTTGTATTCACTAGGGCTAGTTAATTTTATATTAAATTTCTAACAGTTTCAAAATTAGGTATAATTCAGAAACAAAAAATATTATTAATTTGAGTTTACTGACATGGTATTTATGTTGATTTGACATGATTGACTTTATTATTTTTTGTAACTACCAAAGAAACAAATTAGCTTATCAAATACAAGGCAATGTGTGTATATATATATGCACATATGTATATATATATATATATATATATATATATATATATATATGTGTGTGTATGTTAATTTTATGTGTTAACTTGGCTAAACCATGGTACCCTGTATGGGAGCAAACACCAATCTAGATGTTGCAGCAAAAAAATGTTTTAGATATGATCACATTTAAATCAATAGATTTTGAAAATAAGTTCATTTGTACTTTTTTTTTTTTAGATTCCACATATAAGTGATATCATATGATATTTTTCTTTCTGCGTAACAGAAATAGAGTCACAGATGTAGAAAACAAACTTATGATTACTGGGGATTGGGGGAAGAGAGGTAAATTGGGAGATTGGGATTGATATATACACACTATTATATATAACATAGATAACTAATAAGAACCTGCTGTATAGCACAGGGAACTCTACTCAATACTCTGTAAGGCCTATATGGGAAAAGAATCTTAAAAAAAAAAAAAGAGTAGATAAATGTATATGTATAACTGATTCACTTTGCTGTACACCTGAAACTAACACAACATTGTAAGTCAACTATACTCCAATAAAAATTTAAAAAAAAATAGATTTTGAGTAAAGCCTTTTACCCTCCATAATGTGTGTGGGTCTCATGTAATCTTTTGAAGGTCTTAAGAGAAAACACTGAAATGCCTTAAAAAAGGAATCCTGCATCCATACTGCCTTAAGACTCAGAGCAGCCATGTTAACACTTCCATGCATCTCCAGCCTGCTCTACCGCTTTACTGAGATAGATATACATGCACACACACACACACACACACACACACACATATATATATATATTCCTATACATATATAGAATAAGAAATTATTTAGCTTATATGAAGAAAATTTTTTACAAGTTAAATTATGTTAGTTGATGACTTCCAAATTTATATTATAAAATTTGAATGAAACTTTTAATAAATGTTGTTTTAATACTGTATATTAACATATAAATACATTAAATAGATTAATATTAAATTTTGATTAAGATTATATTCCATTCAATAATTTTAATAAACAAAATTCATTGGTTCCATGGTATTTATTTTCTCCAAATAAAAAGCTGAGTTTCTATTTATATATAAAAATATAAAAATGATCCATTTATTATCTGTATTATATTCAACTTATAATGCTATGGATGCCAAATTATTACTTTGAAAGTAATGGAACATAACTCTTTGAGTTCTGATAAATACATTGATCTAAAATTGTGAGAAGCTGACATTATCATGAGTAAAGTATGTTATTGATATTTGGAAAGGCTAATGAGGTTCTCCCAAAGGTTTGAGGAGAGAGAAATGAATCGCTTTATGGGAAGTAAGTGTAAATTTATCATGTACTAGACTGGCATGGAGCTACAGGGTCACTTTTAAGATGTCTTCCGAGACTGTCAGATCTGTTTGTAATCTCATAAGGGCAATATTAGCATGTCTGGATAATGACTGAGTGAATTTGAAGTGGGGGTCCTTGAGAAGGAAGCTGAAATGAAGCCATGAAAGCAACCAGTTTCTAAGGAGGGGCACATTCTGACATAAAACCCTACTGGTACAATCCCAGTGTGTTAAATATACAACCGATGTGCACACAGATGCTTTGGGCATTCTTTTTGCAATAAAGCATGCAACCCACATAGTAACTCATAATCCCTAACGTATAGTTGAGTTAATTCACAGATACTCTGCTAAGCATATTACATACAATATTTTATTTACTCCTCAACTCAACCAGATGAGATACGTACTTTTATCTCAATTTCATGAATGAGAAAAATTATTTGCTCTAATTTGCAAAGTTAATGTGACAAAGTAAGAGTTTTCAAACAGTTGTTCTGACTTTGAGTGCAGACTCAACTATATGGTAAACTAATAGTTCCCTTATTCACATTCTAAATTCAAAAACTATAGTTATGATCATAATTCAGGTTTACATTTCTTTTTTCGAAGGAAGAGCATGTGCCTGATGGAGATTCTGATGCCATTCTATTTCTTGTTGTAAAATAAGATGGCACAAATTTATAATTTAACCTTCAATTATATTTGATTTCTGAGCAGCTTTCCAAAATAGATAAAGTGTAAAACCAAAGCCTGAACTCCTTCTTTTTCTTCAGTAAAGTTAGCACCATAAATTTAGTAACTACTGTTCTGATCATCCACATTAGAAAATGTACCTGGTTAAAATGAGCATGACCTGGAAAACGGGACCCACCAGGGTATGAACTCAAATCAGTTTTCTGAGAACAGAAGGAAGCTGTTCAACCCTCCAAGACAATGATACCCTCTAAGAGCTCCTTAAGCGAAAACCAATATACAGCCTGAGTCATAATTCAAAAATTTGTGTTTCTATTGTTTATTCAAATATAAACACTGTTTCTTCAGCATTATTTTCAAGAAAAGACCTTCACAAATGTTAGCTTTATGACCTTTTAAGGTAGACTTTTCTCTGGGAACACAGTTTTTATGAAATTGTATTATTTTCACTTTGGGGATCTCATTACATAGAGATAGAAGTGAAATAAAGCATTTACTTATATCAGTTGGGATAGAAAGTAACAAAAAGATTTAAATTTGACTAGCCTGCCTCTTCCAAGAATATATGGGCACCACTGAAATTTCCATAAGCCCCAACAAGTATAATATATATGTTTTTATTGGGATTATTAAGTGATTATCCTCCTGACAACTTGGGCCACACATGGGGAACAAGGAACACTTTGGGTGCTGCTTTTCAGGGCAAGAACCTGTCAGAAATCTAAGAACCTGGGTCGCGTAAGGTGAAAATGTAAGTCTGGAACAGCTGATGGCGAGCCTAATATGCTCAGGGCTCCTTGGCAAGTCTCCACCAGAAATGTTTCCCTTCCTTTGTTGGTTTCTTTCTTCTTTTCCTTTTTTCCCTAAGAAACTTATATTTTTTTTTAAAAATTGAAGTATAAAAAAGAATGAAATAATGCCATTTGCAGGAACATGGATGCCCTATATGATATCACTTACATGTGGAATCTAAAATATGACACAAATGAACTTATGTATGAAGTAGAAAAAGACTTACAGACATAGAGAGCAGACTTGTGGTTGCCAAGGGGGAGGGGACGTGAGGGAGGGATGGACTGGGAATTTGGGATTAGCAGATGCACACTATTATATGTAGGACAGATAAACAACAAGGCCCTACTGTATAGCACAGGGAACTAGATTCAATGTTCTTAGATAAACTTACTATTGTTTTAAAACAACAATAGAAGTGGAAAGTGGGACTGAGTTACTCAATGCAGTTTTGTTTTTTTAACATGCTAATTCAATATTTGTTCAATCCCTCCAAATGACAGGCTTGGTGTCAAGTTTTGAGGATTCAGTGAGAAGGAAGGGAGTTGTGGTTGTTCCATGTCCTCACAAAGCTTATTATCCAGTTAATTATAATGCACAACATCTTAAAAATTTGCTCTTTTTTGTTTTTGTTAATTTGTTTTTCAGCTGCTGCAACATGGAAGTTTCTTCTTTCAGGTGTTTGAGTTCTTGAACACTGAGTAAAATTCATTATTAATAATTATAAAACTGTTTAGTGAAGATTAATTCAAGATTGTGGCTTTTTCATTTCTAAATAGAGATAAAGTAATCTAAACATCTCTTTAGTTTATAAGAGTCAAAACCAATTAAAATTTTAATTGTAACATACCATCCCAGAAAGGTAAAGACTAGAAGAGTCTGTTAATAATTTCTTAAAAATCTGAGTTGTTAACCACAGCAATTTTTTCTTGAGAATATAAACACACTTAATCCACTAGTAATATTGTATAACCTGAATCTTGTTAATAATATAAACTGACATCATTATTACTTAAATATTAAATGTTAAATAAAAATATCCATTAGAGGTGATAACATACATATAGAATTACACTACATTACAAAATTTATATGTATGTATCAATATTGAGCATCATACATATTTTATGAAATTCAACGTTTAGTCAACTTTATGCAGAATAATAGAAAAATCATATACTCATATTAGTTCCCATGACAATATTTTATAATAATATTAGATTAATTTTTAAAATAAAGTTCACACTTACTTTAAGAAACAGTCTTGTCATTTTAATATAATGTACTAAGCAATTATTAGTGGTTCAAAACTCATAATTTCTTGAATGTTTCAATAATTAACCAAATATTTTTAAATTAATTAAAATCTTAAGAGTTAACTAGTACTGATGATTCCTATTGAACCATAAATCACCTAAATAATAAAATGAGATCGGCAGGGTGTTAATGAGGTAAGAGTGTTTAACATTTAAAACTCTTATATTTTCCTTTTAAAAATAAGTATCTGATAAATTATAGGAAAGTTAAATTAATAACAGCATCAAAAGGAAATGCTGTCTCTAGAGTATTATCAATGGCGGGAAACTAGAGAGCATTAACATGAGAATAAAAAGCACTTTCAAAACACTGGTTTAAGTATTTCCAGATTTATGATTAACATTGTAAACAAGGTGTGAAAACTATACAATTTCTTTTTCAACTGACATTTCACAGCACTATGTACGCTGGTAGACAATGGTAGAAAACTTTTAAAATTTCAAGCTATCATAAGCACTTTGTGATTAAATGAAGACTCTTTGGCAATCCCCCAGATTCTATTCCTCAGAGGAGTTGAAAATTATACTCTTTGTTTGCAGATCCAAAGAATACAAAGCAATTTTTTCTTGACTTAAATAGAATGAATATCTTTAAGCATATGACAAAGAAGATTTTGCTAAAAGGTTTTGTAGAGAACAGGTAAAAATAGTTGTTTAAAGAAACACTTCTGATGGCTATTAGAGATCTTTTAGGTTGTATTCAGGTAGGCAGTTTTGTTATCTTTTAATAGGAAAGTAATTTCTAGGTGGAATCAAATACAACTTACCCTTGATTTTCAACCATTAGCCAAGGAAGCTTGCAACACTGGGACACTTCTGATTGCTGTTAATGTCTGTACATGCCTATGCTATGTCAGTTTTTTTCTCAGAACCCTAGTCAAATAAGTCTTCTTTTATATGTGGCTCCTGAAATGAAGCACTAAAAGCCCTAACCTGTAGCAGTATAAGGGTAAACTCATTAAAGCCATGTGCAGGCAGACATAAGCCTTGGCCTTTATTTAGCTAATCTGGAGATGAACACAGAAAGCCACCATCTGGAGCTTTGTATAAATCCATAAGCAAAATACTCCTTCACAATTTAATTATTACCAATTACATATGTAACTCACCATTTTCATCGCTAACTTAATATGTGTCTGACTGTTTACTTATGTTTTCAGGGATTATTACAAATTGAATTTTTTCTTCTTAATTCAGATATAGACAATGGGAGAAAGAAAAAGGCTTTCGTTACTAGGGAAACCCGATGCTGAAGGTTTAGTGACAACCTCAGATGGTGTTGTACAGAAAAGTCTGTCAGGAGGAGAGAGCAGAAAGAGAGACTGCTGATGTGAAGAATGAATTTAGAATGTTACTTATTGATTCTACAATGGTCTTTATAAAAGAAGTAATGTAGACTCTGCCTTTTTCTAAAGAAGAATTATGGAACTATAATAAAGAAGGCCTCAGAGAATTTATATCCTTATAAGGTAGAATAAATGGAATCTCACCTCCACCTGTGAGTTTACAGAAAGAAGAAGAATTACTGGATGCTTTAGAATTTCATCAAATTAAGGTTGTATTAGTATATCTGAACCTGCAGTTCTATTTGAATACTTGCCTTACTTTTATCTTTATGTTTTAAAACTACTGAATTAATCATAAATCATTTGTATTATACTTGATCCTATAGTATGTGAAAAATATATTTCATTTGTCTTCTAATGAAAGTAATACTAATTTAAAACAGTAAAACTGTACAATAGAAAAAAGCTTATTTCTATTTGTAGCAATAAATGAAAGTATAGATATATTTGTTTTTATATAATTTTTATTTACTATATATAGTTTATATATTATTATATTTGGGTTTTTTTAATGAATTAAGATGCTGTTAAAATTTTATAATCCAAAGAAAAGACATGTTAGGTGTTGACTCAAGGAAATGAGTTACTCATGACTATATGGAGGCCTCCCTAGACACTGAGCCATTTATAAATACAACAAACTATTGTGATATACACATCCATTAATATCTTGGAAACATTTCACCTAGATATTATGAAACATTGCTTTTCATAAGACTAGTAGTAAATTAGTTCAATTTCCTTTGATAAAGAGGTATGCCTTTTTCTCCTCTATCTTCTTCTCTTTCTTCTTTCATCTCTTTCTCCTTCCTTCTTTCCTTCCTTCCTTCCTTCCTTCCTTCTTCCTTTCTTTCTTTTAAATGACTTGGGGAGTCTTCTCTGATAAGGTGACATTTGTTAAAAAATAAAGGGAAATACAGGAGGGAATTCAACTATACAGACATCTGAAGAAGAGATATCTAAGTAGAAGGAATAGTAACTACAAATATCCTAGAGTGGGCTAGAGAAAAACAAAGTAGAAACACTTGAGAGAGAAGCAGAAGAGGCTCAGGATGTAAATGATGTTTCAACCCAAATATGTTTCTCTTGGCCATTTTATGGACTTCAGCTTTTACTCTAAATACAATGGAAATCTCCTGGAAATCTTGAAAAGAAGGCATGACTGATTTATGTGTTAAGGAATCGCTCTAATTGTTGCATGGTGACGGGAGTGAGTGGGGAGTGGGAAGGATTGGAGCCACATAGGAGGCACAGACCAAACGTGACTTGGATCAAGATGGTGGTAGAGAAGGTGATAAAAAAAAAAAAAAAAATCAGACTCTGGATATAATTTTAATATAGAATTAACAGGTGAGCTGAATGTATTTACTGTGGGGCATGAGAGAAATATATTTCAAATCTAACCACTTCACATCACTTCTACCACTAATCACCCTGGTCAGAACCATCACTGTTTATCACAAGGGTTAGTGCAAAGCCCTCTAACAGACCTCCTTGTTTCTACTCTTGCCCACCAACCCCATTCCATGTTTATTCTCAGCAGAGGAGCCAGAGCGATCTTTTCAAACATAAGGTATATAATGTCAAACATCTACTCAAACACTGTCTTACTTCCCATTTCACTTAGAATAAAAGGCCATGGTTGTTACATGACCCTAAAAGGCCTTTCAGAATCTGTTTGTTACATCATCAGTTTTCTTTTCTTGATGACTCTGTTTCAGACACAATGCTTTCCTTCTATTTCTCAAAAATTCCAAGTATGTTATCTCCTTAGTTTTCTTCTCTTTGTCCCTTTTCTGAGAACACTCCTCTCCCAGCTATCTTAATTCCCTCAGGTGAACTGTCTCACCGTCAAGTGCTTCAATAACTCCTACCTTTTCAGTGAAGCCTATCTTAACCTCCCCATTTAAGATTACAACTAATTTTTCTCCTCCAAATCTGCATCAACTTGTTCCATTTTTCATTTTTTGCCAGTACTTGTTATCTTTTGTGATACTATATTATCTGCTTATTACTATGTGTGTTGTTTATTGTCGATATCTTCCTTCTGGATTGTGTTGACCTGAAACAAATAGACTGCCAGATATTTCCCCAGAAAAGATGGGCTTATTTACAATCAGCAGAGGATTGCAACGGGGTTCTGCAAACATAGTAAGCCATGTGTAAGTCTCCCACACAGCAAGACAGGGAGGATGGTTTGTGGAGGAGAAAATGAAGGTGGGGGCTGTAGTAAACAGAGTCCATGCATGGCTTTACATCGGATGAGTCCTTACCAGGATAGAAGAGGAGTCTCTCTTCTTCCATTTGGGCTCTGCTAAGGTTGAAGGACGTGAGAGCTCCCCCTGCTGGTTTCCCGACTCTACTTAATTGAGGTTTCTATTTAAAGTATTTTTTACATTTTCTCCTTTTGATCAAGATCTTTCTCTGAAATCATCACTCATCAAAAGTAAGTTTTTCTAGTTTCAGCAGCTTTTTATTTCTCTGTGTTAGGAAGGACATTTCCTGGGTGTACTGTCTCACATCAGAGAAAGAGTGAGCAGATTGAAAACGTAGTAAGGTCACATTTGAATAACAAGAAGGGGTAGGAGGGAGAATTCTCAGGCACTTTTTATCTAAAGTGTATGTTGCCAAAATCACAGATATTGGAGATTATCTTTTATATAATCGCCAAATGTTTGACAAGAAAATTCCAACAAGCCTGGCCCAGATATCTTGGGAAAGCTGTCTCCTCAGATGTCATCTGCTTCGATCTTCAATTCTAGGAAATCTTTACTTTCAGGTCACCAGATGATGTGTAGGTCCAGTCAGAGTTTGGTACTTTCTTTAGGTTTGTCACATGAATTTAAGCATCTATTTCTTGGAGTTTGGTGGCACAGGGGTTGGTGAGCAGCAGCTGATAGGAGCCTTTCCAACAAGATTGAAGAAACTTTTTCTGGAGGTGTGTAATTCAAAAGACAAAATCTCCAGGTTATAAAGTGTGATGCTTCATCTCCCAAGAGGACACTGTGAAAACATACCTCTACCAAAACATGGTTATCTTTAATAGAAGCAATTAGGTCTTTGCAATATTGGAGCATCTCTCCATTTATCAGTTGTGGGTCAAAAGAGGCAGGAGCCAAGGGCATTGGGTGTCTTGTGACTATTTCTAATGGTGTCTATCTCAAAGGGTGAGATTTTATAAATTCCAAAAGGGGTGGATCTGAAATTTAGAAGGGCCAATGGCAACACTTTTGGCCAAAGTACTTAGAGGGCCTCTACCAATTTTGCCAATTGAGTCTCAATAATGTTGCTAGTGTGTTCGACTAAAACAGGACTGAGGGTGGGAAGATCAGTGAAAGTGTTTTAAAACCACCCAAACAGCAGAGACTTGTCAAAGCACCTGGCCAGTAAAATGGGTTCTTCCATCACCATGAAGTTCAAGAAGAGCTCCCCAGGTTGATGTAGTCTTTTCCAAAAGGAATTTATTCACAGAAGAAGCAGTAGCCTGTCTACAAGGGAAGGCTTCAGTCCAGTGTGAAAACACAGACCATGACTAAAATATATTTATATACATTATGCAGAGGAAGCTGTATGAAATCCATTTGCCAGACCTCAAATGGTCCATTAGGCAGTTTCAAATGTTTAGGATCAGTATGAACTTCCCTTGGTTGTACTTTGGACAAGTGAAGGAGACACTTTTTATGGCCTGGTTAATGTTTTCCCACCAATGTTGATTCACAAAGGCTATCATTTTCTCAGTAGACCAATGGTTTAATGCATGTATAGGGTAGAGGAGTTGGAATTTTAGAGGGTCTGGTAAGACAGGGTGGTTATATAGTCCAAACCAGAGCTTTCTCTCTTTATCAAACCAAGAATTGTTGAATTGCCAATCTTGTTTTCCTTTTTCTGAGGTCAATTGTTGGGCTTCTCTAACCAGTTTTTCTAAATTAATATTTGGAGAAAGAGCCCTTTGCACCATAATAGAAGTTTGGCTGCTGTTGGTCTCTTTAAAGGCAGCATTCCCTGAAGAAATATCAGTGATTTTCCTTAGCTTCCAGAGAGTCAAGTTTAGTATGTCTTGGACTCTTAATAGCTAAAGTGTCTGGTAAAAGTACCACATTTGGTAATTCTTGAAAATAGGAGCCATTCAAAATTTTATTTTCACTGCAAGTAAGGAAGCCATGTTGCTTCCACAACATTCCAAAATTATGAGCTACTCTTAAAGTGTATCTACTGTCAGTATAAATATTTGTAGTTTTGTTCTTTTCTAAAGCACAAACTCGTGTAATGGTGTATAATTTAGACTGGTGGGCTGAAGTACCCATAGGTAAAGATTCTGTCCCAACAACATCAAAGGACTTTTAATAGCATATCCATCACAATATTTGCCATTGTCACCTTTTAAATAAGAACAATCAGTGAACCATGAGAAGTCAGTATTACCTAGTGGAATTTCCTGTAGATCATCACAAGGAGTCAGGAGGTGGTTCATCAGCATTAAGAAGTCATGAGGGACTCCATGGGTAATGGAGGAGAGAAGAGTAGCCATATTAAGCTTGTTACAATGCAAAATAATTATGTGGGATTCACTTAGCAAAAGGACTTCATAGGAGGTGAGGCAGCTGGCTAAGAAATGTTGAGTGTGATGAGAATTCACGAGGGCTCTACCTTATGAGGTACAAGAATGGTTAAAGAGGTTATCACAACAATATTCTTGGTGGCCTTAACCAAAAAGGCAATCGATGTAATAACTCTAAGACAAAGGCAGTATCCCTGGGCCACAGGGTTCAGTTACTAGATAAAATGCCTTTTTGGGTCAATGGTGGCCCCCTTGTTATGAGTGAGTACCCCAATGACATTCCCTTCCTTCCCATATACAAAAAAGAAAAAGGGAATCTGATAATTGGGAAGACCAATGGCAGGTAAGTTCATCCAACTCTCCTTTAAGACTTTGAAGGCTACGTTGCACAGTTCTCATAAAATTGGGCTGGAGTTGTTATTGTTGAGTAAAACAGAGGTTTAGTCATAAAAAAGTGATTTGGGACCCAGTTTAGACAATAACCAGCTAGCCTGAGAAAACCTCTCAGTTGGCACTTAGTTTTTGGTTTTGAGAAACTTAGGACACTATATAATCTGTATGGATCTAGGGGTAGCTTGTTCTGGTAAAATATGCCCTAAATATCAAACCTGGGTCTGGGCAAAATGCAATTTTTCTTTGCCAGCTTTTTGTCCCTTTAAGGCTAAAAACTTTTATCAAGTGGATGCTGTCTTCCTGTGAAGAGTTTTGAGAAGGACTGAAAAGAAGCAAGTCATCCACATATTGCAAAGAAGGAGAACTTCTAAGGAACTTTATGTCAGCCAGATCAACCTTCAGGATTTGGGAGAAATAAGAATTCTCAGTATAACTCTGAGGTGTTACTGTCCAGGTGAATTGTTTTTCTTCCCAAGTGAGAGCAAAAAGCCATTGGCTAGCTTCATAAACAGGAATACTAAAGAATGGACTAAATAAATCAATTACGGTGAAGAGTTTGCTTCCACTGGGAATGGATGTTAGTAACACATGAGATTAGGAACAATAGGGTGTTGAGGGGTAACAATGTTGCTTATTGCTCAGAGCTCCTGTACAAACCTCCAGCCTGCGCTCTTAGGTTTTCTCATCAGTGTAATGGGCATATTACAGAGGCTGGTACAAGGAATAATGAGCCTTGTAATCTTCTATTATGGCCTTTATGCCCTGAAGCGCTTCTTTACTTATGGATATTGATTAATTCTGGAAAGATGCTTTGAGGGGTCCATGTGAATCTTGATGGGAGGTGCACTGTGAATTTTGCCAACATCATTTGGAGATCTTTGCCCAAGAAAAGTGAGAGCTGAGTGTATAGGGGCAAATTATCAGTGTTTACAGAAGCAGCTCTAGACCTGTCAGAGATGGAATAAAATATGTCAAAGCGTCATTTAATTTACCTGGTGGGTTAATTGGTGACTACTGTCAAATTCTAGAAATAGTTTCCCCTTTTGAGAGAAGGAAATTTAAGCATGATACTTCTCTAAGAAGTCTCAGCCTAATAAAGGTTATGTTGGATGAACTAAGGAGAAAGAATGTGTCTCTCAAAGGACCTAAACAAAAGGGAATAGGTTCAGAGTCAGGAACCTGTTGAGATTCATTCGAGATCCCCACTATTCGAACTATTTTAATACTCTTAGGTGGGGCTGTTTTATAGTAATGGGGTTAAGCACTGAAAGTGTGGCTTCGCTGTCAGTTGGGACCAGAAGAGATTCATCCCCAACTTGGAGAAATGTTTTCCCAAGCTGATTAAGAAGGAAGATTGAGAAGAGCCCCTGGAGTTCCTCAGAGTTCAATCATTGAGAGTGGGAAGACATTAAAAGCCTGGTTAGAGGGTTGAAGGTGCCCAAAGCACTTACATTTGTAAAAATCTCTTTTGCAGTGCCCCAGTTGTTTGCAATAATAGCAGAAACTAGAAGGGTTTTTGTTTCACTTAGGAGCCTTCATTTGGTAGTGTTGAATATTAAGAATTCTGATGATCTTCATTGGAAGTGGCTCATCTAGAGTGTGAGAGAACTGGCTTTCCAGATTAACTAAATCTGGAGTGGACATAGTTTCCCATTGTATCCTGGTTGTGTTTACCAAAAGGGTTAGGGTTAGCCCATTAAGAAACATAGGGTTAAAAGCTACCCAGGTGGAATCAACATCTAAATGAAGACACGAATTTTCTTTAAAAACAATCTGAAGTCAGGAACAGCTTCATCAAATTTTTGTGTGCAAGTCTGAATGGACAGGCTTTGGAAGAGCCCAGGGAATTGCCTGATGAAGTCGCCTAGCAATTACCTGAGTCTGATCATATAATAAATTAGTAGGCTGATCTCCTAGTTGTAATTCTAGAGACTTTCTCAGTTAGTGGTTTTCATTCAATGCCGGGTCTGGCCTTCCTTGACAACATATGAACCTGCTGATAGAAGTCAGGGAAGCGAGGTTGATAAATTTAATTGACTGCCTTAAATTCCTCAGCAAACGTGTGGGGACTTCAGTTACTGTGCCTCACACACAGTTCAGCTCTAGTTCAAGGAGTATAAGAAACTAATGGTTGAGACGCCAGATCCTCAGAAGGCTTCATTTTAAAAGCACAGTTTCTAACAAGTTCAGAGAAGGGAGTAGGCAGAGTTTCAGAGAATAGGGGAAGTTTGGCTAGAAAATTAGCATGAGGGATTTAAGGGTACATGGGAAGCATACGTGGTGTAGAAGGGAAGGAGGAATAGGGTTCCAGAGGCAGAGTCTGTCCATGAAGATCCCAAGGAGAGAAAGATGGTGTTAGAGGGGAAGCCTGAGTCAAAAATCCAAGGGAGGAGAGCCTGAAACTTTGGGAGCTATTTCATCTTTCTCTAATTACTTGTTTGCCTTGGTTAATCTTAAAATCTTGTTTTGCAAAGAGGCAACTTTAGACTCCTGATAATGTTTGGAAGCCTTGAAATACTAATTAAAATAAGCATTCCACTCAGTTCTGGAAATTTTTGAGCTATTGTAGTCCATTTCAATATTAAGGAAATTAAGTTTGAGAATTTCAATAGTTCCTCATAGTGGCCACTGATATTCTAAATTGCTTTTGCTCAGGTCAGTCTAACTAAAGTTAGAAATGTGCATAAGAAAGACTGCGATTTTTAAACATAAAATCAGGCAGAGTTCCTGTGTGTGTGTGTATGTTTGTGTGCAGGAGAGGGGCTTAAAAATATTTAGATAACTGGGATCTCATTTCCTAGAGGTTTTTCCCCTAGAGTAAAGAATAATTTTCAAACAGCTTAAACAGCTTACAGCACAAATGGCTTAATTCAAACAGCTTGCAAGCCAATCCCAGCCAGTCCAAAGGAGACAGCTTGGTCCCAGAGGAGCCAGGCTGAAGGTGTGTTTTTTTTTGTTTTTTTGTTTTTGTTTTTTTTGCCAGTCTCCAGAAGACAGCCTTTCCAAAAGAATAGGCTGAAAGCTGAAAAACCCGGCACTGTTTCAGAGAGACAACCCCTGTTCCCACAGGGATATGTTGAAGGCTAGCCAGTTTCAGGGTAAGCAGTCCCTGTTCTGAAGGAAATGGGCTGAAGGCTAGCCAGCTTCAGTGAAACAGTCTGGTCTCAAATCAGACTGAAATGCTAAATGATTACTCACATGCAGAACAAGGCTTTAACCAAAAATAGCAAACCTTTAAATAGATCTTGAATAAAGCCTGGAGAGCTTCAAATGCAAAGAGGTTGTGAACTTGGTTCCAAAAATATATTCAAACTCCAGAGTTGACAAGAAAAACAGTAAACAGCAATGGGCTCAATCATGGGGACCGCATCTGTTTGCTCACCAAACCAGGAGCTGTCCGGGCTTTTCCCTGGTCCCCACGCAGGCCACCAAAATACTGACCTGAAACTGTTAGATATTTCTCCAGCAAAGATGGGCTTATTCAGAACCAGCAGGGAATTGCAATTTAAGGTCTGCAACCATGGTGAGCCATATGCAAGTCCCCACATGGCAAGGGAAGGAGAAGGCTTTTATAGAGGGAAAAAAGAAGGCGGGAGGGATCTAGTAAACAGAGTCCATGGCTTTTTATTGGCTTAGTCCTTGCCAGGAAGGAAGAAGACTTTCTTCTTGCTATTGGCTCAGCTGTTGTCACAGGGCATGAGAACTCCTCCTGCTGGTCTCCCAACTTTATTTAATTGAGGTTTCTGTTTGTTTATTTTTTGAAATCGTAATCATTAAGAGGACAGGGATCTTTGTTTTCTCCACTGCTGTACAATTGCATAGCACAGTGTATGGCACTTAGTGGCGCTCAATACATTTTTGCTGAATAAATAAATGAAAGAATGAGGACTATAAGTTTTATAACCTGAAATAATGGAAAAATTGAGTTATATACTTGTGAGGAAAAATATGGGAAAAGCAGGTTTGGGGTGGGGTAGGAAAGGGGTTCAATCATTAGTTCCTGGCATATTAAGTTTGATAGAACTTATTAAACCTGCAGTGATGAAGTTGTGGAAACAGTTTAATATTCATGTTTGGAGGTCAGAAAAGGGATTCAAGCCTGAGATATAAATTCATGAGTTATTTGCATATAGATCATCTATAAAGCTCTGAGACTAGATGAAATCTTCATTTATGGGTCACAGCGACATTTTGAGTTGGTGAAAATGAAGAAGAATCAGAAAATGAAAATGCAAAGAGATGGGAGGGAAAACAAGAGTGGTGTCCCAGAAGGCAGGTTAAGGAACATTTTAAGAAGGAGGGAGTGAGAATGTGTGGCATATACTACAGATAGATTTGGGAACACTGGAAACAGGCCCCATTCAGTTACTGTGACTGTCACACATAGCTGAGAAATGGGACAGAATCACAACCTGCCCAACAGTCGAAGGAAGCACAGTCCAGTGGGCTACCTCAGGGCTATTCCCTTCCTGGTATCCTTGAGGCTGTCTCTACTTTATGCCCCCATGCCTATGTGGTAAGGAAGACAGCTCTTAAATTTCTTGATGAGAGTAAGACCACAGCCCCTTTCTATTCTCTCTTCCCCAAGTTTAGAAAGAAAGGTATTTTCTTCCTCATCTCTCTCTGCCTGAAAGCAAAGAGGAAGGGAAAATATTCTTCCTCAACCATGACTCTTTCCAAATATTCTTATTCATAAATTGAGACTTTTGAACTCAAAAGCCAAAAATGATTGCCATTTTCCCCTGTGATTGCTGTCCTGGATATTCCATGTAAAACAGATTAGGGATTGGGACAGTCACAGTATTACATCTTGTTAATATATTAGCTAGGAAAATTAGACCAGCCAGCCACCGTCATGTGGTCCACAGAGCTGTCATTTGGAAGACAGACCCACAACTTAATTTTTCACCCCAATATTATCCTCCTCCCAGATCATTCAGAATAAACACATCTGGAAAAAATCTCTCACTCATAGGGAATTTTCTTATCCCATGGCTGCCCCAGGAGAATAATTATCAGATCATGAGTTCTCCCCTCAGTGTCTGTGTTTTACAGAAGTAATAGAGCAGGGTCGTTAAGAACTTAGTTCTGGAGTTGTAAGTCCAGGAATCAAGCCTGGCTCCTCCAATTACTAGTTTTGTGACCTCGGGCAAATCATAAATTTTCATTTCTGTAAAATTGGCTGATAATTACACACACACACACACGCACACACACACACACACACACTTACAATACAGGTAAACATTTGTCAAACAGACACACAAGGGGAGAAAAGGAATGAGACTCTACCCACAACAAAATCAGCCTTTTACATTAGGGATCCCACTGCTTTCTTTCTTATGTCTCTCAAACTTCACCATTCCAGTCTTTGTAGTCTTTGCCTAAATATTCAAGCATTTTTTTTTCAAAATAAAGAATACATTTGGTCTCAGAAAATAGCTCAAATTCTCAAAATAATTAAAAATAAATATACAAACAATGTTAAGAGCTAAAACAACAGAGTGTTCCTTCACTTAAAGGTCTCAAAAATATTTAAATATGTATATTTCAATTATCAGCTAAAGAAATGCATTCCAGAAAGTGATAATGTTTGATTATTCTTAAAGCTTTATTCTCTGCAACCTTCTTACCAGAAATTATAATTCAATCCATCCCTGGATATCTCCCCTTTGACACTGTTAATCCCTTGAGTTACTATCTTTGTCTCCACTTTCTTGAACCTTGAAAGACCATTTTCTCACTATCTCTTCACTTTTTAACCTCTTTCAATCTCCTTTATGCTTCCACAATCCTCCTGAGATAACTTTTTTGATGATGTCCAGTATTCTCCTTATGACCACTGCAAAAGACCCCATAATTCTCTCTTTTTCTAACATCTAGGATTGAATTTCAGTTCTGCATTTTATTAATTGTATGACTTTGGTCAACCTATTACAATTTTTGAATCTCAGGTTTTTACTTCTCAGAATTGTTGTAAAGAGAAAATTCTAAAACATATCTGAAAAAACCAAGTACAATAAAAACACCAATAAAGATGATATTCCTTTTTCAGCATGTCCATCCTGCCTTCCTTCCTCCGGCTTAAATCTTTTGGCTCTGGCTCCCTCCTTGAGAATCTGTTCCCTCGGCTTCTCTGACTGACGCTATACTCTCCTACCCTTGTCTGTCTTTCACTTCTCCAGCCCTGTGTTTGTCTCTAAAGTGGAGTGAATTCATATTTAATGGCACTGTATGACTTAACCTCAGTTCTTTCCAGTCTCTCTGTCATTGACCTATTCCATGCTAATGAAAATCTAGGTTTGTAATTTCAAATTTTACCTGGCTCAGATGAACATCTTCATCTTGTTTAAAAAATCAATTCTTCATTTTGTTATTTCCATACAAGCCTTCATCAAGTCTCTTTCAGCCCCTCTCTTGCCATGAATCCAGGCATAGCTATGACCAAGTATGTCATTATTTGATCAGTGCTAAATATTGGAGAGTATTTTGAAACTGATTATTGTTCCAATATCTTAACATCAAATCATTTTACATTAAAGGAATAGCTCTGATCAGGTCACTCTCCACATCAAAATTGCCCATTGGTTAGTGCAACCTAATTCTAATTGTGATATTACTTAATCATCTGCTTAATACATTTTGTTCTATTAAACAATATACAGATACTATCATATTTATAGATCAAGAGAACTTAGTGAAGTGTGTATTTCCTCTCATTTCTCAAATGAATGTCAGGAAGATTAAGCAGACTATGTAAGACCACAAGACTTTGGATTCATTCTTGGGAATTGCAGATTTCAAAATCTGTTCTCTTTCTACTGTATTATATCACTTCCAAGATAAGATGGGTATCCACTTCCAGGGTCCATAAGGTGGAACTATCTTGTCATCTGTCTTTGAGTCTTGTTTCAGTTTTACTGTCCACTCACCTTCAAATTCTATATTATTCTTGAGTAAAACCAGCCTACATGTATGACATTCTGGACAAGAAAAAAACCAAAAAACTTGTAGGGACAGAAACAGACACACTGACTACAAATGGACACAGGAAACATTTTGTAGCCTTGGACATGCTCTGTATCTTGATCTTGATGGCAGTTATGTGACTGTATGTGTTTGCCAAAACTCACATAATGGTACACTAAAGAGGGTGAATTTTACTGGATATAAATTATATCTTGATAAATATGACTTTCAAAAAACTGCCTAAAACACCATTTTATTAGTGAGCGTTCTCCAGAGAAATAGAACCAATAGGAGATCATATACATATATGAGTTTTATTATAAAGAATTGGTTTGTTCCATTCTGGAAGCTGACTAGTTCTAGGATCTACTGGGTGGGTTAGAAAGCTGGAAACCAGGAAGCTGAGGGTATACTTCCATTCAGAATCCAAAAGCTTGAGCATCAGGAGAGCTGATGGAGGGATTCCAGTATGAAGGTGGGAAGGCTGAAGACCCAGAAGAGCAAATATTTCAGTTTGAGTCCAAAGGCAGGAGAAAGTCAATGTCCAGGCCAGAGGCAATCAAGCAGGAGGAATTCTCTCTTACTCAGGAGAGGGTCATCCTTTTTGTTCTATTCAGGCCATCAACTGATTGGATTAGCCCCACCCTCATTGAGGAGAACAATCTGCTTTACTCAGTCTACCAATTTAAATGTTAGTCTCACCCCAAAATACCCAAAATAATGTTTGACTAAATATGTGGGTACTCTGTGGCCCAATCAAATTGACACATAAAATTAACCATCACAAATATTCAAATGCATAACCCTTAATATTTGTGTCACTGCACCTGTCAGACTTTGCTTCTTAACATACTCAAACTAACTGCATTTTTTTCTGTCCACCCAATTTCTTTATTTCTCCTTCACATACCCTGCTTATAGAGTCATGTTTTCACTTTCTCGTTCATAATTTTCATTACCTGAAAGCCAGTTGCCTTTTTACTGAGTCAAATCATGTATTTCAAGAGTTAGCTTCAGAATTACTAACTTCAACATGTAAAAATAAAATAAATTACTTATCCATATATTAATAATCATAATCATGATATTTAGGAAGACAATTTCAATAAAAATGTATGATTATTTGAACCATTCTCATTAATATTAGAAAGAGGTTTGAAAATTTTTATGTATTTTAAAATTTTAAAAATAATCAGATGGTCAGGAGAAAGAGAGAAGAACACATAAAATGAATAATTTTGAATACATGGTTTTTGTCATGCTTCATGTTAACATTTTTACAAGATATGACGCTTTATCCTCACAACAACAATCTTACAAAATAAATATTAGTAATAATATTATAAATGAATAATTAGGCAATTGACACTAAATAATTTGCCATAGTTCAAAATGTAAGCACTGATTGGATAATCATAACCCAGCTTCATAATATGGGTTGTATCTTATTCCCTTGTTGGCAATAGCAATGTTATTTGGGGAAGGTTTAAAGTTACATTTAAGATTTACTCAGATATTGTTCCCTGTATTTCAACATATATTTAATAAGATTTACTGGTTATTATGACCTGTATTTTTCAGTTTTTTAAATAGACTATTCAAGTTGTTTTTAGGGGTTATTAGTAAGACGAATAACACACAGCCATGTGCATTGTGGTTTAGAGATAAATATAATTCAGCTAGAAATTATTTACTTATAAAATAAGTGGGTAATCTTTAGAGAGCACAGATTTTTTAAATTACTTTTATACAGGAAATTGGGGAGTGTCATTGTAATTATGCATTCTTTTCATTTTCAGTTGAAGGATTATGACACCTTGATAACTTGAATGTTGCTCCATGGAAAGTGAATGCCAGGGACAAGCTTGCAGCTATAGCTTCCAAGCTGCCAAGTTAAGCACCTGTTTTCTTTACTAAGAGAAAGCTAGAGATTACTAATAAGAAAATACCATTTGTGATTTAAGGCAGACTTTAAAGATTAGTTCGCTGGAAAGAAATTGTAAAATAATATGTATAAACAACTATTTAAATTGGAATTGAGCCAGAGTTGAAGGATTAGCAAACATACTTTTAAAAAATGGTTGATCACTGTTTAATAACTACAAATGGCCACCTAGTTTTATATTACTACTGTATTCCCTTAAAAAATGCCACACTCAAATCCCAACATTATTTTTATAAAGAAGCTGGTAGTTGATTATATTCATGTCCTACAAAATGCTAAGAACATATTTTTATTATGTTTAGGGAAAGTATATAGTGGTACCTATATTTTTTTAAAACAGATGATGGTCTATGCTTAAGGTGACTCTGACATTAAAAATGAGTATTATTCATTTAAATATTGTTTCATTAATTTATTGCTTTGTGCATAACAAAGTATTATGAACTTGGAATACCAAGAACTAATTTTTAACAATCTGTATTATTTTTAATAATTCTGTATTATTGAAACAATCTCTGAACATATGAATAATAAAAATCATAAATAAACATTTTTGCAGATTTAGAATTCATCTGTTCTTGTGATATGCAAATTTATACTAAGCTTTTGAAGTACTTTTTATTTTGAAACCAAATGCTAAAATCAAGGTTATTTGCATTTTTTATTTCAAAGTATGAATCAATTGTGTACTTAAAGGAACAGTAGAAAAAGGTTTAGAAAATTTCCTCACAGCATGTAATACAGATAATGGCATAAAAGTGAGTATTAAGTAGACAAATGAATGAATATTTCAAGTGAAATCATTAAAGTTTTAAATAAACAATTGATATTTGAATGCTCCCTATAAATTTCACTGGGGGCTTCCCTGGTGGCGCAGTGGTTGAGAATCTGCCTGACAATGCAGGGGACACGGGTTCGAGCCCTGGTCTGGGAGGATCCCACATGCCGCGGAGCAACTGGGCCCGTGAGACACAACTACTGAGCCTGCGCGACTGGAGCCTGTGCTCCGCAACAGGAGAGGCCGCGATAGTGAGAGGCCCGCGCACCGCGATGAAGAGTGGCCCCCGCTTGCCACAACTAGAGAAAGCCCTCGCACAGAAACAAAGACCCAACACAGCCAAAAATAAATAAATAAATAAATAAAAATTAAAAAAAAAAAATTCACTGGGATAAATATATAAAATAATTTCCAAATCTAATACTTTTTATATTTTTAATTGATAACTTTAGAAAGATTGTCTTATTTTTAGAATTTTTTTTTTTCTGTAAGGATACTTGTTGTTCTATAGCTCACCACCTATACATAGGAAGAGCTACAGCCAGTAGCCATAAGGTAATGATTAGTATTCAATAAGCAGAACATTTTATTATTCTTGACCTAGGTATTGGACACTCATTATTCTTATTGTAATAGATTATACTTACATATATTTGGAATCAAAATGTCAGCTGCCTTTGGGTACCAAATTTTTTCAATTTATTGTTTTAACCCTCTTATTTAATAGCTTTTTACAACTGCTTGAGCCTTCATGTGCTGGGGAAACAAGTATATTCCATAATGTTTTTCTGGGATTGTTGGGAATGGGGGTGACTGTAGTTCCTTATGGTTTTTCCTGTGACTCCCAGCTCCAGTTTTTTACCTCCATCAACTTCTCCATCCATGTGCTTGATTCTCATTGGTGTTAGGTTTTCAGACCATGTTGCTCACCAGTGGACGTTACTCCCAATCCCTAGCTTTTCAAAAGACCATTAAAACAAGACTATGGACCAACATTTTACTGAAGATCTGAGGAAAATGATGAAAACTAATAGCATAGTATTGTATGAGCATCAACTAAAAACCGAATATTAGCCTTTATTAAACTACCTTTTACTGACCACTTATTGCTTGGAGGATCTCTTATTGACCATCCTCTACAGCCTGGATTTGATGTAACTGCTCATGTCTCTTGTTCTGTCCTTTCATCACCTTTTTCTAGTTGCCAAGAGATGCCAAATTTTTCGTATGTTACTATGAAAAATAATTATCTTATTTGGCTTTATTTACTCTCATCTAGCTTAAGCCCCTTAGTATCTTCTAAATTCACCAGGCCTTTTCTTATTAATTAAAAAATATGTTCCATATACTAATTATGCTACTTTCCTTGATAATATGAGTTATGTTTTTCTTAAATAGTATATTTGCCCATATATTTGTATGATAAAATCTTTATGAGTTTTATGAAATGTACTTTACTATGTGTGAATTAGCCTTTCTAGTACATATTTTGAAGAATTAACATTTAAGGTAATTATATTAAATATTTGATCTTATTAACCAAGAATCTTAAAAATTCAGAGAATTACTCAGTTGAATGAATCATATGTTTTCTTATTCAGGTAATAGAGCATGAAGAAAAAATAATAACATGAGCTTTATTGATATAATAGCATTGACAAGAATAAAATATATAGGAAAAACTTTTAACCAAGGAGGTGAAAGAGCTGTCTGCTGAAAACTGTAAGAAATAGATGAAAGAAATTGAAAATGCCAATAAACAAAAAGACATTTTGCTTTCATGGATTAGAAGAATTGATATTGTTAAAATATCCATACCACCCAAAGCAATCTAAAGATTCAATGCAATCCCTATAAAAAGTCCAGTGATACTTTGCACAGAAATAGAGAAAATAAGCCCTAAATATATATGGCTCCACAAAAGACCCCAAAATAGCCTGAACAATATTGGGCAAGTAGAACAAAGCAGTAGACATCACACTTCTTGATTTCAAATACATTACAAAGCTATGGTAATCAAAACAGTATGGTACTGGTTGAAAAAGAGATACATAAACCAACGAAAGAGAACAATGGGACTATATCAAAATAAAAAAGCTCTGTACAGCAAAGGAAACATTAACAAAACAATAATGCAATCTATGAAATGGGAGAAAATATTTGCTAACCATTTATCTGATAAGGGAATAATATCCAAAATAAGAAGGAACTCATATAAATCAAGAACAACAACAACAACAACAAATCCAAATAACCCAATTAAGAAACGAACAAGAACCTGAATAGACATTGTTCCAAATGCCCAACTGGTATATGAAAAGATGCTCAACTTCATTAATAATCCAAGAAATGTAAATCAAGACCACAATGAGATGTGACTTCACACCTGATAGAATGGTTATTACCAAAGAGACAAGAGATAACAAATACTGTTGAAGATATGAAGAAAAGGGCACCCTTGTCTACTCTTGGTAGGAAAGTAAATTGGTATAGCCACTATCAAAAACGGTATGGTGGTTCCTCAAATACAAAAATAGAACTACCATATGATCCAGCAATCCCACTTTTGTGTATATATCTAAAGGAAGTGAAATCATTATCTCAGATATCTGGACTCCCATGTTGACTGCAGCACTATTCATACTAGTCTAGCTATGGAAATAACTTATGTGTCCAATGACAAATTCAGCCACAGAAACAGAAGGAAATCCTTCCATATGCAACATTATAGATGGATCTGGAGGAGATTATGATAACTGAAATAAACTGGTCAGAGAAAGACAAATACTACTTGATGTCATGTATACGTGGAATCTAAAAAGGTTTAACTCATAGTAGCAGAGAGTAGAATGGTAGCTTCCAAAGGCTAGGTGGGTGGGGCCAGGGTGAATTGGGATATGCTTTTCAAAGTATACAAACTTTCATTTATAAGATTTCATGGGATCTAATGTCCAGCATGATGAATGTAGTTAATAATATTGTATTATACACTTGAAATGTGCTAAAAGAGTAATATTAAATTTTCTCACCATACATTAAAAAAAAAAAAGATAATTATGTCAGGTGATGGCGGTGTTAATTAACTTGATTGTGGTAATCATTTCACAATGTATACATATAATAAATTATGCTGTACACCTTTAAAAATATATAGCCCATGACAAAGAGTGCCATTTCTTTAATTATATTTTTACTTATTAATACAATATAAGGAAAATAATCAGAGTTAGCTATCTATTTTCATCAGTACAGCTTATACATTTTAAACAAGAAGTGTTTTATGTAATTTTATCTCCATTTGAAATCTCTCCAGAATGCATCCATCTGGGACTTCCCAGCCATGCAAATACCGATCACGGTATTTACAAGCTCCTGGGGAGGATTTTTCCTCCTAACACTTCCTTCTATCAAAGATAGAGGCAACTTCTATCCTTTGTGTTAATGATTATGGAATTTATATTTACCCATTGTGTCGGGAAGGCACACATTACACAGCCAATTGTTCTTAATCTGTTTGATAAACTATATATTCACTCCCAAGAAGAATACACAAACATAAAAAGTTAAAAATGATTTGACTAGACACTAACCTTGGGAAAATGATTAAGCTTTTCTAGTGAGTCATGTTTCTCTGTGAAGCCCTCCTTCACCCCCCACCTATGAGTCATTTCAATCTTCCCAAACCATCACCCCTTTGCTGTCCTATATCACCTACCTCTAGCGTGTTCCCTACCAAGGCACATGTGTCCACAGTGATTCTCCATGCTCTACATCTGTCCTCCCCTCTTCCACATTAAAACCAACATGATCAACCTTAGATTCGCTAAAGATGCTTAGCTTGTGTGCAACCAATTAAATCTAGGAGATTTATTTTTTAAAAATAATGTAATTTAGAGTCACTTTTGTGGTTATGGATTGATATTTGAAGGATAATTTTTGAAAGTTTTAAAGAGTATTGTAGACAATGCACAAGGGAGATCTTTATGATTGGGCTCCTTCTTAGTACATTTTAATTTAAACTAAACATACAACAAATTGCCAAAATCTCAAAAGATATCAACATTGAGGGATGTAATAGGGGCAACAGAAGAGCATTAATAAGTCTTTCTAATAGTTTTTCCATCTATACATATCATTATATTTAGTTTTACCTTATCAAGAGAAGATCTGTTAAAACATTTTTAGTTTCCTTTGATGATTTCTTTAGGATGTCATGAATACTTTCTTCCCTTTAATAGGTACCCAATCTGATTTTGATGTATGTTTAGATACTATTTAAATGCCAGATCACAAACTATTTAAGATATAAACATTGAACAAAATTTTTCCATTACAATTTAATTCAAAGAAGTCCTCAGAAAAGAAGCCAGTTAAATGAATATGCCACATTTGCAGGCCCATTAATGTACATAAATGCCTAATTTTAGTTTCTTCCAGGTCTTTCTACTCTTGTCATAGCTGCAGAAGTTGAATTGTGGTCAGCACTGTCACACAGATATAAAGTTTATTTACCATTCCGCTCTTCAGTGATATGTGAGATAAATCACTGGCACTACAGGAATATCTGTTAAATATCACTGATGTCAGCTGTCAGGTCATCTCACGTAAAAGGAGAAAAACTTGGCTCCTGGCTCTTTCTGTGGATTTTTGTTTCTTCAGCTAATGCCAACTGAATCCTAACAGCCTGGGTGTACAAGATGATGGATACTATTTTACAGCTTGGATTCTTTTTCTGTAAAGCACTGAAATTTATTTACTCATTATCATTCATGCTATAAGTTATGGATGTGCATTTATTTTTTTTCTTTTTTGAGCTTAAAAAGTTAGATTGCGAAATTCTCTCCCAAAGCGCAAATTAATGTACTTTTTTGTCTACCGCATGAATAGGGTCTAATATATATGGTAATTTGACTCAAAGTAGTAGACAGAATTCATTTTAAGTTAAGATAATAAGCATGAATTTCACAATTAAATTTCCCTATTGGCTACTTTTTGGACAAATGCATTGATTTAAAACTACTCTCATTACTTAGAGATACTTTATCCCCAGACTAGCATAATTTAGACAGCATAATTCTAGTATGCTTTGGTGTACATTGACATCTAGAGACATAATTTAAAAAGAAATTTTCCTCATAAGTGGCAACTTCTTTTTATAGATCCATTTTTCTTGGTTTTCATTTTTGAAAGACATTGTTAAGTTCAGTTTTTAATGATTCTTGGAAAATTTTCATCTTATTTTAGACAATAAAGACTCCTGAACTTTATTTTTTCTCCAGAAATTTCAGATATCAGTTATTCATTTCTCTTATTGATACACCATGAACATGTTTTACACACTCACATGCTCACACACACGCGTACATACACTCACTTTCCCTGACCACCAACTTTAGGTAATTATATTAACATCCTCAACAAAATTGCATTTCCTCAAGGATCTATAAATTGTGCTAGAGCTTTATGTTGGTATGTCAAGGCAAAAATTGCACCAGACAAATTTAAACTGTAAGGAAGACTTTATAAGACTACAGTAATACAGAAGAGAGAGCAGAACCCCGACTAAACTCACCTCTGCTGAAACAAAAGTGAGAGGGTTCTAAGTGCTGGGAACTAGTGGGAAAGTTCTAGAAAGAAGTTGACCAATGAGATGTGTGCTACACATTGAGATATTCCTGCCTTTGCAAACACTTTTCTCTGTGCTGAGGCCATCAGTGTTTGCTCATCGGTGCTCATCAGAAATGAGGCTCCCACCCTGCACATAGATGGGACATAGTGGCATAATCTTCCTTGAAGATTACATTTCAAAGGAACGGATTCTAGGTCCGAGAGAGAGACATCCCTGCGTCATAAAACTGGCAAAAATGGCTTTTAAGAACATTTTCATTTAAACGGGGCAGAGAAAGAATTTAAAATTACAAGTTTTCTAAAGAAAATGTCCTAAGAAAAGAAAAGTCAGGGCCTAGACTCAGGAAGAAGCCCGACTAAATTCTATCAAGCTGAGTGAAATTTTAATGCACTAAATAGGATTAATATTTACTTTATACTTTGAGCAACTATCTCTCAGGTATAGAATTTTCAGCTATGTTAGGTCATTACTTTGCCTTGCCAAAAACAATATAAAGTTCATAAGACAGGTTCTTGTGTTTGTTCTACATTCTAAATATCTAGAAGAATGTCTGGCATATAATTAGTTTTGAATAAATATCTGCTGAATAAATTAATTAATTAGGAACTATTTTACTCTCAATATTTTCATTTTAATAAAATGAATATTACTAGTCTTTACAATCATTCTTCTAGAGTTGACAAAAGCATTCAAAATATTTTTTGTCACTACATTATTACTATGACACGACCTTCATACTAAATATTCAAGCAAGTTAAAGGTATTTAAAGAGTAACAGGAAAAAAGGAGAGTGCAAACTAGAGTATATTGCATAATTAGTGAATAACATCTAATGTCAAAGCACTGTATTAAGACCCTACATTCACATTTTTATCCTTTCCATATCAATTCTTCATTTTCCTATTCATTTTCCACTCAAAGGGCAGGGTTATATCTTTAAAACACAACTCTGATCATATATCCTCTCGTTAAAACCCTTGAGTCTCTTTCTCTCTCTTCCCCACCCCCCCCCCCACACAAAGACTGAGTAACACACTAGTCTAAGTGCTGAGCATTTATTAACTCAAACATTCCTTAAATCAACCTATGAAATAGCTGCTATTATTATTCCCATATTTACAGGTAAAAAATCTGAAGTAGAGAAAAGTTAAGAAACTTCCCCAAAGTCACACAGCTACTCAGTGCTGGAAGCCAGACTCTTCTCACAGTGGCTGGTGTCAGTGTGTGCTCTCAGCCGCTGCCCCAGCTGAATCTAGCATCCTTATCCTGGCTTGCCAGGCCCTGCATCACCTAGCCCCCACCTGCCTTGCATCCTCCTCTCGCTGGGCTCTCCTCCCACCTAGCTCGCTGCAGTCCCACCAGCATCCTTGTGGGGGTGTGTGTGTGTGTGTGTGTGTGTGTGTGTGTGTGTGTTTATTTATTTATTTATTATTTATTTATTTTTGGCTGTGTTGGGTCTTCATTGCTGCGTGTGGGCTTTCTCTAGTCGTGGCGAGCGGGGGCTACTCTTTGTTGCAGTGCACGGTCTCTAGGTGCGTGGGCTTCAGTAGTTGTGGCATGTGGGCTCAGAGGTTGTGGCTCGCGGGCTCTAGCACGCAGGCTCAGTAGGTGTGGATCACGGGCTTAGTTGCTCCACGATGTGTGGGCTTGAACCGGTGTCCCCTGCATTGGTAGGTAGATGCTTAACCACTGAGCCACCAGGGAAGTCCCCAGCATCCTTACTCTTCTCAAACACTGAGTCATTTCCTGCCGCAGCCCCTTCTCTTAACCAAATCCTTCCGCCTAGAAGGCTTTACCCCAGTAACCACCATTCTCAGTCTAAAAATCACATCCCTTTTCTCCTTATTCAGGTACTCCTTACCTTCCCCCTCATCACCGCTCCCCCTTCTCCTAGTCAGTTCTTTCCTTCATCTTATCATAATTTGTGATTCTACATTTGCCTGTTTGTTTATGTTCTTACTCTCCGATTCTTCTCCACACTCAAAGCTCAATAAAGACAGGAAACATACCCATGGTGTACCTAGTGCCTCCATAGTAGGACTTCAATAAATGATTATAGAGTAAATAAATGAAATATGGTTATGATTCCCACAAAATTTACAAAACTTATGTAATTGGATGCATAAATGCATTCAAAATGTGTATAAACCTCAGCAGCAGCAGTAACAGGTCTTGTTCTGTTTTCTGTCAGGCTCCGTCAGACTGAAGGTGAAGTTGAGGTAGAAAATAGCAATATGTCTTTTCTATTATAACATAGTATCAGCTAGACCTAGTCTAGTCCAAACTCCACCTCCAAAAACCTGGGGGTGAGAGTGGTAAATTCAGAATCCTGGGCATCCTCAGGCTCTCAGTTCCCGGTGTTTAGGTGGAGTGCAGCAGCTTCAGGGTGGCGTTCGGACGCCTCCCGCCCTGAAGCTGCCACCTCCAAGGACAAATGCTGCCCTGCAAAGACACTGCGACCGCCAAGCTGATGCTGCTCCTGGGCTACTGTTCTCACGAATGCTATTGATCCACTATCGCTGTCTTTATGTGTTAGCACCTGTGCTGAAGTCCTAGGGCTGCACTTTCATTTCTTTTCTACCGTGGAGCCTACAGAAAACCTTGACCAAAACAATCTTAACCAGTTAAATAACTCAGGCCCGACAGTATCTCACTGCAGTCCAAGGTTGTTTCTGTAGATCCTTTTGCTTTCCTTCTTCTTTTAGCACGGGGGGATTGACAGGAGGCACACTGCTCCTCTTGCTTTTGTTTCCCAGTGGAGGGCAGCCAAAAAGGAGCATGGGCTGGCGAAGCTTGCCCTCTGCTGGAAGCCTGTCTTCCTAAACCCTTCCTTCTTCTGATTAGCTCCTTGTCCCTGAGCTTGACTGGCAAATTAAAATGATTCTTTTTTGTCATCTCTTTAAATCTTTTGCTAAGCAACCATAAACTAAGTGTTCTGGGATTTTGAGAATAATGAAAATCTGGAACATTTAAAGATTCCTGGAAGATATAAAATTTAAGAGAAAAGTAAAGAGAAGAAGGAAGTAGGTGATTCAGAGTATAGACAATGACAAAGTTTTCAATTCAAAAATGTGAGTGCGTGTTACATTCACATCTTTAGAGCAGTGGTGAAAGAAAATGAGATAAATGTAATGGGATCAAGTGAAGCAGGTGCATTTACAGGTCATGGCAAGGAGTTTGAATTCATAGGTACAGTTTCATAGGAGTTAAAGGTTGAGCTTTGTAGTCAAACAACTTGAGTTCGGATTTTGACTTTGTGCCTAACTAGATTTGTGGTTTTCTCAAGA
Organism: Balaenoptera ricei; assembly: GCF_028023285.1. Lineage (NCBI taxonomy): Eukaryota > Metazoa > Chordata > Mammalia > Artiodactyla > Balaenopteridae > Balaenoptera > Balaenoptera ricei. The sequence continues at coordinate 91,835,419 of NC_082650.1, read as the reverse complement.
GACTTAACCTCTGTAAGGTTCTGTATGCTCATATTAGTAATATTATAATATACACTTCAGATTGATGGAAATCTATGTACTTACATAACAAAGCACTTACTTGGTTACTTGGTGCCTCTTTCTAACCATTGTTATCTTTATTAGCATCATTATTTGTTGCAAAAGGTGACTGAGTAGGGGGAGTGCTCATGATAAAGTCCCCAGAAATTACAAAGTATGACAGCAGGTGTTCACTAAGCAAGAAAAGTTGCAGCATATAACTACTTGAGGGATGTTTTGTTAAGACATCTATCACATGATATACAGTACTTAAAAAACACACAGGATGTTATGCTAAGCAACATAGCAATGAAATTAAACAGACATTTATAATTATAAGACTTTCTGTCTTATCCCTACCATAGATGAGTGAGGGACTAGAATTTGACAATGGCTGAAAATGATCATTGCTGGCTACTTATTGTTTCCACACTGTCCAAAAGAACTAAAAAGAGATAAAAGTTAAAGCGTGGTCCTTAGAAGCAAAAAAAAAAAAAAAAAAAAAAACCATGTCTCACATAGAGTGATACAGTATTTTCAGTAAAGAAACTTTGAATCAAGGAAAAATTTGATAGTCTCTACACATTTTTTAAACAAAGAAAATGAGTATTCAAACCTTACGGGATTCACCTTTCCCAGAGCCAGCCTGAATAAACTAGAGGAGATTTCTCCTAAATTCTAAGTTTCAAAAATCTCTGGGAAGTGCCAATATTACTTCCCCAATCTACTACACTAGGGATCTTTAGCTGGAAGCCTGACGTGTGGGGTGGCAATGGCCTTTCAACTCTCCCCATAGCATCTCCCTGGTTTTAGAGCTCTATGATTCTCTATCAGCAGGTGATTTTTCAGGCTTCTGCTTAGGAAATACACAGACAATATTAGGATTCGTGACTGCACTAATGTGCTCTTTGAATGAACATAAGGTTTACTTGACACATATTAGAGTCTCAACTTTTTAAAAAATTTTAAACGCTAAACTGAATGTGAATACTTTGACCTCTATATCTTGCCTTTTGGCTCCTAGGAATTTGAAGTATTTTGTATATCAGGTAGCAGAAAATATCTGTTGAAAGAGGGGAAAGTAATTTTTTCCCCTAAAGGAAACTGAGTTCTTAGAAGCTCAAAAGGAATCCCTGTAAAAAATTGATTTAAAACCATAATAACTTTCATAATGAAAAGATTATACCAGATCTGGGGTATTGCAGTGAGAATTCCCACATGTGCAAGCCTGGTCTCCCATGCCTGAGCCTTTTCAGAGCTCCTTTTAAATTCCCCTGGACCTGCTTTCCCATCCTCCTCTTTGTCACTGAACCTTTCATTCTTGAATCCTATTGCTCTGCCTGGTTTCTCCTCATGCATAACTTATAACAGCTTATGACAGACAACACATTGCATTAACAACAAAGAGATGTAGGAACATCATTTGAGTGCCGAGTCTGCTGGGATGCCACCTCTGAATAACCATTTGGACACATAATGCTTGTTCTTGGACACTCATTACTTGATACTATGTATTCAAATTCAGGTTAAAGATCACCATTACTCTATCTATGTGTGGAGATATAGCTCTATTTTTCAATATCAATATTGATATATAGAAATGTATAGCTAGATCCAGACCTATCACTCACCTGACTTTGACCTCTAAATAAGTATATCAAAGTAATATATGTTCTTTTACTCTCTCGCCAGAAAGATGAAGGTGAAAACCCACCATGTCAGAATAGGCTAGAGGTTCAAAACACTGTATTGAATCAGACTCTCAGGTTTTGAAACCAATCTCTATCACTTTCTAACCTTTTGACCATGGTTAGCTATCTCTCAGACTCTTCATGCCCTAATTTTCTCAGCTAAGACAGTAGAGATAATAATAATAATAAATACTTTTCAAGGACAATTCAAGTGAAAAACTTAGAAGAGTCTATCACATAGTAGATATTAAGGAAATATTAACTATTATCATAATTAGAAATAATGTAATTGCCTGCTGAGAGGGTACAGCTCCATTGACTGAAATGTCCTAGAAGATTAGTCATACTCAGCTGACTTGACATGATTTTTAATTCATATAACATTGTGTTGGCCAAAAAGTTCGTTCGGGTATTTTCCCGTAAGATGTTACGGTACAAAATGTCAGGTACTATGCTATATATCAACAATGAACTTAGACATGCATGGTTTTGCTAGAAAAGTATGATAACTACAAGAAGATGAGGGAAGTACATCAGTGGAAATTTCTATGTGAGGTTGGTGGAGCATTTGCCATTACCTGGGTTTTCAGGAAAGGCTTCCAGGAGAAGAGGTTACTCAAACTGAGTAATAAAGAATGGAAGTAGGCCAAGTAAAAGAAGTTTCAGGAGACCCTTCCAGGAACTAGGAGACATGACTAAAGATATACTGGATGGAAAGTAGTGCGTGAGGGAACAGCATATAGTTCAGTATCGTTGGAGCAGAAATGATAGAAATGTGCACAGAGAGAAAAATAGCGTCCTAGTTACAGAACAACTGACTTACCTGTTAAAGAACTTGGCTTTGCTCTCTCTATGGAAACTTTGTTGAACTTCTTATAGTATAGTAAAATAGCAATTGAAATGTTCTGGAAGGGATTTGATAAGATATGAACAAGAACAGTGGAAATAGAAATAGAAAAATAGGAATAGAGTAAAAAAAAATTAAACGTTAAATATTCAGAAAACATTTCTGTCAGAATAGGTTAGGTGTTGGGTACTTGGAGAAAGGATACACGATCTCATGAATGCCCTTAATACTTCTGGTTTATATTATTGAATAATTATATTACTAACAGAGATATGTAATAGATTGTAACTAACACATTAAGAAAATTATGGATTCTGAGGCCTTCAGATTGATCTGTGCAAAGATCTTTTTGTCTCAGGAGCAAGGAGAAGGTCATGCCTAGAGATATATTTGAAAGTCTTTGGGAGTTAAAATAAGTTCAGTGGAAAGGTTTGCCAGGATGAGTGTGGATAGAGAAAAGCAGTGTGTCAGGATCAAACATGGAGAACCATAAAGCTCCAAAGAAAGAAGAGACTTGATCTCCACAAAGAATGATGAGAATAGATGTCAGAAAGTTAAAAGAAGAACCTGTTGAATGAAGATTAAAGAATAAAAGGAAAATTTTGTTTAAAGTAGAAATGAACAGTATTAGCTGTATCAAAATATTTCAGTAACATGAGATGAAAAATTACCCATTAGGTTTTTCAGTTGGAAGGAAATTCATGGGATTGATTAGTGTTAGTAAATGATGGAGGTAAAAGACTTGTACTAGGTTTATGTCTAAATAAGTAGGGGGAGGGGTGGAGGAAGGGTGAGTACAGTTATAGTATAGAAATTAATATTTTATGAAACTTGAAGATATTAAAAGTGGGAAGGAAAGAGTAAAGGGATTTTGACAGAGGTGAATGAGAAAGACTTGACCCTGTTTATTGATGGAAGAGTAAAGTTCATGGAGTGAGGGGCACTATAAGACAGAAGATGAGGTAGCTGATGGAAGAAGTTCCTAGAGAAACGAGAAATGAAATTTCCCTCAGACAGAAGGAAGGACATCTTGTTCCAGGAAATTGGAGAAAATAATATATTTAGATATAGTAAAGTTTGTAGGTTGAATGACAGGAAGTTGGAAGAAAAATGAAAAATCAAAGGATGGGGTATTTCTTTCAGGGGATAGAACAGATGATATGGTAGCAAGGAGAATAGAGAGCAGATATATAGGGAGATGTAAGCAAGAATAAAATATCAGAGTTTAACAGAGCAGAATGGATTGAGAGGACTAAATTAATTAATTAATAGTCAGCAGTGTGTCTGTTCAACAGTATTTATTTAGTATTTGAGGAAGTTTTGAGAGTGACAAAATAACCATAGGGAAACTGCAATTTGTAAGATTTGTGCAAAATAACACTCAGAGGTGACTCCCTGACATTGTCACCAACATCATATTGACCAGAAGACCAGCAGGATCAGGGAATTTTGAAGCAGTAAGTCAAGTGAGAGTTCCACTAATATCCTTAGCAGTTGGAGAGTAGAATTACATTTAGTTTTTAAAACAGAACAGAACTATAAACATTTGACCTTCCCGCCTTTTCACCACCCATCACTCACCTCACAGCACTTATCTCCTTCCTCATCTCACAGTCTAGTGTACATCATTGTAATTGTTCTCTTATAGCCAGTCAAAGTCTGTTTGTCCTTTCTTTCCACTTTAATTTTTATTGCATTTAAATATTTCAACAATAGCAAAACCCTATTTTCTGCCTACTCTGTGCCTGAACTTTGAAACTGAATTTGTCTGGTAAGAACAGTCAACATTGCTAAATGGCTTAACTTTAAAATAATGATGAAAATCTCAAGTGAGTTCGCAGCTACGCTTCATTATTGGACTATATATCCATAGACAGTTTACTTCCCAGTTCTCTGAAAATACTGTTTCATACTTTTCCCTCTCTTATTGTATAATTGTGAAATAAAAGCTGTAAGACAAGATCTTCCATATGCTCTTACTGCTATGTCTACAAAACCACATGAATCTGGACACTAGTACTTCATCCCCCCTCCAGTAGCAATGAGAACCCCATTTGTGTTCCTATGACCAGCCCAACTTAAAAATGGAATATGCTTGCCTCTTTTTGGCAAGTCATCCACTTTTCATCTTATGTCCACAACTTATTCTAGACATACAGTCTAGACTCTCCCCAGCAGCTTACAAACATTCTTTAATACCTCTCATATTAAAAACAAAACAAAAACTAAAATATTTAGAACCCATAGACTGGGTGGCTTATAAACAACAGAAGTTTATTTCTCATACTTCTGCAGGCTGGAAGCCCATGAACAGGGTGCCAGCATGGTTGGTGCCAAGGAGGGCCTCTTCCAGGCTGCAGACTTCTCATTATATCCTCACAAGGTGGAAAGCACAGAAAGGAAGTAATCACCTTAGCTCTCTTTAAGGGCACTAATCCCATTAATGGGGGCTCCATCCTCATGACCTTACCTAAGACCAATTGACTCCCAAACACCCCACCTCCAGGGCAATCACATCAAGAGGCAGGGGTCAACACATGCATTTTGCGGGAACACAGAATTCAGTACATAACACACATCAAAATGAAACAAAGAAAAGGTTAGGCTATTTCTGACATATTAAAAATTAGGAAAGTGATGGAGACATGAAGCTGCTTCAAACCTTCAAGGATAAACACTCCTGAACAAAGTTCCCTAGCCTCATACAGGAGATGCTCAATTATGGCAATAATTATTCAGAAGAAGGTGAATTACGTGTCATGGTGAATTTGATTTCACAGAAATATAACCTCCTACCCCAAAACAGACCTGTAGAGAAATTCTGAAGCCTTCATGAGAATGGACATATAGAAGCAAACTTCTGTTCCCATTTTGTTTTCAGTATGGCTGGCATGTTTTCTGATTTATAAAATATGTGGGGGTTTGATTACTGTTTTGTTTGGAAAAAAACCTCTTATTCTGTGAAAACCACTTGCCTGGACCATTCAATAACATAAATACAAATCAAAGAACCAAAATGTTCCTGATTTCATTTGTTTTTTGTTGTGTTATTCAGCCTCAAAGAAGGTAAGTATATATATATATATATATATATATTTTTTTTTTTTTTTGGTGGTCTGGTATCATTTTCTATTATATTTAGACAGAGCATTTTCTCTGAAGACACTTTGTGTGTGTGTGTGTGTGTGTGTGTGTGAGAGAGAGAGAGAGGGAGAGAGAGAGAAGGAGAGAGGAAAGGGGCTATGAGAGTAACTTCTTGTTTCTAGGTTGTTTATGCTCATAGTCTTCAGAAACCAAGACTTAGAAATGTATATGAAACCTGATGAAATAATTTTCACTTTACCTTAGAGGAGAGATTGCAAAGACAAGGAATTGTGTGGTTGGGAGACTGAAATGATTGATGTTATAACTGACTAAAAATGCTATTAGAATTTTAACATTGAAATATATACATATAGATGCACACATATGATATACTGTACATATATGATAGGAAATACATATATGCATGTGTGTGTATATATACACTGTCTGTTCATGGTTATGTGCACCTACGCACATACACACACACCCAGAATCGTAAGTACACAGACAGTGAAAAGGGGGATGTTTTCACTATCTTCAAAGTGAAATGGGAAGTGAAGATTTGTGTATATAGTTTTTATCACAGAAGCTTGATATCATTTGTGTACCTTTGGTTTTGTGTTGATCTTCAAGAAGGACTGAGCAAGATCTAAGTTAAATGTTGCACCAAACTCTCATAGTGTTATAATGACCAGTCACATCAGGAGCTGTTGGGTCTGTAAAGCAGGGCAAGCCCTGTGGATCTAAGCAGGGGAAATTATGGATGGACTGTTGGAGGTATTGGCTGGGAGAAAACAGAGAGTAATGTGGGAGATGCCTATGGGCCCAGGACTAGAAGTGGTACATGTATTTTCTTCTCAACCACTGTTAGTCGAACCTTAGTCAAATGGCCCCATCCAAATGCAAAGTTTAGAAATACAGCCCATGTTCAGCAGCCATTGTTCAGCACTACTCTACACTACAGGAAAAGCTACTTTTCTGGACACATCCTGGGATCCCACAGGATAGAAGGGAACTTCTGAGATGTAAACATTAGGTTATGTAATGTTTGCTGCATAGTCAAGAGAAAGTATTTGCTGTTTATTATTCCCTAGCATTCAATAAGCTGTTAACCCAGCCTGGTGTCAGAGATGGTTTAGGGATTTTGACGGAAGCTGCCATTTGGGCAAGAGTGTTAAGTGGAGCAGAGCATCCTTACCTAATCAGCACTGTAATCAAAACATGAGTTAGTTAAAGACGGTAAATATAGGAGAATTTTGATACATCAGAGCCCGAGCACCAGTTCCCTCTTCCTATACTGAGATCATCTTTCTAAAACGTATCTTAGATGATCTAATGTTCAAAAATATTTAACAGAAAGCTGCTATATTTTTTCACATTACTATCTTGTTTACTAAGTTTAGAAAGAAATGTGAAGGGATATTTTGGACTATAGAACACAAGTCATGATCTCCATCATGAGCCCAGCATTATACGTATCTTCTTATTATTAGATTCTTAATATTAATGAGGTGGGTATTCTACACTGACTCTAACAGGCAGAAAAGTAAACAGATATGTAGGCAGGTAAAATCATTACTACTCAAAGGCACAGAAAAATTATCTTCATGACTTTTCTCTTCATTTTTAACCTGTGTTACAGAAATCATTGATCATATTAAGGAGGTTTCTGAATTTTCATTTTCAGTTAAAGCTAATATGTTTTCATGTTCTGTTTTACAGAGAGTTAAGAAGGTCATATTCTAGCTGGAATTAAAAAAATAACTGCAGAAACAGCCATTTTTCTAAAGAACACAGTATTATTGAATGCAGATTAAATAATATCTATCTTTAACTCTGGGTTCTAAAAATCTTACAGGAAAGCCAGAAACATTCTATAGCATTATTCCTTACAGAAAACAGACAATGCTGCAAGGTGTTGAACATCAGTGGAGATATGTGTGGCTTCTATAAATTATAAATCAGTCAGCAGAACACATAAAGAAAAAATATGAAACAGAAAATGATGCAATTCATAGACAAGAGAAAGCACAAATATCACACTACAAGTTTTTCTTTGAAAATCTGTAAGTTATTTCCACATAGTGCGTTAATTGAAGGAGAAAAATGGAGCTCCAGGACGTGTGGCCATGCAGCACTTCAGTTGGAGTTTCCTAACTGTAGAAGCTGAAAAGCCATTCTTTCTTTCCAGCTCAAAAATGGTGACGTTTTGTGGCCAGAGGGCAACTTGTTCAGATTTCAGATCCCAGTCTTCTTTGCCTCATGTGATTATAGTACACTGGGTTTGTAGTTATCTCTTTTATTTACCCAGAAGAATAAAGTGCTACTTTTTCTCAAAAGTAAATGTTTCAAAATTTGAATTTTTCTACCATTTTTCTTATAGTTTTTATTTTACTTAGCTTGTTTTTGATTCTGTATAACTAGAGATATATTTTTGAAGATTTCATACAAACACTACCAGAGAAAATATATATATGGTATTTATTTGAATCAAGTAAATTAAAATTATAAAATACATTTTAACTTTCTGTTAAATTAAATGCTAAAGAAAGGGCTAGGGAATGATTTGTGTATGATAATGATAATTGTCATAATAACTGGACTTGAATACTTGAAAATTCAAATGGAACATGAGTATTGTAAGAATTCCTTCCTAAAAGACTAAAGTATATTTGATATTGCTGATAAATGAGATAAGCTAATCAAGCAAACATTTCCAAAAGAAACATGTGTCCTGAATTTTTTGAACATTCCAGCACATATGTCTTTGACTTATTTATTTATTTATTTATTTTTTTTGTAGTTTGACATTTTGGATCATGGATTGTATTCAGGCCTTCCAAAAACAAGTGTAAGCTTCTACAAATTTTACCATATGCTTTTAATTTCCAATGTGAATAGCATATCATTTAAATCATATAAAATATTTTGGATGACTTTGCTATAGAGATGTTTTAGGCGACTCATCCAATGCTTTTTCAAAGAACCAAAGAAGGTATGTGTGTTCATGTTCTGAGTCAAATGCCATTCTAGATCTAAATTTGGTTAATGTAATGCAAATTATTTTGGAAACCCATAGCTTCTAAAGATGTAAAAGTATACTGTTTTAAATCTTGCTACAGGTTTATCAGTTTTGTTGACTTTTAAAAGAACCAACTTTTTGTTTTACTAATTTTCTTTGTTTTCCCATGTTCAATTTCAATGATTTCTGCTCTTATCTTTGCTATTTTCTTCCTACATTTATCTTGCTTTACTTTTTCTAGTTTTTTGAGGTAAACTGTTTATTTGAAACTTCTCCTCATTCCTAATGTAAGCATTTTAGTACTATACATTTCTCTCTCATTACTACTTGAGCTGCATTCTATATATTTTGACATGTTGTTTTTAATTTTCTTTCTACTTTATGTGACTTTTAAAAACTTCCCTTGAGACTTACTCTTTGACATACGGGTTACCTAGAAATATACTATTTAATTCCCACACGTTTAGAAATATTCCTGTTGTCTCCCGTTTTTTATTTCTAGTTAGTTTCCAGTAAGGGTGGAGAAGACACTGTGTATAATTTATATTATTTTAAATTTGTTGAGGTTTGTTTTATGGTACTAGATTTGGCTTACCTTGTTGAATATTCCCTGGATGCTTAAAAAAATGTGTATCCTGCTTTTGTTAGGTGCAGTGTTCAATACATGTCCATTAGACCTTGTTAGTTGATTGTGTTGTTCAACTATTCTACATTCTTGGTGATTTTCCATTTAGTTATTAAATTAATTATTGAGAAAGGGGTTTGATATTCTATAATTCTAATTATGGATTTGTTTATTTGTCCTGTGATGTATACCAGGTTTTGTCTCATAAATTTTGAGGCTCTGTGTTTGGTGCATACACACTCAGGATTATATATCTTCATGGTTGATTAATCTTTTGTTAATTATATAATATACCTCTTTTCTCTAGTAATCTTATTTTCTCTGAAGTCTACCAAATATTAATATAGCCACTTCTGCTTTCTTTTTGATTAATGCTTGCATGGAATATGTTTTTCTTCCATTCTTTCACTTTCCATTTACCTGTATCATTGAATTAATTTAAAGTGAGTTCCTTGTAAGCAGCATATAATTATATGCTAGATATAAAACTTTTTGTTTGCAATTTACAGTTCTTAACTTCTAACTTACAGAGGTTCAATTATAGTTTGTCTCAATGTAGATCTCCTTGAATTTATCCTTTTTGGGATTCCATTGCTCCTTGAATCTACAGATTTGAGTTTTCATCAGATTTGATACATTATCAGTCATTATTTCCTTGAATATTCTTTCAGCCTCCTTTTGTTCTCCTCTCCTTCTGGAACTTTGATTATACAAATATTCCATCTTGAGTTATTGTCGCACAGATCCCTAAGGCTTTACTTCTATTATCTTTCTGTTCAGACTGGACAAATTTGATTAATCTGTCCTAAAGTTCACTGATTCTATCATCTATCACATCCAGTTTATTATTGAGTCTATTCAGCCAGTTTTTAAAAATTTTTATTGTATTTTTCATTTTTAAAATTTTCATTTGGTTTTTTTAATAATTTTGATTTCTTTACTAAAATTTTCTAATTTGCAATTATTTCAAAATAATTGTTAATTATTGAAGGATTTTTGATAGTTGCTTTAAAATCTTGTCCTATAATTCCAACAGATGACACTTCTTGGTGTGGATATCAGTTTATTATCATTTCTTATTGAAGTTATAATTGTCTTAGTTCTCAGTATGAAGGGTCATTTTTTTTATTAAATTGTATCCTGGACATTTAGTTATGTTAGCAAACTCTTAGTGACTAAGAAAAGCAGTTTGCCCTCCCCTGTGTGGGTGAGGATCATCCAATATGTTGAGGGCCTGAATAGAACACAGATGTGGAGGAAGGAAGAATTCTGCCTGATTGTTGGGCTGGAACATGAGTTTAATCCTGCCTTCCATACTCCTGCTTCTTAGACCTTCAGACCAGAACAGGAATCTATATTATCAGTTCCCGAGTTCTCAGGAATTAAGACGCAGACTCAAATACACCACTGGATCTCCTAAGTGGAGGTCAGGACAGAAGATTCTGGAACTTCTCTGTCTCCATAATTGTTCTCTCAATATGTCATGTATATACATACATCCTCTTGGTTCTGTTTCTTTTGAGAACTATGACTGACGAACACACAGTGTTTCCAAGTTCTCTTGTGGTTGCCTCTTCAGATATTTCCAGAAATTATTGTTGTAATTAGTGGGGAGGAGAACAGAGAAATGAGTCTGCATCATCTTGTCTAGACCAGAAATCCTAAAAATATATTGTGGTAAAATTCATGAAAATGGTTTCAAACAATTTAGATAAAATTATTTCCATCTCTAGAAAATCACAATTTCCTCCATTTTTCCCTTCATTTAAGATACTGTGACTTGCTGGGGATAACTTGTCACAGCATCAAAGATGCCCAGTACAGATTTGTCTTCTCTAGGGACTCACTGTTGCTGACAATTATTCTTACTCAACTGTTATGGTCTCTGTGTTGCATTTACCATAGTTGATAGCGAGATCATCTTTATTTCCTCAGATCTCTAACCAAGCAGGTGTCACCCTTACCTGTGGAAGGTATTGTAGTTACTATAATTTTAATGAAAATTCAAATCATTTGACCTAAAATTCCTGTATAGTCTTCCTCTTTACTCCAAAATCTCCCTTGCCCCTTTCTGTCCCATCTCTCGCAGATAAAAATTATGTCCCTTTTTAGTCACCACTATTCATTCCATTAACATAATATTTGGGCCTGAATCTTTCACCTTATCTCCCCTATAATTCTAATTTTTTAATAACTTACTCATTCTTGTCCCTTAATTCAATGAAATGAGTGTCCCTGGAGTTAGACTGGGTGGAGGTAATATGAACACAGACCTAGAAATTTAAGAATTGTAAGCAAAATAGTTTTAGGATTTAAAATATTCAATATATATTTATTACATATAATATATTATCTATTATAATATGTTTTATATTATATATCATATATTATATTATGTTATCATATCATAACATATATTATATAATAATTAGAATAGTGATTTTATATTAATAATAATATAACATTAATATATTTATATACTATGTTCTAATATAATATACATATAATTATTTTATAATAATTAACATAATGATATAATATTAATATAATTATTTTATATAATAATATGTATTATGTCATATTATATATCATATATAAAATATTAAATTATATATGATATATTATTATCAAATATTAATATATATTGAATTATATATACTATTATATATTATATGATATATGCTATTTGTATAAATTATATATAATATTACATAATTAATGTATAATAATTAATATAATTATAATATATAATGATATATGTTATATCATTATTACTAATTGTTATTATATTACATAATTATATAGAATAATAATATGCACATATATTTTATACATCTTTAGTATCATATGAATTACATTATAAATATTTTTATATATTTAAATTATATTTATATTGGTATTTTAAATATAACTTTATATTATATATTATATGGTATGTTACATTATATATAACATATCGTATTATATATAATATATATAAATATAAAATATAGGATTATATATATATTATATATAATAAATATTCAATTATAAAATTTATATATATAATTTAATATATATAATCATATATATAAGTATATATCCACATATAATATATAATGTATATTATATATTTTATATATAATATAGTATAATGTAATATAATGTAGTATATAATATATCATATAGTATAAAAATTATATGTAATCTATATTTTTATATTATATATATTCAATTTTATATATATTATTTATAAAATAGAATATACATATATAAAATTATATATAAACTTTAATTATATATATATTTGTATATGTATTTTTATAAAATTTAGTTTATATATTTTATATATAATATAGTATATTATATGGTATATATTATATAATATAAGATAATAATATATAATATAATATAATGTTATTAAATATAATATTAATATATGTATAATATAAATATAAATAATATAAATATATATTAATATAATATATAAATATGTAAGGATTCTATAAATTTATGTTTTTTAAAATATATAAATTTATAAATTTATATATTATTTATATAATATATAAATTTATATATTACATAAATATTAATGTATATAATATATAAACTTATATAGTATACAAATAAAATATATATAATATTTAAAGATATCTCATATCCTGTATATATTGTACTATATTATATTATATATAGTTACATAATATATTACATAAAATCATATATAATTATAAAGTATATTTATAGAATATACAATATATATTATATGTACTATAAAATTCTATGTAATTTATATATAGAAGATAAATATTTAATATAAAATCATATATAATATAATTATAATATATAATAATATATTCTATACATATATATTATGTAGGTAATATAATATTTATAATAATGTATAATATTTTAATAATATAGATAATTATTATTAATATAATAATTAGTGTTGTTAGTAATATTAACTATTATTATTAGTAATTATACAATTACTAATTATTATTAGTAATTAGTGTTACTTTATGTATGTGATATTTATAATTAATATGATTATCATATATGATGTTATATAATATTTAATACATATTTATAATATTATTATTACATATATCATGTTATATAATATATAATTCTGCCTGATTTTATAAAGGATATATATTATACATATTTTATAATATATGTATAATATACATAATATAATATAAATATTATATTAAATGTATAACATATAATTATATAATATGTAGATAATATATATTATATTATATATATAATCATATATATTAATATATTATTATAGTATATATTATATTATAATATATAATTATAGTATAATTATAATATGATTATAATACATAATGTTATGTAATATATAATTATTACTAATTATCATTATATATAATATATATGTATTATTATATTTTTATGTAATGTATAATATATATTATATATAACATATATAATATATAATATATAAATAAATATATTTTTATATTATATATTCATTTAAAAATATATTTTATATAATATAAATTATATATGTTATACAATATATATAATAATATAATATAATATATAAAATGTGTAAGAAAATAAATAAAATAATAAATGAAAATATAATAATTTGATAAATATTTTATAATATTATAATATTACATTATATATTATAACATGTATCATATTATATATATCATACTATAGATATATTATATATTATAGAAATATTATTATATAATAAAATACAATATATTATATATTATGCTATTAATAGTATATAATATATTTATACATAATTATTATTATATATAATAAACATAATTATATATTAATTATATATATTTGTGAAAAATTAGTTATCTATATACTTTATCATTTGTAAGTAGTTTTAAAAAATAAGGGAAGTCTAAATCCTTTTCAGAGTTCAAAGATGAATTCACTAGAAACATTTTCCGTATTAAAATACACTTCATGTATTTGCCATATTTGAAAGGACAATTGACTAATTAACATTAAAATATCACTGACAGACTTGCTTATATTCGATCGTGTTTAACAAGTTACAATTCTGGAATTATAAAATGACACCTTAAGAGGGATTCTGGCAATTTGAAATTTATTATTCAGAGAAGGTGGAGGTACCTTATATATTAAAATATTACAAGAACCTAATCATCTTGAAATGAGAAGCTGGAGAGAAGAGGTAAAGTATTACTGCTGTTTTCAAAACTTTGATCTCATTTCAAAGGTAATAGGGATAAAGTATTTTTCTATATTTTCCAGATGATAATGTCAGGACCCAAGGAAAAAGCCCTAAAGAGAACTAGATCTTAGCACAATATGAGTAAACATAAATAAAAAAGAAAATAATAACAGCTTAAAATTCAGCAATGTTAAAAGATGAAGTAGTTTCCATCAGGAAGTTTTGAGTTAATCATCCATCAGTGGAGTTACTCTTATGGTTTGAATCCATAATGAGACTGGGCATTATTCTCACAAAGGTAGTGAGAAAGGATTGAAACATCAAAGGAACTTTAGATCAGATGTCTTCTAATGCCCTTTCCAATCTTGGGACTATAAAACGTAAACTTCAACAATTTCCCCAAAAGAGAATAGAGCATTTATACCTCCGGCCAAAGGGATGTTTATAGTATTCATAAACAACAACAGAGGAAAAAATGTTTTTAAATTATTTACAGAACTACTTACAGATAATACATATAAACAAATAAAAATGATTTATTCCAGGACTTCCAAAATATAATGTCTTTGTTCTCCTTGTAATTTACCATTTTTTGTGTGAATATTTAAACATTTTTGTAGTAGACTGATCTAATTTAATCACTTTTCACTTTCCAAAAGAATAGGATTAAATTTGAGATTTATTTCTACCTCTACAAGTCAAATTCTTCCTTCATTAAAGGTACATTTATTTGCCCTACCTACACGACTTAGAGTTATTTATAGCATTTGCTTTAAATTTAATAAGATATAGACCCAGTTCTAGTGAAATTTTCTGATTTTAAATTTTCATATGGAGGAATGTCAAAGAAGATCATTTATAGCTTTGCTAGCAAAATGAGTTCATATAATTTTTTTTAAAAAAACTTGTACTAACAAAAGCACTTGCAGATTTGCTTATTTGTGGTTTTTAATTTTCAAACTTTGGTAAGAAAATTCAGGCTTAATAATAGTCATTTCATAATGTCTTCAGAAAGAAGATTATCAATTTCAGTGGTTTGAGGAAAAAAGAAAGCCGACTCTAGTATAATTGGTGGGAAGGGCACTATAATATGCTTACCTATGACTGTAAGTGAATCATCAGGATTTCAGTATACTTTAAAGTGTGTTTCTTAAACCAACTACATCAGAGTTACTTGGGAAGCCTATTGATAGACCCGATCCTAGGCTTCCAGAATCAGATTTCTGAAAATAGAGTCAGAAAATTTGTATTTATTATAAAGACACATTCAGGTCTCATGACAGGGATAATTAAAGAAATAAATAATAAAATAATTACTAAAATAAAATAAAACTCTTTACAGAGTGAGAAAATGATTTTTTAGTGACTTTGAAGGGCTATGAACTTATGTATAAAACCTAATACTTTGCCTTGTTTCAAAAAAAATCATCTTTATCTCCATCAGAAGATGAATTCTCACCTGTGCTATTTAGTCAACAGAAACTACTTTAAAATTTCTATCATTTGTATAAGTAAAAGCAAGCTGGAACATATGTAAGACTTGGTATTTGGGAATAACATTTTCACAAATTGTAAAGTTGTAGAGATTTAGCTCAAAAGTTCCTAAGTGTCTGTCCAAAAAGGGAGAAAAAGCTTTGCTCTCAATGTTTTAGTCTTTTTGAGGAATTACTGCAGAAAGAACTAGGTGGGGAGGGGGGCAGGGGAGCTCCAGGTAGAATGGCTGAAGGAAAGTTGACCTAATCTGGCCATGGTAAGCACATCTCATCAGGGAGAGGCTCTGTGCTGATGCTACTGTGTCCACAGGTAGAGCCTTTCCCCTCCTGGTGTTTGCTACCTGTTCATGTGCACTGTGCTGTCCAAAGGTTGTCTCAGATTTTGTGTGTGTGTGTGTTATCCAGATCCAAAGCTTGGTTTTGTCATTGGTTTTCATGACAACAAATCTGCACACATAGAAACATTTCATGATTTTTGTACTTTATTCAATATTGAAGGAGTCTTAAGTGTAACAAAGCAGACAGTCTTCTGCAAAATCTATCTTATTTCCCTTTCCTTTCTCTCTCTCCGTTCACAGAACTTGGATATATCTGCAATATATCTTCTACTCTAAAAGAATTTTCAAGGAACATTTTTCAATTACAAATAATTCTATCTATGAAAGAACTCCTGAAGACACTTTTTTCCCCCATGAGAATGGAAGTTCTTTCCAGGCATGAATTTTTGTTTGTTTTTGTTGCCTTTTATCAAATCCGCAGGGACTTTGTCAAATGCCTGGGACATAGTAGACCCTCAGCCAGTAATTGCTAATTCGTTAAATGAGATAGATGCTTTATATACTGAGTGTTTTCTTACATGGAGTCAGAATCACATGTCTTACTAACCCTGCCTTAACTTTCCTTCCACAGGACAAGAAAAAATTCTCGCTGGTTCAGGCCACCTCATGATACCCATCTTCACTGTAGCCAAGTGAGCTAGGAAAGTTTCCTGTCTTCTCATTGTCCAAATAATAGTGAGTCCATACCTATTTCCTCAAAGAAACATACACACACACACATACACAGCCCAGAGCCCTGGTCTAAGTTTAAGGGACATTGGGACATTCTGATGATAGGGGAAAGCACTGCTCCAGGTGGAAGGTACTGGGGTGTGACAGACTGACTCATAACTGTATCAGTTCCAACTCCATAAATGAGGCTAATGCTGCTGGTCCCAGCCTGGCTGTTTGGTCTCACTTCCTGAGTTTCTCACTCTCTTAGTCTTGGTTTCTCACTCTCACTCCTCTTAAGAAGAAGCCACATTTGCACTTCTCTGTGAACTACTCCCACAATAACTCAGGTAGACTTGGATGAACTTCCCAGACAGTACTTCATCTTATCCTACTGACAGTTTCATTTGTATATATGGGTATTATTCCTCTTCTTTCATATTTTCTAACTACAAATACTTATATAATAGTGTCATATTTATTCTGGTACAGGTTTCTAGTTCCTGGGAACATGTAGTACCTCTACTTCTCCAACTGGGGCTCTTCTCCCTCTTCATGAATCACTCTGTGTTTTCTAGAATTGGGTTTTTTTTTTTTTTTTTTTAATTTCTAGGCCATAAATAAAGACGGAGGATCACTCTTCTGGCCCCAGGAGTACGGTGGGGAACATGCTGCAATACAAGGACATGCAGTGTGTTGGTTGGTGCTCCAGACATGTCAGCTTCTAAGAATTGCAGCATCTCCAGTTCTTTTTAAATTTATTTGTTTATTTATTTATTTATTTTTGGCTGCATTGGGTCTTTTTTGCTGCACGTGGGCTTTCTCTAGTTGCGGCGACTGGGGGCTACTCTTCGTTGCAGTGCACAGGCTTCTCATTGTGGTGGCTTCTCTTGTTTTGGAGCATGAGCTCTAGGCTTGCGGGCTGCAGTAGTTGTGGCACATGGGCTCAGTAGTTGTGGTTTGCGGGTTCCAGAGCGCAGGCTCAGTAATTGTGGCTCATGGGCTTAGTTGCTCCGCAGCATGTGGTATCTTCCCAGACCAGGGCTCGAACCCGTGTCCCCTGCATTGGCAGGTGGATTCTTAACCTACTGAACCACAAGGGAAGTCCCTCCAGTTCTTATAAACATTATTAGCTGCCAGAATCAAAAAAAAATGAGAAGGGGAAAATAAGATAAGTGGGAGAGAAGATGTTGGCAGCAGCCATTGATGGATCATTTATAAAAGTGTTGTTCAGAAGTAGAAAGGGTCTAATTTTTAAAACTATACTAAGACTTGTTTGCAAGAGTCTTCTATTATCATAAAATACCATCCTGCTGCATAGAAGATAGAATTTGATTTTTTCTCCCTGAAAATCATCACCTGATATGCAATATAAGTCTCTGCACTTTAAGAATAGTTTTACCACTTGTCTCCTGGATGGTTATTTTACAATCCCATATAAATATAACAATCTGAATAAGAATGTGTGGGGCTCTCACAATTTTAAAAACAAGAACTCATAAGGATATTATTTCACTAATATTAATGTAGTTACTCATTTAGTATTGAAGGTAACAAACCTTTAGTAGCAGAAAAATGTTAGGCCTCTCATTTTTGTTTACCAAACAGCATTTCATGAGATTTCCTGCCTGTGTCATTACCCATAGAGGAAATGTTAGTTTTATAATGGAAATGCTACACAACAAACCAGTAATCACCAGATTGTCTACATAAGTAACTTCAATGTGGATTTCCATCAAATAATTCACACTCCTTCAGCTCCATTGGGTCACAGTAGAAATAGGTGTTGTACATGGGCCTTACCCAAATAAACTCCTAAATTACGAATCCTCACCCCCAACCATGATTCATATCCTGTCCTCTCCCTCACTCTTCATGTCAGAGATGTTGCTGCTGCCTTTGTCGTGATAAATGCTGTGAAAACAAAGCAACAACTCACACGTGAACCCCAGTTTTCAGAAAATATGTGAGTTCCAAAATAGGAGTCAGAGGTATTAAAAACCTGAAAGATTGATTTCAAGTATTGAACCAGGAACAGACTCAAAGTTGGGGCCGACTTCCCTATCTGTTTAAATCCAAATGCTCCTACCCAGTTGTGTGGGCCCAGAGGACAATGCCATAAACTGTGTACTTCACTTTGATATACTGTCAAATCCTAAGAACAAGACATTCAGGTGGGTGCACACATCTTTAAACAGTTCCTTCCTCAGCCATCCTACCCCCAAATTAACTGTGCCCAGTAGGTGTAATAAAGCAATGTAAGAGGCTGAAATTTAGAGAGTCTGTTTGCCAGGAAATGAGAAAGAAATGCATAAATTTAGTTAGGAGGGTGTCCCAATCCCAATAAATTTCATTATGAAAACCAGTGTCCAGTCCACTGGTATTGCCTTGTCAATATGATGTATTTTTTTAATAAAAATATCACATTAAATTATGTCTTTGGTTCCTGAGGATTTTTGGGGGGCACTGTCTTAAATTTTATGCTCAAGTTGAGTACCTTACTCATCTCCCTACAGTCCTGTTTTCTGAGTGCCAAAGATGAGTTGTATATATTTGAATTGTTTTCAGTGACTAGCCCTGGACCACAGTGCTGATGAGAAACTTTTCCAACTCTTCCTTTCTCTTTATCCACAGGACCCTTTGACCTCAGAAACCAAGTTGCCAGCCATTAGTTACAGACGCAGTTAAATCAATAGATACATGTCTTGCTTTTTGTTGTTATTTTTAATAACATCATTTCTATGGGAAATGTGTTTAAAGCTCCAAGTAATTATTTTTAAGAACTTGGTTTTGGAGAATATGGAAGGGAGAGATTGATATTATGTTTACACACACACACATTCTTCCAGAGTCTTCCCTGAGGAACCAAAATAGCTTCACTTCATTTTGCAGAGATATCCAAATGCATGATCTATTGGTGATGTTTCCTCAAATACATGCAAGTCTCATACAATAACCCTTAAAGTGCAAGTCACCATGTTTGGGGTAAGGAAACAAGTTAATACCTGGTTCCAAAGTCCCAAGAGTGCACATGGTTTCACTGGGAAGAAAATATTGACAATTGTTGGGGACCACCACACTGGACCTATATCAATCAGGAGCCATTGATGGTGCCTCCAATGTGCCTTTCCACTCAGATGGTAAACCTCATAGCCTCATAGCTCCCTTTTCAGCTAAAATGACTGAATCTAGTCCTTGTTTTTGGAATGATTGCCTCAGGGCTTTCATTACAACCTGTTTGTCCACATCACCAGCAATGTGGCATTCTCCCTCCACACAGAATGTCTGATAGTTGGCTATAGGAATAGGGTGAGAAATACAAATGGAGGTGTTGACAAGTATTTCTTCATGGGATATGCAGAGTCTGAGGCCATCTCTTGCTGTCTCCAATGTCCATGTCAGTTAGATTAAGGAAAATAGTGATTAATTGTGGTCAAAGTCGTCTGGTTAGAGATGGCAGAGCAAGCAATCAGTTAAATTTAAGGAGCTTGCGATGGTTTGTGAGAGCTGCACAAGGATGTTCTCCTTCATGGGTAAGATTCCAGGGATGATTGCAAAAGACAAATACCATCAATACCCCCCTCATTCTCCTGTCACTCCAGGAGGTATTTCCTCGCCAGGAACTAGAACTGTCGCTCTTCTTTTACTGCCCCAAATCGACATCTTCCCATAGCTTCCCCTATTTTCAATCAACACTTACTGGAAATGAGATTTTTTGTCCAAAACCGTGAGTGCAAGGGAAAAGAATTTTTATAACATGCAAAGATATCTATTTGTCCCTTTCTAAGTGGACCACTGTTTGAGGGGGTAGCAGTCATTGTACATGATCAAGTGCTCATTTTCCTTTTGATCTATTATCACAGCAAGCCATCATGAGAATCCAGGTAGCTGAATCAGAGTTGTTTGCCATCTTTTGGCTGAGCTGCCAGTTGGAGCAGGTACCATCCAATCCAGTCTAGGGATGCAACTGAGGGAGAGAAAGAATCATCACACCCAAAAACGATCAGAGAAGAAGTTCAAATTTTCAAAATAGGTATATATGAAATCCCATACCTTTCATTCTGATCATAATCTAGAAAGTCTCTGAGAGGAGACGGCCCCTCTCTTAGGACAGCTCCATTCATGACCAAATGGCCCTACTAAGGTGTGCAGACTAGGAGCAGGTGAGGGAAATAGAGTCATAAGTTATTGGATAAATTTTGAGGAGGATGCTTCAATAATCAAGGACACCAAATGCCTGTGTCTATTAGGGCGTGTGGAGAGTCTATTGAAAACATTGATTACCAGACCATTGTTGAGTGGCTTTTGTGAAAAAGTGTGCTTTCTTATCACATAAGATTGTCAGAAAGCTGAAAACAAGACACAGATTAATTTCAAAAGCCACGATCATGTGACCAAAGTCAGCTGATCACACTAGAACAGCACCACCATAACTTGAAAAAGTATCCACTTTGGTGTGGCCCCACCAAATAGTCATGAGAATGATCAAATTCCGGTACAGGCAATCGGTGTGCCAGGAGTGAGCAGGGCCACAATCCACACCGAGTTGTCATGAGACAAATGGACCAACTTCTGGCAGGAGCCACAAATCTGGCAGTCAGTGCTGGCCTCTGCATCAGACACATAGGTCTGTTTACTCCGTGCCTAGTCTAGGAGAGCAGTTCTGTTGCCGTGTCTGGTACAATTATGAATATAGGCAGTAGTGGGGACAATCTGGATTTTAAGTCTCTTGATGAGGAACTTGACTCCATTTGGTCTCTTCAGTTAAAGGGCCCTTACTGTGGGCATCTTTGTGATGATTGAGAGACTGACTACTAGCCATGATTTGTTTCCACCATGTGCATCTTCCAAGAGTGGTGTCTTTAACCCACCAGTTTCTAGTTTTCTAAAGTAGGAGATTAAACTGGAACTCAACCTCTTGGGAAATAGCTCAAGCATCACTGAAAATATTATAACAAGGCTAATCAAGGGTAGTATTGTTCAGGTAAACAAGAACAGCCTTGGGTTTGGCCCACTAAACAGAGACCATGTCATTTTCATCTGCGTAACTGATGCTGAGATTGAACAGTGCAGCAGCCTCGTGGACACCGTCAGGTTCCACCTTGGCCAAACCATCCGTGAGCCATCTGTGAATCAAGGGCCCTGTTGAGGCAGCAGCTTTGCTTCAGTCAAGGGAGTGAGGATGACATTTTCCCTAATTAGATAGTTGCCACTTTTTCATGAAAATACTGAGAGGCCACTGGGGCAAGTCAGCTGTGCTCTTGAATATAACTTTTCCGTTTGACTAGCTAGGTTTCCGGGCCCTACGTTCTTTGTTAATCATTGAGTCTGAGTTGATCTACCCCCAAACAGGCATATCGGGCTCGCCAGTCACCGACCATGGGTCAAGTGCTCAGTTTATACAAGAATTTCATAATAAGCTAATGGCTGCTTTTGAAAATAAATATGTCTGGTTGACATGCCAGGGAGAGAATGAGCCCGAATCCTCAAGGCAGGTGGCTTCCCATTGTTAGAGGTCCCAGTTGTCAACATGGTCAGGCACAGAGACTCACAGCTCTGAGGACTGTTAGAGGGTGAGACCCCAAAGTCCCCAGCCCTTCTCTACATGTGGCTTTTTCTCATTTGGGGAGTTCCTTTTGGTACTAATGGGAAGAGGAAGTAAAAACATTTAGCGCTCGATTCAGATGTAGAAACAACAACCACAGTGTACAGAATAGGCTGTAGAGGCTCCAGAAGATCTTCCAGAGCAAGTGCATACACTTCCTTGGGTTGGGCAGATGGGGTGAGGGCCAATCAGAGCAATCTAACAGGGCATTGAGCAGGGTCAGGGGCGTGTCTACAGGTTAGACTCAGAGCACTGCTGTTTCCCCAAATCCACACATGGGTTCTGCTATGACTCCCCCCGCCCACATTCACAAGTGGAAAACCTACTGTCCAAGGTGATGGTATTAGGAGGTGGGGCCTTTAGAAGGTGATTAGGTCACGAGAGGGACCCTTCATGAGTGGGGTTAGTATCCTTATTAAAGAGACTCCAGGGAGCTGGCTCGCCCTTGCCACTGTGTGAGGACACAGCAATAAGTTAGCAGTCTGCAACCTGGAAGAAGGCCTTCACAAAACCAACCACACTGACACTTGATCCTGGACTTCTGGCCTCCAGAACTGGGAGAAATATATTTTTGTTGTTTATAAGCCATCCAATCTTGTTAGAACACCCCAAATGGACCAAGATAGGCTCCTTCTAGGCTTTTAATGGAGTCTAGAGATTATCTTTCCTTAGCCCTGAGACTTCTACCGTCTAAAGTTTGGGGCTAAATTCTTAACTTCACTCCAAGCAGATTAATGATCTGCAGAATGATTGTGGGGAGACCCCTTTTGGTTTTGTTGCAGAACCTTTCTTTCCAGCCAGACTTCTTTCCCACACACTGGAAAACAATGGGAGAATATACCCTACATTTCTGGCCTAGTTCCTGACTCTTCACCATTGACTCAGAATACAGAAAATGCTTCACATTGAAAAGTCACCTTATGTCTGGTTGGGAGCAGGTTGTATTTCCCTAAGATGCCACAATATCTCCCATGCGACATGTTCTTTATACAATGGGACTTTGACAATTTTTTCCATTGAAGGGTGGGATGTATGTCCCCTCCCCTTGAAATTGGGCAGGATTTTGTTTCAACCAATAAAGTAGGATGGAAGCAACACAGCGTGACTTCCTAGGCTAGCTCCTGAAAAGTGATTCAGCTTCAGCCTTTGTCACTGGATTCTCCCACTCTTTTAGCCTTCAGCTGCCATATTAACAGTTCAACTGCCCTGAGGCCACCAATCCGTGAGGAAGCCCAAACGGTTCTATGGAGATTACTTGGAGAAGCTGTGGGACCACATGGAGAGAGAGTGAGCAATGCATCTAGCACTCAGCTATTCTATCCCTCTGCTGTTCCAGCTCCAGTCACATCTGACTACAACCACTTGAGAGACTCTAGGCCATAATCACCCCGCTGATACTTTCCAAAATTCTTGTCCCACAGAAACTATAAGAGAAAATAAAGTGATTGTTGTTTTAAGTCTAAGTTTAAGCCTAAATTTAGTGTGATTTGTTTCAAAGAAATGCATAACCAGAACTTCTAGTTTCCAGTCTGTGATCTCAGCACCATGAGATAGTCAAAATTTCTGCCGTTTCTTTACTCCCCTATAAAGTCTGTTCGTCAGGGCCAGTAGAAACACAACTTGTGCCAAGATATGGCACATTCCCAGAGGACATAAAATACTGGCAAACATTTCATTTCAAAGGGCTTTTCTATCTTTGGAATTTTAGTGCATCTGGTCCTTGTTGCTTCCTTTCATTTCTTATGTCTTTAAAAATATATATATATATATATTTTTTTTTACAATGCATTCTTTTCTATTTACTGCAGTAAGTATCTTGGCCTTTCAAGACATAATCCATCCTGCTCCCATCCTGTTTAAAGGTAAATATCCCCTTTGCTCCCTATACCTATTTCAAGCTTAATTTTTCCATTAATTTTTCCATTTTTGTCACTATTTAGGACAAAACATACACACACACACACAGAGACACTTTTTTTGTTGTTTGTTATAATACCCAGAATACTGAGCAATAAGAATCTAGGATTTTCTGACTCCAAAATAAAGTTATAGACATTCCATTTCTTGTTTTGAATGATGGATATTTTATGGTTTTTTTTTTTTTTTTTCTAAAAAATTCACCATTTCAGAGTATTATGGCACTAGGTAGCAAAGCCCTAAAGCAAATCAAATGCCTTAGGAAAAGCTGCCTCATTTGTTGATGGACCCATTTGGACCACACTCCCCAACCACCATAGTACCTCTTGGATGTAGGAACTGATAAAAGCCAGTTAAGGCTCACTCCTGGATTTGGGGCTAGGGCAATCACTAAAAATTTGGGGACTGTGTTAGGATCAGGGAGGAAATGCCCAGTTAGTATTCTTAATACCAAATAATATAATACAACTTATGTCATTTCTGCTGAAAAAAATACTGGACAGCTATCAGGAGGCCCAGAAAATATATTATCTAGCTAACCAACTACAGAAATGGAATGGGGCACAAATTAAAGAAAACCCCATAAACCAAAGAATCTATTAGGGTGACTCCACCTACTAGAAATGTGTTGCCATGCGACAGGATCTAGACGTTCCAGAACATTCACCATCACATCTCTTAGCTTCCACTTCCTATGTTCCTACTTATTCCAAAATGATTCTGAGAAGAGGCCTGTTGTCCTCATTTAGTATTCTAAACCTGAAAGCCAGGCGCCATATCCAACTTTTCTTGGTTTTATCCAAACTATTTAGATATTGCATTGTAAAAGAACAACAAAACAAAAACAGAAACAAAAACAAATGCCCATGGTGTGCCTTCCCCTTTTCTGTGCAATGTTAGTCAGACACCTTTACTTGCCAACATACAGTATAGTTTACTGTTTCTCAAGTACATCCATTGCACTAGATTTCAAATTCAGTCTTGCTCCAGGTCCTAATGACCATGACCAAATTATACCTAGTGCTGCTGTAATAAATTACCACAAACTTCATGGTTTAAAGCAACTAAACCTTGTAAATTTCCAGTTCTATTTGTCAGAAATGTGACATGGGTCTCATTGAGTTAAAATAAAGTTGTTAGCAGGTTGCACTCCTTTCTGGAGGCTCTAGACTTTTTCCCTGTGATGTCACATTTTCCATGGTGTCTCAAATGTTCTCCGTTTTTATTAGATTGAATTCATTTTAACAATCTAGGATAATTTCCGCATAACCTTAATTATACCTTCAAAGTCCTTCTTGCCATGTAGGGTAACATTCACAGAATACATGGACATTGGGGGACATTGGGGAGAGGGGTGGTACTCTGCGTGGGGGTTTTTTTTGTTTGTTTTTTGTGGGTTTTTTGTCATTTTTTTAGAGCATTTGGTTTATTTCTGACACGTGAATCTCAAGACAGCGGCAGATTCTGGGTGGAGGGGGTGGGGGTCTGCATCGGGGTTGGAACTCCACCTTGCGGGTGGGGAAGGCCTCGCCCTGCACCGACACCATGTGTTACTGACCAGCACCATGATGTTCTGTGGGTCGTGTGTCTCTTGGACCACAGCACATTGGCACAGAATCAGGCGAGACCAGAGTCACCTGGAGGTCACGGCCCCCCTGCCGCTTGCTGGCCAGCAGAGCATCCAGGACCGGCCGCCTGCCGTCTTTCTTGCGCTGGCATAGGTCATTGCTGACTAGCTGAGCAGTGGCGCTGGACCTAGGGGCAGGTAGGCGGGCTGAGGTGGACAGGGAGGGGTCGGGGCTGCTGGCTGACCTGGACAGGCTTAGAGCAGCCGTCTTGGGGACTAAGGACCTTCAGGACAGGAGCCCCCGGCCACCCTTGGCACTGGGCTTCCTCCGGGCGCAGAGTTGGCCGAGTTTGGGCAGCGTCACCGTGGTGGCTTTGAGGGCGGCGATGCCAGCGCTGGGGAGAGCCAGGGACTCCGGGTCCTGACGATGTCCCGCCGGGCCTCCTCGGGGCGCAGCATCTCGGGTTCCACCATGCAGATGCGGCGGGGTGAACAGCGAGGGAGGAACTTCGGGTCTGGCAGCAGGTCGCGGTGAGGGACCCCCAAGCCTTCCGAGTTCTCATCTGAGTCCGCGGTGCAGGGACCGGCGAGCAGAGGGTCCGAGTCCAACAAAGTGTGCGGGGACCCGCCAACCGACTGGACGGCGTCACCCCAGCCACCGGAGCTCCCTCCCGCCCGCCCTGGGACCGCCCCCGGGACCTGGCGCTGCCGTCCTTGGAGCTGCCGGGAAGCCGGTGCCGCTGCCATGGCCTCGCGGCGCTCAGACACGTGGGGCGACACCAGGCACTGGTCCCCGGTGTCGCTTCCAGCGGAAGCTCAGCCCCTCCTCGCTCGCAGAGAGGGACACGGCCTCGTCCACGCGGTGGAGCGCGAGGACCCGAGCCGGCGGGCGGCGAGGGCAAGGCCACCGCTGGAGAGGCCTCCGCCTCGTCTCTCCGCCCCGCCCCGGGCTCAGCAACGGTGCCCGCGGGACGCGGGCGGGCAAGGGCGCGCGGGCCGGGGCTGCAGGCGGCCGACAGCAGCCTCAGCGCTTCGTCCTCCGGGCCGGCGCCGTGGTCCCCGCAGGGCTCAGGCCCGGGCCCGGCTGCTTTCCAGTCTGGGCGTGGCCGCCATCCCGGGCCCGGGCACTGCGGTCCCCCCCCCCCCCCAACCCGGCGGGGACCAGCGTCTCCATCCCGGAAGCTGGGGGCTCGCGGACTCGGCCGGGGAATGCGGAGCCACCGCGGGCCCTGGGGCCGCCTGGACGCCAGCCTTCTTGCCGCTGACCACCGTGGAGGCCCTCCGGGGCACCTCCCGGGGCTGCGTCCCAGGGGCGTCCGGCTTTGCCTCCCGGGCCGACGGGGCTTCTTTATCAGCCTGCGAGGGGCCTAGCCCCGGGGAGCACCTGCGCTTGCCCGGCGACGCTGTTGCCCGGCCTCTCTCCTGGAGCTGTCCCGGGAGCCCACGCTTTCTCGGCTCTCGGCTCCCCGGGGCCCCGCCAGGTCCTGGGGGTTAGCGCAAGCTCCGGCAAGAATCCCAAGTGCTGCGGGCAGACCAGGCGCGGGCGCGCGCGCCGTGTCACCAGCCCCGGTGCGTCAGCTGGCAGCGCTCCTCGGGCTAGGCCGGCAGCCGCTCGAGATCAGGGGCGTGATGCTCAGGCAGGCCAGGAGGCGCAGGGTGTTTTTGTTTGTTTGTTTGTTTTTGGGTTTTTTTAAAATTTTATTTATTTAATTTATTTATTTTTGGCTCTGTTGGGTCTTTTTTTTTTTTTTTAACATCTTTATTGGAGTATAATTGCTTTACAATGGTGTGTTAGTTTCTGCTTTATAACAAAGTGAATCATTGGATGAATGGATAAAGAAGATGTGGCACATATATACAATGGAATATTACTCAGGCGCAGGGTTTTGACTCCGTGCTAGCCGCGAGGAACACAGACACCCAGGTTGGATGAGAAGGCCTGTCTTCCCTGGAGACCCCGCCCGCTGCCCTTCGTATGCGGCCGACTGTTGAGGATGGGGAGGCTGTGAGGGCCCGCCGCGGGGGTCACCAGCAAAACGACCCCCCAATCCAGGTGCCTCATTGGCTTCCAGGAGCTCGTTGACCAGCACTGCGAAGAAAGCAGCGTCACCAAGGCCGCTTCGAAGATGTAGCCGCAGGGCCTGGGAGCCTGAGGACACCCGCAGAGGTCGGGGCTCCAGCAGCTGGAGGGGTTGCTGGCCCAGCGGGTTGGCCACCTGCTCAGAGAGAACTGGGGAGGCCCTCAGAGGTCGGCATGCACGCCTCCTGCCCCGGGTGTGGACACCGGTCAGGTGTGGCCTTGGGGGATTGGTTACCCCTTTTTATTCCAGGGACTACGTGGAAGGTGGAGAGGGGTGGGCATTCTTTCTTTTTCTCTCCGAAGAGGTTTTTAGCACAGGTGATCCCGTTCTCACTTCCTCCCCATCTCGCCACCTCTCGATGGCACTTCTCTCCCCATCTATTGTCATGACAGCATCTCCGGATTACTCGGTGGCGCTTTTGGGATCACTGCTGGGGCCACCGGGACCAGGCTGGGCTCCGATGAGAAAGAGCTGGTCCTGCTGTTATGGAAAGTCGTGGATCTGGCCAACAAGAATTTGGGACAGTTGTACGAGGTAATAGACCAGTTCAGTTGGAACTGACCAAGAATTAATTGTGTAAAAGGAACTAAGATGGAATGTAAAAACCTGTTCTCTGTGCCACCTGGGCCAGGCCCTCCAGTAGTTTAACCAGTGGGCAATCAATTGAACACTGGGGTAGGAACCTTCTTCTCTCTCTGTACTGAAGGGCAGCTTCATGTCAGGCAAATCCTGCATCATGAGGTTTCCAAGAAGAAAGTATTATTGATTGAATGTTTCTATTCCTTTTTTGATTTCTGTAAAGAATTCAAGAAGTGTTGCCTTGGTTCACCCGATATTGATCAACTGGAAGCTGCGGTAATGGCAGAGTGTTGAAATGTTGAGAAGAATAGTTCAGCCTCCCAGTATGGAGCTTCTCAAGTTGACGATATTGAGAATGTAATTTAAGCAATGATTTCAGAGCCTTATAATCACAGGTTTTCAGATCCAGAGAGAGTAAATCACAAATTTGAAAGTGGCACTTACAGCAAGATTATTGATAACAAGACTACAGTCAGGACTAGGGATTTATCTTGGCAGCCTTCATTTCAAGATATTTCAAGATTCTTGAAAGGACTCAATATTGCCAAGAGAGGTGAAGCACTTTGTCAAGCGAGTAGAGAAGCTCTGGTTAGGTTTGTGAGTAACACAGAGACCTAGCATTACACAGGCACAAACATCACATGGGGACCCAGTACACTGAGGCTTACAAAGCAAACAAGTGAAGATTTTCTTAAAATTGCTGGTGGTGCATCCAAAGAGGTAGTCCGATTTCTCTTGCAGGGAAAAGGTCATTGCCTGCATTCAGGGACTCCCTTTCACGGCCACAGCTGAGGAAATGACCTTCTTTGGACAGCATCGCCCCATGTCTGGGGAGAAGGCATCCTCTTTGTTACCCACCAGATGGCAGGCCAGCAGGGAATGGCTGTGTCTTCTTTGCTGTACCCAGAATGCCTTGAGGAAGCATAAGGACTTGTTGGGTAAAGGATACATTGAGCTTCTCAGGAGCACAGCAGCCGACGGTCAGCAGGTGGGTTGGGCTGCTGTGCTCCTGGAACGTGGAGGTGTTCACCAACCCCGAAGTTCTCTGAACCCTGTACTATTGGGATTTTAATGAGGCTTCATCACAGAGGCATGACTGATTACTATCTCCATTACAACCCCTCTCCTCTCTCTGGAGAATGAGAGGTGGGGCTTAAAACCCCAAGCTTCTAATTGTGGCTTGGTCTTTCTGGTGACCATCCCCCATTCAGGAACCCAGAAAGAGTCACCTCATTAGAACAAAAGACACTCCTGGAAATTTCAAATGATTTAGCGGTTTGGTGTCAGATATTTCTATCACTCAGAAAATTTCAAAGGTCTCAGGAGCTCTGTGTCAGCCACTGGGATCAAGGACTAAAAGTTAGAACAAAAGATTCTCCTATCTCCCCTCTTTACAATGGGTTTAGGAGCTCTGCATCAGGAACCGTTTCAAGAGACCAATACTTATATTTCTTATTATTTCACACCAGGGTAACTAGTCTGTTTTTGTCATCTTACACCTCATCTTCACTCCCTCCCCTACCATATAGTTTATCTGGTTAAACCAAAATCCTAGGCTGTTAAAGTTTTTAGATGAAGCCACAGCTCTGATGCTAAGAGGCCGTCTGTATTAGTTTTCAATTGCTGCCTAACAAATTGCTACTAACTTGGTGGCTTAAAGAACATCCATTTATTAGTTCACAGTTCTGTAGGTCAGAAGCTGGGTGGGCTTGACTATGCATGAGGTCAAAATGAAATGTTGGCCAGGCTGGGCTCTTACACGGAGGTTCTGGAGAAGAATCCACTTCCAGGCTTATTCAGGTTGTTGGCAGAATTCATTCTGTATGGTGGCAGGACTGAGGCCCCGTCTTCTTGCTGTGGGCTGACGGTCACTATCAGTTCCCAGAGACCGCTCTTGTTCTTTCGTGTGGCCTCCTCCATCTTCAAGCTGGAAGCGGCATGTGGGCATCCATGCCTTGGCCATTGTTGGGCTCCAGCATCTCAGCGCTACATCCAGTCAGGAGAGAGGCTCTTAAGTGCAGTCTCTTTTCCCAAACTGCCAAAGCCACTGGGTCACGGCAGCTCCCTGCCAGTTCTCCAGGCAGCCTCTAGAGCCCCCTGCTCAGGTCCCCTGGACAAGGGGGACATTTACTAGTGGGAGCCACGTCTAGCCCACCCAGATGAGGATGGCCACTTTTTTTTTTTAAAGCCATAAAGCTCAATATTTACAAGAAAAAATCCATACTTGGTTCTAAGAATACTGGCCACATAAAGAACTGTTTACTTCTCATAACAAGAAAAACCTAAGTGTATGCCTTACTCTTAAAATATAGAATAACAAATAAAATTTAAAACTCAAAAAGTAAGCCACTTATTGAATGCATGCCCTTTCTCCTTCTGGGAAACAGCATAAAAGCAAATTTTGTCAGGGCTCAGGGCCTTCCTATCAGCTCCCCTGACCTGCAGCTGTAGCCCTGTAACTTTAAAAAGGTCATCCATTTCACACTGGCCAAAGAGAGCCAGAAGGCAGGCCTGGTGAGCTTACAGCACACCTCTTCCCACCCTCTTTGGGAGAGGTAAGTACTGACTTTCTGGGAAAGTTTCCAGATGCAAAGTTTGCTCCTCTGCCTCCTGGGGTTGAAGGGAGCTTGGTGATCCCTCTGGCACTGAGT
Source organism: Balaenoptera ricei (assembly GCF_028023285.1). Taxonomy (NCBI): domain Eukaryota; kingdom Metazoa; phylum Chordata; class Mammalia; order Artiodactyla; family Balaenopteridae; genus Balaenoptera; species Balaenoptera ricei. Next base: position 91,804,047 of record NC_082650.1, on the reverse strand, counting down.
TTTGCTCCCTGTATTCCAGCCCTGACTCTCACTCCACCAGGACCTGTGGCTGCAGAGCTTTAAATGTTTCCCCTGCACTGAAGCTAGCTGCCCTCCCCAAAGAGAACAAGTCAAGTCAGATGATGTGGAAGATGCCAGTCCAGCTCTTTCTTTTTGGGAATCATATCTCCCTGGGTCTGGCAGAAGGAGCCAGCAGAGTCTGGCCGGAAGACATAATGATCCCAGGTGTGGAAGGTGGCATGTCCGCCCCAGGTGCCAGCCAAGAGCCCTATGAGTCTGCTGGCTCGACAGCTCTGTTGCCAACAAGTGCAGAGTGTAACAGACATTCGCACAGAGTATCTGCCAACTCCAGAAAGCACAGCCCATGCCCCAGAGAAGCCAGAGCACAGCCTCGAATGTGCAACTAGTCAGTCCATGGAGAAAGTGGGTGGAGAGACACAGAAGATAGTTGAGAATGATGCCTTGGTGAGTGACCTGGGTTAGAGCTGTTGTTGGGGTCTTTCAAGCCACTGGATTCGTTGGTGGGATCATCACTGTGGTCGTGCAGAACGTGTCTGGAAGGTACTCACCCTCAAGAGCTGAAGAACTGTGCCCTTCTTCCAACATCATTCAAAGATATAGTTTCCAATTTCCCCTGTCCCCAGACATGTGGGGGAAGGTGACCCGTGGAAATGCTTGGCCACCCACTCAAAATCCACGATGATCCGTCCGCTTGCCAACAGCAATCGAAGGAAAGATAACTCAGAAGACTTGCTCCTTTAAGCATTTGTCTTTTGAAATTTTTTTAAAGATATAAACTTTGTAAAAGGTGATTTAAAGGGAAAAATGCATAGAAAGTGGAGCAAAACTATGTAAATTGGTTTATAACTAAGACAAACAATTTAATTCAATCCATGTTAGAATATGTAATTGTGTCTTTGTACCAACCATTCTCTGGTGTTATTAAAATGCAAAGGAATTTGGAAATATTTATACCAATGGAGTCCTTGGGTCTGGTGCTGTGTCAGTAAGTGATATAAGCCTTCTGCAGTTTTGGATCTGTTAAAATGTACATATTCCGGTCTAGTTTGGTCTATTTTTAAAGCCTGATTTAGTGTGAATGATCAAGTAGAAAATCTAAAGTTAGATAATATGTAATGAGCAACTGCCTTCCACAAGTCCAGATAAATCATTTCAAAGGCATCTATTTTAGATCATAAACAGGAAGCCTATACTTTTGAGAAGACATTTTGTTTCTCACAACTAGGCCACCGGGCAGGCTTGCTTTACTGCCTTCTCCAGCAGTGACTTGATGACACAAAGCTTTTCTCCTACCTGTCTCCTCTGCTTCCCTCAGATAACGGGGACCCAGAGCTAAGGAGATGGCATTCTCTCTTTCCAAGACACAAGTCCTTCAGATTGGCTCCTTTGCTCTGGAATATGGGGATCTCAGCCCTGTAGTCCCAGGAAGCTGCTGGAGACCGAAAGGTGCCAGAGGCTCAAGTGTACCAGAAACCAAGAACCACGGTTGTCTCCAAACATAAAGAAACCCTGTTTGTGCCTCTGGAATGGGAAATAGCGCCTTACAGTTTTCTAACATTTACCTTCTGTTTCAGAGGAAAAATATGGGAGCAAAAATAACTTTGTAAAATGCTAATTTTAAAGAAGCAGCTAGATTTAAAGACTGGATTTTAACATAAAAAATAGTATCTGTCTTCATAATATACTACATAGTTTTGTGGGGTCATAACTGAAAAAATATCAAAATAAAGGAGCCCAAACTGCCTTTCTGTATTGGTATCATCTCACTTAGTTCATTTCCCTCTGTATATTTATTGAATTATTTTTCCTAATCAATAATTTTTTACACTGAGCAGATGCTCTGTTGTGATTGTGGTTATACAATTCTGATATCCTCTAAACTTGTAAGAATTCAAAAAACAAGAAAAAGTAAAAAGCATCAGTTGAAAAGCATCAGCTCATTTCGCCTACTTTGGGCAGTAATACTGTGGATGCTATTTTAAACACTGTGCCCTTGTTTTGCCCAATTCCAGCTGATGCACCAGCCCAGATTCCAAATTTGAACATCAGCTGACTGAGAGAAGGGGATTAAGAACAGCTTAAAATCCTTGCATTTCATCACTCAGATTCTGGAACAGGAGTGAGGAATAATGTCTGTTCTTCTTTCCTATCCTTTCTTTTCTCCCTCACCCACCCCAAGACCACCCCAAGTCGTACACTGGACCTGTTCCCTGCTGGGGCAGGACTGTGGGTTTCTTTGTAACATCTGCATTGGTGCTCAATCCAGTGTGGACATGTTGTAAAATAAATCAGGTGGTGGCCTATATAAAAAAAGTCCATATTATATATTCCTTTCTTTTTTTTTTTTTTGGGGGGGGTGGTAAAAATATGGGCAACTTTTGTTCTCTTCTTTACATTTCTTGCAATCTCTAATTACTCTACAACTAACATTAATTACTTATGTAATAAAAAAGCAACTATTCTGAAAAGTTTCATTTTCCTTCTTAAGAAAAATAAAATACAAATTCAGAGAGAAAATTATCATTTTATACATTTAATAAACTTCACTTACTTAGACATTTTCTTTTTTTAACATTTTTATTGGAGTATAATTGCTTTAAAATGGTGTGTTAGTTTCTGCTGTAAAATAAAGTGAATCAGCTATGCATATACATATATCCCCATATCTCCTCCCTCTTGTGTCTGGCTCCCACCCTCCCTATCCCAACCCTCTAGGTGGTCACAGAGCACTGAGCTGATCTCCCTGTGCTATGCGGCTGCTTCCTACTAGCTATCTATTTTACATTTGCTAGTGTCTATATGTCCATGCCACTCTCTCACCTCGTCTCAGCTTACTCTTCCCCCTCCTCATGTCCTCAAGTCCCTCTATATCTGTGTCTTTATTCCTGTATTGTCCCTAGGTTCTTCAGAATGCTTTTTTTTTTTTTTTTTTTAGATTCCATATATATGTGTCAGCATACAATATTTGTTCTTCTCTTTCTGACTTACTTCACTCTGTATGACAGACTCTAGTTCCATACACCTCACTACAAATAACTCAATTTCATTTCTTTTTATAGCTGAGTAATATGCCATTGTATACATGTGCCACATCTTCTTTATCCATTCATCTGTCGATGGACACTTAGGTTGCTTCCATGTCCTGGCTATTGTAAATAGTGCTGCAATGGATATTGTGGTACAAGACTCTTTTTGAACTATGGTTTTCTCAGTGTATACGCCCAGTAGTGGGACTGCTGGGTCTATGGTAGTCCCATTTTTAATTTTGTAAGGAACGTCCATACTGTTCTCCATAGTGGCTGTATCAATTTACATCCTCACCAACAGTGTAAGAGGGTTCCCTTTTCTCCACACCCTCTCCAGCATTTATTGTTTGTTGATTTTTTTGATGATGGACATTCTGACCGGTGTAAGGTGATACCTCATTGTAGTTTTAATTTGCATTTCTCTAATGATTAGTGACATTGAGCATCCTATCATGTGTTTTTTGGCAATCTATGTATCTTCTTTGGAGAAATGTCTATTTAGGTCTTCTGCCCATTTTTGGATTGGGTTGTTTTTTTTTGTTTGTTTGTTTTCATATTGAGCTGTGTGAGCTTCTTGTACACTTTGGAGATTAATCCTTTCTCAGTTGCTTCATTTGCAAATATTCTTTCCCATTCTGAGGGTAGTCTTTTTGTCTTGTTTATGGTTTCCTTTGCTGTGTAAAAGCTTTTAAGTTTCATTAGGTCTCATTTATTTATTTTTGTTTTTATTTCTATTTCTCTAGGAGGTGGGTCAAAAAGGATCTTGCTGTGATTTATGTCATAGAGTGCACTGCCTATGGTTTCCTCTAAGAGTTTTATAGTGTCTGGCCTTACATTTAGGTCTTTAATCCATTTGGAGTCTGTTTTTGTATATGGTGTTAGAGAGTGTTCTAATTTCTTTCTTTTACATGTAGCTGTCCAGTTTTCCCAGCACCACTTATTGAAGAGGCTGTCTTTTCTCCATTGTATATTCTTGCATCCTTTAACAAAATAAGGTGACCATATGTGAGTGGGTGTATCTCTGGGCTTTCTGTCCTGTTCCATTGATCTATATTTCTGTTTTGGTGCCAGTACCATACTGTCTTGATTACTGTAGCTTTGTACTAGAGTCTGAAGCCAGGGAGCATGATTCCTCCAGCTCCATTTTTCTTTCTCAAGATTACTTTGGCTTTTCAGGGTCTTTTGTGTTTCCATACAAATTGTGAAAATTTTTGTTCTACTTCTGTGAAAAATGCCATTGGTAATTTAATCGGGATTGCATTGAAACTGTAGATTGCTTTGGGTAGTATAGTCATTTTAACAATGTTGATTCTTCCAATCCAAGAACATGGTATATCTCTCCATCTGTTTGTATCATATTTACTTTCTTTCATCAGTGTCCTATAGTTTTCTGCATACAGGTCTTTTGTCTCCTTAGGTAGGTTTCTTCCTGGGTATTTTATTCTTTGTGTTGCAGTGGTAAATGGGAGTGTTTCCTTAATTTCTCTTTCAGAATTTTCATCATTAATTTATAGGAATGCAAGAGATTTCTGTGAGTTAATTTCGTATCCTGCTACTTTACCAAATGCATTGACTATCTCTAGTAGTCTTCTGGTAGCATTTTTAGGATTCTCTATGTATAGTATCATGATATCTGCAAACAGTGACACTTTTACTTCTTCTTTTCCGATTTGGATTCCTTTTATTTCTTTTTCTTCTCTGATTGCTGTGGCGAAAGCTTCCAAAACTATGTTAAATAATAGTGGTGAGAGTGGGCAACCTTGTCTTTTTCCTGATCTTAGTGGAGGAGTTTTCAGTTTTTCACCATTGAGAACGATGTTGGCTGTGGGTTTGTCATATATGGCCTTTATTATGTTCAGGTAAGTTCCCTCTATGCCTACTTTCTGGAGTTTTTTTTTTTTTTTTTATCATAAATCAGTGTTGAATTTTCTCAAAAGCTTTTTCTGTATCTATTGAGATGATCAAATGGTTTTTCTCCTTCAATTTGTTAATATGCTGTATCACATTGATTGATTTGTGTATATTGAAGAATCCTTGCATTCCTGGGATAAACCCCACTTGATCATGCAGTGTGATCCTTTTAATGTGCTGTTGTATTCTGTTTGCTAGTATTTTGTTGAGGATTTTTGCATCTATGTGCAGCAGTGATATTGGTCAGTAGTTTTCTTTCTTTGTGACATCTTTGTCTGGTTTTGGTATCAGGGTGATGGTGGCCCCATAGAATGAGTTTGGCAGTGTACCTCCCTCTGTTATATTTTGGAAGAGTTTGAGAAGTATAGGTGTTAACTTTTCTCTAAATGTTTGCTGGAATTCACCTGTGAAGCCATCTGGTTGTGGGTTTTTGTTTGTTGGAAGATTTTTAATCCCAATTTCAAATTCAGTGCTTGTGATTGGTCTGTTTCTATTTTTTTTTTTTTTTCTTCATGGTTCAGCCTCGGAAGGTTCTGCTTTTCTAAGAATTTGACTATTTCTTCCAGGTTGTCCATTTTATTGGCATATAGTTGCTTGTAGTAATCTCTCATGATCCTTTGTATTTCTGAAGTGTCAGTTTTTACTTCTCCTTTTTCATTTCTAACTCTATTGCTTTGAGTCTTCTTCCTTGTTTTCTTGATGAGTCTGGCTAATGGTTTACCAATTTTGTTTATTTTGTCAAAGAATCAACTTTTAGCTTTACTGATCTTTGCTGTCATTTCCTTCATTTCTTTTTCGTTTATTTCTGATCTGATCTTCATGATTTCTTTCCTTCTGCTAATTTTGGGTTTTTTTTTTTTTTTCATTCTTCTTTCTCTAATTGTTTTAGGTGTAAGGTTAGGTTGTTTTTTTGAGATGTTTCTTGTTTTTTGAGGTAGGATTGTGTTGCTATAAACTTCCCACTTAGAACTGCTTTTGCTGCATTCCATAGGTTTTGGGTCATTGTGTTTGCATTGTCATATTTTCTAGGTATTTTTTGATTTACTCTTTGATTTCTTCAGTGATCTCTTGGTTATTTAGTAGTGTATTGTTTAGCCTCCATGTGTTTGTATTTTTTTACAGATTGTTTTCCTGTACCTGATATCTAGTCTCATAGCGTTATGTTGGAAAAGATACTTGAAAGGATTTCAATTTTCTTAAATTAACCAAGGCTTGATTTGTGACCCAAAATGTGATCTATCCTAGAGAATGTTCCATGAGCACTAGAGAAGAAAGTGTATTCTGTTGTCTTTGGATGGAATGTCCTATAAATATCAGTTTAGTCCATCTTTAATGTGTCATTTAAAGCTTGTGTTTCCTTATTTATTTTCATTTTGGAGAATCTGTCCATTGGTGAAAATGGCATGTTAAAGTCCACTACTATTATTGTGTTACTGTCAATTTCCCTTTTTATGGCTGTTAGCATTTGCCTTATGTATTGAGGTGCTCCTATGTTGGGTGCAACAATATTTACAATTGTTATATCCTCTTCTTGGATTGATCCCTTGATCATTAGGTAGTGTCGTTCTTTGTCTCTTGTAATAGTCTTTATTTTAAAGTCTATTTTGTCTCATATGAGAATTGCTACTCCAGCTTTCTTTTGATTTCCCTTTGCATGGAATAACTTTTTCCATCCCCTCCCTTTCAGTCTGTATGTGTCCCTAGGTCTGAAGTGGATCTCTTGTAGACAACATATATACGGGTCTTGTTTTTGTATCCATTCAGCTAGTCTATGCCTTTTGGTTGGAGCATTTAATCTATTTAAATTTAATCTAGAGAATTTTTAATTTCACTTATTGTGTTGTTCATCATTGTTTGTTTGCTCTTTAGTTCTTCTAGGTCCTTGTTAACTGTTTCTTGTATTTTTCCTCTATTCTATTTCCAAGATTTTGTATCATCTTTCCTATCATTACTCTGAATTCTTTTTCAGGTACACTGCTTATTTCCTCTTCATTTGTTTGGTCTGGTGGGTTTTTAATTTGCTCCTTCTTCTGCTGTGTATTTCTCTGTCTTCTCATTTTCTTTTACTTGCTGTGTTTAGGGTCTCCTTTTCACAGGCTGCAGTTTCGTAGTTCCCATTGTTTTTGGTGTCTGCCTTCAATCGGTAAGATTTGTTCAGTTGGTTGTGTAGACTTCCTGGTGGAACAGACTGGTGCCTGTGTTCTTGTGGATGAAGCTGGATATTGTATTTCCGGTAGGCAGAACCATGTTCTGTGGTGTGTTTGCAGTGTCTGTGAACTTATTCTGATTTTAGGCACCCTCTCTGCCAATGGGTGGGGTTGTGTTCCTGTCTTGCTAGTTGTTTGGCATGGGGTGTCCAGCACTAGAGCTTGCTGGTCATTGAGTGGAGCTGGGTCTTAACATTGAGATGGAGATCTCTGGGATAGTTCTCGCTGATTGATATCATGAGGGGCAGGGAGGTCTCTGGTGAACCAATATTCTGAACTGAGCTCTCACACCTCAGAGGCTCAGACCTGACACCTGGCTAGAGCACCAAGACCCTGTCAGCCACATGGCCAGGTAAATGGGGAGTTTCTTGCCTTTTGGGAAGCCTGAGGTCTTCTGCCAGCATTCAGTATGTTTTCTGTAGGAGTTGTTCCACATGTAGATGTATTTTTGATGTGTTTGTGGGGAAGAAGGTGATCTCCACGTCTTACTCCTCCACCATCTTGAAGGTCCTTCTATATTCCTTTCTTTGTTCAAGAAAATTACTAACTACAAGTTATTATTAGTAAATTTTAAGTTGAAGTTCATGTATATCTTGAGTAGCTTAGTCCTTAATTGGAAATATTGATATGTATTGGTGCTTATTTTCTTTTCTAAGTATGTCTTTAATGTAGGAATTATGAATATTTGTAGCTATGCTAAAATTTGTTATACCCAGAATAAGGTTAATATTAAAAAAAAAAAAAAAAAAAAAAAACTCTTCACCCAGGTTTCTCACTGTCAGAGAATGAAATTGAAAATAAGCAAAGGAGGAATGCTGGAAGGAAGATTTGGTGTTGGAAAAAGGCATAGATATTGGGTTGGCCAAAATATGCGTTTTTTTTTTTCTGTAAGATGGCTCTAGTAGCACTTAGTTGTCTTTAACTTCATTTGAAATAATTTTGTTAGATTGTATGTGAAAACTGTCATATCAGCATGCATTTAAAAAAAGTCTTACCAAAATTGGTGGATTTTTGTTTAGCCATTTTAATATAGAAGATGAAAGAAATATAACATTTCCAGTGTATTATGCTTTATTATTTCAAGAAAGGTAAAACTACAACTGAATCTCAAAAAATGTTTGTGCAGTGTATGGAAAAGGTGCTGTGACTGATCAAACTTATCAAAAGTGGTTTGCAAAGTTTCATACTGGAGATTTCTCACTGGATGTTGCTCCTTGGTCAGGTAGACACATTGAAGCTTATAGCTATCAAATTGAGACATTAATTGAGAACAACTGATGTTATACCATGTGGGAGATAGCCACCATACTAAAAATATCCAAATCAAGCATTGAAAATCATTTGCACCAGCTTAGTTGTGTTCATCACTTTGGTGTTTACGTTCCACATAAGTTAAGTGAAATAAACCTTTTTTACTGTATGTCTGCATGTGATTCTCTATTTAAACATAACGAAAACGTTCCATTTTTAAAACAAATGTGATGGATGATGAAAAGTGGATACTGTACAATAATGTGGAACGGAAGAGATCATGGGGCAAGTGAAATGAACCACTATCAACCACACCAAAGCCCGGTCTTCACCCAAAGAAAGTGATGTTGTTTATATGGTGGGATTGGAAGGGAGTCCTCTATTATGAGCTCTTTCCGGAAAACCAAACAATTCATTCCAACAAGTACTGCTCCCAATTAGACCAACTGAAAACAGCACTCAATGAAAAGCGTCTAGAATTAGTCAACAGAAATTGCATAATCTTCCATCAGGATAACACAAGACCACATTTTTTTTTTGATGACCAGATAAAAACTGTTACAGCTTGGCTGGGAAATTCTGATTCATCCTCCGTATTCACCAGACATTGCATCTTCAGATTTCCATTTATTTCAGCCTTTACAAAATTCTCTTAATGGAAAAAAAAATTTAATTCCCTGGAAGACTGTAAAAGGCACCTGGAACAGTTCTTTGCTCAAAAAGATAAAAAGTTTTGGGAAGATGGAATTATGAATTTGCCTGAAAAATGGCAGAAGGCAGGAACAAAAGGGTGAATATGTTGTTCAATAAAGTTCTTGGGGAAAATGAGAAATGTGTCTTTTATTTTTACTGAAAAACCTAAGACACCTTTTAACCAACCCAATTGATAGATAGATAGATAAATAGAAAGATACATAAGAAATGAAATATAGATGAGTATTTAGACATGGGTTAGCTTACATATATATATATATAATATATAGATATAGATATAGATAGATAGATATACAGTTTCTTCTTTGGAGACCTTTTTGATTCCAGTCCTGGGGCAGGAAGAATACAAGATGAATGTGAGAAAATAAATCTTAACCTGGATTTCTTAGTGTTGCTGTGTAAGCTTTAGTCTCCTGAGCCATGGGGTATCTTACATCATAAAGATAAAGAGTGTTTGCTGTCACTTCCCTTAAAATATTTTACACTTCACATACAATGAAGAATAGATGAGCAGCCTTCCTCCTGCCCCCAGCTAATGATGGAGCTAATTGATTCCATCCAATAACATTTCTCTTATCTCTCAGAGACCCAAATGTTAGCATTCAGGGATAGGCATCTAGGTGAAAGCATTATGTTCCTAGGTGTTTACATTTCAAATAGGATGGAATCCTGGACAGTGGTGAGAAAAGAGTTTATCTTCCCCTTGGAGTGATACATTTACTTTCCAAAGTGTTATCCTAAGGATCCTTTCCACCCTGTCTCTAAGAGAATTCAGAAAATAAGAGGTGGGAATGGATCAGGGCAGTGAATGGTGTCTTTTCTCTTTTTAAGTGGACAGAATTCCTCTTCATCTCTTGCCTGCAGTAAGCCTGACCCTTGCATAAGATGTTTTTGTATCAGGCTATTCTTGAGTCACTTTTGAAGGGACTAATCTGATTGTTGATTGTGCTATAAGTAGAATAAAGTTATTTTTTTGATACTGGTGCCTCTTGATATCAATAAAAACATATGTATTTCAATAACTATATATGCAATATATGTATATCAGACTTTTAACATATGAGTCTGGAACATCTGTAGTGCCAAAAAGTGAGGAAGTTCTTTTAAAAAGGATGGAGGCATGTCATACAGAACACAGGAACCAAACTCAAAGTGCTTCCAAAAGTCACATCTATAACTGTCTCAGTAGTTGTAGTAGTAGTAGTAGTAGAGTCCTAATAATAATAATGATAATAGCAATCATAATAATGTTATTACTGGATTATGACCTTATCCAAGTGTTTAAGATTAATATCACCAGTAATAAGACTCAATAGATGTCTTGCACCCACTAAATTCACATCTCCTCTGTGTTATTCTTGCCCAAAATGCAAAGCTTCAATCAAATTTTAAGGTAACATCAGACAAACACAAATTGAGACACCTTCTATAAAATATCTGACTAAAGTTTTTCAAAAGTATTAAGGTCTTAAAAGCCCAAGACTGCCTGAGTGTCAAAAATTGTAGGAGATCAAGAGACACAGCAACTTAATGCAATGTCGGATCCTTAGATTCAGTAATAGAAAAAAGACATTAGTGGAAAAACTGGTGAAATTAGAATAAAAGCTATAGTTTAGTTAATATTATCATATGAATATTAATTGTACTATATAAGATGTTAACATTAGGAGAGTCTAGATAAGAGTATATGGAACTCTCTGTATTATTTTTGTAAATATTCTGTAATTTTAAAATTATTTTAAAATGCAAATTGTCACAAATTATGGCTAGGAAACACATTATAAGTTAATAAACTAAAAATATGTTACTTAAAACCTGTTACACAGTATAACCAATATTTTACACTGTAATTGATATTTATTAATATTCCTATAACTCAAAATTTTAAGTGAATATATATTATGACATTTATGATCACAAAACTATTTAAAATATAAGCAAGGAAAGCTGAATTGAATACGCAAAAGAACCATAATTCAAAAACTGGTGAGAGTCTGCAGAGTGAACAAGACAGAAACAATCTTTGCCTTCAGGGAACACACACCCTATTTCGGGAAGCAGACTAAAATAAACATATAACATTATGCAGTGCTTAGTAACTAAAGGAAACGCTATAAAGAAAACAAAAAGAGCGAGCAAGATAGAGACATGACCTCCAAGGCAGAGAATGTGTTTTATTTATTTATTTCTGGAACTGAATGGGAAGGTGCTGAACGTCTGTAAGCAGGAAACATCGTTTTAACTGGAAGGGGTGGGGAGGTGTGGACTTCCAGGAGGGGTTTCTTGTCCAAGTTCAGGTAAGACATAATGGTTCCCTGGCTGAGGGCTTGCGTTGGAAGTGTAGAACGAGAGGCAGCTTGATCTAAGTTTGGGAGAGAGAATAAACAGGAGTTATGGTGACCTGGTTATGGAGGGTGAGAAGAAGGGAAAAGTGGAGACTGATTCTGAGATTCTTCTATTGAGGAATATTGTGAGAAGAAGGAGTAAACAAAAAAGAGGTTTGCCATTTGCCCTTTTGGGAAGTGCATGCTGAGCCTCCAAGAATTGTTTTGGGGTTGGTGGGATAGAGAGTTTGGGGTCAAGAGTGAGCAAGACTCAGTAGGAGTCAGGAGAAGGTAGACATTTCTGTAAATTAATTTATGTTTAAGAAGGCTATCTGAAAGGTGGTCTAGTGTCACAAGGGTAACAGTGTTTATCCAGTAGAACATATGAGATGTATTGTCTTTTGAAACTTGAATGTTCTTGCTCTAGTTGCCAAAATGCAGCAAGGTTTCACTACGGCAATGCTGATACCCCTTAAGTAGCTGTGTTAGTGTGGCAGTATTTCTGGATAAGAGGTAGGGAAGAGGAAAAGATTATTTCTGGGTAACTGAGCTATTTTTTTCTAACTTAAAAATTTTTTCCATCCTATTTTAAAATATTTCATAAAGTGAATCTCATTACTTTACAACTTAAAGTAATAGTATTTATAATGTATAACTAAAGAAGGTGTTCCAAAGTATTCTGGCTTGATGGAAAAGAAAAACTATAACCAAACAGTTGTTATAGATGGATATTGATTGATTTCAGAATCAAATATAGATTTTTTTTCCTTTGCAAGGGAATTAACATATTAAATATGAAAGCAAATGTATATTAGTACTCACAAGAATTGTAGACAGAAATGTTATTTTGAGTTGTCATTTTTTGAAGTAAGGTATTTTGAGTCATTCAAAAAATCGCACTTTCTAAAGGATATTATTCTTCTCTATTATTAATGTACATGTAAGTCTTAGAATTTTCCTAAATTTTACTTATTAATGATATATTTTTTTAAAATTCAGTTAGTGTAAAAAGAAACTAACCAATATAATTTTTTTTTTTTTTTTTTTTTTTGGATCTGAGTGTACATGGTAACAGATAATTCATATAAGTGGTTGACCTTGACTTGGCTTAAGGGAGTCAAATGAAGCTTTCATGCTTAAAATATGTTGAGAAGAAATATATTTTTATTCAAAGCTCTTAAAGTGCTTTGAATTAATATAACTGATATCTAGATTTCAAAAATCACATAATTCACTTTTACAATCACTTTTCTCTAAAGTGTGAGAATACCTACTGCTATTGAAATCTAAGGACATTTCCTTTTATATGGACTTAGTTTACTTCAATAAATATAAATTTTTTTCTTTTTCATAGTATGCTTGGTGACAAGGAAAAAACCTACTCAAGTTAGCTTCAGAAAAAGAAAAAAAAAATGTCTTTAACAATGAATTAAACAATGACCTTATGGGCACACCTCGGTAGAGAATTGTTTCTGCTTACAATACTCAGTATCTGCTGCCCATAACTCTGGTTTGCACATGACCCTGGCTTCTCAAAGTCCTTAAGCTCTTCCTAATTTTCTGTAATTCTAGACCTCCAGTGCCCCACACTGTTTACCTTTCACAGACTCAGAGGCTTGTCTTCTAATTAAGAGTAAAGAGAACTTAGTTGACTGCTGACTGTGGCTATTTCAATTAGCTAAGCTTCAACATTTAGGTTTTGGAGTAAATGTTCCTTTATTATCAAGAGAGAAAGCACAGATTAGATCTTTATCCATTTCCTTTAGTTCAGAGACTATAGCTTCAGACTTGCACCGTGGGCTGAGGGAATATAAGTACACAGCAGTAATTTTATTAAAGCAAATTCTATCAGTATTTATTGGAAGTTAACATTCAGTTGACAAGTTTCATACCAACTGATGTCTTACTGAGCAGCGTAGGTATACTGTTGAGAAGGGTTCTAAGACTTAATCTGGGTTCAGTAGTCAGGGTGCCATGTTAACTAGTGATTCAGCCTATTGACACGGAAGTGTGAGAAACAGACTTAGATGCCACGTTTGCCATTATACAAGGATAACAAGCAAGTGATAGAAGAATGTCAGTCCTCAAGAGCAACATTTTCAATCTTTGGAATGTGAGCTCATAAAAAGTTTAGATTGCCAATATCTACTAGAGATTATTATTCAGTAGGTTTGGGATAGGGTTCCTTAATCAACATTTCTTTCAAGCACCCATATGCGTCTGATTATAATGCAATGATATCCATACTGTGGAAGCAATGTTCTTTACTTTCTGTTCTCCCCAGAGCCCTGAGAATACTAATCAACTAGGTAGTTCACTGAAAATATGTGATTCAGATAATTATTCAGACTGTTTGTACAACCCCAGGTTGGAATACCTTTGATGTCCTAGAGTATTTTGATGATTTAATGGGTCAAGTCAGTTTATCTATAGATTCCACCAACTAGACCTGGTCCTGTCTTTTGGGATGAATCCAGGTAATTCTAATCACTTTTCCCACAGGAATCCTCCTATATTCTCTTTTCCAAGTACCCTCCTCTCTTTAATATGTTCCCGTATGAGTGGTTTAAGTCCCTTTCCCATCTGAGTTGTCCAGTGGTTTGTTAATGACACTCAGGTTTAAACATAGTTTTGCATGTGCTCTGAAGGGTGAATAATGCAGTTTTATCTCCTTTCATCATTCAGCGACTTTATAACCATTAATGTAGCAGTTCAGAAAAGTCCTAGAGAGATTGCACTATAGATAGTGATTAAACACATGAGAGCTGTCCTGAGGAAGAAATAGGTTTCGATTCTGGCTCTGTTACTTACTGTCTGCAATTTCAGGAGACTGTTACATATGCATGGATGGTAAGTAATTTTTGAGGAAATGTGTTTAATTCATTTTCTATTCACAATGCTGAAAAAAATAATAGAAAATGTGTTAGTATGACTCAAATGAAAAAAATCAGTTTTTATATTTTAAGTCATTTTCACTGGAGGAAAAATTTAAAAAGAAAAACAAATGAGAAATATAATTGTGACTGTTTGCTGTTACTAGCTGTACAGAGATTCAGATTCTATGACCAGATCCTTATCATTCCAAATTGAACTACTCACAATTAGCACTTCAGACAAGATCTTTTCTAGAGCCAATAATCCCACTGCCAACATGTCCTGTTTGCTCGGATCATATCGACAAGCTGACACACCTGCCCAGTCACTGCCATTGCTTCCTGCCCACCTCCTGGCATTCTGAGCCTGGACTCCAGGACGAGTGACCCAATCTCCCTCACCACATCTCACTGGCTCATTTTTTCCTAGCATCTATTCTGAATTATCTAATTATTGTCCTTAACCCTTGTGACAGAAACTGCTATTTTCCTATCCTTTACTGATTCTCATCTTCTTCCTCAACAACGGAATGCTGATTTTGTTGGGAGTGGAATATTCCTAGCAAAGAAAACTGCAGTTTCTAGTCTCCTATACAAATATGGCTGGCCTGTAACTAAGTCCTGGTCAATGAGATTTAACGATAGTTTCTGCTCATGTACATTGGGAACTCAAAAGAGGAGGGGATTTAAGTCAACTAGCATATGTCATTTTGTCTTTCCTCTTTCTTACTGCCTGAAAAGCAAATGGGATGATGAGAATCCTGGTTGTCATCTTGTAAGTGCAAGGTTAGGTGCTTTGAGGATAGAACCTCAGGATGCAGAGCACATATACAGAAACAAGCAGGAAATCAATAACACTGCTGAGTTGGCCTGAAAAGCCCAACTGTACATTTCATTATTTGAGAGATATATGAGTCCCTATCTTATTTTAAGAATCATTTTTTGGTTTCTGTAACTCCTAGTCTAGCACATTGATGCATCACTCTGAGCAAAGTGACTCAGATAAAAAATGTTTCTGGTAATGGTTTCATAAGAACCTGTAATTTTCCAGTGGAACCCTTTCTGAAATTTAAACTTATTTATTTATTTATTTGAACTACAGAGGGGTTATTAGGAAAGAAGGGGTTGCCAGTTATTTCAGTTGCCAAAAGCTTAGAGGAAATTAAATCCTAAGCCAAATGTTTTCTACATGCTTGTAAAAAGTGTTAGTGAATAATAAAGAGCTATAAAAAATTTGGAGAACCCAGTAAATAAGCATGTACAGTAAAACACATTCTATAAATGTTCTAGTCCATGAAATATTCACATTGCTTAAAATCACTCCTTTTGAAGTATTATTGGGACTTTGGGTGGGACAATAATTTATAGTTAGGAGTTACCTATACATTTCAGAAAGTTTAACATTTCTGGATTCCACCCACTAAAACAGTATTATACCCCCATTCATTGCCAAGGTTAAATAATTCACCCTGAGGAGATACTGATCTTCTGTTCCTCCTTCTCTCACCTCTTCCACCCTCACCTAACTGTTAAAAACCACTGGAATCAGATGGAATCTGAGAAAATTCTTCCTTGAGAACATAGTTCATTTATTCTTCTATCTATTTAACCTGTTCCACATTTAAATCTCTATTTATCTCTGTGGATTTAAAATATTGAAGTCAGGTAACCTTCATTTTTCTCTAATAGTGAAATTCTGTTCATCCGTCCTCTCTTGATTTCCATGAAATATGCTTGAAGATTGTAATTAGCATAAATCTTGAGAAATACATATTAATGAAGTACTTAGGGATCTATAATGGAAAAAACAGGGAATTTTAGTCTAACTTGGTGCAAATCTCTTGAGTTTTTATTCATCAGTGAAGTATGGTTAACGATATCTTCAGTTACTATCACATGGTAATGTTATTAGAATCATATGGAGTAATGTGTGTATAGTAATCATTTTACATGAAGCACTGAGATAGCGATATTTATTTGAAACATAAAACATTTTAAATATCTATATATTCATCTATTCATGAATATATTTCTTGAGGCTCAAAGAATCAGATCATTAGATCCATCAGTTTCCAGTTAATTATATGAAAATTATGAAGATTTATATTTATGTCTATATTTATATATTTATATTTATATTTATGACTGTGGAATAATCACAGTTATTTATAACCATTCTCCATGACTCTCAACTGCTCTATACTGATATGATTAAAGTATGCTTGGTATAGTATCTGTTTTACAAAAAAATTAATGTATATATTTAACAAACACTTATATAGCATATATTTTGTGCCAAAATTTGTTTACCAGTATTAAGTAATTTAATCCACTTAACAAACTTATAAGACGGATACCATTACTACCTCATTTAAAGATGATAAAACTAAGGCACTGAGAGTCTAATGCACTTGTAAAAGGTCATGTGGCATAGAACAGACACTAGTTTTTTTTTAAAAAAAGACAACTCTATTGCACAAACTTACAAAATATCATCCCTGGTATGTCACATTACAATTTAGTAATTAACAGAGTTCTTTGCATGTGTCCTTTGCTCTCTGGGCCATTCTCCATTTGGATATCTAAATGATTTACATCCTTACCTTTTTATAATCTGCTCAAATATCACATTCAAAGTGAACATTATTTGGCCCCCTTATTTAAAATTGCACACACACTCCCTAGTACCCTTGTCCTACTTAATTTTTCTCTATATCTCTTATTTGTAAATAAGATATTATTGGAACACAGCCATGCCTATTTATTTATGTATTGTCTGTGGTTGTTTTGCCTCTACAGTGACAGGTTTGTGTAGTTAAAAGAGATACCATATAACCAACAAAGTGTATACTATTTGGCCCTTTACAAAAAAAGTGATTGCCAGTCTATGGCCTAAATAATTTACTTGTCTATTATGTTTGCTGTGTATCTCATCTCACTAGATTATAAATTCTATGGGAGCAGAGATTTTTCTCTAGATTTATTTTTCCTCTTTATTATTTCTATAACCTCAAATCTTATAATAACACGTGGAACATAGTAGGCACTTAATAAATATTGATGTATAAAGGGTGAATAAACAAAAAATGAATGAAATGTTAATCACTTTTTCCATGTTTCCTCTCTTCACTGGTTAACCCTTTAATGCTTTTGCAAAGACAGTTTTGCATTTCAGAAAAAATAGCAGTCATATATAAACTTAAGAGATGAAAATGAAACCATATATAAAATTATTTACAGCAAGCTTTATATATTGTGGCAAACTAACTATAGCAAAAATAAAAATAATAAATTGCCAAATGATTTACAATATGGCTTTTTTAGTCACCTAAATATGTTGTGTTTCAAATTTTTATATTGGCTAGGTAAAATCCACCTAGTAGAAAGTAAAACAGAAGTACTGTCATCTATTTGAAAGTCGAAGTGACAATAGATAATGCTATTTTTTTTCTAATGTGACCAGATATGAAAAACAAGTGTATGATATGGAAGGAACCTAAAAGAAACAGTCTGCTTCATTTTAGTGTTTGTAATAGACAATGAAAGTAATGTGAAGAATTGTCAGAATTGAACAAAAGATATTAGGAAAGTAGATTTCAAAAAGGTCATGAGAAATATAACATACAATTTCAACAGCCTTTAGGTGTGACCATAGCTTAAAATGAATGGAAAAGTGTGTTAAAGAATTTATGAGATATGGGGATATAAGTATATGTATAGCTGATTCACTTTGTTATACAGCAGAAACTAACACACCATTTTAAAGCAATTATACTCCAATAAAGATGTCAAAAAAAAAAAAAAAAACCAATATGAGGCAGTATCAGTGAGGAAGAAAAGGATGAAATACTTAAGAAATCTGAGTAGTTGCTCAAGGTATTGTTATGTTAAAAGCTTATGCACATAAAATTTTCAAACACTTTCAATCAAGTAGACCTGATTGAAGCTGAGCTGAAACTTAAAAAATGATGAAGGCCAGAAAAATGTATGTAATTATTTGTAAGAGCCAAAATATGAAAAGGAAAACATTGTGCCCACTGATGGGAGAAGATAGAGTAATGCTCTATATTGAAAATGAGAAAAAATAATTCCCCACCTGACTAGCAGGTTGGGTTCCCAGGTGCTAGAAAACAGATTCTGAGACAGAGATTAGCCTGAAGGATGTTTATTGGTGAGTTCTCTGGAGATTGACACCCATGGAAGGGATGGAAATAAAAACTGGGTAAAGGGAAATGATTCGCATTCCCAACAAAAAGGGCACCTTGGATGCTCTGCAGTGTGATGGCCCCTCAGAATTGCCCTTCAAGTTGATCAGTCACTGAGTGAGGCTGCCACTGGAAGTATTAATAATGTGGGTCAAGGCAAGTTTCTCCAGGATAACAATTTGTAAATAGGGCTTAAATGTCTTCCGATGGACCTTTCTTGCTGAGATACTTAGAAAATGAAGGCTAGTGGAATTAATGTGAGCCATTGCTTCTGCAGCTAATTTCAGGGCCACAACAAGACAGTCTTCTCCATCCTCTGCTGTCCATTTTTAATCCCCCTTACCTCCTGGGGGTTTATTTTATCTCATGACCAACATCTTATCCCTGAGGGTCCTAAGGCATTGGTTACCATGTCCTTCCCAGGCTAGGGTTGCTTCACACTTGCATTTATTCTTATTGTTCATGGGTTCTATACCTTTGCTGATTTTCGGTCTAGTAAACTTATCCATCACTGAAGTCTCCAACCATTACTACTGATTTGCCTATTTCTCCCTTCAATTCTTTTGGTATTTGCTTCCTCTTTTTTTGAGCTTTGCTTTTACTTGTATGTATATTTACAGTTGTATATCTTCATAATAATGAACACTTTTATCATTATGAAATATTTTTTCTTTGTCTCTAGCAACACATTTTAAGACCCATTTTAATGGAATTAATTTAATCATTTCAGCTATTTTATGCTCTACTCTTACAGAATATGTTTTCTTTCATCCTTTATTTTCAGCCTATTTGTGTTTTGATGGTGATAGAATTCTGGGTTGTGGCTTGATAGTTTTTTTTTTTTTTTCCCCTTTCACCAATTTATTGATATCATTGTCCTCTAACTTAGGTAGTTTCAATCTAGAAGTGTTCTAATTTCTTATTTTTTCCTCTATGTATAATGTCTCTTTTCTCTGGCTTCCTTCAAGAATTTTCTTTATCTTTAGCTTGTAGGATTTGAATATGATATATCTAGGTGATTTATTTTCCCCTCCTGGGAGATATTTTTCCTGCTTAGTTTTCTCTGAGATTTTTGAGTCTATGGCTTGCTCTTTGTCATTAATTTTGGAAAATCCTCTACCAGTGTATCTCAAAATACTTTTTATTCTCTTTCTGGGATTCAAATACATGTATGTTACAATATTTGACGCTGATTCATAGCTCCTCTTGATTGTTTTGCAGTTTTTCCTCTTCCTCCTTTTTCCCCACTGTGTTTCATGATAAAATTTGTTTCAGGATAATTTTTAATGAGTCATCTTCAAGTTCACTGATTCTTTCCTTGGATATGATGAGTTTATCAAAGTTCCTGTAAAAAAACATTTGTTTCATATTTTAAAAAAAAATTATGCTATCTTCATTGGATTTTTCTTTCAGTTTTCATCTTTTAAAAAAATTTCCCATCTGATCTGACACCTTTTTCATTAGCATCATTAACATATTAATTATAGGTATTTTAAATTCTGTTAGACAGTGTCATGCCTGTGTGTGGTTCTGAGGATTGCTTTGTATCACTGAATGACCTTTTTCTTGCCATTCATTATGTGTCTTTGTTGTTGTTGCTAAAAGCCAGGCATCTTGTGTAGGTCAGTAGAGACCGAGGTAAAGAGGTTATACCTGGAAACGGGCACTCCTTTTCTTCTACTGAGCCTTTAATGCAGGATATCAAGTTAACATAATCAGAGTACGGTTGGATTTGAATTTTTGCTCTCTCTCTCTCTCTCTTTTTTTTTTTTTTTTGGTTGCTATGGCTACACTCAATGAACTACTGGCTTCAGATTCCTGCAGATATATCTAGTGCAGATTGATTTTTCAGAGCGATAGAGTTGAAATGTGAAATTTCACTTTTCCCTTTGTGCTTTGCCTCACAGAAAGTTGCTGGCATTCTCTCGTTCCTTTCCTGTCCTTCCAGGAGTCATCTGCTATGGCTCGTTATTCCAAGTTTGCTAGCTTGACAGTAAGGAGGAGAGTTGGAGGAGTTAATTCTCTGTTTTTCTAATTAAACCTTATCCTTAGGTATGCACTGTGTTTTTGGGTCTCAAGAATGTACCCTCATTTTCCCTCACCCTCCAGTGACTGTAGTTGTGGGCTGATTTGTATTCCAGCCCTTCCCTTAGGAGCAATTTTCTTTCCACCTTTCTTCTTCTACCAGATGCAATGAGTTTTTACCAGTGCCCAAATGGCAGCAATGCTTTGTGTCCTTAAACCCACAGATTAAAGCTTTGTTTCACAGTGGACGTGGGGGAGAAAGGTCTGGGTGAAATTCCTTGCATTTTTTATACAGCTACTATTCCCACACTCTAGGTTTGCACCTTAGTGTACACTCCTGGGCTCTTTCTGATATTTTCTGACAGTGCCCAGTAGAATTTATGGAGAAATAGCCTTCAAAATAGACTTCCTCAATTTCCATAGTCCCAGGTCACAGAAGTATACTGTCCATGTATAAATATTTAAAAGCCACATCCAGCCTTTACCGATATTTCAACTATTCTATTGAAACTCTTCTTACTGATGTCCACCTGCTTCTACCCCAGGTGAGAAAGTACTCACATCTTCTCTTTCCTAAGAGAAATCATCTGTCCTTTTAGCTAGTTTGTTGTTTGTTGTCCTGCGACTTCAGCTATGAAATGAGTTTGAAAAGAAAAAGTCCTGAATTTGACGTTAATTGGACTCTTTTTTAATCAGTAATTATTTTCAGCTTTTTAGCATTTTTACAAATTGCATTAACAATACAATACAAACATAGCAATGGCCACCCAATTCCACTGTCTTTGCAGCCACGATTTCTCTTCTATTATACTTCTCATCTAAGATTTCACACTTTGTGTCAGTGTTCCCTCCACAATACACTATATTGATTTACCACCACTGAAGGTTTTACAGGTTACATAGCCACCTTTTGTCAGGTACTGTTTATGCTTCAACTACCTCCAATGACAAGTGTCTCATTGTTGTCAGAGCAGCAAGTGTTTTGACTCCAAAATTCCTTCTTAAAATTCCTTTTTGACCATTCCTGTCCCCCATACATTCAAATAGGATTCCACAGGAAGAAGGATACAGGGTATTACCTGCAAAGGACATTTATGGGGCAGTGCTCTTGGAATTGACATCCTTGGAAGAGAAGAGAAAGAAGGAAGTTTGCATGCATGGAAAAGTTGAGCCAGTGCATTCCCAATAAAGGTTTCCACTGACCGCATAGGGATTTCTGGAATGAAGATGGCACGTGAGAGTTGTATTGAGTTGGGAGGAGGGCGTTATACTTCTGTGTGGTGGATCATTGCAGGGAGCTTCCCACAGAAAGAAAGCAACATTGAGAAAAGTAGTTTCCTTCAGCTGAGGCTTGTAGCCATGAGTTGTCATTTGGCCACACTCAATAGGTAGTAGAATAACATCTCCATTCCAGAACAGAGATGTTTGTTGCATATCACAGAATTCATTATATTTACCTCTTACTTATCCTTTTTTTTTTTTCTATCAAATAAAAGTATCTTAAAATAAACAGCCATAATTTTTAGGGATCTGAAAATATTCACGTTTCTGGTCCCACGGAGTCCACTGACTAGTTGGGAGAAAGAAATGTAAGCAGGAAATAAAACTACTGTAGGGTGAAAATCTACATCATGTGGTTAGTGCCTTTCTCTTCTGGAAAGTGCTCCTACCTCTTCCTACCTCAGAAATAGAAGCCCTGGTGTCAATATAACTTAAATATTTGCTCCAAGAAATTCTCACCCAGGAAGTTGAGACTGAAAACTAATAAATAACTTCACAGTTTGCTTCAGAAAATTATTGCAACAAAAGTGTCAGAGTAAACAGTTTTCTCATCTGAGCAAACAGCTGTCACAAATTTTTCACACCTGGAGAAACAGCTCACTTATCATGACAAGAGCTGTATCAAAACTTATCTCAAAATTCTCACCCCACTTTGTCTACTGATCCTATACTACTGTGTAAAAACTTCAATTTTAAAAAGTTCCCCACCTCAGAAGACCCAATTTAAAGCACTTGAACTGAGTCTTTTAATCCTATAAATAACCATCCCTAACTTGGTCTGTTTGAGACACTACAAAAAATGTGGCAAGGTAGTGTTCTCTGTTCTTGTGGAGAACGTCATATGTCTAGGTTGACTTAGTCAATGGATTTTTCTGCTGGTTTGTGGGGGAGATTATAAGTGTCAAGTCTGAAGATTACTTCCAGGGCCTCCTAATATTTTCTTGCTGGCATGGTTTAAGACTCTCTACTCTGAAACAAGGCCTCTGCTCAGGGCTTTAAGTATCTTGTCCATGGATCTCTCTGACAAGAGAGTGAGTTATGCCCCATATTTAGTCTGAGTTCTGATTTCTGTTTGTCTAAATCCAGAATTGTCAAGCTATGACCTGCAGGCTTCCATTGTTAAAGTCTGTCCTGTGGTGTCTTCCCTGTCACAACCACAGAATTTGAAAACGGAACTGAGACAATAGAGTCCCCATAGCCGAGAATATTTCCCATCTTCCCTTTCAGAGAAAAGATCACTCACCTCTTGTTTAGATCCTAAATGTGAGCTTATTTTATCTCCTTAGAATGGGGATCCCTCTTTTACAAATCATTTAATTATGTGCTCATGAATCATACATTTTTATCTTTGGTGAAAGTTTGACTTTCAAAAGCAACACTATAATTTTCCTCTCTATGTCCTTGTCACTTTCGGTTTTGAGTCTGAGAGTCTGTTTTTTTTTTTTTTTTTTTGTCTTTTTCGTAGTAGATCTGTAGTTGGAATTGTTTTCTTTATTAAAGGCACACAAGGAACCATGATAGAGAAGCAATTTGAAAAATTACAATTGAAAAAAGAAAATAACTTAAAAAAAATTCCTACAGATTCTCACAGATTAGATACAATTATTTTCTTTAGACAACAGTCCACTTTAAATCTGAGAAATTTTATAGTGGGTTAATGAAAGTTTCAAATATATGAATCTCTTTTTTTTGAAAAAAAAAAAACAATATTAATGTAGCAAATGAATAAAAGTCCAGGAACATGAGAGCAGATACTCTGTGTGAAGTATCACTGTTTCACTACTACAAATGTGTGTTGGTTAATTCTTTGCTTACCTCTTTCTGTAGCAGCCCTATTTTGTTGTTTATCTCTGAGATCACTAGTATGTGCTGATTTTATGTTAAAGCCAGATGCATTCTCAGTCTTGTGAAGGATAAAATTGATGTTCAGCTGTGTTTTTGTTGCAAAAAAAATATACAAGTAACTTTTCTAGAGAAATGTCTTCCTTATAGGTCTACCTATGACCTGATTATGGGTGGTGCTCTTAAAAAATAAATGGGAAAGAAGGAACAGAACGAATAAGCAGCTTCACATAGTGAAATTGTTTACACAACTATTTAACAATTTTAGACAATGTTGAAAAAGAAATTGTGTACATCCAAACTGCCAATGCATCCTGAAAATATGTAACTTTTTGTGAAGATGGTATTTTTTCAGTTCAAAAGACTATTTCTTCCCAAATATGGAAATAATTTTAAAATTCTACTTTCAACTATTTGAGAGAGGGCAGGCTTAGATGACTAACTTTCAACTTCAGAGTTTCTTTGTAAAGAAATCTTACCTTTGGGTTTAGTCTCTGTTCAGTGAAGGCATTCAGGACTGACCAACCCCAAATACGCCGCTTTGGTGTATTGATTATCTTGAGCTAAAGGCACTTAAAAAACAGCAGGTGTAAGAACGGCACTGTGACCTCCCCTTGTCTCCCTGAATGCAGGAGATGAGACGCCCATGTGAAAGATGCCGTCTCTGTACCAGGAGGAAAGAAATATTTTTTATCACCAGAGAAGGGGGGTTCAGAGCAAGAGAAACCTGTACAAATGGACTTTGTGAAAGTGACTCCCATCTTCCTGAGATTGCCCTGCATCTTTTAGTTACTTTTCCACAATTGCCTCTTGTTCAACCTGGCACATGGGCACTTGACTTAGTCTCTTTTCAGTCTTCGTTTTCCTGTGGTGACTCCTATGTATATGGCAGATTTATTAAATAAAATGTGTGCAGTGTTCTCCTATTAATCTATCACATTATAACCAGTAGTCCATCTACCATGTTAGTTCAGCCACAGAACCCAGGAGGTAGGAGGAAGTTTTTTCCTTGCCTACATCAGTTTTGATGTTCTTTTCTTATGGTTCCATCAGAATGCCTGAATGACTCTGGAAATGTATTCAAATATTTTTTCTTAAAATAGTTGTTTCAAAATTTTTCCTGATTTTACGTCTCTACGAATGGTCAAAAAATAGGTTAAAAAATGTTAGTGACCCACAAATCTAAGAAATATGGTGCTGTTTGATTTATAATGTGTATACACACTTTTAAAAGGAAAATGTCTGATTGTCCTGAAAATAATCTAGAAAAATCATTTTAAGAATTGAAAAATTTATTAATTACACTATAATACTGTATGTCTGGGTCTCTTTGTATTCACTTAATAAAAAAGAATTGTGTGTCAAAAAGTTTCATTAAATATCTCCTGTTCAGCCAGGTTCCTATATTTACTTAGACAATAGTCTATACAGAATTTACTGACAGGATAGTCTGAATATCAAGTATACTGCTTTGTATCCTGCTAATTTCAAAAGATATATAGCTCAAGTGTGAGGATTCTATTGTATTCCAGATGAAAGTGGACAGGAAAGTACAGAGATATTTAATAAGCTGAACAAACCTCCATTACAACTCATTACAGCCATAAAAATAGAAAAGAATACTTACTGCTGTTTGCCTACTATTTTCATCCTGCAATTTTCCAACCATCCAAGACTATTACAGATGAAGAGAGAAGTTTCTGTGGATTCCTAACCTCTGAAAATTAACATTATATCTAAGGTTTTGCATTCTATTGAGCATCTTACCTTAGTGCTTCATTAAGTTATGAGGAGGCCATTTCATCTAAGATTTTGACATAGTTGGAAGATGGATTTCTGATACTTCATTTTGTCTATTTCACTTACTGACCTTATTGTCACATACAGATCAGTTAATCTTGCTTGCCTCCGGAATAAAAGTTTTAAAGTAGTTTTTATGCAGCAAATTGGTGCATTTTGTTTCAGTGTCTCAAAAAGAACCCTACACTATTTCAAGAGTGGTGGTAGATAACTTTAATAGGATTTCACTAATATTTTGAAATTATTTACTAAGATTAAATAAAATGAAAATTCAACATTATTGTACAAAATCATTTGAATTTTAGCATGCAACTATACAAAGTTACTTTTTTAAAATAAATAAGTTATATATGAAGATGCTGCACAACTTTTTTCCCATAATCTCTATTTAAATGTGTCTTTTTGAAGACAATCTAAAAATATTTCAAAACTGGTCTTTTGTGTTACTGGAGTATAAATAAAACATGGGAACATGAGGGATTCGGTAATGTGATAACTGAGTTAAATCTTTATCTTCAAAATAAAATTCAAGGTCACTATAAAGCATGGAAGGCAATGAATAAGTTATAGGTAATTAAGATATACAGTCTACCCTCAGGAACAAAGTATGGTGACATAGTCAAAAAATGATATTTAAATTGAAATATAATAACAAAAATTTGGAAGATAGCATGAACCAGTGTGCAATTAGTTAACAAATAACAACCTCAAGTGATAATTCTCAGAGTTCAGTGGAGATATGTGCTCAAGGCACTAAACGGTTCTGGGATGACTTCATGGAAAATGGTGGGACTTGACTTAGGCCTGGAAATATCAACAGGGTTTGAAGGATGAAATTGAATGGTGACAACATGACATACAAAAGTGATTAAAAGAGCAGAACTGCAAAGTCAAGAGTGTGCAAGGTATTTTGGGGGTTCCAAAAAAAGTCATTTATTAAACCAGATGTTTTATAGGGGAGTTGAAGAGGATATGGTTTAAAAGATAAGGTGGGACAAAATTGCAGTGTTTTGAATAATTAATTCATTTAGACATGGCATTAGAAGCAAAAAAAAAAAAAGAAATTGAAATTTTTGAGTAGGTGAGTGGCATGATAAAAATATATTGCTTTAGGAGGATTACAAAAGATT
This sequence comes from Balaenoptera ricei, assembly GCF_028023285.1. Classification (NCBI taxonomy): domain Eukaryota; kingdom Metazoa; phylum Chordata; class Mammalia; order Artiodactyla; family Balaenopteridae; genus Balaenoptera; species Balaenoptera ricei. Next base: position 91,777,437 of record NC_082650.1, on the reverse strand, counting down.
CAGTTGCATAGGAAGAATTTAGCATTGAAATCATCATGTATTATTTTTTCTGTAAAGTGAATTCTATCATATTGATCATTACTCTCTAGAGATGTGGCAGAACATTTATTTTTGAACACCATCTACAATCCAGAGTTGGTACATTTCATATCCTAAGAATATGCAATTATTGGGAAAACCTAGCACAAGTCTGACATGATTAGTTAACTTCAATTTTTTACTCTATCTTGCACAGAACTGAATATACTCTGGAGACACAGAGGGCAGAATTTGGGATTAAATAGGTGTGACAAGAAAGGAAGAAGGATGAGTGAACAGTGAACCCAAGTATCCCAGCTTGAGTAGCAGATTGGATGACTGTGTCACTGAACGAGAGGTCAAATATGGAAAGACGAGTACTTTTAGGAGAAATAAATAAATACTTTCTGAATGTCATGCTTGGAGATAATTATGTTGAGAAAGTTCTGGGAACCCTCAACAGTTAGGATGTGATTGTTAGAAGAAGACGTCATGAGGGAGACGGAAGAGGCAAGGTTAGATGCTGAGAGGAGAAGCAGGAGGTCAAGGATGTCATGCAAGCCGAAGGAGGAGGGTCTCTGAGAGAAGGAGTGTGGGGCAGCGAAGCCCAGTAACTTAGCGCCTGCCAAGATAATGAAGCATCCGAGTCAAGTATTAGTCTAATGAGACTGGTAGGTACAGTTTATAAGGAATTAGTGACTGTTTTTCTTTGAGGAAAAAAATATTCCTTGATTTATATTCACTACAATGCACTGCAAGAATAAGATGCTCTATTTATTGTAATAAATTTTCTCTAGAGCACATTGAACTTCCCCGTTAATTAAATAATACCATAATTTATTACTATTTATGTTTTATTATTTTTCCCTGGTGGAATCTAAAATATTCTTAATATCTTTGGTTAGAATGTATAGTACATTTTTGGAGTTACAGTGACTCTTTCCTCTTCATTCAATGGATTGAAAACAAGAGTGTACTGGGTATCCCTGTGCAATGTGGGCAAATTGGCTTCATTCATCTCTGTGATGAGGGACAGTTTCACATTCATCCTGGAAATGATCTCCTAATGTAATCAGTTCTCTTGATGTGTAAATTACTTCCTGTGAGAATTGAATAATTTTTGAGTCAACGCTAATGTTTGCAGGTCATGATTAGTTACTGACACAGGCCAAGTTTACATAACAGCCACAAAAGGAATGTTGAAAAGGAAAGAATTATGGATTTTTAATTTATGCAGACACATAAACATGTATAAATGCACATTAACACAGACAGAATCAGAATTTAAGATAACAACTTTCTCATTTGTACCATTATTTTTTCCCAAGAAGTTCCTTTGCTCATTAGCTGATTGAATAATAGATAAATTAATTTCACCAATATTCACTGATTGTGTATTTGAGCCAAAACTTTTCTAGGGATATCCAGGAGTATAGTAGGGAAAATAGTATATATATTTTCCTTTTTGTCAAGAGGCTTACAATTAGTAGGGGTATAAAGGATAAATAAAATAAGTCAGTGAATAAAAATATTACTAAGTGGTATGAAGAAACTAAAATATAGGAATCTGATAGAAAGTGAATGGTTAGGAGTGTTTAACATAAATTGGATGATATTTTTTGGTTGCTCATCCAACATTCACTCTTCGCTCACTCCACCTCAACATAACCACAGTCGTTATGTGTCCAACCTCCTGACACCATGCAAAAACTGGTCAGAGGGAAGATGATTCCATTCAGAGCCATAGTCAATCAACACACACTCCTCTGTTGACTGTGCAGGTCGCTGGTAACGTGACCTAAGTTTGTCCAATTAGATAGAAAGAAAGGACTTTATTTCATGGGTGAGTAAAATGATGAAAAGTTATTTTTCTCAAACATAGTGACGTGAACAGGAAAACATTTTACTTGAAGCCATTCTATAGCCAGAAATGAAACAAGTCAGGAAGAAGCTAGTTGATTGATGGTGTAGTGGAGAGAAAGATTGAATGTAGATTTCCCCTGATATCATTAAGCCACTCAATCAATCAATTTTGAAACTTATTTGTATCTGCAGATTGGCTTTTATATAAAATACATTTTTTAAATTATTTAAGGCAATCTGATTTGAAATAAATGTTACCTGCATCCCACACAAACTGACTAATACCAACTAACACATACTAACATACTGATTAATAGAGGTGTATCCCCTCTGAGAAAGATACATTTAATTTGAACACTAAGTTCAGGAAGGTGACAACCATACTAGTATCAGCAGAAGAAACATTCCAGGTAGTGGGAGCAGGGCAAAAATCTATGAAAGAAATGAACCCAAAGTGTTAGAGTGCAACAGAAATACCAAGGTGGGTAGAGATTATCAAATGAGGGGACCAGAGCTCCAAATACATTGTGAAAGTAGGTGGGGCCAGATCAATCAGAGCCTTGTAGGATAATTATATATGGAAATTGTGGATATACACACAGTGTGCTGAGTAGTCTAGATCTTATATAAAACTCAGGAAAGAGAGACAAAGCATCAAACATTCTGTGAGAGGCTACTGTATTTTCATTTTAAATAAAAAAGCATTATGTAAAGAATTTAGGTCATTTTCACCATTTTTAATTTTGAATCATTAAAAAACATTGCGCTATTTGCATAAGTAAAATGGTATGAGATCCTAGAAAGAGAGGAAGAGTCCTGAGTATGTCAGTTTGACTACTTGCTTCATGTATAGGTAGGTTCATAGACACACGGTGGGAAATTATCACTAAGAGCCTTTTACAATTTATTGCAAAACTCTCTGAGAATAAGCTATGTAAGACATATTTTCCTGCAAGAGGTGGGTGGACTTTCTTGTTTAACTCTCAATATAAAAATCTTCATATTATTAATAATAATGATATTATTTTTTCTATAATTTATTTAATTCTTATAATTCATCAGATACTTTCCAAGCTCCGACTTAAGTGTTTTGCCCTCATAGAAATCCTATAGGAAGATACCCTCATTATCTACACATTTTACAAAGGAGACACTAAACCACAGAAAAGTTACATAACTTATCTGCTTCTACTCAGGGGTAAGTGGTAGAATGATGACATAAAACCAGGCTGCTTGGCTGCGCAGTCTATACTGTTAACTAGCATTATGTTTCCAACTGGGCTATTAATAACAACACATTTATTAATAACCTATAATCTAATAATCTATTGATAATGAATGGAGGGGTTCCTATAGGATATCACAAAATATAACAAAATAGTTGTATATTTAAAACTAATGAGAACTATAAACATTTTAAGATGATATTCCTTAAGAATATATATGTATATAATGTATATATATTTGAAAGGCAGTACTATACAATAGAAGTCTAAGTTAACTCTGGCTCCTTTATGCTGATGAACTGTAGTACATATTTCTCTGTATTTTTCCTTTTATTGATACTTGTATGTTCTTCCCACACTATTCTGTCCCTTTATATTTCTGTTTTGGGTTCATTTCCCTGTGTTAAGCCTTTACTATTACTATTTTAAGAATATTCTCTCTACATTGCTTTCTGCATTTTGCTGAGAAAATATTTATTGTGTACATTTTTTCATGTATAGAAATAATGAGGTCACAGTTGATTAAAATTCATTCTACTGTATTGTTAGATTGAACTTCTATCCAGTGAAAAAAGGCTGAAAGTATAATGACTGAGGAATGGCACTTTTTTCCATTTTTGGGATAGTACAGCTTTCCACCTATTCTCTTTTGTTCATCTGTATTCTCTGCAAGCCCTGTAGCAGAAGAGTTTATACTACTCTCCTTTCAGTGAGAAAAGTGACTTCCAGTTTGAGTTAGCTGGATAGATGTATGAACCCTTGGGCACTTTCTGGGTAATACATTCAATATTCTCTCTGTCTGCAGCAGGTTGTATGGTTGATGTTTACTCATTTCTAATACCACAGAGTACACTCCAAGCTCTAGGAGGAAGAAGAGGAAACTTGAGAACAAGGCAGCTGTGGACCTCTGTACATGTTAGCAATGAAGTGCATCTCTTGTTTAAATATTTCATATGAATGTTCTTAAACCTGTCTGTAAAAGTAACACTCTATTTTTTATGTTTAAACATATGATCTGCAATGTGGTCCTCTGAGTATTATCTCTATAAGCTCCCCTTCCTTCTGTCTTCTGATAACAGACTACTCCCAAGCCCACAGGGGTAAGCTTGAATCTCATTGAAGACAGTTATTGTTTTCTGTGATCGATGGCATTACTGGCTCCAGCTTTTCACTCCTCCCTGATACTTACTGTTTGCCATGTGATCTGTGTATGTCCATCTGTGAGAGGGATCTTGAAGAAGTGTGCTTTTTTACCTCCCTGTACCTTAACTTTGGGCTTGACCATGTGAAGGGCTTATATCAATAAAGTGAGACTGGAGGGAGAGAGTGCTAAATCTAATTCCGGGCCCAGAGAAGCCTTGCATCTTTCCTCCTGCCATCTTGTGCTTCTGCCAGGACCATGGAAAGAGCCTGCCGTGGCTGGAAGGAAGGTGAGAGATGCGTGCCGCAGGCTGACCAAACCAGACAAGATGGGCAGCCCTCTAACCTGAAGGCTAAATGAACAGTTCTGGTTTACTGAGATTTTATGTTTTTATTTATGCAGGATTTTTTGGGCTATAGTTAGTTTATATATATATAAATGAAAGTTATAAATATAGATGTAGATATAGATATACAGATATAGATATACATATACATATATATAGATATAGATATATCAATATAGATATAGATAGATATCTATATATAGAGAGATATAGATATATATAGATTAGATAGATAGATAGGTATAGATATAGATATATCAATATAGATATATAGATATACAGATAGATATAGATAGATAGGTAGATATAGATATATAGGTGTAGATCTAGCTACCCTGTACCAGATCTCAATGATAAATTAAGGTAAAACAATGGATCTGAACTAGGGAAATGTGAGTTCTTTCCAGGCATTTTATATACTCAAGACATTGAAGAATAATCTTTTATCATCTAGGATCACTAAAATACATGAATAAAATCCAGAACTGCTTATTTGCTGGAATGAAAAGAAGGGCACCCACCTCAGGAGACAATGATGCTGACACAAAGGGTTAAGCAGCATTAGAGACAGAGGAAAAGAGAGCTCTGACAGTGCTACAGTACCTGGAGTTTGTTATTCTTAATACCCTCCACACCCCTTTTTTCCAGTGGTGCAAAAGCCTGAGCAATATTGCAACAGACAGATTCTGAAATGTGAAACTGGTTTGAGGTGCCGAGAGGGGTAAGGTCCTGAGTTAGAAAGATAGATTCCTTGCTATGTGTTACCAAGTGTTTTGGTTTTTTCTAAGGGGTTCAAACCAGTGACAACACAGGCTTAACATTTGCCCCCTTCCTTTATACGATATTAAATACGATATTTTATTTTTAGCTCTTTAGAGTAACTAGAATTATATATATTTATATATGATACAATTCATATTTCTTTTTTTCCAAGTAGATAGACCATTGTCCTAACACTATCTATTAAAATGTCTGTACTATGTCTTTGAAAGGTCAACTTGGTTATATTTTAAACATGAATGCTTAGGTCTGTTTTTTTTTTTCTTCACATCTTTATTGGAGTATAATTGCTTTACAATGGTGTGTTAGTTTCTGCTTTTAAAGAAAGTGGATCAGTTATAAATATACATATGTCCCCATATCTCTTCCCTCTTGCATCTCCCTCCCTCCCACCCTCCCTATCCCACCCCTCTAGGTGGTCACAAAGCACAGAGCTGATCTCCCTGTGCTATGCGGCTGCTTCCCCCTAGCTATCTATTTTACATTGGGTAGTATATATAAGTCCATGCAACTCTCTCACTTCGTCCCAGCTTACACTTCCCCCTCCCCGAGTCCTCAAGTCCATTCTCTATGTCTACAACTTTATTCCTGTCCAGCCCCTAGGTTCTTCAGAACCTTTTTTTTTTTTTTTTTTTTTTTAGATTCCATATATATGTGTTAGCATACGGTATTTGTTTTTCTCTTTCTGACTTAACTTCACTCTGTATGACAGTATCTAAATTCATCCACCTCACTACAAATAACTCAATTTCGTTTCTTTTTATGGCTGAGTAATATTCCACTGTATTTATGTGCCACATCTTCTTTATCCATTCATCTGTCGATGGACACTTAGGTTGCTTCCATGTCCTGGCTAGTGTAAATAGAGCTGCAATGAACATTGCGGTAAATTACTCTTTTAGAATTATGGTTTTCTCAGGGTATATACCCAGTAGTGGGATTGCTGGGTCGTATGGTAGTTTTATTTTTAGTTTTTAAAGGAACCTCCACATTGTTCTCCATAGTGGCTGTATCAATTTACATTCCCACCAATAGTGAAAGAAAGTTCCCTTTTCTCCACACCCTCTCCAGCATTTATTGTTTCTAGATTTTTTGATAATGGCCAATCTGACTGGTGTGAGGTGATACCTCATTGTAGTTTTGATTTGCATTTCTCTAATGATTAGTGATGTTAAGCATTCTTCCATGTGTTTGTTGGCAATCTGTATATGTTCTTTGGACAAATGTACATTTAGGTCTTCTTCCCATTTTTGGATTGGGTTCTTTATTTTTTTGATATTGAGTTGCATGAGCTGCTTGTAAATTTTGGAGGTTAATCCTTTGTCAGTTGCTTCACTTGCAAATATTTATTCCCATTCTAAGGGTTGTCTTTTCATCTTGTTTATGGTTTCCTTTGCTGAAAGCTTTTAAGTTTCATTAGGTCCCTTTGTATATTTTTGTTTTTAATTCCATTCCTCTAGGAGGTAGGACAAAAAGGATCTTGCTGTAATTTATGTCATAGAGCACTCTGTCTATGTTTTCCCGTAAGAGTTTTATAGTGTCTGGCCTTGAATTTAGGTCTTTAATCCATTTTGAGTTTCTTTTTGTGTATGGTGTTAGGGAGTGTTCTAATTTCATTCTTTTAATGTAGCTGTCCAGTTTTCCCACCACCACTTATTGAAGAGGCTGTCTTTTCTCCATTGTATAGTCTTGCATCCTCTAACAAAAATAAGGTGACCATATGTGCATGGGTTTATCTCTGGGCTTTCTATCCTGTTCCATTGATCTATATTTCTGTTTTTGTGCCAGTACCATACTCTCTTGATTACTGTAGCTTTGTAGTAGAATCTGAAGTCCAGGAGCCTGATTCCTCCAGCTCCATTTTTCTTTCTCAACGTTGCTTTGACTATTCGGGGTCATTTGTGTTTCCATAAAAATTGTGAAATTTTTTGCTCTACCTCTGTGAAAAAGGCCATTGGTAGTTTGATAGGGATTGCACTGAATCTGTAGATTACTTTGAGTAGTATAGTCATTCTCACAATGTTGATTCTTCCAATCCAAGAACATGGTATATCTCTCCATCTGTTTGTATCATCTTTAATTTCTTTCATCAGTGTTTTATAATTTCCTGCATACAGGTCTTTTGTCTCCTTAGGTAGGTTTATTCCTAGATAGTTTATTCTTTGTGTTGCAGTGGTAAATGGGAGTGTTTCCTTAATATCTCTTTCAGAATTTTTATCATTAGTGTATAGGAATGCAAGAGATTTCTGTGCATTGATTTTGTATCTTCCTACTTTACCAAATCATTGATTAGCTCTAGTAGTTTTCTGGTAGCATATTTAGGATTCTCTATATATAGTATCATGTCATCTGCAAGCAGTGAGAACTTTACTTCTTCTTTTCAGATTTGGGATTTTAATTTTTTTTCTTCCCTAAATACTGTGGCTAAAACTTCCAAAACTATGTTGAATAATAGTGGTGAGAGTGAAAAACCTTGTCTTGTTGCTGATCTTACAGGAAATGGTTTCAGTTTTTCACCATTGAGAACGATGTTGGCTGTGGGTTTCTCATATATGGGCTTAACTGTGTTGAGGTAAGTTCCATCTATGCCTACTTTCTAGAGTTTTGTTTTGTTTTTTTTTTTCTTTTATCATAAATCAGTATTGAATTTTGTCAAAAGCTTTTTCTTCATCTATTGAGTTGATCAAAAGGTTTTTCTCCTTCAATTTGTTAATATGGTTTATCACATTGATTGATTTGCCTATACTGAAGAATCCTTGCATTCCTGGGATAAACCCCACTTGATCATGGTATATGATCCTTTTAATGTGCTGTTGGGTTCTGTTTGCCAGTATTTTGTTGAGGATTTTTGGATCTATGTTCAGCAGTGATATTGACCTGTAGTTTTCTTTCCTTGTGACATCTTTGATTTTGGTATCAGGGTGATGGTGGCCTTGCAGAATGAGTTTAGCAGTGTACCTCCCTCAGCTATATTTTGGAAGAGTTTGAGAAGGATAGGTGTTTGTTCTTCTCTAAATGTTCGATAGAATTCGCCTGTGAAGCCATCTGGTCTTGGACTTCTGTTTCTTGGAAGATTTTTAATCACATTCTCAATTTCAGTGCTTGTGATTAGTCTGTTTCTATTTTCTATTTCTTCCTGGTTCAGTCTCAGAAGGTTGTGCTTTTCTAAGAATTTGTCCATTTCTTCCAGGTTGTCCATTTTATTGGCATAGAGTTGCTTGTAGTAATCTCTCATGATCCTTTGTGTTTCTGCAGTATAAGTTATTACTTCTCATTTTTCATTTCTAATTTTATTGATGTGAGTCTTCTCTTTTTTTTTCTTGTTGAGTCTGGTTAATGGTTTATCAATTTTGTTTATCTTCTCAAAGAACCAGCTTTTAGTTTTATTGATCTTTGCTATTGTTTCCTTCATTTCTTTTTCATTTATTTCTGATTCGATCTTTATGATTTCTTTCCTTCTGCTAACTTTGTTTTTTGTTGTTGTTCTTCTTCTTCATTCTCTAGTTGCTTTAGGTATAAGGTTAGGTTTTTTATTTGAGTGGTTTCTTGTTTCTTGAGGTGGGATTGTATTGCTATAAACTTCCCTCTTAGAACTGCTTTTGCTGCATCCATAGGTTTTGGGTTGTCGTGTGTTCATTGTCATTTGTTTCTAGGTATTTTTTTATTTCTTCAGTGATTTCTTGCTTATGAAGTAGTGCATTGTTTAGCCTCCAAGTGTTTCCCTTTTTTACAGATTTTTTTCCTGTAATTGATATCTAGTCACCTAGCATTGTGTTGAGAAAAGATACTTGATATGATTTAAATTTTCTTAAATTTATCAAGGCTTGATTTGTGATGCAAGATATGATCTATCCTGGAGAATGTTCCATGAGCACTTGAGAAGAAAGTGTATTCTCTTGTTTTTGGATGGAATGTCCTATAAATATCAATTAAGTCCATCTTGTTTAATGTGTCATTTAAAGCTTGTGTTTCCTTATTTATTTTCATTTTGGATGATCTGTCTATTGGTGAAAGTGGGGTGTTAAAGTCCCCTACTATGATTGTGTTACTGTCTACTTCCCCTTGTATGGCTGTTAGCATTTGCCTTATGTATTGAGGTGCGCCTATGTTGGGTGCATAAATATTTACAATTGTTATACCTTCTTCTTGGATCGATCCCTTGATCATTATATAGTGTCCTTCTTTGTCTCTTGTAATAGTCTTTATTTTAAAGTCTATTTTGTCTGATATGAGAATTGCTACACCAGCTTTCTTTTGATTTCCATTTGCATAGAATATCTTTTTCTAGTCCCTCACTGTCAGTCTGTATGTGTCCCTAGGTCTGAAGTGGGTCTCTTGTAGACAGCATATATACAAGACAAAAACAAGTGGGTCTTGTTTTTGTATCCATTGAGCCAGTCTACATCTTTTTGTTTGAGCATTTTATCCATTTATATTTAAGGTAATTTTTGATATGTATGTTTCTATTACCATTTTCCTAATTGTTTTGGGTTTGTAATTGTAGGTCTTTTCCTTCTCCTGTGTTTCCTGCCTAGAGAAGTTCCTTTAGCATTTACTGTAAAGCTGTTTTGGTATTGCTAAATTCTCGTAGCTTTTGCTTCTCTGTAAAGGTTTTCATTTCTCTGTTGAATCTGAATGTGATCCTTCTTGGTAGAGTAATCTTGGTGGTAGGTTCTTCCCTTTCATCACTTTAATTATGTCCTGCCACTCCCTTCTGGCTTGCAGAGTTTCTGCTGAAAGATCAGCTGTTAACCTTATGGGGAATCCCTTGTATATTTTTTGTTGTTTTTCCCTTGTTGTTTTAAATACTCTTTCTTTGTATTTAATTTTTGATAGTTTGATTAATATGTTTCTTGGCATGTTTCTCCTTGGATTTATCCTGTATGGGACTCTCTGCACTTCCTGGACTTGATTATTTCCTTTCCCATATAGGGAAGTTTTCAACTATAATCTCTTCAAATAATTTCTCAGTTCCTTTCTTTTTCTCTTCTACTGGGACCCCTATAATTCGAATGAATGTTGGTGCATTTAATGTTGTCCCAGATGTCTCTAAGACTGTCCTCAATTATTTTCATTCTTTTTTCTTTATTCTGCTCTGCAGTAGTTATTGGCACTATTTTATCTTCCAGGTCACTTATCCGTTTTCTACCTTAATTATTCTGCTATTGATTCCTTCTAGAGAATTTTTAATTTCATTTATTGTGTTGTTCATCATTGTTTGTTTGTTCTTTAGTTCTTCTAGGTCCTTGTTAAACATTTCTTGTATTTTCTCCATTCTATTTCCAATATTTTGGAAAATCTTTACTATCATTATTCTGAATTCTTTTTCAGGTAGACTGCATATTTACTCTTCATTTGTTTGGTGTGGTGGGATTTTACCTTGCTCCTTCATCTGCTGTGTGTTTCTCTGTCTTCTCATTTTGCTTCACTTACTGTGTTTTTGGTCTGCTTTTTTCAGGCTGCATGTTCGTAGTTTCTGTAGTTTTTGGTGTCTTCCCCCAGTGGCTAAGGTTGGTTCAGTGGGTTGTGTAGGCTTCCTGGTGGAGAGGACTAGTGCATGTGTTCTGGTAGGTGAGGCTGGATCTTGTCTTACTGGTGGGCAGAACCATGTCCAATGGTGTGTTTTGGGGTGTCTGTGACCTTATTATGATTTTAGGCAGTCTCTGTGCTAATGAGTGGCATTGTTTTCCTGTCTGATTAGTTGTTTGGCATAGGATGTCCAGCACTGTAGCTTGCTGACCGTTGAGTGGAGTTGCTTCTTATCGTTCAAATGGAGAGCTCTGGGAGAGCTTTCACCATTTGATATTATGTGGAGCCAAGAGGTCTCTGGAGGACCAATGTCCTGAACTTGACTCTCCCACCTCAGAGGCACAGGCCTGACACCCAGCTAGAGCACCAAGACCCTGTCAGCCACACGGCTCAGAAGAAAAGGGATTAAAAAAAAGAAAGAAAAAAATAATAAATAAAATAAAGTAAAATAATTAAAATAAAAAATAATTATTAAATTTTTTTTAAAATTAAAAAGTAATAAGAAAATTTAAAAAAAAAGAAAAGAAAGAAAGAAGAGAGCCACCAAACCAAAAAAAGATATACACCAATGATAACAAGCACTAAAATCTATACTAAAAAAAAAAAAAAAAAAAAAACGGACAGAGAGAATCCTAGGACAAATGATAAAATCAAAGCTATACAGACAAAATCACACAAAGAAGCATACACATACACATTCACAAATAGCGAAAAAGGAAAAAAATATATATATATATATCTATATATTAAAAAAAAGGGGGAAGAGAGCAACCAAATCAATAATCAAATCTACCAATGATAATAAACTCTAAATACTAGACTAAGATAAACATAAAGCCAGGAACAAATTAGATGCAGAAAGCACCCCCCAAGTCTACATTCACTCCCAAAGTCTACCACCTCAATTTTGGGGTGATTCGTTGTCTATTCAGGTATTCCACAGATGTAGAGTACATCAAGTTGATTGTGGAGATTTAATCCACTGATCCTGAGGCTGCTGGGAGAAATTTCCCTTTTTCTTCTTTGTTCGCACAGCTCTTGGTGTTCAGCTTTGGGTTGGTCCTGCCTCTGCATGTAGGTCACCTGACGGCATTTCTTCCTCACCGAGACAGGATGGGGTTAAAGGAGCAGCTGATTAGGGGGTTCTGGCTCACTCATGCCAGGGGGAAGGAGGGGTACAGAATGCGGGGTGAGCTTGTGGCTGCAGAGGCCAGCAAAACGTTGCAACAGCCTGAGGAGTGCTATGTGTTCTCCCGAGGAAGTTGCCCCTGGATCACGGGGCCCTGGCAGTGGCAGGCTGCACAGACTCCCAGGAGGGGAGGTGTGGATAGTGACCTGTGCTTGCACACAGGCTTCTTGGTGGTTGCAGCAGCAGCCTTAGTGTCTCATGCCCATCTCTGGTGTCCATGCTGATAGCTGCAGCTCGCGCCCATCTCTGGAGCTCCTTTAGGTGGTGCTCTGAATCCCCTCTCCTTGCACACCCCAAAACAATGTTCTCTTGCTTCTTAGGCAGTTCCAGAGATTTTCCCGCACTCCCTCCAGGCTAGCTGTGGTGCACTAGACCCCTTCAGGCTGTGTTCATGCAGCCAACCCAAGTCCTCTCTCTGGATCTGACCTCTGAAGCCCGAGCCTCAGCTCCATGCCCCCACCCGCCCCAGCGGGGTGAGCAGACAAGCCTCTCGGGCTGGTGAGTGCTGCTATGCACCCATTCTCTGTGCGGGAATCTCTCCACTTTGCCCTCTGCACCCCTGTTGCTTCACTCTCCTCTGTGGCTCCAAATCTTCCCCCCCCCCACCACCCCCCATCTCTACCAGTGAAGGGGCTTCCTAGTGTGTGGAAACTTTTCTTCCTTCACAGCTCCCTCTCACTCGTGCAGGTCCTGTCCCTATTCTTTTTTCTCTATTTTTTTCTTGTTTCTTTTGCCCTACCCAGGTACATGGGGGAATTTCTTGCCTTTTGGGAAGTGTGAGGTCTTCTGCCAGCTTTAAGTATGTGTTCTGTAGGAGTTGTTCCCCATGTAGATGTATTTATGATGTATTTGTGGGGAGGAAGGTGATCTCAATATCTTACTCCTCTGTCATCTTGAAGGTCTCCCCATCTGTTTTGCTTTTCAAGCTTCTGTTTATCTCTTTGCCTTGCCTTCAAAGGATGACAATCATTTTAATTACTGTATTATATTTTAATTTGATATATATGTTTATACCTTTTATATAAATATTTATATCTGGCATGACTATTTATACACCATTCATCTTTTTTCATGGTTTTTTGGATATTCTTAACATTTTATCTCCCAGCTGAATTTTAGAGTCAACTTGACAATTTCTTTAAAATTTGTTCTGTGTTGAATTTATAAATTACTTCAGGGAAAACAGATAACATTAAATCTTCTCATCCAGGTATATGGCTTTTCTATTTCTTCAGTTCCTCTTTTATTTCCCTTGGTAGAGTTTTGTAGATTTATTTACATCATTATTTCACAGGTTTTTTTTTTTTTTTTTTTTTTTTAACAAGACATATGTTTAGAGGACATAGTATAAAAGTGTCTGGTTATTGTATTTTGTTTGTTACTTTTTGTGAAATGCAGTAATGCACTACAGGTATACAGGAATACAACAGACTCCGACATAAATTGGCTACCTGAAAGCAAAAATGAGAGAATTATATAGTTTCCTATAAAGATTCTTTATGCCTCTGCTCAGTGCTTCCAGACAGCTGACAAGTGGAAGGCTAGAAATGGTGATATTTGAGAAAGCTGGAGGGGTGGAGCGACTTCCAGACTTATTTTTAGACCTTCTCCTTGTGAATTTCTCTCCCAATAAAGAAAATCCATGTAGAAGTGTCCTGGGTGTCAGAAAGCCAAGTATCACTGCTTCTCATGGAAGTGTGTTGTTTCATGTCAGTCTACGGTAGAGACTAAGGTGGAAGCCATTGACCTGAGGGCTGGTGGTTTGGTGTGCACACTCAAATATCACCTTCTTAACATGAAGTCTAATACTGATTATGAAACAATGGAGTCCTTCAGACTGAAAATGATAGATGGCCACATAGGATGTTAAGGGACTTGTATTGAGAAACCTAGTTCTGGCAAAAAGGAGCACAATATTTCTCAATATTTAAAGCATCCTGTAATTGCTTATAACTAATCCAACAGGAAATAGCCTTCTAAATAGTATCACTTTCAAAATAAGAATCTGCCACTCTACTTACTGTGATTTGGACAGTGCATAAAAGAACACCCTAGCTAGTAAGAGCAGGGTAAACCAGAATCCTTGGCATATGGGTTCTCTCCACCACCACAAACATGATTGCAAAAATATATATATATATATACCCTTGATGCCACGAATATGTTTCTTGCTGGTGACCACTGTGTATTGCTTCCTATTTCTCCATTTTGTATATAAAAATTTATTGTGATTGCATTTGGTGGTGAGGTACACAGTTTTGCCATTTATTGAATAGTTTGCTATTTCAAAAGAAAATAAAGACTGTGGGTCCAAAGATAGAATGCTGAGGAAAAGTTTTACTGCCAGGCAGAAAATGCAGGTTATGCTATGTAAGGTAAGGAAGAAGGTTGGAAAAGGCAGTATCCTTTTTTTTTTTTTTTTTTAAAGCAGAAAATGGCAATCTCTGTCCCATATGTAGAGAGCAAAGTCTCTAAGTGATGCTGATTGGCTGGCAATGTTTGGACTAAATGCTAAGAATTGGATAAATTTTTACTTGATTGTGATTTTTCCAGGAATTGGGCTTTACTACTTATACAAAGTAAACAATCCAGGTTTACGGAACTCTACTTATTTTAGCAGAAGTCAAGTTTGCACTGTATTCGGCAGATTAGACAGCCTTGTCAAGATTCACTGGATATATATCACAAGGTGACATATCTAAATCTGACTGAATGGCAGGCTGGTCATCCAGAGGGTCTCTCCTAAGAGCTATCTATACACCATAGCTAGGCATGGGCATATCCTATGGGGAGGGTAGGAAAATATTTGCAATTTTATATGGGGTGAAATATTGGTATATATTTTGTAAACATATAAAAATTCTATTTATGAAATTCAATTCCAAAGAGACAATTAGAGAGCTACTGGCTTTTGTTTGCTTCTTACTTGCTTGCTTGTTTTTGTGGGCTTTATCTCTAGCCTCAGTTCCACCTTTTCTTTCAGTAACGGCACCTGCTTCTTCCTGATCACAAGGGAAGATAAATAACTTAGCCTGGGATAACCATATTTTTATATTGTCTAATTCTCTGAGCACAATGATTAGGTTAAGAATAGCATGTTTCCTATCACTCTCTGGGATTTTATATAGAGAATTTACTCATTTATTTAATAAATATTTTTGAGTTTTAACTATATGATAGTGTTTAGGCTACACTATGGACACAACAGTGACTAAAAGATATAAAAAATTCCATTCTCACAGAGCACATTTTTTTGGTGGGAAGATGCAGATAAAAAAATTAAAATAAGTATTTCTACATATATGTATTAATTATACTTATTTAACTTTTCAATAATTTAAAATTTAAAGAATAAATATATACATAACTGTTCAATGTAAGTCTTACTGCTTTTATCACATTTTAGGTGACCCCAAATCCTATAGAAGTAGCAACTTCAGCTTGTAGTCAACTCACCTTAGATACCTGAATTTAATAAATAGTATCTTACATATATTTTCCAAATAGTAACATTGATAAATATTTTCTTTTAATTTTTAACACACTTTAGTTAAGATACTAAGGGGACACTTAAAATATCAAATTGGAGGAGAATGAAGACATAGGTTCTTCAAGGCCAGTTGTATCCTGGTTTTCATATAGAAGGTTCATGAACATCATTAGTAGGGGGTTTGCTAAAGACATATATTGCACAATTGTAGCCAAACTGCCTGGGTTAAAATCCCAACTGTGCAATTTACCAGCCTTATGGATTGAGACAGTTTGTTTAATTTTCCTCCATTTCCTCATATATGATATTATCTTCCTCTGGTGGCTGGCTGCTCTAAGGAATACAGGAGTGTTTTTTGTTTGTTTTTCTGTAAGTCAATTAGAGCAGAAGTTGGTACATGGAAATAATACAATAAGTTGTAATTATAATTCTCATATTTAATCTCATTTCCTTGTGACCACATGTGTGTATCTATAAGATGGTCGGCTGCAGTTATAATACAGCTTATGGGTATTGTAGGATTTCTCTTGGCACAGCTAAGTAGTGCATATGGAAATCAAACACACTACTCACTTTATTTGAACCAGCCTATAACCAAATGAGCAAATTGGCTTGGATACAGAGTTGGCTGCAGTGGACAGGTCATAAAATAAGGGAATTCATTTGGAAACTGCAGTCTCATTTACTACTGAACTCAAAGTAAACCATGAATACAGCTCTGTGTCACTGTTCTACTCAGGTGTTTCTATGTGGAATTATTAGTGTTCTAGGGAGGCCTTTTCTGTGTGGAAAAAGATTTATTTATGTTGCAAAGATAATAGGCCTATAATGAGAAGAACAATGTAGATCTGTGCTGAGGGCACAGGGTTGTTGTTCTGGTGGCTTGTTAAGATCAGTGGGTGCACACAGAGACAATAGCATGAACAAAGTGATGAAATGATTATTTTGTGTTTTAAACCACAGTTAATTACACAAATTACACATATTAAGTGAACGAGAATTAACCACTCACTTTGTATGTGTCTATTTGTAACAATAGGTGGCCTGACGAATATAAGAAAACACCCATTCTCTCAAAAACATCACAAGAACCAGAACAATATTGCTGGGTCCCTATTATTGTTAGATATACCCCTTCTCCTAATTCACTGTAAAAATGAGAAAAAAGTTGGTGCTTATAAAAGATAACAAGTTAGAAATTAGTTAATATAATAAAGTGTCACACACACACACACACACACACACATACACACACACGCTCTTTTTCAAGTCTTTAGAGTCCCAGAACTTAATACTGAGTGGATCATTCTCCCACATTTATAAATGCCAATAAAATGTCTCTGAAGTAAGTTCTGAACTCTACAACCTATTGATAGCATGAGTTAAAGAGAAGTATTGAAGAAATAATCAAAAGTTTCAAATTCTGAGTAGGAATATATAGGGAGATAAGTATGAAGAATTTTGGCTTCCTAGCCAGGAGAATAAAAGGAGGATTTATTAACAGATTTCAACTATGGAAACTATTATTTTCCGTGCATCCTTCCTATACTTAATGGGCTACAACATTTTTAAGATATTAAGCTAAGTACCATTTTTAGTAATTATCTTCTTTTTTTAAACTTAGAAGCAGTATGTAGAAATCTTCAGATATCACATATGTGCAAGGTAGGCAATCTAATGATAGATATTGTGCAGCAATTCTTAAAGTTTCAGATGTTTCCTTTATCTTATGACTCAGCAAATCTTGTCTCATGGAGTCCGTGAGAGTAAGACCCTGGTCTCAAGGAAGCTGGGAGTTGTCCGCAAGTGAGTGCCATGGAGCTATAATCCCAGGATTTTAAAGGGGTGATCCTGCATTAACTTAATTGACCCATATTTTATGCCTAATTTTTTTCTGTGTCCTGGGTGTTTTCCCTGAGTGGCTTGAGGCTCTTTCCCTTTGGGCTGAGCAGGACTTTGTGCCTTTCCCACAGCTGTGCCAGTCCCTTTTTCCAAGATGGCACCATCGAGGAAAAAGTTATCCTTTCAAAAGATAAACTAGGTCTCCTCATGACTCTACTCAAAATCATCCAGTCTTCTCATTTAAGTCAGTGAGAAGGTCAAAGATTTGAGTTTTCTGAGGACCTGTGTAGACAGGCCCCATTACCTTTCTGAGCTCAGCCTTTGGTCACCCCGTTGTCAATGCTCTCGGGCTAGAGGCTTTCTCATTGTTCTGCTGACAAGCCTGGCTCACCTTGGCACATGCTTCTCAGTACCTAGAATGCTTTTCCTTGCGAAATCCAAACAACTCATTTCTCTTCTTCTTTCGGCTCCTGCTCAACATCCTCCCACAGTGAGACCTTCGTAGTCCAGCCCACATAAAGTAGGAAGCCTTCTCCTCTGCCTGTTCTATCACTTTACCCATTACACATTTCTCCATAGGACTTATCACCATTTGGGTGATTATGTGTTTATCTATTTTCTGTTTTCCTCGGCTACAACATAAGCCACAGAATCATAGGCATTTTGTATGTTCTGTTTACCACCATCTCCCCAGCACTTAGAACAATGCTGGGCACAGGGTATGTCTTCAATATTTATTTGTTTCATGAATGAAAAACTGGAAGCATGAATAAATGATATTGTCACTTTTTATGTACTTTTCCCATTTCCCTTACTAAAATTTAGCTCTGAGAGGGTAATTCCTTTTGTAGTTAGTCCAGCTAGATAATCACTGAACAAGTAGTGCCTAATATACATTTTGTTGACATTTGAATAGTTAACAGAAAATGGTGACAATTTATTGAGGAATAGCATGAAAGAAGAAATGGTTTGATTGCATTTCAAGTTGTTTCAGATGAGAATAGTCCTGGTTCTAATAAATTGGCTGGAGAACACAATGATTAAGATTGTTAAGGGTAGTGTTTGCATCACAATATAATTATTTGATAATTAACAAATACTTATTGTGGGCCCATATTACACAAGACACTGTGTCAGGACCTGAGGATATAATGGGGAGAAAGACACTATTTCTGTTTTCAAGGGCTTGCAGTCAACTGGGGATACAAAGATGTAATCAGTTAATAGTCTGGTAAGTTACCAGGTAGCAGGACACCTGACTCAGTCACGGGGAGGTGAAGATGTTCCTGAAGGACATTATACACATTACCACACAATTTCAGGGTGGATAGTATGGCTATAAAGATATATATGTATATACATATATATCTTTACTAAAATGAAGTTTAGAATAAATCAGTGTGCTGGGAGAACACAGCCAAAAGAATGTTGGAAAACTATGCAGCTAGACAAGAGGAAATAGACTAAGCAGATGAGAGAAGCCTAAACATGAAGGTGGAAGTTGGGAGAAATTCTCAAACAGGCTAAGTTGAATGTCAGAACCCCAGAAAGAGTCAGACTTTAGAAGGAACAAGTATCTTTCAAAGTAGCAGTTCAGTTAAGGTGGAAAACAAGAGTAAAAGCTTCTATACAACTTCAGCTAGACTGCATTATTCTCATTCCAGACTGAAAAGATAGAAAACTTCCCCTCCCCAACTCAAAAGAACAAGATACATTTGGGACTCAGGAAAATTGGCTCAGCAGAAGAAGTAGAGGCACTGTACTAAAAAAGGAAATCAGTGAAATTCTATTCAGTAAGTATGGAGACTACTAAACTTTCCCTCAGTTTGACTGAGAACACTAGCAGCTTGACCTCTACATCCTATGCAGGGATTTGGGAAAACTCTCTATGACAAAAGAAAAAAAACTTATAGATATGAAATGACCAACAGTAAAACCAATGACTCAGAAAGGTTTTCTGAACAGCAAGATGACAATCATGAAAATGTCCTAAAAATTCAAATTAAGAACCCTTTCCACATAAAAATATAAACTATTACTTACTCACATGTGAGATTAGAAGAACATCATCAGGCATGTGTGTTGTAAGAAACTTACACAACTGAAAAGTTGGGACGTGTTCCAACAAAGTGAGGGAGATGTCTAACAAAGAAGACCCATCATGCATGAAATAGTGGCTACAACTCAGACAACAGACAAAGAAAATCCTCAGGATGATAAGGATAAAGAAAAGTCTGAGAATAAGATCTGTGGCAGCAGGCTGGTAGAAAACATAGCCAAAAGGAGAAGAAGGACAAAAACTTCAGAAGGGGTGTTTTGAAAAACAAGACAAAATTGAGAGATTATCCAATAGGTTTAAGCATATTTCAAGGTGATTCATGCTTCTGGGTGAGAATTGGTTCATAGGGACAATGGAAAATATGCAAAGGAACAAATAAAACAATTGTTCATTCCTGTGAAAAATCAAGATTTTATAAAAAAGAAAAATATAACCACAATATATGATATGGCTGTGTTATTTACATAACCATAATAATTGTAAGTACTGAATAATTTTTCAACCCAAAAGTTTGATGGAGGGGGAATGGGGAGGGGAGGGGAGAGGAGGGAGAGTAGCTCATAGTTTTAATGAGAAGTTAATGAGTAATATCTAAAACTTAAAAATTAACAAAGATGGTATAATTAAATTTTTTAAAAATGTAATGAAAATATTTTTTAAAAGAGCCAAACAATCTAAAAATTATTGTGGTGAATAGAAATCTTAGTGGGGAGTAAAGCAGGAGACTACTGCTTTGTAAATTTAATGAACATAAAAAATAATAACACTGTATAGTAAAATTGGAATTTGGAAAGAGTAGAATTTAAATGTTCTTATCAAAAAAAAAAAAGATAAATATGTGAGGTGATGGGGTGATGGATGTGTTAATTAACTAGATGGGATGATTTCTTTTGCAATGTATAAGTCTATAAAATCATCACGATGTAGAGTTAAATATCTTACAATTTTATTTGTCAATTTAACCTAAATAAAGCTGAAGAAGGGGACTTTCAAGATGGCGGAGGAGTAAGACATGGGGATCACCTTCCTCCCCATAAATACATCAAAAATATATCTACATGTGGAACAACTCCTACAGAACACCTACTGAATGCTGGCAGAAAACCTCAGACTTCCCAAAAGGCAAGAAACTCCTCACACACCTGGGTAGGGCAAAAGAAAAAAGAAAAACCAGAGACAAAAGAACAGGGATGGGACCTGCACCTCTGGCAGGGAGCTGTGAAGGAAGAAGGTTCCACACACTAGGAAGCCCCTTCACTGGCGGAGATGGGGGAATGGGCAGGGGCGAAGCTTCAGAGCCACAGAAGAGAACACAGCAAGAAGGGTGCCGAGGGCAAAGCAGAGAGATTCCCGCACAGAGGATCGGTGCCGACCAGCACTCACCAGCCCGAGACGCTTGTCTGTTCACCTGCTGGGGTGGGTGGGGGCTGGAAGCTGAGTCTCATGCTTTGGAGATCAGATCCCAGGGAAAGGACTGGTGTTGGCTGCATGAACACAGCCTGAAAGGGGTAGTATGTCACAGCCAGCAGGGAGGGAGTCTAGAAAAAACTCTGAAACTGCCTAAGGGGCAAGAGACCACTCTTTCGGGGTGTGCAAGGAGAGGGGATTCAGAGCACTGCCTAAATAAGCTCCACAGATAGGCGTGAGATGTGGCTATCAGCACAGACAACTGAGAAGGGCATGAAACTCTAAGACTGCTGCTGCAGCCACCAGGAAGCCTGTGTGCAAGCACAGAGCACTACCCACACCTCCCCTCCTGGAAGCCTGTGCAGCCCACCACTACCAGGGTCCCTCTAACCAGGGACAACTTCCCTGGGAGAACACACGGCACACCTCAGCTGTTGCAATGTCATGCTGGCCTCTGACACGCATTCTGTACCCCTCCCTCCTCCCTGGCCTGAGTGAGCCAGAGACACATAATCAGCTGCTCCTTAAACCCCCTCCTGTCTGGGGGAAGAACAGACTCCAGAGGGTGACCTACATGCAGAGGCAGGGCCAAATCCAAAGATGAACCCCAGGAGCTGTGTGAACAAAGAAGAGAAAGAGAAATTTCTCTGTGCAGCCTCAGGAGCTGTGGATTAAATCTCCACAGTCAACCTGATGTACCTCGCATCTGTGGAATACATGAAGAGACAACAAATCATCCCAAAACTGAGGTGGTAGACTTTGGGAGCAAATGTAGACTTGAAGTTTGCTTTCTGAATCTAATTTGTTTCTGGTTTTATGGTTATATAGTTTAGGATTTAGAGCTTATTATAACTGGTAGATTTGTTTATTAATTTGGTTGCTCGCTTTATATATATATATATTTTTTTTTTTTCCTTTTTCTCTTTTTGTGAGTGTGTATATGTACGCTTCTTTGTGTGACTTTGTCTGTATAGATTTGCTTTTACCATTTGTCCTAGGGTTCTGTCTGTCCGTTTTCTTCTTTTTTTTTAAGTATAGATTTTAGTGCTTCTTATCATTGGTGGATTTGTTTATAGATTTGATTGCTCTCTTCTTTTTTTATTACTTTTTCATTTTTTATATTTTAATAATATTTTTTAAAAAAATTTATTTAATAACTCAATTTTATTTTATTTTTCTGTCTTTTTTTTTTCTCCCTTTTCTTCTGAGACATGTGGCTGACAGGGTCTTAGTGCTCCAGCCGGGTGTCTGGCCTTAGCCTATGAGGTGGGAGAGCTGAGTTCAGGACATTGGTCCACCAGAGACCTCCTGGCCACTAGTAATATCAATCAGTGAGAAATCTCCAAGAGATCTCCATCTCTACACTACACCAAGCTCCACTCAATGATGAGCAAGATACAGTGCTGGAAACCCCATGCCAAACAACTACCAAGACAGAAACACAAACCAGTCCATTAGCAGAGAGGCTGCCTACAATCATGAGAAGTTCACAGACACCCAAATACACACCACTGGATGTGCACCTGCCCAGCAGAAAGACAAGATCCAACCTTATCCACCAGAACACAGGAACTAGTCCCCTACACCAGGAAGCCTACACAATCCACTGAACAAACCTTACACAATGGGGGCAGAAACCAAGAACAATGGGAACTATGAACTTGCAGCCTGCAAAAAGGAGACCAAAAACACAGTAAGGTAAGCAAAATGAGAAGACAGAGAAATACACAGCAGATGAAGGAGCAAGGTAAAAGCCCAACAGACCAAACAAATGAAGAGGAAATAGGCAGTTTACCTGAAAAATAATTCAGAGTAATGATAAGAAAGATGATCCAGAACCTTTAAAATAGAATGGAAAAAATACAAGAAACATTTAAAAAGGACCTAGAAGAACTAAAGAGTAAACAAACAATGATGAACAACACAATAAGTGAAATTAAAAATGCTCTAGAGGAATCAATAGCAGAATAACTGATGTAGAAGAACGGATAAGTGACCTGGAAGGTAAAATAGTGGAAATAACTACTGCAGAGCAGAATAAAGAAAGAAGAATGAAAAGAATTGAGGACAGTCTCAGAGACCTCAGGGACAACAGGAAACACACCAACATTCGAATTATAGGGGTCTCAGAAGACGAAGAGAAAAAAAAAGGACTGAATAATTATGTGAAGAGATTATAGTTGAAAACTTCCCTAAATGGGAAAGGAAATAGTCAGTCAAGTCTAGGAAGCACAGAGAGTCCCATACAGGATAAATCCAAGGAGAAACATGCCAAGACACATATTAATCAAACTATCAAAAATTAAATACAAAGAAAAAATATTAAAAGCAGTGAGGGAAAAGCAAGAAATAACATACAGGGAATCCCCGTAAGGTTACCAGCTGATCTTTCAGCAGAAACTATGCAAGCCAGAAGGGAGTGACAGGGCATAGCTAAAATGATGAATGGGAAAGACCTACAACCAAGATTACTGTACCTAACAAGGATCTCATTCACATTCGACAGAGAAATTAAAACCTTTATAGACAAACAAAAGCTAAAAGAATTCAGCACCACCAAACCAGCTTTACAACAAATGTTAAAGGAACTTCTCTAGGCAGAAACCACAAGAGAAGGAAAAACCTACAAAAACAAACCCAAAACAATTAAGAAAATGGTAATAGGAATATACATATCAATAATTACCTTAAATGTAAATGGATTAAATGTTCCAACCAAAAGACATAGACTGGCTGAATGGATACAAACACAAGACCCATATATATGCTGTCTACAACACACCCACTACATGCCTAGGGACACATACCTACTGAAAGTGAGGGGATGGAAAAAGATATTCCATGCAAATGGAAATCAAAAGGAAGCTGGAGTAGCAATTCTCATATCAGAAAAAAGAGACTTTAAAAATAGACTATTACAAGAGACAAAGAAGGACAGTACATAATCTTCAAGGAATCAATCCAAAAAGAAGATATAACAATTGTAAATATTTATGCACCCAACATAGGAGCACTTCAATACATAAGGCAAATGCCAACAGCCATAAAAGGGGAAATCGACAGTAACACAATATTAGTTGACTTTAACACCTTGCTTTCTCCATCAGACAGATCATCCAAAATTAAAAGAAAAAAGGAAACACAAGCTTTCAATGACACATTAAACAAGATGGACTTAATTGATATTTATAGGACCTTCCATCCAAAAACAACAGATTACACTTT
This sequence comes from Balaenoptera ricei, assembly GCF_028023285.1. Classification (NCBI taxonomy): domain Eukaryota; kingdom Metazoa; phylum Chordata; class Mammalia; order Artiodactyla; family Balaenopteridae; genus Balaenoptera; species Balaenoptera ricei. Next base: position 91,753,322 of record NC_082650.1, on the reverse strand, counting down.
CTTCTCAAGTGCTCATGGAATATACTCTAGGATAGATCATATCTTGGGTCTCAAATCAAGCCTTGGTAAATTTAAGAAAGTTGAAATCATATCAAGTATCTTTTCGGACCACAACACTATGACATTAGGTAACAATTACAGGAAAAAATCTGTAAAAAATACTAATACATGGAAGCTAAACAACACACTACTTAATAACCAAGAGATCACTGAGGAAATCAAAGAGGTAATCATACTTAGAAACAAATGACAAAGAAAACACAACAACCCAAAACCTAAGGATGCAGCAAAAGCAGTTCTAAGTTTATAGCAATACAATCCTACCTCAAGAAACAAGAAACATCTCAAATAAACAACCTAACCTCACACCTAAAGCAATTAGAGAAAGCAGAACAACAACAACAACAAAACCAAAGATAGCAAAAGGAAAGAAATTATAAAGAACAAATAAAAAATAAATGAAAAATAAGTGAAGGAAACAATAGCAAAGATCAATAAAATTGGGCTTCCCTGGTGGTGCAGTGGTTAAGAATCCGCCTGCCAATGCAGGGAACACGGGTTCGAGCCCTGGTCTGGGAGGATCCCACATGTCACGGAGTGGCTGGGCCTATGAGCCACAGTTACTGAGCCTGCACGTCTGGAGCCCGTGCTCCACAACGGGAGAGGCCGTGACAGTGAGAGACCCGCACACAGCGATGAAGAGTGGCCCCCACTCGCCACAACTGGAGAAAGCCCGTGCACAGAAATGAAGACCAAACACAGCCAAAAATAAAATAAATAAATAAATTTAAAAGAAAAAAAAGAAAAAGAAAAAGGCATTTAAAAAAAAAAAAAAAGAGAGAGAAGGAGCTAATCACTTTAAAAAAAAAAAATCAATAAAATTAAAGTTGGTCCTTTGAGAAAATAAACAAAATTGATAAACCATTGGCCAGACTCATCAAGAAAACATGGGAGAAGACTCAAATCCATAGAATTAGAAATGAAAAAGTAACAACTGACACTGCAGAAATACAAAGGATCATGAGAGATTACTACAAATAACTATATGCCAATAAAATGGATAACCTGGAAGAAATGGACAAATTCTTAGACAAGCACAACCTTCGGAGACTGAACCAGGAAGAAATAGAAAATATAAACAGACCAATCACAAGCACTGAAATTGAAAGTGTGATTAAAAATCTTCCAACAAACAAAAGCCAAGGACCAGATGGCTTCAGAGGCGAATTCTATCAAACATTTAGAGAAGAGCTAACACCTATCCTTCTCAAACTCTTCCAAAATATAGCAGAGGGTGGTATACTGCCAAACTAATTCTACGAGGCCACCATCACTGTGATGCCAAAACCAGGCAAAGATGTCACAAAGAAAGAAAACTACGGGCCAGTATCAATGCTGAACATAGATTCAATAATCCTCAACAAAACACTAGCAAACAGAATACAACAGCACACTGAAAGGATTATACACCATGATCAAGTGAGGTTTATCCCAGGAGTGCAAGGATTCATCAATATACGCAAGTAAATCAATGTGATACACCATATTAACAAATTGATGGATAAAAACCATATGATCATCTCAATAAATGCAGAAAAAGCTTTTGACAAAATTCAACACCATTTATGATAAAAACCCTCAAGATAGTAGGCATAGTGGGAACCTACCTCCACATAATAAAGGTCATATATGACAAACCGGCAGCCAACATCATTCTCAATGGTGAAAACCTGAAACCATTTCCGCTAAGACCAGGAACAAGACAAGGTTTCCCACTCTCACTACTATTATTCAACATAGTTTTGGAAGTTTTACTCACAGCAATCAGAGACAAAAAATAAATAAAAGGAATCCTAATCAGAAAAGAGGAGATAAAACAGTCACTGTTTGCAGATAACATGATACTATACATAGAGAATCCCAAAGCTGCTACCAGAAAACTACTAGAGCTAATCAACAAATTTGGTAAAGTAGCAGGATACAAAATTAATGCACAGAAATCTCTCACATTCCTGTACACTTATGATGAAAAGTGTGAAAGAGAAATTAAGGAAACACACACATTTACCATTACAACATATGGAATGAAATACCTAGAAATAAACCTACCTAAAGAGACAAAAGACCTGTATCCAGAAAACTATAAGACACTGATGAAAGAAATTAAAGATGATACAAACAGATGGAGAGATATACCATGTTCTTGGATTGGAAGAACCAGCATTGTGAAAATGACTATACTACCCAAAGCAGCAATCTGCAGATTCAATGCAATCCCTATTAAACTACCAATGGCATTTTTCACAGAACTGGAACAAAAAATTTCACAATTTGTATGGAAACCTAAAAGACCCTGAATAGCCAAAGCAATCTTGAGAAAGAAAAATGGAGCTAGAGGAATCACGCTCCCTGACTTCAGACTATTCTACAAAGCTACAGTAATCAAGACAGTATGGTACTGGCACAAAAACAGAAATATAGATCAATGGAACAGTATAGAAAGCCCTGAGATAAACCCATGCACATATGGTCACCTTATCTTTGGTAAAGAAGGTAAGCATATACAATGGAGAAAAGACAGCCTCTTCAATAAGTGTTGCTGGGAAAACTGGACAGCTACATGTAAAAGAATGAAATGAGAACACTCTCTAATGCCATACACAAAAATAAACTCAAAATGGATTAAAAGCTAAATGTAAGTCCAGGCACTATAAAGCTCTTAGAGGAAAACATAGGCAGAACACTCTATGACATAAATCACAGCAAGATCCTTTCTGACACACCTCCTAGAGAAATGGAGATAAAAACAAAAAAAAAACAAATGGGACCTAAGGAAACTTAAAAGCTTTTGCACAGCAAAGGAAACCATAAACAAGAAGAAAAGATAACCCTCAGAATGGGAGAAAATATTTGCAAAGGAAGCAACTGACAAACGATTCATCTCCAAAGTATACAAGCAGCTCACGCAGCTCAATATCAAAAAAACAAGCATCCTAATCCAAAGATGGGCAGAGGACCTAAATAGACATTTCTCCAAAGAAGATATACAGGTTGCCAACAAACACATGAATAGATGCTCAACATCACTAATCATTAGAGAAATGCAAGTCTAAACTACAATGAGGTATCACCTCACACCTGTCAGAATGGTCATCATCAAAAATTGTACAAAAATAAATGCTGGAGAGGTTGTGGGCAAAAAGGAACCCTCTTGCACTGTTGTTGGGAATGTATATTGATACAGTCACTATGGAGAATAATATAGAGGTTCCTTAAAAACCTAAAATATAACTATCATATGACCCAGCAATCCCATTACTGGGCATATACCATGAGGAGATCCTAATTCAATAAGAGTCATGTACCACAATGTTCACTGCAGCTCTATTTACAATAGCCAGGACATGGAAGCAACCTAAGTGTCCATCATCAGATGAATGGATAAAGAAGATGTGGTACATGTATACAATGGAATATTTCTCAACCATAAAAATAAACGAAATTGGGTTATTTTTAGTGAGATAGATGGACCTATAGACTGTCATACAGAGTGAAGTAAGTCAGAAAGAGAAAAACAAATACTGTATGCAGACAGATATATATAGAATGTAAAAAAAAAAAAAAAAAAAAAAAGGTTCTGAAGAACCTAGGTGCAGGACAGGAATAAAGACACAGACATAGATAATGTACTTGAGGACATGTGGAGGGGGAAGGGTAAGCTGGGATTAAGTGAGAGAGTGGCATGGATATATATACACTATCAAATATAAAATAGATAGCTAGTGGGAAACAGCTGCATAACACAGGGTGATCGCTTGGTACTTTGTGTCCACCTAGAGGGGTGGGATAAGGTGGGTGGGAAGGAGACACAAGAGGGAGGAGATATGGGGATACTTGTATACATATAGCTGATTCACTTTGTTATACAGCAGAACTTAACACATCATTGTAAAGCAATTATACTCCAATAAAGATGTTAAAGAAAAAATAAGAGCTGAAGGAAATAAGTTGGTTTTCAAAAAAAATAAAATAGAAATGATAATAAAGAGAAGCAGGTCATGTAAAAGAGAGCAGTCAATGGTTTCATATCTGCACATTGAGATAAAAATGGAAAGATGAACATATCTTGAATGGTTTTGTAAGACATGTTAAGATGTTTTTTTGTGTTTATTTAATTTATATATATATTTTTAATTTTGTTGTAGACACCATCATTTGCCTTCCCATATTCACTCAGCATTTTCCTCTATACACTGAAGGGCACATACTGTAGGAACTTGTGAGTTTACCTGGGGGCCTTTATTTTTCTTATGTCATCTAAGAGCAAAGTTATTCCATTTTCCAGACTAATCACATTGCTTGATCTTAGTGTCCTCAGAAGCAACCATCAAATAGTGATGGATAGAGAATTAATGACCCAGTATGCTGGTCTGTTATTGGTAACTCCCATTCTCCCAACCTTTCAATGAACAAGATCCCTCAGTATAATAATACTTAGGCGTCTGGTCTTCACATCTAGCCTGGATTTGTAGTTGTCTTTAATCAGTAGGATGCACTGGAAATGACATGATGCAGAGGAATCACCCAATTGAACCTAGTCAGCTGGAAGATTGTGAGAGAAAATAAAGGTGCTTTAGCCTTTAAAGTTTTGGTGGTTTATTACACAATAATAGACATCTAAAAAAAAAAAACAGGTTTATTACACAGTAAGAGACATATGAAAAAAAAAATAAAAAAAAAAACTCTGTTGGGGAAACTCTAAGACCTTTTCTACATTATCCCTCAGTTTCCCAGGAGGATTGAGCTCCAGCTGCATGCAATGAGAACAGATCTGTTAACATAATCTTTATTATGTTTACCTCCCTTCCTTGCCTTTATTCCTCAGCCCCTTGCATCTTTTTCTTGGGATAATCTCCCAAATAAGCTACTGGCATGTAAATACTTGTTTTAGGTTCTGCTTTTGTGGGAATCCAAAGTAAGGCATAGAGAATTATTGAAATATTAGGACAGAATCACAATTTAATATTTTATAAAAATCACTCTCCAATTTGGGAAATAAGTTTGAAAGAGATTCTTGGAAGTTGAGACCAAGTAGAAAGCTGTTTTAATAATCCACATGAGAAAGGAAAGTGTACTGAATTAAAATAATAAGGTCAGGGGCTTCCCTGGTGGCGCAGTGGTTGAGAGTCTGCCTGCCAATGCAGGGGACACGGGTTCGAGCCCTGGTCTGGGAAGATCCCACATGCCGCGGAGCAACCGGGCCCGTGAGCCGCAATTACTGAGCCTGCGCGTCTGGAGCCTGTGCTCCGCAACAAGAGAGGCCGCGATAGTGAGAGGCCCGCGCACTGCGATGAAGAGTGGCCCCCACTTGCCGCAACTAGAGAAAGCCCTAGCACAGAAACGAAGACCCAACACAGCCATAAATAAATAAATAAATAAAATAAATAAACCCAAAGTTTAAAAAAAAAAAAAAAAGTAAGCTGAAATATTTTTAAAAAATAAATAAATAAATAATAAGGTCGTGCAAGGAGGCAAGTAGGTAAATAGGAAAGCTAAGTCAGAGGTAGAATCAAAAGGAATTAACGTTTGTTTTGGATGTTGGTGGTAAGTGAAAGTGAAAAGTCAAGGGAATCCTTCTGCCTTAGACAACTGGATAGATGGATAGGGAACACAGTAGAAAGGTCAGATTTAGGGAGTAATTTCATAAACAGTTGAATTTGTTCAGAATTGAATATGTTCAGTTGAACTACCTGTGTGATGCCCAGTAGATAGATGAAAATATATAATATTTGGGATTGGGGTTATAGAGTGTGATCTTAATGGGCTGGAAATAATAAATTAAAAATTACCAGAATTTAAATAGTGATTGGGTACTGATTTTGTATGAGAAATCTCAATGTAGTAATAACAATTCATGTTGTATAGTAACTTATACACAATACTTTCACACAATTTTGGTAATAAATCAGTGAATATAACACGTATAAATGGAATTAGAACTTGTTTTAGATTGTGTGGTAAGATGTCAACAGGTAACCCTATTAGACTACAGGGACTTCCTATGCTAAGCCTGAATTATCTCTATAACCCTGCTACTTCTGGTTTGGTTCAAAGTGATGATCATTTTTAACATTGCTGAGAAAGCAAAGGCTATATTAGTTCATGGGGAAATATACGAATTAAAAAATCATAACAACAGATAACAAAATGGTAACTTCAGATATACCTGTGATGCCCCATGGTTATGACTTTGAAGACTGAAGCTTTAAGTGTTACACTTATAGCAGTTTGATGATCTGGTTTAGGAGTGCTGTTTCAGCTTGGAGGTAAGCTAGAACTACCTAAGGAAATTCACATTCTTTTTGAAGACGGCTTAGGGTTCATGTTATGCCACTTTCAACTATGAATTTCTCTAAAAGAAGTCTCTACTGAGGATGAAAGTCACCCATGGAAACAAAGATCCCTGAACTGCCATCTTCCATTCCTGTCTTTCAAATCAGCAAATCAGGACACTTCTTTGGAGCAGGTGTAGCCAGCTCAAATCAGTTCGGACATAGACCTATTCTGTAGATCATGACCCTAATTTTATGTAGTCACTTTGAAAACGATGGACATTCTCTGAATTTGACTGAGCAACTTCTTTTCCTTGAACTGCTTTGAAAGCTACTTCTGTGTATCACACATTTTCCACAATAGAAATTCAAGGATCTTTTCTATCTCAATACTGGCAGCTCAAATGACTTCAAGCAGTTTCAGTTCTGCCATCTGTAAGGGATGAATTTGTTCAATCAAGTTAAATCACTGTGCCAGCTCAGTCACTGCACCAGAAAACACTCTAGTTTTATCTGACTGTTCTTATTCCAAGGTTAAATTAGTGTCTGAACTTCCACATTTTGCCCCAAACTGGTCACTTATATTTTTTTTAATATTTGTAAAACATCATTTAACTAATTTAGGAAGTGACATGGAATAAAATAAATGTTTGGGTTCTACTAAAACATGCTTTAATATTCACTTTTAATGAAAAGAAAAAATAGTTTCTGCATTGTATTAGCTGAATTTTAACCTACACATTTTATATCTTTAGATATAGTGTATTCTACTGTCTTAGCCTGTGTACACGCACAGGCAAACATGCGGAAGCCTCAAGTTCAGCTCACGTTTAAAACTTTTGATCTTCTTTATCCTGTTCATCTTACATCAAATCTTTTTTCACATCCAACTTCCTTCATCTTCATTTTCTTTTCTCACCTACAACTGCAATACCTTTGGCTGTCTGAACTCTATCTAAAGACAAGAGCTCATTTCCCTTTCCTTGTTTGATCTTTCTAAACATTTTCCCAGGGAGCCTACTATAATTACTTCCCAAAGGACCGATAATACAATAGGAAGTCATGTTCTTAAATTGCAGAACAGGGTATTTAATGTAGCTATTAGGAAATTATCTTTTGCACCTCGGAGTATGCAGTGTACAAAGACTTTCCCCAGGCCTTCACTTCTGGTGCATCTCATTCTCATGCTCTCATTTGACTTCAGTCCTCTGCACGTGCTATTCCCACCCAGCTGCAGTGAACCTTCTTTCTTCTCCCTCCGTTCCCTGACTTATTTCTAAATAGGTTTCTGTTCTCAGTTTAGAAACTGCTTCCTTCTGCTTAGAATATCCAAACTGGTTAAGTGGCAACACTGTGTGATTTCATAGCAACCTTGTCACAGAACTAGGGGTAAATGAGAGCCTTAGCTGTTCTCATTCTTCTTGAATATTTTGCCATGTATTCTTATTATTTTCTTTCATTATTTTTCAAATATTATAAATTTTAAGTTCTTTTAATTTTAAGAGTAATATACTCATAAACTTTGGAAAGTTATAGAAAGGAACATAACTTACTTCTATAAAAATTTGGCTTTTTAGACTCGAAAGTGAACTTGTGATCAGTATGCACAGGTATAGACATAACTGAAATAATTTTAAAAGGTTAATTTGTTTACCATTTTGAAATTACAAAATACATTCCCATGTATTGCCTGATTTGGGCTTCAGAACACTCCAGCGGGGTGGCCAGGGTAGATAGTATAATCTAAATTTCAATACAAGGACAACACTATTTGCCTCAGCCATCATATTGCTTTATAGGAATTTTTTTTTGCTAATCTCAGTGAGTTTCCCACCCAAAGCTGCCCACTTGACAAAGGATAACACAAGTTTGACCACTCTGTGGACAAGTGTTTTATTCCCATTTACACATAAGGGAATTATGATGTAGATAAATTCAATTTCACAGCTAATGAGAGTCAGTAATACAACTCCAGTTTTCATATTCGGATAGTTCAATTGCTGAGTAATATAATAAATGAAAAACATTTAGTACCTGTACCTGGAAAATAGCAAGTGTTCATTTACTGTTAGCCACTATTATTAGTTGTCCTTATTTTAAAAAGTGAAAGAGACTTTGTACTGCTCTTGAAACTTCTCTGTAAGATGGATATTACATCAAAATAAAAGTTTACCCAAAATGTCCTTATTTTTATAGACACAAAAAATTTATAAGCATAAAGATAAGGAAAATGTTATTATGCCTGATTTGCTTTAAAATACTCCAGAAAAATTCCACCACAACAGCAACAAATGAGAGGGTTAGATAAAACAAAAAAAAAAATGGCACAATCTGAATAAGTTTTGGGCTGGGAGACGATTACTTGGAGGTCCCTTATACTTTCTCTCTTCTATGTATATGTTTGCAATTTTCCAAAATAAAAGCTTACGATTATATATAGGTACATATATATACTAGAACCACCTATATATATTGTCAAGGTATAGAATAAAGATATATGTTAACATTTGAAAAAAGAAGAAGAGGAGGGAGGTATTATAAAATATATTTGCATGTAAATATGTAGAATATCTGTGATACAACTATCAGAAACCAGTTAAGATGAGTTGTCTCCTGAGAGGAGAGCTGATTGCCTGGTACCTGGCGTGAGCTATTCATTGTGCCAGATAAAATATTTGCAACAATGTAAGTGTATTACTTATTCAAAAAACGTTAAAATAAATATTTTCTTATAAAACAAGTGTAGAGAATTATTTGATTGAGCGAAGCAGTCATGAAAGTCTGTTCCTTAAGTTAAGGTACTAGAAATATTGAACTAAAATTGAAAACTTAGGTATAAAGTCATAGATTGCACTGGGAGCTTTATCTTGATTGTAGTTGTACAACACAAAAACAAAGAAAAACACTTGAAAATTTTTGCTCCTTTATCCAAGAAATAATTTTTTTGTTTCTAGAATATATTGTGGATATAAAGTGTTCAATTAATTAAATATTGTTCTTGTCCACGTATGCCTTATAACCTATTTGGGAGTAAAGATGTTTAATCATAAAAACACAGTTAAATTCATAATTATTAAATATTAGTACTTACATTAGAAATGGGATTCTAAGAGAAAGTTATAATAAAAGAGGAAGGGCTAGCAAAGATCTCATTGAGGAAATTGTATTTGGTTTCATAAGGATTAGACAAAGAAAGGGAAAAAGAGTGTCCTGTAACCAGTGAAAGAGGCAAGCTTGGAAATGCAGGTTGAAATCTAATGATGCAGTGCCTTGTAAATCAGGCTATAGATTATCAGTGTTTTCTTAAATCCAGAAGAAATCACTACAGGGGTTTTGGAAGCCAACTGATACTGCCTGATACGCATTAAAACTAACATCCCCCCTCCCCCGGACCCAGTGATAAGAAGAGAAGCCAGCTCTGTTTTAGATGTATTAAGGCAATCATCTGAGAGCCATATTAGAGTGCAGAGAGGGGAGAGAACTAGATTTGAAGTATACTGGGAGGTAAAATCCATAGGATCTAGTGATTAATTGACAAGGTGTCAAAATAGTAGAGTTGGATGGTGAACGCAGTGACTTTGTTTGGTGGCTTGGATAGTGGGCTATTATTAGAAACAGGGAAGACTTGAAGAGGAGCAGTTTAGGGGAAAGGGAGAGTGTTGTCATCAATTTGGGTGTTTTGGTATCAGAAAAGCAGCTTATGTTTAACACTAGGAAAAAATCCAATAGCAAAGAATGTTCCTGTTCTCTTCCCCTCCTACAGGAACAGTAGGTCTTCTTTTCATTACTGTCTGGCACAGGCCTCTCTCTTCATTTAGAGTTATCTGATATGAAAATGAGCTTAGTGCACAGAAGGAGAGATTCAGACTAGGAAAATTGCCTCTCATATGACAGGGTAGCGAATACTGTTAAGGAAAAAATAAGGAATATTATCACCCTTGTCAGAAAATGACACACAAAATGTCTCAAATTCCCAACGCCAATTAACCTGTTTGTTCAGTGTCATTAGCAATGATCATCTACTAAGCCTTTCTCATTGTTCATTTGGAACGTTTCTTTATTTAGTCAATTTTGAATTGGCATGTCACTTTGCCCCAGTAGACACCATGGAAACCAGGAGAGTCCAGCTGAAAGATTATTTTTAAATTACCTCTAAACATAATTCTGTTTTATAAAATTGTATTGATATACATTTTTCTCCTTTGAACTGACACAGAGTTGCTGACTGCCTTCTAAATTATCCTATGAAAATAGCTTTTTCATTTCAAATGAATTTAGCACTTAACTAAGGTCACTTAAGGAATTTGTGATAATGATTTCACATTAATATTTAAATTGGTTCTTGTTCAGATCAATTTTTGACTCATGTTGGTTTTTTAAAATGCTATAAACTTTAACTTATTCTCATACTTTTTGTTGTGGTTTATCCTTAAGTCCTCTGTTTCAAAAACCACTCAAAGAAGAAAAAGAGAGAAGTTCCAGTGTCACCGAGTCCCGAGCTAAATGGCAAGACTTTAATGACAGTGTTTTCATGTCTCAGACCTCAATAAATAAATCGTCCCAGGGCTAAGTTTGAAGTTCCATGCTCAGAGACAACCCCCTGTACACATTAGCAGGCAGCGCCAAAGAGGACCCAACCACTATCTGTAGAGGTACTACCTGCTTTTATAAATGCTGCGTTTAGCAGCAGTTAAGCTTGTTATGAATAAATACTGACATGAATTCTGAAAGACAATTGTTCTTCAGACTTGCGGAATGTATATCTTAAGAATAATGACAAATGAGCTGTTCTGGACCAAAACTATGTGCACCAAATTGAAATACTCAGATCGTTCTGTGATTTCCATGTGTCTCCACCTACACATATTTTACAAATAAAAGCTACTTTTAATGAGATGTGTACGGTGTGATATGTGTGTCTCCTTTTCCATGAGAGATTGGAGATAGTGAATGTCAAGGCCAGGTATTCCAGACCAATTGCAAGAGATACTAGAACAATGAAATGTGTTATTAATTTAGGTTCATCTCTCACACTTTCACTTCTCTGTGCTAATAGCTGGTGATCCTGTGTATCTCACCTTAGCTACCTCTTCTTTTAAGAAAATATCCCTAAGCAAACACTGAGTTGGATTACACAATTACAGTGAGCACAGCTGTTACACAACTTATTTTTCTGTATTATAATTGATTTTTTGTTTTTACTCTTTCATTCCCATTAAGACTATTATAATTTTGAAGGCAAGAAACATATCTTCTTTCCATTCAAAGTATGGCACTAAGCTGAGGGTGCAACAAAGCATATTCTATATTCACCTTCCTGGACACCCAAAAATATAGTTCTTATGTTGTAAAATTCAGCCATATAACTATTTCTAGGCAAAGATGTCTCAATATCTCAGTAATAGTCTTTACTTTTGTGCTGAATCAGCAAATACTCCTCACCTTTCCTGGAAGGACCACTATGGAGGGCATGTATTGAGATATTTGAGGGTCAATTTGTTCACCAGAGCTCATTTTTACCTATTCTGAGTAATTTAGTGTCCTGAGAGCTTGGCTTACAATGTGTAAAAAAGTATGAAATGCAAGCTGAAACTCCAAATATCACTAATTTTGAAAATAGATATTCATGTTGCAGTGTTCCTATTATCAAAGGAAGTAACTTTTTAATTCATATTCTTTATGATTTACTACACAAGGTGTTTATTGATGTCAAAAACCTTGAGGATCTGTGATATTACCCTGTCAACAAGCTAATGACTTAGGCAGCTACAGTTTCATAGGTGCTGACAGAAGACATGAGACTTCTGGGTCAGAGACAAAGATCTTCACTAATGACATCAAACAGCACATGCGACAGGTGTGCTTTTGGTCTACTTACCTGCCAAATCCCACAGAGTGATGCAGAGTGACTCAGTGGATGTGAATTTGCATCACAGTAGAGGAGCCCTGAGGTAACAGTGAATAACAACCTAATCCTTTAAAGTGACTATGAGCAAATCTGCTAGAATGTTGTCCTGGTCAGCAAACAACTCTCTCTTCTGCTTTGGAGGGAGACATTGTATCTATTTTCCAAGGATGAATGTTATGCAAGTATCCTTGAAAATATAGCCTGGAACAAGAGTTATTAAAATGCCTCTGCATGGAAAACATACATAAACACAAGATATCCATAGAAAATTATCTCCCAGCAATTAAGAAAACAAATACTTAGGGAGTTGAACTTTTCTAAGGATTGGGGAACTGTGGGTTCCAACCAAAAAATATTTCACATTCTCATTTTCTCATTGAACAATTATTTATTAAGATACCTTTATAGAATAAGGATGGGGTTTGGTGCTTAATACAGGTTTAACTGCTCAAAGTATGTATTACTTTCATAGTTGACATCCATAGAAGAAACTTAGAGAATTCCAAATAAGCCAGATGGAGGATAGGCAAGGAAAGGCAAGATTGAGAAAGTGATAAAAAGAACAACAACAACAAAATAATAATACCTAATATTTTTGACCCTTTGGGGTCTCAGATGGTTTAAATAGATGATGGTATCTGAAAGCAACAATTTAATGAGGAATGCATTATGGTAATTTATGTTTTGTCTGTGAAGGGTTTAAATATTTGAGTTAGGGCTGGACTTAGGCTGAGATGAGTGAGACAGGGTCAGCAAGAACAGGGATGGGTCCTGTTTTTAATTAAAAATTTGATATTTTGTTCATATTGGGTTCTTGATGTTGGCACTATTCTGTCATAGGTCAAAGAAACATATTTGGTTAAGACTTATAATTACTGATTTGGATTCTGATAGAAGAGGTGTCTGGTGAACACTCTATCAATATTTATTCATTTTATCCTAAGCTTACATTATGTATAGTAATCTTTATAATTGCGTTTTGTTGATGATGAAGTAAAGTGTGTTTGAGAATGCTTAATGTATTTAAATTTCTACTTAATAGTAAATTTTCAATGACCCTTATGTTGGCATATATGATTTTTTAATTTTTTCTACACAAAAACAGCTGAGGATGTTTTCTTTGCTAAGCAAGAAATTACTGCAGAAAGAAAACAGCCAGGTGGTTTAGAAAGCTACCTGGAAAGCAATAAGATCATGCCAGTACTCAGGATTTATTGTATATTTTATTATATTCCTTTATTAAGGAAATGTCCCAGAATATTTTCTTAATTGTTCAAAAGACTTAATATCCCAACTGCTTCTAAAGGGTACCAAAGTGGACCTCTCTGCTAAAGATGTAGGGGGACACTTCTTTCTAATGGCAATTAGTGTCTAGATTTGGGGCATTAAGTGTCAGACTCATGCAGCCTCAGATTCTATGAGGAAAGAAAATGAAAGAATCTTGGAGAAAGTTTTATGCCATTTTATATATTCCCTATTTTTCCAGGCTACTCACTCTCCTAACAACCTTTCTACTCTAATCCAGTTCTAGGTCAGTTATTAAAGATCAGAGGCAGGAGTAGTAAGATGGAGCAGGAAAAAGGCTGAGGCTAGGGAGATGCTGGAGAATAAGCAGAGGTCACTACAAGGACAGATATAAAACAAGGGCATAAGAAAGCAGAAACAATTGTAATGTCCTTGGTCATTTATAATTTAATTTATTTGAGTGCTCTTTTTCTTCAAAGTCTAGCTAAAAGTTTGTCAATTTTGTTTCTCTTTCTTAAAAATTAATTCAGTTTCATTGATGTATTCTATTGTTTTTCTATTTTCTCTTTTACTTATTTCTGCTATCATTTTTTTACCTCCTTCCTTCTGCTAACTTTAGGATTAATTGTTCATTTTTTTTTCTACTTCCTTGAGATTTAAAGTTAAATTGTTAAAAAAATGGGATCTAATTAAACTTAAAAGTTTTACACAGCAAAGGAAACCATAAACCAAATTAAAAGACAACCCACAGAATGGGAGAAAGTATTTGCAAATGATGTGACAGACATGGGATTAATCTCTAAAATATACAAACTGCTCATGCAGCTCAATATCAAATACAAACAAACAAACAAACAGCCCAGTCAAAAAATGGACAGAGGTTCCAAATAGACATTTCTCCAAAAAAGACATAGAGATGGCCAAAAAGCACATGAAAAGATGCTCAACATCACTAATTATTAGAGGAATGTGAATCAAAACCACAATGAGGTATCACCTCACACTGGTCAGAATGGCCATTGTCAAAAATTCTACAAACAATAAATGCTGGAGAGGGTGTGGAGAAAAGGGAGCCCTCATACACTGTTGGTGGGAATGTAAGTTGGTACAGCTACTATGGAGAACAGTATGGATGTAGAAAAAGAATAGACATGCATGTTGGAAGCAACCTAAGTGTCCATCGACAGATGAATGGATGAAGAAGATGTGGCATATATATACAATGGAATAGTGCTCAGCCGTAAAAAGAAATGAAATTGAGTTATTTGTAGTGAGGTGGATGGACCTAGAGTCTGTCATATAGAGTGAAGTAAGTCAGAAAGAGAAAAACAAATACTGTATGCTAACACATATATATGGAATCTAAAAAAAAAAAAAAAATGGTCATGAAGAACTTAGGGGCAAAAAAAAAAAAAAAAAAAAGAACTTAGGGGCAAGGCAGGAATAAAGATGTGGACCTACTAGAGAATGGACTTGAAGACACAGGGAGGGGGAAGGGTAAGCTGGGACAAAGTGAGAGAGTGGTTGTATATATATGGACATATATACACTACCAAATGTAAAATAGATAGCTAGTGGGAAGCAGTCACATAGCAGAGGGAGATCAGCTCGGTGCTTTGTGACCAGCTAGAAGGGTGGGATAGGGAGTGTGGGAGGGAGGGAAATGCAAGAGGGAAGAGATATGGAGATATATGTATATGTATAACTGATTCACTTTGTTATAAAGCAGAAACTAACACACCATTGTAAAGCAATTATACTCCAATAAAAAAGTTAAAAAAAAAAGGAATAGACATGCATCTGTGTATATCTGAATCACTTTGTTGTACACCTGAAACTAACACAACATTGTAAATCAACTATACTCCAAAATAAAATAGTTTTTTAAAAAGTTAATTTGTTTATTTTAGATCTTTCTTTTTCCTTAATGTAGGTATTTAGTGCTGTAAATTTTCCTCACAGAACTGCTTTTGCTGCATGCCATAAGTTTTCATATGTTATGTTTCCATTTTCATTTGTTTCAAGATAGTTTTAATGTCTCTTTTCATTTTTATTTGACACATTGGTTGTTCAGGAATATGTTGTTTAACTTCTACATATTTGTGGATTTTCCAGTTTTCCTCCTGTTATTTATTTCTACCTTCATATTATTGAGTTTGAATAAAATATTTGGGATGATTTCAGTTTGTTCAATTTTTAAAAGAATTGTTTTGTGACCTAACATATGCTTTAACCTGAAGAATATTTTGTGTATTTTTGAGAAGACTGTATATTCTGCTGTATCAGATGGAGTGTTCTACATACATCTATTAGATCTGTTAGGTTCATTTGTTCTAAAGCATAGGTTAAGTCCAATGTTTTTTTTTTTTTTTTTTTTTTTAAAGCACTTTTTTTTTTTTTTATAGCTACTTTATTTATTTATTTTATTTTATTTTTGGCTGTGTTGGGTCTTCGGTTCATGCGAGGGCTTTCTCTAGTTGAGGCAAGTGGGGGCCACTCTTCATCGCGGTGCAGGGACCGCTCTTCATCGCGGTGCACAGGCCTTTCACTATCGCGGCCCCTCCCGTCGCGGGGCACAGGCTCCAGACGCGCAGGCTCAGTAGTTGTGGCTCACGGGCCCAGCTGCTCCGTGGCATGTGGGATCTTCCCAGACCAGGGCTCGAACCCGTGTCCCCTGCATTAGCAGGCAGATTCTCAACCACTGCGCCACCAGGGAAGCCCAAGTCCAATGTTTTATAACTGATACCACAAAAATATAAAGGGCCATAAGAGACTAGTATGAATGACTACATGCCAACATATTGGACTACCTAGAATAGGATATATTCCAAGAAACATAGAATTTACCAAGACTACTCATGAAGAAATAGAAAATATGAATAGGAAAATAACAACTAAGGAGATAAAGCAATAATCGAAAGCCTCCCAACATAGAAAAACCCAGAAACAGATGGCTTCATGGGAGAAATCTACCAAATATTTAAAGAAAAGTTAATACCAATCCTTCTCAAGCTCTTCCAAAAAATTGCAGCCCTCCCAAAATAATCTTTAGAGGCCAGTATTACTCTGATACCAAAACCAAATAAGGACACCAAAATAAAAGAAAATTATCGGTCAATATCTCTAATGAATATAGATGAAAATCTCTTAATAAAATACTAGCAGACCAAATTCAATGATCACACCAGAATGATCACACACTTGATCAAGTGGAACTTAACCCTGGGATGCAAGGATAGTTCAACAAATGCAAATCAATAAATGTGATACACCATATTAATAGAATAAAATATAAAAATTATGTGATCATCTCAATATACACAGATAAAGCATTTGACATAATTCAACATCCTGTCAGGATAAAAACACTCAACAAAGTGGGTATAAAAGGAACATACCTCAACATAATAAGGGGCATATATGACAAGACCATAGCTAGATCATACTCAAAGGTGAAAATTGGAACGCTCTCTGTCTAAGATGAGCAAAAAGCAAAGGTGTCCACTACCCACCACTTCTATTCAATATAGTACTGGAAATCTTAGAGCAGTTAGTCAAGAAAAAGAAATAAAATACATTAAAATTGGAAAGAAATTAGTAAAATTGTCTCTGTCTGTTGATGACTTGATCTTGCAAAAGAAAATCCTAACGAGTGCACCAAAAATTGTTACAAGTAGTCAACAAATTCAATAAAGTTGCATTATACAAAATCAACATACAAAAATAATTTGTATTTCCATATACTAATAGCAAACTATCTGAAAAAGACATAAGGAAAACAATTTCATTTACAATAGCATCAAAACAATAAAATATTTAGCAATAAATTTAAACAAGGAAGCAAAAGATCTATACACTGAAATCTGTAAAACACTGATGAAAGAATTTGAAGAAGACACAGATAAATGGAAAGATATCCAGTGTTCACAGATTAAAAGAGTATATTGTTAAAATATCCATACTACCAATAGTCCCCTACAGATTGAATGGAATCTGTATCAAAATTCCAATGTCATTTTTCACAGAAATGGAAACATCAATCCTAATATTTGTGTGGAACCACAAAAGACCCTGAACAGCTATCTTGAGAAAGAAAAAAGAACTGGAGGAAGCACACTTTCTGATTTCAAAATGTACTGAAAGCTATACTAATCAAAGCAGTATGGTACTGGCATAAAAACAGACACATAGACCAATGGGACATAATAGAGAGTCCAGAAATAAACTCACATATATATGGTCAAATTATATTTGACAGGGGAGCCAAGAATACTCAATGAAGAAAGGATAGTTTCTTTAATAAATGGTACTGGGAAAACTGGATATTCATATGCAAAAGAATGAAATTGGACCCCTATCTTACACCATTAATGATTCTACACTTCATTCCAATCACCAATGTGTGAGTTTTTTCCCTAAACCACATGACAATTCTCTGATCCCAACTGGGTGTCCTACAATTCAACTCAATTCTGATGCTATTTACCCAGATATAGCATCAGATTCCACAAGTTAAGCCACAAGACTGCCCCAACGAGACTGCCCCCACTTCTGGTGCCATTCACAAGTCCAAGTTGTTGCCTGTGTTTCTAAACTGACTGGGTAGAAGTCACAGGTTCCCACAACCCCTCCTTGGGTTTGATTAATTTGCTCATAGGACTAAGGAACCAGTTTACTCACTAGATTACCAGTATGTTAGAAAGGATAAGACATCCATTTCACCTTTATGGTTCTGAAATGATTCAGGCACAGAGGACAAGAAACCAAATAGTATAACAAAAGCCATTCCTATTACTCTTTTTGCTCAGGTAATTCCAAGAATTTTGGGAGCTGGGAGCCAGGAACTATAGTCTAAGACCAAAATATATATTTATTATAAATCACAGTATCACAGTACTCACAAAAATTAACTTACAGGAATTAAGGATTTAAATGTAAGATCTAAAACCATAAAATTCCTAGAAGAAAACATAGGGAAAAACTCCTCAACATTGGTCTTGGCAAGAATTTTTTGGATGGAACTAAAAGCAACAGAAGCAAAAATCAACAACTGGAGCTAGATCAAGCTAAAAAGCTTCTGTACAGCAAAGGAAACAACAAACTGAGAGACAACCTATGGAATGGGAGAAAATTTTTGCAAATCATATACATGATAAGGGGTTAATTTCCAAAATATATTAAAAAACTCATACAACTCTGTACAAAAAAACAAATAATTCAATTAAACAATGGGCAAAGGACTTAAATAGACATTTTTCCAAAGAGGACATACACATGGCCAACAACTACATGAAAAAGAGTTCAAAATCACTAATCATCAGGGAAATGCAAATCAAAACCATAATACGATATCAACCTCACATCTGTTAGGATGGCTATTATCAAAAAGATAAGAAATAACAAATGCTGGTGAGGATTTGGAGAAAAGAAAACCCGTGTGCATTGTTGGTAGGAATTTAAATTGATGTCATTATGGAAAACAGCACAGAATTTACTCAAAAAATTAAAAATAGAACTACCATATGATCCAGCATATCCACTTCTGGATATATATCCAAAGAAACTAAAATCAGGATCTTTAAGAGCTATCTACATTCCCTTGGTCATTACAGCATTATTGACAACAGCAAAGACATGGAAACAACTTAAGTTCCCATCAATGGAAGAATGAATAAAGAAGATGTGATATATATCAGCCATAAAAAAGAAGGAAATCTTTCATTTTGACAACATGGATGGACCTTCAGGACATTATGCACAGTAAAATAAGTCAAATATAGGAAGAAAAATACACTATGATCTCACTTATATGTAGAATCTAAAAAAAAGTTGAACTCATAGAAGCACAGAGCAAACTGTGATAGTCAGCATCTAGGGGATGGGGGAAGTGAGATGTTGGTCAAAGCGTTAAAAACTTCCAGTTTCATGAGAAATAAGTTCCAGGGATCTAATATGCAGCATGGTAACTATGATTAACTCTGCTCTGTATTTTAAAGTTGCTTTGAAAGTAGATTTTATATGTTCTCACCATAACAACAACAAAATGACAATCCTGCAACATGAAGAATGTGTAAACTAACTCCATTGTAGTAAATATATAGTGATATACACATGTACCAAATCATCACATTTTAACTTTAAACTTATACAATGTTGTATATCAGTAATATCACAATAAAGATAGAAGAAAAAAGATTTTAAAAGATTGAGAAAAATTGATTTAAAAAAGAGAGAGAAAGCAGCTCACATATTAACTAGAAATAGTTCAACAAGGAAACACACATATTTGAAAATCAACCCAGCTGGGTCAGTGACTCTCACAAAGGCTACTGCAGAGAAGCTGCAGTTATGGTGAATCCAAAATTTTGGAAAAATAATATTTCAATAATACAGTGAATGTTCATTTGGAGAATAATTCATTCAGGAAATTTTCTTTTGGCAAATTTTCTCTGAGTATTGGTCCTTTAGTGAATTGTTTCAGTAGAACACAATTTGGTGATTTCCTGCTAATTGGCCAGGAGTAGAAAAAAAATCAGGGTGCTGTTCAGTCAGAATTTAGCTTTGGTGGCACCTAGTGTCAAGCTGGTTCTGTTGTGGAGAAAAAAATATAAAAAGTAAAGGTCACTACAAGGTATGGGGAGGGAATAAACCAGAAATAAATGTTAAAGAAGTTATTCAAAAGCTATTATTTTCCTCAAAAGTAAGTTTAGGTTTGAACAGAGCAGCTAGGAGTAGGCCTGGTAAGATCAATGTATTGTCTGGCTAAGCAATACACAAACAAAAATTCTGGGTAAAATGTATGTTTTTAAACCTGAAGGAAGATAAAAAAAAACAACAACAACAAAAAACGCATAGCTTATATTATAGAGCTGAAGCTTTTGTTTGTACACTTTTCTGAATGAGAAAATGAAATTATTTTCATATTTATCTCTACATATCATTATAATACTCAGAAGAATCAACTGAAATGCAAATTGGAGGCACTTTAAGTTGAACTCTTATGCATGGGTGATTCCTTTGTTTTAATGATTAAGATGGTGAATTTGTTACTTTTTTAATTGAGATATAATTGACATACATTATATTACTTTTCAGGTGTACATCATAATGATCCAGGAGATTTCTTAATGTGATATTGTTTTACTATTTTACTGCTGGTGATATTTTGTGTTTCTATTTATTTTTTTCTTATTTCTCTGGATATACTGTTTTTTTTTTATTTTTAGCCATACTTAATTTTGTTTCTATATTAATTAACATTCCTTTGTATTTTTGAACAATATGATTTAGCATGGGATTGATACAATTCAAAAAATTCCACGTAATAAATGATAAAATCTTACTGAGGTATTATTTTTTGTGTATTTTATTATGTTATATTTTGTTTTTTAATGTGAAAATATCAAACATAATATATATGTTGATCACATAGCTTTACTGATACAAAAACTGAGATCATCAAAAGATACACATAAAGTAATTAACACTGATAATAAATCAATTCAGAGAATAATTAGGTAGCAGATAATAAATCAATTCAGAGAATAATTATGTAGCATTTGTTTGTCCTATGTCCTGCCTTTTGTGACTGTAACATTTAACATTTTCTTTCAGTTTTTAGTGAGAGTTTTTTTAAGTCAACTTTATCCTTTCCTTTTAATCAGTGATTCTCACGTGATGTTAAGACTTTAGTGTGATTTCACATTATTGTCTCAGTGACACTCTTCCTAAAGTAGTGTGCTGTCCATTTCTTTCCACATTTTTCTTTCCAGGGTATAATATTTAGTTTAAACTTTATTAAAGGAAGAATTCTATGGTTCCCAAAACCCTAGCAAACTCATATTTTCTGTGGATATGGTGTTCCAAATACCAGTGCCAAAACCTTTACTTTTATTCTACTTTCATATCTTCTTTACTTTATATTTTGTTGTCTATATTCCATTACTATAAGATGGCATACCATAGAAGACAAGAAAAATCTATGGATCCATGTGTGTACTTCAGAGGGTTGAAATAATTTCTAAAATCTTACATGTATTTTTGTGCATGTATATATTGGTAAGAACATTTTTTTTTTCCTTGGGGAGGGAGCTCATGGCTTTTACTAGTTTTCTAGGAGTATACAATTGAAAGATGGTTTAAAAAATCCTACAGATTTTAAGTTATTTCAGAAATGTTTAAGTTATTTATCACTTGGGCATATAAGCTATGCCATCTAAAATTTGGTGGAAAGTGAACTTTTCATTTTCTTTTCTTCTTTCCTTCTTTTTTTCTTTCTTTCCTTTCATAGTATTTGCAAATATTATTAAACCAGATGAACTAATGCTGGCCATGTTTACATTCAAGAAAATACATGTTAAATTTCCAACTATATCTTCTTGAGTTTGGCTGATGCTTCATATAAAATTTTGTTTTATATTTAATTTTTTGAAGTTGGTGTACATTTGACAGAAGTGTTTAGTGGATTATTCATGTAAACTTAAAGTAAAAATTTACAAACATGTAATGGTCATTATTTTGGACCAATTATGGACAAGAAAGAACAGTTTATTTGTATATGTTTCTATGAGAACATATTACTCTAAAATCAGGCACAATTTACCAAAATAATTATATTTTCCCTTTTGACTTAGTTGACAATAAAAGTAATAAACTTCAAGCACATGCAGGGCCATTCTCTCCAACTCTGGAGAAGACAGGGTCTCTCTCTAAGTACTTGATTCAGAATAGGTGTTTATCTTTCATGAAGAGTGACAACTCTTGACCAAAAACATTTTAAGGCAGAAAGTGTAATATAAAAAATTCCAAGTCCAAAGTATTGCAAGTTTTATAAAGGTTTTTTAAGAGATAACCTGCCAGAAAAAGGGGATGACAGCCATGTTCATTTTCTGTAGTTTTTAAAGAAGTTCAAACACACTATTACAGAACAGAAAAATTAAACAATGCACACATTCATTTCATAGTCTCCTTGTGTTTGATAATATGAAATCAATAAAATTCTATTCCCTGTGAGCTTCTCTGCCCAAAATTAATTTAATCTGCAATTACAAAGACATTATCATGTTTACAAGGGAAATAAATATTTGCTAGGTTATTTCAAAGTGCTATCAACTTCTACTCCTTATAATTTGTTCCAGATCTTACCTTTTGCGTTGTGAGATATGACATTTTGTAGAATTATGGAAAAGGGGA
Source organism: Balaenoptera ricei (assembly GCF_028023285.1). Taxonomy (NCBI): domain Eukaryota; kingdom Metazoa; phylum Chordata; class Mammalia; order Artiodactyla; family Balaenopteridae; genus Balaenoptera; species Balaenoptera ricei. Next base: position 91,730,645 of record NC_082650.1, on the reverse strand, counting down.
AGTATAGTCATTGCCACTGTTTGTTTGCCTGTCTCCGCTGTGATAGTGGAACTAGACACTGAGGCATTCTAAGAGCAACTGGAGGCAGAAAGCTCTGACGGTGGATGTCACCCTGCATTTCAATGCACGTTCTCCTTATTTTCAGGTGATTAGCTAGTTCTTTTTCAAATTTGCATCCATTTAAAAATCCACATTGCCTCAGGATTGTGTTACTTGATATATTACACAAAACAGCAAGTCAAAAATACAATTACAAAGGAAAGCAACAAATATCAAAATTTATTCTAAGGAGAAAAATTTCCCATTTTGTAGATTGATAAGTGATCAATATAAAGCTATTGTATTATGATATTATTTAACTTAAATGTCTGTTACTGAAAGTTTTAAAGGAGAAAGAAACTGAATATTTTAAAGAAAATAACATGACTGGCATTTGATTATTTGGCTAAGGATGTTTGTAAATATTTTTATTATATGCGTTAACTATAATGAATGTAATAAAAGGTGGTAATTATACATTTATGGTAGGTTTGAAAAATTAATTACAATTTTATCTCAATATTTGTTACTAATTGGATAATGGAAATAAGTGAAAATAAAGCGTACTTAAAATATCTTTAAAAAATAATATTGAATTATAACCAATTCATGTTGCCAGATGAAGTATAAATGAAATAAAATAATGTATAAGTATATAAAAAGATATTTAAAAATAATAGTCATTATAACCCTCCAAATAAAATAAATATCCATGTGTATACACTGATACAAATTAATAATGATTACCTATATAAATAAGTACTAGTAAGTACGACCCTTAATTACAGAAAAATTCCAATAAATGAATACATAAGTAAGGAGAGAAATAGAAAGATCAACACTGAAAAACTAATGTTGCCATAATTGCTATAGGCAAGATCCACTGATGAATGCTAAAATCAGTGGGTAAACTCTAGTGAGAAATGAGATATTTGTATAACCTAAAGCCTCTCCCCCCAAACATTTATTATTTGCAGAGGCTATTTTTAACACAGGTTCAAACATTCTTTGATTATCCTCCCTACAGGAGGTGAAGCTGGATTCCCTTCTCCTGGTTTAGATGTACAAGCTTGCCTCTAACAAATAGGGTATGGAAAGGGGAAAGTGGTAAATTTGCACTGAGGCAACTTGGGAGGGGCACTCTCTTAATCAAATGATCAAGATCAATATTGCCTGCAACAAGATGCATTGATATCATGTTGCTACATATGATGTCATGAAAAAGGCATATCACCTCACTGGTATTTTCCTACAAATCTGTAACTTCATTGTAATCATGAAAAGTATCAAAAATATTGAGATACATTCTAAAAAATACCTGACCAGTATTTTTTAATATTGTCCTGGTCATGATGTGCGAGGAAAGACTGAACAACTCACAGACTGAAGGAAACTAAAGTGGCATGACAACTCAATGCAGTGTGGGATCCTGGATTAGACCCTTGAAATAAACCAGTTATGCAAGACAAAGAGGTCCTGGAGATCTATTGTTCAACACAGTGCCCATAGCTAACAATGCTGTATTACCTTTAAAATGGGCTAAGAGGGTAGATCTCAAGTTAAGTGTTCTTACTACACATATGAATAAGAGTAAGAATAAGAATAATATGGATGGTATAAAACTTCAGGAGGTGATGGATATGTTGATATCCTAATGGTGGTGATGGTTTCATGAGTGTATATTATGTAAGAACCCTTGAATTGTGTACATTTAGTATTGTATGTACACCTTTTTACATGTCAATCTAGCTCAATAAAATGGTCTGTAAAAAATCTGGGGAAATCTGAATAAAGTATGTAGTTTAGTTGATAGTATTGTGCCAATATTAATTTCCTCATTTTGTTTATTAACCATGGTTATGAAAGAGTTTAACATTAGAGGAAACTGAGTGAAGGATATTTGAAACTGTCTGTGGTAACTTTGTGCTACCTTCTGTAAGGTTAACATTATTTCAAAATAAAGAATATTCAAAATTATTGTTTTTTAAATGGGAATTTTAAGTGGTTTCACTGACACCCTCTTCTTATGTTACACCTGGGAAAGACACCCCTACTCTATGTTTCTCTGTCCGGTCTTGTTTCCTCCATCATAGTACTTATGATTGTCTGTTATATGTCTTCTTCATGGTGGTACATAGTGTCTTGCACAATTACTGATTCACAAAAGCACACAATATTTATATAATGAATTTATATTTATGAGTATCTGAAATCCATTTTTAAGTATTTAGGAAAAGCACATATTAGGCTTATAACATTCTACGGTATACTCAATATCCAAATCCATCTATTTGGTTCAGATAAATGAAAGAATTATATCAAAATCAAAATGATTCCATTAGATTACTAAATTGGCTCAAATTTATTCCCCATACAGTATTTTATTAATACATAGAAAACAATTTGAGAAAGTTTTTCTTTGTAATTTGGTAAAGTAAGACCTTTAGTTTTTCCCAAACTCCAATCATTTTACTGAAGAATTATATTACAAAATTTGCATCTTAAACTTATTCTGTCTTGATTCAACAGTATAATAAGCTTTTATACATATATTTTTCCCTCCCAATTCCAGGAAAACTAATCAAAATCTTTTAATATAAATCCTGAATCTTCTAGGCACTTCTAACTCATTATATTGTAACATACCAATAATTCAATCATTTAAATTATTTCTAAACCTACTAAGTACTATTGTGATTACTTTTAAATAGGCCACATGGCAGTGTACCAATCATCCTGAGAAATGGAGTTTCATTAGTTTGAGTGAATGAAATTGCTTAAGAGAGGACTCATTCTTGCCTCAAAGGCAAACTCAGGAAGTAGATATAGAAATGCCCATAGGTTCCAGTAGTAGTCATAAAAAATGTATGTGATTATACCAAAATATTGAAGTAGGTTTTATAAATATTAAATAATAAACTTCACCACACTCTCTGGAGATTTGCTTTATACATTTTTAAGTACAAACAATTTCCTCATCTTTTCTGTCAGATATTTCTATGTTTGGGAACTAGAGTTCACTCATATATTGTTACATTATTCATATTCATTCTTTATGGTATATATCTTGTTTATTTATAGTAGAAATAGACTTCCACGCAATGTAAAGAGTCTAGTGTATGAAAAACAATGCTTCATTTTAATTTGTAGGAAATATAGAGAAGATAATTTAAAGTGATAATAATTTTTCAGTATTTATGAAATACACTATAAGATGATAGTGATGATAATAATGATGGTCTTGAGAAAGATGGTAATAATGTGTATTTTGCACAACACCCTATTTTGGACAATTTTCACCCTAGATAATGCTGTCATAATCCTCTAGCACAGAATGTGTGTTCAATAAATATTTGCTGTTGAACCATTGATATAGTGACTATTGGGCAGAGAAGAGCATTTTTGGCTTTTCAAATTAATATTGGCTTTATGGAATTACTGATTATGCTAATTGGATCAAATCCTAGAAGAGGTTGTTAAAAGATTATTCTTTTTGGTGGTTCTTTTTTTACTGAAGTATAATTGATTGATTTACAATGTTGTGTTATTTTCACATGTACAGCAAAGTGATTCAGTTATATATTATATATATAGGTATATATATATATATATATATATATATATATATATATATATATATATATTCTTTCCCTTATAGGTTATTACAAAGTATAAAGTATAGTTCCCTGTACTATACAGTGTGTCCTAGTTGGCTATCTATCTTATATATAGTAGTGTGTATATGTTAATCGCATGCCCCTAAAAGATGATTTCTGATGAAAGATACAAATCTTAATGCTGGAATCTGTTGTTAAGACTGCAGATATGAATCTAGTACTGGCTTTCATCATCTCATAACAGGGAAATGTATTCAATAATATCTTCATGCTGGAAAGAATTATCTGTATGACAAAGACCATAAATATGATCAAAGCAGGAGAGTGTCCTGAACTGGAGTCTTTCATTACTGGAACTAATTACTGTCTTACTATGTTAAGGACTTTACTTTCTTCTTAATGAAAGAAAATATTAATTAAATATCTTTTTTTTTAAAATGAGGAATCGTATAAGGACTTTTGAATATTTTATCAACAGGTTGAGAAAGAGATTTTATTTTATGTGAAACACTCATGGCCTAGTAAAGCCAAGTCAACACTATGCCCCGTCCCAGGCTAACTACCTCAATATTTTCTAAAGATATCAAGACATTTTGTACCTTTGGAAACAGGTCATATGTCCTTACAAATATACCCAGTAAATTTTCCAGATACTATGATCATTGAATTTAACTTTCTATTCCCTTAAAAAGCTTCCCCAGTATATTTTCCACTTTGACTTTAACAAAATGTACCAACTTAAAAAAAAAAAAAGAAAAAGCTGTGTAACTTTAAAGCATGAGAATACTAATAAAACAAAGTTTAATAAACGTGATAAAGAAGAGAGGGTCAAAGGAGAGTGTATGGCAGTGGATATTGCTAGAAAGTGAAGATTAAAAACAAAGATTATGTAAAAGCAAACTTGTAAGAGTAAGATTATAAATTCTGATCCATCATGTCTTTATCACAGATTGTGGTCAATTTCTGTGCCACAACAGTCTCCTGTAATTCTGCCTTCATCTCCTCTGCTCAGGAGCAGAGTCCAGGAGAAACGCAGAGGAGAAAAGAATAAGTTTAATTCCCTTTGTCTCATTACAGTGTGATGAGGCAGCATGATTCAGTGCAAAGATCACAAGCTTTGGAATCAGATGCATCTGCCCCTGAATTTTAAGTCTCTGCCTTAAATGAAAAGTCTTAACCATAAGCTTCAGAATGATATTGCAAACTATTTTAATCATGAAAACATGCAAATAAACATTGAGGCTAAATTTATGGAAAGGACACTGGAGTATTTAAAAGAACTAGAAAGTATTGATCAGTAAAGAATCAAGAAGTGAAGGAAAAAAGAGCAGATAGAATTTGTAAACCTTCATTCATCCACCTGACATTGATCTAAACTAGGTCTTACTTATCACAAATTGTTGAACAAGAGAACATAATTGGTTCTACTTGTTTTACACTTATCTATTCATCCATAGTTCGGTGGGTATGTTCATAAATGGCTTCTAGTGTCATAGCAAAGGAGGTTCTTCTACAAAGAAGTACAGAGTCCTTGCAAACACTCTAACAGAAGCCCACTACATTTAACTTATTAGCCCCTCAGTGAAAGGGTCTCATTTTATGTGTATAAGGGTCTAAAGAGGACCTCACTTAACATGATCCAGATATTTTAACTGTTAGATTAATTTGGTAATGATTATCAGTTTGTTTCTGCCTCCCTGTATCCACGTCCCTGTGTGCTATGAGTTTGACCTTCTTGCCTTTTAAAGGTGAAGTCTGATTCTCCAATACTTGAATATGGAATTGGACTTTGATTTGATTTTGCAATTTGCAAATAGTAGATATGATACACACTGGTACTCGAAGTGCTCTTTTGCACTGGGACGTGCCTTCTCTTGAAGATGGAAACCTTATTCTCCAGTGTGAACAAGTCTGGGCTAGGAGGATGCGAGAGATCTTCTGAGATATGCCAGCTCCCAACCCCCTCAGACATATGAGTGAGGTACCTTAGACCATCTGGCCTCAGTTGACTTGGGTCAGGCACAAAGAACTGCTAAAATCTATGAATCATGAGAAAATAATAAATGTTTGTGTTTTAACTTGCTTAGTGTTAGGGTACTTTGTTATGTAGTGTAAGTTGACTGATAGAAAAATTAGAAGTGTGGTGCTGCATAACAAAAATTCTAAAACATTTGGAAAGGGTAGTTGGTAGAAACTTGAAAAGCAGTGAGTAAACTCTTAGAAAAGTCTGGAAAATGGTGTGAAATCTGTTAATAGATGCTGGAAAATTAGTGAGGAAACTGCTATAGCAGGCTAAAAATATGATGTCTCACATTGCATAATGATGAAACAATTTAAAAATTCTCACTGTTGGTAACATGGAAGTTGGAAAAAAGCATTTCTAATAGACTTAGGGATCTGGCTAAAGCTATTTCTAGGCATCATGTTGAAATGTTCTATTGTCCTCTGTGTGATGCACATAAGGTATGGGAAGAGAGAGATGGACTAAAGAACACAGTTAAGCTGACTTTAGAGGAGATATACAGGAGCCAGGGTTTGCCTACTTGAAGAGTAAAACCCTTTCCTGTGTTCATTGTTTTGAAAGCAAAATATTCTTAAAGTAAGGAATCATGAGCTAAAGATCAAATAAAGGGATTACTTCCAGGTCCTTTTAAAAATACCTTTGGAAGATTTAGAGGAGTGTGTTGTAGACCTTCTAAGCAGGAGCTTAGAGGAAAAAGCTTCCAAGAATTTAAGGGTTGCCCCATAGCAATGTGGTGCATGGATAAATATATACATTTATTATATATACATATTTTATATGTATATACATGTACTATGAATTATTTAGAGGAAAGAAAGAAAAAAGATAGATGATAGACAAGATAGATGATAGAAAGTTAGATCATAGAGCTATAAAGATTCTCACTTTTTGAGGGAGGAAAGTAAAATGGAAAAAGGATGGTGATTAAATCTTAGGATAATTCTAGAGGAAGTTATTAAATACAAAGTGTATTTCAGTTATCTTTTACTACATGGCAAATTACCCTAAAGCTTAGAAATTTAAAACAACCATTTAATTTAGCTCTGCATTTTGTGGGATAGGGATTTATGGAGAGTTGACTGGAAGTTCTCACTTGCAATCCCACGTTGTTAAACTCAGATGCTGGCTGAGATACAAACTCAACAGGTCTGGACATCCACGATGGCTCTCACGGTCGCCGTTCACAATGGCTTTCATGAGAGGCCAACCGGAGCTGTCTGCTGAAGCGCCTACATGTGGCTCATCCAGCATGGCAGGTTCAGGGGCATCAGACACATCCCATGGAGATTCAGTATTTTGAAATACACTGTTGCAAAAGAACTAAGGAGAAAATGAATGCCTTTTTATGGCCTATGCTCAGTAGAAATTACTTTATCTGTCACAACTGAGTTCTTGTGGTATGGGTTGCTAATAATGATCAGGTAAGGAAAACATTCCAGGTCAGAGGTACTATTCTTGTGTATAACATGGGAGGGATTGACTACATATGTGTGGGTCTATTTCAAGACTCTATTGTGCTCCAGTGACCATTAATCAAATCTTTACACAACTATCACATTGTCTTGTTTAAAGTCTCATTGAAACTGCTTTTTCTTAAAATTAGAAAGTGTAAATCATCTAATTTTGTTGTTTTCACAATTGTGTTGGCATTTCTGTATGGATATTTAAATCAACATGTCAATTTCTACAAAAAAGCCTTTACAATTTTGATTGAGATTGTGTCAAATTCATAGACCACTTTTCAGAGAACAATATTGAGTCTAATCAATGAATGCACTATCTCTCCATTTATCTTCTTATTATTATCTTCTTAAAATTTGTCTCAGCAGTAGTCTGCAATAGTCTGCATGCTTCAGTGAATAGATAGTGCACATATTTGGTCAGCTTTATCTCTAAGTATTTCATATTTTAATACTTCCTAAATATTTTAATTTCTGATTATGTACTGCTAACATATAAAAATACAGGTTGAATTTTTATATTGTCCTAATTTATTGCAACTTTGTTAAATGCAAATTTATTAGTTTTAATAACTGCTTTGAAGATTCTGTAGGATTTTCAACATGAATTATCTCCACAGAGACAGTTTTAATTTTCCCTTTTTAATCTAGATATTTTTACTTCTTTTCCTTGATCTATTGCACTAGCTAGACCCTCTGGGACAATGTTAAATAGAAGCAGTGAAAGGAGATATTCTTGCCTTGCACCTAATATTAGACAGAATCACTGAATCTTTCACCATTAAGTATCTCGTTAGTTATTCATTTTACATAAATGCACATGAAAACAAAGGAATTCTGTTCTATTACTAACTTGCTATCATTTTTAGTATTTTGTCAACTATTTTTGCATTTTTCAGTAGCATGTTTTTTGTTTTCAGGCTGTTTATGTAATGAATTATATTGATTAGATTTCAAATGTTAAACTGATTTTGCATTATAGGGATGAACTCCACTTGGTTAAAACTTATTATCATTTTTTTATATTGTTAGATTCAATTGGCTAGAATTTTGTAAAAATATTTATATTTATGTTCATGATGGATTTCCTTTTTCCTTTTCTTGTCATGCCATTGTCTTATTTTGGTATTAGGGTAATTTTGATTTTGTAAAATGAGTGGGGAAGCATTTTCTCCTCTTTAAATTTTTCTAAGTGTTTGTGCAAAATTAGCATTATTTTATCCTTATGGACTTGATTGTGTTTACTCATGAATCCGTCTGGCCCTAACAATTTTTTGTGTGTGAATAGTTTAACTAAAAATTCTGTTTCTTTAATAGGTGTATTTCTATTTAGGTCATCTGTTTCTTATTAAGTTGACTTTGGTAGCTTTAGTCTTTCAGAGGATTTGCTTATTTTATCTAAGTTGTTGAATTTATTGACATAAAATTCAACATAATATTTTCATTATCTATTTAGTATCCACAGACTGTTTTAAAGCCATCTCTCTTTCCTATGGCTGGTAATCTATGTATCATTCTTTCTTTTTTTAAACTTTTTTTTAATTGAAGTATAGTTGATTTTCAATGTTGTATTAATTGTTTCAGGTGTAGAGCAAATTGATTCAGTTATATATATATATATATATATATATATATATATATTTATATATATATATATATATATATATATATATTTCTTTCTTTCTTTTTTTTTTTTTTTTAATTCTTCTCCCTTATAGGTAATTACAAAACATTGAGTATAGTTTCCTGTGCTATACAGTAAGTCCTTGTTGGTTATCTACTATATATATAGTAGTGTGTATATGTTAATCATTCTTTCTTGATCACTCTAGCTAGAGGTTTGTCAGTTTTATAGTTCTTCTCTAAAAACTATCTGTTAGTTTCTTTAATTTTCTACTTAAGCTCCACTCTCATCTTCATTATTTCTTGTCTTCTCCTTATTTTGACACTTTAAAATGTTTCATTATGTTCTGACTTAAATTAGTTCTAATGAGAAATCTACCATTATTCTTATTTTTGTTTTGCTGTATCTAATGTCTTTTACTTGTTCTGACTGATGTGAAAATTTCCTTTTATCACTGCTTTTTTAAAATTAGACAATTATGTGTCATGATGTAGTTTTCTTCAAGTTTGTTGTGTTTGCAATGCAATAAGAATCTTGGATTTGTGGGTTTATTTTTTTTCATCAAATTTTCAAAACTGCAGTTGTTTCTTCAAATATTTCTTCTACCACTCTCTTTTGTTTTGCTGACTTCACTCACATATATATATATTTATATATATATATATAACTTTTTGATGTTTCCTTAAATCACTGATACTTTGTTCCTTTCTTTTCCCAATCTTTTTTTCCCCTACGTTTCATTTTGGATACTTTCCAAAACACTCTTTCTTGCTGCACTACTTAATCTGCTGTTAATCCGATCCAGTGTATTTTTTTTAACATCATATATTATAGTTTTAATCCCTAGAAGTTAATTTTGGTCTTTTTCTAAATTTACAATATACTGTAATTTATTTAGGTTCAGTCTTCGGGCTTTTAAAGTATATGGAATATAGCCTTAATATAAAAATATTCTCATGTACTGATTTCCATTTCTGGGTTGGTATTGATAATTTTTACTAATCATTAAAGTTTGTATTATTTTGTTTAATGCTAAGAAAAGCTTATATGATTATTTAATATAATTTTATTTTCCCCAAATCAAACATAGATAGAATTCTATCAAAAGATACTTTACCTTAGCAATGACTTCTGAGGACTTTTTCCCCTTCAGCAAAATTATAGTCAATTTTCTTTAAGAACACATTAGTAATTATGTTATTTTATGCTATATATGGTTATTAATTTATAATTAATTCATAAAGCTTTATTATTTTGTAAATTATTAGTAGGAAACATTATATATATTAAGATTTTCAATATTTTCTGAAATCGAGACAGAGTGTCTTTACAATAAAATTTGGGGACAAATAATAAGATAATAAAGAAAATAGCAATTCCCAGAATGAAACTTTGATTTGTAGCTCCAAAATTAATCAAAAATAGTGAAATTTTATGTTAGCATCTTTTTTATTTGCCATGTACTCATAACTATCATTACAGTTATAACTGATCTGATTGACTAGATCAATATTTTAATCATTTCCACAACTATTTTTATGGATAGCATCCAAGAATCTCAGTCAAAATGTACTTAAATACCATAAAGACCTATTAACAACCCAGATATTTGTTCTGTACTGAGATGCCTTATGTACATTGGTTTAACATTTTTAGAAGAAATAATCAGTTTTCCCAGGTTTCATCTTCATTTTTTTTTTACTCTACATTGTCAAGCAGATGAACTCTCTACCTCCCTTGACTGTGGCTATTATTTCTTTTCTTGGAAAATTTTAGATTTACTCAAAATATGTTTTAATGACAGTTTTTGTCATCATCACTTTATTAAAGCTGCCTGCACTAAAAATGTTGTGACTTCCTGCCGCAAAGTGAGTGAACCTCCTACAAATCAGGGAGGCACAGAAAAGCGAGATGCTGTTTCTGCATTTAAATTCCTATATATATTTTAAATTTCTTCATTTCAGAAACTTGTTTTGTTTTGGCTTCCCATGATCCCTGGCCCTTGCTCAGAAGACCACAGACGGCACAGTCAGTTTTATGACATTTTCACTACTTCTTTAATGCCATGTCCCATGGCTCCTTCTCTTTATTTTCCAGAGAAGAAAAATTACAATCATGATGTCCTTTTATTTAGATGATTTCTTCATAGGCTATTTCTGGGCTTCACCTATTTCTCTGTAGCAGTGTTGTTCAAAGTGTGATCCAAGATCCCAGTGAATCCTCAAAACCCTTTCTGTAGATCTGCAAGATCAAATTATTTTCATAAAAGAAAGTAAGATGTCATTTGTTTTTTTTTGTTGTTGTTGTTTGTTTGTTTTTTTTTTTGCCTCAGTCTTTCACTGGCTATAAAATGTGCGACGTTACAGCAGACTGTATGCGTTATCAGATATGAGAATTCAACTTTTTTCTAAGTCACACATTAAATAAATCTGTGAAAATGTAAAACAATGAGAAAATCTAACAATTTCACTATCTCTCTAATATTTTTATTTGCTTAGAAGTAGAGTTAGTTTTTCATAAAGACTACATTATTTGTGTGCACAGATAAAGGACTTATTACTGTTCTTTTAAAATGATTTAATTTATGACAAAGTAAATATCTGTTTTAAGTTCTATTGTGGTAAACTTCCATAGATATAACCAGCGATGTGTTTGAATGGGCTTGCACAGGCTTTTGTGAGATAATTGTGCACACCTCTTTCCAATTGTATGATCAGTGACATTTTATTGGTAGCTTGAAATTGAATATAGTGGAAGTATTAGCCCCACAGAGGTCAGCAAATGCTATAAATCAAGGTTTGTTCACACAGTCCCCACCCCCAATCCTCAAGCTTTTGAATAAATATTTGCCACATCATTGGCTGTAACCCACAAAATCCTGAGACCAAAATTTTGGGTTCCTGAGACCAAAAAGTTTGAGAACCATGGCTCCAGACCACCTTTCATGGCATTGCCACCCTAAGTCAGTTTGGAAAGTAATAAATGTTTTATTAACAAAATCTTCCGATTTCCAACTTCCAAACCTCTTTGGCAATGTTGTAGAAATATAAGTGTGCATTGGTCTAATTTTGTCTCAGATCTACATATATCAAACTGATCATATGCTGGGGAAGTTTGGCCGCTAAAATTACGGCTCTTTCAATAATAGTTTTGGGTGTTTAATTCTTGATAGAAAAAAAAAAAAAACATAAAACTATTACATATCACTTATTTTAAAAAGGAAAACATATTTTGTTGAATCTTTTCAGAGAATATGAAGATTCTATTTTATTTGGGAAATTGTAGATTCAGTAAATGTTTGTCAAAGTCAGGAATGGATCTAGTTATACTCATGTATTATCATTTTTAAAATGAGTATTTTAAAGTATAGAAACTTTATATTTTGAGGATGCTGAGTAAACATGAATTTTAAAATGGCAAGTTAAGGTTTACAACACTTTCCCTAATAAGACTCATTTTTCATAGGATGACAGGGGAGGAAATTGAAATCTGTTGCTCATTTTATAGCTGAGCAAACTTCTAAGAGGTAAACTTATTCACTTATTTCACATGATTCCCTTTGTAAATAACTTGTTTAGAGCCTATGGGATTTAGCAATCTGTATCAATGAATGTACATCCCTTGTGAAGTGATATAGTTTATTATGACCCACTTATATATTGCTTACCTTTAAACTCTGTTTTCACCACTTTTTCTCTTACAGCTCATTCAGTTTATTTTTTAGCTGCTGATAAATACCTGGACAAAATTTTAAATTACCACCAAAATTGTTGTTCAAAATACTGATTATCAAATATCAGACACATGAATTATCCTTAATTGCTTTATAAATATATCTCACTGTGACAAAAAACATACTGATAATCTTTGTAATCTAGTCCTTTATCTTTAGCTTTTATTTTCCTATGAGAACTAATTTAATTTGTAATATATTGGAATTAGAATAATATGGAATTCCCATTTTTGTAAATCAAAATAATGCTTTAGAAACAATTTAACCTAATTTTATATATATATATACATATATATATATATACAAAAATATATTCATACACATATGTGTATACAAATATATGTAAAATACAAATTTGTATTAAGATTATTAAAAAATCCATTGGCTTACTTGCTTTTCACTATAAATTTTCAAAAATAACAGATTTGCTAAATCAGACTGTAATGTAAGATTTTAGCAATACTATGTCTTGTTAATGGTATTTAAATTAAATTTTTAAGAAATAGGAAAATCACTGAGAATAATACAAGTGTACCACAATTTTTTACAAGTGGTTTACATTTTAACTGAGTCAAATTTCAATCTCCATTTTATTAATTGATTCACACTTAACAGAAATAAATATTGTAATAATCGAGAAATTTTCTTGAATCAGCTTGCAGCCGTGCTTGCTTCTCAGCATACTTGTTATTTTTATCACAGTTCTACAGTCATTATTATTTATACTACATTGATTGAAGCCTCCATCATGTGACATTATTGCTTCCAGGTACACCTACACTTCAGTTTACTAATTAGTCTACTTAATCCATCCATCTCCTTCTCACCCTTCTGTCCAATGCTATTTTGTGGAGTGCACATAAGTGATCTCTATACATTACAGACTATACATCATAGTGTTACTTTCTGTCGTTGTTAATAATGCTGCTGAGTAAAAGGACACCAACAAATCTATTAAAATTATTGATCATAGATTTATCTGATTTTTCTAACTTCAAATAATAAAAAATGCCAGTAATTCTACATTTGAGTTTGTGTTTCAGTATTTTCCAAGTGTATAATAAAAAGTGCAGTCCTTATAGATCATTTATTTTTAAAGTATAGGTTCAGATCCAGACTCCTTCAAAGTGTATGATCTTGGACAAATTAAGCTTTATAAATTAGAGTACCCCTTCTTACAGTTGTACTCAATAATGTAACTGATTTCACTGTATTTAATTTAAATAATTTATTAAAACCTTTACTGTCTAGACTGGCAAGTTTCAAGTTCAAAATATACTATTATTTATTTTTATTAAAAATATGATAAAAACAACACAATTTTTTTAGTCCACATAGTAAAATGTAATACCTGTAGCTCTTATTATATGATTTGAAAAGTTATTTGATAAAACATCTAAGGAAAATTTCTTTACTAAATTAGAAATTTAGAAATTTCTTTACTAAATTAGAAAATAAAATAAATGAAGTTAACAGTATGCCTAATCTTTATGCATTCATTAATTTATTAATTTCAAAAACATTTATTGGGTTCCTACCATGTGTCAGAAGTTACACTTACACAGATGAAGACTAAGGAATGGCTATGACCTTAAGTTCTACTGGGACATTTATAGTACAGCAAGGTAACACATTTCTTCTAATAAAACTTCTCCATGTTAATCAGAAATGGCAATTTTTACAATAGGAATGATTGTCACATGGAATAATAAGAATCACCTGTAGCTATTCTACATTAATTAATAAATTCTGAACCACTATCCTACAAATGAATTTGTACTTAAAATACCTTGTTTTTCTTTTAGTAACATCATGATTCAAGATAACCACCCAGAAAATGTATGTATCAAATTAGAGAAAACTCAACATACTGTCCACTATACTCTAGTGTACCTCACATCAGCTGTATCAGTCAGCTACTAAGTCTCATTAATTCATTTTACAAATGAGGAAATTGAGGTAAATAGAGAAAGAAAGGAAGAAAATGTGGATTAGTGTTAAGGTGAAAAAAAGAAAGCAATACATATTTTAAAATAAAATGAAACAAAGCAAACCAGAATAAGAATGATGGAATATGTTGAGGAGTATCTTTAACTCAACTTTGAGGATCCGAGGACTAGAAAGAGACATGAGGTGAACACAGTTTTGCTACTGCGAAAGAAACTTCTGGGACTTGAGTCATGAGAAGGAAACATTCCTTTTCAAAAAGATGGTTGGAAAGAGACACTGAAATGCTATTTAAACACAGGCAGATTTAAATGTGTTGTACAGAATATGCACACAAATATTTTGAAGGAAGATGACAAAGAAAGGAACAATTACATCTAAATGTTAGTTCAAAGGGAATTGTACGTGGTAGCTGTCCTGTTTTTCCTTTGTGTGGGCATCTACACATTTATTTTTCTCCTTTCTCAGGCTGTCAGTATTTGATGGTCTCAGAGACTTGAAATTATCCTGTTATCAAGACAAACTGATTTGTTTTTTAAAGGACCTTTTAGAAGATGAAAAAACACTTTTATATTTTATTTCCTTAATTTAATCAGAAGGGAGACAATGTTTATTTCTCTCATTTCTTACTTCTTTTTTTTTTTTTTTTTAATTAATTTATTTATTTATGGCTGTGTTGGGTCTTCGTTTCTGTGAGAGGGCTTTCTCTAGCTGTGGCAAGCGGGGGCCACTCTTCATCGCAGTGCGCAGGCCTCTCACTATCGCGGCCTCTCTTGTTGTGGAGCACAGGCTCCAGACACGCAGGCTCAGTAATTGTGGCTCATGGGCCCAGTTGCTCCGCGGCATATGGGATCTTTCCAGATCAGGGCTCGAACCCGTGTCCCCTGCATTGGCAGGCAGATTCTCAACCACTGCGCCACTAGGGAAGCCCTCATTTCTTACTTCTAATAATACACTTCACTGTCTTTTTTTTTTTTTTTTTTTTTCACCCCTTAGGATCTTGGGGGGAAATTAACAACAGCCAACAGCAACATATTCCATCTTTGTAAGAGACATGCTTTGGCTCTAATGCCCTTTGAGCTCTGGGAGAAAGGGCAGTGTTATTCTGGCTTTACATACCACATGACATTCTTCTGACTATATTTGAATATGGAAACCTATAAAGCACATTTTTTTTTGCCAACCATATATTAATTAACTTATTTTTACTTTTATACAAATTTTAAAGGTTACTTTCCATTTACAGTTTTTACAAAATATTAGCTATATTCCCCGTGTTGTACAGTACATCCTTGAGCCCACCTTACACCCAATAGTTTGTACCTCCCACTCCCCCACCCCTATATTGCCCCTCTCCCACACTGGTAACCACAACTTTGTTCTCTATGTCTGTGAATTTTCTTCTTTTTGTTGTTTGTTTGTTTTAGACTCCACACATAAGTGATGTCATACAGTATTTGTCTTTCTCTGTCTGGCTTAATTCTCTTAACATAATGCCCTCCAAGTTCACCTATGTTGCTGCAAATGGCAAAATTTCATTTCATTCTTTTATTTGGCTGAGTAGTTTTCCATCGTGTATATATATATATATATATATATATATATATATATATATATATGTGTGTGTGTGTATATATATATATATATATATATATATATATATACACACATATATATATATAACATCTTCTTTATCCATTCATCTGTTAATGGACACTTAGATTGTTTCCATATCTTGGCAATTGTAAATAATGCTGCTATGAACATTGGGGTGTATGTGTCTTTTTGAATTAGTGTTTTTTTTTTTCTTTTGGATATATACAAAGGAGTGGAATTGCTGGGTCATATGATAGTTCTAATTTGAGTTTTTTTAGAAACCTCCCTACTGTTTTCCACAGTGGCTGCACAAATTTACATGCCCACCAGCAGTGTACGAGGGTTCCCTTTTCTCCACATCTTTGCCAACATTCGTTATTTGTGTTCTTTTTGATAATAGCCATTGTGACAGGTGTGAGATGATATCTCATTGTGGCTTTGATTTGCATTTCCCTGATGATTAGCCATGTTGAACATCTTTTCATGTGTCTTTTGGCCATCTGCATTTCCTCTTTGGAAAAATGTCTATTCAGTTCTATACAGCTTGACTGAAAGCATGTGATGGAAAGAAAAACTTCCCTGAATTGACTAACATTTTAAATGATCACATAAACAGCATTGTCATGCACTTAAAAAAAGAAGCCAGAAAAACAGCATTGTTACTTAAAATGAAAGGAGATCAATATTTTGTAAGCATATACACAATAAAAATCTAGCATTAATTACACAGCACTCCAAGAGATTTCTGACAAAGGAATGTCTCAGACCCATTTCTAAGTGGGAATGGAGGGAAATACATGCTTATGTATTACATTAGGGCCATGTTTAATGCACATGGTATTTACTATGTTTTTTATTTTTATTAATTGTCTAACTTCAATAAATAAGTTATTTGAAGTCAGACTTAGAGAACATTTAACTTCCCTTGTAATCTTCAGTGCCATTCAGTATATGGCTCTATGTTTCCTAAGTCTAGTCACTCTGAATTAAGAATGTGTAAAAAGCTCTGGTGTTATAGTCAGTGGGGCAAGACATGACATTTGCTAACATAACACAGAAAGCAACTTAATTTCAGTGATCTGAACAGATGGAAGCTTCTCTCTCTAACAAAATGGCAGAGGGGCATGTAAACCCTTTCTCCATAGCACACAGGTCAGGGAAGAAAGATGGAATCCGGAGTAATCTGGACAAAACACAGAAGAAAAGTCATTCTGGATAGAATGGAACTTATGTCAGGCAAACATACAAAAATAACAAAGGAATGAAATTACTTATGTTCCAGAGTTGGATAGATCTCTATATATTAGTACAGTGGGAACAAGAGTGGCACAGACTAAAAATTTTATTCCATAAGTATGAAATCAGATTCAAAAAGCAGTCCAAGGAATATATTCTATTGCAGGCTGCATGAAACATGGAAGAATATGGAGTGTAAAAAGCAAAACATAGTGAAGGATGACTAATTTGAGAATCACTATACTTCCTCTTAAAAAGTCCTTAGGCAAAAGAATCTGTAATTATCTAGTTAAATATGGAAGTAAGTAGCTGAATGAAACTTACAATATTTACAGTTTTATATACATACATGTTTATATGCCCCATATCCACAGGGATAATTTAATATTTTCAAATTAACACTTAAATGACAATATTTTATATTTACATTTCATTTTGGAAAAAAAAGCATACCTAAAATTAACTCAAATATGATTCTGGGAAATGTAAAAGATGATTCCTTAACAAGAGTTATTACTCTCTGAGTATTCTACATTTATACTTTGTATTAAAAGACATGACAAAATACATTTAATCAAGTAAACAGTGGAAAATGTGTTTAATGAGTCAATAGATAAATGAATAAAAAAACATATTTTGACATAATAGAAAGACAATTGCATTGATTTCATTTATTTCACAAATACTTGTTGAGTTCTCATTTATACACTTACAAAAAAATCACCCTCAATGTTTCTCTTCAAGGTAAAGTGAACGTTTTAATAATGAATGTAAAAGTAATAATTGTTCAAAGGAAACTCTGGCAAAAGGGAAAACTTTTAAAAAGATGTGTTTGGGGCACCTCTCTATTGTTACATGATTTTATAGAGAAGCATATATTTCCTCATATTGGAGACAGAAATTTCTACCTCTTTTTTAAAAATATACTGATTGATGATTTTTAATGTATTTGAACCATTTGTTATAAATATGAACATACTATACTTTTTTTTTTTCAGAAATAATATTGATGTTTAAATGGATGGAAATTTGCCAACTAAATTATAACATAAATTTTCCATTTTGCTACATATGATTGAAAAATTTTATTATGACATTTACAGTTAACAGAGTGTTTCTTTTGTATGACCTATATAACTTTTTCAACTATAGCATCCATTAAAACTATGTATTTAAGTCAACTGAATAAAAATTATTGTGCTCAATATAATTATTATTCCAGCTACAAATATTTGCTTGTATGAGCAAAGACAGGAATCTTGAATTATAAATGTATTTTGAAAACACATTTATTATTTATTCTTTTCTCTATATTTAATTTTTAGGTATAAATTAAAATTAACTTTTTGAATAGAGTAAGGAAACAAACTTTGGAGACTACAGGACTAATATGTAACCCAAATCTTTTTAGGAGACAAATCCATGTGAATTGTATATTAACTTATTTGGTGAAAAAGTGGAATGCTTTTGACAAGAAAATATTCTACATTCCTATGATAAACTAATTGAGGAAATGGACAAAGGAGGTCAAATAAAATGCTTCAAGGACACTGTCAGCCAGCCTGAAGCCATGGGATGCTGGGGCAGACAGCTGGGAAACAGTGGTACCTGACAGTACCAGCTGGCATCTAACAACCAGAGAAAGAACAGTTCATACACTCTAAGGAACAAACTGAAAGTATTAACAGAGAGAGCAAAGGAAAGGCATGTAAAGCAAGGTCTGGCCTTTAATGGAGTCTCACTTAGCAAAATCAGTACACAAAACACAAGGAAAGATTACAAATTACACAGATTCAGTTTTTGCCTTTTAAACTCAATTTAAAGAAGAAATCTGTGACCTATAATTACTGTTTTAATTTAACTTGCAGTAGGAGAAAAATTATTAATAGTTTCTTAGAAATATTATTAAAATAGAAGTAAAAATATAATTTAAATAAAACTTTCCTTTATTTACTTTTCATAAAACTACAGATCAATTTCCTATAGTGTTCAAATACAATACTGTTTTATAGAAATCCATTTTGAAATACAGATCAATTTCCTATAGTGGTCAAATACAATACTGTTTCATAGAAATCCATTTTGATTTAAAATCAGTAACCACGAATGTAGTTATTTATTTCTCTATAGGAATTAAAAGCAATACGTATTACTTGTTTAAAATTAACTTTCTTCTATAATTAATAAACTCCAAGGTAAAATAAGAGGCATCAGAGCATATAGGTTAAAAAAAAAAAACAAAAAAAAAAACAAAAAAAAAAAACTTTAAAGTAAAATACTAGAGATAGTTAAACTAAATGACAACAAAACTACAAATAATTAACTGAAATATACCATATAGGGGAATATGTTTAGATTTCCAGTATGACTTAAAAACCAAAGTGAAGAAAGTTTAAAATAATTGCCTTGTGAAGTGATGTCTAGCTTATTTAGAATCATTTAATCACTAAAACCATAGCTTTGATCAATAACCAGACTTTTACCATGAATTATCTGGACAGTATCCTCAACTCTTCATTCCATTTGGTCACAAAAATTTAAAAAAAGAATGAAAATTTTGTATTTTGATGTATACTTCTTGATGCCAAATTGGTTGCATGCAGAGGAAATAGATAGGGCCAATTTGTTCTTAACTAGAATGGCTTTCTGTCTGTTTTAGATGATTTTAGATTCAGAATGAGAGCTTATTCATAAGGGATTTTGAGGCAAACATGGTATCATGTGGAGCATTTGGGTGGCCTTTACTAACTGATCTTCAAGAGAGTTAACAACTCTTGCTGGTAGCTGCCCTGATTGTTATGGATAGAGATATAAAGCCATATGGATTTTTAGAGGACTATTAGTAAAGCAGAATCCACAGAATAGTATCTGTGCCTGTTAATTTTGTCTTCAAGGATATCAAGGCACCCCCATTTGTTAGCTATGTGGATGAAGGCATACACCCCATACTTAGATGTCTACTTTGGTAGTTTTATCCAGGATATATGCTGCTATCTTATGACCTTTAAAAAAGAAGAAAGATAACAATACAAACTTAAAAGTAGATTATACCCTATAAATATATAAGGTATTTAATGATAAGGCTCTATCAACAGGCAAATGACAAAAGTAGAATACTTGAATAAACAGGCATAATTATTTACTAATCTTGTGTGTAACTATGTGGATTCTGGTTCCAAAATCTAACTTTTCTCACATGATTTCACCATCTAATTGAAAAGGAAACTGTCATAACTCCATCTCTCTACCACATCCAAGGATTCAATTTTTCCCATAGCAAAACTTAATTCACTGAGCCACACACCAACCTACATATATATTACTTCTTTAGAGATAATATAATTTGATTTTTAAGATGCCTATCAGGATCAGGCTTATAAATCATTGTCCTTAATCCAACTAAAGGCTTTCTTTTCCAAACATAATAAGACTGAACCAGAAGCGAAGGGTCATTGTAATAACATAACAATTGTAATAATGTGTAAAATACGTAATAGAGGTTAAATTTTAATTCTAAAAATCAATTAATCACATGAGCTTAGAAGAATAGTCTATTCTGTTTAGAATCCTGTTATCTATTTTGTATTGATCTTTGTTATCACCGTTGTTTTAATCATCATTTTTATCATCACCATCTTCATCGTCACTCTCACCATCAAATGTTTTATAGTGCTTTTTCTGTGAAATCATCACTAAGCTAGGCACTTTGTGTACAGTGAGTCATGAAATCTACCCAACCACATGCAACTGGTATTATTATTCCCAAGGTAGAGAAGAGGAAAATAGTACTCATAAAAAATGGGTAATTTGATAATTCATGGAAGACCGTGGATTTAAACTGTTCTTCTTAATCCAATACCAAATTACTTTCTACTACATCATGCTGAAAGTAAAGAATGATACTGATCTCTATTACTACTTAGAATTCTAAAAGCATGTAACATGTTGAAATTTAAATTCAGCATGTTTGTTCATGTAATTTTTTTCTCTGTCAATGCCATTGGCATTCTCTTCATCTTTTGATTTTCCCTATTTCATGCCACAATGTACTTTGTAATAATATTGCCCACACATTTAATTGACTTACTTGTTGATAGACAAGAAGACCTAAGGATAAGCAACTTCTGCAGACTAATGGACAGTAGAAAATTTCCCAGATGCCATTAAGAAAATCATAGAGGAGAAAGGACATCTACCTGAACAGATATTTAATGCAGACAAAAGAGCCGTATTCTGGAAAAAAAATGCCACAAAGGATATTTATTAGTAAGAAAGAGAAGTGAGGAGTTAAGGCAGGAAGATATAGGCCAACTCTATTGTTTTGTGCAAATGCAGTCAGGTTTACGGTCAGGACTGACCTTATCTGTAAAGCTGCTAACCCCAGAGCCTTGAAGGGAAAAGATAAACAGCAGCTGCCAGTCTTCTGGTTGTACAACAAGAAGGCCTGAACAATGAGAACACTTTTCCTGGATTGGTTCCGTTTATGCTTTGTCCTTGAAGTCAGAAAGTACCTTGCCAATAAGGGACTGCCTTTTAAAGTCCTTTTGATATTGGACAGTGCCCCTGGCCACCCAGAACCCCATGAGTTCAACACCAAAGGTGTCAAAGTGGTCTACGTGCCCCCAAACACGATGTCTCTAATTCAGCCTCTGGATCAGGAGGGCCATAAAGACCTTTAAGGCTCATTGCACAGGTACTCTATAGAAAGGATTGCCAATGGTATGGAAGAGAACCCTGGTAGAGAGAACATCATGAAAGTCTTGGAGGGTTACACCATTGAAGATGCCAGCAATGTTATAGAAAAAGCTGTGAAAGGCATCAAGCCCTCAAAATAAACTCCTGCTGGAGAAAACTGTGTCCAGATGTTGTGCATGACTTCACAGGATTTAGAACAGAGTCATTCAAGGAAATTATGAGAGAGACTGTGGATATGGCAAAAAAAAAAAAAAAAAAAAAAAAAAGGTAGAGGGTGAAGTGTTTCAAGATATGAATCTTGGAGAAATTCAAGAATTATTAGAAATCACACCAGAGGAATTATCAGAAGATGACTTGACAGAGGAAAGTGCTTCCAAATCAATGCCAGATGATGAGGAGGAAGACACAGAAGAAGCAGTGCCAGGAAACAAACTGACATCAGACAATCTGGCAGAAGGATTCCAGTTATTCAACACTGCTTTTGACTTCTTTTATGACGTGGATCTTTCAATGATCTGGGCACTGAAACCAAAACAAACAGTGGAACAAGGATTGGTGGTACTGTAAAGAAACATTTTCACAGAAATGTAAAGGTGAAAAAGCCAGACACTATGATTGCATTTCAGTAAAGTTACACTGAGTGTGCCTGCCTCTCCTGCCTTCTCTTCCTACACTTCTGCCACCCCTGAGACAGCAGTACCAGCCCCTTCTCTCCTTCCTCCTCAGCCCAATCAACATGAAGACAACAGGATGAAGACCTTTATGTTCATCCACTTCCACCTAATGAGCAGTAAATCATCATCATGCTGCATACTTAATAAAGTTATCTGTTGTGTATGTGTGTCTGTCTTCATATGAAAATCTAATAAATGTACAGCAAGAACTGAATGAGATGTTTCGGTGTCATCATCATCATCATCATTGGATTGTGTAGCACATCTTGTGCAAGAGTTGTATTGTAGAGGATAGCCTATCCTTACATAGGCATAAAGTGAGTGATATTTAATGTAAAATTAATAATGTGTAAGTTTTCTTACTCTTTTATAATTCTGCTTTCAAAGAATCACATAACATTACAGTATGCCCACACCCTCATAACTGGAGAAACTACATATCAGCCTATCGTCACAGGTAGGTGTTTTGTTATTTTTAACTTTCCAATACTGTATTATGAATATGACAGTAATACTGTATGCCATAAAATTTTATAATGACTCATTCATTAGTGTATAGGCTAAGCTATTGTGAAGCAATCATATCGATTACACTAGGCTACCATAAAGCAATAGTATTGCTGCTTCTTCATTATCAGTGCATGAATTGCAGTACCTGTAAATAATTATGAGTTTCTTTTTCATATTATCTTTTCATTTATGATGTCTAGTTTTAGGAATACATACAGCAGATACCGTGTTTGTATATATAAGACAATATTGATGTAGATGCTGACAGATGACTCATTATGTAAGCAGGTGATGTGAGCTTACGGTATTGATATAGTACAGCACTAAAAAGGTATTTTCTCTTCCTTATTAGTTTCTTCTTTTTTTTAACATCTTTATTAGAGTATAATTGCTTTACAATGGTGTGTTAGATTCTGCTTTATAACAAAGTGAATCAGTTACACATATGTCCCCATATCTCTTCCCTCTTGCATCTCCCTCCCTCCCACCCTCCCTATCCCACCACTCTAGGTGGTCACAAAGCACCGAGCTGATCTCCCTGTGCTATGCGGCTGCTTCCCACTAGCTACCTATTTTACGTTTGGTAGTGTATATATGTCCATGCCACTCTCTCACTTCGTCCCAGCTTACCCTTCACCCGCCCAAACCTCAAGTCCATTCTCTACTAGGTCTGCATCTTTATTCCCATCTTGCCCCTAGGTTCTTCTGACAATTTTCTTTTTACATTTTTTTTTAGATTCCATATATATGTGTCAACATACGGTATTTGTTTTTCTCTTTCTGACTTACTTCACTCTGTATGACAGACTCTAGGTCCATCCACTTCACTTCACTACAAATAACTCAGTTTCATTCCTTTTTATGGCTGACTAATATTCCATTGTATATATGCGCCACATCTTCTTTATCCATTCATCTGTTGATGGACACTTAGGTTGCTTCCATGTCCTGGCTACTGTAAATAGAGCTGCAATGAACATTTTGGTACATGACTATTTTTGAATTATGGTTTTCTAAGGGTATGTGTCCAGTAGTGGGATTGCTGGGACATATGGTAGTTCTATTTTTAGTTTTTTAAGGAACTTCCATACTGTTCTCCATAGTGGCTGTATCAATTTCCATTCCCACGAACAGTGCCAGAGAGTTCTTTTTTTTCCAAACCCTCTCCAGCATTTCTTTTTTGCAGATTTTTTGATGATGGCCATTCTGACTGGTGTGAGATGATATCTCATTGTAGATTTGATTTGCATTTCTCTATGATTAATGATGTTGAGCATTATTTCATGTGTTTGTTGGCAATCTGTATATCTTCCTTGGAAAAATGTCTATTAAGGTCTTCTGCCCATTTTTGGGTTAGGTTGTTTGTTTTTTTAATATTGAGCTGCATGAGTTAATGTATGTTTTGGAGATTAAACCTTTGTCAGTTGCTTCATTTGCAAATATTTTCTCCCATTCTGAGGGTTGTCTTTTCGTCTTGTTTATGGTTTCCTTTGCTGTGCAAAAGCTTTTACGTTTCATTCAGTCCCATTTCTTTATTTTTGTTTTTATTTCCATTTCTCTAGGAGGTGAGTCAAAAAGGATCTTGCTGTGATTTATGTCATAGAGTGTTCTGCCCATGTTTTCCTCTAAGATTTTGAAGGTGTCTGGCCTTACACTTAGGTCTTTAATCCATTTTGAGTTTATTTTTGTGTCTGGTGTTAAGGAGTGTTCTAATTTCATTCTTTTACATGTAGCTGTTCAGTTTTCCCAGCACCACTTATTGAAGAGGCTGCCTTTTCTTCACTGTATATTCTTGCCTCCTTTATCAAAGATCAGGTGACCATATGTGTGCGGGTTTATCTCTGGGTTTTCTATCCTGTTCCATTGATCTTTATTACTGTTTTTGTGTCAGTACCATACTGTCTTGATTACTGTACCTTTGTAGTATAGTCTGAAGTCAGGGAGCCTGATTCCTCCAGCTCTGTTTTTCTTTCTCAAGATTGCTTTTGCTATTCAGGGTCTTTTGTGTTTCCAATACAAATTGTGAAATCTTTTGTTCTACTTCTGTGAAAAATGCCATTGGTAGTTTGATTGGGATTGCATTGAATCTGTAGATTGTTTGGGTAGTAGAGTCATTTTCACAATGTTGATTCTTCCAATCCAAGAACATGGTATATCTCTCCATCTATTTGTATCATCTTTAATTTCTTTCATCAGTGTCTTATAATTTTCTGCATACAGGTCTGTTGTCTCTCCTTAGGTAGGTTTATTCCTAGATATTTTATTCTTTTTGTTGCAATGGTAAATGGGAGTGTTTTCTTAATTTCACTTTCAGATTTTTCATCATTAGTGTATAGGAATGCAAGAGATTTTTGTGCCTTAATTTTGTTTCCTGCTACTTTACCAAATTCATTGATTAGCTCTAGTAGTTTTCTGGTAGCCTCTTTAGGATTCTCTATGTATAGTATCATGTCATCTGCAAACAGTGACAGCTTTACTTCTTCTTTTCCGATTTGGATTCCTTTATTTCGTTTTCTTCTCTGATTGCTGTGGCTAAACACTTCCAAAACTATGTTGAATAATAGTGGTGAGAGTGGGCAAGCCTGTCTTGTTCCTGATCTTAGTGGAAATGGTTTCAGTTTTTCACCATTGAGGACGATGTTGGCTGTGGGTTTGTCATATATGGCCTTTGTTAGGTTGAGGTAAGTTCCCTCTATGTCTACTTTCTGGAGTGTTTTTATCATAAATGGGTGTTGAATTTTGTCAAAAGCTTTCTCTGCATCTATTGAGATGGTCACATGGGTTTTCTCCTTCAGTTTGTTATTATGGTGTATCATGTTGATTGATTTTCGTATATTGAAGAATCCTTGCTTTCCTGGGATAAAACCCACTTGATCATAGTGTATGATCCTTTTAATGTGCTGTTGGATTCTGTTTGCTAGTATTTTATTGAGGATTTTTGTATCTATGTTCATTAGTGATGTTGGCCTGTAGTTTTCTTTCTTTGTGACACCTTTGTCTGGTTCTGTGATCAGAGTGATGGCGGCCTTGTAGAATGAGTTTGAGAGTGTTCCTCCCTCTGCTATATTTGGAAGAGTTTGAGAAGGATAGGTGTTAGCTCTTCTCTAAATTTTTGATAGAATTCACCTGTGAAGCCATCAGGTCCTGGGCTTTTGTTTGTTGGAAGATTTTTAATCACACTTTCAATTTCAGTGCTTGTGATTGGTCTGTTCATATTTTCTATTTCTTCCTGGTTCAGTCTCGGCAGGTTGTGCATTTCTAAGAATCTGTCCATTTCTTCCAGGTTTTCCTTTTATTGGCATAGAGTTGCTGGTAGTAATCTCTCATGATCGTTTGTATTTCTGGAGTGTCAGTCGTTACTTCTCCTTTTCCATTTCTAATTCTATTGATTTGAGTCTTCTCCCTTTTTTCCTTGATGAGTCTGGCTAATGGTTTATCCATTTTGTTTATGTTCTCAAAGAACCAGCTTTTAGTTTTATTGATCTTTGCTATCGTTTCCTTCATTTGTTTTCATTTATTTCTGATCTTTATGATTTCTTTCCTTCTGTTAACTCTGGGTTTCTTTGTTGTTGTTCTTCTTCTTTCTCTAATTGCTTTAGGTGTAAGGTTAAGTTGTTTATTTGAGATATTTCGTGTTTCTTAAGGTAGGCTTGTATAGCTATAAACTTCCCTCTTAGAACTGCTTTTGCTGCATCCCATATGTTTTGGTTTTCTGTGTTTTCATGATCATTTGTTTCTAGGTATTTTTGGATTTCCTCTTTGATTTCTTCAGTGATCTCTTGGTTATTAAGTAGTGTGTTGTTTAGCCTCCATGTGTTTGTATTTCTTAACAGATTTTTTCCTGTAATTCATATCTAGTCTCATAGCATTGTGGTCAGAAACGATACTTGATACGATTTCAATTTTCTTAAATTTACCAAGGCTTCATTTGTGGCCCAAGATATGATCTATCCTGGAGAATATTCCATGAGCACTTGAGAAGAAAGTGTATTCTGTTGTTTTCGGATGGAATGTCCTATAAATATCAATTAAGTCCATCTTGTTTAATGTATCATTTAAAGCTTGTGTTTCCTTATTTATTTTCATCTTGGACGATCTGTCCATTGGTGAAAGTGTGGTGTTAAAGTCCCCTACTATGATTGTGTTACTGTTGATTTCCCCTTTTATGGCTGCTCGTATTTGCCTTATGTATTGTGGTGATCCTATGCTGGGTGCATAAATATTTACAATTGTTATATCTTCTTCTTGGATTGATCCCTTGATCATAATGTAGTGTCCTTCTTTGTCTCTTGTAATAGTCTTTATTTTAAAAGTCTATTTTGTCTGATATAAGAGTTTCTACTCCAGCTTTCTTTTGTTTTTTTTTTTCCATACCTCACTTTCAGTCTGTATGTGTCCCTAGGTCTGAAGTGAGTCTCTTGTAGACAGCATATATACGGGTCTTCTTTTTATATCCATTCAAGCAGTCTATGTCTTTTGGTTGAAGCATTTAATCCATTTACATTTAAGGTAATTATCAATATGTATGTTCCTATTATTATATTCTTAATTGTTCTTGGTTTATTATTGTGGGTATTTTCCTTCTCTTGTGTTTCCTGCCTAGAGAAGTTCCTTTAGCATTTGTTGTAAAGCTGATTTGGTGGTGCTGTATTCTCTTAGCTTTTGCTTGTCTGTAAAGGTTTAAATTTCTCCGTCAGATATGAATGAGATCCTTTCTGGTTAGAGTAATCTTTGTTGCAGGTTTTTCTCTTTCATCACTTTAATTATGTCCTGCCACTCCCTTCTGGCTTGCAGAGCTTCTGTTGAAAGATCAGCTGCTAACCTTATGGGGAATCCCTTATGTGTTACTTGTTGTTTTTCCCTTGCTGCTTTTAATATTTGTTCTTTGTATTTAATTTTTGATAGTTTGATTAATATGTGTCTTGGCATGTTTCTCCTTGGATTTATCCTGTATGGGACTCTCTGTGCTTCCTGGACTTGTTTAACTATTTCCTTTCCCATATTAAGGAAGTTTTAAACTATAAACTCTTCAAATATTTTCTCAGTTCCTTTCTTTTTCTCTTCTTCTGGAACCCCTATAATTCGAATGTTGGTGCATTTAATGTTGTCCCAAACGTCTCTGAGACTGTCCTCAATTCTTTTCATTCTTTTTTCTTTATTCTACTCTGCAGTAATTATTTCCACTATTTTATCTTCCAGGTTACTTATCCATTCTTCTGCCTCAGTTATTCTGCTATTGATCCCTTCTAGGGAATTTTAAATTTCATTTATTGTGTTGTTCATCACTGTTTGTTTGCTCTTTAGTTCTTCTAGGTCCTTGTTAAACGTTTCTTGTATTTTCTCCATTCTATTTCCAAGAGTTTGGATCATCTTTACTATCATTATTCTGAAGTCTTTTTCAGGTAGACTGCCTATTTCCTCTTCATTTGTTTGGTCTGGTGAGTTTTGACCCTGCTCCTTCATCTGCTCTGTGTTTCTCTGTCTTCTAATTTTGCTTAACTTACTGTGTTAGCGGTCTCCTTTCCGTAGGCTGCAGGTTCGTAGTTTCCATTGTTTTTGGCGTCTGTCCCCAGTGGATAAGGTTGGTTCAGTGGGTTGTGTAGGCTTCCTGGTGGAGAGAACTAGTGCTTCTGTTCTGGTGGATAAGGCTGGATCTTGTCTTTCTGGTGGACAGGTTCACGTCTGGTGTTGTGTTTTGGGCTGTCTGTGGCCTTATTATGATTTTAGGCAGCCTCTGTACTAATGGATGGGGTTGTCTTCCTGTCTTGCTAGTTGTTTGGCATAGGGTGTCCAGCAGTGTAGCTTGCTGGTCATTGAGTGGAGATGGGTCTTGGTGTTGAGATGGAGATCTCTGGTAGATTTTCACCATTTTATACTATGTGGAGCTGGGAGTTCTCTTGTGGACCAGTGTCCTGAACTTGCCTCTCCCACCTAAGAGACACAGCCCGGATGCCTGGCTGGAGCACCAAGAGCCTGTCCTCTACACGGCTCAGAATGAAAGGGACAAAAAAAAAAAAAAAAGAAAGAAAGAAAGAAGAAGATAAAATAAATTAAAATAAATAAAGTAAAATACAACAAAATAAAGTTATTAAAAAATATTTATTAAGAAAAAAATATTTTTAAGTAATAACAAAAAAATAAAAATGGACAGACAGAACCCTAGGACAAATGGTGAAAGCAAAGCTATACAGACAAAATCTCACCAAGAAGCATACACATATACACTCACAAAAAGAGGAAAAGGGGAAAAAATAATATATCTTGCTCCCAAAGTCCACCTCCTCAATTTGGGATGATTCGTTGTCTATTCCGGTATTCCACAGATGCAGGTACATCAAGTTGATTGTTGAGCTTTAATCCGCTGCTTCTGAGGCTGCTGGAAGAGATTTCCCTTTCTCTTCTTTGTTCGCACAGCTCCGGAGGTTCAGCTTTGGATTTGGACCCGCCTCTGCGTGTTGGTCTCCTGAGGCCATCTGTTCTTCACTCACACAAGACGGGGTTAAAGAAGCAGCTGCTTTGGGGGCTCTGGCTCACTCAGGCTGGGGGGAGGGAGGGGTACGGATGCAGGGTGAGCCTGCGGCGGCAGAGGCCAGCGTGACGTTGCAGCAGCCTGAGGCGTGCCGTGCGTTCTCTCAGGAAAGTTGTCCCTGGATCACGGGAGACTGGCCATGGCGGTCTGCACAGGCTTCTGGGAGGGGCGGTGTGGAGAGTGACCTGTGCTTGCACACAGGCTTCTTGGTGGCAGCAGCAGCAGCCTTAGCATCTCATGCCTGACTCTGGGGTCCGCGCTGATAGCCGTGGCTCGCATCCATCTCTCAAGCTCGTTTAGGCGGCGCTCTGAATCCCCTCTCCTCGCGCACCAGGAAACAGGGAAGAAAAAGTCTCTTGCCTCTTCGGCAGCTGCAGACTTTTTCCCGGACTCCCTCCCGGCTAGCTGTGGCGCACTAACCCCTTCAGGCTGTGTTCACGCCGCCAACTCCAGTCCTCTCCCTGCGATCCGACCGAAGCCCGAGCCTCAGCTCCCAGCCCCTGCCTGCCCCGGCGGGGGAGCAGACAAGCCTCTCGGGCTGGTGAGTGCTGGTCGGCACCGATCCTCCTTGCGGGAATCTCTCCGCTTTGCCCTCCACACCCCTGTGGCTGTGCTCTCCTCCGTGGCTCCGAAGCTTCCCCCCTCTGCCACCTGCAGTCTCTGCCTGCGAAGGGACTTCCTAGTGTGTGGAAACCTTTCCTCCTTCACAGCTCCCTCCCACTGGTGCAGGTCCCGTCCCTATTCTTTTGTCTCTGTTATTTCTTTTTTCCTTTGCCCTACCCAGGTACATGGGGAGTTTCTTGCCTTTTGGGAGGTCTGAGGTCTTCTACCAGCGTTCAGTAGGTGTTCTGTAAGAGTTGTTCCACATGTAGATGTATTTCTGATGTATTTGTGGGGAGGAAGGTGATCTCCGTGTCTTACTCTTCCGCCATTTGAAGCTCCTTCCTTATTATTTTCTTAATAACATTTTCTTTTCTTTAGCTTACCTTATTGTAAGTATACAGTTTATAATACACGTAACGTACAAAATATGTGTTAATAGACTGTTTATGTTACCAGTAAGATTTCCAGTCAACAGTAGGCTATTAGTAGTTAAGTTTTTGGAAAATCAAAAGTTATTCATGGATTTTCTACTTTACAAGTGGTCGGCATTCCAACCCCAATGTTGTTCAAGAATCAACTGTACTATATTATATATATAATATATACTAGTAAATATTAAAATAATCAATATTATATAATGTATTAATACATTAATACTATCTAATATACACTGTATATTATGTTTTATATTGTTGTATTATATTTAATATATATAGTATTTAATCTATCATCACATATTCTTTACCACACACAGCTAATAGTGCTATTTCTTTACTGTATTAAACAAAAAAATAACATTTTTTTTACCACATTACAAAAAGAAAGATTAATGGAATAATTACATTTACTAGAGCTTGGAAGATGTATATTCCTTAGCTGAGTTTGGATATGATACTCTAAAGTTTTGGTCAGTCTGATTCCACTTGGGTAAACTAATTTTGCAAATTGACTGTAATTATAAATTGCTTTAAAATCAAACATAATACAAACAATTTTAAAAAACTACTTTAAGACCATAATATACATGATTCAGACATTTAGAGAAGTCTGGGAAAAAATCAAGTTAAAATATGCTATAGATTTAGAATTTATTGATAAGGGTCCCAGGCACAAATTCTAGCTAATGGCATTGTGTGTATGCAATGTCCATCTTGCAAATGGACTAGACTCTTCCATATTGTTTTTCCTAGTGGTCCCACCACTTTACATTCTCATCAACGGTGTACAAGGGTCTAATTTCTCCACATCCTTGCTAACACTTGTCATATTTTTAATTTTATGTATGTATATATGTATTTATTACAATAGCCATACTAACTGGTGTGAGGTGATATTTCACTGTGGTTTTCATTCACATTTCCCTGGTGATTAGTGATGTGGAGCATCTTTCCATACACCTCTTTGCCACTGGTATATCTTTTTTGGAGAAATATCTACTTGAGTTCTTTGCCCATTTTTAATTAAATTATTTGCTGTTTTGCTATTGAGTTTTAGGAGTTCCTTGTGTATTTTGACTATTATCCTGTCTTACTCCATTTGGGCTGCTGTAACAGAATAGCATAGACTGATGGCTTATAAACCACAGAAACTTCTCACAGTTCTGAAGGCCAGAATTTTAAGATTAGGATGATAGGTTGATCTAGTTCTGGTGAAGGCCTTCTTCAACTTTGGCAGAGAGAAGAGAGAAGGAGCAAGCTCTCTCTGGACCTATATAAGGGCATTAATCCCATTCATTAGGGCTGCATCTTCATGAGCTCATCTAGTCCTCATTATCTATTGAAGACCCTGCCACCTAACGCCATCATATTGAGGGTAGAATTTCAACATATGACTTTTGTGGAGAGGCGTTCAGTTGCTAAAAAATTTCTTACCAGATCTACAGTTTGTAATATTTCCCCCCATTCTATAAGTTGCTTTTCACCTCTGTTGATTGTTTTCTTTGGTGTGTAGAAGCTTTTTAGTTTAATGTAGTCCCGTTTTTCTAATTTTGCATTTGTTGCTTGTGCTCCTGCTGTCAAATCCAAGAAATCATTGCTAAGCGCAGTGTCATGAAACCTTTCAACTATCTTTTCCTCTAGGAGTTTTACAGTTCCAGTCTTATGTCTTAATATTTAATTCATCTTAAATTGATTTTGTATATGATATAATTTAGGGGACTAATTTTATTATTTTGCATGTGGATACCCAGTTTTCCAACGGGGTGCTATGTTTCCCCATTGTGTTTTTTTGGTGCCCTTGTGTTTGTTTGGTGCCCTTGTCAACAATCAATTGAATATATATATGTGGGTTTATTTTTAGGCTCTCTATTCTGTTCCATTGGCCTATATATCTGTTTTTATAGCAACTACCATACTGTTTTAATTACTATGGCTCTGGAATATATTGTAAAATCAGGAAATGTGATGTGTTCAGCTTTGTTATTCTTTCTCAAGATTGTTTTGGCTATTTACAGTCTTTTATGATTCCATTAAGTATTTTAGGATTTTTTTTTCTACTTTTGTAAAAAAAGAATGCCATAAGTGTTTTAGTAGTGATTGCATTGACTCTGTAGATTGCTTTGGATAGTATGTACATTTTAACAATACTGTCTTCCAATCAATAAACATGCGATACCTTTCCATTCATTTGTTTATTTTTAAATTTTTTCATCAATGATTTGTAGTTTTCAGTGTGCAAGTCTTTCATCTCCTTGTTTAAATTTATTCTTAAGTATTTTTTTTTGATGCCATTGTAAATCAGATTGTTTTCTTAATTTCTTTTTAAAACAGTTAATTGTTAGAATGTGGAAATGCAACTGATTTTTGTGTCCTGCAACTTCACAGTATTCCTTCATTAATTTTAACAACTTTTATGTGTGTGTGTAAGCTAATCTTGCATTGAAAAAATACCCTGGATGGAATGGGTTTTTGTTTTGTCCAATTATCTTTTTTCTCAAATTGATTTTCTTGTGAAAGGACAGGAAGTTTCCATGTCTTCTAAACTGCATCATTTCCTAAAGCCAGTTGTGTTTGACTGATTAATACAACTGGGCTTTCCCCACAGTAATCTAGTTGAATTTCAGATCTTAATCATAGTCAGTTCTAAATCAGAGTTCATTGTATTAGAGTGCTAATACATGAACTAGACCTTTACAATCCCCTCATTCACTGACTTCAGTCCTGTTCTACATGGATAAACGTTGCACAAATAATACCAGGTGATCTGTCTGAAGTAAATACCTGCCATTGTCTGGAAATTTCTTTTTGGAGATTCCACCTATTGAACATTAATTTTGTGACTGAACACTGACACTGGGTCTTCTGGTTCCCCCTCCTCCATCATACACACCTAAGTTTCAGCATGTCTCCAATGTGAGTCCCATCATCATAGTTTCCTTCTCCACTCACGTGTTGCTGCATCACAATTTGCTTTGTGTTTGAGCCTGAACACTCTGGCTCAATGTGTATAAAATAATTATCTTTTCATATTTAACTTTCATATTATATTCATTCTCATACTATGTAAATAGAATGGCATATAAAAGAGATCAATAAAAATTTAATATGACACTGAAAATCTGCTGTTTTGATGTTTATTGAACATATCTAGAGATAATATGGTACAAATACTCCTTATCCAATATTGAATATTTGAAAAAAAATTTTAAATAGGCAAGAAGAGCAATAATTTATTGTAAGAGAACCATAGCAATTAAACAAGTTATGCTATCCCTTGTGGTGTGAATAATTTTTATCCTTGTTTTGAGAAGCCAACTATTAAGATTAGGAAATAGTATTTACAATTTGCAAATGGAAATTTCACTTCAGTGCTGTCATTATACATTTTCACCATAGCCACCATACCGTATTTAATGAACACTACAGTTGAGCCTATGGCATCACACAGCAAATGAAATAGAAATCATTCTTTTATTATGCTTATTTTGTCAATAGTTATTTCTCCCCCAAATACTACTGTATGTAAAACACCAGGCTAGGCACTACTGGAAACAAAGAAAAAAGAGGAGTAAACACATAAGACCAGATATTAACTAAGTTCATACATGATATGACACAAAAGTGTAAGGTAAACACTGAAACACAAGATAAAGTGCACTGGGAAATCAGCATTGAGAGAGCTCAGTTCCATCCCTGGGATCAGGAAGGAGGGAGCATTGAAGACCCCTTGAGAGGCAGATAGGTTCTGGATATGCAGAGATCAAATGAAGACATGGGTATTTTCCTTATTAAGAACAGATAAGCAAACAGAACTGTAAAGGGTAAGGTAAGTGTATAGAAAATAATTCATTCCAGCAGAAGGATGTTATGAAAAGCAATTCTATGTAGCATTCGTAAAATAATTTGAAGCCATAGAATAGAGAACTTTTGATGTGAGGCTCCATTGATTATTTTTTGTATCACTAATCATAGATATAAAAGATTTGTGGATTTAAGGCTAATTCTATTTGTTTAGTCATAGTGTACAAGTGGCAGATTATTCAAATTCTTGGATATGTTCTTTTCTTTACACTTATTTAACTTCTCCCTACAGTGTTACCGCTCCCCCATTCTATGTTTTAATTTGTTCATTTCCTCGTACCTGTGGTTGAGCCAGGGGGCTATCAAAGCTTTTGGGTGATTCTCTGGGTGGAAGTAAGTGTATCTCTGTCAGTTCTGAACATGGAAGGAAGAAATTTAAAGTAAAGAAAATAAGATGTAGTAAAAGTAACCATTTGTATTTGGTGTGTGTTCTTGGGGATAATCTTTCCAATAGCATTTTACTAGAAGTGAGGGGCATGCACATGCATTGGCAAAGCTTCAGATGTACAGTTTCCTAATTCTTCCTCATGCAAAGAGGGAAAGTTCAGAGTTATGACCCTGAAGTTATGGACCTATGTTGTTATAGCCTGGGTACAAACTTGGGTACATTTGCAGGCTCCTAAAGGGCAATGACCGTGGTACTTACAATTTTAGGACACAAGTGGTAGGAAAGACAGTGAGGTCAGGGAAGATATGAGTGATGTGGATATGAGCGAATTCAGTGAGAACAGCATTTAGAAGCCATGGAGTGCAATCTGCATAACATAATATTGGTGAAGAGAAACACATAGGCATAAGAAAGTGTATAAAACAAAGAGTGAGCCTTATAAGAACTTACAAGAGAGACCTTATAAGAATTTGTGATCAGGAAAAGATAATTCCAGCAATGTAACGTAACAACTGCACACTGAATGCATGCAATAATCTTGTGGATCATTTAAACAAAATTTGTCTATCTGTATCTATCTATCTATCTATCTATCTATCTATCTATCTATCTATCTATGTAATGATGTGGATAAGGACAGGAAATCAAAGAAGCAATACACTTTTCTCAATTTTCTTGCTTTCTTTTTGTTTCTCGGTAGAGAAATATTAAATTGGGATCAATGCTTAAATCAAATATACACAAATAAAGCATACCGGTTCTTAGTCATTTACATTTAACTTAGCAAATACAGTTTAAAATAATAATTATGTTAAAGTATGAGACTAGGAGTGGTCCTACCTTACATTTCTATAGTATACATCAATTTTATGGTGTTTCCAGATTTCTAAGTTCTATAACAATTATTTACACCATATATTTGTTTTCACAAGTACATAATGTGAATGAAGAGTTAATCTCATTCCCATTTTTCAGATGAAATTCAAGGGCAGAGCCCAGATTTCAGCATTGACACTCGGGACTCCTATGCTGACTGTATACTTAACGTTTGATTAGATTTTTCTTTAAAATGCCATTCTTACATACCCCATGTAACTGTTTTTGTATTTTTTAAGTTTAGGAACCTCAGTAGAATTTTGATTGTGTGAAAACTCTAAGCAAGTCCTCTGAGCCATCTGACCAGGAGCTGAGTCAGAAGCAGATAATTCATGGTCATCTACCTGGATCTCCTTTGGAAGAGCTTACAGACAGACAAGGGGTTTGGAATTAATCGGTAAAGCATGGGCTGTTTTATTTTATTGGCAAGATGTTATTAGTGCATAAAAGTCATTGAAACTCAACCTGGATATTTTGACAGTTTTATAAAGCAAATGAGAGGAGGAAGAAAATGGAGCTATCAGTTAACAAAAGGCTTTAGAGGTGTGATCAAAATTTTAATTTTAAAGGGTATATGTTTTTAATTTTAATGTCAGCAATAGATACAGAAACAAATTATCAGAATAGAAAACCAATATTAAAATATTTTTCAATATTTTTCAATTTCTGAATTTTTTAATAGGTTGAATATTTTGCTTTTGATTTTAAAGTTGGTGTTAAAATTAAAGTCTATATTAGACAAAATTATCTGAAAATACTTTTCAATATAGTTATAAAAATATACTTCCATCTATTATTATTAAAATCAGCAAAAAAGAAGATTTCATATGTTCTTAATAGTAAAATGTCATCTACTGTTATATATACCACAAATTTAACTGTAGCTCTTCAATAAAAGAAAGGCTACATTCAATGTACACATTGACTTTAATATATATTTCAATTTTAGAACTATTAAAATATGAACAAGTTAGAATCTAATAATGGAAGAAATAAAATAATTTCCTGTAACAATTATAATATAATTTTTAAAATTTCAAATTACAGGGAAAGCATAGTTTTGTTGTTTGACTTTGTTAAGAATTTGGACTCTGAACATATGCTTCTTTTTCTAAATTTTTACTTCTACCACTTCTTGATTTGTAGCCGTTAAAGTTACTTAACCACTCTCTTCCTTAGATTCCTCATCTATAAAATGAAACCAATAATAATATATATTTTACTAGAATAATTGGGGAGAATTAAGTTAATATGTATTGTTATGAGAAAATGCTTAGCATGTAATAAGAATTCAGTTAGTGTTTATCAGCTCCCATGAGTATTATCTTTGTTATGATTTTGTGTAAACTATTATTCAATTACTATATTTCAAAATAAACTAAAATATTAATAAAAATTAACTAATTGTAGGTAGTTTCTTAAGCTAATCTAATATTCAAATTTTAATGAAAAAATGTGTTCTCTTTAAGAAAATATCTCCTTGAGTGTTGAAATTTTCAAATCTGGATTTTTACCAGACTTGCCATCTTTGAACTGAAGTTTAATTCTTAAGAAACTTGTTTTTTTTTTGTTTTTTGTTTTTTTTTTGTTTTTTTCGTTTTTTTTTAAAACATCTTTATTGAAGTATAATTGCTTTACAATGGTGTGTTAGTTTCTGCTTTATAACAAAGTGAATCAGTTATACATATACATATGTTCCCATATCTCTTCCCTCTTGCATCTCCCTCCCTCCCGCCCTCCCTATCCCACACCTTATAGGTGGTCACAAAGCACCGAGCTGATCTCCCTGTAAGAAACTTGTTTTTTCTCCTTATATTCATCTACTTTTCTTTAAATTATTTTCAGCCTAAAATTTTATTTGTGTCTGGAAAAATAAGACTTTGCTCTTGGATGCCATTCTCCCTTTGCTCCAAAAAAAAAAAAAAAAGAAAGTTGTACGTTTACTATTGCTTTTCTTCTATCTCAGTTCTCTAACAAACAAACAAATGAAAAGTTTATCTAGTTTTTTTTTTTCAGAAATGATCCATTTCTCTTTTTTTGGAAAATTTTCTTTTTTTTTCTTAACCATCGATAGGTAACAATTTTTTTAAAATCTCATAATGAATATTTTGTACTTATTTTGAATGTTATTGAAGAAAATGTGGATGTTTAGTTTTATTTTTCAAAACATCCTACTTTACTTACAAGTGACATTTAATCCATAACTAAATCTTAAAAACTCTAACTCAGATGTACGAGAAGCCACTCTTTCCTCTCCATCTCCTCTATACCACTGTTACACACATCTGTACTGCTCTTTCATATTTCTTCCTGATTGCTTCAATAACACTCCTTGGTTTCCTGCCCTTTACTCTTTCCTCATTTAATTTATTCTTCATACTGCAGCCAAATTATATGTTTTAAAATACAAATCAATCATTCCATTACACTTACTGTTATTCCAATGAATTCCTAAGGACAAACTTTTTAAATTATGAAATCAAACTCACTTTTAGAAAATTGCACAAAATACAAACATATAGTAAAATTAAAAATATAAACATATAGT
The DNA here is from genome assembly GCF_028023285.1 of Balaenoptera ricei. Lineage (NCBI taxonomy): Eukaryota > Metazoa > Chordata > Mammalia > Artiodactyla > Balaenopteridae > Balaenoptera > Balaenoptera ricei. The sequence continues at coordinate 91,692,249 of NC_082650.1, read as the reverse complement.
ACAATTAATCATCATACCATTATACCAACTAATTATTAAAATATTAAATAATATTAAAATAAAAATTTTCATTTTAGGCTTAACCAGGCTTAAGAAAAAGCTTAAGACAGGCACTTTGATTCAAGTAGCGTGTTTGGAAGGAGATCTTAGGACACAGGAGCAAAGGAACAGAATGAATAAGAAAGGAGAAAAAGCCAGAATGATTGCTCCTGTAAAAATCACAAGTTCCCTTCCAGAATGGTTCCTGTAGTTGTCTTTTGAAAGCACGGAGGTGGCTTTCATCCACATTATTGCATGATTATTCCAGGAGAATGAAAGTTCCTACAGGTAACAGACGGCTTTTGGCTCCAAGCTTAGTGAACTCCCACTACTTCAGAGAAAGTCTCGGGGCAGAATCTGAAATCTGCGAAGAACACTGAAGTGAGACGCCACCAATTTTAGTTCCTGCTCACATGGAACTGTCTAGTGCATAGAAGGACAACATTACTGGTGGTCAAAGCATGTGATACTGGGCAGCCAAAAACATCACTCAGATTTTCTTGCGCCCAATTAAATCTACTCTGTAGGAAATTTTGAAACATTGCTCAGGTACAATCCCATTAATTACTCATTCAGGAGGGTTGTTGAAACAGTATCCTCTGACGAAGCTGTGTTTATCATATCCTTTATTTACTACCTTCACCTGCTCCCTTCAACTGATGGAGGATCCTCACCACGGGGTGGCCCAGACCCTCATCACTGAGGGATCCGAGCCTTTGCCTACACTGTACTTGTTGTCTGTTCTTGTTGCTGCAGGTGCACATTCAAGGTTCTCACAGGACGTGAAGCAACAGATGCCACAGTGAATCCTTTGAGTTCAAACCTATACTATTCTTTCCCTCCATTCTGTAGCAGAAACTCTATCTCCTAAAAATAATAAATACACTCTTCCCTATAGTACTTATTAGTCCACTGGACTGCTGGCCTTATTAGTCCACTGGGCTGCTGGCCTTCTGATAGGAAATCTTTGATGCTGTTAGCAGGCACGTACTTCTGAGGTCATTCAGTTCACTACTCTATTTCCTATCCTCCAGCACTGGATAGCATTATATCAGCAATTAGGACCAATGGGAAAGTCTAAGGAATAATATCATCAAGATGCCTGGGATGACATTATATCAGAGAACAGAGAAGTCACCATGGTCCTGAATGTGCGCTGCAGTTTTTCCCCCACAAAAGTGAATTTTTTAAAATCTTCTTTAATGATGGAGGTTGAAAAGAACATATTTTCTGCTTCAGTAGCTGCATACTAAATGCCAGAACACTTGATCTGTTTCATTAAGGATAACTCACAGGCACAAGTTTAAGGAGCACATCTCATCCACCACAATTCATTGGATTTGTGCAGAGACTACACATTTGAATTAACTGTGGAAATGACAGAGTCATCTCTCCTGTGTCCTTTGTCTTTGAAGAAAGTGCTTATCTATGTAATTCAAATAGGGATGTTGTACTGTTTGTAATTTATAATCTTGGCTGGGGACAGAAAGAGGCTTCCGTTTGGGCTTTTCTACATAAGGCGAATTATATACAGATCAAAGAGCCATTGTGTGGGCTCTGCCAGCTGCTATGGATCTCATTTCAATTGAGGTTCAGGGAAACAACAAGGAGTACAACCACAGCCCTATTGGGTGCACTGTGCAATAGTCTGAGGCCAGGATTTAGCCTGGTTAAGCTTAGACTCTAACCAAGGGGCCATGTGGGAATATCAGGTAAGCAAAGATATTGGATGTAACAGTCCTCAGAATGCCTGGGTATAGCTCTTTCTCCAGTGTACAGTAATTTTGGTAAATTACTTTTGTTTAAATAATTGGGTGAATCTCCTGTATATATTTAAACTGGTTTTGCAATATCGTTTCCCGATGAGACCCAGCCTCCATTTCAATGGATGGATTCTGAGTCCCAGAGTCCACAAATATGGAACTGTGAAGAAATGCCATTTCAAATTACAGAAACTGGCATAAGGCGTTTATTCCTGTTTGGCTGCTCTATCTATAATATAATTCTAATATATAGATATACATATACATATACATATTTATATATACAAAGAGATAATGTTGAGACATGATTCACATAACATAAAATTTACCCTTTTAATGTGTACAATGTACTTGTTTTTAGTAAATATATTTATAAAGTTGTGTAACCATCACCACTATATAATTTCAGAAAATTTTCATCAACCCCCCAGAGAAACTCTGTACCCATTAGCACTTACTCTCTTTTGCTCTCTTCCTTCCCTCATTCTATGGCAATCACTAATCTGCTTTCTGTTTCTATTCTGCACATCCCACATAAATAGAATCATACAATATGTAGCCTGTTTTGACTGGCTTCTTTCATGTAGCACAATGTTTTCAAGGTGCATCCAAGTTGTAGCACGCATCTGTACTTCACTCCTCTTATTGTCAAATAATTTTTCTTTGTGTGCGCAGCCACCTTAGGAATTAAAATACAGTAGATCTTAGACTCACGAACATATTAGTTCAATGGGGGAAAATGTATGGCTTTTAAAAACTGGCGCAAGGAAAACTGGATATCTGTCTGAAAAAAATCCATTTTTGTCCATATTAGAATACAGTTATTTTAACTTGAGACAGACCAAAAACAAAAGTACATGAAAAAAAATGACATGTGTACATGCATATACACACACGCATATGCACACATGGAAATGTAACTTTGTTGATGGAAATAAACACACTTCTAAGTATAATTCAGTAAAATAAAAGATAATTCTTATTATCTTTTAAGATATCTTTGGTTTAAGAAAACCAAAGATGAAAATGATGTTTTATTTGAAACAAAAGGGGTGGCTAAGATGAAAGTTGTAAATAAAAGAGAGATTCCTGAGATAAGGAATAAAGATGTAAAGCCATTAAATTAGACATAGTTAGGAACTTCAAGATGACGGAAGAGTAAGACGTAGAGATCACCTTCCTCCCCACAAATACATCAGAAATACATCTACATGTGGAACAACTCCTACAGAACACCTACTGAACGCTGGAAGAAGACATCAGACCTCCCAAAAGACAAGAAACTCCCCACATACCTGGGTAGTACAAAAAAAGAGGGCCAGGACCTGCACCAGTGGGAGGGAGCTGTGAAGGAGGAAAGGTTTCCACACACTAGGAAGCCCCGTCGCGGTCAGAGACTAGGGGTGGTGGAGGGGGGAAGTTTTGGAGCCATGGAGGAGAGCGCAGCAACAAGGGTGTGGAGGGCAAAGCAGAGAGATTCCCGCACAGAGGATCAGTGCCAACCAGCACTCACCAGCCTGAGAGGCTTGTCTGCTTACCCGCCAGGGCAGGCAGGGTCTGAGAGCTGAGGCTCGGGCTTCGGAGGTCAGATCCCAGGGATAGGACTGGGGCTGGATACATGAACACAGACTGAAGGGGGTTAGTGCGCCACAGCTAACCTGGAGGGAGTCTGGGGAAAAGTCTGGACCTGCCAAAGAGGCAAGAGACCATTGTTTCGGGGTGTGCGAGGTGAGGGGATTCAGAGCACTGCCAGAATGAGCTCCAGAGATGGGCGCAAGCCACGGGTATCAGCACGGACACCAGAGTCAGGCATTAGAGCTAAGGCTGCTGCTGCAGCCACCAAGAAGCATGTGTGCAAGCACTGGTCACTATCCACACCTCCCCTCCCAGAAGCCTGTGCAGCCTGCCACTGCCAGGGTCCTGTGATCTAGGGACAATTTCCCCAGGAGAACACATGGCATGCCTCAGGCTGCTGCAATGTCATGCTGGCCTCTGCGGCCTCAGGCTCACCCAGCATTCCGTACCCCTCCCTCCCCCCCACCCTGGCCTGAGTGAGCCAGAGCCCACTAATCAGCTGCTCTTTTAACCCCGTCCTGTCTTAGCAAAGAACAGATGCCCTCAGGCGACCTACACACAGAGGCAGGGCCAAATCCAAAGCTGAACCACAGGAGCTGTGCGAAAAAAGAAGAGAAAGGGAAATCTCTCCCAGCAGCCTCAGGGGGAGTGGATTAAATCCCCACAAAGAACTTGATGTACTTAGTATCTCTGGAATACCTGAATAGACAACGAATCATCCCAAATTGAGGAGGTGGATTTCGGAGCAACGATATAGATATTTTTTACATTTTTCTCTTTTTGTGAATATGTATATCTATGCTTCTCTGTGTGATTTTGTCTGTATAGCTTTGCTTTTACCATTTGTCCTAGGATTCTGTCTGTCCTTTTTTTGGGTTTTTTTTTAGTATAGTTCTTAGCGCTTGTTATCATTGGTGGATTTGTTTTTTGGTTTGGTTGTTCTTTCTTTCTTTTTTTTTATTACTTTTAATTTTTTCAATAATTATTTTTTTAATAACTTTATTTTATTTCATTTCATTTCATTTTATTTTATCTTTTTCTTTCTTTCTTTCTTTCTTTCTTTTCTCCCTTTTATTCTGAGCTGTGTGGACTACAGGCTCTTGGTGTTCCAGCCAGGAGTCAGGGCTGTGCCTCTGAGATAGGAGAGTCAAGTTCAGGACATTGGTCTACCAGAGACATCCTAGCTTCATGTAATATCAAACGGTGAAAATCTCCCAGAGATATCCATCTCAACGCCAAGACCCAGGTCCACTAAATGACCAGCAAGCTACAGTGCTGGACACCTTACACCAAACAACTAGCAAGACAGGAACACAACCACAGCCATTAGCAGAAAGGCTGCCTAAAATCATAATAAGGTCACAGACACCCCAAAACACACCACCAGACGTGGACCTGCTTACCAGAAAGACAATATCCAGCCTCATTCACCAGAACACAGACACTAGTCCCCTCCACCAGGAAGCCTACACAACACTGAACCAACCTTAGCCATTGGGGATAGACACAAAAAACAACAGGAACTACAAACCTGCAGCCTGCGAAAAGGAGACCTCTAACACAGTAAGTTAAGCAAAATTAGAAGACAGAGGAAAACACAGTAGATAAAGGAGGAAGGTAAAAACCCAGCAGACTAAACAAATGAAGAGAGAAAGAGACAGTCTACGTGAAAAATGATTCAGGGTAATGATAGAAAAGATGATCCAAAATCTTGGATATAGAATGGAGAAAATACAAGAAACCATTAACAAGGACCTAGAAGAACTAAAGAGCAGACAATGATGAACAACAGAATAAATGAAATTAAAAATTTTCTAGAAGGATTCAATAGCAGAATAATTGAGGCAGAAGAATGGATAAGTGACCTAAAAGATAAACTAGGGGAAATAACTACTGCACAGCAGAATAAAGAAAAAAGAAGGAAAATAATTGAGGACAGTGCCAGAGACTTCTGGGAAAATATTATATGAACCAACATTCGAATTAAAGAGGTCCCAGAAGAAGAAGAGAAAAAGAAAGGGACTGAGAAAATATTCAAAGGGATTATAGTTGAAAATGTCCCTAATATGGGAAAGGAAATAGTTAATCAAGTCCAGAAGGCACAGAGAGTCTCATACAGGATAAATCCAAGGAAAAACACGTCAAAACACATATCAAACAACCAAAAATTAAATGCAATGAAAAAATATTAAAAGCAGAAAGGGAAAAACAACAAATAACATACCAGGGACTCCCCATAAAGCTAACAGCTGATCTTTCAGCAGAAAATGTGCAAGCCAAGAGGGAGTGGCAGGACATATTTAAAGTGATGAAAGGGAAAAACCTACAACCAAGATTACTCTACCCAGCAAGGATCTCATTCAGATTCAACGGAGAAATTAAAACCTTTACAGACAAGCAAAAACTAAGAGAATACAGCACCCCCAAATCAGCTTTACAACAAATGCTAAAGGAACTTCTCTAGGCAGGAAACACAGGAAAAGGAGGAGACCTAAAATAACAAACCCCAAACAATTAAGAATATAGTAATAGGAACACACATATCAAAAATTACCTTAAATGTAAATAGATTAAATGCTCCAACCAAAAGGCATAGACTAGCTGAATGGATACAAAAACAAGACCCATATATATGCTGTCTACAGGAGACCCACTTCAGACCTAGAGACACATACAGACTGAAAGTGAGGGGGTGGAAAATGATATTCCATGCAAATGGAAACCAAAATAAAGCTGGAGTACCAATACTCATATCACACAAAAGAGACTTTAAAACAAAGACTATTACAAGAGACAAAGCAGGACACTACATGATGATCAAGGGATCAATCCAAGAAGAAGATATAACAATTGTAAATATTTATGCACCCAACATAGGAGCACCTCAATACATAAGGCAAATACTAACAACCATAAAAGGGGAAATCGACAGTAACACAATCATAGTAGGGGACTTTAACACCCCACTTTCACCAATGGACAGATCATCCAAAATGAAAATAAATAAGGAAACACAAGCTTTAAATGGTACATTAAATAAGATGGACTTAATTGATATTTACAGGACATTTCATCAAAAAACAACAGAATACACTTTCTTCTCAGGTACTCATGGAACATTATCCAGGATAGATGATATCTTGGGTCACAAATCAAGCCTTTGTAAATTTAAGAAAATTGAAATTGAATCAAGTATCTTTTCTGACCACAACACTATGAGACTAGATATCTATTACTGGAAAAAATCTGTAAAAAATACAAACACATGGAGGCTAAACAATACACTATGTAATAACAAAGAGGTCACTGAATAAATCAAAGAGGAAATGAAAAAATACCTAGAAAATAATGACAATGAAAACACGGAAAACAAAAACCTATGGGATGCAGCAAAAGCAGTTCTAAGAGGGAAGTTTATAGCAGTAAAACCCTACCTTAAGAAACAAGAAACATCTCAAATAAACAACCTAAACTTACACCTAAAGCAATTAGAGAAAGAAAAACAAACAAACAAACAAACAAAAACAAAGTTAGGAGAAGGAAAGGAATCATAAATATCAAATCAGAAATAAATGAAAAAGAAATGAATGAAATGATAGCAAATATCAATAAAACTAAGAGCTGCTTATTTGAGAAGATAAACAAAATTGATAAACCATTAGCCAGACTCATCAAGAAAAAAGAGAAGACTCAAATCAATAGAATTAGAAATGAAAAAGGAGAAGTAACCACTGACACTGAAGAAATACAAAGGATCATGAGAGATTACTACAAGCAACTATATGCCAATAAAATGGACAACCTGGAAGAAATGGACAAATTCTTAGAAATGTACAACCTTCTGAGACTGAACCAAGAAGAAATAGAAAATATGAGCAGACCAATCACAAGCACTGAAATTGAAAATGTGATTAAAAGTCTTCCAAAAAACAAAAGCCCAGGACCAGATGGCTTCACAGGCTAATTCTATCAAACATTTAGATAAGAGCTAACACCTATCCTTCTCAAATTCTTCCAAAATATAGCAGAGGGAGGAACACTCCCAAACTCATTCTGTGAGGTCACCATTGCCCTGATAACAAAACCAGACAAAGATGTCACAAAGAAAGAAAACTACAGGCAAAATCACTGATGAACATAGATGCAGAAATCCTCAAAAAAATACTGGCAAACAAAATCCAACAGCTCATTAAGAGGTTCATAACCATGATCAAGTGGGGTTTATCCCAGAAATGCAGTGATTCTTCAATATACGTAGATCAATCAATGTGATACACCATATTAACAAATTGAAGGAGAAAAACCATATGATCATCTCAACAGATGCAGAGAAAACTTTTGATGAAATTCAGCACCGATTTATGTTAAAAACCCTCCAGAAAGAAGGCATAGAGGGAACTTACCTCAACATAATAAAGGCCATATATGACAAACCCACAGCCAACATCATCCTCAGTGGTGAAAAACTGAAACCATTTCCACTAAGATCAGGAACAAGACAAAGTAGCCCACTCTCACCACTATTATTCAACATAGTTTTGGAAGTTTTAGCCACAGCAATCAGAGAAGAAAAAGAAATTAAAGAATCCAAATCAGAGAAGAAGAAGTAAAGCTGTCAGTGTTTGCAGATGACATGATACTATACATAGAGAATCCTAAAGATGCTACCAGAAAACTACTAGAGCTAATCAATGAATTTGGTAAAGTAGCAGGATAAAATATTAATGCACAGAAATCTCTTGCATTCCTATACACTTATGATGAAAAATCTGAAAATGAAATTAAGAAAACACTCCCATTTACCATTGCAACAAAAAGAATAAAATACCTAGGAATAAACCTACCTAAGGAGACAAAAGAACTGTATGAAGAAAATTATAAGACACTGATGAAAGAAATTAAAGATGATACAAATAGATGGAGAGATATACCATGTTCTTGGAATGGAAGAATCAACATTGTGAAAATGACTATACTACCCAAAGCGATCTACAGATTCAATGCAATCCCTATCAAACAACCAACTGCATTTTTTACAGAACTAGAACAAAAAATTTCACAATTTGTATGGAAGCACAAATACCCTGAATAGCCAAAGCAATCTTGAGAAAGATAAAACAGAGCTGGAAAAATCAGGATCCTTGCCTTCAGACTATGCTACAAAGCTACTGTAATCAAGACAGCATGGTACTGGCACAAAAACAGAAATATAGATCAATGGAACAGGATAGAAAGCCCAGAGATAAACCCACACACATATGGAAAACTTATCTTTGATAACGGAGACAAGAGTATACAATGGAGAAAAGATAGCCTCTTCAATAAGTGCTGCTGGGAAAACTGGACAGCTACAGGTATAAGAAAGAATTTAGAACACTCTCTAACAACATACACAAAAATAAACTCAAAATGGATTAAAGACCTAAGTGTAAGGGCAGACACTATCAAACTCTTAGAAGAAAACATAGGCAGAACACTCTATGGCATAAATCACAGCAAGATCCTTTTTACCCACCTCCTAGAGAAATGGAAATAAAAACAAAAATCAACAAATGGGACCTAATGAAACGTAAAAGCTTTTGCACAGCAAAGGAAACCATAAACAAGGTGAAAAGCAACCCTCAGAATGGGAGATAATATTTGCCAATGAAGCAACTGACAAAGGATTAATCTCCAAAATTTACAAGCAGCTCATGCAGCTCAATATCAGAAAAGCAAACAACCCAATCCAAAAATGGGCAGAAGACTTAAATAGACATTTCTCCAAAGAAGATATACAGATTGCCAACAAAAACATGAAAGAATGCTAAACATCATTAATCATTAGACAAATGGAAATTCAAACTACAATGTGATATCATCTCACACTGGTCAGAATGAACATCATCAAAAAATCTACAAACAATAAATGCTGGAGAGGGTTTGGGAAAAAGGGAACCCTCTGGCACTGTTGGTGAGAATGTAAATTGATACTGCCACTATGGGGAACAGTATGGAGGTTCCTTAAAAAACTAAAAATAGAACTACCATACGACCCAGCAATCCCACTACTGGGCATATATACCCTGAGAAAACAATAATTCAAAAATAGTCTTGTACCAAAATGATCATTGAAGTCAGGACATGGAAGTAACCTAAGTGTCCATTGACAGATGAATGGGTAAAGAAGATGTGGCACAAATATACAATGGAATATTACTCAGTCATAAGAAGAAACGAAACTGATTTAGTTGTAGTGAGGTGGATGGACGTAGAGTCTGTCATACAGAGTGAAATGACTCAGAAAGAGAAAAACAAATACCATATGCTAACACATATATATGGAATCTAAAAAGAAAAACAAAAAAGTCATGAAGAACCAAGGGTCAAGACAGGAATAAAGATGCAAACTTACTAGAGAAAGGACTTGAGGACACGGTGTGGGTGAAGGGTAAGCTGGGACAAAGTGAGAGAGTGGTATGGACATATATACACTATGAAATATAAAATAGATAGCTAGTGGGAAGCAGCCGCGTAGCACAGGGAGATCAGCTCGGTGTTTAGTGACCACCTAGAGGTGTGGGATAGGGAGGGTTGGAGGGAGGTCGACGCAAGAGGGAAGAGATATGGGGATATATGTGTATGTATAACTGATTCACTTTGTTATAAACAGAAACTAACACACCATTATAAAGCAATTATACCCCAATAAAGATGTTAAAAAAAAAATTAGACACAGTGGAGATTTGGATTGAAAATAATTGAACTGGTAACATTGAAGGAAAAGTATTCCCATTTCTAAAAATGTAAATTGTCAGGACAGAAAAATGAATGCGATATTTGAAATAATAATAGCAAATGAAAAGTGAAAAGCTATACTTTGCAGAAAAGTTTTAGTTGGAAAATTGTACCATATCATGCAAATTTTAAGAGGGAAAACTTTATTAATTTAGTAAATGTATACTTGCATGTATGTGTTGTGCAGGCAAGATTAATATAAAGAGAAACATTCTCAAAAAAGTCCTCTTAAATATTTCAAAATATTTGAAATATTTCCTCATCATATTTTAATGTTTAAATATTTCCTCATAATCAAATATTAAAATATGAGAAATATGACTCTCACGTGTAAATATTAGTGATAAACAAAGTTGGCTTCAGTTCAGAAAATAACAGAAGAAGGACTTAAATAATTATTTTGTGTTAATTTTGAGGCAACAAATACTTTATGTTCACATCTTAATGGATATTACCAGTAGAGTTTTAAAGGTTACCCATTATTTTGTCTCATTATTCTGTCATATACTTAGAAAGTTGTCTTGTGTTTCCTACTATGACTTTGGCTTTATTATTTCCTCTTTCATGCCTGTTAATAATTTGTATTGTCTTAATATCTTTTATACCTGATGTTAATATATCAGGTTCTTATGTTTATTTTGTACACACCATATCCTATTCATCTTTTTATTTTCCCCTTTGCTGTATCCTTGTGTTTGAGATGTTTTTCATGTAAATTGCATGTAAGTGTTTAATAACGGAAAAATTATTTATTGCAAGAATTTCCTTTCATTACAGCATCTCAAAATATTCTGTAATTTCAGTTTTTATTTTCTTTTTGATAAAAAAAATTAGGAGAATGGAATGGTAAAGTTAAATCACAAATAAATGAGTTAGAAAACATAAAGATACTAGAATTGATAAATTTAACACATTTACCCATCACTTCCTTAAAACTCCTATGCACTCTGACTAGTTACCTCTCTTCTCCACTCCCTTACTTCTGGCAACTACTGATCTTTTTATTTTCCCCATAGTTTTTCCTTTTCTGGATGTCCTATAGTTGGAACCATACAGTGTGTGGCCTTTTCAAACTGGCTTCTTTCATTTAGTAATATGCACTTAAGTTTGCTTTATGTCTTTTCATGGCTAGATAGATCACTTCTTTTTAGTGCTGAATCAGACTCCATTGTTTGGATGTACCATAATTTATTTACCCATTTATCTACTCTACTGAAGGTATCTTGGGTGCTTCCAACTCAAGGCAATCAGGAATAAAGCTGCTATAAATATCAGTGTGTAGGTTTTTGTGTGGACATAACTTTCCAGTCCTTTGAGTAAATACCGAGTAGTGTGATTGCTAGATCAAAGGGTAAGAGTATGTTTAGTTTTGTAAGAAACCACCAAACTATCTTCCAAAGTGGCTGTACCATTTTGCATTCTTACCAGTAATGAATAAGAGCTCCTGTTACTCAACATCCTCCAGAGCATTTGGCGTTGTTACTGTTCTAGATTTTGTCCTTTCTGAAAGGCGTGTAGTAGTAACTTTTTTTTTTTTTTTTTAATGAGCACTTTCTTGGTGACATAGGGTGTGGAATTTTTTTTTTTTTTTAAGTATAGAACTTTGTACAATTAACCCCTTATAGATACACACTGTTATTTATTATTATTTTTTTTTATTATTTATTATTTTTGGCTGTGTTGGGTCTTCGTTTTCGTGCAAGGGCTTTCTCCAGTTGCGGCGAGTGGAGGCCCCTCTTCATCGCGGTGCACGGGCCTCTCACTGTCACGGCCTCTCCCGTTGCGGAGCACAGGCTCCAGACACGCAAGCTCAGCAGTTGTGGCTGACGGACCTAGCCGCTCCGCGGCACGTGGGATCTTCCCGGACCGGGGCACGAACCTGTGTCCCCCGCATCGGCAGGCGGATTCCTAACAACTGCGCCACCAGGGAAGCCTGGAATATGTTTTTATATCCTTTTTTGTCACCTGTATATTTTCTCTAATGAGGTGTCTGTTAAGGTCTTTGGTCCATTTTTTAATCAGGTTATTTATTTTCTTATTGTTGAGTTTTAAGTGTTCTTTGTATATTTTGGATAACAGTCTTTTATCAGATATGTCTTTGGCAAATATTTTCTCCCAGTCTATGGTTTTGTCTTCTCATTCTCTTGACAGTGTCTGTCACAGAGCAGAAATTTTCAATTTTAATTAATTCCAGCTTGTCAATTTTTTCTTTCATTGATCATGTCTTTGTTGTTGTATCTAAGAAGTCATCCCTATAACCAAGGTCATCTAGGTTTTCTTCTCTGTTATATTTTAGGATTTATATAATTTAACTTTTTACATTTAGGTATATGATCCATTTTGAGTTAATTTTTGTGAAGGGTATAAGGTCTGTGTCTAAAGTTATTTTACTTTATTTTTTGCACTTTGATGTATAGTTGTTCCAGCACTATTTATTGAAGGGACTATCTTTACTTCATTGTATTACCTATGCTCCCTTGCCAAAAAAAAAAAAAAAAATCAAGTGACTATACTGATGGCGGTAAATGTTTTATTTTTGTGCTTAATGCTCTGGTATATGAACTTTATATTTTCTGATCTTAGGATTGTGACCCCTTCTGAAACACAACTATGCATGAATCTCTTATGTTTCTGTAGTCTTGCAGAGTCTCTACTCAGCTACATATTTTCTCGACTATCTTTTCAAGGATGTTGAGCTTTAAGTCCTAAGTTTAAGGGCCATTTTTATTTGCTGCATTGACATCTGGGGAAAAGGAGGTCCTCGAATGGCTCCTTAGCCAAACAACCTCCTTTACCATCATGACCTGCCACAGGTTTGCTTGTCCCTGAGCAGCAGGCTTCATTTTCTTTCCAGCCACAGAAATATTCCAACAAGCCAATCACATCCTCTCACAAGAACCAGGGTCTACTCCATTCTCTTGATACTATAAACTCAGCCTTCCATGGCCCCCGCTTGCTCTCTCTGTTCCTGACTTCACCCCCTGTGTGCTCTGCGTGCCATGCTGTGTCCTCCCCTAGGCTGGGAGTAGATCTAATGAATTGCTGTAGAACTCACCTGCTCAGTGTTGGCCATTCCTGTACCCCTAGATCAAGAATCCCCCCTCACCAAAGGTACAATTAAAACAGTATATTCATATAGTCAGCAGCTTTGAGTGGTAGAGAATGTGTCTGTTTTTGGAGCAAAGGTCTGGTTAGATTACTGTCTAATATAATGAATATCTCTCTCTCCAAGGCAAAGGTCAGATAGCTCACCTGAAACTAACACAACATTGTAAATCAACTAAACTCCAATAAAAAAATTTTTAACAGGTCTCAGCTCCCTAAACTCAGGGTTCCTCAGCCGTGATACACACCTGCTGCCTGTGTTGCATCCAATAAAGTTTCTCTACCAAGCCTCTCGGTGCCTGAGAGGCTAGGAGAGTCGGTGTGAAATTAAGTTAATTTTGACTCTTGACTCATGAGTAATAGTGTCTTGTCACTGACCCCAAAGTCTCATGTCTTCAGGTAAGTATGAAACTGAAAAGATAACTTGTTAACTTTCAAGTAGAGTAGAATTTCATTCTTCATAGTTCTTGAAACCTTTCACTTTGGATTTGCTGGCATACATTTGCCATGTATTGGTTTTAGCCTTTCTCAATAACTTTGTTTTTATTCATTGGTTTCCCTATGTGATTTGTTGACATTTTTGGTATTATTTTATATTTCTTCTTTCATTACTTTTCATTATATTTTTCTAGAGAGTAGATTCTAGATTATATTTTCTAGAGAGAGGAACTCTAGAGAGTTCCTTTATAATTATACTTTTCCAAATTTTAGAGTCATCTATTTCTCTTTATTTGCATTAAATGCTAACATGCTATTTTGTGTCACGTTCATTCTTTTTATCAGTGAGATTCTTTGTTCATTCTTCCTCTCCATTTTTAAAAATTGTGTTATTTCTACTTTATTAGAGTACAGAATGTTGACATACTATTCATTTTACTCATTTTTACTTTCGTTTCAGTCTTAGCTGTGCAATTAAATATATTCAATGTTTACTATCAGACCTTCTGCAAAGGTCTCTCCAGTCATATTTTATTTGAGTGAAGCTCTTCTAGTAGGCTTTTTTGGAAGATCTGTGTGTATGATACTCCCTGAATTATCATATATTTAAAATCCTAGTACAATACCCTTGGCACTTGAAAGATAGCTTGACCGAATATAAAACTTTTGGCTCAAAATGTGTTTCCTTGAGATTTTTGTAAAATCTTATATTGTTCTATTGTTGCCTCATTTATATGCTTACTTTGATTATTCTGGAGCAATGCAGTTTAGTTTTTTTTTGTTTTTTTTGTTTTTTTTTTGTTTTGTTTTGTTTTGTTTGTTTTTTTTGCATTTCAATTTTTTCCTCTTGTTGCCTACATTCAAGTAATTTTATTAGTGTATATCTTATAATTGGTAATTGAAGTTAGGATTTATAGTTACACAATGAGCCTGTTTTATTGGTAGATTCATCTGTCTTTTGTATTTCTGAAAATGTTTATCATATTATTCCTTAAATATCATTTCCATCCTTTTGGGGTTTTTTTGTTTTTTTTCTTTTCCAGTGATGTTAACTTAATGTATATTGGAATTTCTTTGTCGGTCATCTAAAACTACCACTAATTCTTGAATTCTTTATACTTTCTTAATTCTTAGATTTCCAACATTTTTTTCTTTTATCTTTTGGCTGTTTTCTTTCCTCAATACCCTGTTATATTTTAGGGGAGACTACTCTCTTTTATGCACTTCCAATCTAGTCTCATTGCTGGGATGAATTTCCACTCTTCCTCCCCAATTTCTTTCGTGAATTTAGTCAACTCTAGTTTTCATATATTCTTATGTTTTGTTCATTTCTATTCTTGATTTTGAATTTTTTATTATTCTGCAAGTGAAGTTCTGTGTTACACTACTGCTCTCTTTTCATGATTGCTTTTCTAATGAGTGTTTTGTCAGCTGAAGTGTTTTGATCTAATTTTTAAAAATATAGTATCATTTTATAGATATGGCCCAATAAATTTTTTCTATTGTGAAATACCATATACTTTCCTTGATTAACTATAGTAGGTATGAGCATGTATGGTGATGAGCATTTCAAATAATAAATTAATGATTTTTAGAAAGAGAGAAATTAGTCTTTTCTGATTTTATGACTCTCTTTGGTTACTCTAAGATCCTTAGTTTTCCCATCTTTCTTCCTTTTCATCCCTTACAACATTTGCCAAAAGATGTAATCTCATCCCCAGTCCCCTCTATCTTAGCAGTGCCTTTCTTAAAATTGCTATTCATTTCCACAGCATTTGGATTTTAACCACCAGATCTCAGACTACTTTTCAGCGTTTTTCCACTTAGGGAAGTTTTGGAGTAGTTTTTATGTGTGTTCTCTTGTTGTCAGTCCCACTGCCCTCTCCTCTTTTCCATAATCTCTACCTTAGGTGCTCTGATCCAATGTGTCTTTTGGAGAACTCTGATTGTTTTGAATGCTTCATTACATATGAACTGAAGCTAAAAGTGATTCCTATCTTCTTTTCATAGGTATGGGACATGGTAGTTTATTTACTCTCCTTTATAATATGTGTAATATTTGTAAGATTTGTGCAGTAACTGAGATTTAGACAAAATAATTCATTATATCATTCTGTACTATTTTCTCAAAAATATATGTTAACAGAATTGATTTAATGAATATAAAGAAATATAAAGGAATACAGTACAATATAATATAAAGAAAATGCTAATTATGGGAAAAAATAGGGAAAATGTTTAAAAAAGCTAAAATTGCTGTATCCATATCTATATGAACTTTTGATTTTCTATATTTCTAAACTAATGGTTAATTATTGAAAATTATTCATCACATATAGTGATGGAAAATTCTCCAAGTATTTTACAATTGGCCTAACACTGAACCTCAAAGATGAAAATAATTAATATAAAAGTTTTACAAACCAATTACATCCTCTTATGACTATAAACATCTCCTAAATTTAACACTAGGAAATGAATTCCAGAAATATTGTTTTATAATAAATCATAGAAAAGTAGAGTTTAAATCAGGAATACAGGAACATGACAAAAATAAGAAAAGACATGAATATGTCAAGCAGAAATTAATAAAAACAATTCAGTATATGTGTAAAAGATGGTGGATAAAATACATCTATATCTGTATTTAAGTCTATTAATATTAAAAAACAAAAATAGAAACAAAAAACTCTGTTGTGGTCCATTGAGACTACTATAACAAAATAGCATACTCTCGGTAGCTTATAAATGACAGAAATTTACTTCTCCACACTTCTGGAGACTGGGAAGACCAAGATCATGCTGCTGGTTGATTTGATGTTTAGTGAGACCCATTTCCTAGATGGCACCTTTTAACTGGGTCCTTACATGGTGGAAGGAGCTAAGGAGCTAAGGAGCTTTTTTATTTTGTTTGTTTGTTTAATAAAAGCACAAATTTCATGCATGAGGGCTCAACCATCACATTCTAAGCACCACTTAATTACTCTAGCTCCTAATACCTTTATCTTGGGCATTAGGATTTCAACATATGAATTTTGGGAGGACGCAAATATCCATACCATAACAACCACTTAACAACTTGAGTATAAAATATTTTCTGAATATAAAAAAATTAATATCTATCAAGAAAAGAAACTCAGTTTCATATTAAAGAACAGATTCTTAGTTCTAAGAAAGGTTGTCCCACTCTCAAAAGCATGTTCTGCTAGGATTGTCAAAGCATTGTTCTAACTTCCTTATCAAAATTTACATTTGCATGATTAGAATGCCAGAATATCAATTTCCAATTTTATAATAAATATTGAGGAAAACAAATACATCTGCCCTGGTGAAGATATGCCATTACTACTTTCAAGATAACTCTGATAATGTGAAATAATTCACAAAGTTTGAGCAAAGATATTAGGTTAGAATTAGACAATATTTTCTTTAAACTCAAGATCATTGCTTCTCTTTCAGGAAAATTAAGAAACCTAGACATTATCCAATAGATTCTCTCAAAGGAAAGATCATATCTTGTTTCCAAAGTAGTCCAAAGTGTGGACAATAAACGCAGGCAGTATCTATATCAGAAATCTTCCCTGATTTTTAGTCTACTCATCTATCCATGATAGATCAAATCCCCCTTCTTGGTTCTGTTAAAGAAAAATTGCACTGGACAAGTTAAGCAGACAAGGAAGACTTGATTCAAGACTATTGCAATCAGGGAGCAAGACTGAACTCAACTACATTGGAAAAAAAGATGGGAGAGAGTTTTAGTGCTGGGGTAAGCAGTGAAAAAGTACTGGAGGAAGTGAAGGGGAAGATTGGTAATGTCATCACATCATCTGTGTTTGCTAATTGGTGCTTATGGGGTCCCACAGAGACCAGAAGACAGGGGCACTATCTTTTTTTGATGATTTCATTTCAAAGGGACAGCTCCCACTTCCTAGAGAAAGACATTCCTGTGTTGTAAAACTGGCAAGAAGCTGGAAGAAGATTTATATCTGAAAGGAGCTGAGAAAGGATTTACAATTACAAGTTTTCTAAAGTAAATGCTCTAAGGAAAAGTTCAGGAGCCTATAGGCAGGAAGAAATCTCTTTAGCTGTGCCCTCTCACGCTGAGGTTGGGGTGGCCTTGTGACTTGTTTTTTCCAAGAGGACTTAGCAATTATGAGATAAGATGAGGCTTGAAAATTATTTGTACATTGGGACTTTCTCTTGCTGCTTTTTGGAAATTTGATGTTAGTTGAGAAGCATGAATTAGCCTATTAGTGGAAGAGAAACCTACATGGGACCAAAACAAACTGTGCTCACTTAGGATCCCCTAGAGAAAACAGTCTGCCAAATGCCAGGTATGTAAGTGAGGCCATTCTAGTACACTCAGTCTCAGCTGAGTCACCAGCAGGACACAAACATTTGATAGATTTGCCCACAACAAAAATAACCACTGCACTGCAGATTTGAAAGAAATAATACATATTTATTGTTTTATACCACTAAGCTGTGGGGTGTTTGTTAAGCACCACAAGTTAACTGATAAACGATTTCTGGCCTCTACCATAATGCTTATATTAAGAATCTAATTACTTTGCTGAACAAGCAAGCAAACTAATGATATAAATTTGGTAGAACAGATTATAGCTGAAACCTGAATGAGATCTGTAAGTTAAGCTGTGTAGAAAAATACCTTATAATTCATAAAGAGCACTTAACATAGAGTCAAGGTTATGCTAAGCACCCATACAAATATATGTTATCCTCATCTAAGTTTCTGGATTAGTATTAGATTTGATAAAATTAAGCATAATTTAAAAAATACATAACATGTTTACCCAAACAGTATTATAAAGTTGTGTAGTACATGTCAGCCTAACCTTAAAGAAGATAAATAGGGTGAAGCATCAGCAATCATCTCCCTTAATAGACTAGGGAGAGAAACTGTTCAGTATCGCTTCAATGTACTCATAGGCAATGATTTAGTATGGATCTACTTTTGTCTAATCGGGGTGAACTAAAACAATTAAGGAACCAGAGAAACCAGGCATACCTGAGTTAAGACACTCCATCCACTTATTCACATGGACACACGTGTGTACACACACATACACTCACAAAAGATCTATTATGAATCACTCTATAATCCACTTACTTTCATGACTAATAAACTCACTCAACCTGGAATGCATTTTCCCTTATTGTCTGTCAAATTCTCAACTTAAATTGCAACTCTTCTCCCTTTAAACATTATTTTCTGAAACCTCAATCAGAGCACTCAATTTATTCCAATTTCTCTTATAGTTTATTCTTTGCAAATATTTTAGTTCCATTATACTTCACTTATCTGGTATTAACTTTATGTTCACAGCTCCTAGCACAGGGTTTTGTGCATAACAGATATCTGATGGTGACCCCCAAATTACTACCAAGTGTGGTATATAGTACATAAAACAATTTTGTTTGATTTTGACTCACTAACATATAAAATTACATATTTATCTCATCTACATAAAATTTGATATTGAAGAATAAGTAAAATAATCTAGTCAGATTTTAAGGAACTCTATCTTTTCTTTTTTCCAGAATTAAGGAAAAATCCTATGCATCATTTTTATGATCATGCAAATTACAGACTAGAATTCCAACAGATGCTTCCTTTTTTTAAAATTTTATTTATTTAGTTTTGGTTGCGTTGGGTCTTTGTTGCTGCATGCAGGTTTTCTCTAGTTGTGGTGAGCAGGGGCTATTCTTTGTTGCAGTGCACGTGTTCTCATTGTGGTGGCTTCTCTTGTTGCTCTAGATGCGTGGGCTTCAGTAGTTGTGACACGTGGGCTCAGTAGTTGTGGCTTGCGGGCTCTAGAGCACAGGCTCAGTAATTATGGCACACGGGCTTAGCTGCTCTACAGCATGTGAGATCTTCCCAGACCAGGGCTCAAACCCATGTTCCCTGCATTGGTAGGCAAATTCTCAACCACTGTGCCACCAGGGAAGTCCTCAACAGATGCTTCTTGAGTATATGAATGTTAATAAAGAAAAGGAAGAAAACTGTCACAGACACTGTTATCTTATTTAATATTTACAGCAGCCCTATAATAAGAGGTAGGGAGAGACAGAGGCTTACTAATGGATAAAGAACTAGATTTTAGGCTGTCTCAAAACTTCCACTGATTCTGTGCTATTTTGTTCTTCTACATAAACTGAAAAATGAAATCCTACTGAGAATATTTTACTATATATTTATAAAATTCAGATTCCAGTTATCTAAAGATGTATCCAGTTACAAATCTACATATGTAAATCTGTAGAAAAAATATATGAAAATCTGTAGACCCATAGCATCAAACCTTTTTGATTTTATGTAAGGCTGTATTTCTCTTTCATTACTTATAAGTTCAACAGTAATGCCTAAAAATGATTCATTCAAAGAAGTCACACTTATATGTTTGATATTTTAATTATTTCTTTTTTATACTATAACTTGTAACTGCAAAATTACTACTTTTTCATGGTTGTGATATTTAGAAGAAAAGTTATCATCCAGGTAACATTTTAGGTGGCTTTATAGCAAAGTAGAATTTATTTCAGTTATAAAATAAGAACAGGTGCTATCAAAACTTTTTATATCCTTCCATGATATGAAAGCTAGATTCCATGAATAAAACTTTAGTTTTTCTTTAAATATTCAAATGTTGGAGAATTTTTAGAATGATATTTTCAAGGTTTAAGGGGACATGACATTTCACTAGAAAAATAGAGGTAAAACACCATCAATTACTACATGGGAAATTACAACTTAGGGAATCACTTCAGTAAGTTGACTACCTTGAAATGGCAGTTATACATTAAAATCTATTCCAAGGATGACAACAACATGATTACCACATTGAGTTTCATAACTACAGTTAAAATGCCACTCTGGTGTTTAAAATTAGATTAGAAAAAATTTTCACATATATCATTTATATTACAAAATTTGAGCTAAACTCTGCTATATTCTTTCCTTAAGCATGGGTATTATTTCCTGCTTTAATAGAGGATTTTTAAGAGTCATGTGTTTAAGCACCTAATATGAATTCAAACTACTAAACATGGTTCTTTTTAACTACTCCTTAGATTGCAAGGATCTTGTGTTTTAAGTTTGACTACATGACCCACCACTACAAAAGGACACTATTGATTAATTAGTTTATAACCTGAAAATAGCCATATAACTTTGCAACTATTGTTCCTGGGAAATTTCCTTTGAGAATTTTCCTTTTGTTAAATAAGGGAATTTAAAAGAGAATGTTAAATAATTCCAGGAGAACTTTAGAAAAAATAAGGAAACAACCAATCAAGCAAACTAAGTAAAATCCTACAACAGAATCATCTGGATTTACAGTTCATAGAAATATGCAACCAAGTAGCAGTTTAGTTGGAGGGGTCAGCTTAGCCTCTATTACACCACCTTTGTGTCTTTGCTAAGTTTCAATCTGATCTAGTTATGGGGATACTGAACACCCCTCATTTTTCTTTACTGGTTCCCACTTTTAAGCAGCTTATGCCCCCTTTTGCAGACCACTCACAGCCCTCCACTTCTCAAGGCATGTATTTAAGGAGTTAGAGTCTTGTGGCAATGAAAATTTGTTCAATTGCGCTCGTTGGTCCAAATATTGGTGCTTTATTGCACAAGCAAGAGTAGCCATGTGCTGAAGCCCACAAGGTTTCCTTCAATATACTATTTCACATCTAGGTCATTTTTAACTTTAAACATTTGAGGAACATAAATCTCTTTACACAGAGGTCTTTCTGTTGACAAGTCTATATTCTCAGCCATAGTGCATTAGTCCTTCAGGAGTTTCTCCTAATAGAGTTGAAATCACATCTCTCCAAAACATTTTGAGTTTGCATTATATGGGGACTATTTACTTTTTGTTTGTTTGTTTGTTTGTTTGTCAGTCTGTGTTCTGTAACGAAAAATAGGTGAGGAATATACAACCTCATTCCTTTCTATTTCTTTCTCCTAGAAACTGATTGGGCTCTATGCTTTAGAATATGCACACATAATCAAAGCACATTCTCAACAGTCACAAAGGGTGACATCCACCCTTAAAATGCCGTTATTAAATGACTAAATATAATTCTGAGCTTCCTCACTTGGAATTTTAATTCCAGAAGAGTCCACAGTAAATTTGCAAGCCTGAAATTTAAAAAAATAAATAAATAAAAAGTAAAAACTTAGTACCTCTTCCCTATTACAGAAATGATTGCAGGTAGCTTAAACCATAAAAAGATTCATTTAAGATTAAATAAACTTAAAAATAAGCTAAAATAGCGAGAAAGAAAAATATGCAACAAAGCAAGATATATCCACCAAAATTAGCTAATACAAATACATGCTTTCAAGCATTTTATATTTGAGCAGTTTTTTTCATTATGTTTTCTGTTAGCCATGTGAGGAGGGAAATAAATTTATAGATTTCATAAGTTTCATAAGACAACAAAACAGATGATCAAGAGAATAATTATTCCCAAGATCCAGGTGAGGGCAAAGTTTCATTCAAAGGCCCTCAACATGAAGACACCATACAATGTAATGAATGGATTCCCTCAAAGTAACCCATCTAGAAAATACAAGAAGGTGGTTTCCTGTGATAATACATATAGTTTGCCCTGCAATATCTGGAGTGAGTGAACAATCTAATAATTAGAACCATACTTGCTGATGAGAGTGAATGAATTCTTTTCTATACTGCTCAAGAGTTTAGTTTTTTAAGTTGTTCAGGGTTAAGTATCTGTTAGAACAGTGTTTCTCACTTTTCTTTTTCATTATTACCCCTTTAAGAGCATTGCACATTTTCCTAATTTTTTCTAATCGACCCCTCCATGAATTTTTAACACAGGTATTCTATGTATCTCTTTATGTACTATATGTGTATTTCTGATGTATGCATATAATAGCAAGTTTTTTCACCTCTCCTCCTCTAGAACCAATCAGTGTTCAACACTTTTGGGGACAATATCACCTTTACTGAGAAATCATGTATTAGAGAAATAGACTTTTCTCTTGCCAATATTAATGACTCCTATTACTGTAATTTTCAGGCTTTACTAGCGCCATCTCCAGAACTATATACTCAAAGGGCAAGAGAGGAAGGAGGTAAAAGGTACTCCTTTTCCCATATCTAAGACAACTTTTCAAAACATAGTTTGCTAAAGACCATCCAACAGCAGACCACTAAAGCAGCTATTGTTCACATATACATTTCTCTGATTTAGTCCAGAGGAGATTTTAGAATATGTAAAGAAACTTATTTTTCTTTTCAGCTGCCTTTTGGAATGTATCAGCAGTAGTAAGTTCAATATTATGCTAACAAATTATTGCTGTGCAGCTAGATATTCTTCATTACAGTAAAATGCAGAGATTTCATGCACTGTAATGAAAGGCTAGGCAGGGCCTTTTATCTTTTTTTTTTTTTGCATGAAAATTGAGAGTGTAACAATGGACCCATGGAAGGAACTCAGGGCCCCTGGCCAAACTTTCTCACATCTTGAATTGTGAAACATCTGAAAGTGAAAGTCCTACTGAAGTCAATTATTTCTTGCACAATGAATGTATCCTTTAAATGAAACGGCAACAGCGGGACAGTCCATTTTATACTCTCCAATATCCCATACAGATGTTTCTTTGAAATAGAGGACAACCACACATACATACCCCGTGTACAGACTTTGTATTTCTGGGCATTTTCTCTTTTAATACTTAATTTTATATATTAAATTTAAAGAGACAAAGCAAACCAATTTTTTTCAAAATTAATTTTGTGTCTTAGACTTCTACTTCTGAGGATTTTATGTTTTACTATGGGCTAAAAATCTAACCTTGATAAAGTCAGCCTCAGGTTTACTAACTGTTCTTGATGATGAGCATGAGGTAGATGGCCATTTTGCTCATATAAGTTCTCCCATAAGTTTTGAATATATTAAGTGGCCCAGGAACTGAATTCAAAGGAGAAATTGGAAGGAAGTAAACTGATAAGCAGCAAAAAAGTTAGTACTTCTCTGTGTCGTGTTTTGTACAATGGTGTAGGGAAAAAGAAAGAGGAAGAAAAAATTTCAATAAGATTTAGAGATGGAGAAAGGTACTACACTATGTGATTTGGTCTACAAAAGTCTCTGGCAGCTCAGTGGCCAAAATAAGTTTGGAGCTGTTATGAAATTTTAAGCTGTTTGGATTGGTTTAATGTAAGTTATCTCCATTTCTCCAATTTAGTAAAGCTTGCCAGACTTTCAAAATTATTCAGTGGCCTGAGTTTCAAAACCCATGAGATGATTCATAAACTGAAATAATTTAGTCAAAATGAAAACTAAAAAACAGAGATAAGCAATGTATATTTAGTTTTCCCAATACTTTCAAGCCTTGGACTAGAAGTTTGTTACCTGCAAGAGCATATCCTAAATAGTAAGGTGAGACATAGGTTAGCATATGTACTGAATATATGTAAAGTGCCATATATCTTACAAAATCCATGAAGAGTTTTATTGGTGCTGTCTCAAAATTATGTCAGTTATATTCACATTTCTTTATCTAACCTTTATTCCACCATCCACTCTCACTGAATGGTTACTGTAACCACCTTCCAGCTTATAATTATTTTTCTAAAATTGAAAACAGATCATATCAACCACTTCCAGAAAATCATCTGATAGCTTTCCACTGAATTTAGAATAAAATCTGAAGCACAATGGCCCTGCATATTAGGATGTTTGCCTACCTCTCCAACCATGTACATGCAGTTGTTTTCAGGGCTCTAACTATGTTGCTGTTCAATCCTACCAAGCTCCTTTCTGCTCCATCACCTTTGTTCTTTTCTCTTGAAAGAAGGGGCTTCCTCAGGAACATACTAGTCAGTTGTCTGTCTTCTCTTAGCTTCCTGCCCAGATCTACTCTAAAGCATTTGTTTCTCATCAGTTACTCTCTCTAAATAACACTTTTAATTTTTTCTCATACTGTATGTTTTATGTTTCCGTATGTGTGTTTAGCATGTCTCTACCTTCAGAGGTGCACAAATTTTCACTGTCCCACTCATCATCCTATTCTATGACATAAGGAATTTCTTGGCAGCTATAGATTATTAATAAATAAAAGTAATTAACCAATTAATAAGAAAAGGTAGTCTCTTGATAATATAGATTCTGTGCAAGAATATTTTTGTTCTGGTCTTCTTGTATCAAACCAAGTTATAATTTTTGGAGCCAATACATCTAAATGTAAGTATATAACAGTGTTTCTTTATGGAGACCTGTTTCTGATTTTTTAAAAAAGCAAATATACCTGATGATCTCTAGAATTTATAAGACAACTGGATGTAAAATCAAGAGTCAAAGAAATTTGATTTTTCCCATAGCTCTAACCCTAACAAAACAATATCATTTTTCATCTTAGACTATCATTTTTTTCCCTGGAAGTAAGGATATGATTTTATGAGTTATTTCTCAAACTTGTTTTTAAGCATTCAAGTTTGTTTTCCTCCCAAATCATATCTGTGAGCATCTTCAAAACACAGGATTGAATTCTCTTATGTTGAAGCAGTAGTGAGGAAAAAAGTCTGCTCTGCTTGTTTCATCCTTCAAACTTGACAAACCCAGAGACACACAGATTAAAATGACTGGATTTGAACATCAGAAGGAGCCTTCCTACATTACTATTTTTCCATCTAAGTTCTGATTTAAATAAATTTTGCCAAAAAGCAGAGAGGTGCTTAGATGAATTTTACAAATCCAAAGAGCTCCTTTTTAACATATGCATAGAATTATTTGTGTTGTGTTAGTTAAATTGTGAAAGTTGGAAATACTGATATGGATCTTACCTTACAAAAGTAGAAACTCAGTCAATTACTGTGTTTAGTGTATCAGGCAAAATACGAAAAGAAGTTTGAGACAAGTTACTAATTTCTCCACTTGTCACATGATGGTCAGAAAGCTCACCGATGTGTTTGGCTAATATAAATGTCTCCCAGTAAATGTGTCACATAGTTTTCAAGGACCAGTAGGTCTGACTCCTTCAGCAAATCTAAGATAAAGCATAACTTGTTAACAAGCCATCAGTGTAATCTCATTCTATCAGCACATAATCCATGATTAAGTATATGATGAGCTTGAAGAAAACATTAAAAAAAAAATCTCTATATAGGAAGCAACTTGTCTCAACATATAGCTATATCTCAAAGTCTAAGAAATATTTTGTTCCTATTACTTGATAAATAGGGAGGAAAAAAAGAGAATAAGACAATCATTTTATAGGATTAAAATACAAACTAAGAAAATAATATTTAAATATTTTAGATTCATGGGAAGTTAGATGAAAGTGTAAAGTATACTTGCACTTTTAAGTTTGACATAGTTTGTTTTTCAAGAACTGAAAAAAAAAGGGATATTATCACTCCTTAATGTTGTTTTTGTGTGTGCCTGCATTCACTAATAAATGTAAAACTCGATTAAATATATTTTCCTGCCACTGCATTGTCTGTTTCTTCTAGGCCCCCTATTTTCTTCTTTCTTTCTTTCTTTCTTTCTTTCTTTCTTTCTTTCTTTCTTTCTTTCTTTCTTTCTTTCTTTTCATCTTGCATACCCTTGATACAATTATCAAAACTAAGAATTAATATTGATATAATATTAGCTACATTATAGATTATATTTTGCTATTTACAGTTTTTCTGTTAATATCTTTTTTTTTTTTATTCCAGGATCCATTGCAAGTTACCACATTGAATTTAGTTATTATGTCTCTTTAGACTCCTTCAATCTATGACAATTTCTCAGTCTTTCGTTGTATTATATAACCCTCACACTTTGGAACAGTACCAGTCAAATGTTTGACAAAGTGTCTCCACAATGTGAGCTTAGCTGATATTTCCTCCTGATTAGATAATACACTTGGCCAGAAAAAAAAAAAAAAAAAAAGTGGGAACTTCCCCGGCAGCCCAGTGGTTAAGACTTTGCATCCCCAATACAGGGGGCACAGGTTTGATCCCTGATCGAGGAACTAAAATCTCACATGCCACACAGCGTGGCCAAAAAAAAAAGAAAAAAAGTGATAAGCCCTTCTTAGTGCATAACATCGGGGGTACATGAGGTAAATATGTCTTATTACCGAACTACTAATATATCTTACTGAGTATGATGCTAACATTGATCTCTTTGTTAAAATGGTCTCAGCCTGGTACAGACTTGTTTGATGTGAAATTATTAAATATATCTATTATTTTATATGAATTTCTAAATAATGAAAGTTTTAGTATGTTACTAATAAAGTACTTTATTGTAGATTCTTAATACCCTAATTAAACTGAGTTGTCCACCTAGACAGTCAAGGCCTTTCATGATTTTGAAAACATGGAGTTTTGGTGGTTAAATTTTCTGAAATTGAGTTTGTTGAACAAATGTTCACACTCTAATTCACTTAACACATAAATAAAATTTAACTAAATTACCATTAACATAACACTTAGACCATAATAATACACTGATTCTAAAATAATACTAGATAATGGACTCACATGGAATCGTTTTTTATCTCATATAATTCATCATCACTATGGACTGCATACTCTGTTTTTTGACCCATCGTGAAAGTATTTAGAATCCAAATTTTAACATAGCTTACTTTATGTTCAGTGCCACATAACATATAAAAAAAGAAAAAAAATAACAATGGAAACTGTTTTAGATTTTAAATCAGTAAATATTGGAAGAAATTACACGTATTTTCAAATATCCTTGTTTTTTTGTTGTTGTTTGGGGGGGGTTACTTATTTATTTATTTACTTACTTACTTATTTTGATTATCTGAAATAAGTAAAATGCCTTCCACAGATAAAAATGTAATTATTTTTGACAATGAAATATATCATTGAAGAGACAAAAAACTTAAATCCACTAACAGCTGAAAAAGTGAGTGTATCTGAAAACATAAAGTGGACATTGGGACTATCAGGAAACAGGACTGAGTTGCATGTTTGCTCTTTTCATGGAAGAGGAAAACATGATACTTTTAATAAACTGGAAATAAAGACTATGTTATTTAACAACATGGGTAATGTTATGAGAAACCTGAAGTTACAAAAAATCCTCACTGACTACCACACAGGGAATAATCAGAACTGGAATCCACAAACAGGTATAATGCACATCAGCCTAGGTTCTCTTTCACTACATCTGAGGATGACTTCACTCCTGCCTGTTCAGAGATATGGAAATACTACAGTATTGATCTGAATACATTAAAAGTATTCTAGGTGAATTATGAGCCCCCTATTCCACATATTCATGGTCAGAAATGTGAAGGTTATGGAGTTTGTGATGAGTGAATTTATTCCATTCATTCCAAATAATCAATTTTTTGCTTTTTGGAAGAAGTCTAAATCCTATACAATATCTACATCCTCTAACAAATTCCAACCATTCTACTAAGAATTGTACATATTTTGGTATATGGGTGGGAAGTATAGAGTTAGAAAAAATGATATAAGTGAAGAGAAAAAAAGAAGAGATATGATGAATGTTAGAAATTCTCCAAAGGAGATTGAAATGCTATTTTTTCCATCTTTATAGCAAAAAAACAGTATTAAAACTATTATTAAAATACAGGTACTCTGAATTAATTCTCAAGTCAATTCACCCATTTTACTCCCTTTAATGATGTATTTAGGTATTAATTAATTGTTTAATTATCTCTCTCATTCTTAGTTACTCAATAATGTGCTATGAAATTCCTGATTTTTAGTGAGCAAGAAGCAGCCCCACATCTCCAGGCCATGAAGGCTGCTGTGCAGGGATCTGGTCACACACATCAGTGGACCAGCAATAGCCCTGTGACCCCTGGGAGGCACAGTTGACCATGCAGGAATCTTACCTTGCAAACCAGCAGGCCAGCAGCCAGTGCATGAGACAGGACCTCTCAGCCAATTGACCTAGGGGCCAGCTCTGCTTACCAACAGCACACGTAGCAGCCAGCCCCACCACAACGAAGGGGATCACACAGCCCACATAGGGGATAACCCTAGAGTATAGAGCTCTGGTGAGCACAGGAGAGCATGCTGCTGGGCCCCATAAAATAACACCTACATAAGACCACTTCTTCAAGATTGGGAAATGTAACCAACCTATCAATTACATAGAAATAAACACAGAGAATTAGACAAAATGAGTAAATAAAGGAATATGTTTCAAACAAAGCAAAAAGACCAAAACTTAGATAAAAAGAACTATATGAAATGGGGAAAAGCATTCTACCCAATAAAGAGTTTGAAGTCATGATCATAAAGATGCTCACTGAACTCAGGAGAAGAATAGATAAACAGAGTAAGAATTTCAACAAATAGCTAGAAAATTTAAAGAACTAAACATAGCTGAAGTATACAATAACTAAAATAAAAAATGCACTAGAAGGAATCAACAGTATATTAGACAATACAGAGGAACAGATCCATAATCTGGAAGACAGAGTAGTGGAAATCACCCAGTCTGAATAGAAAAAAGAAAAATGAATTTTAAAAAATTAGGATAGTTTAAGAGACCTCTTAGACAACAACAAGCATAGTAACATTCACATTATAGGGATTCTAGAAAAACAAGAGAAAGAGAAAAGGGTAGGGAACTTATTTGAAGAAGTTGCCACTTCATGCTTCAAATACAGAGGACTGTATTTCTTCTGCCTAAAGGGAATATTTGCACCACTTGAAAAAAGCTTGCAAAGTTCTCTTGATTTTTATCTAGATTAAAAAAACAAAACAAACAAACAAACAAAAAAACCTCAAAACTTCTGTGGTTAAGAATTTGAGAGTTGAGAGAGTGGGGAGAAAAGAGTAAGAACTGAAAACTTTCCTAAGAGGAAAAGAAACAGATATCCAGGTCCAAATGAACCTAAAAAGGTCCACAGGAAGACACATGGTAATTAAAAAGGCAAAAATTAAAGATAAAGAATCTTAAAAGCAACAAGAGAAAAGCAAGAGAAGTCCCATAAGGTTATCAGCTGACTTTTCATCAGAAATTTTCCAGGCCAGAAGAGTGCGGCAAAATATATTCAAAGTGTTACAAGGTAAAAAGCCCTACAACCAAGAATACTCTACCTGATAAAAGTTATCATTCAGAATTGAAGGAGAGGTAAAGACTTTCCCATAAAAACAAAAGGTAAATGAGTTCATCACCACTAAACTGGTTTTACAAGTAATGTTATAGTGACTTCTCTAAGCAACAAATAAAAGGACAAAACTGGAAATATGAACATTATGAAAGGAAAATATTATTGGTAAAGGCAGATATATAGGAATGGTAGTGGATGAACCATTTATAAAGCTAGTAGGAAGATTAAAAGATAGAAATAGTAAAGTCATCTATACCCACCAAATGTAATTAAGGTATACATAAAACAAAACGATATTAAAATTTAATCAATATCATATTATTAGGAATACTAGCATCAATATTGAGTATACTTTGTCATAGCAAGAGTAAATTACAAACTTGGGTTCATTGCAGGGTAAGTCAGGACCCATGAATTAAAGGTATAGTAGTTTGATTGGAATAAAGTTTGGCAAAAAAAGAGTGGATATATTCTTGGGAATACTCCTTGGAGCTAACATATAAAAAGCCTCAGAGATATCAAAAGCTAAAGTGTAAGTATTTTTCAGAAGCTTAGTAAACTAGTGAATGTTTTCAATCAATGAAATAATATAATAAAAGGGATATTTTACAAAGTTTGAAATATATTAATCTTGTTTGTAAAATAGATGTTGGATTGTCCTGACGGAGATGAGACAATTGCATTCCAGAAAAAATAGTTGAAGTGCTAATGAAAAGAAAACATTCCAATGGAACTAAAAATAAAAGAGAGAAAATAAAATGAAAGATAAATAATAGAATACAGTAATAGGACTTTCAGTCCAAGTTAATACAAAAATATATGTATTTATGAAAAAAAGACTACACATCTCAATGAACTGGAAGATAATGTATCAATATTTAATTTTCATAATAATTTTAATTTTTAAAAAAGTGAATATTTCTCTCAACTATTATATTTTCTTTATGTAGATTTATCTTATAGATATTTATTTTACACAGATATTTCTATCATCTAATTAAATTAAAGGATTATTCAACATTAAAAAATCAATACGTTCTATCACATCAGCAGTTAAAAAAAGAACATTGCATCATCATATCAATAGATGCAAAAAAACATTTGAATAAAGTCCAACACTCATTCATGATAAAAAATCTCAGTAAAGTAGTATAGAGAGGAACATCCTCAAACTGATAAATAATATCTACAAAAAGTCCTACTGCTAACATCATAATTAATGGTGAGAAACTCAAAATTTTCCAACTAATATCAGGTAAGGCAAGGATGTCCCCTCTCACCACTTCTTTTCAATATTGTACTAGAAGAACTAACTAATTAAATAAGATAAGAAAGGGGAAAAAAAATGTTTACAGATTGAGAAGGCAGAAATAAAATGGTCTTTGTTCAGAGATGAAATAATTGTCCATATAGAAAATCCAAAAGAATAGACAAATTCCTGGAACTAATAAGCAGTTATAGCAAGGTTCCAGGACGCAAGGTTAATATACAAAAGCCAATCACTTTCTTACATACCAACAATGAAGAAGTGGAACTTGATATTAAAACACTATACCATTTACATTAGCACCTCCCCAAAATGAAATACTTAGGTATAAATTTAACAAAATATGTACAGGATCTATGTGGGTAAAACTACAAAACACTGAAGAATGACATTGAAGAAGAACTAAATAAATGGAGAGATATTCGATGTTCATGGACAAGAAGACTCAACATTGTCAAGATATCAGTTCTTCTCAAATTAAGCTATAGATTCAAAGAAATTCCAATAAAAATCCCTGCAAATTATTTCATGGATTTCAATAAACTGACTCTAAAGTTTATATGGAGAGCCCAAAGACCCAGAATAGCCAACACAATATTGAAGGAGAAGAACAAATTTAGAGGACTGACACTATGCAACTTCAAGACTTACTATAAAAATATGGTAACCAAGACAGCGTGCTATTGATAAAGAAGTCAATGGAGCAGAATAGAGAGCCCAGAAATAGACCTCCATAAATATAGTTAATTGATCTTTGACAGAAGAGCAAAGACAATACATGAAGCAAATATAGTCTTTTCAAATTGGTGCTGGAATATCTGGGCATCCACATACAAAAAAATTACACACTTCACAGAAAATTACTCAAAATGGACTATAGGCCCAAATGTAAAACACAAAGCTGTAAAATTCCTAGAATATAACATAAGAGAAAACCTAGATGACCTTGGGTTTGGACATTATTTTTCAGTTATAACACCAAAGGAATGATCCAAGAGACAAATAATGGATAAATTGGACTTAATTAAATTTTAAAACTTTGACTCTATGAAAGAGAATATGAAGAGAATGAGAATACAAGCCACAGACTTGGTGAAAATATTTGCAGAAGAAATCTGATAAAAGACTCCTATCCAAAATATACAAAGAACTCTTAAAATTTGGCAATAAGAAAAGAAACAAACAAATAATAACATTAAAAATGGACCAGAGATCTTAATAGACATCCCACCAAAGAAGATATATATGTGGCAAATAAGCACATGAAAAGATGTTCCACATTCTATGTCATCAGAAAAATGCAAATTTAAAAAAATGAAATACCACTACATACCTATTGGAATGGCCAAAATCTGGAACACTGACAACACCAAATGCTGTTGAGCATGTGGGGCAACAGGAACCTATAGATTCAAATCAATCTATACACTATCGGTGGGAATACAAAATGACACAGCCTCTTCAGAAGACAATTTTCTTGTTTCTTACAGAACTAAATGAACTTTTTACTACATGATCCAGCAGTCATGTTCCTTGATATTTACCCAAAGGAGTTAAAAACTTATATCCACAAACAAACCTGCACTTGGATGTTTACAGCAGTTTTATTCATATTTGCCCAAATTTGGAAGCAACCAAGATGTCCTTAAATAGGTGAATAAATAAAAAGTGTGATTCATGTAGACAGTTAATGACTATTTAGTGCAAAAAAGAAATGAGCTATCAAGCCATAAAAGGACATGGAGGAATCAAATGCATATTACTAAGCAAAAAAAGCCAATAGGAAAAGGCTATATACGGTATGGTTTGAACCATATGACCTTCTGGAAAAGCTAGAACTATGGAAACAGTTAAAAGATTTGCAGTTGCCTGAGGTGGTCACGAGGAAAAGGCTATATACGGTATGGTTTGAACCATATGACCTTCTGGAAAAGCTAGAACTATGGAAACAGTTAAAAGATTTGCGGTTGCCTGAGGTGGTCACGAGGAGATGAATAGGCAGAGCACAGAGGATTTTTAGGGCAGTGAAAATATACTGTATGAAATTATAATGATGGATAGCTCAGTATGCATTTGTCCAGACTCATGGACTGTACAACAGCAAGAGTGAACCCTAAGAAAAATTATGTACTTTGGATGATTACAGTGGGTCAATGTAGGTTTAACTTCAGTAAAAAATATACCAATCTGGTGAGTGATGTTGATAATGGGAGAGAGTATACTTCTGTGGGGGCAGTGGGTATGTGGGAAATCTGTTTTTTCCTCTCAATTTTATTAAAAACCTAAAACTGCTCTTAAAAAATAAAGCATTTATAAAAATCTATTGGTATATTTAAGTGATTAAATGATGAGGAAGAAAAAAAATTGTAAATAGTATTTATTTATATAACAACAAATCTCTAAGTATAAAGAAAATATTTCAGAAAAATATGAAAAATCTATGCTTGCAATAACTCTACTTTAGACTCTTTTATTTGCAGTTTTATAAATATGCTGATCCAACACATCATTTATAAATGATGAGGAGCAATCGTGAGTGAGCTGAGGTGAATGGGAGATCCAGGACCTGAGCCCCATTCCCTGAACATGCCTATTCTTTACACTGAAGTGACACAATTTTAATAGAAATTTGAGTCAGTTTTACTTCCAAATTTCTGTGGATTAAATGAAGAAGAAAAAGCAAGAAGAGGATATAAAATTGTTAGAATTGCAGCTGCTCTTATCTCCCTAGTTAACCCATCATTAATAGCATAGAAACTGACTTTTTAAAAATAAAAAGTATATCTCACAGGCTTTCAGAACTGCTCTGGAGCAGTAATTGTTGTGTACCTTCTATTCTCCCTGATTTGAATGAGAGTATTTATTGTGGTTATGCTTTCTCTGTGGAGGTAAGATTACTTGTATTTTTAGTTCAAAGATCTACGAATAAAGAAAATCTGCATTTTAAGAGGTTTTCCTCAGCCTGATATTACACCAGCATCCTGGACTTTGAGCATAAAGGCATCAATTCCTGAGCCTTTCAGGGTCCTCAGCGTGGCTGAGAGTATTTTGCAGGTGGAAGTAATATTAATTGTGGCAGACTGAGGACTACTGTAGATTGTTTGTGCAAATGACCACACTTTTCCTCTCTCCATATATATATATATATATATTTCAACATGACTTTGTAGCTCCTTGCATCATCAAAAGATGATGATCTGGGTGGCCCTCTGATTCACTTTGATCAGTAGAATTATGTGGACTTGACCTTGAGCCAATTCCACACCAAAGCCTCAACAACCTTGACTTCTTCCACTGTGTCCTTTGGAAACCTGCCTAGATGACACTCATAAAAGCTCAGGCTGACCTGGTAGATGAAATATACATAGCTCAGTAACTTTCTTTATCCCAGACATTAGCCAGGGTATCTGAAGAAGTAGAAAACTACTTTTTTGCTGCTGACTGTGGACTATGAGGGGGGGCATAGCTGAGAACAGAAGACCCTAGCTGGGTCTTGCCTGAATTTCAGACACACAGAAACATAGTGTAACGAAATAGGCATTTTATTTTTATTTATTATTATTTTTTTATGGGCATTTTAAGTCACTAAAGTTTGAGATGATTTTATTTGTGGCAATATTAACTTATACTGACCATGACCAATGGACTGAAATAGCCCCAAATTGGGTGCGCTCTAAGGGAAGGACTCAGGGGTAAATGGGGAAACTCACCGTGAGAGTGAAGAATGATTTTGCTGGTTACTCAAGTATAATATCTGAGTCAATAAAATTATTTTAAGGAAAGTGAATACATTCTCAAAATGTGACTGGGTTTGGCATGCCTTCACTTCTGGCTATCCTGGCATTGTTGAGCTACAGGAAATATGGATAAAGAGCTGAGTAAGGAAATATGGCATGACTTACAATATTACACAATGAAAACACAAGGCTTAAATGTTACTCTAAGGGAATGACCTCTTCTTTATCCCACTTACCCATGAAAAAATATGCCAGCCCCGTTATCTTCATTTTCATCAGAGGGAATAATAATAGGGGTGGTTATTAGGCCCTCTGAGCATTTATTTTGTCTCCAAAGTATGGAACTTAGTAGGAAAAATAGGGACTTGTGTCCAGAGGAAGAGAAAGACAACATTTCAAGTCTATAAATGGAAGAATAAAGCCATCTCCTTTTATTTGTTCATTGCTAGTCTCAGTTCCTTGAACAGACTCTGGCTATTAATGAGTTACAAAAATATTTGTTGAATGAATACATAAATAAATAGTAAAATGTGATGTGAACTTTTTTGAATCCCACACTGGTGAAAGGAAAATTTTAGTTTTAGTAACAATATACAGTCATATAAGGTTATAAATATAATAATTATTGTCTTTTTAAAGTACCAAAATATATATTTCTTTAAAAGTTATTAATGTAATGCAGTTATATTAAGGACAAGGTATCATTTCAAGAAAATTTAATATATTATTTTCTTCATTCTACAAATATCTGAACAGGTTTGAAGAGATTAGATATCAAGCATGTTCAAGGGTCCATAATTAGTTAATCATGGAGTGAAAACTCAGACTCCCTGTTCTTCTTATCACAGTAAACCATGAATGATGAGAGAAACTAGTTTCCTCAATAAAATATCAAGTTCTTACTTTTTAAAGTTAGTAAATGATAGAGCACAGCCTGGTTACTACATCATTTGAGAGAAGATAGTATTTTCGGTCTTGTGTTGGACAAGCATATCTGGGGAAACAAGGGACTTATATCTTGGACCCAGTGTTTGCAATATAGCTATGATGTAACTATAGGTAAATCATTTAAACTTTCGAGAGTACCTTTTCCCCATCTTTAAAATGAAAAGAGTAAGATTTTCAGCTCTTATTTTCCATTTATATATCTTCCTGGATGAGATCTCTGTTAAGATCTTTGGCTCATTTTTTAATTAGGTTGTTTGTTTTCACATTGTTCTTTATTTAAGAGTTCTTTGTATATTTTGGATAACAGTTTTTTGTTAGATTTTTTACGAATATTTTTCCGTCTGTGGCTTGTGTTCTCATTCTCTTGACATTGTATTTAATAGAACAGAATTTTCATTTCAATGAAATACAACTTATCCATTATTTTTTTCTTGGATCATGTCTTTGGTGTTGTAACTAGAATATCATTGCTGTACGCAAGATCATCTTGGTTTTCTCTTATGTTGTGTTCTAGAAGTTCTATAGCTTATAGTTTTGCATTGTCTATGGTCCATTTTGAGTTAACTTTTGTGAAGTGTACTAGGTCTGTGTGCAATAGAAATTGGAACCAACGTAGGCCAGGCTTTCAACGCCAGTAGTCTGACTCCACATTGTATGCTCTTAACCACTATCCTATTGAATGTGATACTACAAAAAAAAAAGTTTGCAAGGAAAAACCATGCATCTTAGAAGGCTATTCAATGTTTGAGTATCAGGTGTGTTGATGCCATCTGAAACAGGAGGGTGTTCATGTGCTCAGTTTCCTTGTACAGTTGCCTTTTATGTACAGTATCTAAGATCATATTCTAAGATGAAAGTAGATTTTAGGGGCAGAAATATCACTTGCGACTGAGGAGTTTTGCTGTGTGTTCACCAGTTCATTTTAGACGGCATTTCTGAAAATTGCACATACAAATCTGGTATGCGTCATAAACATTTGGACATAGCTACACTATATTTACTAATGGGTAAAGTCCAACAATCAGATAGCTTCACCCTTAGACAAAAAAACATATTCACAATCAAAAGGAATTTTATTTGCTAGCCTATAATAGCCTATAATAAAGGGTATTTTAATAAATAGTCCTGTTGCTTCGGAAGATCTGTCTAACAGACTGTTTGATTATTCTAGTTTTAGACTATCCCTTGAAATCAGGCAACACAATTCTTCCAAAATTTTTTTTTCAAAATTCTTTATTTTTGTTATTTTGCACTTACATAGAGATTTTTAAAAACAAACTGCCAATATCTACAAAAGACCTTTTTGGTATTTTGATTAGTACCATGTTGAATCTATAGATCAATCTGGGGAAAATTGACATGGTATTAATATGAGCATTTCAAATCACAAAATAGCATTGTAAGGATTTTAAATTACTCTCAGCAATGTCTTATGGTTTTTATTTTAGAAGTCTAACATATTCTTTGACAAATATATTCTAGGAAATTTGATGGTTTAAATGGTGTTTTAATTGTATTATTTTATTTTATTTTCTAAATGCTTGCTGATAGTATATAAAAATGCAATTAAATATTGTATATTGACCTTGTTTCCTGCAAAATTGCTTGGTTTAC
Organism: Balaenoptera ricei; assembly: GCF_028023285.1. Lineage (NCBI taxonomy): Eukaryota > Metazoa > Chordata > Mammalia > Artiodactyla > Balaenopteridae > Balaenoptera > Balaenoptera ricei. The sequence goes on along the minus strand of NC_082650.1, from coordinate 91,654,884 downwards.
TTGCTCACTGAAGATTACCTTTTTTAGATTTTTAAGAGTGTTTCTCAATACATAATCATATCACCTACAAAGAAATAGAGTTCTTCTTTTTCCCCCATCTGTGTGACTTTTTTTTTTTAAAGAACTCCTTTATTATTTATTTATTTATTTATTTATTTATTTATTTATTTATTTTTGGCTGTGTTGGGTCTTCGTTTCTGTGCGAGGGCTTTCTCTAGTTGCAGCAAGTGGGGGTCACTCTTCATCGCGGTGTGCGGGCCTCTCACTATCGCGGCCTTTCTTGTTGCGGAGCAAAGGGTCCAGACGTGCAGGCTCAGTAGTTGTGGCTCACGGGCCTAGGTGCTCCGCGGCATGTGGGATCTTCCCAGACCAGGGCTCGAACCCGTGTCCCCTGCATTGGCAGGCAGATTCTCAACCACTGCGCCACCAGGGAAGTCCTGTGTGACTTTTTATTTCTTTTTATTACCATTGTAGAGGTTAAAATCTCTAGTAAAATGGTAAATAGAAATGATGAGAACAGACACTCTTGCTTTGTTGCTAATCTTTGAGATAAAGACTCCCTGGTCCGGGAGGATCCCTCAGGCCCGTGGAGCAACTAAGCTCACACGCCATAACTACTGAGTCTGTGCTCTAGACTCCGTGAGCCAAAAGTACTGAAGCCCACACTCCTAGAGCCCATGCTTCGCAACAAGAGAAGCTGCTGCAATGAGAAGCCCGTGCACCACAACGAAGAGTAGCCCCCACTCTTTGCAGCTGGAGAAAGCCTGCGTGCAAAAACGAAGACCCAACGCAGCCAAAAATAAATAAATTAATTATTTTAAAAAAAAAAAGAGAGAAAAGAATCAATATAAAATAAAATTTAAAAAAAATTAAAAAAAAAAACAAAAAACAGTCATAGACCCACAAGTCTGGGATCAAGGAATCCCAGGATGGGCAAAATTTGTCACTCTTGTAAAACTCACCTTAAAGGAGGCTAGTAACTTCCATTCCAGGCATTAATACCATTAAACTAGAGGCTCGACAAGGCCTCCAATCCCTAATTTCAAAATTCATCAAGTATGGGCTTTTGGTTCAGTGTCAATCTCCTTGTAATACTCCAAGGGAATATGTAATGGTCCAAGATCTTTGAATCATAAATGAAGCTGTGATTCCTCTTCATCTGATTGCTCCCAATCCATACATGAAACTTACTCAGATCCCTGAGGACACATCCTGACTTACAGTCCTTGATTTTGAAGACAACTTCTTCTATTTACCTGTTCACCCTGATTCTCGACACCTTTTTGCTTTGAATGGCCTGACCCAGAAACCAATGAGACCCAACAGAATACTTGGACTGTCCTTCCTCGGGGATTCTAGGACATCCCACAACAGTTTGGCAATGCCTTAGCAAAGGAACTAAGGGAACTAAAATTAGAAATGGGGACATTATTACAATATGTAGACTACCTCTTTATCTGCAGCCCCTCAAAGGCAGCCTCGGACCAAAACACTGTACAGGTCCTCGATTCCCTGGGCTCCCCCCAGAAAGCCTAATTTCCTCCCAAAGAGTCATCTACCTGGGACATGTTCTAAGTGCAGGAAAATGCACCATTACAGCCTGGTGTAAGGAAGCAATCCTCCATTTACCACCACCACATGCAAAGAAACAGCTCAGAACCTTCTTAAGAAGGGCTGGGTTTTATAGGATTTGTATCCAGGGTTTGGTCTCATGGCAAAACCATCGTGTGAAACCTTGAAGGGACCAGATACAGAAACTCTGGATTCAATGGGCAATTTATGAAGGGCATTTGATCAGATTAAGACTGCCCTGATCAGTGCCCCAGCCCTAGGGATCCCAGATCTAAACAAGTCCTTTACTCTGTTTACCTCAGAAAAACAGAGACTCGCCCTGGGAGTTCTCACCCAAAAAGTGGACCAGTCCCACAGCCAGTGGCATGTCTCTCCAAACAGTGGGACCCAGTGGCTTCGGGATGGCCAGGCTGTCTGAGAGCCATAGCAGCCATAGTCTTGCTGGTTAAAGAGGCTACAAAACTCACCATGGGTCAACACCTGGAAGTGTTAACCCCACAGTAGGTACAGGGAGTGTTAGAAATTAAGGGTCACCAATGGCTGACTGGAGGCCACGTCACAAAATATCAGGCCCTCCTTCTTAACTCTCCTAAAGTGACCCTTAAGGTATGTCAGACTCTCAATTCAACCACGCTTATGCCAATAGAAAGCCCAGAGGAATTATCTCATTCCTGCACTGAAGCCATCGAACAGGTGTACTCTAGCAGAGCTAACCTTAGGGACCAATCCATCGAGGACCCAGATGCTGTCTAGTTTACTGATGGAAGTAGCTGCAAACGTGACTGTGTCTGGAAGGCGCGGTTTGCCATAGGAGATTTACATAAGAAGCTGCTGCCATTTGGAAACTTAGGGACCCATGACTGCACGGGGCTCCCCAGTCTAGCACTGTCCAGAGATCCTAGGACCCCTAGAGGCAGTACAAGACCTTAAGGAGGTGGCAGTTATCCTTTGTGAGGGAGATCAAAATGGAAACTCAGACATAGTAAAAGGAAACAACCTGGCTGACAAAGTGGCAGAGGTGCAGCTCTTAAAACCCCTTCATCTCAGGCCACGTACAATCCCCTAGCCCACTGTCACCACCCCAGTACACAATCAAGGAAATAAAGTGGACTAGAACTAAGGAGTTACCAAAAAGCGCCTGATGGCTGGTGGATTGAGGAACAAACAGTAATGTTTCCCAGAGCATTACAGTGGAAAATTTTAAAGTCACTCCATGACTCCTCTCACCTTGGGGAGAGATGCTTTGACTAGCCTGGTGGAGAAAGTTTTTTCTGGCATGGGCTTTTCTCAGACTATCCAGAGATCATAAAGACCTGTAATATATGCTACCATAATAACCCAGCAGGAAAACCGAGGCCCCCATCCCTCCTTCAGCCCATCCAGAGAAGAGGAAGCTACCTAGGGAGGACTGGCAAGTAGACTTTACCCAGATGCTATCCTCTCAGGGATATAAATACCTTCTGGTTTTTATTGACACTTTCACCAAATGGGTGGAAGCCTTTCCAACAAGGACCAGGAGAGCTCAGGAGGTAGCAAAACCATTATTAAAGGAAATAATTCCTCCGTTCTGATATCCATGGTCTTTACAAAGTGATAATGGCCCCTCTTCTGTGGCTAAGGTTACACAAAAAATCTCTACTGCCCTAGGCGTTTGCTACAACTTTCATGCTGCCTGGAGGCCTCAATCGATCTGGAAAGGTGGAAAAGGCAAAATCAAACTTTAAAACAAAAAATCCTGGCTAAACTTTGTCAAGAGGGCTTTGACCCATAGCCCTCCTGAGAATCAGGGTAGTACCTAAAATGGGGCTAAGGCTCAGCCCTTCTGAAATGACTTATGTTCGGCCCTTTATATTCTCTGACATTTTGGTGGATACTGAAACCAGTGTATAATAGGTACCTAATTAATCTGGGACAGCTCCAAAAGGTGATTTCAGAATATGGAAATCAGGTTTTGCCGGCCCACAGCCAGGAAACAGCCCTATTCAGGTTCAGCCAGGAGCCTTTGTTCTCCCAAAAAACATAAAGAAAATTGTCCCCTTCTGACGAACTTTTGCCCAAGTGGAAGGGACCTTACCAGGTCCTTCTCAGCACTCCTACTGCAGTAAAACTACAGGGGATCACTACTTGGATGCACCTTTCTAGAAGTTAACCTACTCCTCCCCCTGAGTCTTCATAGGACACAGAAGACCTTGAGTGGCCAGAAGAGTCCAGGTGGATGAGTGAACCACTTCAAGACCTGAAGTTCTTGTTAAAGAAGGACAAAGGAACTTCACAAACACAAAGCTAAGTCCCACGGCGTCTATTCTTCCTCTTTTTCCCCTTCCAAATAATGCTAGGGACCTTACCCCTGCTCTTACTTGTTCTTATCTTATCTATCCAATCTCTTTGGTCCCAAGACTTAACACGGAAAGATGACATAATAGTCCATAACTCCAAGAATTTTGCTATAGGGGAAAATCTCTCTTTTTCTGTTGGGTTTGCCATCTGCAACCCACCACCCCAGGAGAAGTAAGTACTACTCTCAAGGCTAACCTGGTCAACAATCACACTGTATTCTCAGCTTTTAACCAATCTGCTTTTAATTACTCTAGGAAAAAAATTTACTTAATTGTTTCATGGGAAAGGCCATCTCCACTCTGTTACCATACCACACCTCACTATTCAAGGGCTATAAATATCACCAAAACCTCCCTAATCTGCAATCAAATCCTAGGATTCACCCCTTGTCACAATGGTACCCACGGTGAAAATGTAGATCCCTTTTCAGCCCACGAGAATCTCTCAAACAGAAACCTAAACCTATCCCTAGAGGTCCTTAAGCCTATAAATTGGCGTGATGTAGAGGACAAGCTTATTTACACTTTATCCTGTACCCTAACAACACACACGTGTGTTATGACAGTTCACAAAATTTATGCCAACAGAACTTCTTGTGCTGCTTATTATATAATATCATATATTCCCTTACAATGACCCTCTCCGAATATAAACGCCCTCCTGGATACTCCTAACCAGAGACCAGATTCAGAATACAGATGGGACCCCTCTGCAACTGTCTCTCACTTCCTGAGACTTTTCTCCAGCTGTGTGACAAAACTAACCACACTGTTTTATGAGTGCCGCCTGGATTATTATGGCTATGTGGGACCTCTGACAACTACCGCACAATGACCAAAGCCATTGTTCTCTCACATCCAGACAACAAACGTCACTATGGGGACTGCACCTTGGGAACTGCAGCTCTGGCCCAAATAACCGTCCTCAGTGTGACCCACGTGAGACAGAAAAGGGCCTTCAGTCTGGTGCTGGCAGGAATTATGGGGACCCTAGCTGTGGCTCTCCCTTTGGGATGATTAGCTTACCATGAGGCAAACTTGAAGGATCTAATTTCCTCCCTAGATGGAATATTAAAAAATAATAATAATAATAACCTGGAGAAACACTCTCACTTCCACAACAATTCCTAAATCCCTAGATCCCCTGGCAGGTGTAGCCTTTGACAAGAGTCGGGCCTTAGATTATCTCTTAGCAAACCAAGGAGGGGTCTGCACTGTCATAAATAAAACATGCTGCATGTACATTAACATCTCAGGAGGAATAGACATAAATGTTAAGGAAGTCTATCTACAAACAGGCTGCCTGGCTCCACAGGTATAACCAAGGGAAGCAGGAACAGACCGAGACCCTTAGGGGATGTCTTCCAGGATACACTTGGCTTCTCCCATTTCTAGGTCCTGTAGCCCCTATATTTCTCATTTTTTCTCTTTGGTCCTTGTATTTTTAACTACCTAGTTAAATTTCTATCCTCTAGAATGCAACAACTCCAACTTCAAATGATGGTGCAACAAGGATTTCAACGCATCCCACCTGAAGATGAGGACCATCTACATCTACTGGGCAAGGTTGCAGCCTCCTTCTACCTCTGCCCCCCATCCCTCCCACTGTAAACAACCCTGGGAAGCCTATCTCATTCAGATAACACGGGGATCGGGACTCCCCCAGGTAGGGACAATTCTCCAGCTCAGATTGAAGCAGCTATAGAAGATGGACTGTCAACCCTTTGACCCTTAAAAGATTTTAAGGGTCCAGACTCCTTGAAGGGGGAATATTAGAGCAGGCAGCTAGCTAAATATGAGCAGAGAAAGGGGGTGGGGCACAGGCTGTGTGGCAGGAAACCATACATCTTGTGAATGCAGGGATCCTTGGGCAGACAAAGAAAAGCAGGAACCTCCAGGCTTACATAAAACCATACATACCATACATCTTGTGGCGAATGGGATCCTAGAGGCAGACAAGGAAAGGCAGGAAAAGGTGGAAATCTTCAGCATCCAAATGTGCCCTCATTACAATAAAATAAGCCCTGCAAATAAGAAGTACCCATCACGCACCAATGCCATGACACTTCCTATCAAGGCCAAAATAAGGATAAAAATCTCTCCTCCCCTCAGGAATGTGGAGCTGTGATGAAAAGCAGGAAACCCAAACCCTTCTCTCCTCAGTGAATATTCTGCTCAATCATTTTCACACACTGTATATAGGAACTCAGCGTAGATGCTCACCTTAGCCTGCCAGCTCTCTCCTGAGAGTGTACTATTGCTTAATAAATCCTTGTTCTGTTTTCTTGACTTCCATGTCTCATTTCTGAATTCTTTCTGTTAGGAGACAAGAACCTGCTCTCCAGTAACAATATCATTTTTCTTTTCCTTTTAATCTGTTGATTTAGTAAATTATATTGATAGTTTTTTTCTTATTTCTATCAATTTAGATTAAATTTACCAGTAATTGAACGTTATATAAATGGAATCATACAGCATAGACTGTTTTATTTCTTCCTTAATTTCCTTAATATATGGTAAGAAATTCTTCTTTGTTGTTGTGATTATTCATAGTTTGTTTCATTTGGTTGATATTTAGTATTCTGTTGCATGAATTCATTATTTTCCCAATATTCAATGGGTATACATAAAGACATGCTAGTTTGGAGATGTTAAAAATAAAGCTGTTATGAACATTCTTTTATGTGTTTTTGTGTAAACATATGTTTTCATTTCTCTTGGGCAAATATCTAGGAAAGAAATTCCTAGGTCATGGATGTAGGTTTAAGTGTATTTGAAACTGCCAGGGAGACATCTAAATTCGATGTGCGGTTTTTCTTCCAACCAGCAATATTTGACAGTTCCACTTGTTTCACATCCTCATCAATCTTTTTTTTTTTTTTTTTTTTTTAATTTTAGCCATTTTGCTGTATGTATATTAGTGTCTGATTTTCACTTTGGGCTGCATTTTCCAAACAACTAATGATGTTGATGATCCTTCCGTGTGCTTATTAGCCATTTGGATATTTCCATTTTGAATTTTCTGGTTCATGCCATTTCCTCATTTGGGGAGGGGTGCTCTTTGATATTTTGTTATTGATTTGTGAGAATTTTTAAAAATGTATTTGGACATAATAGTATTGTTAGATATATATGTTGTGAATAGTTTTTCCCAGTCTGTGGCTTACTCTTTTACCTTCCTTTTTGTATGGTGATATACAATAAAAACTTTGTATTTGGTTATGGTATGAAATAGAAATCTATTTCTCAGTTACACTAACTGTTTCTATTGGCCAGATCACAACATTCTTTATATGTCTCAGCGTTCGCTAGAATGGTTCTTTGGATTGATTATAAGTGTTTTCACTTTGGTCTACAGTTTCTCAGCTTCTGCCATCTTTAATCTTCATAAAAGATTGACTCAAGTGGGAAAAAATATTTTGAAATTCACCAGATTAGAGGAACAATGAGGACCAGAAGTTTGCTCCCTCATTACAAACTGAGGGAGTTGTAACATCAGTACATTATATACGATATGGTATTATGTATTATCCATTCTCTTGGAAGTTTTGATTTTTTTAAATGGTGAGAAATATTTGCCAATTCAAAGTACCCACTATAGAGCTTTTTTTAATCCCTAAATTTTTCTCAAATCCAAGTTTTAATTTGACCCCTTAATTAAGTTACTTATATCATCAATGTAAAACCGCAATTTTAAAAATCTTAGAAGAATGATAGGTTGTAAGATCCCTACTAAGAAATATCAATAAGTCTAAATCGAAGGTTAATAGAACATTCTGATAGTGTGTACTACTAGAAAACATGATATCCTACTATATTCAAACAGAGTCTTTAAAAAATCTGCTAAACATAAACTTTGTCATTTAAAGTCTTATATCCTTGAACTGTGGGGGAAAAAAAAACTGAATGGAAATTCTTTCCTAGGGAGAATTGGTAATAATATCCATTTCAGATTCAATTAAAAGGAAACACAGAATACTTCTGATGTCAGTCAAGACACAGTAAGTTCAGTACACCCTATCTTCCCAGCTGATTACAACTACAAGGCTGAACAAAATACAAAAAGAAGCTACATGTAGGCTATAAAAAGTAACAAAAACATGTAGGCTATAAAAAGTAACAAAAACTGGCAGATTTGGAGGGAAAACAAAATATAGAGAATCCACCCTGGAGTTGCTGTAGGAGAGCTGTAGAACCCAGCCAAGGTTTCAGAAGTGATGAAGGCACAAATCACTGTACAGTCTCAGATTCACATTTGAGTGGCACAGGGACAGGACACACCCAAAGCAGCATAAGAAAGACATTGAAAACAGAATTGATGTTAGAAAGACACAGTGAGACAGGACTTCTGGGCTGAACCTAGCTGGGTTGATTGATTGCTAAAGCAAAAATATCATCACTCTATAGTGATTTTAACAAAACCCAGGACCTAAATAACACAATATTAAAATGTCCAGGAAGCAATTAAAAATCACCATACAGAAATTGAAGGAAATATAAGCAATTGCCAAGAGAGAAGGTAATTAATATATATAAACCTCTAAATCACACTGATGAAGGAATTATCAGAACAGATTTCAGAGCACCTGTTGCAACTGTGATCCATCAGGTAAAGTAAAAACACTAATGGAAAGATAGAAGTTTTTAGCAGAGAAATAGAAACTATGAAATAGAGCTATATGCCAATTAAAAAATTGAAAAATTCAATATTTCTCTTAAAAAATACTGAATAACAGAATGGAAATGACAGAGAAAAGAGTCAGTGAACTTAGAGAAATAAAAGTTAGGTAGATACTGAAATTAGATAACTAAAACTTATTTAATCTGAGGAAGTGAGAGAAAAATGATAAAGAAAAATAAACAGAGCCTCTATTGCTGTAGTACTGTATCAAATCTTTAATAGTAACATATTAGAGACAGGAATAAAGGAAGAAGAGCACCAAAACACATGTGGCAACTAAACAACACACTGGTAAATAACAGATATGTTAATGAGGAAATCACAAGAGAAATTTAAAACTGCTTTGAGATGAATGAAAACAAAACTTAACACACCAGAATGTAAGGGATATAGCAAAAGTGGTGCTCTGAGGTAAATCTATAGCTGTAAATGTCTACATTAAAAAAAAAATCTCAAATCAATAATTCAACCTTCCACCTTAAGAAAATAGAGAAAAAGAGAGCAAACTAAAGCCAGAGAAAGCAGAATGAAGAAAAATTAAGAAGCGAAAGAGTTAATAGAAAACCAAAAGTTAGTTCTTTGAAAGATCAACAAAACTGAAAAAACTGGTCAAGAAAAAAACAGAGATGATTCATTTTAATGTAAGTGCCTGACATTAAGCTTCTGATTGCCAAGACATCCATTTCAAAGAACAAACATATTGCCAGTTGCATGACACAATTACTAGTAAGACAACAGATAAGAAACTAGGCCACCCCACCCATGAAGTTTTCTTTTTAGAATGCCTTGGGTAACCTTAGTAAGTGACCACTTGACTGCCCCCACTTTTCCTTTCCTGTGCCCTAATTCCTGCTCTTATATTTTAAAACACTAGGCATCTGACCCTTGACCCCAATGGAGGTAGTCCCATGTCCACTCTCTCTCCCTCTCTCTACCTGAAGACTTCTCTGTGTGTCCCTTGGGTTTGCTGTACACCCTCCAGAACCTATGAGTAATAAGTCTTGTTTTTTCAAAGTTCCTTAATGGTTGTTGCTGAGGTACATCATGTAATAATAAGAAGAACTAAAAGGGCTGATCTGGACACAGAAAAGGCTCTGGTTTGGGAAATATCTGTGGAGGGCTGCCACAAGTAGGATGGGCCCAGGTTACTGCCCCGGACATTTCTAGCTGACTGCATCATTGTCGATAGGTAGAGACCAACATAACACGCATGTGTCAAAAATAAGGAATGAAATGGGTGGAATCATTTCTGAAAGTGCAGACAAAAAGAAGGAATATAAAGGTACACTATGAACAATTATATGTCAGTTCATTAGGTAATGAAGAAATTGGCATATTTCTAATTCAAGAAAATATATTAAGTCTGAATAAATCCATAACAAGTGAAGAGATTGAATTAATATTTTTTTTTAATTCCCCAAATAAAAAGTCCAATATTAGGTGGATATTTAAAGAAAAATTACAGCAGTCCTTCACAAACTCTTCCAGTAAATAAAAGATGAGGAGATATTTATTAACTCATTCTATTAAGACAAGTTTACCCTGACACCAAAACCAGACATTACACACACAAAAATTATCTATCTATCATCTATCTATCTATCTATCTATCTATCTATCCATCTATCTATCTATTTATCTATCACTATCTCTTTGGAATATAGATGCAAACAATCCTCAAAATACTACTTTGCAAAAAATGATGCTGTATCAATTAATTATCCATGAGAAAAATAATGAAACTTGACTCATAGTTCACATTAAACACAGGAATCAGTTCCAGGAAAATGAAGGTTTAAATGTAGAAAAATATAACAATAATATAGGGGAATGTCTCCTTGAATTTGTGGTAAAAAAGATATCTACAACAAGATCAAAAATTAAAGCATAAAGGAATTTGTTAAGAAATTGTACTATATAAAATTAGATACTCCTCTTCAACAAAAACACTATTAAAAAGGTAAAAAGTAGAGCCACATTGTGCAAGAAGATATTTGCAACAAAAACTGACAAAGGGGGGCTTCCCTGGTGGTGCAGTGGTTGAGAATCTGCCTGCCAATGCAGGGGACACGGGTTCGAGTCCTGGTCTGGGAAGATCCCACATGCCGCGGAGCAACTAGGCCCGTGAGCCACAATTACTGAGCCTGCGTGTCTGGAGCCTGTGCTCCGCAACAAGAGAGGCCACGCACGATAGTGAGAGGCCCGCGCACCGCGATGAAGAGAGGCCCCCGCTTGCCGCAACTGGAGAAAGCCCTCGCACAGAAACGATTTTTTTTTTTTTCTAAAAAAAAAAAAAAAAAAAAAAAAAAAAACTGACAAAGGTATTTTATACAGAATACATAAAGCATTCTTAGTAAGTACATCTATCAACAAGGTCCTATGTGAGTCTGGGAGTCATAGACAAAAAATACATAAATGCAGTCCAAATTTTCAAAGAGCTTAAAGATTACTGAAGATAAACTGTTTATTACATCATTTAGAAAAATATTAATTATTAGTACAGATTAAGAGGAGTTTGTCCTTCACCTGAATGCAAGAATTTTTGCTTTCTTGAAGGCTTCTCTTAATCAGGATCTTTAATCTTATCTTGTAGCTCTTGTTTGCCAACATGTGAATCATCATGTTATTTATGCTTTCACCAACTATTTATGAGTACATTCTGTATGCCAGCACTGTGCTAGGAATTTGAGGGGCATAATGACTAAAAGACACTTAAATCATTTTCCCATAAAGGAGCCTACATTCCATAAACAAATAAATACACACATACATATGGACATGCTTAAAAATTAAAAATAAATAAATAAAAGAAGTTCTATGGCAAAAATAAAAAAAAAAAACTGTAATGTATTTTTTAAAAACCTTCTCAGCTGGTACATTTGGGTTCCAATTTCTCTGTCAATCTACATCTTCTGCCTTCTTGGCTAATCCCTGAATTCAGACAGGGTTTTACCCTAAGCACAGGATTCAGCAAACATAGACACTATCATTAGTCTGAAGGTAAAATCCCCATAATATAATCTATTCAGTACAACCATTTTAATTCCATTTCTCTTGTCAGTGAATGATATGTGCATAGCCTCTCCACATGATTCTGCTCATAAGGTGGTTACAGAAATTTCCAAGTTCATTTAGAGGCTTTGGAGAAATGTTTTTGTTTGCTGGTTGTTTTGATTAGTCTTTTGCTTATACAAAGATTAACATATAGGAAAATGCCTCTTTCCTTTTGTGGATATTGTATCTCCGAGTGACTCTCAGAAGTGGGTAGCTTTTTGGGGAAAGAATGAAGGGAAGATGGGGAAGATTAAGGAATCAGGGTATAAACAACACCATTGTGCTGCTGAACTTATCAACTCTGATAAACTCTGGAGTTGGTTTCTTTTTATAAAAAATAATTTAGTTTCTTTAATGTTTATGTCAGTTCAGTTGAGTTCTTACAACATTTTTAAACAAAATCATTCATAATGATACACAGTGAAATAAAAATTGCAATCACATTTTATTATTTTATTGGAGGTAATTTTTCTTAAACAGTTCCTCTGTAAGTATAAACTCTCAAATAAATTAATTTTTGTGAAATAAAAATTTATGATGGAGAACAAAAGCAAATATTAAAATAATATAGGAGGGATAAATCTGTACTGAAAAATTAGTGCTTTGCTGGAAAGGAAAAAGTATCAAATAAAAATATTAATATTTTATTAAAATTTTAAAACTATATTGAATATTTATTATAGACAAGCAATAGAGACATATATTTGCAATGCATTTAATATGTCAAATGTTTTAATCATTGGAAAAAATCATCACATAAATCAAGATACACAACATTTTCATTACTCAAAAACTTCACTCGGGTCTGGGCAAGATGGCGGAAGAGTAAGATGCGGAGATAACTTTCCTTCCCACAGATACATTAGAAATACATCTACACATGGAACTGCTCCTACAGAACACCCACTGAACGCTGGCAGAAGACGTCAGACCTCCCAAAAAGCAAGAAACTCCCCCACGTACTTGGGTAGGGCAAAAGAAAAAAGAAATAACAGAGACAAAAGAATAGGGAAGGGACCTGCACCAGTGGGAGGGAGCAGTGAAGGAGGAAAGGTTTCCACACACTAGGAAGCCCCTTTGCAGGCGGAGACTGCAGATGGCGGTGGAGGGGAAGCTTCGGAGCCACAGAGGAGATCGCAGCCACAGGGGTGCGGAGGGCAAAGTGGAGAGACTCCCGCACAGAGGTTTGGTGCCGACCAGCACTCACCAGCCCGAGAGGCTTGTCTGCTCACCCGCTGGGGTGGGCGGGGCTGGGAGCTGAGGCTCGGGCTTCAGTGGCAGGGAGAGGACTGGGGCTGGCGGCGTGAACACAGCCTGAAGGGGCTAGTGCGCCACAGCTAGCCGGGAGGGAGTCCGGGAAAAAGTCTGCAGCTGCCGAAGAGGCAAGAGACTTTTTCTTACCTCTTTGTTTCCTGGTGTGCGAGGAGAGGGGATTCAGAGTGCCGCCTAAATGAGCTCCAGAGATGGGCGCGAGCCGCGGCTATCAGCACGGACCCCAGAGACGGGCATGAGACGCTAAGGCTGCTGCTGCCACCACCAAGAAGCCTGTGTGTGAGCACAAGTCACTCTCCACACCTCCCCTCCCAGGAACCTGTGCAGACCACCACTGCCAGTGTCCCTCGATCCAGGGACAACTTCCCCGGGAGAACGCACGGTGTGCCTCAGGCTGCTGCAATGTCATGCCGGCCTCTGCCGCCGCAGGCTCGCCCTGCATCCGTATCCCTCCCTCCCACCCCCCCTGGCCTGAGTGAGCCAGAGCCCCCGAAGCAGCTGCTCCTTTAACCCCATCCTGTGTGAGCAAAGAACAGACACCCTCAGGCTACCTACACGCAGAGGCGGGTCCAAATCCAAAGCTGAACCTGCCGGAAGCTGTACCAACAAAGAAGAGAAAGGGAAATCTCTCCTAGCAGCCTCAGAAGCAGTGGATTAAAGCTCCACAAACAACTTGATGTGCCTGCATCTGTGGAATACCTGAATAGACAACGAATCATCCCAAATTCAGGAGGAGGACATTGGGAGCAGGATATATTAATTTTTCCCCTTTTCCTTTTTTTATGAGTGTATATGTGTATGCTTCTGCATGAGATTTTGTCTGTATAGCGTTGCTTTCACCATTTGTCCTAGGGTTCTGTCTGTCCATTGTTTTCTTTTTTTTTTGTACTTAAAAAATTTTTTTTTCTTAATAAATATTTTCTTAATAATTTTTTTCCTTATTTTCTAATATTAAAAATTAAAAAAAATTTTTCTCGTAATAAGTTTTTTCATATTTTTTTATTTTAAAAGATTAAAACAATTTTTCTTATTAAATTTGTTACTTAATTTTTTTCTTATTTTTTATTATAAAAAATTAATAAATTTATTCTAAAAAAATTAAAAAAATTTTTTTCTTAATAAATTTTTTCTTAATAATTTTTTTCTTATTTTTTATTATAATAGCTTTATTTTATTTTATCCTCTCTCTTTCTTTCTTTCTATTTTTTCTCCCTTTTATTCTGAGCCGTGTGGATGAAAGGCTCTTAGTGCTCCAGCTAGGCATCAGGGTTGTGCCTCTGAGGTGGGAGAGCCAACTTCAGGACACTGGCCCACAAGAGACCTCCCAACTCCATGTAATACCAAACAGTGAAAATCTCTCAGAGATCTCCATCTCAACATCAAGACCCAGCTTCACTCAATGACCAGCAATCTACTGTGTTGGACACCCTATGCCAAACAACTAGCAAGACAGGAACACAGCCCCATCCATTAGCAGAGAGGCTGCCTAAAATCATAATAAGGCCACAGACACCCCAAAATATACCACCAGACGTGGACGTGCCCACCCGAAAGACAAGATCCAGCCTCATCCACCAGAACTCAGGCACTAGTTCCCTCCACTAGGAAGCCTACACAACCCACTGAACCAACCTTAGCCACCGGGGACAGATACCAAAAACAACGGGAACTACGAACCTGCAGCCTGTGAAAAGAAGACCCCAAACACAGTAAGATAAGCAAAATGAGAAGACAGAAAAACACACAGCAGATGAAGGAGCAGGGTCAAAACACACAAGACCTAACAAATGAAGAGGAAATAGGCAGTCTACCTGAAGAAGAATTCAGAATAATGATAGTAAAGATGATCCAAAATCTTGGAAATAGAATTGACAAAATGCAAGAAACATTTAACAAGGACGTAGAAGAACTAAAGAGGAACCAAGCGATGATGAAAAACACAATAAATGAAGTTAAAAATACTCTAGACTGGATCAATAGTGGAATAACTGAGGCAGAAGAATGGATAACTGACCTGGAAGATAAAAAAGTGGAAATAACTACTGCTGAGCAGAAAAAGAAAAAAGAATGAAAAGAACTGGGGACAGTCTCAGAGACCTCTGGGACAACATTAAATGCACCAACATTCGAATTATAGGGGTCCCAGAAGACTAAGAGAAAAAGAAAGGGACTGAGAATATATTTGAAGAGATTATAGTTGAAAACTTCCCTAATATGGGAAAGGAAATAGTTAATCAAGTCCTGGAAGCACAGAGAGTCCCATACAGGATAAATCCAAGGAAAAACACGCCAAGACACATATTAATCAAACTATCAAAAATCAAATATAAAGAAAACATATAAAAAGCAGCGAGGGAAAAAGAACAAATAACACACAAGGGAATCCCCATAAGGTTAACATCTGATCTTTCAGCAGAAACTCTGCAAGCCAGAAGGGAGTGGCAGGATATACTTAAAGTGATGAAGGAGAAAAACCTACAACCAAGATTACTCTACCCAGCAAGGATTTCATTCAGATTTGATGGAGAAATTAAAACCTTTACAGACAAGCAAAAGCTGAGAGAGTTCAGCACCACCAAACCAGCTTTACAACAAATGCTAAAGGAACTTCTCTAGGCAAGAATCACAAGAGAAGGAAAACACTTACAATAACAAACCCAAAACATTTAAGAAAATGGGAATAGGAACATACATATTGATAATTACCTTAAATGTAAAAGGATTAAATGCTCCCACCAAAAGACACAGACTGGCTGAATGGATACAAAAACAAGACCTATATATATGCTGTCTACAAGAGACCCACTTCACACCTAGAGACACATACACACTGAAAGTGAGGGGATGGTAAAAGATATTTCATGCAAATGGAAATCAAAAGAAAGCTGGAGTAGCAATTCTCATATCAGACAAAGTAGACTTTAAAATAAAGACTATTACAAGAGAAAAAGAAGGACACTATATAATGATCAAGGGATCAATCCAAGAAGAAGGTATAACAATTGTAAATATTTATGCACCCAACATAGGAGCACCTCAATACATAAGGCAAATACTAACAGCCATAAAAGGGGAAATCGACAGCAACACAATCATAGTAGGGGACTTTAACACCCCACTTTCACCAATGGACAGATCATCCAAAATGAAAATACATAAGGAAACACAAGCTTTAAATGATACATTAAACAAGATGGACTTAATTGATATTTATAGGACATTCCACCCAAAAACAACAGAATACACATTTTTCTCAAGTCATCATGGAACATTCTCCAGGATAGATCATATCTTGGGTCACAAATTAAGCCTTGGTAAATTTAAGAAAATTGAAATCATATCAAGTATCTTTTCCGACCACAATGCTATGAGACGAGATACCAAATACAGGAAAAGATCTGTAAAAAATAAAAACACATGGAGGCTACACAATACACTACTTAATAACGAAGTGATCAATGAAGAAATCCAAGGGGAAATCAAAAAATACAAGAAACAAATGAAATGGAGACACGACGACCCAAAACCTATGAGATGCAGCAAAAGCAGTTCTAAGAGGGAAGTTTATAGCAATACAAGCCTACATCAAGAAACAGGAAACATCTTGAATAAACAACCTAACCTTACACCTAAAGCAATTAGAGAAAGAAGAACAAAAAAACCCCAAAGCTAGGAGAAGGAAAGAAATAAAGATCAGATCAGAAATAAATGAAAAAGAAATGAAGGAAACAATAGCAAAGGTCAACAGAACTAAAAGCTGGTTCTTTGAGAAGATAAACAAAATTGATAAACCATTAGCCAGACTCATCAAGAGAAAAAGGGAGAATACTCAAATCAATAGTAATAGAAATGAAAAAGGAGAAGTAACCACTGACACTGCAGAAATACAAACGATCATGAGAGATTACTACAAGCAACTCTATGCCAATAAAATGAACAACATGGAAGAAATGGACAGATTCTTAGAAATGCACAACCTGCAAAGACTGAACCAGGAAGAAATAGAAAATATGAACAGACCAATCACAAGCACTGAAATTGAAACTGTGATTAAAAATCTTCCAACAAACAAAAGCCCAGGACCACATGGCTTCACA
The DNA here is from genome assembly GCF_028023285.1 of Balaenoptera ricei. Lineage (NCBI taxonomy): Eukaryota > Metazoa > Chordata > Mammalia > Artiodactyla > Balaenopteridae > Balaenoptera > Balaenoptera ricei. Next base: position 91,637,872 of record NC_082650.1, on the reverse strand, counting down.
GGCGAATTCTATCAAACATTTAGAGAAGAGCTAACACCTATCCTTCTCAAACTCTTCCAAAATATTGCAGAGGGAGAAACACTCCCAAACTCATTCTATGAGGCCACCATCACCCTGATACCAAAACCAGACAAAGATGTCACAAAGAAAGAAAACTACAGGCCAATATCACTGGTGAGCATAGATGCAAAAATCCTTAACAAAATAGTAGCAAACAGAATCCAACAGCACATTAAAAGGATTATACACCATGATCAAGTGGGGTTTATTCCAGGAATGCAAGGATTCTTCAATATATGCAAATCAATCAACGTGATACATCATATTAACAAATTGAAAGAGAAAAACCATATGATCATCTCAATAGATGCAGAGAAAGCTTTTGACAAAATTCAACACCCATTTATGATAAAAGCCCTGCAGAAAGTAGGCATAGAGGGAACTTTCCTCAACATAATAAAGGCCATATATGACAAACCCACAGCCAACATCGTCCTCAATGGTGAAAAACTGAAACCATTTCCACTAAGATCAGGAACAAGACAAGGTTGCCCACTCTCACCACTATTATTCAACATAGTTTTGGAAGTGTTAGCCACAGCAATCAGAGAAGAAAAAGAAATGAAAGGAATCCAAATTGGAAAAGAAGAAGTAAAGCTGTCACTGTTTGCAGATGATATGACACTCTACATAGAGAATCCTAAAGATGCTACCAGAAAACTACTAGAACTAATCAATGAATTTGGTAAAGTAGCAGGATACAAAATTAATGCACAGAAATCTCTTGCATTTTTATACACTAATGGCAAAAAATTTGAAAGTGAAATTAGGAAAACACTCCCGTTTACCATTGCAACAAAAAGAATAAAATATCTAGGAATAAACCTACCTAAGGAGACAAAAGACCTGTATGCAGAAAATTATAGGACACTGATGAAAGAAATCAAAGATGATACAAATAGATGGAGAGATATACCATGTTCTTGGATTGGAAGAATCAACATTGTGAAAATGACTCTACTACCCAAAGCAATCTACAGATTCAATGCAATCCCTATCAAACTACCACTGGCATTTTTCACAGAACTAGAACAAAAAATTTCACAATTTGTATGGAAACACAAAAGACCCCGAATAGCCAAAGCAATCTTGAGAACGAAAAATGGAGCTGTAGGAATCAGGCTCCCTGACTTCAGACTATATTACAAAGCTATAGTAATCAAGACAGTCTGGTACTGGCACAAAAACAGAAACATAGATCAATGGAACAGGATAGAAAGCCCAGAGATAAACCCACGCACATATGGTCACCTTATCTTTGATAAAGGAGGCAAGCATATACAGTGGAGAAAAGATAGCCACTTCAATAAGTGGCGCTGGGAAAATTGGACAGGTACATGTAAAATTATGAAATTAGAACACTCCCTGACACCATACACAAAAATAAACTCAAAATGGATTAAAGACCTAAGTGTAAGGCCAGACACTATCAAACTCTAAGAGGAAAACATAGGCAGAACACTCTATGACATAAACCACAGCAAGATCCTTTGTGACCCAGCTCCTAGAAAATTAGAAATAAAAACAAAAATAAACAAATGGGACCTAATTAAACTTAAAAGCTTTTGCACAACAAAGGGAACCATAAACAAGACCAAAAGACAACCCTCAGAATGGGAGAAAATATTTGCAAACGAAGCAACTGACAAAGGATTAATCTCTAAGATTTACAAGCAGCTCATGCAGCTCAATAACAAAAAAATCAAACAACCCAATCCAAAAATGGACAGAAGACCTAAATATACATTTCTCCAAAGGAGATATACAGATTGCCAACAGACACATGAAAGAATGTTCAACATCATTAATCATTAGAGAAATGCAAATCAAAACTACAATGAGATATCATCTCACACCGGTCAGAATGGCCATCATCAAAAAAATCTAGAAACAATAAAGGCTCAAGAGGGTGTGGAGAAAAGGGAACCCTCTTGCACTGTTGGTGGGAATGTAAATTGATACAGCCACTATGGAGAACAGTATGGAGGTTCCTTAGAAAACTAAAAATAGAACTACCCTATGACCCAGCAATCCCACTACTGGGCATATACCCTGAGAAAACCATAATTCAAAAAGAGTCATGTACCACAATGTTCATTGCAGCTCTATTTACAATAGCCAGGACATGGAAGCAACCTATGTGTCCATCGAAGGATGAACGGATAAAGAAGATGTGGCACATATATACAATGCAATATTACTCAGGCATAAAAAGAAACGAAATGGAGGTATTTGTAGTGAGCTGGATGGAGTTAGAGTCTGTCATACAGAGTGAAGTAAGTCAGAAAGAGAAAAACAAATACAGTATGCTAACACATATATATGGAATCTAAGGGAAAAAAAAAAAAAAGGTCATGAAGAACCTAGTGGCAAGACGGGAATAAAGACACAGACCTCCTAGAGAATGGACTTGAGGATATGGGGAGGGGGAGGGGTAAGATGTGACAGGGTGAGAGAGTGGCATGGACATATATACACTACCAAATGTAAAATAGATAGCTAGGGGGAAGCAGCCACATAGCACAGGGAGATCACCTCGGTGCTTTGTGACCACCTAGAGGGGTGGGATAGGGAATGTGGGAGGGAGGGAGACACAAGAGGGAAGAGGTATGGGGACATATGTGTAACTGATTCACTTTGTTATAAAGCAGAAACTAACACACCATTGTAAAGCAATTATACTCCAATAAAGATGTTTAAAAAAAAAAAAAAAAAACTTCACTCATCTCCTTTTTTCATCAATATATCATTTAAGACTCCAAAAATAAGTCAACAAAGGCTAATGACTACAGGTTACATCACTGTACTTGAAAAAGGAGGATATTATAAATCTAATATCATTATTCACTTTGTTATAAAGCAGAAACTAACACACCACTGTAAAGCAATTATACTCCAATAAAGACGTTATGAAAATGAGCAAAAAAAAAAAAAAAAAAAAAAAGCTAAGTTGAAACATGGATGTCCATTTTCTGTTAATTTTGAGTAATCACTTGGGGTGCATTGAGACAACTGCATACACAAACACATAGTGTAGGGAAAGAATACCTAGCCTTGATAGACATTTGGGTTGTTTCCATTTTGGTGCTGCTGTGAATAAAGTTTCTATGAATGTTTTTGAACTAGTATTTGTGGCCATGAGTCATTTTGTTTTGTTCTATTTGTCATCTTGGGTCATAGTGTAGGTATGTTTAATTTTATAAGAAACTAACAATTTTCCAAAACAATTGTACCATTTTATATTCCTGACAGAAGGTGTGAGATTTCCAAAAGTTTCACAAGTTCATAAATACTTGCTTGTAAAATTTTTAACTTTAATAATTCTAGCGGGTGTGTAGTAGTTTTTATTTTCATTTTCCTGAAGATTAAAGTTATTTTGTATCTTTTTATATGATCATAGTCATCTCAATATCTTCTTCTGTGAAGTATCCACGTCTTTTGTTCCATGTTCAGTTACAAAGAATTTTTATTCTACTGTCGTTAATTGAAGTATTTTATAAATGTCAATTAAATTAAACAGGTTGGAAATGTTGTTTAACCCTTCTAAACACTCACCAAGTTTCTGTCTAACTCCTCTATCAGTTACAGAAAGAAAAGTGTTTAAATTTCTAAATATAATTTCCAAATATGTCTTTCCTTAGTTCTGTCAAATTTGAAGCTCTTTTATACAATGAAGATACATTTAGAGTTTTGACATCTTCTTGATGAATTGAAACTCTTTACTATAAAAAGTTCCTAATGTTCTGGCATTCAGGAAATGTCTCTTAAAAATCTCCTTTTTTGATTTGAATATACCAGTTCATGTTTCTTTGTATTAGTGTTTTTTAAAAATATCTTTTTCCATCTTCATTTTTTAACTAATCTATAAGTTTAAAGTGTATTAAACTATACCTGTTTTAAACAGCAGATGTTGGGGCCTTGTTTTTTTTATCCAGTCTGACAGTTTCTGACTTTTTAAAAACATTAATCAATTCACATTTAATAAATTATTGATAATAGTGGATTTAATTCCATCTCCTCAATATTTGTTTTCTAATTGTCCCATGTGTTATTTTTGTCGTTCTTTTATCCTGCCATTTTTGTATTAATGGTTTTTTTTGTTTATTTAACAATTATTTTACCCTCATTAATGTTCTTATTTTTTAACTGTGTATGTATGTATAGATTGTTGTGATAAGATTATAACATATTTCTCAGATTATCACAGATGCTTGTGAATTAACACAAGTTCATGCATAACATGAGAACTTTGCAGTAGTATAAGAAGTACACTCTCGTTTTCCCTTCTTGTAATTTATACCATATTGTTCATTTCACTCTACATGTTGTTTCATAGGATTTTGTTATTTTGTGCTATACATACCAATTGTTCCTTAAATAAACTGTAAAAATTGTCTTTTATTCTTACTCATATATTTATCATTTGTGATGCTCTTCATTTCTTCCTAAGGTTTACATATTTCTTTAGCTTAAAGAAAAAATGTAAAGCATTTTTTTTTGTAATGTGAATCAGCTGGTGACAAATTCACTCACTCTAATTTATGATTTATCTATGTCATTCATTATTGAAAGATATTTTATTAGGAATGGGCTTTTAGGTTTTTGGTTTGTTGGTTTTCCAGTTCACTAATATTTGCTTTACTGTGTTCATTCTGTTTATAACTTTTGTTTCTGTATTTTTTTAAATTCTAGCATTTCCATTTAGTTCTTATAAATTCTGATTCTCTAGCAAAATTCATTATTTTTAAAAAATATATTTTCTTAAAATATTAGCCATTGTTTTAATTTTTGTCAAAAATCTGGATTATTTACAATAGATTTGTTTCTATTGTCATTTTTTATGATTCTAAATATTTGGTTCAATATTCTGGTAAATTTAGCAATTTATTTTTTATTAAATGTAAGACTTTGTGTATGATAAATTGTAAAGGTGGTTTGGATAAAGTCATTTTCCTTTAGAGAGAATTTTATTTCTTTGGCAGGGAGCTACAAAAGTATGGGAAGATTACATTGGGGCTATTACTAATTTTTCCTTTACTTACAGGGCATCTTTAATTACCTCAGACCTCTCAATTTAAAGCCTGAAGTGTTTACTTGGGTCCTTCCTACTTGCGGGACTTGAATTCAGTATTGTCTGACTGCTGAAATTATACTCGATGCTATATCTGATGAGCAAAAACATTCTGTTTGTTTTCTCAGAGGCTGGTCCATTTATGTGAAACATATTATTTGCCATATGCCTCAGGAAAAATTTACTGAAGAACGTTGGGTTCATTTATCAATGCCCTTTTTTTCCCCCTGGGATTATTGTTTCTGGGATCTTTGCCACCTTTAAAAACTCAAACTCCAGTTTTGTTCCTCCCAAGTCCAGTGAAAGTGCAGAAAATATTATGCAGGTTTTTTTTTCCTGTTAGATTTCTTTGCCCTTAGGTGTGAATCAGCAAATACTCTAAGGACAAAGAGATGTAGAGAAGTTTGGCTTGGATGAATGTACTACCTTTATTGCCAAGATCATTGCCCCTTAAGTCCTGACTGCCTTTGAAGTGTATTTGAAGTTTTCAAACACTTGTTTTATGTTTTTTTCCAAAATTTATAGGTGTTCTTCGTGGGGAGATGAATCTGAAACCAGTGATGGAGTTCTGTATACAGGCTGCTACCTATGGAGTACTAGCCACAGGGGAACAAACACTCAATACATTCTTACATATTGAATAAATGAAAGTTGTTTTTTCCAACAAAACCAACAACAAAAATAGCTATATTTCCCCATGTTTTATTGCTACAAAACACATATTTTTAATATGTAGTCTTATTTCTGTATTTATGTTAATCTTATATAAATTTTTGCTGCATAACTAATTAAAAAGAGAAAAGAGAGAATATATCCACGTACTCCCAGATTCCAAGGAACTTACAAACACTTTCTACAATAGTCAATTAAATAACCTGGTTTATACTCTTCTTAATTGTTGTTTTAAAAAATGATGACCCTAGATAATTATGTCTCTGTAGTACATTTACACACTTTCAAAGAAAACTGTCAATGAGATAACCATTTATTCTTTGCAGAGTCTTAAAACATTCTTCAATATATGTTTATTAAGTAGGTCTATGGAGAGTTATTTCTATATTTAAATGGACTTTTGGACTATCTATAATAATGTGAGTGTGTGTGTGTATGTGTTTGGATGTAGATAATTTATATTGGATGAGATTAGAAAGGTCTGCATTTCTATGAATTTCTCCAATTTTCTATCACTAAAATATGTCAAGAAAATGTATTGGGTGGACAAAACACTTGTGCAAGTTAAACGGTGAGTATATAGATTAAAAAATATATTGCCATATTATTCTTTCTCCTGAACTCACAGAATATTTTGGATGCAGTTTCTGGGAGAATATTACTTCTTACATCAGATATTAGATGCAATAGTTATGGAAATTCTCCCCCTGGATAACTCCTTTCTTGTTCAACACCAAATTACCATTACCATAACAGGTGTGTCAGCTAACCAACATTCTTAAAGCAAATGGGAGTTATGCAATCTTTCACTCACTATCATGCAAGATAAGATGCAATCTCATACACATGCTTGAATTCTAAATCTATTGATGAAGATTGTATTAAAACTTAACAAGAAGAGTCAAGGATTACATTTCCAGGGTGGAATGAATGTGAACTAACAACGTAATGCAACATTAAAAAATAAGTTTAGGGAGACCTTTAAGATGGCAGAGTAGTAAGATGTGGAGATCACCTTCCTCCACAAAAATACATCAGAAATACATCTACATGTGGAACAACTCCTACAGAACACCTACTGAACACTGGCAGAAGACCTCAGACTTCCCAAAAGGCAAGACACTCCCACGTACCTGGGTAGGGCAAAAGAATAGGGATGGGACCTGCACCAGTGCGAGGGAGCTGTGAAGGAGGAAAGGTTTCCACACACTACGAAGCCCCTTCACTGGTGGAGATGGGGGGTGGTGGGGGGACGCTTCAGAGCCATGGAGGAGAGCACAGCAACAGGAGTGCCAGAGGGCAATGAAGAAAGATTCCCACACAGAAGATCAGTGCTGACCAGCACTCACCAGCCTGAGAGGCTTGTCTGCTCACCCGCTGGGGCTGGTGGGGGCTGGGGACTGAGGCTTGGGCTTCGGAGGTCAGATCCCAGGGAGAGGACTGGGGTTGGCTGCATGAAGACAGCCTGAAGGGGGCTGGTGTGTCAGAGCTAGCCAGGAGGGAATCCAGGAAAAAGTCTGGACCTGCCTAAGAGGCAAGAGACAATTGTTTCCGGGTGCACAAGGAGAGGGGATTCAGAGCACCGCCTAAATGAGCTCCAGAGACGGGCGCAAGCTGCAGCTATCAGCATGGACACCAGAGACGGGTATGAGACGCTAAGGCTGCTGCTGCAGCCACCAAGAAGCCTGTGTGCAAGCACAGGTCACTACCTACACTTCCCCTCCTATATCCTGTGCAGCCCGCCACTGCCAGGATCCCATGATCCAGGGACAACTTCTCCGGGAGAACACACGGTGTTCCTGAGGCTGTTGCAAAGTCTTGCTGGCCTCTGCCGCTGCAGGGTCACCCCGCATTCCATACCCCTCCCTCCCCCTGGCCTGAGTGAGCCAGAGCCCCCTAATCAGCTGCTACTTTAACCCCATCCTGTCTGATCAAAGAAAAGTCACCCTCAGGTGACCTACATGCAGAGGCAGGGCCAAATACAAAGCTGAATCCCAAGAGCTGTGTGAACAAAGAAGAGAAAGGGAAATTTCTCCCAGCAGCCACAGGAGCAGCAGATTAACTCTCCACAATCAATTGATGTACCCTGCATCTCTGAAGTAACTGAATAGACAATGAATCATCCAAAAATTGAGGTGGGGGACTTTGGGAACAACGGTAGACTTGGGGTTTGCTTTCTACATCTGATTGTTTTCTGGTTTAATGTTTATGTTAGTTTAGTACTTAGAGTTTATTATCGTTGGTAGATTTGTTTATTGATTTGGTTGCTCTCTTCCTCCTTTTTTTTTTCCTTTTTCTCTTTGTGAGTGTGTATGTGAATGCTTCTTTGTGTGATTTTTGTCTGTATAGCCATGGATCTACCATTTGTCCTAGTTTTCTGGTTTGGTTGCTTTCTTCTTTCTTTCGTTCGTTTTTTACTTTTTAAAATGATTTTTACATTTTTATTTTTAATAATGTTGAATATTTATTTTAATAACTTTTTAATTTAAATTAATTTAAGTTTTTCTTTCTTTGTTTTTTCTCCCTTTTCTTCTGAACTGTGTGGTTGACAGGGTCTAGGTGCTCCAGCTGGGTGTCAGGCCTGTGCCTCTGAGGTGGGAGAGCCGAGTTCAGGACATTGCACCACCAGAGACCTCCCAGGTCCACATAATATCAAATGGCAAAAACTCTCCTAGAGATCTCCAGCTGAACGCTAAGACCCAGCCCCACTCAACGACCAGCAAGCTACAGTGCTGGACATCCTGTGCCAAACAACTAGCATGACAGAAACACAACCCCACCCATTAGCAGAGAGGCTGTCTAAAATCATAATAAGGTCACAGAACCCCAAAACACACCACTGGACGTGGTCCTGCTCATCAGAAAGACAAGATCCAGCCTCAACTACCAGAATACTGGCACTAATCCCCTCCACCAAGAAGCATAAACAACCCACTGAACCAACCTTAGCCACTGGGGGCAGGCACTAAAAACAACGGGAACTATGAACATGCAGCCTGCGAAAAGGAGACCCCAGACACAATAAGTTAAGCAAAATGAGAAGACAGAGAAAAACACAGCAGATGAAGGAGGAAGGTAAAAACCCAGCATATTAAACAAATGAAGAAGACAGAGGCAATCTACCTGAAAAAGAATTCAGAGTTGTGAGTGTAAAGATGATCCAAAACTTGGAAATAGAATGGAGAAAATACAAGAAACGTTTGACAAGGACCTAGAAGAACTAAAGAGCAAACAATGATGAACAACACAAAAAAATGATATTAAAAATTTTCTAGAAGGAATCAATAGCAGAAAAATTGAGACAGAAGAACAGATAAGTGAACTAAAAGATAAAATAGTGGAAATAACTACTTCAGAGAAGAAGAAAGAAGGAAAAGAATGGAGGACAGTCTCAGAGACTTCTGGGAAAATATTAAATGCACCAACATTCGAATTATAGGGGTCCCAGAAGCAGAAGAGAAAAACAAAGGGACTGAGAAAACACTTGAAGAGATTATAGTTGAAAAAATCCCTAATATGGGAAAGGAAATAGTTAATCAAGTCCAGGAAGCACAGAGAGTCTCATACAGGATAAATCCAAGGAGAAACACACTGAGACACATATTAATCAAACTATCAAAAAATAAATACAAAGAAAAAATATTAAAAACAGCAAGAGAAAAACAACAAATAACATACAAGTGAATCCCATAAGTTTAACAGCTGATCTTCCAGCAGAAACTCTGCAAACCAGAGGGGAGGGGCAAGACATATTTAAAGTGATGAAAGAGAAAAACCTGCAACCAAGATTACTTTACCTAGAAAGGATGTCATTCATATCTGACGGAGAAATTAAAACCTTTACAGACAAGCAAAAGCTAAGAGAATTCAGCACCACCAAATCAGCTTTACAACAAATGCTAAAGGAACTTCTCTAGGCAGGAAATGCAAGAGAAGGAAAAGACTTACAGTAGCAAACCCAAAAGGATTACTAAATGGTAATAGGAACATACATATCAATAATTACTTTAAAAGTAAATGGATCAAATGCCCCAATCAAAAGACCTAGACTGGCTAAATGGATACAGAAACAAGACCCATATATATGCTGTCTACAAGAGACCCACTTCAGACCTAGGACACATACAGACTGAAAGTGAGGGAATGGAAAAAATTATTCCGTGCAAAGGGAAATCAAAAGAAAGCTAGAAAAGCAATTCTCATATCAGACAAAATAGAGTTTAAAATAAAGTCTATTACAAGAGACAAAGAAGGACACTACATAATGATCAAGGGATCAATCCAAGAATAAGATATAACGATTGTAAATGTTTATGCATCCAACATAGGAACACCTCAATACATAAGGGAAATGCTAACAACCATAAAAGGGGAAATCGACAGAAACACAATCATAGTAGGGGACATTAAAACCCCACTTTCACCAGTGGACAGATCATCCAAAATGAAACTAAATAAGGAAGCAAAAGCTTTAAATGACACATTAAACAAGATGGACTTAATTGATATTTATAGGACATTCCATCCAAAAACAACAGAATACACTTTCTTCTCAGGTGCTCATGGAACTTTCTCCAGGATAGATCTACCTTTGGTCACAAATCAAACCCTGGTAAATTTAAGAAAATTGAAATTGTATCAAGTATCTTTTCTGACCACAATGCTATGAGACTGTATATCAATTACAGGGAAAAATCTGTAAAAATCACAAGCACATGGAGACTAATACACGACTTAATAACTAAAAGATCACAGAAGAAATCAAAGAGGAAATCAAAAAACACCTAGAAATAAATGACAATGAAAACATGACAAGCTAAAAACCCATGGGATGCAGCAAAAGCAGTTCTAAGAGGGAAGTTTATAGCAATACACTCCTACCTCAAGAAACAAGGAACATTGCAAAAAAACAACCTAACCTTACGCCTAAAGAAATTAGAAAAAGAAGAACAAAAAAACCCACACTTAGCAGAATGAAAGAAATCATAAAGATCAAATCAGAAATAAATGAATAAGAAATGAAGAAAACAATAGCAAAGATCAATAAAACTAAAAGCTTTTTCTTTGAGAAAATAAACAAAATTGGTAAACCATTAGTCAGACTCATCAAGAAAAAAAGGGAGAAGATTAAATCAATAGAATTAGAAATGAAAAAGGAGACATAACAACCGACAATGCAGAAATACAAAGAATCATGAGAGATTACTACAAGCAACTATATGCCAATAAAGTGAACATCCTGGAAGAAATGGACAGATTCTTAGAAAAGCACAACCTTCCGAGACTGAATGAGGAAGAACGAGAAAATATAAACAGACCAATCCCAAGCACTGAAATTGAGACTGTGGTTAAAAATCTTCCAACAAACAAAAGCCAAAGACCAGATGGCTTCACAGGAGAATTTTATCAAAAATTTGGAGAAGAGCTAACACCTATCCTTCTCAAACTCTTCCAAAATATAGCAGAGGGAGGAACACTCCCAAAAATCATTCTACAAGGCCACCATCATCCTGAAACCAAAACCAGACAAAGATGTCACAAAGAAAGAAAACTACAGGCCAGTATCACTAATGAACACAGATGCAAAACTCCTCAGCAAAATACTAGCAAACAGAATCCAGTAGCATATTAAAAGGATCATACACCATGATCAAGTGGGGTTTATCCCAGGAATGCAAGGATTCTTCAATATACACCGATCAATCAATGGGATACACTGTATTAACAAACTGAAGGATAAAACCATATGATCATCTCAATAGATGCAGAAAAAGCTTTTGACAAATTCAACACCCATTTATGATAAAAAATTTCCAGAGAGTAGGCATAGAGGAAACTTACCTCAACATAATAAAGGCCATATATGACAAACCCACAGCCAACATGGTTCTCAATTGTGAAAACCTGAAACCCTTTCCACTAAGATCAGGAAAAAGACAAGGTGTCCACTGTCACCACTATTATTCAACATAGCTCTGGAAATTTTACCACAGCAATCATAGAAGAAAAATAAATGAAACTAGTCCAAATTGGAAAAGAAGAAGTAAAACTGTCACTGTATGCAGCTGACATGATACTATACATAGAGAATCCTAAAGATGCTACCAGAAAACTACTAGAGTTAATCAATGAATTTGGTAAAGTAGCAGGATGCATAATTAATGCACAGAAATCTTTTGCATTCCTATACACTAATGATGAAAAATCTGAAACAGAAATTAAGGAAACACTCACATTTACCATTGAAACAAAAAGAGTAAAATATCTAGGAATAAACCTACTTGAGGAGATAAAAGACCTGTATGCAGAAAATTATAAGACACTGATGAAAGAAATTAAAGATGATACAAATAGATGGAGAGATATACCATGTTCTCGGATTGGAAGAATCAACATTGTGAAAATGACTCTACTATCCAAAGCAATCTACAGATTCAATGCAATCCCTACCAAACTACCGGTGGCATTTTTCACAGAAGTAGAACAAAAAATTTCACAATTTGTATGGAAACACAAAAGACCCCGAATAACCAAAGCAATCTTGATAAAGAAAAATGGAACTGGAGGAATCAGGGTCCCGAACTGCAGACTATACTATAAAGCTACAGTAATCAAGATAGTATGGTACTGGCAAAAAAACAGAAATATTTATCAATGGAACAGATTAGAAAGCCCAGAGATAAACCCACGCACATATGGTCACCTTATTTTTGATAAAGGAGGCAACAATACATAATGGAGAAAAGACAGCCTCTTCAATAAGTACTGCTGGGAAAACTGGACAGGTACATGTAAAAAAATGCAATCAGGACACTCATTAGCACCATACACAAAAATAAACTCAGATGGATTAAAGACCTAAATGTAAGGCCAGACACTCTACAACTCTTAGAGGAAAATATAGGTAGAATACTCTATGACACAAGTCACAGCAATATCCTTTTTGACCCACCTCCTCGAGAAATGAAAATAAAAACAAAAATCAAAAAATTGGACCGAATGAAACTTAACAGATTTTGCCCAGCAAAGGAAATTATAAACAAGACAAAAGGACAATGCTCAGAATGGGAGAAAATATTTTCAAATGAAGCAGGTGACATATTATTAATCTCCAAAATTTACAAGTAGCTCATGCAGCTCAACATCAAAAAAAAAAAAATCAAACAACCCAATCCAAAAATGGGCAGAAGACCTAAATAGACATTTCTCCAAAGAAGATATACAGATTGCCAACAAACACATGAAACAATGCTCAACATCCCTAATCATTTGAGAAATGTAAATCACAACTACAATGAGGTATCACCTCACACCAGTCAGAATGGCCATCATCAAAATATCTACAAACAATAAATGATGGAGAGGCTGTGGAGAAAAGGAAATCCTCTTGCACTGTTGGTGGGAATGTAAATTGATACAGCCACTAAGGAGAACAGTATGTAGGTTCCTTAAAAAACTAAAAATAGAACTACCATATGACCCAGCAATCCCACTACTGGGCATATACCCTGAGAAAACCATAATTCAAAAAGATTCACGTACCACAATGTTCATTGCAGCTCTATTTACAATAGCCAGGACATGGAAGCAACCTAAGTGTCCACTGACAGATGAATAGATAAAGAAGATGTGGCACATATATACAATGGAACATTACTCAGCCATAAAAAGAAACGAAATTGAGTTATTTGTAGTGAGGTGGATGGACCTAGCATCTGTCATACAGAGTGAAGTAAGTCAGAAAGAGAAAAACAAATACTGTATGCTAACACATATATATGCAATCTAAAAAAAAAAAGAAAAAAATAATCGTTCTGAAGAACTTAGTGGCAGGACAGGAATAAAGATGCAGACGTAGAGAATGGACTTGAGGACACAGGGAGGGGGCAGGGTAAGCTGGGACGTAGTGAGAGAGTGGCATGGACTTATATATACACTACCAAATGTAAAATAGATAGCTAGTAGGAAGCACCTGCATAGAACAGGGAAATCAGCTCTGTGCTTTGTGACCACCTAGAGGGGTGGGAAAGGGAGGGAGATGCAAGATGGAGGAGATATGGTGACATATGTATATGTATAGCTGATTCACTTTGTTATAAAGCAGAAACTAACACACCATTGTAAAACAATTTTACTCCAATAAAGATGTTTAAAAAAAAATCTGTTCAAATATCATGGAAAAGTAAATCATGGTATAGTAGAGGAATATTGTAGAAACCTTGAAAATAATTGTTACATAAAAATTAAACTAAAATTAGGAATATAGTGCAAAAATGTTCATAATGCAAAACAGATAATCTATGCTTATTAATATTATTTAAGATTGTTGATTACAAAATGGTCAGAAATTTTACATAATTACAATAGCTTGCAAGATATGAGTCCATATTTCTAGAAAAAGAAAGAGTAATATAATTTTCTAAGCCCTAAACACGCTTATACCAAATTTAAAATTCTAATATAGTATTAGCACATTACCATGATTTATGAAAAGAAATATTTTCATAGGTCAGTCTTCATTTTCAATAAATAAAAAAATTTAGAAATTTGCAAGATCTCTTAAACATTAAGATTTAACTTTTAGCTTTATACTTAAGCTGCAAACTGTTTTTTTCTAATTTTATTTTGCTTTTTATGTTTATTGATGATGCTTTTTACTAGTTTTCTTTTTTTCTTTTTAAGGGAACAAATATGGACTCTTTCTCTTGAACTATGGCAAAAGTAATATTCTGTTCAACGACCTTGCTTAAAATTTGTTATGTAGCGATGAGCTTGCAGAATTTATTAGAAGACAAAAAGAGAGAAAGTGAATATCTGGATGGAAAAAAATGCCTGCAGACATCTCTATCCCTGGTGATTTTTGCTCGGTTTCCAAAACCTATAGAAAACAATTAAGAGACAAAGTACAAGACTTGTCCTAGTGGAAGTTCCAAAGAATACCCTCAATTAATGCTAAATCACAAAGAATTATAGTCCTTAAGAGTAAACTAGAAATGAATTCATTCCTCCAAGAGACAGCAAAGACATTTACCTTTCTAAAAACTTGATACTGAATTTAAACAGAAAAAATTATCTGCACAGAATTTATACAATTTATAAAAATGGCATTTTTCTATGAGATTAATTTTTCTGTAAATTTATTGTAGTTGGAATTATATATGCATATTCTGTTAAAGGCATATTTTAAAAACGTTTTCATGCAATACTTTTACCTATTGTTTTGCTGTAAGGCTATTATTGCTTGTTCCTCACTCCAGGGGAAGATTAATATTTGTACCTTCAAGTGTGATGCAGGCTTCCTTTTTATATTTAACTTTTTAATCTATTGGAATACATATTGATGTTTGGTATGATGAAGGGATTGAGCTTTATTTTTTTTCACAATTGATTTTCTCTTGGATCATTTTTTTTTAGATGGTATTAAAATTATGTGTGGGTAAGTTAAAGAAGAATTACCTAGCAAATAGTCAGAGTTTTCTTTAGTGAGTTCTATTCCCTTCTGTTCATTTTATTCATAGGTATATGTTTGCACTTATGGCTTATTTCATAGTATGTAACTAAATGTTGGGGGCTTATAGAAAGCATTTAATTTTTTTCATTTTGTACCATATGATACAGTACAATATGCTTACTTCTGATAGCTGCCTACATTTTTTGGTTTGCTTTATTTTTATTTTTATTTTTTTGGTACAATAAATACCTCACTGGTTCTCTTTTTTTTTTTTTTTTTTTAAGATATTTAATGCTAGACTTGGGTTGTGTTTAGTAACAGAAAAGTACAGTTCTTTTCCTGTTTTCTTTTCTTGCTTTGTTTATCTATCTTTTTTTCTCCTTTCCTTGATAATAATGTCACAAACCTTTCTTTTTCTGCTTTTTTGTTTATGTATAATTGTTCATCATTTCCATTTATTTTTGCATGTATGGTTGCTTATTCATTGTGCTTTAAGCATTTTGTAGACAATGTATAGTTTTGGGTTTTTTTTAAACCAAATCTGAGAATCTTATTCATTTAAAGTTTAACCCAGTGTCCTACTGAATAAATTTAATTGTACATGGTCAGATTGCTTCATCACTTTGCTTTTTTTTTAATGTTTCACTGTTTCCCTTAGTTTCCATATCTTACAATAAGCAGAATAATGCATTTTTTAAAAAATACATGTAGTATAGTCTAAACTAAAAGATCAATATGAAGGTGATGTACAGACACTGTGAAGAAAATGAGATACTTTTAGTGACTACTATTTGAATATTAGTAAATTTCTTAGGGTCAGGCTATATTTTTACATTTTAATTAGATTATAGCTAGGTCATTAACTGCAAAATAACTAATATCTCTTTTAAACATATCTACATGGAAAATTTGTCTTAAAATTTTCTTGTCAACAACTAAGGGACATTAGTATTTTTAATGGGCTAATATTTATTTCATGGCTGAATATGAATATCAATGAAATGAGGATTTTAATAAGTTGTTTTCATATTGTACAAAATACTGGTTATCATATTGAGGAAGGTAAAACTAATAGATCATATCCTTAAATGTGTTATAAAATTATTGGGAAAAATAACTTAATGTTTAAAACCACACTCTAAATAATTTAAAAGATTTTCTATTGGGCGTTGGGAATACAGACTAGACATAATGTTAGATTTCAAAGAAGAAAGGACATAACCATAAGGAGAGATTTCACCAGAACAAGTTTGTGAAGTACCAGAGTAGGAGCTAGTTTTATTATGCCATTTAGTTATTCAGTCCACCCTTGAATAAACAGCTTTTCCTTGACTGCATGAGCTCCTTTGATGGCAGAAAGGACAATCTATTATCCTTGTATACTATGAAGACACAATAATGTTGAAAGAACAATTATATCAATACTAAATATTAATTATTAAAAATAAAAATATTAACTATTTAAATATTTTCTACAATATATTTGTTACCATCAACAATATTACACTCTAAAATGGCATAAAAATAGCTGCCAGAAACATATCTTGACATTTTTTTATATTAAGGTCTTTTCTTTCAGTAAAATTATACCCATCTTGATGAGAAATGATTTCTTGACATCCTTATAAAAATTCACATATATTATAGCTTAAAATATCAACATACTCTCCTTATTAAGAACAGAATGCTTAATTTATTCCAAAATGATTGACATTAGTAATTGACAAAAATGAAAATTATGTCTTCTTTAAATATCTTTGGCCGGATGGTTGTGGGGAAGTTTAAAAGAACATGATCATCTGTTACCCTTATAAAAATATGAAAACAGTAAAAGCACACATCTTATGTTGAAGGAAAAAATTAAATTTTCAATCAGCATGTTGTGAATGAGATTAGAATTTCTTTCAGAGAAAGCAAATTAATGAAAGCTGTATGTTATATCTTGTTTACAGCACCTGCTTCACTGAGAATTTGTTTTGTTTTTGTTTTTTTACATTTGAAGGAAATTGGGAAATAATAAATACAATTCAAAGAGGAAAAGAGCTGATTTGTTTATTTAAATTTAAATACCCCCCGATAGCAAATTTTACATAAAACAAAAAATGAATCACACTGGTTCAACTTGTATGGTTTATTTTTATATTCCCATAGCTTTCTGCATCACAGAGAGTTGTTGTTTGATAGCTGTCTCTAAAATTATACTGAACTGAGAGTAAATAAATATTAACAATAATCTATTAAAATATTCACATTCTGTGCCTAAATGGTTATGATTATTGGACAACCAGATGGAGTTATTATAGAACTGAAATGAATAAAACCTGAGGACTGAAGAGGTTTATCTGCTTAATCTTTCATTCATAATCTGACTTAATCCATTGCTCACTTACAGCAATTTATAGAAAATATATACGATAAAGTAGAAATAAATAATATGCTCTCAAGATTGTGGGAGTATAAATATAGGAGATATAGCTTTTAAGAGTTAATTTACTATTGCCAGTAGTCTTATTGTAATTAAAACTTAAACAAATCTACTTGTTTTTTTCTTACATCACTGGAAATTATTCCACAATTAAATGACTGATGAATAAATGTTGACATTTTGATTTTATCTGCAACATGGTACTATCTAATCAATAATTGTTCTTATGTATCACTAAATATGTTCAAATCCTAATTTGTAGTATGCTACCAACAAAACCTGAGACTTCAGACTCAATTTGAGCCCATTAAATAGATCCAGGAAAGCTAAATTGTCAATCTACAGTTTATTTTTTATATATATTTATCGAATTTTGAAATAATGAAGAAAATAGGAAGTACATTACAAAATAATGAGAACATGATCAAATAAGGGTCATACTTTGTAACCAATTGATTTCACAGAAACAACCTTTAATTTCAATTACAAAGTCTCTAATTTTGTAATATCTAATTAGTTCCATAGAATATGGAAAGTTAACATTGGGAAAATGCTGAAAGGTCTTTGGAACTACAACTGGGAGGTCAGCCTGCTAACTACCTTATATTATCAG
This sequence comes from Balaenoptera ricei, assembly GCF_028023285.1. NCBI lineage: Eukaryota > Metazoa > Chordata > Mammalia > Artiodactyla > Balaenopteridae > Balaenoptera > Balaenoptera ricei. The sequence goes on along the minus strand of NC_082650.1, from coordinate 91,619,580 downwards.
ACTTGGGCAATCAGTAGATGATTTCGTAGGGCAATTCCTAGGGCTTTTCAAAGCCTGTTGATTATAACAATATTCAAGCTTGCACACAAAGATCTGAGCACCCTGTTCATAAATATTACAATCAACTTCATATTGTTTTTAAGGAAAATTCTAGTCTTTCTTCAGAAGTTCATTCCACTTGGGTGGCTTTATTAATGGACTGAATCAAGACCTTTCCCTTCTAGTAAAAAGGACTTGGATAGAATGGGAAACTATGTTTTCTCCAGATTTAGGTAATTTGGCAAACCAGATTTCTCCACCTCCAAAGAAGACCACCAAAATCCTTGATCTTCAACTCCAGCAAACAAAGGCTCTTAAATAAAATCAAAACCCACCTTGTTTCTGCTATTATTGCAAAGAGCTAGGATATTGAAAAGAGATTGTTACAAATTCAAGTACTACAGCCACCTTCAGCCCTCTAACCAGCCTTTCCAATGTCCTCCCAATTATCAATGATGGGCTTCAAAGAGATACAGGAGATCTTCCCAATCTTCCCTCTTAATCAGCTTGGAGAAACATCTCTCCAGATTTGGGATGAATCTTTTTCCTGTCCTAGTTGACACCATAGCCGCACTCTTGGTGTTCAATCCCTCTCACTGCTATAAAGCAGCCCCCTCAGAGTTGAAATACTATGGATCTCTAATGAACCTAAGACGTTCCTGTCTCTGAAACTATTCCATTTTGATTAGGCCCTTAGAGATACACATACTTTTCTTCTTAGTTCCTCCAGCCCTACCCATTTACCAGGCTGAGATTTCTTAAGTATCATGTCTGAATTTCGTTCTACCAAAAGGTGAAAATAATTTTAGAATTTAAACAGTAGTCATCAAAGTAAGGAACCAGGTGAATTAAATGAAATTTTGACATATTTTATTTGTTCCATTTCTGACTGTACTAGAGCAGATTCTGGAAACACTAATCTTTTGTCCCTATTGAATCAGCTACCATCCTCCTTACAGGAATAATCTCCAACTGATATTGGCAAAATTCACAGCACACCTCCCATCAAGATTCAACTAGATCACTCAAAACCTCCTCTCAGAATTAATCAGTACCTTATAACTAAAGAAGCCCTTCAAGGCATAAAGCTCATAATAGAAGATCACAAGGATCAAAGCCTCATTATCCCTTGTACTAGTCCCTGTAACACTTCTATTTTACCAGTGAGAAAAATCTAAGGGCCAAAGGTGGAGGTTTGTCCAGGACCTCTGAGCAATAAACAACACTGTTATCCCTCAAAACCCTATTGTTCCTAACCCTCATGCTTTCCTAACATCCATTCCTTTCTGAAACAAATTCTTTACTGTAATTAACGTATGCATTTTGTTTCTTGGTATTCCAGTTGATGAAGTTGGCCAATACCAATTGCCTTCCATTGGAAAGGAAAACAATTTATGTGGACCTTATCATTTTTCCCAAATCCCAAAGGTTGATCTCCATGATATAAAGTTCCCTTGGTGTTATAATTTGTTGCATTATGTAGATAAGTTTCTTCTTTGCTCTCCTTCTCACAGGAGCAAGCCTCCTCACAAGAAGACAGTATCCACTTGCTAAAGCTTTTAGTCTTAAAGGAACATAAGGTTAACAACAAAAAAATTGCACTTTGCCCCAACCCAGGTTTGATATCTAGGGCATCTGATATCAGAACAAGGGCTACCTAGATCCAGATAGTTAACATGGTGTCCTAGGTTTCCCCAAACTGAAAACTAAGAGCCAACTGCAAGGTTTTCTTGGGCTAATTGGTTATTGCCAAAATTGGATTCCAGATTTTTCTTTTATGGCCAAATCTTTGTATGTTTTACTAAAAAGCAATAACTCTGACCCAATTTTATGAGAAAATTTGGATGATGAAGATTTAAAGCCTTAAAGGAGAGTTTGATGAAACCACCTGCCCTCAGACATCCCAATGATCAGGTTCACTTTTTGGTTTTGCATATAAAAATGAAGGGAATGTCCTTGGGGTACTCACCCAAAAATATACAGGGACCACCGTCAACCCATAGGGTATTATAGCCAGCAAATGAACCCTGTGGCATGGGGATTCCCCCTTACTTTAGCGCCATTATGACCACTGAACTTTTTGTAAGGTTACCAAGAAAATCATTGTGGGAACACCTTTAAACATCTTTGTATCTCATGTATTAGAAGTTCTCCTGAATTTTCATCACACTGAACATTTCTCAGCCAACTGCCTTACCTCCTATGAAGTTCTTTTGTTAACTGCTCTTTGAGTAACCTTTTTACATTGAAATAACCTTAACCCTACTACTCCTCTACCTCTGTCACCAACAAAGTCTGTCATGACTGCTTAATGCTGATGGACCACCTCCTGACTCCTCATGATGATCTACAGGTAATTCCTCTGGGAAATATTGACTTCTCATGGTTCACTGATGGTTCTTATTTAAAAGGTGATGATGGCAAATATTGTGCTGGGTATGCCCTTGCAACTCCTTTTGATGTTACTGAGGTAGCACTTTTACCTATGGATACTTCAGCCCAACAGACTGAATTTTACACACTTACATGGGATTTGTACTTTAGCCAAGGACAAAACTGCCAATGTTTATACTGAGAGTAGATATGATTTTAGAGTAGCTCATGATTTTGCAATGTTGTGGAAGCAACATAGCTTTCTGACTTCCAGTGGAAATAATATTTAAAATTCCCCTGTATTCAGGAATTATTGAATGCAATACTTTTATCTGCCACTGTAGCTGTGATTAACATTCTGGTACATTCTAGACTTGACTCTCTGGAAGCTAAGGGTAATCAGTTTGCTGACATTTCTACAAGTAATGCTGCCCTTAAAGAGACCAACAGCAGCCAAACCTCTGTCATGGTTCAAAGGAATATTTCCCCAAATGATAATTTAGTATAAATGGCTAGAGAAGCCCAATGATTGGCCTCAGAAAGGGAAAAACAAGATGGAAAATTCGACAATTGTTCATTTGATAAAAAGAGAAAGCTCTGGTTTGGACCAAATAACAAACCAGTTCTACCGCAGGCTCTAAAATTCCCACCCTTCACCATGGTACATGCATTAAACTATTTGTCTACTGACAAAATGATAGCCTTCGTGAATCAATATTGGTGGGGAAACATTAACAAAGGTGCAAAAAGTGCCTACCTACTTGTTCCACTTGTCTAAATTACAAACCAGGGTAGCCTGTTCATACTGCTCCTGGAGATTGTAAACAGCCTAATGGGCAATTTGAGGTCTGGCAAATGGATATCATGCAACTTCCTCCTCTAATGGATATAAATATGTTTAGTCATCATCTGTATGTTTTCACTGTGGACTGAAGCCTTCCCTTGCAGACAGGCTGCTGCCTCTTCTGTGGCTAAAGTCCTTTTGGAAAATATTATCCCTCCCTGGGGAACTCCTGTTGAACTTCATAGTGATGGAGGAAGTCATTTTATTGGCCTGGTACTTCGACAAATCTGTGCTGTTTGGTCAATTTTACACACCTTCGCTAAGCTTCCCACCCTCATGCTTCTGGCTTATTTGAACACATTAATAACATCATTAAGACTCAATTGGCAAACATTGTAGAGGTCCTCCAAATACTTTAGCCAAAAACATTGCCCTTGGTCCTTCTAAATCTTAGATCTGTCTCTTTTGGAACTTACAATCTCTCCTTCTTTGAGCTAGTCACAGGATACCCAATGCCTTTGACTTCTGCTTCTCTTGACCCACAACTGATACGAGGAGAGATACTCCAATACTGCCAAGGACTAATTGCTTCTATTAAAAACAACTGTGTTTTGGTAGAGCTATCTTTTTAGAGTGTGCCCTCAAGAAATGAAGACCTTAAGCATCACACTTTGCAACCTGGAGATTTCACCTATTGGAAAATACACCTCCAGAAAAAGTTTCTTCAATCTTGCTGGAAAGACTCCTATCAAGTACTACTAACTAACCCCTGTGCCACCAAACTGCAAGGAATAGACTCTTGTATTCTCATGACACACATGAAGAAAGTACAAAACACTGACTGGACCTGCACATCATCTGGTGACCTGAAAGTAAAGATTTCCTGGAATTGAAGCAGATGACATCTGATGACAGCTTTCCCAAGATATCTGGACCAGGCCTGTTCAAAGTTTGTCACCAAACTTTGATGGTGATGTAATGCTTCAATGATCTTCAGTATCTGTGATCTTGGTAACATATGGATGTTAGATGAAAAGTGACTGAGAGCTCTCCCTCTACACCTCTTGTTACTCCCATATAACTTCAATAGGTTTCCAGTTTTTGCACTACACCTCCTACATGGGACACTACATCCAGGACAAAAAGCCCCTGAAACCAGAAAAGTTGACTCTTGATCAATGATGATTTCAGAGAAAGATCTCCATCAGAAAGGGAAAATGTTAAATATTTAATAAACAAAAACCTCAATTAACCTCCATCCAGAGACTAGAAAGGGGAGCTCTCATGCCCTGTAATGATAGTAGAGTCCCACAGGAAGAAGGAATTCTCTTCTTTGCAAGGACTCAGCCAACGAAAAGCCATGGGCTCCTTGTTTACTACAGCCCTCCTAGCTTCCACTTCCTCCTATTAAAGAGTTCTCCTGCCCCTGCCATGTAGGAACTTGCACGTGGCTGACTATGGTTGCAGATCCTGAATGATAGGGCTCTGGTGACCCCAAATAAACCCATCTTTCCTGGAGAAGTATCTGGCAGTCTCTTTGTTTTATATCAACAGTACACGCATGACACTATACATACATACTAGAGTATACGTTATAAAATAGTGTGTAGTACATGATAGTACTTTTAAGTATCTATCTATCTATCTATCTATCTATCATCTATCTATCATCTATCTATCTATCTATCATCTCCTTAGAGGAGAGACCAGAAGGATAAGCATTAAAATATTTAGAATGGCATGTCTCTGTGGTTGTATTAAATGTGATTTTCTTTTTAACATTATTTTTAATTGCACATTTAAAAATTTTTTTCCCATTAAACATGCACTAATTCTGAAATAAATGGGTTATAATTTTAAAGTCTGGTTAATATATTCTCAAGGAATTGACTTTGAAAATATAAACATAAGTGTTTGTTTCCTATTAAACAGAAATGCTCATGAATTTTTTTGTTTGTTTTTTTGTTTGCACTTGTTGTGGCAGTTAATTCTAACTTCAGTAATAAATCTACTTCACAAGGGTAGGTGTCACCTATAGACAGTTAGTCCTCTGGGTAAAATAGTAACTTGTAAATGACAATAAAATTTAGTGAAGAGAAGCTTCTTACCATTTATTAACTCACAAATCACAAACAAAATGTACTGCTTTATGGACTATTGTAATGGATTTTATGCATAACCTTGAATTAATAGATGATCCTTTTTCTTAAGAGATGTTAGTTTACCATTCTGGGTTGAATTTATCTTGCAATACTTCTTTCAAAGCTCTCTATGTTTCTGGAGAAGTCCCTTCCTGACCTCTGCTTTCATTTAAGCTAGCTTTGTCTTCTCACATACACTCAATTAAACTCTTTGTTCCCTTTATCCTTTCCATTATTGTCGTTAATAACACTGGAAACTCCCAACTTCATTTTCTCAGGTAATTGAATTGGTGAATTATTTTCTCATTAATCTGGATATTTTTAAATGACCCTGCCCTTTAATGCAACTTTCAACCTTAATGCCTTTTGTTTCTTTCCCACAATTAAACTGGACATGATTTCTTAGAATCTTGAAAGTAGAGGCTTGGAAAAGCACCACTGCTTCTCATGAGGTCAGTAAAGCTTAGTATACTTTATTTTTGTTTGTAAATTTCTACTTGTTTTATACTTTCTAAAGAACCTGGAATTAAAGAATGAAAGGATATTTTTCAAATCTTTCTTCTTTCTTTCACATTTATGTCATCCTGTAGCAATCTGTAGGGGAAATAACAAATAACTGAAAAAAAAATATTCAAAGGGACCATGTGAGTCAGGGAATTTTATATTTTACAACAGTTATAAAATTATTAAGTCAATTTCCAAACTGTTGATGCAGTTACTTTTGAATTTTCTTAATATGCATATTAACTTCAAATTACTATATTTTATTCCTTACACTTACATTGATATTTTTATTTTACAGGCATACCTCAGAGATATTTCATTTTACATTCAGACCACAGACATAAAGCAAATATCACAATAAAATGAGTCACACAGTTTTTTTTTTTATTTCCCAGTGCATATAAAAGTTATGTTCACACTATACTGTAGTCTAGTAAGTGTGCGTTAGCATTATGTCAAAAAAATTACACACCATAATTAAATAATACTTTATAGCTAACCATGATCTGAGCCTTAAGCAAGCTGTAATCTTTCTGCTAGTGGAGGGTCTTGCCTTTAACGTTGATGGCTGCTGACTGATCAGGGTGGTGGTTTCTGAAGGTTGAGATGGTTTTGGCAATTTCTTAAAATAGACAGCAATGAAGTTTGTCACATTGATTGACTCTTTCTTTCGTGAACAATTTCTCTGTCGAATGTAATGCTGCTTCCTAGCATTTTACCCACAGTAGAATTTCTTTTGCAATTAGAGTCAGTCCCTTCAAAACCTGCAACTGCTTTATCAACTAAGTATATGTAATATTCTCAATCCTTTGTTGTCATTGCAACAATCTTCACAGCATCTTCACCAGGAATAGATTCCATCTCAAGAAACCACTTTCTTTGCTCATCTGTAAGAAGCAACTCCTCATCCATTCAAGTTTTGTCATGAGATTGCAGCAATGTAGTCAAATCTTCAGGCTCGACTTCTAATTCCAGTTCTTTTGCTATTTTCACCTCATCTGCTGTTACTTTCTCCACTGAAGCCTTGAACCCTTCAAAGTCTTCCAGGAGGATTGCAATCAACTTCTTCCAAACTACTGTTAATGTTGATATGTTGACCTCTTCTCAAGAATCAAGAATATTCTTAATGGGATCTAGAATGATGAATTCTTTCTGGAAGGTTTTCAATTGACTTTGCCCAGATCCATCAGAAGGATCACTATCTATGACAGCTATAGCCTTACAAAATATATTCCTTAAATAATAAGACTTGAAAGTTGAAATTACTTTGTGATCCATAGGTTGCAGCGTGGATTTTATGTTAGCAGGCATGGAAACAACCTGAATCTTGTTATGCATCTCCATCAGAGGTCTTGGGTGACCAGTACATTGCCAAATGAGCAGTTAACATTTTAAAATACATTTTTTTCTAAGCAGTAGCATTTTAAAAGAAATCTTTTTTTTCTAAGCAGTAGATCTCCATAGTAGGCTTAAAATATTCAGTAAACCATGCTGTCAACAAGTGTGCTGTCACCCAAGCTTTGTTGTTTCATTTATAGAGCACAGGCAAAGTAGGTTATCATAATTTTTAAGGGTCCTGGGATTTTCAGAAGGTAAATGAACACTGGCTTCAACTTAAAGTCACAGCTTCATTAGACCCTAACAAAAGAACCAGCCTCTCCTTCGAAGCTTTAAAACCAGGCATAGATTTCTTCTCTCTAGCTATGAATGTCCTAGATGACATCTTCTTCTAATTTAAGATTATTTCATCTACTTTGAAAATCTGTTGTTTGTGTTACCACCTTCATTAATTATCTTAGCTAGATCTTCTGGATAACTTGCTGCAGCTTCTACATCAGCACTTGCTGCTTCATCTTGCACTTTGATGTTGCAGAGATAGATAGCTTATTTCCTTAAACCTCATGAACCAACCTCTGCTAACTTCTTCTGCAGCTTCTTCACTTCTCTCAGCCTACATAGAATTGAAAAGAGTTAGAGCCTTCCTCTGGATTAGGCTTTGGCTTAAGGGAATGTTGTGGCTGGTTTGATGCTCTATCCAGAACACTAAAACTTTCTCCTTATCAGCAGTAGGGCTATTCATTTTCTTATCATTTGTGTATTCACTGGAGTGACACTCTTAACTTCCTTCAAGAATTTTTCCTTTGCATTTACAATGTGGCTAACTGTTTGGCTTCAGAGGCTTAGCTTTCAACCTATCAGCTTTTGACATGCTTTCCTTGAACACTTAGAGGTCTTTGTAGTGTTATTAATTGACCTAATTTCAGGGTTGTTGTGTCTCAGGGAATAAGGAATCCCTAGGAGAGGGAGAGAGACTAGGGAATGGCCAGGAGGTGGAATAGTTAGAATACACACATTTATCTATTAAGGTCACCATCTTATAGGGGTGTGGTTTGTGGTGCCCCCAAATAATGACAATAGTAACATTACATATCACTGATCACAGATCACCATAACAAATATAATAGTAATGAAAAAGTTTAAAATATGGTAAGAATTACCAAAATGTAACACAGAGACTCAAAGTGAGCAAATGCCATTGAAAAAATGGTGCCAATAGGCTTGATCAAGGCAGGGTTGCCACAAACCTTCCATTTATAAAAAATGCAATATCTTCAATGTGTAAAAGAGAGAAGCACAATAAAAGGAGATCTGCCTGAATGTGGAAGTTAATTTGAATAATTCTCAGTAAACATTTGGCTTTCAACACATGAATTTCAAGTATTGGCTCATTAAGCATCAGGATTGTTTAAGCCAGTTTTTGGTGCAGTTAGTGTTTTTAAACCCTGTGTGCTACATATACCCTGGTTTAAACCATTGATTCAAAATAAATAATGATAGCTCATTATGTGAAAATAAAGAAACTGAACTCAAGTTACTTTAATTCTACTTGAGCATTTAAAGATTTTAATTATGTTTACAAACTAGAATCCTGAAAAAGAACACAAAGTGTGATCAAGATTTTGCTGAATTGAGCAAAATCTATTCATTAACATTTATTTTTAAAATTCTAATTGTTTAAAACAAAGGATATAGCAAGAGAATAGTGATTGTTCATAATTATTACATGATTTGTATTAAAATTAAATTTTTCATGTAGATGACAGAGGTGTTAAAAATGATTGGCTCAGGTTGTATATATACTAGGTAGGCACTAAGGCATAACTCATTCAGGAGTTTGATGTAAGTAATGTAAGTATAATTGTGTGGCTGGTATAAGGGATGAATATCCCAGATTAGTAGGAAATGAGATTGTTAAAGTAGTCAGAGGGTGTATATTAATATTGTGTCCAGCCCATAACTTAGCAAGCCTTTTCATTGATTGATTACTTCATTTAATTATTCATTCCTTCAATGGTTATTTATTGAGTTTGTATTATATTCTAGGTATTTGCCTCAGCATTGAGAATACAGATATGAGCCAGAAAAACTCAGAGCCTATGTTCACTGTTCATGTAGCTTAACTTTCAAAATTATACATAACAGAAGTTGAAAAACCACATAATTGAAACTACTAACTACATAGATATCCAATGTAACTAATAAAAGCACTCTTGTCTATTGATATGATTCAAAATACAAATTTATTAATTTTTTAATTAAAAAATAACTTCATGTAAGGTCATATGACAAAGTAGGTGACTTTTGTAATCTCAGAGTAGCAACACATTTACTATAAATATATGGTTAGCAGTTTTTACCCCATGTCAGCTGTTCAATTATTGGTCTATGTTTAAAAAAACAGTATGAATTAAATTCTATATTGTCAGAGTTAGAATGTTTTTAAAGTCTAAATATCTAGGTTGATTAGGCCCATTAACTTATTGTTAGTAAAATTGGCTTTGAAACATCACTTGCCATATCACCTCAATTCTATACTTAAATTTAGGACATTATTTTTATGTCTGATTATACTTTCTCATAGCTATGGTATTGAAACACTGAATCATTTTTACACAAATCTTCTACAATGATGTCATATTAAAATGTATGGCTCTGTTGTTTAAAATTAATATAAACTATTTAAAACATGAAAAGAAGTTTGTGGGCAATGTATTTTCACTCTCATAGAATTGCCATAACTGATCTTAAGTATTAAATGGTCCTTAAGATAAATTTGGGCAACTACCTAGGTCACCACACAATTATGATGCCTTCTAGAGAATAGCTTTTCCTAGTCTTCATTTAATCATTTCTGATTTCTGTAAATTGATCCTGAGCACTTACACAACCTTCCCAATAAAACAATATCTCCTTTAACTATTTTAACACCAGTATAGAAAGCAAGTATGATTATGCATAATGGGAAAAAGGAGAGCAAGCACACTTTAAAAGATGTGTGATTACTGAGGAGTTCCTGTCGTTCCAGTAGTTAGGACTCTGCACTCACATTACCAAGGGTCTGTGCTCAATCCTTGGTCAGGGAACTAAGATCCCACAAGCCCTGAAGCAGGGAAAAAAAAAAAAAAAAAGGTGTGTGTGATAACATATAAGAAGGATTGGGTTTTTTTGTTTGTTTGTTTGTTTTGTTTTTTGCCGTATAATGATGTGTACCTAACAAAAATTGTCTAAGCTCAAGCTATTTTACTACTAGTATTTTCAGATTCATGTGTCCCAAGCTGTACATAGGCTCATGCTTTTCAAAGATAAGAACATCGCCTATTCCAGCATCTCACTTGTTTGCAATTTCAGACCAACACCTGTACACATCAAATTTATGAATATCTATGTGAAACTGTGACCAAAAGCAGCCTCCAAAGTTCTCTAAGAATCTTACCAACCATTCCCTTTAGAGACATGAGTAAGAATCAGGCAAGTTGATACTCTCCCTTGCTCAATCTAGTCAGCTTTGTTTGGTCAACAAGTTTCCCAGACTGACTTTGTATGGTGACTTGGGGAGGGGATGGGGGCTTCATTGTTGAATCTCACCTTTGAGAAAATCATTAATTGACTCACTGTGTGTCAAGCATTTGAGCTAAACCTGGAATTAAGGAACTTCAATCCAAAATACCCTCAGCCACCTGTTTTCTCTCTGTCTCCATTGTTATATGGGTCTGAATAAACACTACACTCATTTTCTAGTTGAAGTCAGCTATCCATCTTTGCCCCATCAGAACTACACATTATGAAATTGCTGGAGAAATTGAGAAAACTAAACTGACATTTGCTTTTTTTTTTTTTTTTTTTTTTTTTACTGCACCACGCCGCATGTGGGCCTTAGTTCCCCAAGCAGGGAACGAACCTGTGCCCCTGCATTGGGAGCTCAGAGTCTTAACCACCAGACCACCAGGGAAGTCCCGACATTTGTCATTTAAAATCCACAAAACTCAACTGCACACAAAACTACCTAGAAACCCTGCTACTATGGCCCAGTAAGTTGCTTTTTTATTTTATTTCATGACATATGTTTCTCTCTAAAATCTTCCAAATCTTTCCTTCCTTTACTCTCATTGACAACTTTAGTTTTTCACTGAGAAAACAGAAACACTTGACAGAAATTCATCACTCTTCCCATGGAAATAATCTTCCAAATCATCTATCTGTACAAAATATTTCTGTCCGTAACCATGTACAAAATGCCCCTGCTTCTTACAAAGTTCACTTCCTCCATAAGCAAGTTATGTCAAGTCAAAAAAAAAATGCCTGGAAACATGAAATATTTGTTTCTAAAATACTTGCTTTAGAATAACTGTTCTTGCCAAGGAGTTTATATATTGTTATCTTTGTCTGACTCATTTTTTAGAGGTAGAAATCAGTATTTTTACTGAAAAGGAACACAAATTGTTTGTTTTTTTATTGAATTTGAACTAAATCTGCCTAAACTTTAATCAAAAAGTAACTTGTTAAAAGGGAAAAAAAGCTAAAATTTCAGCTCACGACCTTGCACTTTTAGGAAAGTACATCAAGTTAAGTATGCTGCACTGAACATTAGATTGTCCAATTGAGAAATGTTAATTTTAGAAATTTATCTTAACATTTTCACTGTTTAATTGGTAATAGTGATGTGAAAGACTGAACGTTGTTCTTTTACCACAAGTCATCTGTTGTAGTAAAAATTCAGCTAATGCCTAAGAGTAAGGAGCTTCTTAAAGTGAATTTATAAAGTTCCTTTGTCATTTATAAACTAAAAGCTTTTCTAGTCATAGGCTGTTACTTTGTTATGTTCCCTTGGAATTTTCCCTCATTAAAATACATCTCTTTCACGCTCCGCATCTTGTGTGTGTATATTTGCATACTGATACATATACATATACACATACACATGATCCACATAGATTTTTATAAAATCATCCAAACTAATTAACATATATATTTGCCCAAAGGGTTGGGTTTTAAAAGAACTTAGGCCAGATAGAGACCCAAAATAAATATTATCAACTCTAGTCAAGAATTTGGTAAACCACTTATGGGTTAACATAGTGCATCTCAATTGTTAAAATGTTTCTCTCTTAAACTTCAGTTTCTAATATACAAATGTCAAGTACCCCCAAACTATTAAATCCAACTTAACAAAAATAATTGGTGGTCACTGGAAGACTCCAAATTTGATGTATTGGTCATATTTCTCAAGCTCAATTCCCTACTATGTACATCATGGTAAATGATATTGTTGCCTTAATATAATCATATAATAAAAAGTAAGGGGGGTAGAACTATGAATACTTTAAAAGACAATGGATTTGTTTTTATACTAATAAAGATTTGAACTTATGAGATTGAACTATGTGGAGCCAAGAGCTTTATGGTGAGAAGTATATTAAAAAATGGGGTTGATTCAAAATTTATCTTAAAATGTAATAAAACTGATAAATACAGAAAACCAACTGAAATATACCACATTTATTTTTAAATAGCCACTATAATGATGAATACTAAATGAGTAAACATTTGTTAGAATATATGTATATATTTTCTATAAAGTGGGTTACAGGAATTATGTTTGACATTGATTGTCTCATGAAAAAACAGCGCTTTTACAATGGATCTGATCAAAAAAGGTAGACTGTAAATTAGAAGTGATCAATGCTATTAACCTAACATATAACATAGATCACTTCAATTAAAATGCCTGGGCTGTGGAATTTATGTTTTCTCATCAGTTAAATAATTTTAAATCAGTAAAAGTAACATCTGAAATAGTAAATTTCCATCATGTGTTATAGTAACCCAGCAGGAAAGACTTCTGAATGCTACTCTGACTCAGAAACAGCCACCTGGATGCCTTACTGAAGTCTGTGCACAGTGAAGACAAAAGAGACTGCCTATTTTACAGTCCACTGATTCTCTGGCATTCTCGGTGGAGGAATGGTGTGTTTGATCGTATTTTCTGGTGGAGGAACGAAGGAGCCACCCTAATGAGTCAAGGACTTCGTGGAGATGCCAAACTGAAAGCTTTGGCAAGGTTTTTTTCATAGTAAGTCAGAGCAAAGATCTATGAAAAAAAGGGGGAAAGAATATGAACATGGCAACATCTAGTCCTATGTATAATTTTGGAATCAGCCAGAGAAATGGCACTGAATTGAAGTATTTTTGTATTGAACAATTTCTCCAAAAACTTTGTAACTGGACAAAAAATATCATATATTGTTACAGAGATATATTGTAATCTCTTTCTTAGGAAGTGCTTACTTGCTTTGAAATATTTTTTCCTACAAGTATGTAATACCAAAGCATGATAATTTTAAGGATTTATACATTTTCATGGGAGATACTCAAATCTGGGCTGTCCTCTGAAAACATTTTCACTTAATTTTTTTGCTTTTTTTTAATTATTATATGGAGTAAGATAAGAGAACGATTGTGTATAGGAAAAGATAAAATGTATTATTTATATAAATATTATTAAATTATACAATTTCACACTTAGAATATGTGTGATGATAAAGCATCCCTTAGTTTTCTGAGATAGATTTATTTTTTCTTTAATATAAAGAAATTCCTAGCTATTGAAGCACTGTTTATAGTAACAGGAATTGTATAAATCATAATAGATTAGCAATAAGTGAGACACCAGGGTGTAAAAATACTAACATTGTAAGTAACATTGTCTCCAATCTCCAATAACATATAAAAGCAAATTTGGAAAGGCAGTAATCATGTTTGGTGATATCTTACCATTTAACATTTTGTGACGAATGCAATCGTATACTTCCAACTCTGAAAATTTTAATATCTTAACTTATATAGAATTATGAACCATAACCTAAAGATTTTAGTTACAAAGGAGAATATACCAAAGTACAACTCAATTATACTCTTTTGTCAGATCTTTTATTCCATGGCCTGCTTTTGTGCCAGTTAACAAAATACATATTAGCCTGAAACATAAAAATAATGATAACCATGTGAAAACAGCTATATTTTCTATATGAAGAAACTGTAGTTATATGACTAGTACATTGTGTTTTGAGAGGTATAAAAATACAGCCTAGAGCTGTTGATTATGTCAGGTCAGAAAACAATGATTCTATCATAAACAGTGATTATTGTCATTATTCTTCACATGGGATCCTGAGGCCAAATGACTCAAAGAGTGAGGCCTGTCATCTACAATTGATTTAACAAGGACAATACCAATAAAGGACTTACATTCACATTGTTCATTTTAAATACATGTCTCTAGGGGAACTCACAGACAGAAGTGGGTTGATAAATATTTCAAATAGCTTTTATCTAGTAGTTCTGAGAGTTTCTTATTGTCAATATCAAGGGCTTTAGGGAGGTGCTCTGCATAATAAATGTGCGAATACAGTTATAGAAAGGTCTTTGAAGGATAATGCTTTTTAATTTAATAGATGGGTTATAGGAAAAGGTAGTGAGCAGTTTGCCAAGGAATCTGACTCTATCTGATGAAACAGTACCAACTCTATGACTCAGAATGTTACATTATAAGTTATTTAGAATATTCTGAGAAGTGAGCCAATCATAGAAACACCTGAAACATCAATATTGAATCCATTTACATAAATCAAATTCAAGGAGTCTTCTAATCTTAACACATACACCAGCAACACTCATGCTGATTCCTTGTAGAGGGGGTAGATCACTAGCATTTGATTAAAGGGATATAATTTCACATAGTTGGATGCTCATTTTAGCAGAACTTGATATATTGGACCTGAAAGGCTTTAGGCAAAGTAAGAGGAAACATAATAAAAGTAAATAAACTTAAAACCTGTATTAGCAATATATTGCACAACCATGGTAAGTAAGGTGTCTCACATAGTGAAAAAAACATTTCCTCTCATTATTCAATTAGCCAACCATATTTAATCAGCCAACTGTCAATTTAAACAGGCTTATGGAATTCTCTGTGAAGAGGCTCCGTCTTTGGAAATGGATGAAGATCTCAGTGATCACCATCTATTGAAGATGAATGGGAAGACTTCAGGCTACCACCTAAATTTTGCAAATAGAAAGGTTGCTTTACCTGATAAAGCCACATTCTGTGCTTTCCTTTGAGGTGATTTACTAGGAATATATGCTTGAATGTGCGTTTAAAGTCTATAGTCAGTTGTTTTAAACAGGAAACATTTTCTGAGAGATAAGTACAATTGACCTTTGAACAACTCAGGGGTCAGTGGCACCGATCCTCTCCACAGTCAAAAATCCACATGTAAAGTGTCGTTGGTCCTCCATACCCTTGGTTCCTCCATATCCGTAATTCTGTATTCGAGGATTCAAACAATTGTGGACCAGGCAGTACTGAAATATTTATTAATGAAAAAATTCCTTATATAAGTGGACCCCTATAGTTCAAACCCATGTTGTTCAAGGATCAACTGTATTTTTAGGCAACACAATGGCTAATAGAAAAATTGAAGTATTTCAAATAGCTTTGGCTCCAGATGACTTTTTTTATTGTAAATATATATATTTTTTCAGAGTTGAGCATTGGGAGTCATTCTTAGTATGAGGGAGCAATGTATTTACAAACTAATTAGTGTTATCATTGTAAGGTTGTTATCATGCATTTGTATTAGATATTATGATATTGTGAATTGCTCAAATTAGATGTTAGGCATTCGGCACGTTATTTATCATCTATTTATTATCTATCTGATATTTAGCTTTATCTAAAGCACTGGCCATAGTAATTATAACTGATAACCATTAGCATTGGAGGGTAGGGTAATTAACTGAATCAGTTAGTGGAGTCCTGCTGATTAGATCTGGGCAAATTTTAACCTTCAGAATAGAAACTGGAGCTAAATGTGAAGGTCTAGGTTAAACTTGGATAGGCATTACCTTCTGATAAGGAAAACTAATTGAAAACAGGTAAGATGATCAAATAAATGACATGAATGTGGTGGGAAGTAATGTGATTTCCTTTTTTTAAAATTATTAATTAATTTATTTATTTATTTATTTATGGCTGTGTTGGGTCTTCGTTTCTGTGCGAGGGCTTTCTCTAGTTGTGGCAAGCGTGGGCCACTCTTCAGCGCGGTGCGCAGGCTTCTCACTATCGCAGCCTCTCTTGTTGTGGAGCACAGGTTCCAGACGCGCAGGCTCAGTAGTTGTGGCTCACAGGCCCAGCTGCTCCGCAGCATGTGGGATCTTCCCAGACCAGGGCTCGAACCCGTATCCCCTGCATTGGCAGGCAGACTCTCAACCACAGCACCACCAGGGAAGCCCTGTGATTTCCTTTTAATAGAGAAAAGCTGTCCATCTATTTTTTTTTTTTTTTTGTAGAAAATTTTATTTTCCCAAATGAAATCTTATGAAGAACAATACATGAATATACCAAGCACAAGAAACAAATTAGTTCTGGTTTAGCAAGGAGGAAGGACTACATGCTACATCACTTCAATTTCTCCCCATCTCCCATCATCCAACACTTCCTACAGTGGACTTTTATATCCCTTTAGTGGGAAGACAGTCCTACATGTTGAGAAGTACATGGACTTTGGTGCTGGTCGAATAGTTGCAAATATTAGCTCTGACACATTTGTGCTGTGTGGTCCAGACATACATAAGCTACTAGGGCTTCTTTTTGCGCATGGCAGGATAGCAATGATGTGGTGAAACTGGCTCATGGTAATCATCATCACCACCATCATCATCAACATTTGTGAAGCACTTTTCCTGTGTGCAATGGAATAATGATTAAATGGGCAGCGGGAGCCTGACTGCCCAGGTGAGTAGCCTGGCTCTTCCATGGACACCTATGGTACGTCCAAAAACCTGCTACACTTCTACCTGTTTCAGGTTCTCCTCTCTACAAAAATGTAGCTAATTATCTAGAGCAGTGTCTTCCCACATGTAAGTGCTCCCTGAGCTCTGACTTTATCATTATTACTACTGGAGGTATAATTATTGCTCATATCTTATGGACTTTTAATGAGGGTTAAATGAACTTATACATAAGGTGCTTAAAAGAGTGACTTGCATGTTTTAAGTGTTCCATGAATGTTACTGTAATTTACATAAATTGTTTAATTGTCACAACAGACGAATTAGGTGGTTATTATTATCACAACGTATATTATGCATAAGACAAGTGGTAGTTATTAAAATAATGTCAAAGTCAGTTTTAACTTTTACCACTTTTTCAATGAGAGCTTTTTCCAGTCTCATAAATCACTATTTACATGAGGAGAATCTATCCTCCAAATTAGAAACATTTAACTTCATTTCCACATTTTTCAGTTAAGGAATGGCATGTGAGTGGTTTAGTGCAATATTGTACAGTTAATAGTTGAGGAAAGGCTGGAAACTTATTCTGCTGACATAAAACGGATCTGCAATCAGACTGGACATTTTTATAGAGAAAAAATCTGCTGACTGAAGCTGGGCATTATTTCTACCAGTATATTGGTATTTGGGGCATAAGAATGTACCAGTTTTGATATTGGAAAGGTAGTTCATCATTCAGTGAAGTAATAGGCAATTCAGACATCACCCAAACATGCTGAAATAATAACAGTAGTTCAGATCCTCTAGGTCGGAGTCCTTGCATTTGAACCCCAGCTGGGTGACTTTGGGGAAGTTACTTAAACTTTCTGCATATCAGTTTCTTTATCCTAAAAAAGGGATTAATAATGCAAACATAATTTATAGACGCTTTTGTAAGTAGAAACAGCACAAGGTTACTATTCAATAAGCAACAATTATTATTAAAAATGTTATTACAAAATCACTTTTGTTACATTATTAACAAATTTCTTTCCTCCAAAACCTGTATACATTTTAAAGCAGTTTGTAATTTTAACTTTCTCTTGTCTTAAAAGAGAAACAGTAAGTGATAAACTATATAAATATGAACATTAATAAACCATGGCATATAATTTATAAATAAATACTTTGTGACTTAGTAGAATGGGGCACACACATTATTAAACCACCAATATATTCATATTGATATTAAATAAAGAACAAACTACTTAAGAGCAAACATTTTATAATTTGATTTTGTAGCAGTAAAAAAAATCTATGTGTGTATATAAAGTCTATATATATATATGATTATACAGCAGTGGTATTATCTGTTAAAAGGGTTTCTTGATTGTTTTTATTTTAATTTTTAGTCTTTCTTTGTTGACAGAATTCTTCAGTTGGTGTTACAGATAATCAGAAAAAATAAAACTATTATTTAAAAAGTTTTATTTTATTATAAAAATATACATGAGTACTTCTGAGCTGAAGTTTCATATTAACTTATTTATTTTAATTTTTTAAATGCATGTGAAGAAAGAAACCATCTTGTTATAATTAAAATTCCAGTCAGATAGGAATAAAGTTATTTAAATAGTAAATTTGCATTTTGCATCTCATATGGTAATATGGGCTGCACCTGTAGTTTGAGTCTTTTAAAAGTGAAATGTTGGGTTTGTCTTAAAATGTATAAAGTAAAAATATAATATCTCATAAACTTATTGACAGTTTTATAATGTAATTCACATTTGTAGTAACCTATTTTGCTTTTAAGTAGTGTGACCACTTATTTTTTATTTCATATATTTCATATCAAGTGATTTATGCCTTTCCTAAATATATATGTGGTGGTAATTTGTACTCTACAACTAAATTTCCTTATTACTAAATATCCTTTTCTTAAAAATTACAATGATTTTCCTCTTAGGACTTTAAGAAACTCTCACAAATACCAAGTCATATTGTGTAAACGATTTAGGGCATTATTTTATTTTATTTTATTTTTTTAATTTTATTTATTTATTTATTTTTGGCTGTGTTGGGTCTTCGTTTCTGTGCGAGGGCTTTCTCCAGTTGCGGCGAGCGGGCGCCACTCTTCATCACGGTGCGAGGGCCTCTCACTATCGCGGCCTCTCTTGATCCGGAGCACGGGCTCCAGACGCACAGGCTCAGTAATTGTGGCTCACGGGCCCAGCTGCTCCGCGGCATGTGGGATCTTCCCGGACCAGGGCTCGAACCCGCGTCCCCTGCATTGGCAGGCAGACTCTCAACCCCTGCGCCACCAGGGAAGCCCCTAGGGCATTATTTTTAATCTTGAGATAAAGATACTCTGTTGGATCTATTCTGGATCATAAAACATAAAGAGTCTGACTTCCACACTGAAGTGTCTGGCCATTTCTATAATTGTCTTGTAATAAACATTTAAACACATGTACAAGATCGTAAAAATACAATAATCACTACAGTGTATTCTTAGTTGAAATGCGTGTAATAACACAGCATGGTTATGGACTTACTTTGAAACCGTCTCCTTTAAATGGATTTTATAAGAATTACCGAGAGAAATAACTTGTCTCACAGTATACTACTGTCTATGGGGACGATTTTCTACCACTGTTTTATGTGTGACTCACTTCCAGAATCAGGTCTTTGTGGTATTTTCAATAATCATCCTCTTCAAATAGGGAAGGAGACAAAACCACCTGGACAAGAAATGTAAACCCGTTTTATTTTCATAAGGTTCAAAAAAGGTAATCTAATAACATAACCAGATAAAATATATTGTGCATTATTTCTTAATTAAAATCACAAAGTGCTGTTTATTTGATTATATAATCTGTGTTAATAACATGAGGATTTGGATTTGGATTAGTATCCCAAAGTTAATTTAAGTGAAACTCTCCTTTCTTCTCCAAGGTACCAACTTGGCCACAACTAACCAAATCGCTCAAGCCCAACACCTAAGGCTGGTCCTTAGTAACTTCCTTCTCAGTCCCCCACACAGTCAAGCAATCAGCAGGTTCTGCTGATTTTAACACCAAAATATATCCTGACTGTCCACTTCTATTTTTACTGTCACCTCCCTAATCCAAGTCACCAGCACCCAGTGTCATCTTGTACCATCTGAACTAGCTCTCTGCCTCCTTTCCCTGCTTTATTTCCCTCCTTTTTTAAATTTAAATTTATTTAAACTAAATTAAACAAACAAACAGTCACTCATTCCTCCCACCCCTCACCCCCTGACTCAGGCAACTACTAGTCTATTCTCTGTATCTATGAGCTGGGTTATTTATTTATTTATTATTTGTTAGATTCCACATATAAGATAGATGATATGGTATTTGTCTTTCTCTGTTTATTTGATTTAGCACAACGCCTTTGAGGTCCCCCTGCTACTGTTTTTGTTTCTTTATAATTTATTCCCAGGATGATATTCTCAAATGTACAGAAGATTGTAAAATTTCTCTGCTTAAACTTCCTTTGATAGCTCACTCTGAGTAATCACATTTAGAATGAGATCTAAATTATCCACTTCATCACAAAGATCCCTGTAAACTAATTTGTGTCTACATCTCTAATCTTATTTCCTGACTCCCTCCCTCTCCCTCCCCTCCCCCATCTTAGTATCTCTGTTCCCTCCATTGTCACACTCTTAAGCCACAGTCTTTTCTTTTATGTCCCTCCTCTATGTAGCCACACTGCTTTCTGCCTATGAAAACTTCATCTTCATAGTTCCTATTACTCACAACATATACTCTTACCACATCTCTTGAAACATTACAAACTCAGCCAGGCAGGACTGATGGCCCATCTTTATTTTTTTTTAACATCTTTATTGGAATATAATTGCTTTACCATGTTGTGTTAGTTTCTGCTGTATAACAAAGTGAATCAGCTATATGTATACATATATCCCCATATCCACTCCCTCTTGTGTCTCCCTCCCACCCTCCCTATCCCAACCCTCTAGGTGGTCACAAAGAACTGAGCTGATCTCCCTGTGCTATGCAGCTGCTTCCCACTAGCTATCTATTTTACATTTGGTAGCGTTTATAAGTCCATGCCACTCTCTCACTTCTCCCAGCTTACCTTTCCCCCTCCCCCATCCTCAAATCCATTCTCTACATATGAGTCTTTATTCCTGTCCTGCCACTAGGTTCTTCAGAACCTTTTTTTTTTTTTTTTTTAGATTCCATATATATGTGTTAGCATATGGTATTTGTTTTTCTCTTTCTGACTTACTTCACTGTATGACAGACTCTAGGTCCATCCACCTCACTACAAATAACTCAATTTCATTTCTTTTTATGGCTGAGTAATATTCCATTGTGTATATGTGCCACATCTTCTTTATCCATTCATCTGTCAATGGACACTTAGGTTGCTTCCATGTCATGGCTATTGTAAATATAGCTGCAATGAACACTGTGGTGCATGACTCTTTTTGAATTATGGTTTTCTCAGGGTATATGCCCAGTAGTGGGATTACTGGATCCTATGGTAGTTCTATTTTTAGTTTTTTAAGGAATCTCCATACTGTTCTCCATAGTGGCTGTATCAATTTACATTCCCACCAGCAGTACAAGAGGGTTCCCTTTTCTCCAAACCCTCTCCAACATTGTCGTTTGTAGATATTTTGATGATGGCCATTCTGACTGGTGTGATGTGATACCTCATTGTATTTTTGATTTGCATTTCTCAAATGATTAGTGATGTTGAGCATTGTTTCATGTGTTTGTTGGCAATCTGTATATCTTCTCTGGAGAAATGTCTATTTAGGTCTTCTGCCCATTTTTGGATTGGGTTGTTTGTTTTTTCATATTGAGCTGCATGAACGGCTTGTAAATTTTGGAGATTAATCCTTTGTCAGTTGCTTCATTTGCAAATATTTTCTCTGATTCTGAGGGTTGTCTTTTCATCTTGTTTATGATATCCTTTGCTGTGCAGAAACTTTTTATTTTTGTTTTTATCTCCATTTCTCTAGGATGTGGATCAAAAAGGATCTTGCTTTGATTTATGTCATGGAGTGTTTTGCCTATGTTTTCCTCTAAGTGTTTTATAGTGTCTGGTCTTACATTTAGGTCTTTAATCCATTTAAAGCAATCTTGAGAAAGAATAATGGAGCTGGAGGAATCAGGCTAATGTACTTTAGACTACACTACAAAGCTACAGTTATCAAGACAGTATGGTACTGGCACAAAAAACAGAAATATAGATCAATGGAACAGGAAAGAAAGTGCAGAGATAAACCCACACACATATGGTCACCTTATTTTGACAAAGGAGGCAAGAATATACAATGGAGAAAAGACAGCCTATTTAATAAGTGCTGCTGGGAGGAGCTTCAAGATGGCGGAAGAGTAAGATGTGCAGATCACCTTCTTCCCCACAAATACATCAGAAATACATGTACATTTGGAACAATTCCTACAAAACACCTACTGAACGCTGGCAGAAGACCTCAGACCCCCCAAAAGGCAAGAAACTCCCCATGTACCTGGGTAAGGTAAAAGAAAAAAAAAAAAAAAAACAGAGACAAAGAATAGGGATGGGACCTGCACCAGTGGGAGGGAGCTGTGAAGGAGGAAAGGTTTCCAAACACTAGGAAGCCACTTCACAGACAGAGACTGCAGGGTGCAGAGGGGGGAGCTTCAGAGCCATGGAGGAGAGCACAGCAACAGCAACAGGGGTGCGGAGGGCAAAATGGAGAGATTCCCACAGAGAGGATCGGTGCGGACCAGCACTCACCAGCCCGAGAGGCTTGTCTGCTCACCTGCTGGAACGGACGGGGACTGGGACCTGAGGCTTGGGCTTCAGTCGGATCCCAGGGAGAGGACAGAAGTTGGCTGCATGAACACAGCATGAAGGGACTAGTGCACCACAGCTAGCCGGGAGGGAGTCTGGGAAGAGGTCTGGAGCTGCCAAAGAGATAAGAGACTTTTTCTTGCCTCTTTGTTTCCTGGTGCACCAGGAGAGGGGATTCAGAGCACCGCTTAAAGGAGCTCCAGAGACAGACATGAACCGGGGCTATCAGCATGGACCCCAGAGATGTGCATCAGATGCTAAGGCTGCTGCTGCCACCACCAAGAAGCCTGTGTGCAAGCACAGGTCACTATCCACACCTCCCTTCCCGGGAGCCTGTGCAGCCCACCACTGCCAGGGTCCTGTGATGCAGGGACAAATTCCCTGGGAGAATGCATGGAGCACCTCAGGCTGGTGCAACATCATGCCGGCCACTGCCGCCACAGGATCCCCCTGAATCCGTACCCCTCCCTCCCCCCAGCCTGAGTGAGCCAGAGCCCCCAATCAGATACTCTTTTAACCCCATCCTGTCTGAGCAAAGAACAGACGCCCTCAGGTGACCTACATGCAGAGGCAGGTCCATATCCAAAGCTAAACCCCAGGAGTTGTGCGAACAAAGAAGAGAAAGGGAAATTTCTCCCAGCAGCCTCAGGAGCGGCGGATTATATCTCCACAATCAACTTGATGTACCCTGAATCTGTGGAATACCTGAACAGACAATGAATGATCCGAAATTGAGGAGGTGGACTTTGGGAGCAACGATATATATATATTTTTTCCCTTTTTCTCTTTTTTTGAGTGTGTATGTGTATGCTTCTCGTGTGATTTTGTCTGTATAGCTTTGGTTTTACCATTTGTCCTAGGGTTCTGTCCGTCCATTTTTTTCTTTATTATTACTTTAAAAAATTTTTTTCTTAATAATTATTTTTATTTTTCATTTTAATAACTTTATTTTATTTTACTTTACTTTATTTTATATTCTTCTTTCTTTCTTTGTATTTTTTTCTCCCTTTTATTCTGAGCCGTGTGGAGAACAGGTTCTTAGTGCTCCAGCCAGGCATCAGGGCTGGTCCACTAAAGTGGGAGAGCCAAGTTTGGGACACTGCTCCACAAGATACCTCCCAGCTCCAAATAATATCAAATGGTGAAAATCTCCCAGAGATCTCCATCTCAACACCAAGACCCAGCTCCACTCAATGACCAGCAAGCTACAGTGCTGGACACCCTTTCACAAACAACTAGCAAGTCAGGAACACAACCCCATCCATTAGCACAGAGGATGCCTAAAATAATAATAAGGCCAGAGGCACCCTAAAACACACCACCAGACGTGGACCTGCCCACCAGAAAGACAAGATCCAGCTTCATCCACCAGAACACAAGCACTAGTCCCCTCCACCAGGAAGCCTACACAACCCACTGAACCAACCTTAGCCACTGGGAACAGACACCAAACACAACAGAAACTACGAACCTGATGCCTGCGAAAAGGAGACCCCAAACACAGTAAGTTAAGCAAAATGAAAAGACAGAGAAACACACAGCAGATGAAGGAGCAAGGCAAAAACCCACCAGACTTAATAAATGAAGAGGAAATAGGTGGTCCACCTGAAAAAGACTTCAGAATAATTATAGTAAAGATGATCCAAACTCTTGGAAATAGAATGGAGAAAATACAAGAAACGTTTAACAACAATCAAGAAGAAATAAAGAGCAAACAAACAGAGATGAACAACACAATAAATGAAATTAAAAATTCTCTAGAAGGAATCAATAGCAGAATTACTGAGGTAGAAGAATGGATAAGTGACCTGGAAGATAAAAGAGTGGAAATAACTACTGCAGAGCAGAATAAAGAAAAAAGAATGAAAAGAATTGAGGACAGTCTCAGAGACCTCTGGGACAACATTAAACACACCAACATTCGAATTATAGGGGTCCCAGAAGAAGAAGAGAAAAAGAAAGGGACTGAGAAAATATTTGAAGAGATTGTAGTCAAAAACTTCCCTAATATGGGAAAGTAAAGAGTTAATCAAGTCCAAGAAGCACAGAGAGTCCCATACAAGATAAATGCAAGGAGAAACACGCCAAGACACATATTAATCAAACTATCAAAAATTAAATACAAAGAACAAATATAAAAAGCAGCAAGGAAAAAACAACAGGTAACACATAAGGGATTCCCCATAAGGTTAACAGCTGATCTTTCAACAAAACTCTGCAAGACAAAAGGGAGTGGCAGGACATTTTTAAAGTGATGAAAGAGAAAAAGTTACAATCAAGATTACTCTACCCAGCAAGGATCTCATTCAGATATGATGGAGAAATTAAAAGCTTTACAAACAAGCAAAAACTAAGAGAATTCAATACCATCAAACCAGCTTCACAACAAATGTTAAAGCAACTTCTCTAGGTAGGAAACACAAGAGAAGGGAAAGACCTTCAATAATAAACTCAAAACAATTAAGAAAACGGTAACAGGAACATACATATCTATAATTACCTTAAATATAAATGGATTAAATGCTCCAAACAAAAGACATAGACTGGCTGAATGGATACAAAAACAAGACCCATATATATGCTGTCTACAAGAGACCCACATCAGACCTAGAGACACATACAGACTGAAAGTGAGGGGATGGAGAAAGATATTCCATGCAAATGGAAATCAAAAGAAAGCTGGAGTAGCAAATCTCATATCAGACAAAATGGACTTTAAAACAAAGACTATTACAAGAGACAAAGAAGGACACTACATAATGATCAAGGGATCAATCCAAGAAGAAGATATAACAATTGTAAATGTTTATGGACCCAACATAGGAGCACCTCAATACATAAGGCAAACACTAACAGCTATAAAAGGGGAAATTGACAGTAACACAATAATAGTAGGGGACTTTAACACCCCACTTTCATCAATGGACAGATCATCCAAAATGATAATAAATAAGGAAACACAAACTTTAAATGATACACTAAACAAGATGGAATTAATTGATATTTAATGGACATTCCATCCAAAAACAACAGAATACACATTCTTCTCAAGTGCTCATGGAATATTCTCTAGGATAGATCATATCTTGGGTCACAAATCAAGCCTTGGTAAATTTAAGAAAATTGAAATCATATCACGTATCTTTTCCGACAACAACGCTATGAGACTAGATATCAATTACAGGAAAAATCTGTAAGAAATACAAACACATGGAGACTAAACAACACACTACTTAATAACCAAGAGATCACTGAAGAAATCAAAGAAGAAATCAAAACATACCTAGAAACAAATGACAACGAAAACCCAATGACCCAAAACCTATGGGATGCAGCAAAAGCAGTTCTAAGAGGAAAGTTTATAGCTATACAAGCCTATGTTAAGAAACAAGAAACATCTAAAATAAACAACATAACCTTACACCTAAAGCAATTAGAGAAAGAAGACAAAAAACCCCCAAGGCTAGCAGAAGGAAAGAATTCATAAAGATCAGATCAGAAATAAATGTAAAAGACATGAAGGAAATGATAGCAAAGATCAATAAAACTAAAAGCTGGTTCTTTGAGAAGATAAACAAAATTGATAAACCATTAGCCAGACTCATCAAGAGAAAAAGGGAGAATACTCAAATCAATAGAATTAGAAATGAAAAAGGAGAAGTAACAACGGACACTGCAGAAATACAAAGGATCATGAGAGAGTACTACAAGCAACTCTATGCCAATAAAATGGACAACCTGGAAGAAATGGACAAATTCTTAGAAATGCACAACCTTCCAAGAATGAACCAGGAAGAAATAGAAAATATGAACAGACCAATCACAAGCACTGAAATTGAAACTGTGATTAAAAATCTTCCAACAAACAAAAGCCCAGGACCAGGTGGCTTCACAGGCGAATTCTATCAAACATTTAGAGAAGAGCTAACACCTATCCTTCTCAAACTGTTCCAAAATATAGCAGAGGGAGGAACACTCCCAAACTCATTCTATGAGGCCAACATCACTCTGATACCAAAACCGGACAAAGATGTCACAAAGAAAGAAAACTATAGGTCAATATCACTGATGAACATAGATGCAAAAATCCTCAAAAAAACACTAGCAAACAGAATCCAACAACACATTAAAAGGATCATACTCTATGATCAAGTGGGGTTTATCCCAGGAATGCAAGGATTCTTCAATATACGCAAATCAATCAACGTGATACACCATATTAACAAATTGAAAGAGAAAAACCATATGATTATCTCAATAAATGCAGAGAAAGCTTTTGACATAATTCAACACCTATTTATGTTAAAAACACTGCAAAAAGTAGGCATAGAGGGAACTTTCCTAAACATAATAAAGTCCATATATGACAAACCCACAGCCAACATCGTCCTCAATGGTGAAAAACTGAAAGCAGTTCCACTAAGATCAGGAACAAGACAAGTTGCCCACTCTGACCACTATTATTCAACATAGTTTTGGAAGCTATAGCCATAGCAATCGGAGAAGAAAAAGAAATAAAAGGAATCCTAATTGGAAAAGAAGAAGTAAAGCTGTCCCTGTTTGCAGATGACATGATACTATACATAGAGAATCCTATAGATGCTACCATAAAGCTACTAGAGCTAATCAATGAATTTGGTAAAGTAACAAGGTACAAAATGAATGCACAGAAATCTCTTGCATTCCTATACACTAATGATGAAATATCTGAAAGTGAAATTAAGAAAACACTCCCAGGGCCATTTTAGGTGGTCCGCGGCAATGCCATTAAAGCGAGGAGGAGGCAAGAGTGCCGCCGCTGCTTATTCTTTTTTAGTGCGGCGGACGAGAGTGGGAGGCAAGGGCGACAGGCTGGGGAGAGGCGCAGGAGCCTTTTCAACCATTTCTGTCTTGTTGTGTGCTTTGCACAGTAGAGCGGGCTCGCGGCAACGGCAGGGATTACTTTGCTGCTAGTTTCGGTTCGCGGGTGGGTGTAGTCTCGGTGGTGTCGGAGGCAGTAGCACTATGTCGGAGGAGCAGTTCGGCAGGGACGGGGCAGCGGCAGCAGCAACAATGGCGGCGGTAGGCAGCTCAGTGGGTGAACAGGAGGGAGACATGGTGGTGGCGGCGCAGGGGGCAGCAGCGGCGGCGGGAAGCGGAGCCGGGACCAGGGGCGGAACCGTGGCCGGAGGCACCGAAGGAGGCAGCGCCGAGTCGGAGGGGGTGAAGATCGATGCCAGTAAGAACGAGGAGGATGAAGACCATTCAAAATCCTCCCCACGACACTCTGAAGCAGCGACGGCACAGCGGGAAGAATGGAAAATGTTTATAGGAGGCCTTAGCTGGGACACTACAAAGAAAGACCTGAAGGACTACTTCTCCAAATTTGGTGAAGTCGTAGACTGCACTCTGAAGTTATATCCTATCACAGGGCGATCAAGGGGTTTTGGCATTGTGCTATTTAAAGAGTCGGCGAGTGTAGATAAGGTCATGGATCAGAAAGAACATAAATTGAATGGGAAGGTGATTGATCCTAAGAGGGCCAAAGCCATGAAAACAAAAGAGCCTGTTAAAAAAATTTTTGTTGGTGGCCTTTCTCCAGATACACCTGAAGAGAAAATAAGGGAGTACTTTGGTGGTTTTGGTGAAGTTGAATCCATAGAGCTCCCCATGGACAACAAGACCAATAAGAGGTGTGGATTCTGCTTTATTACCTTTAAGGAAGAGGAACAAGTGAAGAGGATAATGGAAAATACCACAATGTTGGTCTTAGTAAATGTGAAATAAAAGTAGCTATGTCGAAGGAACAGTATCAGCAACAGCAACAGTGGGGATCTAGAGGAGGATTTGCAGGAAGAGCTCGTGGAAGAGGTGGTGACCAGCAGAGTGGTTATGGGAAAGTATCCAGGCAAGGTGGTCATCAAAATAGCTACAAACCATACTAAATTATTCCATTTGCAACTTATCCCCAACAGGTGGTGAAGCAGTATTTTCCAAATTGAAGATTCATTTGAAGGTGACTCCTGCCACCTGCTAATAGCAGTTCAAACTAAATTTTTTGTATCAAGTCCCTGAATGGAAGTTTGACGTTGGGACCCTCTGAAGTTTAATTCTGAGTTCTCATTAAAAGAAATTTACATTCATTGTTTTATTTCTTAATTACTATGCTTCAGAATCAATTTGTGTTTTATGCCCCACCCTCCCCAGTATTGTAGAGCAAGTCTCGTGTTAAAATACCAGTGTGACAGTGTCATGATGTAGTAGTGTCTTACTGGTTTTTAATAAATAGTTTTGTATAATAAAAAAAAAAAAAGAAAACACTCCCATTTACCATTGCAACAAAAAAAATAAAATATCTAGGAATAAACCTACCTAAGGAGACAGAAAACCTGTATGCAGAAAATTATAAGTCACTGATGAAAGAAATTAAAGATGATACAAATAGTTGCAGAGATATACCATGTTCTTGGATTGGAAGAATCAACATTGTGAAAATGACTCTACTACCCAAAGCAATCTATAGATTCAATGCAATCCCTATCAAACTACTACTGGCATTTTTCACAGAACTTGAACAGAAAAAATCACAATTTGTATGGAAACACAAAAGACCCCAAATAGCCAAAGCAATCTTGAGAAAGAAAAACAGAGCTGGAGGAATCAAGCTTCCTACTTCAGACTATGCTACAAAGCAACAGTAATCAAGACAGTATGGCACTGGCACAAAAACAGAAATATAGATCAATGGAACAGGATACAAAGCCCAGAGATAAACCCACACACATATGGTCACCTTACCTTTGATAAAGGAGGCAAGAATATACAATGGAGAAAAGACAGCCTCTTCAATAAGTGGTGCTGGGAAAACTGGACAGCTACATGTAAAAGAATGAAATTAGAACACTCCCTAACACCATACACAAAAATAACCAAAAATGTATTAAAGACCTAAATGTAAGCCAGACACCATCAAACTCTTAGAGGAAAACATAGGCAGAACACTCTGACATAAATCACAGCAAGATCCTTTTAGACCCACATCCTAGAGAAATGGAAATAAGAACACAAATAAACAAATGGGACCTAATGAAACTTAAAAGCTTTTGCACAGCAAAGGAAACCATAAACAAGACGAAAAGACAACCCTCAGAATCAGAGAAAATATTTTCAAATGATGCAACTGACAAAGGATTAATCTCCAAAACATACAAGCAAATCATGCAGTTCAATATCAAAAAAAAAAAAAAAACTTAATCCAAAAAGGGCAGAAGACCTAAATAGACATTTCTCCAAATAAGATGTACAGATTGCCAACAAACACATGAAAGAATGTCAACATCATTAATCATTAGAGAAATGCAAAATAAAACTACAGTGAGATATCATCTCACACTGGTCAGAATGGCCATCATCAAAAAATCTACAAATAAGAAATGCTGGAGAGGGTGTGGAGAAAAGGGAACCCTCTTGCACTGTTGGTGGGAATGTAAATTGATACAGCAACTATGGAGAACAGTGTGGAGGTTCCTTAAAAAACTAAAAATAGAACTACCCTATGACCCAGCAATCCCACTACTGGGCATATACCCTGAGAAAACCAAAATTCAAAAAGAGTCATGTACCAAAATGTTCATTGCAGCTCTACTTACAGTAGCCAGGACATGGAAGCAACCTAAATGTCCATCAACAGATGAATGGATAAAGAAGATGTGGCACATGTATACAATGGAATATTACTCAGCCCTAAAAAGGAACGAACCTGAGTTATTTGTAGTGATGTGGATGGATCTAGAGTCTGTCATACAGAGTGAAGTAAGTCAGAAAGAGAAAAACAAATACCATATGCTAACACATATATATGGAATCTAAAAAAAAAAAAAAAAAAAGAAAAAGAAAAAAATAATGATCAGAAGAACCTAGGGGCAAGATGGGAATAAAGATGCAGACCTACTAGAGAATGGACTTGAGGACATGGGGAGGGGGAGGGGGAAGCTGGGATGAAGTGAGAGAGTGGCATGGACATATATACACTACCAAACGTAAAATAGATAGCTAGTGGGAAGCAGCCGCATAGCACAGGGAGATCAGCTCTGTACTTTGTGACCACTTAGAGGGGTGGGATAGGGAGGGTGGGAGGGAGGGAGATGCAAGAGGGAAGAGATATGGGGATATATATATATATGTATAACTGATTCACTTTGTTATAAAGCAGAAATTAATGCACCACTGTAAAGTAATTTTACTCCAATAAAGATGTTAAAAAATAAAAATAAAAAACCTATCATTGACCTTACAGTAAAAAAAATAAATAAAAATAAAAATAAGTGGTGCTGGGAAAACTGGACAGCTACATATAAAAGAATGAAATTAGATCACTCCCTAACACCATACACAAAAAGAAACTCAAAATCACGGCCCATCTTAACTAGCAACCCTGATCCTGTACCTTTTCATAACCAGCAAAGCAATTGTCAGCCCAGATTATTTGAGCATTTTTGTCACCCTTAAGCAGAATGTAAGATTTTGAAGACAAGAGACAATTTTTATTTATGTTTTCTCCATCTTACTGTGGTTTCTCCTTACCTGCCATTTAACTTTCCATGGTTTTTGTTACCCTCAGTCAACTGCAGTCTGAAAACATTAAATGGAAATTTCCCAAAATAAGTAATTCATAAGATTTGAATTTCACACCATTCTGAGTAGTGTGATGAAGTCTCTTGCTCTTCCCTCCATCCTTACTGGGATTCCCAACCAACAGCAACATCCTGGCTCAGTGATCCGGGATCACCTGAAGCAGATGGTCCTCCTTCTGACATATCTTCAGAAGGTCAATAGTAGCCTAACACTACCTAACAATGTCTACATCATTCACTTCATTTCAACTCATCACATAGGTGTCTTATCACGTCATCACAGGAAAGGTGAGTAGAGTACAATAAAATATTTTGAGAGAGAAACACCACATTCATATAAGTTTTATTGCAGTATACTGTTATAATTGTTCTAATTTATTATTAGTTTTTGTTGTTAATCTCTTACTGTTCCTAATTTATAAATTAAGCTTTATCATTAGGTAGGTATATAATGGAAAAAACATTCTGCATATGGGATTCCATACTAAATGCAGATTCAGATATCCACAGGTGGTCTTGAAACCTCATGGGAAAATGTTGTCTAGGTATATGCCAAGTGCATTTGCTACAGGATGCTGTGTGAATATGTGGACTGTGAGAATACACTTTAGAGCTGCTGAAGAGGAAACACCCAGGTACAATTTATATGTTCAAACATTTCAGATTTCAAATATAATTGATCTTTAATTTGCCTAAAATATCCAAAGTGGATTTAAAACTGAAGACGGCCCATATTTTATGTTTAACAAAAAATTGCTTTATCTTATAAATTCTTTTAATTAAAATAATTAATGTCTATTAATGAGTATGTTTTTACATGATGAATAATATGTTACTCATCAAGAAAAATAAGTTTTTTAGTACTGAAGGCAGGCTACTACATTTTCCTTTGGGTTTATTATTTATATTTGTATTTTCATCAATTTACATACTGAGATATGTAGAGTATGTGTAATATGGTTATGCAGGGTTGCATTTAACATATCTGTGAAAAATGATTTGTTTTCAAAACAGAAGTATTACTGTTAATGAGATTTAGAGCAAAAATTATCTTAAGTAGATAGTGTTATAAAACTTTACCCTCTACATGTGTCCTAGGGGAAGACTCTAACATCATCCCTAAAACCACTCCCAATCCTTTCTGCTACCCATTTTCATTTTCTGTCTTCATTAAGCTTTTTTACTTTAAATAATAATTATTTTAGTTTTCTTAAATATTTTATTCCACTACTATACTTCTGTTTTGTCATATTTTATACCTTCTAGAGCTTAAAGATTACTTATTTTAAATTTCCCTACACTGTGTTCTAATTATATATATATATATATATATATATATATATATATATATATATATAAATATATATATACACACACATATATACATATACCATAGATTTTTCTAATGTAACACTCTTATTGTGGTTTGTTTCTGAATTGAATTTCTGAAATTCCTATAGGGCTTCCCTGGTGGTGCAGTGGTTGAGAATCTGTCTGCCAATGCAGGGGACACGGGTTCGAGCCCTGGTCTGGGAAGATCCCACATTCTGCGGAGCAACTGGGCCCGTAAGCCACAACTACTGAGCCTGTGCGTTTGGAGCCTGTGCTCCGCAACAAGAGAGGCCGCGATAGTGAGAGGCCCGCGCACTGTGATGAAGAATGGCCCCCGCTTGCCACAACTAGAGAAAGCCTTCACACAGAAACGAAGACCCAACACAGCCATAAAAATAAATAAATAAATAAATAAATAAATAAATAAATAGATAGATAGATAGATAGATAGATAGATTTAAAATGATGTCCGCAACCAAAACTACACCCCTGGTTAGAGTTACATCTGTTCAATTCAGCTCCCCTTCATTTAAAAATAAAATAATATAAAATAAAATGTCCATAATGTGGAGATTTGGGGTTGAATATAATTTAATTACCATTTATCTCATTACATATTATATTTTTATGAAGTATAAGAATATATTTTATTTTATATATTTATTTGTCTAAATAGACCTTTTGTATTGAATTGCATTCTCATTTATGTCCTATTATAAGACAATTGTTAAATGCATTCTATTGACATTTGAAAAGCATGTACGTTTTTTGCTGATAATAAATTTATCAATATCCATAAATATCTATTTTAACCAGATTTGTATTACACATATATAAATATATAGTCATCCATATTCATTATGATGTCAAATATATAGTATTCACTTTTGCTACTGTATCATATATAATGCTGTTATAAAGGTCTTATGTGAAACTTTTCCTATTAATTTTGCTCTACTACAATTAAGATCCATGGAGATCTCCAGTGACCACTATAATTTTTCTGCCTAACTTCTCCTGTCCCCTGAGCATTTAAAATCGTTGCTGGGCACCTAGAAGATGCATAGTCTGGACCGCACACTCTAGGCATCCCCACTGCAGCGAGCTGGACAGTGGCTTTACTCTGGAGATGTAGGCACACATCAGCTCTACTGAGAGAAGGGAGCATTTATTGACCATTATTTATAAATGTTGTCATTCTTCCATCCCCTCTTTAACTCAAACAAACACAATAAATCAAAAATTCCCTTGTCTTTTCTGAGATCTTTTCTTTTGTCTGAAGGAGCTTGTGAGTTTCTTATTACTAATGGTTTTCACAGTCAAGTTGATCTCATCCAATGCATATCTTCCAAAATTTCTGTATGACTAAAGTGTTATTTTGCTCCTTTTCTAGTGCTTCTTTAGGGATTTTCTAATGTATATGTTCCTTCTTTCACTCTAGTAGGAGTTGATTTAGAAATGAGGTAAATGTAAACTTTCAATCAACCTCCCTGAATCAAAGGCCTCAAATCATATGGGAAAATGATGATCTATGGGAAAATGATGATCTATCTCCTCATATGGTCCTATGAGACCCTACATGAACTGCCCTCTTTGATGTCATCCACCACTAATCTCACCACTGCCTCACCCTGCTCATCCTATGACAATCACACTGACCTCTAACTTGCAATAAGAAAGCAGGCTCTCTACTGCTTCAAGGCTTTGAATTGACTCTTCCCTCCACCTGAAATGCTGTTTACCAATATCTGCATGGTTTATCTTCCACCTTCTGTAGACTTGTCACTTCTCAGTTTCTCAGTAAGCCTTATCCTGGACATACCGATTTTAATATAAACTCTCTCCACCAATAGTCTGGCTCACTTATGGTCAATATGGGACTCAAATGCCAGAAGTTTAAAAGAGTTTACAAGAGAAGAAATGCCTAGAGATAAGCATTAATAAGATGAAAAATGATGAAAATAATGTAGTTCTAAAGAAATCTGATAATATTCTAAAAATCATTTTCAGCAATATAATTGCTCAGTTAGGACTACAAGGTCTACAAGGTTTTAAATGAAAAGAAATTCTCAGTACATACATAAAAGACTAATGATTTTCTTTCTTTGGAAATATCAGGAAGAGAAGAAGGAAAATGTGATAAAAATATGATAAAAATAAAACACATATTCCACTTGCTTGAACATATTTACATGAAAAGACCAAGATGCAGCATGTATGTGTTGAGAGCAGGATTTATACAAATGCAAGTTATTTTATTTACAAGTTAAAGAAGCAAACCCAAGATCATATTATGCATGAAATCGTCCTTATTTTTAACTTTGCTAATAAAGCACATTTATTTAAATTGTTTCATTTGAGACAAAAGATATCCAGTTATAACAGGAACAATTGGACTTTAAGGAAAACAAACACACAAAAACACTCATAGTTTTCAATCTAGTTTCTAAGCAAGAACATAACTATTTTATATTCTAAATATTTCCAACTTCTTCTTCATGAGATACCATTTTATTTGACAAAAGGTGCAGATAAAGCGATTTCATCAGACTTCTAGACTTCTGAAGAGAGTTAGTACTGTAAGGAAGCTATAAACTCTGTATTGCATGTTCGCCGTTCAAGTATTACTTTGAATTACAGCGTTTTCAAAAGCTGACAAAAATCTAATACCATCTCTTTGAACTGGAGTCACTCTAGTTATTCTCACCAATATTTCCTGGAGGGAAGATGATGTAGTGTGCTTAAAAATTTTGGACCAAGGACATAATGATTCCTCCCTGGCATTCAGGTATTAAACATGAATTATAGAAAGTGATTATCCTTGTCACCTTGCCTGAAGTAATGATGTTCTGTTTTTTACAGAGCTATCAAAAACCTGCTGTGTCAGAAATGAGGATGATTTCAGGTTATTATCAAGCATAGAAATGTAAGGTCTTGATTTAAATCATACATTTTGAAGATCGCTGAAAACATGCAAAGCTAATTTAGAATTTTATACTGCATGTTTTACATTTGACATAAAAATTAGTACTTATCTTTTAGATATTTTATATCATCTAAGGTTACTTTAGACAATGTCTGAGCAAGTGAAACTGCTGGTGTGAGTCTAGGGGAAGGAAAAAAAAAAAGACTGTCTTAACTAAATTACTTAAATCATTCAGACAATAGAAGAAAGAATCCTTCAGATTATTTAATAAGGCTCATGAGAAACAAAGGTAAGAAACATCACAAAAACCAGATATCCTTGGTTTTATTGCACTTATTTCCCTGTATATGAGCAATTGCCTGACAAAGTAATGTTTGCATACAGTAGAATTTAACAGTCTTAAAGCAAGATTTGTAAAGGTTTGTGACTTGCAAATAAAACCACTTCAAATTATTTTTGGACATGTAATTGGTATGACATTTCAATTCTGGTCTCATCTTACTTTCAGCATTCCATTTAATTATTTTGCAATACTCTAAGGATATTTTATTGTATTATTCTGTTAAAAAATGATATTCAAGTGTGTTTCAAAATATTACCTGGAAGAAAAAGGGCAAATATCCTTTTAATAAAAAACAATAAATATACGTTCATTTTCTGCTATGAAGAAGTAATTTTGCCTTCATCCCCACAAAAAAATGTTTTATAAAATGTCACAGTTTAGACTGCATGTATGCAGTTGAACAAAAGAATTAAGTGATCTAGAAGTAATACATCAGTGAGTTGTGGAATGATGAAGGACTATCAGGGGAAAAAGAAATAAACATGTAATGCCTCCAAAATCTTCTTTCATTTTTTTCTCTTCAAATGGAAATAAAATTTAAGGTATAGAAATTTAGAGTCATTGCCAGTTTGTTTGCTTTATTTTCTTTGAGAAACTAGTTGTTTCCATGGTTCAAATGATGGTTCAAGGGAATTAGTACAAACAAGAAATGTTCCTTTTGAAACAGGACAATTAATCAGGAAAATGTTTCTTTTTTATAAATGAATCAGTTTAATTGAAAGTCCATCTTTTGTAGTGAATATTACCTTATAGTCTATGCAAAAGGTGTGATAAAGTTAAGGATCTTTAGAAAACATGGTTATCCTGGATTATCTGGGTGGGCACTCAATGTATTCACATGTGTCCTTATAAGAGAGAGGCACAAGGAGTTTTGGAACAATTACACAGAAGAAAAGACATATAGAAGATTACAAAATGACTGTGAAAACAGAGCATCTGTAGTCACGAGAAGCTAGAAGAAGTAAGGAATGGAATCTCCCCTAGAGTATGACGGTGGAGTGCAGCCCTGCCAACACCCTGATTTTGTACTTCTGGTCTTCAGAACTATGAGAGAGAAAATGTCTATTATGTTAAGCTGCTTACTGGTAGTGATTTTTTTTTTTTTTTAAATGGCAGGCCTGGGAAACTGATACAGATTTTGGTACCAGAAGTGGGTTGCTGAGGCATGACAAAAACCTAAATGTATGGAAGTGGCTTTGGAATTAGATAATAGGTCAGGGATCAGAGGGAAGTGAAGAGTATGGTCCATAAACCTTCTATCATCTTAGGGGATGCATGTACGGTCATAAACAAATGTTGCTAAAAATATGAACGGAAAGACTCTCTTGGTAGAAGCTCAGAAGGAAATGACAAACATGTTATTGGAAACAGAAGGAAAATCCTTGTCTTATGGAGGCAGAAAACTGTCTGAACTGTGTCCTCTATTTGTGTGGAAAGCAAAACTTGTAAGTAATGAACTTAGATGTTTAACTGAGGCGATTTCCAGGCAGTATTTAAGGCACAGCCTGGTTTATTATTGCTGCCCATGGTAAAAGGCAAGAAGAAAGAGATGAATTGAGAAGGAACTGTTAAGCAAAAAGTTTGCTGGACTCCAAAAATTCTCTATGCAGGAAACAGGCTGATAAAACCACTCATAGGCAAACACGTGCTACCATTCAAAAAACTGTAGGAACAACTCTGAGGGCAGAACACTGGGTGTAGAGGAGTGAGCTTCATGCCACAGGAATCAAGCCACAGGACTAGAGGGCTGAACCGCAAGACACACTGGACTATTCTCAGTCCTGGAAACCTAGTGGATTTGCCCTGCTGGATTTTGAAATTGGTTGGAACTTGTAACTCCTTTCTGCCTTCCATTTTCTCTCTTGGAATTGGAAGGTCTGTAACTGTTATACTAGGTCTGTTCGTCACTGTATTTCAGGAACACATAATTTGTTTTCTAGTTTCATAGGTCCAGAAAAGGAGAGGGATTTTTCCCCAAGATGGATAATATGCAGTCTCACTCATACCTAATGTAGATGACTTAGATGATGAGATTTGGGACTTTTAAATAGATGATATTTAGATGGGATATTAATATTGAATTGACGTTATACTCATTTCAGACTTTGGGTATGTAGGAGTGAAGTAAATATATTTTGCATGTGGGATAGATGTGAATCTGGGGAGTAAAAGGATGGAGTGTGGTAGCTAAAAATAGCACCCCCCCAAATCTTTCACATCTTAATTTCCAGAAACTGAATACTACCTTATATAGTAAAAGAGTGAATATTTACTTATATGTCAAAACGTGATTTTGTTAACGATATTTAGAGGAGGCACTTATCCTGGATTATCCCTATGGGCAGTATATTCAATCAAATGTATCCTTATATGGGAGAAGCAGCAAGAGTTTTGAGATGACACACAGAGAAGACAGGGAAGAGGAGGAGACAATAGGACAATAGAAGCAGAGGATGGGGTAATGTGGCCACAAGCCAAAGAATGTGTGCAGCCACCAGTACTGGAAGAGAATAGGAGCAGATTCTCCCAACAGCCTCTGGAGGGAGTGCCATCCTGTTGACATCTTGGTCTTCCAGCCTTCAGACCTGTGAGAGAAAAAATTTCTGTTGCTGTGAGCCACTCTTTTGTAATAATTTGTTAAGGCATTCGTAGAAAACTGATACAGATTTTGTTGTTTTATGTGCCTGTGGGACCAGCTAGTCGAGTCTGAAATTTGTAGGCCGCAGCGTCGGGAAGGGTGGGCTGGAAATTTAGGGGCATAAGTTGAGGCTACAGTCCACAAGTGGAACTTCTTTCTCAGGGAACTCTCAGCTTTGCTCTTTAGGCCGTTCAGATGATTCGATCAAGCCTGCAAGATTATTGAGGATAGTCTCCATTACTCAAAGTCAACTGACTAGATATTACTCACATTTGCAAAGTATCTTTAGAACAACACCTAGATAAGTTTTTGTTTGTTTAACTGGGTACTATGCCAACCTAAGGTGACACATCAAACTGATCACCGCACTGACAGAACAGGTATAAGCACAAAGAGGACATTACAGATGGACAATGTTCCAGAGTTTAGGAATGCTGGAAATATAAATGGAAATGTTTCTTCCCAAAACTCAGAGGAAAAGGAAAAGGATTACTCTGTAATAGATAACAGACAAAGGATGCCTAAAGTGTGTTTTGATTTTTTTATTCATTTCTAGCTCAAGCTTTGGTGACCCCCTACAAAGAAGTGTGTGTGTGAAATTATAATGTTGGTCTGCTGAAAGTATATGTAAAAACTTTTACTTCTTCCACTTCCAAAGCTGGAAAATATGCACATGAAACCCAGAAAAAGCATGGGGAAATGAAACTTTACACATGGTTCTGACATATTATATAGAATGGTAAAAATGAAGAATGAATAAGGATTACTAGAGAAGTGTTATTTTTCAGCTGTTTTTTTAAACATGGATAAAGCAAAGAGACTACTCCCTCTTCAGTGTTTATTTGCAGAGCTGCATGCAGTGCTATCATGGGATTCTCTTACCAGTGTTATATTCTTTAATAATAGTTGGTGGATAGAAGAGGAAAGTTTGCCTTCACTCCTGCTGCACCATTTTGCAATATATCTGAAATACAGATATCCAGAAACAAGTAAAAATAGCTAGTTTCTAGTGTGATATTTTGCCCTTAACACAAAAATGTATAAAATAGGAAAAGGCAAGAAGCCCTAGAATAAGTTCAGATGCCTTGATTAATAAGGGTTCACCAACAGAATATTTCCATTTTGAACTCTGCCTTTGTTTAACACCCTGAGATTTTATTAACAGCCCAGAGCAACACATGATAGTAAGACTTTGGATGCATAGAGGTATGATTTCTTTTGCAGAGGATGAGAAGCTTGATTATGAAAGAGAATGGGAAAAAAAAGAATCTGCATGATGCCTTGACAACAGGAGAATTCTGATATAGTTCAAGTTCAGGAGACACAACAAATGAAAGTTCAGTATCCAGAAATTTATTTTCTTAAAATTCTGTTTGACAGTATGTCTCTTGGAGTTACCCTAAGGTGTATGCACACCTCAGTTCAGGCTACTGACCCAGAGGAAAGCAGGTGGGAAAGTCAAGGAAAATGCAAACAAGGAGGAACAAACTAAATAGACCAATTTAGATAAGAGGCAGAAGTACAGACAGATTCCTGAGTTAAGGAGGCCATTGCAAACGAGCCTAGCAAAAGAGTTTTGATGGAACAGGGCCTTGCCGTATTTCTTTCCTTCTTTAGTATAGGGTCAAGTTCATCTGAGGAAGGCCTAAGGAGATCTGACAAAGTTCTGAGAGACGACATGGTTTTCTACAGCTTAGCATCTACATTTCTTTTCTTTTCTTTGTTAACTGAACAGTAGACTGGAAGCCTTAGGGAAGAACAGAGATGACTCCTGACAGTTCACAGGATACTTTCTTGGTTCTTTTCTCTTCCTATCCACCATGACCTCAAG
Organism: Balaenoptera ricei; assembly: GCF_028023285.1. Classification (NCBI taxonomy): domain Eukaryota; kingdom Metazoa; phylum Chordata; class Mammalia; order Artiodactyla; family Balaenopteridae; genus Balaenoptera; species Balaenoptera ricei. Next base: position 91,579,101 of record NC_082650.1, on the reverse strand, counting down.
AAAAGGAGATATCTACTCCTTTGCTTTGACTGAAACCTCCTTTGACCCATTGAAAATTGGACTGGGCACACCCAGATGAAGTGGAGGCTTTCTAAATGTCCACCTGACTTCTCCATTCCCAATGGGACCCAGGATTCTGTACTGCTCTCCCCGAAACGATTTCCCAAGGAAATTAGTCAGACTTATGCAAAATATACAAGGTAAGCAGAGAGAATAGCTATCAAGTCTACTTTAGAGATATATAAATATTACCTATGATAGGGTAGCTACTCTGTGAAAAGATATTCAGAAGACACAGCTCAGGAAAATAAAACCTTTAAATAGCCTGAAAGTAGAGTTTTCCAGCAGAAATTGACAACCCTATTTATACTTAACGAAATGAGCTCCATGATTGCAGATTTCAAGACCTACCTGAGGCATAGACCCTTTTGATATTAAAAACAGTGAAAAGAACGTGTACATTGTCTGGCCTAGAACTTGCCGGCCACTCCCAGTAGTGATTGTCATGGATAAAGATGATGCTTTGTGGGCTACAGATGCAGCTAAGATCCAAATCTGTCTGGTGTAAGTTTGTTAGTGTCTATAATTGTGCCACGCCATTAAATGCTTCCACAGGCAATGACCGCAGCCCTTCAAAAACTCAGAACACATTCCACAGGCATTATGGTTAATTGGCAGGTAACAAGGTTCTTCACTACATTACACATGTGTGTAACTAGTCACAGATCAAGAGCAGACTCAGGAAGCATTACGGATTGTCAAAATTAATGCCAGTGCATCCTGAACATTCCTCAAATCAGACTTCATTTCTCTCCTGCAAAACTCAAGAAAGAAACCTAGTGTCTGATCATAAACTCTGACACATTATATTGAGGTGAGAGCTAGAAGAATTTTGAAGAGATTCTTTTCCTCTCTTCGCATTCACTCTCTCCTTTATTTGACACATTTGACACTAAGTGTCTACCTTGTGCCAGGTACTATTCTAGAGTCTGGCAATGTATCAGTTAAGAAAAGAGACAAAAATTCTTCACCCTAGAAACTTACATTCTATTTGGTAAGCAATAATGTACAAAATAAATATGTCATATTGGGTGTTAGAAGATGATACAGGCTATATAGAGCACAGCAAAGCAAAGAAGTGTGTAATAAATACATTTCATAGAATTACAATATAAAGCATGTTCAATGCCCCAAATTTGACAAACACAATTTAATATTTGGATAGCTAGTTCTTTGCTATCTTGAAACAGATCCTCACCTTTAATGTCTAATCAATCACATTGATTTACACAGCATCAAGTCACTGAGGCATCTACATTGGAAACTATTTGGGTCTCAGACTGGCTTATCTGTTAAGTCTCTTATATAATTCTAATATTAGACTCAAAACATGGACAGATTGATGCAAATAAAAAATTCAGGTCTGCCTTAAGTGCAAATTGAGAATCTTATCATTATGTAGTCGGTTTGTTTTAGGTCATTTGACACTAAAAGTAAAGAGCAATCTTAGAGAAAAATACCATCTATTGAAGACTAATGGTTGGTCTTGAATAAATGGGTGTTTGCTCAATTTTTTGACTGTTTCTTAGCACCCTGTCTTTTTTGTTTGTTTTATTTTGTTCTGCTTATGTGTAGCTTGTATGATTTCCTACCCTGTTACCATACTGTATAGGTTTAGAATTATTTCAGGAAACTTACATCCATATAATAGAAATTTCTTCTGCAGTCTGCCCGTGGATTTTTGGTTTACACATAAGTCCTCCAAATGTCAAAGCTGTCCTTGAAATGTAGGGCACCTTACTATTAGAGACATCTCCAGCTAAGTCCAATGTCGGAGAGTAATTATACTGTGTCTCCCCTTAACTATCTTATGTCCATATCATCTCTGCCTGGAGGAATGTAGTTTAAATGAATATTGTTGGCCACTTGGAAGAGAAAACAATGTTTCATAAGAATAGACAGTGTAAAGTTTCATCTCTTTTGCCTTGGATGCAATGTCTTGGGAATGGTGTCATGAAACAGAGACATATTTTGGATCTGTGTTTGATTGTATGTGGATCTCAGGTGGATTTTATATATATTTTTTTTCAATTATTTTTTTCCTAAAGTGTAGATAAAACTTTTCTTGAGCTTAAAGTATCTCTCTTCAAGACGGAGAGCAACTGTATCGATAGATAAGCTAAAGGTCAGCATTTTAGGAACCTGATCTTTAAAATCATTGCCTTATTTTGTCCACTTCAACCCTCAATAACAACAAACTGATGAAAATAAAATTGATTATGATCTGCCCTTATATTAAATTAACCTTCATGTATTGTTAACGTTATAATTAATATTTTACAACTCAAAGTTATAATCATTTAATCTATTTCGGTGCAATTTCTATCACATTAATTAAAAAGCACACTAAAAGACAAAATATTATAAGAAATTGCCATTAGTTTTTTAACAAAGGCATATTTAATTATTGTCCATTGGTTAAAAGAGTGCATTAGAAATAAAACACTTAAAGAGGTAAAGCATCTATTTTTTTCAACTAAAGACTTGATATAAGATATCACAGTGAATATTCAACTCAGACAAGTATAATTTCCATTTATTTCCAGACTGTAATTGTATATTGTAATAAGTTGTAATTCTCACAAAAAATTTAAAAAATATAACAGAATTACTTGCTCCTTTGTTTCAAAAATAGAGAATTAAATGCTACAGAGTCATTAGATGTAGATAGCTGAGGTTGTATCTGAACAGTAGAATCTTGGTTTATAATTAATTGAAAAACATATTCGGTGACATTGAGAAAGAAATGATTATTTCAGGAAAATCTCTATGAATCACAAGTTTAGATTGCAGAGTAAGAAAGAAAATTTAACTTATATAACATTCTTGCCTTCCAAAGCTTGATAAAACCATACATAAACACTGCTATGTGAAATTATAAATATATTTCAAAAGAGTTGGAGATTTTCTTTAAAATTCTGTGTGGATGCTTATTTTTGTGCAGATAGAACCTTTGAGAGCAGATTTATGTAAGTAGTTGTTTATACTTTTAAACAAGCCAAATGCATTTCAAAAATATTTGATCATTGCCAAATGCTTGAATAGTTCATATATTAAGAAATACTGTAAATACCTTTGGGTCCTCTCTGCTTGTTAAGCCATATCCAATTTTCTTGGTCCAATGTTTTTAGAGATTTTTATTGCTTCCAAATTCAGCATAAAAATTACTTCAACCATATGCCTTTGAGAACATACAGTTTTAGCCTCTGGAGAACTGAAACACAGTCTAATTTTTTTACTTAAAGAGGTAAAGGGAGGATATACATATGTTTGTTTTCTATTTAATATCTCAAAAGATAGAGATCTTCCTTGTTATACATTAGTGATGATGTCTAACTCGCAAACTGTACATTCAAATTGGGGTAAATAATTAAAGAATTATCTAGGTAAGGGAAACAGTGGGTCTTCTTTTTCTCTATTCCATGAACATACAAAATGCAGGCAAGTTTTTAAGGTATGAGTTATCCACACCAGAGGTCACGGTCTCCAATTATCTTTGCTCATCATTTACTTGGTATTATTTTAATTAGTAACCTCATGATCATGTTTTTGTTGAGTTATAACAATACCGTTTTACCAGACACAGGGAGTTTCTTTAATTCTACTAAATGAGGCTCTTCCTGGTTCTTTTCTGTCTCATTAGGTTCTGTTTGCACAGGACTTTCTCTGGCTTTTTCATGTTGACTGAGAAGCTTCCTGGGTGGAATTATTCTTGGCTCTCTTGAGGGAAGATTTAATCCCTGACTATTTCTGTTGAGCAGGACTCTTCCTGGCTCTTTTCTATTCAAGAGAGAACTTCCTGGATGGAAGTGTTCTTGGCTCTTTTAACTGGAGATTTATTCCCTGACAGAAGCAGAATCAGAAACACCCTGTTCTTTTGTGAGGCTTTTCTGTTTTTCCTTCCTCCTTGTGCAGGGATTGCTCAGAGCAAGTCTTTCAGCTTCTCAACAAGGGCTGTATGAGAGACCCAGGTGGAGGCTGCTTTCTCCTACCTTGCTCCTTTCTCTATCTGATCCTGTTCTCTCATAAGTAACCCTCAGATACTGGTCACCCTCCTTCTACCTTCCAGCAGACAATGTGTCAGCACCATAACACTAATTCTGTTCCAAACCTTCAAAATACTAAGGGTAATTTAGAACTGCAAAGGTCACTTTTGGGCTCTTGCAATCTCCCCAAGCTTTCCATCTTTGAAGAGCCCTTGAGTATCAGGGGCCCAGAATCATCTCCTCTAAATAATGGCCTGTTTTATTTACTTGATATGATGAAGCAAAAAAAAAAAAAAAAATTCTTCTCCCAGTCAAATTTCAAGCAAGCTCTTCCACAACCTTAATATGCCTTATCTGAAGTTACCTAATCACTTAAAGGCCATATCTGTCTTCCTCCAATGCTCTTTTTCCCTCAAATCTAAGACATTCTTACCCTCAATTCTTTCCCTTTCTTTCCCTTTTGCTCCTCCAAATGGGATTCTTTCTCCCCCACTATGATGTACCTAATGAGCTTTACACTGTACTATTTCTCTCTTGCCCTCACACAAGTTGTTTTCCCTTTAGTAATTTATCCATCCCTGCAAGGACACTGGAAACTATGGCATTCTTTCATTCAACTCATAGCACAATCTCACAACCTTAATTTGATTGTTGGTTATGTGCCCTCTTTCTTATGGAAGCCTCAGGGTTCCTCCAAATTCCTGTATCTGCCTCATATTTAAGGGGATTCTTTGAGTTATCACTAAAGGACGGACCCTTTACCTTTCCACTCTAGACTTCAAAAGGAACTTCTTTCAACATCAATGCTTTTCAAAAAAGTCAATCTATTCTTCCACCAGAACAAAAAAGAAGGCTCTTTCATAGGCCTAAGTATTTGCATTCACATCTACTTTCCACACATGCAAATACCTATCCTATTATCACGGAAGGCAAGAGTACATATTCCTTGTCTTGTTATATAGGTCTAATAGACCAAATGATTCCAAACATAATTTTACCTAGTATGCTTGGGACTGACATCCTATAAGCAATAATTTATCATTTTCCTCTTCCCAATTGAATGGGACATCTCTATCAAAACAGACCATATGAATACCAAGATGCAAATCTATGAGACAATTATTTCTATAAACTTGGACAGCCTCTACTGAGACATATTTTGTTGTGGCAGCCATGCCTATTGATATCTGTCAACTAATTGAGCTGGACTTTGTTATCTAGCAAATATAATTAGCCCTCACTAAATCTTTAGACAGACTGCCTTCTTTTCTTACCTTAAACATTCTGTTACATCTGATTTAAGTTTTTCAGACACTAGATGAACCACAAAGTCAACAAAAACATGTTATAACCACAAGCTTAGGCACAGAATCCTAGCACTGGACCTTCCTTTGTCACCAGTTTTTCAAGAAGAGGGTAAGGAAACATAAAAGCAACATGGGCAAAAACAGAAAAATAAATGAAATAAATAATTTTTAGGTATTTAGAAATACTAAAATTAAGAAAATATCTCTCCTTGTATCTCATTTAATAAAATATCATTAATAAGGTTATTTTTCAAAGGGACATAGCATTACATTAGATATTCAAAAAATCACTTCCTTCTATACAATAGTCATAAGTCTTTGTAGTTTAAAGGATGCAAAAGTTTTAGTTAAAATTAAGGAAATATTTTGCTTTGATCTTTCCATGCTTAAAGTATTATTAACTCATGGAGAGAATTGTAAAGTTTCTTATATTTTTTTAGATTTAATGTTTTATTTCTCTAATATGTTTATGATTATATTTTTTGAATACTTTACTGTTGCTAAGGTGACTTCAGTTATGTTTAGGTGACTTTTATTTGAAGAATACATTTTTAGTTTTATAGTGAGAATTAATAAACCTAAGAGATTACAGATAAAATATTTGAATTTCCAGTAAAATGACTCGTGTAGAACATTCAGTGCTTTAGGAGAAGCTGCATTACTTCAACCTATTGATATTCTGCCATGTTTTCATGCGGGAAATACTTTTTTTCCCAAATCTCTCTTTTGTATTTGCCAGCAGACAGCACAAAAATAGAACTAGTTTCTCTGGGAGTAACTATGCTAAAGACATTACCTTCTTTGCTTTATGATGAACTGAAAAGTTCACATTAAGAGGCAAATCCTTCATTTTAAAACATTAACCCATATAGTACTTAATAATTGAAGCTTATGTGATTTAGAGTTCAGAAATGAATTAAGTGCAAAAATAGATTCTGTCCCCACTTTCCTTTGGTGATGCCCTGGATTGATTGCTCTTCATTTTAGAATTTTGTCTTTTAGGACGTTGTTCCAAGAGAGTCCAAGAATTACCACTAATTACTGAATCCAATAGCATCTTCTCCTTACTTAAATTATTATTTGTCAATTAAAATGTTACTAGTGAAATTGAAATGTGATTGCATTTTATATCTATTAGAAAATTTGAGAGATTATTTTTATTCCTATTCTGTAATGAAGACACTTAAAATATGTTAAGAAATCTGTACCAAAAAATGTAATATATTCCCATAGTGGAGCAAGGGTGTTTCCAGTATTCCTAGGAGTAGAGATTGGAAAGAAAATTGTATGACCCAGAAATTCCAACATAAGTATATTCCCTGGAAAATCTTGTGCATATGTTCAACAGGAGATGTATAAACAATGGTCATAGCATCATTACTCTTAATAGCCCCAAACTGGTAACACCAAATATCCATCCAGAGTAAAATAAGTAAATAATTATTGATGTAGAGTAATTAGAATTAATGGATTGCTGTTGTAAACAAAAACAAAAAAGTTAAAGAAGTAAGATATGAAACAATGGATAAGTTTTTATAAAAATCAAAAGCAAACAATACTTAATGGTATTGCTTAGGAATGCATACATGACATGCAATAATAAAGAAAAGTGAAGAAGTTATTACCGTAAAATGGGATAACGACTGGTTCTAAAGGTAAGAGCGAAATTTATGACTAGGTTAGGATACACCAGGGGATCCAAGGTCCTGGGAATTTTCTTTGTCATAACTTGGGTTTTTATACAGCTGTTTGCTTTATAATTAATTGTTAAACTGCACTTTCACATTTTTTGCCCTTTTCAATATGTGAATTTTCTGACACAATGAAGAAAAATTGCAAGTTTAAATGGGCCCATTTTTATAAGTAGATTGAAATTCAAAAACTAAAATTGACCACACGACGTGATAATGGAAGCAACATTTTTAAATATTCAAAAAGGAGGAAGACTTTTCTGTGAGACAAGAGCAAAGGCTCGTTTCTCACTCTAAAGCAAACAAATAACAGAGGAAAAAAATCGATAGGATAGTTTAACACTATCTGAGGAAAAATGAAAAAAAAATATCTTACCTTTCTAAAATTACATTATCCCTACTTGCTTTCAGATGCAGGTTTAAACAGCTGGTTTATTCTGAACGTTTATTTGCTAACTAAATTTGATATTTTTTTCTACTTTGCTACACTGCATACAGCTTCTGTATTAGTTTGCTAGGGCTGTCAGAACAAAGCACCACAAAATGAGTGTCTTAAACAACAGAAATGTTTTGTCTCATGCTTCTGGATGCTAGAAGTCCGAGACTAAATTGTGAGCAAGTTTGGTTCTTTCTGAGAGCTGTGAGGAATAATCTAATCCATGTCTCTCCCCCAGCTTCTGGCAATCTTGGGAGCTCCTTGGCTTGTGAAAGCATCACGCTTATCTTTGCCTTCATCTTCATGTGGGCCTTCTCCCTGTGTCTGTCTTCTCCAACTTTCCCTTTTTTATAAATACACCAATCACATTGGATTAGGGCCCACCCTAATGACCTCATTTTAATTTGTGACCTATCTCCAAGTAAGGATCACATTCTGAGGTACAAGGGGCTTAGATTTCAACACATAAATTTTGAGAGGGCACAGTTCAACCCATAACAGCTTTCTTTATTTTCTTCTATGATTTTCCATCTGGAAATCTCTTTCTCATTTGTTCCCAACCCAAACACATGAAAAGGTCTTTTTTCATTATTTTTCCTGCCACCCACCTGTATAATCATTGACCTAATGCACTTGAGTAAATTTTGTGTGTATTGAATCAAAACAATTAGCAATATAATTTTTTTTACTTGCTACTAAATCTCTTCTTTTGTCATTTACTACTGTCGACTGGCAACTATTAAGAGATTTCTCAAATTTCCTAAAGAGAGATCTATGGTAGATCAAAATCCACACAAAGATTTTGCAGCTAATGAACAATATAAAGGTGATTCCCCTGTTCTTCTTGATATTCTCATTCTCACTATGCTACACATTTTTTTTAAGAAGTGCTTATTTTTTTGTTTTTTATTTTTTTTTTAATTTTTATTTTATATGGGAGTATAGTTGATTTACAATGTTGTGTCAGTTTCAGGTGTACAGCAAAGTGATTCAGTTATACATATACATATATCTATTATTTTCCAGATTCTTTTCCCATTTAGGTTATTACAGAATACTGAGTAGAGTTCCCTGAGCTATACAATAGGTCCTTGTTGGTTATGTATTTTATATATTATAGTGTGTGTATGTGTTAACCCCAAATTCCTAATTTATGTCTCCCCCCCACCTTTCCCTTTTGGTAACAGTAAGTGTGTTTTCTAAGTCTGTGAATCTGTTTCTGTTTTGTAAATAAGTTAATTTGTATCATTTTTTTAGATTCCACATATAAGTGATATCATATGATGTTTGTCTTTCTCTGTCTGACTATGCTACAATTTTTAATGACTACTTGTATATTTTCTAAATTAAATATATTCCCTCATCTCAAATTCTTAGGTCTTATGAATTTAGCTATTACCTATTATTTTTGTTATTTATTCTGACTTATAGTCTTAAGGCAACAGCCTACTTCTTCTTTTACTATCAGCACCATTATTTCTTTAGAACAACATGTTTATTGACAGAGATGGATCTATTAGATTGCTTCATCTAGTGCATGTTTATGAAAAAGTAGGGGTCCCTTTTGTTTTTGTTTTTGTTGTTACTTCAATGTTGTAACTGTTTTGAAGAATGCTCATAGGACCTAGAGATTTACCCTGAAAACATCACTACTGAAAAGGTAGGCTTAGTTACAAAGATCAATGTATTGTTATTAGAAACTCTTCTTGACAAATTCTTTTTGACAAGGCTTTATATTCAAATTAACTGAAAATAACAGGCTTCCACCATTCCATACGATACTAATGTGCACTGTCAGGTCCACTTAGGACTCCTTCCATAACCTTTATAAGAAAGTAAATAAGTGGATTTTAAACAGACTGAGTAGAACTTGATCACTATGTCCACCATATCCCCACAACAAACACCATGATCTCTTCAGCCTCAGTGTGACTGGGATTTCATTTTGACTTGTTAGATAAAACTAATTATCCTTTTAGATACTGAAAATTCTACCAGAGTTAAAATCCTTATCAAAGACACTGGTCTTATTTAAACTAATACATGCTTAAAGGTGACATAGATTAACAACCTTCCATATTTTAAAATCTATGCAATGCTCCATTTCCTTATGGGGCATTTATGCAGTATTTTTGAAATTATGTTAGTGTAGTAATTCAGAATTTTATTTAAATGGCTGAAACTACATTGTCTCTTGTGAGAAATGTCATGTAAAAAAGATACATTGCTATGGGGTAAGTTATTGCACAGAAACTTTTGCAAATGGATTATATAAAAGTAAAAATCTATAATGTATTTTGAATGCTGTAGAGATAAGGCCTGGGTCGTTAGTAGATATACAGTGTTATGCTCTATTTTTCCAGTATTTCTCAAAATATTTCTTGGGTTAATCAGTTGATCAAAGATTTGAAGAATAGTGTTTAGGTGAAAAATTTGAAATATTTAGCAAAATTCTGTGGCCTCTGAGTGACATTTATTACCTATTGACAGGATATGTTTATTTCTTCATTTAATATATTCCCAAATAAAAATAGGATAGAGTTCTCTTCAGCTCATGCATTCTATTATTACATGCCCTTGAAAGCCATTTTTTTTTAACATCTTTATTGGAATATAATTGCTATGCATTGTTGTGTTAGTTTCTGCTGTATAACAAAGTGAATCAGCTATATGTATACATATATCTCCATATCTCTTCCCTTTTGCTTCTCCCTCCCACCCTCCCTATCCCACCCCTTAGGTGGTCACAAAACACCGAGCTGATCTCCCTGTGCAATGCGGCTGCTTCCCACAAGCTATCTATTTTACATTTGATAGTGTATATATGCCAATGCCACTCTCTCAATTTGTCCCAGCTTACCATTCCCCCTCCCTGTGTCCTCAAGTCCATTCTCTATGTCTGCATCTTTATTCCTGTCCTGCCCCGAGGTTCTTCAGAACCTTTTTTTTTTTTTTTTTCAGATTCCATATATATGTGTTAGCATACAGCATTTGTTTTTCTCTTTCTGACTTATTTCACTCTGCATGACAGACTCTAGTTCCATCCACCTCACTACAAATAACTCAATTTTGTTTCTTTTTATGGCTGAGTAATATTCCATTGTGTATATGTGCCACATCTTCTTTAACCATTTATCTGTGGATGCACACTTAGGTTGCTTCCATGTCCTGGCTATGAAAGTCATTTCTATATCTTAAATAAAGAGTAATGAAATGCCCCTACTTCTGTATCTCTTTCTGCTTATTATGCTTTTGAATGGTCAATAAATGATGTAGTACTATTTCGCTAACTGTGATTTTCTTAATGTGTTTCTGAAAGTAAAAGCTTTTCAACATAAACAGTAATGTATAAGATTTATTCTACTGAATCCTTGGTCAAGTTAAGAAAGTCTCATAGAAAGTATAAGTTTCTTCACCATCTTTTCTGGGAGGATTTCTATTTACTTTTATTAATAAATGATATTATATTATATGAATCATCAGCTCTAATATGTTTCTAATTTCAATGAAATAGACAATTGTTATTAAACTTGTGCTTGTGGATTCTTTTGAATCCTTATTCAGTAATAATTTGCCTTACGTACTATGGGTCTTTTTATACTTTATAACACAAGACAGAGTCTAAACCGTGATATGAGGATCATGAAGGTGCAGCTTACTTATGATGAATTTATAAGATTCTATTAACTCTTTAAATGATATGTTCATTATAATAGGTTAATAAAAGCAGCATAGCATTATTCACTATTTTTATTACACCATGATATCTTGACTTTATTGCTCTGTAAATATGAACATTAGTGGACTCCTAGTTCACTCCAGCCTTTGCTACCCATTGGCTGTATGACACTAAACAACCCCTCAAATTCCTTTCAGCATCAATATCCATTGAACAAGTTGGAGTGGTAATACCTACTGCAATATTAGTACATCATATAAGATTACATGTGTATGTATAAAACATTACATGTTGTATGTAAATATATTTAATAAAGACTGGTTGGTACATGAATATAAAATAGGATGGTTTTTAAGTCTGTCAGTTGAATATGCATTCCTACTTGTAGCACTTAGTTGTTGAGTTCTTGGTATGTATCAGATACTCTGCTAGGCAGCAGGGATTCAAGAGTTCACAAGTCAGACATGGCCCAGCCAACTGGAAAATGTTAAAATGATGACATCAGGGATGGAATAACCAAGAGTATGGGTCTGAGTTGATTTCATGGTTTACCATTTTGAAGTCATTTAGTATATTCCATGACAAAGAATTAAATATAATAAGTATATCCTATCTGGGATTTCAAAGTAACACAAAGAAAATCTGCCAAGGAGATCAAACAACAGGGATGTAGCCCCTCTTCTCTGCACTCCAACAACCCTCCTCTCCAGTTTTAAATTGTATTGCCTATTTAGATACTGGAATTAGAAATAAGAGTCTTTGAAAAAGATTTTAGAGGGCAAATTTTTATGGTTAGTTATTGGAATATATTGGTTTTAAAGCACACTTAAGCAATTAAATGGTAGTCATAGACAATAGATTTTAGCAGATGAAAAAGGTATATTAACTCTTTATGGCTTTGGGGAAACAGTTTAATTTACTACACTCCATATGCATTAAATCGACCTGAAGGAATAAGTGTTCATCAAAAGTGTTAGTAATTAATACTTGGACATAATACATTTTATTTTAATAAATATAATCCAAACTGGTGACTGGTCAAGTTATTTGTTCTCTGATTACTTCACTGTTCTCAGCATTTCCTCATTGGTGTAAGGCCAATATAGTTTTTAAAAATACTTCATAAATTCTAAGTGCTGGAGATAAAATAGCTATTATAATTATCTGATGAAGTTAGAAGTTTATATCAAGTAAACTATAATATAACATATTATCATGATATAGCGAAATTGAATTTAGAGCAAGATAAAGCAAGTGTTCTTACCTATTTCTTATACATACAATCCCAGCTATGAGACCCTGGGCAATTAAATTTATGAACTTGACTGTGGAGATTATGATATCTATATTGAATGTTTTTGTATGGAACAAATGAAAATCTAATATTTTGTCTGGAACATAGAAAGAGTTCAATAAATACCCAGATTTCATATCTTTTTTTCCTGTGATTTGGTTCTATAACCTTTAGGCCAAAATGAACTTTATTCAATATATTGTTTATGTTTTTTCACTACATAAAGCTAAGACTCACTCTGATGGACTCTCTTGTTCTTACTTTATACTTATCTAAATCAATGTTATCTTCCTTATTGTGATGTGTGCTAATGCTTATAGTTTATTCCTAAAAGTATTGTTTAAATTCTGACTTTTCACCCCAATTATGCTTCTGAGCAATATTGTCTCAGACTTACTAAGATCCTATTTTTGATTATGCTTATGTTCAATAAAGGACTATCACAGACATTTCTTTGTTTTCTCAGTTATTATGAAATTAAGACGCTTACTGGAAAATAGCTAATGCTGTGTCCTTTGGTTATACTTGACAAGAATTGTCTTGTTAGGTATTGTGTTAGTTTTATTTCTCTTATTTCTTGTCTTCATTATACCTTTGTTTGTGAAAACAAGTCCAAAGGTGTTCCATTGAAACAGATTTTTCATTTTTTCAGGAGGACAAGCAAGACATTTCTAGGAAATAATATGTCGCTCTCTTGTTCTCTTCAGGTGTGCTAAATAATTCTCAGACTCCTTTTCATGGCTTTCTGATGCAAACTTACACTTTGCCACTTTGTCCCTCTGTCTTTACACATATGTCTGATCCCAGCCAAATTCATAGATTTGGGTACCTCTCACTCAGCTTATATTTACCCACTACTATATATATATATATATATATATATATATATATATATATATATATATATATATATATATATTTTTTTTTTTTTTTTGGCTGTGTTGGGTCTTCGTTTCTGTGTGAGGGCTTTCTCTAGTTGTGGCTAGCGGGGGCCACTCTTCATCACGGTGCGCGGGCCTCTCACTATCACGGCCTCTCTTGTTGCGGAGCACAGGCTCCAGACGCGCAGACTCAGTAGTTGTGGCTCACGAGCCTAGTTGTTCCGCAGCATGTGAGATATTCCCAGACCAGGGCTCAAACCCGTGTCCCCTGCATTGGTAGGCAGATTCTCAACCACTGTGCCACCAGGGAAGCCCCCACTACTATATATTTTTAAATGTTCCCTCTTCACTTAAGACTTCCTTTCCCACTTATGTCTAGTCATACTTTGTTCAGTTTCCCCACTGAGTTCACATCTTAAGGTGACTAGATTTGCAGTTAGTAGGCTTAATTTATGAACTCTAATAGTTTCTAACATTCTGGAAATTAATAATGTCATATGTAATTTTGCATTGTTAAGTGAGTAAAGGGAGAAGTGTTTCTATTTGCCAGTAATGAATAAACATTTGTTAACACATGGGACATTTCAATAAATAGTGTTGGGCTACATGTTTTTGGATACAGTAGAAGTTTCAAAGACAAAACAGAAAAAAATATTTAATAAAAAAATTACCAAGTAGGCTTATAGGATGCTAAAGTATCTAAATATTAAACACCAAAAACTGAACAAAATTTTAGCTGTCCAAATTTTTTTTCTGATATGAGAAAGATGATTTCTCATTTCCTTTTGGATTATGCCAACATTAATGTTGTCAGTTCAAAACAAAGCTGAAAGAAAGAGTACGGAGTGATGTCAGCATTCTGGTAGCATAAGACGTCCCTCATTTTGTTCCCAATTTAACAACTAACATTTGGCATCCATCCAGGAGCAAAAGTGTCTCTGAGGGAGTCATGGGATTCAGCACCATAAGCCAAGGAGTCTGGGGTGAATCTTGTCCACATGTGCATCAAGTAATAGGTAGATAGAACATGGTACAGGCTGTGAAACTGCCACCAATTCATCATTTGCAGTTCAGGTTTCCTACCCTGACACTGGTTCCCAAGAGGTGTCAGCTGGTAAGTTTCTGTTCCCGTGAGCACAACCCCCATATACAGCCATCTGTTTCTCCAATCTTGGGAACAGTGGTTTGCCCTGTGTCCTCCCCCATCCTATGGATCCAAGAAGAGTTGTTGTTTTTTCACTCTGCTCAGATTTTTATTTATAGTTAAGATGGAGCAGTGACTTCCAAACTCTTTATATGCAAATCTGAAAAAACCTTATGGGTGTTAATTAGATGTAAGTATATGCAATGAATAACTTCTTTCCATAAAAAAAATATATATCAAATCACTTTCTCTATATTCATGTATAAAATTTAAACAGGCTACGTGTGTATGTGTGGCAACTTTCAATCCTAATTTAAAAGGAAGCTTAAGCTAAACTATCCTTTCATTTAATGATTAATATCATGTCATGGGATAGATAATCCTAGTTTGAATAGCAAAAATACTTTAATTCATAGTGCAAGTTAAAAGAAAAACTTTTTTTTAAAGTTTACACTTTTATTTAAACTTTCCAGACTTCAGATAAAACTGGTGAATATAGAAAGAACAATAGATGGATAGACACATAGGTAGGAAGAGGATAGAGTAGCTAAATAGGTGGAAATTAAAAGGGCATCAATTAGAAAGGAAAACAATACTATGCAGTCACAGGAAAAAATAACCAGAATAGCCTTTCCCTGTACTTTTTTACATCTTCATACAGTATTATGTAGGTCAATACATTTTATTTTTTCCAGTGTTTTAAATGTTGAATAAAACTATTTGCTCTGCATATAAACATTTTCTTCATTAATATACTTATTGTGACATGATTTTTTTAAAATTACTCATACACATATTTGTAAGAAAATATCAAAACCATTTGTTTATTTTACCTAAATTCCAAAACACTCTAGATAATGACAAAAAACAAAACAAAAAAAACATTATGTATACCTACAAAATAAATGAATGACAATTTATTTATCATTTATTATTCAGGACAACCAATTAAAATATTTATTAAATAAGGGCTTCAGATGCTAAGGAGGCTATTACACAGACAATAGCCATAATTTTTGAAATCTTGAGAGATTTCTTTATGATAAATCCATTATAAAAGTTTATATATTATGGTGACTGAAAACATAAAAAGATAGATGAAAGTTATAAATGGTCACACAGGTCCCCACATTAGACAGAAATGTGGGAATGGAATTCTTGTGAAAGTTTATTTTGTAATCTTAAATTTTCCTAAGATTGTTATTTAGAATTTAATTTTGTTTTGCATTAACATCAAAAATTCCTTCCTCCACCGTATTCATCCATAATTTCTTTCAAAAAGAACCACTATTAACAGAAGGTCTAAAATGATGTGACCAATGAGGGCTTAATTTCTAAAATATACAAACAGGTCATATAATTCAATAACAAAAAAACAAACCACCTAATCAAAAAAGTTGGCAGGAGACCTACATAAAGATTTCTCCAAAGAAGACATACAGATGACAAATAGGCCCATGAAAAGATGCTCAGCTTTGCTAATTATTAGAGAAATGCAAATCAAAAGTACAATGAGATACCACCTTACACACGTCAGAATGACCATCATTAAAAAGTCTACAAACAATAAATGCTAGAGAGGGTGTGGAGAAAAGGGAACACTTCTACACTGTTGGTGGGAATGTAAATAGGTACAAGCACTATGGAAAACAGTATGGAGTTTCCTCAAAAAAGTAAAAAATAGAACTACCATATATATGATCCAGTAATTCCACTCCTGGGCATATACCCAGACAGAACTATAATGCAAAGAGATACATGCACCCCTATGTTCATGGAAGCACTATTTACAATAGCCAAGACATGGAAACAACTAAATGTCCATCAACAGATGAAGAAGATATGGTACATATATACAATGGAATAATACTCAGCCATAAAAAAAGAATACAATAATGCCATTTGCAGCAACATGGATGGACATAGAGATTATCATACTAAGTGAAGTAAGTCAGAAAGAGAAAGACAAATACCATATGATATCACTTATATGTGGAATTTAAAATATAACACAAATGAACCTGTCTATGAAACAGAAACAGACTCACAGACATAGAGAACAGAATTGTGGTTGCCAAGGGCAGGTGGGGGGGGGGGAGGGGAAGGTATTGGGAATTTGGGATTAATAGATGCAAACTATTATATATAGAATGGATAAACAACAAGGTCCAACTGTATAGCACAGGGAACTATATTCAATATCCTGTGATAAAGCACAATGGAAAAATAATATGAAAAAGAGCATATATATGAATAACTGAGTCAGTTTACTGTACAGCAGAAATTAACACAACATTGTAAATCAACTATACTTCACTAAAACTTAAAAAAATTGAAAAAAGAAGGTTTACACAGGAATTATATTTTGAGCTACACTTCTGGAAAAGCATACCTGAGCCTTAACATCTGAAATGGAGACCTAGAGTTTTAAGCAATGCAACAAAGGTTGTAAACCTCTACTTGATTTTAAATGACTGCTATGAACCATGCTTTATGCACCAGGCACTATGCAATGTTCTGAAAGATAAAGATTAACCAGACTTTGAGGGACTTATATTTTATTTGGGAGATAGAAATATAAAGGAATAATTATCATACAATGAATTAAGTGACATAACAGTAGAATGAACTAATTGCTACCAGTGGAACAGGATAAAATGACTATTGAGTAATACCTACAGGGTTTTCATATTTTCAAGTGAAAGGTAAGTTTTGCACAGGTCCAGGGACCACTATGTAGAGAAGATGGGAAACCACTCCAGGCAATGGATTAACCAGATTAAAAGCAAAACTATCAAAGTGCACTGCATATGCTTGCACAGGTTTTGCAATGGTGCCACAGTGGTTATTCTCAAATTTAGTGTAGAGATTCTTTCTTACATAAGTAAATAAAATTTTCTGGTAGATTATTTAAATTTCACAAGCTTCTCACTCTAACTCTGCATTTCATATCCTAGAGATATGACTCTCTAATTGAGATTCACTATTTATTATTATGAAAGGTGATACTAATAAGATTGCTTTTCATGTGCAAATGTTGTTGGGCAGAAATAAAAAAGAATCATTTGGTTACAACAGATAGTGGCATAAGTTATGCTTAAGTCACCCAGACTGTGAAGTGTTAATGCAAGAATAAAAATTGTTCATAATTCTGTAGAAGATACAGTGTCATACAAAATGTTTAGGTACATATGTATAGTGCTTACATCTGAAATCTTAAATAATCATACTGCTAGTACAAAGTGGACAAGAAATGGTAAGGGTAAACTTTGAAAGAACCTTAAAAATCACTCCATTCGAGAGCGTATTCTTTGACATCTTCCCCCTTTTCTCTCATGCATGTCATTTCCTTCTCCTCCTCCTTCTCCTTCTCCTCCTTCTTCTTTTCTTCTCCTTTTGTCATTGTCAATGCTTTTCGTGCCTCCTATAAAATGCCTTATAATTTAAAACATGCTGAAATCAGCTATTAGAAGTTTATTTATTTTGTATTTGTTGCTGCTGTAAATATGTTTTCGGCTATAATTTTTTTAACCCTCACAACACATGAGGCAGCTATTCTTTCCATTTTCTAGTTGAAAAACACTGAGGTGCAGAGAATCCAAATTCTTTCTTGAGTTTTTTGATTGATCATTGTCATTAACTATCAGATTCACTATGCTAATTGCCTGATTTTCAGGTATAACATCAAACTTTTGAATGGAATTATGTCTCATATAATCAATAGTAATTCGCAGTTATGTTAAATATAAAGTATTTTTATGCTATAGTGAGTTTGATAAGATTAAATCTATCTAATGTACAGGAATTACTGTTTCAGGATTGCACAAAAGTTTAATTTATAAAGGAAATGTAGTGCGGTAAAGGAGAACAAAATAATTTGCAGTAAATATAACACATCCTAAATAATGATATACTTTGTTTAAAATAAAGTAAAAATATGGATGTCAAACATTTTCATTGCTAAACATTATCAAGTGAAGGTAGCTAAATTATGACAGAATGTCAGACCATAAGAATCTTTAATATTTATCTACTTAACCCTGCATACATTTTTGAATCTGTATACAAACATATACTGTATATGTATATACATATGTATTCACTCAGAGTTGCAGCAAATAATTTTCTGGCAACTTTTCAGGGAATTTGGTAATTAGTATTACTACTTCCCAAGGTTAACTCAAGTTTTTGTTGCACAGTGTTAATTTTTTGAAGGAGAGCATGGTCTTCCTTTCTAAGCAATGTCACTGTAGCCAATAACTTCACTGTTCTTGGTTTTCACCCATGATCTTTTATGCACATCTTAGTTCACTACAACTAAGATGAATCTTCTGTAGTCAAAAAACTGAATCCTCTCTGAAGTAAGTTTAAGAACAGAAATAAAAATGACATGAATAAGTTAGCAAATGATTTTTAAAAGTTATCAGTGAAGAAGACATATGACTATTATGAAAGCAGAAAATAAGAAGTAAGAAAATAAGAGTGTTAAAAGGATTATTAAGCAAAGCTGAGTTTATAAAAGGCTAAAGTGACAACCAGGAAAACGTTGTTGTACAGAATGGTAAAGAATGTGAAAATATACACAGGGATCGAGTAGCATTACACTATATTCACCTGTGTGTATCCATAGCTATTAGCTCTTTTGCTATTAGCTAATTAGCTATCAGTTAATTGCTATTTTTCTATTAGCTTTTAACTCTGTTGCTAATTTTTATATGATTACTTTTTATTTTATGTAAAACTATTTTATTATAAACTCAGACTTTTTATGATTTTTATAAAATGAATGAATAACAATGTCTATTTCAATTATCTTGATATGTTGATAACAACCTTTATTTATGATTTCAACCCTCGCTAATTTATGGCTTAAGTGATGAGATAATGTTAACATTCAGTTGGGTTTTCATCTTCTGGTTCTCTGTAGACATAGCATGATACAGCAGTTCATTCACGTGAAGTAAAGTGAATGTCTGCATAGCTACTCAAGAACATACTTATCAGGACTTGTGAAATATTCTGGAGATGGTTGTAACCTCAATAAAGTTAATATAGAAATTTTTAAAAATAAAACATATACACTCACAATTTGACACTAGACAAAATTAGACAATTTTCAAATGTATCTTTTGTTGTGTTTTTGTTCTGGAAAATAAGCTTTTATAAAGAGATTCATTATTTTCCAAATATCCAAAAACTGTTTTTTTTTTTTTTTTTTGCTTTGTTTTGTTTTGTTTTTACTGCTGAGAGTACTGTTGAAATATTTTTCTTGGTGTCTCTTCGAGTAGATCTTAGTGGATGGTTTCCATAGACAACACTATGTCACTGATGAAAGAAGCTTTTCAAAGCAAAAGAAACACTTATTCCATGTTTTATTTCTGAAAGAGTTTGTAAAATAATACAACATTTAACTATCTAAAGTTACCTCAAAATAACATATTCTAGAAACAACTATTTTCATTCAAAAATATAAAACACATGAGTTCTAATTTTGGAATAAGACATTCTCTAGCTGATGATTTCTCAATGCAATTATGTGAGCAAACCATGGTGTGGGATCAGGTATATCAGTTATGAGAACCAGCACTTAGTTTTAAGTACTCTTAAAAAAGGAAAGGCTAATGGCCTCTGGGTAAAACACCTCTAATATTATGCCAAGTGACTAGAAAAAGAAATGTGAAGATGCAAAATCACTTTAGGATGACCCCTGGGTCATCCTGATATGGAGATGAAAACTAATAAAATATGAACTGTGACAATGTTTGAGACTCAGGCTACTGTTCCTGTCTGGATACCTCCTGCCTGAATGGTGGAAAGTAAGTAATTAAGTGGTGTATGAACATTCAAGGACTCTGTTTATGTGGCTAAATGTTTTTTTTATTTACAGCTTGTTAGTGATAAGTCAGCATGAGATAAGAACTCTCAGAAGACTCAGGTCTTGATTTTTGGAGGCTTTGCCATGAGTCTACTACACCCCAGTTGCTCACTGGTGACCATTGTTTAGACCAGGGCAAATAGGTAGGCAGAAAACAAAACAAAAAAGCTCTTCCACTGGCAATTTGTCATAAATTGGTTTTGTTTGTTTGATTTGCATGAGTTATAGTATTAACACTAAGACCTGGATCACATTTTTAAGAGTTATGCTACAATACAATTGAAGCTATAATCCACATTTATATCTTATCAAAAGAATGACATCACTGTACATTTGAAAATGAGAAACTATTTCATATATCAGTTTTTTAAACATTTTATTTTGGAATAATTTTATATTTGCAAAAAAGTTGTAAATTTAATACAGAAATTCGGGTATACACTTCAACCCAGTTTCCTTAATGTTAACATTTTACATTTCACGGTACTTTGTTCATACCAAGAAATTCACATTAGTATAATACTATTAACCAAACAAGAGAATTTATTCAGATTTCACTAGTTTTTCCGTTAATGCCATTTTTCTGTCCTGGTGTGTAATCCAGGATACCACATTGTATTTAGATACATCAGTAATTTCAAGTTCCTTTTGAATTTTGTGTAGTTCTGGTCAAATTTTGAAGTCTGAATTTATGAGCTACACCTTCTCCAAGACAAGGTGAATTTTAATTCCATGATACCTGACAATCTTGTCAACTGAAAAGGTACATTTTACCCATGTTTGAACAAGCTGATGAGTGATGAAGATGATTTTTCTATGCCATGGGTAAAAACATATTTCATCTGCTTTAAGATATGCTATCTGTAGTTCCTATGGATTTCTTATTTTTAGCTGTTTTTATACAAGAATACATAGTAGTGCTTGAAATCAAAGAAATTTTGATTTCTGTGAGGGTACTTTCCCTTTTCCTTAGATATTTCCAAGTTCTGTGGAAATAATTTAGTGATGTTAAATAGTTTAACTTATCTAGGGAAAAAATACCTTCCCTGTTTCTAATTTGTATCACAAAAGTCTATACTCCCCCATCATCTCAAACTTGCTTTTTTTCAATTTCTCATTTGCTGTTGCTGAAAACATTATTGATGCATTCTCTGAAATAAAAACACATTAAATCATCCCAATTACCCTGAGCTCCTTCCTCCATCTTTGGTTTTCACATAATGTCTGTAGTCAGATATTTGTAATTCCAGTTCAAAGTTTTATCTATACTAAACCCTCATCTCCAGGAGGCTTTAGTATGGCTCTTCATTCCCTCAGTTCAGGTCTCTCTCGAATCTTCCCTAAATGAGTTTAACAAACCCCTGCTCTGATTTCATGGCATTAAAATCCTTAACTCAGGCTTCTTTCATAATTTAAAGAAGAAACCTCTTTCATAAAGAAGTATAAAGCCATTTGGAGAGATAGTAAAATGGACAGTGATATTTTACTGGCATAATCAATACAGATTGATCTGATGAGGTGACATTTGACCAAAGGCCTGAAGAAAGAACATAAGTGAAATTTATAGATTTCCTGAGGAAAGTGCTTTCCAGACGTCCAATTTAGCATTCCACAAAGACCTCAGGGGTCTACTGGGCATTTAAGGAAATCAAGGAGGCCATTGTGTCTACAACAGGCTGAGCAAGAAGAGCCGTGGGTAATGGAATCAGAGGAGACAGGGCTGAGAGTCATCAAAATATTGAAGAGATGGTAAGAGTTTGTGGTTTTACTTTTGGTGAAATGCGAAACGATAATACGGAATTCAACACAAGATGCCACAATATAAATTACATAGTAATACAATCACTGCAGCTGTAATGTACATTGAAGTTGGGTGTAAGTAGAAGAGGCCATTATGAGAAATGTTCAGATTCTCTCTCTCAATCTACAAGGTCTTTGGTGGGAAAATGAACCCTGTATGGTGAAGTCCTAACAGCTGTCTTACTATTTTAAGTGTGAAGTTGATCAGAGGAGAAAGGCTAGAGATATGTCTGAGTATAGTTAGAATAATATGCAGAATACAGTATTTAAAGTCATAGTACTTGAGGAGATCTCCAAAGAGGTTGTAGAGAAATCCAAAGATAGAGTCATTTAGGGGGTAAGAGTTCAGATAATGCAAGATAACTTGCAGTATTGCAGTTTCTATGGTGACCTTGTGAACAGAGAGTAGGGACGATAATGTCATTGGTGTCTAAATGCAAATGATAGTTTTGAACTTGTGAGTAGTAGTGAGGTAGCAAGGATAAAGAAAGGAATTTGCAAGAATCACACAGTTTGATGTGTTCCCCTGCGTTTGCTGAAGGATATGTAGAGATTGGGGTGGGGGCAGCTTCATGTGTACATGAGCGCTTTTGTGGATCTTCAGCTCAGTCACTCAATAGGAGTGTGAAGACTGGTGAAGCAGCTGGCTCGGACTCTACCCTCCCTTACCTGGCAATTGACTTAGTAGGCCCTTTTCCTATTTTCCTTTATCTGGTCCCAGTTTTTCCTAAGGACTCTGTTTATTGTCTTATTCTCTATATTACCCTTATGATATTATACCTATTTCCATGGTCTCATCTGCCACCTCAATGCTTAGAACACCCACCCTGCCTCTCTGTTTTAGATGTTTCTACTAATCTTGACCTGACATCTGTCAAGTGATGACTCAGAATACTGTTATGTAAATGAGTTTAAAATGAACTCCTTTTTGCAAATTATTAAATCAAAGACAGAACACACACTTTGGAAATGAATAAAATATTTGAACACACACATATCATTAAAAGGGCCATTAATTATGTAAAAAAGATGCCCAACTTCTTTCATTCACTCAGGAAAATGCAAACTAAAACCATATATGATTAACTACTACAAATTCAGCAGAATGGCTAAAAGGAAAAGATAAAAAAATTCCAAATGATGACAAAGATGTAGAGCAACTGGTAGCCTCATCTGTTGCTAGGAGGACTTTAGTTTTTCCTTGCAACGAAGAAAGAGATTCTAAGATCATGACCAAACAGAAACACATTAAGAGGGAATGGGTAATTCAGAAGATAAAATGATGTTTACCAGGTGAATTTTTCTACTGACTTACTTATTTGTCTTTACACTTAGAGTTGAGTCTTACTCAGAAAACAGGAATCACTATAATAGTTGGCCATAGAAGCAAGTAAAAATTTTAAAAGTATATGCACAACTCCCAAATCATTGCGGTTTATATTAATTCTGAAACTTTGAGAATAATCCATGATACACTGACTTTTATAAAATTTAATAAAAAGAGGAGGCTGTGAAGTCTAAGTCCCCCCCAGCCACTTCCCCTCCAGTGACAGATTTATTACCACAGACTTCAAGACACTCATTATAGGTGCTTTAGAGTTTTACATAATGAGACCAAGACAAGGGCAACATTCCAGAGTTGTATTATCATCATTATTATTATTATTATTGTTATTATACCGTTTAAGCAATTAGAAAGGTAATTTAGAATAGCTAAAGTGAGTACTCTCATTACGGGAAATTCTCAGGAATGGTAAGCAAAACTTCTAGACATTTTTCACATACACCATAAAGTGTTTATAATAACATCCTAATAGGATATAATTTAGAGGACTAATAGAAATGTCACAGACTTATATGTCTAATGGAGATTACTAAAGGTCATTTGGCCCATATTCTCCTTCCTTTAGGAATACTTAAACCTAAATCTTCCCAGACGACTCTTATTTCTAAAAACACCCTGAGGCTCTATGACCTCAGTTTAAATATATATGCACATTTTCCCTCTCTGAGAAATGTCTTCTTCATGTCTACTCTAAATCATAACACACCTATTTCAACTTACAAAGACTTTGGCATGAGCCAGAACTAAATCATGTGTTTATGTTGATGAATAATGCTATGTTCTGATTCATATTTAAATCACATATAGATAGAGTTCTATCTGTGGTAAATCATTTCATATTTTTGGTGTTTGGATGGTGGTCAAGGGAACTGCAGTAGCTGTGACAAAGACTAGCCAAGTGTTCACCAATCCTGATTCCTCTCACTTTGGTTACAATTATCAGCCCCCTTTGCTCTTGGATCAGGACTGTATAACTAGATATTTTACTTTTATTAAAAGTGGAAACAGAGAAAGAACAACAGAAACAAACTTCACAGTATCATTGCATTCAATTTTTCTTAAAAGGGGAAACTGAGGCTCATAGCATTTAAGTGTATAACTTTAATCACACATTTAATAAATTGCAAAGCAACTAGCTGGAACTAGATCTTAGGTTTCCTAAAAATGCAGTATTTTTACCAGCATTCCACAACATTTTTACATGAGATAACAGCTCTATTTTAGGATAAGTTTAAAAACAAGTTTCAAAAATAGTATTGCAAAAACAACTCTGAACACAAAAGAGCATCAATAAAAGAGAAATATGAAAGAGTGGAATCTATTGAGAAAAACAAAAACTGTATAACAAATGAATTCTTTATCAAAAAATAGTTATATACCAAAACAGACTGTGCCCATCATCACCTGGCAACTGTTCAAAATGAACAAAAGTTTTAATTTTTAAATACCTAAATAAGCAGATGTTTTCAACAGCTTCAAACATAATGAGAATCTAAACACAAGAAATCTCTAAAAATTGTCTTTGGAAGTAACCTATTTATATGCTGAATAAATTATAAACCTGTTTATATAGAAAGCCAATGAAAGCATGGTGGATACAGTTTCCTTTTGGCATGAGGTGCCTGTGAATTAACCATAGTTTAAAAGGCTGTGTGTGAAATAAACATCAGGGTAATGAGGTCTCATTATAGAAACATAATCTGAAAATGAGTTTACAAAAATGGAGGAAAGCAGATTTATTCTGAATACTTGAGTGTATGAAATGAATTGGAAAATAACGGTACCTGTAGACTGCCCAGGGCATGTCCAAAGGATAGCACACATATTCTGAGTAAGAAGACTCTGGCTTTCTAAAAATATGGTTTGCCCCAAAGGCAAGCTTTTGAGTAGCTTCTCTTTTTATTATTTTTTTCTCCCTTGTTATTTTTGTCGGTGTCATGGATTTTCATGCTGTCTCTTCACCAATAAACTTTGAAATCTATGTTTCAGCCCTGATATCTGCAAACCCATACAGCCAACTGCTTTATCAATATAACCACTCAGATGTCTAGTAGGTATCTCGAAACCATTGTATGAAAAACAAGTTCCTGTTTTTCCTCCTCACCCTCAACTTCATCTCAGAAAAAAACAACTTAGACTTCTCACTCCTTCAGGTAAAATGGCCTCATGTCATTCCTGACAGCTCTCTCATACCACATGTTCAGTGTCAGAAATACCCGTTGCCTCTGCCTTCAAAATATCAAATATCGGTCAAATCTGACTACCTTTTAACCAGCTCTTCTGCTAACATCCTGATTCAATCACTATTATTTCTCCCCTGGGTTATTTCAGTAGCCTCCCAGACTGGTTTTACTATTTCTAAACTTGCTCCTATTTAATTTATTTTCAAAGGAGAAGCTATAATAGTCCTCCTAGTAATTCACACTATGCCACTCATGTGCTCAAAATCTTTCCCTGGTTTCCCTTTTCCACGCAGAATAAGAGCCAAGTCGTTTCCTTACATTGTCGCACAAAGCATTCCATGACGTGGCACCTCTCACCCCTTTTACTTTAATGCTTATTACTCTTCCACTCATTCACTCCACCTTTGTCATAGGGACTTTATTTTTTTTTTTTGGTTATTTGTTGACCTTACAAGACACACTGCAGCTACTCAGTTTTGTTCCTGCTATTTTTCCTGCTTAGAATGCTCTTTTGCTAGATGTATACATACTCTAGTCATGGGCTCAATAGGGCTCAAATGAAGATGGAGCCCGGGTTTCTTTAAAGAGGAACTAATTACTAAGGTTTAGGCAAGGTACAAGGGAACACTTCAGCAAAAGGAAAGAAATACTTCCTATTTCCTTTCTCCACTAACAGATTAAGGTATTTTATTTATTATCTATTTTATCACTTTCCCAACCAAAAACAAAGAAACAAAAAATAAAATAAAATTTAAAAATTTAAAAAATCAAATCAAATCAGGGACACCAGAAATTGACTTTCTCTTCTGTCTACTTTTCTATCTCCAGCATTTGGTACAATGTGAATAATACAGTAAGCTCTCAATAAGAAGAATGAGAAAGAGTAATAGTAGTAGTCCATACAACCATAGCCATCAAGGTTGCTGTCACAACCCTGGTAGCTCTAGACATAATACTTAAAATGTACCAGACATTGTTGTGTCAAGTGCTTTAATTGCATTATGTTTCTTAATCTTTATTACAACCTATGAAATAGGCACATTTATTTTCCTCACTTCAAGAGATTAGGAAACCGAGGTCCAGAGAAGTAAAACCACACAGCCAGCACCTAGTGAGGCCAGATGGCAAATCAGGTAACCTGAGTGCAAGTCCATACTCCCTTCTTGATGCACTTGCTGCTCCTTAGTTGACACTACTTGACTTCCTCTCCTTCTACAATGTAAGAATCTTGCTTTCACATCTAGAGTGTTAGTCAGTGATCTTGTTTATATACCAGGTCCTGCAAACCCTTTGTAATCATTCCCCAGGGCTGCCATTACAAATTACCACAGACATAGTACATCAAAACTATAGAAATATTCTCTGACAGTACAGTTCAGGAAGCCAAAGGCCAAAACTAGGGTGTTGGCAGGGGCCATGCTCCCTCAAAATCTTTAAGGAGGAAAGCTGGTGGCTTGTGGCAGAACAAGAGAAATCTCTGCCTTTATCTTCAGATGGCCTGCTCCCCGGTGTCTCTGAGGGTGCTTTTCTGTCTCCTCTAAAGATATTCTCATTGGATTTAGCATCTACTCTAATCCAGTATGATCTCACCTTGATTCTTACCTTAATTACATTGAAAAGACCCTATTTCAAAATAAGGTCACATTCTGAAGTTCTGGGTGGAGAGGAATTTGGGAGGAACAATATTCAACCCATTAAGTCCTCCTTTCTAGGGACTGAGACTTCAACCTTTTAACATGGTCTCCTTTCCAGTCAGTGAGGATTGACTGCCTTCTGAAGAAAGCATATCCGCTCTGAATAATTACACTATCACCTAAGTTCCCATGCTATCTTCTGCTAGGTATAGTCCTTTCTATTCTCTCTGGGATTAAGATTGACTGACAATCCTCTTCTTAGAAACAAATCGCCCTGTCAAGGTCCCAAATGAGAACGCATATTTAATAATAAACACTTTATACTTGACACTTCCATTTTTTAACAAACAAGGAGGTTCTGATATCTTAAAAACCCTTCAGCGAAAGGTCTACACAATGTTAGATGGTTTTTTAAACCTATGGCTTCATAAATCCTGAAAGGAAGCAAACTCCAAAGCTGGGGCATGCTCTGAGGGCATGCTGATCTTAAGTAAAGCTGAAGTTTCAGAGAATACAAGAGGCAAAACTTAGGACCCTTGAAAGGTGGGAAGAAAGTTTAGTGAACTCTGTGGAAAAATTGACCCTCAAAATTCTATACCTCTCAGCTAAGAATGAACTAACAATATCCATGCCACAAAGGGTCATGGAGAAAAGAATTATGCCTTGAAAATTCATAATCATAATCTTGTCCTCATACATACATCAGAATTTCAGATTAATAGTAACCAATTTCAATATATTTCATGGGCATTTAATTTATGAGAAACTACCGAAGAACTTAAGAGCACTAAAATTACCAATTAATATGAATGCATATTTATTGTAGCAAAATAATTTATTTACTGTAGCAAAATAAATACTTAAAAATCAAAAGCAAATCAAGTTACATGTTTTTCAGTTGTCTTGCTAATTGGTTGGATACATTTAATATAAATTGGAATATTAAGAGTGTATTTGAGACTGTGCTGCTGAAAGAGAAGTGAGATTGAAGTTCTCACTTTCCAGACAGAAAAGTGGTACAGGATAATCAAAAGAAATAGAGCCTCATGGTTCCCAAAGTTGAAGAAATTGAGTCTGCATCTGGACAGTTCTATAGAGAGTTGGCAACATTTCTGGAAAATAAAAATAAATAGTTGATGTGTCCAAGCTAAATGGGACAATGGAGAGTCTCAAAACAAATGTCTGTGGCCAAGTGTGCCTGAAAAACAGAACAGAACTTGGTAAGTCAAGGGAATAGGTATGATAGATAGTTAACAGGTGCTCACCTACATGGACTGGTGACTGTGAATAAGCTGGATGTCCTCTGTTAACTAACAGCCTCAGAAAGTGTCATGAGCTTAACATAAGAGAAAGATAAACTACAACTCTTGAAGATATTCCAAGAATAATATATGTTAGTCTTGAAATAAGAAAGTATATAATTATACATATATGTGTATATATACATATATGCATATGTACATATATACATGGATACATACACATATACACACACATGCATACATAAAATAAAGTTTATATGTTTTAAGGATTGTATTCCTTCATAAAGAAATATGCATTAGAATATCTAATGTACCCCTCAAATTGCAGATTGAGATTTATACATACTGTTTATGTGTGTGTATATATATATATATATATATGTATGTATAAAACCAGAAATATATCTATAATATCTTGTTGGTATGAGAAAAAGCTATTCTTAGAAAAATGTATACAATATGATTACATTGAGTAGGAGTCTTGATTTGGATCTCCTTCAGAACAAACTCAGAGACAAAGAATTGAGTGCAAGTAGATCACTTGGGAGGTGTTCCTTGGAAACACAAATGAAGATACAGGGAAAGTGAGACAGCGAAGGGAGAGAAATCCATAAATTGTGTGATATGTGATCCATTAATGATTCTGTTACAGGTAAGGAAAGGACAACTGGTCTCAATTCTGTTGGAGACGCTCTGAAATTGTCTGAAGTGTGCCTCATAAGGTCCCACTGGAGGACAAGGGGGGAGAAGTGTTATCCACAGATTCTCCTCCCCTCCTTATGTGTAAACCCCACACCTGTCCAGTGATTGACAACATGTCTTGGTTACTCAAACTTCTATGGCACTAGCACAAGCTCTTACACCCGAGAGAAGAGAGACTCAAGTAGTTGAGGTAAGAAGTTGTCCAAGTGAGGGAATAAGTGCTACAACAGCTTCTCATGAATGCAGGTTTTCCATGGACTGCAGGGACCACTGGCCATGAAAGGCATGTGCTGCGGTGAGGGATGGAGGGATAAAAAGGTCCACATGTTAGTTGGGTTTAAAGCCATTTTCATGAGCATGGAGACTGATATGAAAGGATACATTTAAATTTTCATCCTGTCATTTGGAGGTTAGAGAGTTTGATAAGTTTCTTCATATACCTTTGCATTGT
This sequence comes from Balaenoptera ricei, assembly GCF_028023285.1. NCBI lineage: Eukaryota > Metazoa > Chordata > Mammalia > Artiodactyla > Balaenopteridae > Balaenoptera > Balaenoptera ricei. The sequence goes on along the minus strand of NC_082650.1, from coordinate 91,549,371 downwards.
TTGACGTTGTCATAAGCATATATTATTTTTGATATTAAATATAATAGCCATCTACTTTATGGAAATACTTTTACTACTTTGGTAGTCCATCCATTAAGCAAATAACAAATTAATAGACATATTTTTGATTTCTGGAATTCATAGAGTTTATCAGGATAAGAGGAGCTGTAATAAGGAAATTTAATGAGGCATTCTTTGGCAGATGATTCCATTACGGAGATAGAGATGGTGATGAGTAACCAAAATCTTACTTCCATTTTTGGGATGTTTTCTGGTTACTTAATCCTCACTCATGTGTTCAATTTTTAAAATAATATTGTTTAAAATATGCTAAGCTTTGTGACTGGGGCAAATGGAGAAAAAGAAGCACTCCAGAGAGTAGGATTAAATAGTTTTCATCCGTACTCAAAACAAGAAGCTGAGCTTTGCTGAACACAAGACTTTGTATATGTCAACAAGAATGTCTTTGATAAATGCTGCCTATGTTAATTAATATTTGGTTGACTGATTGAAGAAATGATTCAATCAATCAATTTTACAGATATGAAAATCTGGAAATAACTGTATTTCATTATGAGCTCTCAAATGCATAAACTATTAATTTTTTAAAATAATGAAACTCTACACCCTTAGGACAAGGTAAATTTCCTTAAACCCTTAATCTCAGTGTCCCCCCACAAGGTTTGTGTCCTTTTTCACATCAAAGATAAATGAAGATCAGGCATTCCACCCTGACGCAGTCTTCCAATCTGTGACTTAGGTATCTGGATTCCTTCCATGGTGTTGCTTCTTTATTTTGAAATCTTCGTTTCCAGTCAAGGGGAAAAGGACAAAGACTCCATGGAAGATAGGTCACATTTTTTTTTTTTTTTTTTTTTTTTGGTCAGGCCTGGAAGTGACTTTTATCACTTCTGCACAAATTTCATTAGCCAGGAACTTGCTAAACAGTCCCAAGCCAAGAGCAAAAGGGGCTGATAATTGTAACTAAAGTGAGAGGAATCAGGATTGGTGAACACTTGTCTAGTCTTTGTCACAGCTACTGCAGTTCCCTGACCACCATTCCAACACCAAAAATATGAAATGATTTACCACAGATAGAATTCTATTTATATGTGATTTAAATATGAAGCAGAACATAGCATTATGCTTCAACATAAACATATGAATAATTTAGTTCTGGTTCATGTCAAAGTCTTTTTTAACCATTTTTTTAAATTGAAGTATAGTTAATTTACAATATTGTGTTAGTTCCAGGTGTACAGCAAAGTGATTCAGGTATATATATATATATATATATATATATATATATATATATATATATATTTTTTTTTTTTTTTTTTCAGATTCTTTTCCATTGTAGGTTATTACTAGACATTGAATATAGTTCCCTGTGCTATACAGTAAGTCCTTGTTGTTTATCTATCTTATATATAGTGGTGTGTATATGTTAATCCCAAACTCCTAACTTATCTCTCCCCCAACTTTCCCCTTTGGTAACCATAAATTTGTTTTCTATGTCTGTGAGTCTATTTCTGTTTTGTAAATAAGTTCATTTATATCATTTTTTTTAGATTCCACATATAAGTGATATCATATGGCATTTGTCTTTTTCTGTCTGACTTACTTCACTTAATATGATAATATCTAGGTCCCTCCATGTTGCTGCAAATAGCATCATTTCATTTTCTTATATATACAAAATTCCATTGTATATATGTACCATATCTTCTTTATCCATGCATCTGTCGAAGGACACTTGGGTTGCTTCCAAGTCTTGGCTATTGTAAATAATGCTGCTATGAACACTGGGGTGCATGTATCTTTTCAAATTAGAGTTTCCTCCAGAATATGCCCAGGAGTGAGAGTGCTGGATCATAGGCTAACTCTAATTTTAGTTTTTTAAGTAACTTCCATACTCTTCGCCATAGTGGCTGAACCAATTTACATTCCTACCAACAGTGTAGGAGGGTTCCCTTTTCTCCACACTATCTCTCCAGCATTTATTATTTTTAGACTTTTTAATGATGGCCATTCTGACCAGTGTGAGGTAATACCTCATTGTAGTTTTGATTTGCATTTCTCTAATAATCAGTGATATCGAGCGTCTTTTCATGTGCCTGTTGGCCATCCGTATGTGTCCTTTGGAAAAATGTCTATTTAGGTCTTCTACCCATTTTTTGATTGTTTTTTTTTTTCTTTCTGATATTAAGTTGTATGAGCTGTTTGTATCAAAGTCTTAATAAACTTAAATAGGTGAGGGTGATCTAGAGTAGATATGAAGAGGACATTTCTCAGAGAGGGAAAACCAGAATATATATTTATACTGACGTCATAGAACCTCAGGGTGTTTTTAGAAATAAGAGTCCTCTGGGAAGATTTAGGTTTAAGTTTTCCTAAAGGAAGGAGAATATGGGCCAGATGACCTTTAGTAATCTCCACAAGCCATATAAGCCTGTGACATTTTTACTAGCTCTCTAAATTATACCCCATTGGGAGGATATTATAAACACTTCTTCAGAGCGGGGTGATTACAGTCTCCATTTCCTTGCTGGCTGTTGTTCAGAGACCATTCTCGGCTTGCCCTTAGGTTCTTGCCATGTGGCTCCCTTTCTAGCCCTTTCAGCATAACAGCTTACTTCTTCAAGGCCATGGGAGAGCCTTCCTCTACTCTGCTAGTCTGCAATAACATAGTTATGGGAGTTAACCAAACACTTTTTGCTATATAATTATAAGTAATCAAGGAAGTGCCTATCAAATTATATTCACAGATTTGGCTCATGCTCAAACAAGGGGATTTTATAAGGTGTGTGATCAGGAACAGGAATCTTGAGGGCCACATTAGAATTCTGTGTACCACATAATTCCCTTAAATATTAGGGAACGTTTATCAGAGTGATTTTAAAACTAATACCAACTAAGGTATCTTCTCCTGATTTAAATTATTACTGATGAACATTTTAAGGTTTTAGATTTAGTCAAGAAGAGTGACAATGATTGACTGATGAATGACATTTCAACAAAAATTTATATTGTCTTAAAAAGATGCATCAAACAGAGAAAAAATAAGATATAGTTTTAAAAAGTAAGAAAATTAAAGCAGGGACAATATTACCATATAAAGGGTGTATTTTGAGATTTTTATTTGAATTTGGATAAATCTGTAAGACAAAACACCCACCTACTTTCCACCACAATGTTAATAAGCTTTTGTTTCAACATTGGCCTGGCCTTTTGAGAAAATCAGTCAAATGATACCATCGTTTGTAAAACAATAGCATAGTTAATAGGAAATTCTTGAGCTCATATTTTGGAAAAATAATAGCTATAACGCATAGGTTCCTAAAAAACACTGCCATTTAAAAAGTGAGCTTGAAGAGACATCATTCATTATATCTACTATTTACTGAGCTCCTATTATATGGTTTGGCAGCATTTTATATAAATTATATTGTATATTATATAATATACTGTTTTTCATAATTATTTTGTCAGGAATAATTATTGTGACCATTCTTTCAGGTGGGGTAACACTTAAACAAATAGTTTGCTCAAAATTCACACAGCTTGTGAATAGTTAACTCAGGATTTATATCTAAGATTTCATAGATTCTAAGTCCACTTCTCATAGCTACTGGAGAGTAGATTTCTGCATCTGCAGATCCAAACTCTGTTGTTTTTACTATTTACAGGGAAATGGGAGATCCTAAAGTAGGTCATTTTGGTTAATTTAAAAGAGCAGTTTTCTGCTTTGCATTTCTCTAATGATTAGTGATGTTGAGCATCCTTTCATGTTGGAGAGGGTGTGGAGAAAAGGGAACCTTCTTGCACTGTTGGTGGGAATGTAAATTGATACAGCCACTATGGAGAACAGTATGAAGGTTCCTTAGAAAAATAAAAATAGAACTAACATATGACCCAGCAATCCCACTACTGGGCATATACCCTGAGAAAACCATAATTCAAAAAGAGATATTTACCAGAATGTTCATTGCAGCTCTATTTACAATAGCCAGGACATGGAAGCAACCTAAGTGTCCAATGACAGATGAATGGATAAAGAAGATGTGGCACATATATACAGTGGAATGTTACTCAGCCATAAAAAGGAACGAAATTGAGTTATTTGTAGTGAGGTGGATGGACCTGGAGTCTGTCATACAGAGTGAAGTAAGCCAGAAAGAGAAAAACAAATACCATATGCTAACACATATATATGGAATAAAAAAAAAAAAAAAAAAAAAAAAAAAAAGGGTTCTGATGAACATAGGGGCAGGACAGGAATAAAGCTGCAGATGTAGAGAATGGACTTGAGGACACAGGGTGGGAGAAGGGTAAGCTGGGACGAAGTGAGAGAGTGGCATGGACATATATACACTACCAAATGTAAAATAGATAGCTAGTGGGAAACAGCCACATAGCACAGGGAGATCAGGTCGGTGCTTTGTGTCCAACTAGAGGGGTGGAATAGGGAGGGTGGGAGGGAGACACAACAGGGAGGAGATATGGAGATATATGTTTATGTATAGCTGATTCACTTTGTTATACAGCAGAAACTAACACACCACTGTAAAGCAATTATACTGCAATAAAGATGTTTAAAAAAAAGGAGCAGTTTGTAATAAACATCAAGGCAATTGTGGCTGAGCTTTGCATTTAGCTAGGGAATAAACCAAGTACAAGTATAGAATCTTAATAGGTTTTTTTTTAATCTACTTGACATATTATTTAGATGGACCCTCATTTGCTTTCTTATTTTGTTAAAAAATGCTCTGTAATTTAAACCACCAATTAGTTGTAAGACAGGTGTTTAAACACTAAAAGGAAGTATTGGATATCTTAGCAAATATGGGGGCTGTGATTTATGGTACAAAAACTCTACCATACAAACCACCTGGAAACAAGAATAAAAAATCCATGAATCAATTCAAACAAGTGCTCCAGTCTCCACAAATGTACTCACCAAGTGCAAGATAAAACTCCAATAAAATGGAGATTTATACTATAAGCACATGCACAATAATCACAAATGTTTTAAGAAAAAATTTGATTTGGGAATCTTACATATAATTTTTATATTTTTTTACTTTTAGAGGGGAAGTGGTATCTCGAGAGTCTTAGAAGGAAGAATTTTCAAGGTATGGGTATTATTCTACTTGAAGAGAGTGATATCAGGTGTTAATACTGATAAAATTAAAATTGTCGGATCTTAGCTCCCCGACCAGGGATTGAACCCATGCCCTCAGCAGTGAAGGCACAGAGTCCCAACCACTGGACAGTAGGGAATTCCTGAAAGATACACTATTGTTTTCACACTCAGACTTTCTTGGATAATGATATCAAGTTTATTTAAACAACTGAAATTAAAGGGATATCATCCTGTAGCCATTAGAGTAATCCTTCCTCTGTAAGGAAAGGAATAGAGATCATTTCAACAAAGTCAGTTGTATAGCTAACATTTTAAAAGTCTATTTTGAAACCTTTATAAATGCTAATGCACATCCATTGATAGGCAATAGATCAATTTATGGATGTAAATTAAGAATTATATGGAAGCAAGGGCAGCAATCAACAAAGATTTTTTTCATACATGACTTTTAATAAAGAGGGTAAAATGAATAAAACCAGAATATACTATTTTTTAAATCCTATTTCCAGATTATGTCCTCAGATCAGCATATTTTCAGTCTTCATTTTGACTGCTTTCATTAGTGCTTCTAAAATGCTGAGGAAAATTGTTTCTGTGTGGGATTAAAGCCTGGGTGCCTAATCAATTAAGCAAGTGAAAAAAATATTTACCAAATAATTTTATATGTAAGAGATAATGAGGTTTATTCAAAACAGTAAAAACCACTGGAGTCACACAGAAGTCCTAGTTTTGAGGCTCATGTCTGGAATACCTGAGCTGTGTTACTTTTCAGCATCATATTATTCAATCTCTCTGAGCCTTTATTTCTTCATGTGTAAAAAAGGGCAACCACCCTACCTATTTTAACATCCTGGCATATGAGAGCAGTAATGTAAAAATCTTCTGAAAGTGGTAAAATCCTTTTAAATTGCATCTTCATGAGAAATAAAAACCTATTGTAAATGCTATGTTAAATGAATCAGTAAGCAATTCTGTGAACAATGAAGTCATTCCTTGGTATTCAGGAGGGATTTTTGTTCCTGGACAAGGGAGGGAGGGGGAGAGAGAGAGAAAGAGGTACTCAGCTTGACTTGACATCACCTTTGACCATTCATGTGCAAAAAACAGCCTAAAATATTTCCTCTTGAGAAAGAAACCAAAAATATTGAATAACACAAAGACTTGAAAATATGAGTCAATAATACTTCCTTGGTAACTGGAGAATTCACAGTAGGCTTTTAAAGGAGAAAAATGAAAGGAAATGGACAGTAATGAAGTATTGAAAACTCATAATCAATGAAATATTACTTAATGTTAGATTAAATTTTGGAGAATATTTTATTTGTAACCTTCTTACCTATTTTTACACATCAAACTTCAAACAAATTCACTTCCTGCCTTCCAAAAGCTTTAGTTTTTAATTCAGAAATAAACCATGATTTTAAAAGAAAACTGACCATAGTTATCTCTCCTCTTCCACGTAAGAATGAGTGAAGAATAGTCATAAGTCTGGAGTGTTATCCCGTGTAGGTCCTTCCAAATAGAAACATGAAGCAACATGAAAAGTACCCCTCAAGACCAGAGAGAAATAATTTACAAACTCAGCTTCCAGATCTCTACTAGAATACTATACCAGGAAGATTAATTTATCTATCCTACTTAAAAATCTATACTAAAACAAACTTTGGCATCATTTGGAGGAAGGAGTTTTACCCATACTTGAAACTAATGTCCTGAAAATTGGATTACCGATGTCAATATAACTTACCATTGGAGCTGAGAACTAAGGCCAACTTTATCAGAAAGATTTAACTGTTTCATGAAATTCTTGCCCAGGTAAATAAGATTATTAGCCAATAAATAACTGTCCCACTTGTTTTTAAAATTCCGTTAGACAAATTGGGGAAGAAGTTTGCTCATCTTGACAAAGAGCGTTTGTATCTGGGCAGCAGTTTGCTCAACTGGGTAATGCATTGACTCGTCAGTTTTCTCACCTCAGTGTATCTGCCGATCATAAACTAATATGTCAGAGATTCTTCTCAATCTCACCTACTTTCCACTCTAAAAGACATCATAAGCCACCTGAACCCAGATGATAAAGTGTATAAATACCCTTAACTTCCTGCATTTCAGACACTGACTCTGACAAGGTTTTGTTTTCCCTTCTGCAGTAAGTTTAATAAACTTACTTCTAGGTGATCAATAGTTTTTTTCTTTCTTTTTTTTTAATGAAGTATAGTTGATTTAAAATATAATATTAGTTTCAGATGTACAGCATAGTGATACAAATATTTTATAAATGTACTCCAATTAAAGTTACTATAAAATGTTGTCTATATTCCCTGTACTGAAAAATATGTACTTGTATCTTCTTTATTTTATAGAGTAGTTTGTACTTCTCAACCCCATACCCCTAAATTGCCCCTCCCCACTTCCCTCTCCCAACTGGTAACCACTAATTTGTTCCCTATATCTGTGAGCTTGTTTCTGTTTTGTTATATTTATTCTTTTTTTCCTTTTTAAGATTCAACATATAAGCGATAACATACAGTATTTGTCTTTATCTGTCTGACTTATTTCACTTAACATAATACCCTCCAGGTCCATGCATGTTTTTGAAAATGGCAAAATTTCATATGGCTGAGTAGCAGTCCATTGTTCTTCTTTATCAATTCATCTGTTGATGGACACTTAGGTTGCTTCCTTATCTTGGCTATTGTAAATAATGCTGCTATGAACATTGGGGTGCATGTATCTTTTGGAATAAGTGTTTTTGTTTTCTTTGTATATCTACCCAGGAATGGAATTGCTGGATTAAATGGTAGTTTGATTTTTCATTTTTTGAGGAATATCCATACTGTCTTCTATAGTGGTTACACGTGTTTACATTTCCACTAACAGTGTACAAGGGGTCCCTTTTTTCCACATCCTTGCCGACATTTGTTATTTGTGGGTCTTTTTGGTGATACTCATTCTGACAGTTGTGAGATGATATCTCATTGTGATTTTGGTGTGGATTTCTCTGTTACTCAGTGATATTGAGTCTCTTTTCATGTGCCTGTTGGCCATCTCTGTGTCTTCTTTGCAAAAATGTCTATTAAAGTTGTCTGTCCATTTTTAATTTTTCTTTTTTGATATTGAGTTGTGTGAGCTGTTTACATATTTAGAATATTATCCCTTATTGGTCATATGAGTTGCAAACATTTTCTTCCATGCAGTGGGTTTTCCTTTTGTTTGTCAGTGGTTTCCTTTGTTGTGCAAACGTTTTTAAGTTTAATTAGGTTCATTTTTTTTTTTTGATATTTTATTTGCTTTTGTGTTAGGAGAAAGATCTAAAAAAATTGCTAAAATTTGTGTCAAAGAGTGTTCTGCCTGTGTTCTCTTCTTGGAGTCTTATGGTTTCAAGTTTTACATTTAGATCTTTAATCCATTTTGAATTTACTTTTGTATATGGTGTGGGGAAATGTTCTAGTATCATTCTTTTACATGTAGCTGTCCAGTTTTCCCAGCACCACGTATTAAAGAGACTGTCATTTCTCCATTGTGCATTCTTGCCTCCTTTGTTGTAGATTAACTGACCATAAGTGTGTAGATTTATATCTGGGCTCTTTATTCTATTCTTTTGATCTACGTAACTGTTTTAATGCCAGTATCCTACTCTTTTGATTACTGTAGCTTTTTACTATAGTCTGAAGTCAGGGAGTGTGATACCACCAGCTTTGTTCTTTTTTCTCAAGATTATGTTGGCAATTAGAGGTATTTTGTGTTTTTTGGTATTTTGTGGTATTTTAGGGTTTTCTATATATAGTATCATGCCATCTGCAAATAATGGCAGTTTTACTTCTTCCCTTCCAATTTGGAAGCCCTTTATTTATTTTTCTTGTCTTATTGCTGTGGGCTAGGACTTCCAATACTATGTTAAATAGAAGTGGTGAGGGTGGGAAATCTTGTTTTTTTCTTAATTTTAGAAGAAATGCTTTTAGCTTTTCACCATGAATGAGTAAGGTGTTAGCTGTAGGGTTTGTCATAAATGGTCTTTAAAATGTTGAGATATGTTCCCTGTATACCAAATGTGATGAGAGTGTTTATCATGAATGGATGTTGAATTTTGTCAAATGCTTTTCCTGTGTATATTGAGATGGTCATGTGATTTTTACCCTTCCTTTTGTTAATGTGGTTTACCACATTGATCACTTTGCAGATACTGAAGCATCTTTACATTACTGGAATAAATCTCATTTGCTCATGGTGTGTGTTACTTTTTATATATTGCTGAATTTTGCTTGATAATATTTTGTTGAGGATTTTTGTATCTATATTCATCAGAGAAATTGTCATGCCATTTTATTTTTTATGGTGTCTTTGTCTGGTTTTGGTGTCATGGTAATGGTGCCTTCAAACAATGAATTAGGGTGTGTTCAATCCTCTTCAATTTTTTTGAAATAGTTTGAGAATTATAGGTGTTATCTCTTTTCATGTGTTTGGTGGAATTCCCCAGAGAAGCCATCACATTCTTGAATTTTCTTTTCTTATACTTTTCTTTATTACAAAATCAACTTCACTACTAGCAATTGGTCATTCAGAGTGTCTATTTCTTCCTGATTCAGTCTTGTAAGATTGTATATTTGTAGAAATTTGTTAATTTCTTCTAGTTTGTTGTATTTGTTGGCTTATAACCATTCTTAGTATTCTCTTGTGATTTTTGTATCTATCTGATATCTGTTGTTATTTCTCCTCTCTCTTTTCTCATTTTTGTTTATTTGTGTTCTCTTTCATTTTTTCTTGATGAACCTGGCTAAAAGTTTATCAATTTTGTTGTTCTTTTCAAAAAAACAGGTTTTGGTTTCATTGATCTTTTCCATCATATTTTAGTCCTATTTTATTTTATTTCCTCTCTAATCTCTATTCTTTTCTTCCTTCTGCTGACTTTGGGCTTTTCTCCTTTTTGTATGAGATTTTTTCTTGTTTCTTGAGGTAGGCATATATCAATTTCTTCCTTTATGCCTGTTGATATTTGCTTTATATATTTAGGTGCTCCTGTATTAGGTGTATACATATTAACAAGTGTTATATTCTCTCCTTGTATTGATCCCTTTATCCTTATATTATGTTCTTCTTTATCTTTTGCTATAGACTTTGCTTTAAAGTGTATGTTGTCTGATATGAGTATTGCTACCCCCACTTTCTTATCATTTCCATTTGCATTATATTCCTTTTTTCCATCCGCTAACATTCAGCCTCTTTGTGTCTTTATCTCTGAAGTGATTCTCTTGTAAGCAGCATATAGATGGTTCTTATAGTTTTCTCCAATCAGCCACACTATGTTCTTTGATTAGAGCATTTAATCCATTGAACTAAAAGTGATTATTGATAGGTATGTACTTTTTGCCATTTTGTTACTTGTTTCTGCTCTTGTAGTTCTCTGTTCTTTTCTTCTTTTAGTTTCTTCCCTTGTGGTTTGATGATTTTCTTTAGTGTTATGCTTATATTCATTTTTCTCCAGTTTTTCTGCATCTATTGTACATTTTAAATTTCTGGTTACTATGGGGTTTATATATGTTGATCTATAATTATATCTACTTGTTTTTGACTGATAGTCTTTTAAGTACAAACTTATTCTAAAATATCTACATTTTTTACTCTCTTACTCTGCATTTTGTGTTTTTGATATCATATTTTACATCTCCATATTTAGACTTTTAATGATTATTGTACTTGTATTTGATTTTACAATTATTTTTATTTTTATCTTTATACTAGCTTATTTAAGTGGTTGATCTTCAGCCTTTATTATATATTTGCTTTTACTAGTGGAATTTTTCCCTATAAGTACACTTATAGATACTTATGTCTTGTTATAGCCTTTTCTTTTTCACTTAGAGAAGACCCTTTAATGTTTCTTTTAGGGTAAGTTTAGCATTGATGAACTCTTTTAGTTTTTGCTTGTCTGAAAAGTTCTTTATCTTCCCTTCAATTCTAAAGGATAGTCATACTGAGTAGAGTATCATAGGTTGCAGGTTTTCCCCTCCCTTTCAGCACTTTGAATATATCATCCCACTCCTTTCTGACCTGCAAAATTTCTACAGAAAAATCAGTTGATAACCTTATGGTGGTGCCTTAAATATGACTTTTTGTTTTTCTCTCGCTGCTTTTAGAATTTTCTCTTATATTTAATATTTGCCATTTTAATTATGAAATGTCTTTGTGTGTGCCTGTTTGGGTTCATCTTGTTTCAGATTCTCTGTGCTTCCTGTACTTGGGTATGTTTCTTTCTTCAGGTTCAGGAAGTTTTCAGCCATAATTATAGCAAATACATCTTTGGCCCTTTTCTCTCTCTTCTCATTCTTGAACCCTTATAATGGAAACATTAGTATGCTTGCTGTTGAGACTTCCCTAATTTTTTTAGTGTTTTTCTTTTTGCGTTCTGACTAGGTGATTTCTATTATTCTTTCTTCTATCTATAAGATCACTTATGTGTTATTTTGCATCGTCTGAGCTGTTGTTCATTTCTTCTAATGTGTTCTGCATTTTACTTACTGTATTCTTCAGTTCTGAATGATTCTTTTATATATGTTCTAGTTCCTTGTTAAAATTCTCACTGTGTTTATCTATTCTTTTCCCTAATTCAGTTAGCATTCTTATTATTAATCCTTTGAAATCTTCATCTGGTAAATTGTTTATTTCTCTTTCATTAGTTGTTTTCTTGGGGATATTCTCTTGTTCTTTCAATTAAAACAAATTTCTCTGTCTTCTCATTTTCTCTATGAAATTAGGTAAACAGTTACCTATTGTGGTCTTGAAGAGGGTCCTTTTGTGGGAGCATCTCTGTACCATCTGCATGTGCCTGGGGTTTGGTGAGAGAGCTGGATCTGATGTGAGCACAGGTCACGTCTTTCTCCAGTGTGTGCTGGCAGCTATCACCTTGGTAAGATGTGGGGCTAGAGATGCAAGGGTTAGGGCCAGAGTCAAGTGTGAGCTGGGGCTTATCCTCTGCTTAGTGGCCAGTACTACCTTATTGGGGGTAGGGTCAGATCCCAAGTTGCTAGAGCGAAAGCCCTGAGGTTCAGGTCTGAGCTGGCTCCATTTCCTTAAGTTCATGCTCTTTCCCCTCCCAGTAGTCACCCTCACCCCAGAGGGGAGCAGTGCTGGAGCAAGAGAGGCTGACATGGGTTCTCAGCATGTATCTGAGCAAAGAATGTGGTGGCTGTCCATCAGAGTCTCGAAACACTTCTGAATTGCTGCCTCTGCAAATGCCAGTCGTGGCTGCCCCTGCCATGCTCAGATTTTGCCCTGGGTCCAAGCCACCTTTGTCCCTTACAACAAAGCCTTCCCCTGGACCAGCCACTGCAGCTGTTGCCCTAGTGTCAAGCTGTATCCTGTATCAAACAGGGCTGGAGTGGCACTAGGCTCAGGTTGGGGCATGTGCCACGGCAGTCACAGGAAGCTGCCTTGTGTCCTGTACAGTTTCAATCCACCCCCTTTGCCCTGTTTTAAGAGTAAGCAAGCATGTACATGCTCCTCTTGAGCAGGGTCCAGGCTTCCCAAAGCCCTCCTGTTAGTTCCACCTGTACCCCAACTGGCCAGGTGGACTCGTCTTCCCAGTGTTGGACACCAGGACTTGGGTGCCCTACATGTGGCTCAGACTGCTCATTCCTCAGGGAGGATCTGTGCCTGTGTAATCCCCTTCCTCTTCTGATCACGTCCTGATCTGATCACTTCTCTCCCCTCCCTACCTTATTCCAGGTCTTTCTGTCAGTCTCCAGTTAGTTTTCCATGAGTATCATTCCACATGTAGATGTATGTTTTATGTTTTTATGGGGGGAAGTGAGTTCCATAAACTTCCACTCCAGCATCTTGGTCTTGTCCCCACACAATTTTATAATTCTTTCTTCTAGTTCTGTGCAAAATGCTATGTTTTTTTGGTTTGTTTTTCTTTTGATAGAGATTACATTGAATCTGTGGATTGCCTTGGGTAGTAAGGTCGTTTTAACAATATTAATGTTTTTAGTGCTTTTGTAGGGCTTTTTGTGAGCAATTTTATAGATGACAGTTTTCCCCCCATAGAAGTCATTTATTTTCCTTTCAATGGACTCCTTCCAAAATATTTTCATAAGCACGCTTGTCTGACTGCATTTTTACAAATTGGCTCTACTGTTAGTAAAATGAAACCTCATTTTGCTTACCTAGGAAATCTGTCAAGTTTATGTATTTTACTTAAGAACCCATTTTTCCAGATAAGATTTATTATGAAGGATTGTGGCCTTTATACATGATGACATGAAAAGAATACTGTTAAAATTATTGTTGTTCAATGGTGAAAAGTTCATATTTTCATATACAAGGAAAAAGAAGACCAAGGAATTATTAGTTTACCTGAGTCATCCAAAATATTGTTTCCCCATTCCAGTGTTCTCCAATCAACTTTAAGACAAACTTTTTTTTCAGTTCCAGATAGAGGTCTCCTAAGACAGTATGCTCATACACTAGTTTCCTATTGCCCTGTTTCCCCATTCGTTTCAGTTACATAGAGAATGAGACAGTTCACACATTTTAGTACCTTTATGTAAAAAGAATGCTATTAATGAGGAATCTGCCCAAAATAACATCATACAGTCATTTTTGGTCCTAATACTTTATACTAACTCTTTATACTACCTTTTTACTCCAGCTCTAATTACTCACCTTCATCTTAGTTAAGTTCTGATTAAACAAAGACTCATTGCCAAAATCATTTTAAGAGTAATTGGTTTAATCATGAATACCTAAAAAGAGGTTCTACACTCATATATTTAACTTAACATAAAATAAAATCCACATAGTTTCCATTTCTGAAGTAATTGCTGATTTCATTTCAGTTAGATTAAAATAAGGCTTTTAATATTATGCTATTTGCAATAGTTAAATTCATTTGCTCTTCTCTTTAAAATGTGAAATATGTTGATAATTGACAGGAGAAATGGTCAAAAGTTTACTCACACAAAATGGATAATACATTTTTTTTTTCTGACAGATACTATAGTGGCTTCTGAAATCATTTGAATCAACATTTGCTTTTTTTCTTTAAGCCACCATTATGATACATTTCCCTTGTTACTCATTAAAAGAAAATGGAGAAGAATACACTGTGTGTGTATATATGTGTGTGTATGGGCATATATTTATATGAGTATATATATAATAGATATATAAATATTTATTATATGTAGGTTTTCCAATATTTTTAGAAGTTTAAATAACTTGCCATTTTAAATAAATATCAATTATGAGCAAAATAGAAATGACACATATTCTGATGATAATGTACTTTGTTTCCTAATTTCATTCTACCTCTGAAATCACTAACTTCTTTGGTTGGATTTATATTTTTTCCTTTTTTTTTTTTTTCCAGGTAAGGGTTGAGTAAATGTATCTCTTTTAAGTTAATTAAAATGAGAATGTGTTAATTTACTTCTTCTCATTACATAAAAAATATTATTATAAATAAATTAAACATACATCTTTTCAATGACAAAAGAAATATATATTTCTTAATATTTAGTTTACTTGGGAAATAAAATTTTCCAAGTAAAAATTTTCCAGTTAAGCAAATACATGTTAGAAAACACCACTCATGCATACACACTTATCAATGATACTTCATCCAGACATGACTATTGTAAACATTCTGTTATATATTTATTTAACAGTATATTCTGTTTAATAGAATGTTGATGTAGAGATAGAAATACAGAAATTAATTTCTTTAGCTGCAAATTCTGGTCATTTGTATCTTTTTCTCTACGTAAGAACGTTTTGCACATTTTCGTTGCTGGCATTATTAACATAATTTCAGTAGGATTATTCCTTTTTAAGATCACTTTATTTAACTGATAATATCTATTGATTGTGTTATAAAGTATATTTAAAATAGTCTAATGTGGTCATTGCTTTGTTCCATTGTATATGTTATCAGGATCATTATATCTAAATCTTTGTTCCTATCATTGATTTTTTCTTTAGACTAAATTCCTAGAAGGGTATTTCTCAGTGAAAAATTGAGCACAGATATATGGCTTTTGATAAGGCAGCTAAATAGCCCTTCAAAATGGTTGTACCATTTCACACTTTCAAAAGCAATGCTATATTAGGAGTGATAATTTGTGATAATTAGAAACATATATGTTCCAATGTGGTACATTAATCAGTATTTAGTTTATTTTAATTTTGACTTAATTTTTATTAGTGACTCTACACATTTTTTCATATCTGTTTCACTATTGTATTTTAATTTTTGTGAAATTATTTTCAGGGATATTTGTGCCTTCTTGAATTTAGTAACTATTAAAATGACATTCATATACTAATATTAACACTGTGTAGCATTGTGTGACTATCATCATATTTCCATGTCATATGGATTATTTTTTTTTCTGCTCATTGTTACATTTTCACTTAAAAAATTAGAGCAGTGTTTTACAGTAGTGCACTAAAACTCAAAAATTATGTGAATATTTCTATTCAGAATAAAATAATATCAACAAACAGTAAAAACAACTGTGTGTATAAATGAAGAATTGTGAACTTGTATCCACATAGAACAAAGAATTTATAAACATGATGATTTTGCAGAAGTAGGTGAGAAAAGAGGTATGTATAAAAATATGAATATCTGAAAACTGGCTCTTATTGAAATGGCAAGTTTTTCACCCTTACTGTTAGCACTCTGAGGAGACACTACTGACATAAGTGACTCTATTACAAAGAATTTATAAAACCACTTGAAATATCAAGGAGAGTTGTCTTGCTTAGAGAAAAAATCAGATGAGATGCATGCAATAGGAAATGACTTAATCCAGGGGTATTGTCAGTGCCAGTTACATCAGTGGAACCACTGATTCAAAAAGTATGAGTGATTTCAAAGAATATGTGTGTCAAATATATGAGAGCCAAGGTCATTTTTTGGTTCTTCTTAGTACAGAAAATTTGCACTACAAATGAGTTAAGTTACTTTAGATTTGAGTTTGGGGTCATAGGCTGAAAAGATGCTTTGGGAAATATTGAGGGAGCACCAGTTACATTTATGAAAGAAAGGGTGTTGTCATATCAATAAAATTAGTTGTTTCCCATGCCGAACCTCAGAGTGTTACTTCAGAGGAAATAGCTGAGGGGCAATTCTGACTCCTGACCTTGATTAGGTAATGTGGAATACTACCCGTTATCCACTCCTCGTCACTCAGTTTCTATCTTTTCCAGACTCTGAGGAGAACCATGTGGTGAATAAAAGCCTGTCTTCTCTCATTGGTGCATGAGAGGAGTAAAGGTGATTATATGAGTTTCTGAGTTGAGGAATTAAATTACAAAATATATATTTTCACGATGTGACAAAGCCATTAAATCATTATGATTATGATTTCAAATCATCTCCTTGGAGAATCTTGTTTCTTGTCAATGCATCATGTTTTTGAATAGTCAGAAACATTGTTCCAGAGCATTAAATTCTAGACTTTTAATATTTGAGGTGATATATCAAGATTCCTTAAAATGGTCTAATAGGTGAGAGATTGTTTCCTACCCTTTGGTTATTTGCTTTAATTTTCAAAAGATAAATAAAGCTACATGAGTATGCATATTTATGGCATATTCAAAAGTGTTAATAGAACATAGAAGCCAAATGTAATGGAAGACTAGATTCAAAATCTACCCAGTGCTTTCTTCAAGTTGAGATATTCAACCTTTACATTTCTGGATATATATTTTTGAGTGTTGTGGAGTCGAGTGTAGAATATGCCCTTCAGTGAGGAATTGATCCTTTATATTTCAGACTATAGTCACTCCAAATGTGCATTTAACTACCTTAAAAACTCAAAATATGTCAAGTCAGCAATAATAGCAATGGCATCAAATTCTATTTCACATCACTTATATTCAATGAAGAATACAAAACTAATGTGCCATTGTGGAATGAAGGTTGTTTGCTCAATACAGCATTTCCTTCAGTCACAGGAATCATGTTTCTTCTGTTTTTTAATGGTAATTCATCATTTTGTTTTTAGTATAAATTCAAGATTGACCTTAAGCCCTGAAACAATTATCTTCATCAATACTATCATTGTTTTTGTCACCCTTACATTATTGAACACTTTTAATGGTCACTATCCTGAGTCCTGATGTTCATTATCTCATCTAATAAAACCAACAAAAGAAAGAGGTCTAATCTTATTCTGTTTTACAAAGGAAGTTTTTTATCCTTCAAGTTAATGAAGTCTCAGAGCAAATGATTAGTGGAAGAAGTTGAATAACCTTGGGGAAATCTGCTTCAGTAATATACAACCTTGTAGTCCAAATTTTCATTATTGTTGTATTCAGAAAGTTGTCATTTTTTATTGAATATGCTTAACTTGTTATATCAAATTAATTGTGAATTAGTAATATATAATATTTTTACAATAAGTAAAAGAGCATGGATTTATCTATAATTTCTGAAACGAATGAATTAATTTTTCCTCTTCTTGAAACTCCCTATCTTTATGATAAGTGCATTTATAGAGGATTTATGTTTCCTTGCAAAATATGTAGGATGTGAGTCACTTTCAAACACGTCAACAGCATTTTACAAAAGTTAGATCCTGTGTATATTTTATTTTACAAGTTAACGTATTCTCAGATCTAGGACATGATTTAAAAGATGATGTAGCTATGTCCCTGCACACCAAACCTCCTGAGTCACTACTGTCATCATCCGGTGGGAAAGAGTGGAAGACTTTAGCTGTCAGCTGAAAATAACCTTATTCTTTTTCTTCATCACCTCTCAACTTGTTCTGTAGAAGTTATTGCTCTTTGCAGCTGCATGAAATAGCAGGCAGGTTCTGTTACTTTGTTGATAACTTGGACCACTGATCCAAAAACAAAACAAAACACTAATAATTAAGGCAAAACCACACACCAAGATACACTGAGGTTCTATCTTCTACACTCAAATGCTTCTTTTTAAGGATTTTTTTTTCATGTGGACCATTTTAAAGTCTTTATTGAATTTGTTATAAAGCAATATTGTTTCTGCTTTATGTTTTGTTTTTTTGGCCACAAGGCATGTGGAATCTTAGCTCCCTGACCAGGGATCAAACCTGCACCCCCTGCATTGGAAGGTGAAGCCTTAACCACTAGACCACCAGGGAAGTCCCAAATACTTCTGATCTGAATGACTTGGTGAAAGAAGAACTGATTGTGAGAAACTTTATAATGAAAAATAGTATTTACTATACTTACAGTGTTTGCTAGGCCCTGTGACCAATGATTAAAGTAAAAGGCTGAAAGGATGTGCTCTTTCATAATAAGAGTTTAAAGAAGAGTGATTTTCAGCTTAAAATGTATTTTGCTATTTTGAGACTGTAACTTTAAAATTACAATGTACATAATAATACCATGAAAATATCTTGTTAAAAGCACATGTAGGGCTTCCCTGGTGGTGCAGTGGTTGAGAATCTGCCTGCTAATGCAGGGGACACGGGTTCGAGCCCTGGTCTGGGAAGATCCCACATGCCACAGAGCAGCTGGGCCCGTGAGCCACAACTACTGAGCCTGCGCGTCTGGAGCCTGTGCCCCACAACGGGAGGGGCCGCGATAGTGAAAGGCCCACGCACCGCGATGAAGAGCGGTCCCCGCACCGCGATGAAGAGTGGCCCCCACTTGCCGCAACTAGAGAAAGCCCTCGCACGAACCGAAGACCCAACACAGTCAAAAATTAAAAAAAATTAAAAAAAATAAATATATTTAAAAAAAAAAATAAAAAAGCACATGTAGAAGGAGGAGCTTCAAGACGGTGGAAGAGGAAGACATGGAGATCATCTTTCTCCCCACAAATACATCAGAAAAACATCTACAAGTGGAACAACTCATACAGAACACCTACTGAACGCTGGCGGAAGACCTCAGACCTCCCAAAAGGCAAGAAACTCCCCATGTACCTGGGTACAGCAAAAGAAAAAAGAAAAAACAGAGACAAAAGAATAGGGATGGGACCTGCACCAGTGGGAGGGAGCTTGGCAGGATGAAAGGTTTCCACACACTAGGAAGCCCCTTCATGGGCGGAGACTGTGGGTGGTGGAGGGGGGAAGCTTCGGAGCCACGGAGGAGAGTGCAGCCACAGGGGTGCAGAGGGCAAAGCAGAGAGATTCCCACACAGAGGATCGGTGCCGACCAGCACTGACCAGCCTGAGAGGCTTGTCTGCTCACCCGCAGGGACGGGTCGGGGCTGGGAGCTGAGGATAGGGATTCAGTGGGATCGCAGGGAGAGGACTGGGATTGGCGGCGTGAACACAGCCTGAAGGGGATAGTGCACCACAGCTAGCTGGGAGGGAGTCTGGGAAAAAGTCTGGAATTGCCTAAGAGGCAAGAGACCATTGTTTCAGGGTGCGCAAGGAGAGGGGATTCAGAGCGCAGCCTAAACAAGCTCCAGAGACGGGCGTGAGCTGCGGCTATCAGCGCGGACCACAGAGACGGGCATGAGATGCTAAGGCTGCTGCTGCTGCCACCAAGAAGCCTGTGTGCGAGCACAGGTCACTCTCCACACCTCCCCTCCCAGGAGCCTGTGCAGCCCGTCATGGCCAGGCTCCTGTGATCCAGGGACAACTTCCCCGGGAGAACGCACGGCGCGCCTCAGGCTGGTGCAACATAATGCCGGCCTCTGCCACCGCAGGCTTGCCCCTCATCCGTACCCCTCCCTCCCCCCGGCCTGGGTGAGCCAGAGCCCCTGAAGCAGCTGCTCCTTTAACCCCGTCCTGTGTGAGTGAAGAACAGATGCCCTCAGGCGACCTACATGCAGAGGTGGGGCCAAATCCAAAGCTGACACCGGGAGCTGTGTGAACAAAGAAGAGAAAGGGAAATCTCTCCCAGCAGCCTCAGAAGCAGCAGATTAAAGCTCCACAGTCAACTTGATGTACCTGCATCTGTGGAATACCTGAATAGGCAACGAATCATCCCAAATTGAGGAGGTGGACTTTGGGAACAATTATATATATATATATATATTTCCCTTTTTGTCTTTCTGTGAGTGTGTATGTGTATGCTTCTGTGTGGGATTTTCTCTGTATAGCTTTGCTTTTACCATTTGTCCTAAGGTTCTGTCTTCCCATTTCTTTTTTTTTTTTCTTTCTTAGTATAGTTTTTAACACTTCTTATCATTGGTGGATTTGTTTTTTGGTTTGGTTGCTCTCTTCTTTGTTTCTATCTCTTTCTTTCTTTATTATTTTAAATTTTTTTAATAATTATTTTTTATTTTAATAACTTTATTTTAATTTATTTTATTTTATCTTCTTTCTTTCTTTCTCCCTTTTATTGTGAGCCATGTGGATGTCAGGATCTGGGTGCTCCAGCCAGACATCAGGGCTGTGCCTCTGAGGTGGGAGAGCCAAGTTCAAGACACTGGTCCACAAGAGACCTCCCAGCTCTACGTAATATCAAATAGCAAAAATCTCCCAGAGATCTCCATATCAACACCAAGACCCAGCTCCACTCAATGACCAGCAAGCTACACTGCTGGACACTCTATGCCAAACAACTAGCAAGACAGGAACACAACCACACACATTAGCAGAGAGGCTGCCGAAAATCATAATAAGGCCACAGACACGCCAAAACACACCACCAGACATGGACCTGCCCACCAGAAAGACAAGATCCAGCCTCATCCACCAGAACACAGGCTCTAGTCCCCTCCACCAGGAAGCCTACCCAACCCACTGAACCAACCTTAGCTACTGGGAACAGACACCAAAAACAATGAGAACTATGAACCTGCAGCCTGTGAAAAGGAGACCGCAAACACCGTAAGTTAGGCAAAATGAGAAGACAGAGAAACACACAGCAGATGAAGGAGCAAGGCAAAAACCCACCAGACCTAACAAATGAAGAGGAAAAGGCAGTCTACCTGAAAAAGAATTCAGAATAATGATAGTAAAGATGATCCAAAATCTTGGAAATAGAATGGAGAAAATACAAGAAACGTGTAACAAGGACCTAGAAAAACTGAATAGCAAACAAACAGTGATGAACAACACAATAAATGAAATTTAAAATTCTCTAGAAGGGATCAATAACAGAATAACTGAGGCAAAAGAATGGATAACAGACCTGGAAGGTAAAATAATGGAAATAACTACTGCAGAGCAGAATAAAGAAAAAAGAATGAAAAGAATTGAAGACAGTCGCAGAGACCTCTGGGACAACATTAAACACACCAACATTCGAATTATAGGGGTCTCAGAAGAAGAAGAGAAAAAAAAAAAGGACTGAATAATTATGTGAAGAGATTATGGTTGAAAACAACAGAATACACATTCTTCTCAAGTGCTCATGGAACATTCTCCAGGATAGATCATATCTTGGGTCACAAATCAAGCCTTGGTAAATTTAAGAAAATTGAAATTGTGTCAAGTATCTTTTTCAACCACAACACTATGACACTAGATATCAAATACAGGAAAGATAACTCTAAAAAACGCAAACACATGGAGGCTAAACAATACAGTACGTAATAACAAAGAGATCACTGAAGAAATCAAAGAGGAAATCAAAAAATACCTAGAAACAAATGAAAATGAAAACACGATGACCCAAAACCTATGGGATGCAGCAAAAGCAGTTCTAAGAGGGAAGGTTACAGCTATACAAGCCTACCTTAAGAAATAAGAAACATCTAAAATAAACAATGTAACCTTACACCTAAAGCAATTGGAGAGAGAAGAACAACAACAACAAAAAAAAAAACAAGTTAGCAGAAGGAAAGAAATCAGAAAGATCAGATCAGAAATAAATGAAAAAGAAATGAAGGAAACGAGAGCAAAGATTAATAAAACTAAAAGCTGGTTCTTAGAGAAGATAAACAAAATTGATAAACCATTAGCCAGACTCATCGAAAAACAAAGGGAGAAGACTAAAATCAATAGAATTAGAAATGAAAAAGAAGAAGTAACAACTAACAATGCAGAAATACAAAGGATCATGAGAGATTACTACAAGCAAATATATACCAATAAAATGGATAACCTGGAAGAAATGGACAAATTCTTAGAAATGCAACCTTCCGAGACTGAACCAGGAAGAAATAGAAAATATGAACAGACAAATCACAAGCACTGAAATTGAAACTATGATTAGAAATCTTCCAATGAACGAAAAGCCAGGACCAGATGGCCTCACAGGCGAATTCTATCAAATATTTAGAGAAGAGCTAACACCTATCCTTCTCAAACTCTTGCAAAATATAGCAAAGAGAGGAACACTCCCAAACTCATTCTACGAGGCCACTATCACCCTGATACCAAAACCAGACAAATATGTCACAAAGAAAGAAAACTACATGCCAATAACACTGATGAACAGAGATGCAAAAATTCTCAACAAAATGCTACCAAACAGAATCCAACAGCACAATAAAGGGATCATACACCATGATCAAGTTGGATTTATCCCAGGAATTCAAGGATTCTTCAATATACACAAATCAATCAACATGAAACACCACGTTAACAAATTGAAGGAGAAAAAAATATGATCATCTCAATAGATGCAGAGAAAGCTTTTGACAAAATTCAACACCCATTTATGATAAAAACCTTCAAGAAATAGGCCTAGAGGGAACTTTCCTCAACATAATTAAGGCCATATAAAACAAACTCACAGCCAACATCGTCCTCAATGGTGAAAAACCAAAACCATTTCCACTAAAATCAGGAACAAGACAAAGCTGCCCACTCTCACCATTATTATTTAACATAGTTTTGGAAGTTTTAGCCATAGCAATCATAGAAGAAAAATAAATAAAACTAATCCAAATTGGAAAAGAAGAAGTAAAGCTGTCACTGTTTGCAGATGACATGATACTATACATAGAGAATCCTAAAGATGCTACCAGAAAACTACTAGAGCTAATCAATGAATTTGGTAAAGTAGCAGGAAACAAAATTAATGCACAGAAATCTCTTGCATTCCTATAACCTAATGATGAAATATCTGAAAATGAAATTAAGAAAACACTCCCATTTACCATTGCAACAAAAAGAATAAAATATCCAGGAATAAACCTTCCTAAGGAGAAAAAAGAGCTGTATGCAGAAAACTGTAAGACACTGATGAAAGAAATTAAAGATGATACAAACAGATGGAGAGATATACCATGTTCTTGGATTGGAAGAATCAACATTGTGAAAATGACTACACTATGTAAAGCAATCTACAGTTTCAATGCAATCCCAATCAAACTACCAATGGTATTTTTCACAGAACTAGAAAACAAAATTTCACAATTTGTATGGAAACACAAAAGACCCCGAATAGCCAAAGAAATGTTGAGAAAGAAAAACGGAGCTGGAGGAATCAGGTTCCCTGACTTCAGACAATACTACAAAGCTACAGTATTCAAGACAGTATGGTACTAGCACAAAAACAGAAATGTATATCAATGGAACAGGATAGAAAGCCCAGAGATAAACCCACGCACTTATGGTCACCTTATCTTTGATAAAGGAGGCTAGAATACATAGTGGAGAAAAGACAGCCTCTTCAATAAGTGGTGTTGGGAAAACTGGACAGCTGCATGTAAAAGAATGAAAGTAGAAAACTCCCTAACACCATATACAAAAATAAACTCAAAATGGATTAAAGATCTAAATGTAAGACCAGACATTATCAAACTCTTAGAGGAAAACATAGGCAGAACACTCTATGACATAAATCACAGCAAGATCCTTTTTGACTCACCTCCTAGAGAAATGGAAATAAAAACCAAAATAAACAAATGGGACCTAATGAAACTTAAAAGCTTTTGCACAGCAAAGGGAACCATAAACAAAGTGAAAAGACGACCCTCAGAATGGGAGAAAATATTTACAAATGAAGCAACTGACAAAGGATTAATCTCCAAAATTTACAAGTGGCTCATGCAGCTCAATATCAAAAAAACAAACAACCCAATCCAAAAATGGGCAGAAGACCTAAATAGACATTTCTCCAAAGAAGATATACAGATTGCCAGCAAACACATGAAAAAATGCTCAACATCATTAATCATTAGAGAAATGCAAATCAAAACTACGATGAGATATCTCACACTGGTCAGAATGGCCATCATCAAAAAATCTACAAACAAGAAATGCTGGAGAGGGTGTGGAGAAAAGGGAACCCTCTTGCACTGTTAGTGCAAATGTAAATTGATACAGCCACTATGGAGAACAGTATGGATGTTCCTTAAAAAACTAAAAATAAAACTACCATATGACCCAGCAATCCCACTACTGGACCTATACCCTGAGAAAACCATAATTCAAAAAGAGTCATGTACCAAAATGTTCATTGCAGCTCTACTTACAATAGCCAGGACATGGAAGCAACCTAAGTGTCCATCAACAGATGAATGGATGAAGAAGATGTGGCACATATATACAATGGAATATTACTCAGCCATAAAAAGAAATGAAATTGAGTTATTTGTAGTGAGGTGGATGGACCTAGAGTCTGTCATACAGTGTGAAGTAATTTAGAAAGAGAAAAACAATACCATACGCTAACACATATATATGGAAACAAAAACAAAAACAAATTCTGAAGTACCTAAGGGCAAGACAGGAATAAAGACACAGACCTACTAGAGAATGGAGTTAAGGATACAAGTAGGGGGAATGGTAAACTAGGACAAAGTGAGAGAGTGGCATGGACATATATACACTAACAAATGTAAAATAGATAGCGGGAAGCATCCACATAGCACAGGGAGATCAACTAGGTGCTTTGTGACCACCTAGAGGGGTAGGATAGGGAGAGTGGGAGGGAGGGAGACGCAAGAGGGAAGAGATATGGGGACATATGTGTAACTGATTCACTTTGTTATAAAGCAGAAACACACCATTGTAGAGCAATTATACTGCAATAAAGATGTTAAAAAAAAAAAAGCACGTGTAACAGATGATTAAAATGGGGTTCTTTTTGTCTGGATTTTGTCACCCGAAAGGCTGACTTAATATTGTGTAAACATAGCATATCATGCAGCCTACAGTGAGATGAGGAAACAGGTTAGCAGGGACCATCTTATCCTGTAAGGCGAGGCTCTGTGAGACAGAGTTGCCAAAAACTATGTGAAGGACTCATTTAGAGAGCACAGTCAGTCTCACTTAAGGAAAAGCAAAGAATCTTGTCCTATCCTTAGACTAAGTGAGGGTGCTCCATGGGGACCACTCACAGGTTTGCCCCCTCAAGTGTGGTTAAATGAGCTGTACCCATCTGACAGGTCTAATGGTGAGGCTGGGTGGGTGTTGACTGGGTAGAGTAGAGATGGGGCTGCATTTGGAACCAGCTGTATTTCCACTGATGTTGGCGCAAAGACATGAAGGGTCATCTCAAAAGGAAAATGATCCCGAAAGAAGAGAGGACAACTGGAAACACAGAGGTCGAGGTTGACACCTCAAGTAGCCAGATGCTAGAAACGTACTGCCCACGTGAAAGAAATCCCATCAGAGGTGACCACTTCAGGTCCTGGTTACCCTGCAAAAGAACCCATGAAAGAGAGTGTTATGCCGGGCAGCGGAGAAGACACTGAACCACGTGACGGTGGTTGGATTCAGGCTGGTGTGCACCTCGACTTTCGGGAGCTTGAAGCTTATATAATTTTGGAAACCCTCTTGAAGGAAGAGGCTACAGAATCCCTAATATCAAATTAGGTATAAAATAAATATTTGCTTACAATGAGTAAAAAATTCACGATAAATTACAGTTCTCCAAGCTGGTTCTCATTTTAACCACCTGCTAACTGTTTTTAACAAGATTCCCCAAGGATGTTTCAATGAGCTAATATTTTTAAATTGCTTATTCAGAATAACAAAATACAACTTCAACTGAAAAATTACTTTAAACAACTT
The DNA here is from genome assembly GCF_028023285.1 of Balaenoptera ricei. Taxonomy (NCBI): domain Eukaryota; kingdom Metazoa; phylum Chordata; class Mammalia; order Artiodactyla; family Balaenopteridae; genus Balaenoptera; species Balaenoptera ricei. The sequence goes on along the minus strand of NC_082650.1, from coordinate 91,523,361 downwards.
ACTGTGATAGACCGCAGCATTTCACTGTTTTCCTTTTGTCATCTGTCATAAAGCCTAGCAAGTAGGTAGTTCATAAGCAGTAATAATTATTATGAAGGTTCTCTAATAAAATTGTTTTTCTTGAAAAGTTCAAGTTGGAAGCATTAGAGTATAGAAATTATCCATACCTGTTAGTGTGTTTTTTCAGTGGCCTGAAAGTTCCAAACACTACCTCTGAAAAGAGAGGCCTTGCTTAATTTTCTAATTTGATAAATAATATATTGTGATATATTGTAAAATTGTATTATTTATTTTAAATATAGTGTCTTAAAAGTGCAAAAGAAACATTATTTAAATGAATAATTAAAATTTATTTTGAAAGACCTATTTGAAAGAAGGCACAAAGTGAAAGTAAATTAAAATGTAACACAACTGAATAGATTGGTGAATCTACATTTTTGAAATTTCTAAATGTAAATTATTCATTCAAAAGTATATAATTTACATAAATGTTTCCATTAATTTTCCTTTGTATATGATTTTCTCTAGATTATTATTTAAGGAAATTCTACTCACTTAGTTCAGATCTGAAAAAACAATGTAAACATTTTATGCACTGGGATTAATCTTTGATCCCACTAGGATAACTTTAAGATAGCATTTTAAATTCTTATAAAATATCTTCTATGGGCTTTAAATTCAAAACATACATATTCTTCATATTGTTTCTTGTTTTTTTTCCTTTTTTTTTTTTTTGACTTTCACATTTCCTTTTATTGTTTTAAACTTATTGTTTTGACATGATTACAGACCCAGATGCAGTTATAAGAAATGATACAGAGATCCCAAGTATGCTTTAACCAGTTACCAATGGTAACGCCTTATACAGTATAGTACAATTATCACAACCAGAATATTGACATTAATACTGACAAGAAACAGAACATTTCCATTACCACAGGAATCCCTTATTTTGCACTTTATAACCACAATCACTTCCTTCCTGCCCCACTTCCTCTTTACCTCTGGCAGGCACTAATACATCCTTCATTTCTATGACTGTGTCATTTCAAGAACCATGCATAAACAGAATCATACAATTTGTAACCTTTTGTAATTATTTTTTTTCAGTCAACGTAAATCTATGGAGATAAATCCAGGCTGTGGTCTGTGTCAATAGTGCATTCCTTTTTATTGCTGAGTACTATTCCATGGTATGGATGTATTACAGTTTCTTTGTATTTCTTTTTTTCCTCTCGTTTATTGAAGTATAGTTCATGTACAATATTATATAATTTACAGGCATACATTACAGTGATTCATAATTTTTAAAGATTATCCTCCATTTATGGTTATTATAAAATATTGGTTATATTCCCTGTGCTGTACAGTGTATCCTTGTAGTTTATTTTATACATAATAGTTTATACCTCTCAATCCCTTACCCCTATTTTGCCCCACCCTTATTCCTCTCCCCAATGGTAACCACTAGTTTGGTCTCTAAATCTGTGAATCTGTTTCTTTTTTGCTATATTCAATAGTTAGCTATATTTTTTAGAGTCAACATATAGTGATATCATACAGTATTCATCTTCACAGTTTCTTAAACCATTACCCACTCAAGGTTAACCCACTGAAGGACATTTAGGTTGTTTACCAAGTTTGACTGTTACAAATAAAGCTGCTATAAACATTTTTGTTACAGGTGTGTGTGTATTTTTCCATCTATTTGAAATAAACTCACAGGAGAGCAATTGCTTGGTTGTATGCTTAGTGTTTTAAAATACTACCAAACTGTTTTCCAGAATGGCAAAACACACACAGAGCAATGTCTGAGTGGTCCAATTTCTCTGCATTGTCTCCAATATTTGGTGTTTTCAGTGTTTTTCATTTAAGCCAATCTAATAGATATGCAGTGATATCTCACATAATTTTGTCCTACTGACTAGTAATGTTAAGCATCTTTTCATGTGCTATTTGCCACCTGTCCATCCTTTATGGTGAAATGTCTCTTCCTGTTTTTGCCCATTTTCTAATTGCAATTTTTGGTTGTTTACTGTTTTTGACAGTCTTTTTGTCTATTCTGTGGTTTGAACATATTTTCTACCAGTCTGTAGCTTGTTTTTTCATCCTATTAATCGTACCATCACAGAGCAAACATTTTTGGCTGCTTTTTAAAATGTTTGACAAAGTCTAATTTATCAATTTTTCCTTTTATAGATTCTGCTTTTGGTGGCAAGGCTAAGAAGTATTTGCCTAGATTTAGATACCAAAGATTTACTCTAGTGTATTTTCTAAGAGTTTTAGAACTTTACATTTAACACTTAATCATAAGCACTTTGAATTAATTTTTACATGACTGTTGAATTTTGACAAATGCTTTTTTATATATCAGTTGATAAAATTATGTGACTTTTCTTCTTGAGCCTGTTGATAGTATGTATTGCATTTACTAATTTGTAAATAATGAACTATACTTGCATCTCTTGGAGTAAACTTGGTCACGGTACATAATTATTTTATGTATTGCTAAATTTCATTTGCTAAGATTTTGTCAAAGACCTTTGCATTTATATTCATGAGAAATACAGATCTGTATTGCTCTTTGTTTATACTTTGCTTGTCTGGTTTTGGTATCAGGTGATACTATCTTCATAAAATAGACTGGGAGTGTTACCTCCTCTTCTATTTCCTGGAAAAGAAAGATTGTGTAGAATTCTTCATTCAATGATTGGTGGAATTGTCCTATGAAACTATCTGTGATTGGAAATTTCTATTTTGGGAAACTTTCAATTACAAATTTAAAATGTAGAGATTGCTGCAAACAGTGCATGAAGATGTCTTTGTTACTGTATCCTGAGGGTATTTATTATGATCATATTTTCTTTTTTACATTAATTGTTTTATTGTAAAAAATAAGTATCTCCTTAGTTTTATTATCACACGTTTCATTATTAATGAGCTTGGATATTTTATATGTTTGTTAGTCATTCATATTCATTATTCTCTGCCAGTTTTCTATAAATTTCCTTTATCCATTTTATTGAGGTAATGGTAAATATTACCTAATTGATTTATATATACCAAAAATTGTGATATTTGGTTTTATCTATAGAAACCATTTATCAATTTTTCCATGTGCCTTTTAATTTATATTAACGCTTTCTGACATAAGGAAATACTTTTACTATTATTGTAGTTGTCTATGTTTTTTAATCTACTTTTAAAAAAATGCTTTTATTTTTAAAAAGAGTATTAATTCCTGATATGTAAAACAATATGGAAATAACTCAAAAACATTATGTTGACTGAAAAAAGCCAGGCACAAAAGAGTATAAAGAGTCCATTTATATGAAATTCTAGAAAAGGGAAACTAATGCAAAGTAACAGAAAAACCAATGGCTACTTGGATCTCAGGTAGGGGGTGGGAAAGGTTGACTGTAAATGTGATGAGGGATATTTGTGTGTGTGTTGTGTAAATTGATTATAAGTGCTCATTACACAGATGTGTAGATTTGACAAACTGATCCATCTTTGAGCATTTTGTTGCATGCCAATTATGCCTTATAAAACTATTTTTTATTTTTTTAATTTATTGTTTATAATTTATTTGACTTTATTCTACTTAAGTTTCGTTAATGTCCTTAATGCTAAATGTGAAAAACAGTCTCGCTACCATTTTATTCTTTAGGCAAAATTGCTTTTCACACATTTAAATGGTCCTTTCACTAACAAGGAAACACTTATAAATTGTAAAACATTGTTGTCTGCTAAGTTTTACCTCTACCTTCACAGTAGTAAGAACCCAGCCCCACGTGAGTTAATGTTCTAAATGTGTTTATTTTTCCACTCAAAATTTCTGGAGACTGTAAGATCTTTCAGTCTTTCAAACTCCCATGCTTTGAAATTATCACATTTGCCGAAAGCCTTCCAATTTTGTTTGAATTGAGTATAAACATTTCAGTTCAGAGAAACTCTGTACCTTTTCACAATTCTACATTTTTTCAAAACTCTTCCCATGCTACAAGTAGCAAGACATAGATGGTTTACTAGATCATTCTCTACATTAGCATAATGAATAATATGGTACAAAGTAAAATACTGTTGCAAAGAAAACCTGCAACAATAGAGTTTCCTAACAGGTAACAATTTTTTTTTTTTTTAAATCAAAGATAAAATATTCTTCTTTCCAGTAACTAGAGGCTACACTGACCTTTCCAGTCACTCTAGGAGAAATTGAACCATTAATACATGTTCAGCCACAAGCATCCTTGGATAAGTTATATCTTACTGTCCTCCCATTTCTTCTCATATAGTCTAGACATCACAATATGACTTAGACCTCAAGCTCCCTGACAGTGTAGCTCCTAAAAGTACAGAGAAAACAGCAGAAAACATCTTTCCCCACATTCTCTATTACTTCCTGGACACACATTACTCAATGCCTGCTAACCCACAAAGGAAAGAAAATATGCAATCTGGAATAGGTCTTCAGGTGTTGTCTCCTTTGTCTTCCATCTTCAATGTGCTGCACTATCTGGCATCAGGCCCAGAAAATCGAGATTTACTTCCCTTTCTTTGACGCTCTCTATTTCTTCTTGGTAGGGATACTCATCAGTAAGCAAATATTCTTTGGCTCAATTTAGCTCCCAGGGACCTAGACTGAAGCCCTCCATGACACAAGCTTTCTCCCCAGTGTGTTTGTATTAACGTGTTCCTTCCTCTCACCAATACTCCTTCAGAAAAATGCTCCCTCCCTAGTAGTGTTTTCAATGGACAGAAATTAACGCTTATCAATCTTCAGTGTTTAGATACTTTCTGTTAGTCCGTTAGCTCACTAGTTTCACTTGTTTGTTCAATAAATATTTACTGAGCTTCTACCTGGCCCTCTTATAGGTCAATAAACAATGCAGAACTCTTGCTTTCATGGAAGGGCCAACCTAGTGGATCCTGCAAATGTCCTTGTGAGATGGCTTCAGACAGGCAGCATGCTGGGATGTAAGAAAGAAGGAGCACAAAGAACCACACTAGCCCATGCAGGTTTCCTGCTCTCAAAGCTCTCTTTATTACCCTCTGGGTCCATTTCTCTCAGAGACAGGCTGTGTCCTTTGCTTCTTATATCCCCAGAAACATTGGGTTTAACTGCAGGTGTCGTGGGGATACATTTAAGAAATGTAGAGAAAGACCATATAAGGGAAATGACTCACTTGGTAGAAATCCAAGTCAGTAGTGTAACTGGAATGGTCTACATTATTAGCTTGGAGTACAAACACAATCACCTCACTTTTACTTATTCAGTTTATTGCTTGAGCACCCACCTTCCCTCAGGAACCCCCTTATTTCCCAAGGCCTGCCCCAACCCCCATACTTGGGCAGGAACTCTAGGGAAGAGAGAGTAAAGCAGGAAGTGTGACCAGTCCACAAATGCCGTAACTTGAGTATCTGCCACATGAAGTTACAGGTGGTCGGTCCTGCACATTCTGATGGCCGAAAATATGTTCATGGTTGCTATGATACTCCTATTGATTCAGCTCTTTTCTTCCCATCACCCGAGCAGCGTCCCCCTGAGCTCTGAGGACACTATTCTTTTAGATCACACACACATGCTCAGCCATTTCCCCTAATGCTTAGCACAGTGTCAGGTGGGCCACGTTGGAGAAGAACCCAGCCACAGCCTCCTGAGGTGCTGGAATAAGTCTTCCCCATGGAGCTTGATCCACTCCCCCTACATGGGACCACCTCAGCACATCCCAATAAGGGATCTCCCAGTTTCACATAAAGGGGAAAGACAAATGTTCCTAAACAACAAACACACACCCATTTTACATACCTACACCTAAACCTACACACAAACTTTCACTGGCAAGGATTGCCTGTTTGCCTTAAATTTTCATAACTTAGAGGGTCTTTTAAGTCCCTCTCTACAATGAAGCAGTATCTTCCAAGGGAGTGTTCTTGGCTATACAATAGAAGTGGCACCTCATTCCAATATTAATTTTTCATAAAGAAAAGTCTGCTCCTCAAGAGTATGGTTATTGAGTGAGGCCAAGCAATCATTATTCAGGGCTTGAATGTTCATGGGGAGGAGAGTTAATTAGCTATTTGACTCTCCCCCAGCATCTGGTAGTTTTACCCAGCACTAGAATTTTTCTTTGTATTTGTAACACATGCAACTGCAAAGGATTAATATCCAAAATATCCAAGGACGCCAATGGTCAAGAAAGGATCAGTGTCGTAGAAAAATGGGCATTTCACACAAAGGAAACATAAATGGCTAATAAGCCTTATTAGGAACCTTGGAAATTCACGTGAAAAAACGATGACATCTATTTCACAACTACCAAGTGGGTAAAAAATAGAAATTGGACAAAAGCAAGTGCTGATGTGGAGGAATGGGCATGCTGGTAGGAGAGGGAGTCGCCTCAACTCCTTGGGAAGACAGTGGGGCTCACCGGCCACTGACCTGTTCAAACAGGCCGTGTGTTCGGCGGGTCTGAGTCGTGAAGTGTTCATCCAATCGGCGTCTCCAGCAGGGGACGAGCAAGGTCTTTCCAGGACGGGCGTGGGCGAGCAGCCCATTGCCCTGAAGGAGGCCCGATGCCTCGAACACCAAGGAATCTCAAAAACCTTCCCAGCCCCCATGCATCAGGGGTGTGAGCTCGGGGAGAAGCTAGTGCTTCCCCAGCTGAAACGGGTACGGTGGGCAGTCTCACGTTGGCCCCAGCGAGCCTGCCGTTGGCAGTCACGGCCCCAGTGGCCCCTGGCAGTCCGAGTGGCGCCAACCTGTGTAATGACACAGGTGACTTTGGAGGCGCTGGGACTTCCTCCTGGCTCTCTTGGACCACGTGCTGTGGGGTCCCAGCTGCCATGTTGTAAGGACACTCGAGTTGTCCCGTGGGGTGGAGAGGCCCCGTGATGAGGCGCTGTCACCTCCGACCACACCAGCCTTGACCGGCCAGGCAGAGCGAGCGCGCTCTCCGGCCCCAGGCCAGCCTTGGACAAATCTTCCTGCAGCCGTAGGAACCATCCAGTGAAGCTGCTCCCTGACCCTCAGAAACAGTGTGAGATCATAAATATTCACTGTTTTTAGCATCTGTGTTTTGGAGTGATTTGCTATGTAGTTATAGATCATTGAGAAACCTTGTCAAACACAGATTCTCTAACAATCCGCTGCCCGAGGCCTAGGATTCGGCACTCTAACAAGATCCGGGTGATGCCAGCGGGCAGGTGTGTGGTCCACGATGAGGAGGATTAGACTCTGACCCCACTACAATGAGAGGCGTCGCACGAAACAGTGCAGCGTCAGCAGACCCAGCACCGCAGGAGTGGACGCAGCAGCCAGACTGCGAGGACAGCCCAGCACAGCAGCGGTGAACGACCTGAGCGCCAAGCCTGACGGGGGGAAGGACACATGGTGGACTCTGGAAGATTCTGTGGGTCTGGGGCCTCCCGCTGAGTTCTGGTTCCGTTTAATTCAGTTTGTTCCCCGCACTCCAGAAGGTTCTGTGAGTTCTGGTTCCGTTTAATTCTGAGTTTGCTCTGTCGACTCCGGACAAGTTAATTTTTAAATGGTGAAAACATAATCTTTAAGTAGCTAGAAGTCATATAAATAGAACAGGCATTCTAATTGTTTAAATGTGATTTCACTCTTTAATCATGGGACTTCATTTGATTTAAGGTTAGGATTAAGATATCATTTCTCTCTTTCTCCAAATAGTTCAATTTCTAATCAATGCTTATTGAAAAATCAATGAAGTTATGATGGATATTGGTTTTTAAAATGTAGACTATTATAAGTTACATTGATAAATGCCGAGTTGAATGTCTATGGATTCTCTGACATGGAATGAAAGATTTAGTGTACAAAAGTTATTTTTTGGAAGAGGGGGTAGTGAGTGGTGGTTGAATGTCTTTCTTTAGATTCTTAAGCAAACAGAATTTAAAAAAAGATTAATGACGGCATCTATAAGTGATATAATGATAATTGATAGGTACTATATTTCATCAATGGCATATAATGCTTTGTGGGCGCTGTTCTCCTGGAGAATTTGTGTCATAAAAGCCACTGTGTCTATACGTACAGTACATACAAACATTAATAAACATCCGCATATTGTTTGAAAATATATCCTTCGACAAAATATAGGATAAGAATTAAAATTAAATGGAAACTAGTTTAATGAAGATATGTTTTCTATCAGAGAGAATTCTGAATCCATATGGACATAAAAATAGCTTATTTGCATTTTGCAGATTAATCAACAAAACTGTCCTTTGAAAATATCAACAATCGTGAGGTTGATTTCATAGGGATTTCCCCACATACATCATTCTACCAGAGAGAATATCTTTTTATAAGCAGAACCTCATTGTTTAGAAACCTCTCAGCATTGATCATCATGTTAGAAGAAAATTATGTTCCTTAATAAATGAGAATCAATTTTAGAAATAAGTTAGGTCTTCCATTAAATATTTCTAAATCATTTTAATAAACAAATGTGTGTGAATATACAATTTTGCTTCTATAGGAGTTACTTTATGAAACTGATACTTTTTACTTAAAATTCATCACATACTATTCCCACATACAAGATATGTAGAAATATCCCTACAAAAAACTCTATATAAATCTTTGAGAGTATTTCATGTGTCTTTTTGATGAAAAATAAAGTGATATTCACAACTTCTAAGGTGCCAGTGAGAAAAGCTTGGTGGTTTAAATCTTTGTAATGCTTTTTATGAGGGGAGCAATTTCCTTCCTACTCTGCCCTTCTCTCTCCACCTTCCATCATAATTATCAACAATACGGTGAAGAATAGATGCTACATGAGTCACTCATCCTGAAATAGATTCTGTGAGAACCTGCCTAATGATTTTACTGTTCTGAGCTCTGTGTGATACTTCTCTTAATGACTAGGGAGGTATTTAGAGACTAATTTAGTTTCAAGAGTTTCTTTTATAAATATCTTAAACTTGCCATACTGATAAAATAATATATAGAGAATCTGAGATTAGGTATAATAGAGAAATATGTGTTTTTCTTCAAGATACACTTTTAAGAAAATTAACAACTTTCCTTATGATTATTTGATATGCTTTCAATATTTATTATATTAAGGAAAGCAGTAACATAGTGAAAATGCATTGGGCTTGAAGCGGGAGGACCTGGGCTTTAATCCTTCTTCTGCTATTTACATCACTGTGCTTTGTGGAAATATGTGTTAAAGGCTGTACATGAACATCTACACAATGGCAATAAGTCAGTAGGGCATTGAAAACTACACATGCTTTCAGGTCAAAAAGCATGACTTTGGAGGAAAGATGCAGCACTAGGTTGGGATCTAAATCCTCAAAATTCAGTTCTTCATCTACAAAAGTGAAAATAACAAGTGAATAACAAATGACAACAAACAACAAATAAGCAAATGCTCAATAAATTTTATGCTGGATTTTGTTTTTCTTCTACTTTCATCCTTTAAGAACTTTAAGTAATTAATATAAACTTTATTATTGTTTCTTTGGAAAAATACCATTACTTAAAAGGCACATATTTGCATCTTAAGGGAAAAAATTTTAAAGTTTTTGGTTGCTTTTAATATGGGATGTTGGATAATCCTGCTACCCACACTCTTTCATACTGACTGATGGTAGCATGAAAATGCATATTTGGATAAGATCTGGTATATTTCATGTAAGTTTCTGGTATACTTTATGTAAAGTTACATAGCTTATGTAAATCTAATAAATATTGGTTTAATACGCTCACTTGAAGGTAGCAGATTTTATGAGACAAAACAGATTATGATTCCATAAATTTTTCTAGAATTTAAAATACTTTTAACATTTAACGGCATTAGGGGAATTCACTGAGTCTTAACTAAAGTTTCTAAAATATAATGCTGTATATTTTATCCCTTAGTATTAACAACAAATATTTCTATTTCATAAGAAATATTTATTATATTTTAAGTGGTCTTTAATAAAATACTATATTGAGTTCTTTTTTAGGCCTTATGAATTTGGCTTTATATAATTTTCCCTCTAAAAATATTCAACAGTCTAATTTTTAATTCAGTAAAATAGCAATCTCTGATAGTTTTGCAGAATGTATGTATGAAACTTGTCAGAAATAGTCACCACATATTTAGATAAATTTGTCTTGGCTAAAACTCATTCTTGAATTTTATCTTTAATATTTTTCATATTGTTTTGGTTCTTTATTTTGTTAGCTAGTATCATCTTTTTCTCTCTTAGAACAACATTGGCTAGCACAATATTTTAAATAATACAAGTGTTTAAGAAATATTTATTGAAAGAATAAATAAGCAAATAATGAAATGATTAGAGAGGGGAATACATCTTCTTTAGAGCTGAGAAAAAATATTTTTCCTTTATCTGTCAACATAAAGTTTAAACCACTGGATAAAGTCAAACACTGCATGCTCAGATTCTCTCCCTCTCTGCCTGTCCCATGTTACTAAGGAAGACAAATGGAAAATGTGCTTTCCCTTTTTGCCTCGGTGCTATTTCTGACCATGAAAACTGTCACAGTGATCAATTAACATTGTGGATTTCTTTCTTCAGTGCAAGGGACAAGACTGCTATTTTTGAAATAAGTTGTTTCTTTCTGTTACAGGCACAATGAATGATTAAAGGTATCAGCACTGGAAATTATTAAACCTTTGTCTAAGAATATAGGCAATCTTAAAGTTGACTTACTATGATAAAAAAAAAAGTAGACATTTCACCTCATCTGTCTACTCAGAATGTACAGGGTATGATATGATGGTCATAATGAGAGGCAGAGGTTATTTTTTTTCTACTTTCAGTGGAAATTTATTTTATGGAACAGAGAAGCACATTATCCCAACTCTTAAAAAGTAAGAGGATGAATCTTGTGAAGGACTATAATCCCTTCAATCTTGTCTTATATGAAACTTCTAAATATGTCTATTTTTCTTTTTTTTTGTTTTGTTTTACAGCTGAAGGTAAAACAAAAATCACTGTCTTGCTAACACATTAATTCTCCTCTTCATAAAACAAATTTTGCATTGTTTTGACCTTTCTGGGAGAACATACAGAGCTGACCCTTTAACAAGTTGCAGGGGGCACCAACCACCCCCAACCTGCAGTTGAAAATCCAAATGTAAGTTCACAGTCAGCCCTTTGTGTCCCCAGTTCTGCATCCCAGGACTCAATCAACTGCAGATCATATAGTAATGTAGCAGGTATGTAGTGAAACAAGTCTGCAGAGAAGTGGACCAGTGGAGCACATGTTGTTCAAGGGTCAGTTGTATTCTTACTCAAAATCAAGAGCAATATCAAATTGTTATATGCAGTGAGCATATAATCTTGTTCTGTTATACATAAATTCATAATCCCAGATTTTTCTATGTATATTTAGGTGGACTCATACTTTTCTACAAAATGTCATCCTGGAAACATAACTAAGCTTGAATATGAGAGATTTGAACACCAGGTTTACTTTTTATTAATTTAAGACTTAGAATCCCAAATTGCTAAAATGTGATTTATTATATAAAATAATATAAAATGCACAAATTTCTTTAAACAAATTTTAGCAAGAGTATTATTTTCCCAAATGAAATATTGTCTAGATGCTCAATAGGTAAAACAGATAAAGTTGGTGGAAGTAGGAAGTGGGTGGTCAGGTGGGAAGTGAGGGTTAGCTTCCTCTGCTTTCCCCTGATATCCCTCTCCCATCTTTAGATCTAGAGACTTCTGAAAGATAATTTAAAAATCATTAGAAAACATATTCGGAGAACTATGTGTAAACTGTTGTTCTAAAATAGCATCTAACAGGTATGCGATAATTCAAAGGAGGGATTCCTTTTAGTCAAGTATTCATTGTCAGAGCTCCTGCTCTATAACTTATATTTTAATTTTCAAGGAAAAGTTTCAAGTCTAAGTTTATTTCTACTCTCCTTGAATTTGGACTGGGCTGTGATCTGCTTGACCAATAGAATATGGGAGAAGTGATGTCATGAGGTTTGGAAAGGTAGGCCTCAAGCCATCTGGAAGCTCCTATATTAACACTTTTAGATTATTTCCTTGTGGCCACAGCAACTTGAGAGAGCTTAGAATGAATGTCCACTTTCAGCTGAGCCAGATCCCTAGTTCACCCACCAACTAAGCACAGCAGCATGAGAGTCTAGGTAGGGTGGTGGCTTTCCTGTTGGCTTATGACTGAGGGGTTTCCTAAGACGTGGGCTGGACAGATGCACAGGGACCTTTTGGCTAGGGGACCCGTGTAACTATCAAGATTAGTCAATGTGACTAAGATCGTCAGCGTGTCTGCTTTTGTGGGTCCAGATACAGCAGTCAGTATACCCAAAGTATTATAATTTCTAGAGACATCAAGGTCTCAAAAGGTCTGTGAAACCAAACAGGTAATTATAGCTGATCATAATCATATGTCTGCACTTCTAGGTTTAACCAAACTGTCAGCATATCAATAGAATACATTTGTCAGCAAGAAACAGAAGCTTTGCCTAATAATGGCTTAAATAATGAGAACAATTTGTTCATAGAAACGTGAATCCAAAGTTAGGACAGACATCATACCAGTGGATCCAGCCACTAAAAAATATTCTAGAAGTCTGTGTTCTTGTCTCCAAACCACCACCCAGAATGTTACTTTATTCTGTGGTTGATTGCTTCCTGATCATAAAGTGGCTGCCAGGAGAAACTGGGGCTAAGACTTCCTCATTTATCAAAAGCGGGAATGAGTTATTTCTGGGGGAAAAAATGATTAGGAATTTTGTGAAATTCTCCAGGAACTGTTTTGTCTCATTCAGCCTAGTGGGTGTAACCTGCCCCAGGAAAACGGGTGGCTTTGCTCTGAGTGATAGGCAGGGTTCAGAGGGAGTTTGCCTGGAATTGTGGGGGGAGCCTGAACAGAACAGAATGTGGAGGCAGATGCCTGAGGAAGAGGAGGACAATGAATGCCAGGCAGTGAAACAACATTCATGGTAGTCTATTCATTCTGGCTCGCAGAAGTCTGCAGTGGTCAGTATTTCAAGTGTGTCAGTCTGTGTAGAATGGCCCGTCTGCCTAGCTCATCTTTAGGTCTAGATTGCTTTTTCTGAGACTGAATTTCTCTCACATATATTTTTTCCTTTTTATATTGAGGTATAATTGACATATACATTATATTATTATCAGGAGGACAACATAATGATTCAATATTTGTATATATTGTAAAATGATCACAGTAAGTTTAGGGAACATCCATCAACACACATAGTGCAATTTTTTCCTTGTGATGAGAGCTTTTAACATCTCTCTTAGCAACTTTCAAATATGCAATAAATTACTGTTACCATGAGGTATATTACATTCCCATGACATTTATTTAATAACTGGAAGTTTGTACCTTCTCATATATTGTTGAATGTGGATAATGTCTTATAAGTAGATTCTGAAGAGTGTTTAAAGGTAAAGATATTAAAGAAATATCTTAGAATCATTTTAGAACACAGGCTTTATAACCTAGCATTGGCCTTCGACACAGGGAACTCAGCCCTTTTAGTGGTCAACTCTCTTAACCCTCCTAACCCCAGTTCTGCATCCAGGTTTTGAAGGAGTGGTGAGTCGTCCCAGCCACAGATCCTGGATTAAACGTGCTCCTGCTTTTCCAGCACCAGCCATCTCATCCTATGCTTCAGTCATCTGAACACAGGGCTTCTCCCAAAGTGACCACCCCCTTCTTTCTAACCCCCACAATGACTCTGTTGCCTAAGGCCTAAGGATCCCAGATTCTGTGGTCTTCACAGCCATTCTCCCCAGCCACTCTGGGTTTGGATAGTGAAGGACATTATGAGGCATTATCACAGGCCTTGGAGTCAGATTAAATGGAACGAGTCATTGAGCCTCCACATACTGGCTCTCTCACCCTAGGAAACACACTTAATCTCTCTAAGCCTGCTTCCTCATCTGTAAAAAACGATGTAATGAGAGCACATAGTCATCATTTTTTATGTTTAAGTGAGTTCCTGCAAGTAAAGGCATATTAAGAACCATGCTTAGCACAGATCAATGGCTGGATACCTGCTAATTAGTATTGTGCCCACTATCTCTTCCCTTCTCTCTCTGTCTCTCACTCTTTCTCTCTCTCTCTCTCTGTCACACACACACACGCACACACACACACAAACACACAGTGTTACACGTACATAGAATGTTCAGATATGTCTTCCCAAGGTCCCAGACTTGCATTGTTTCTATGTCATCACTGGTTGCTATGTTTATTGATTGGATTCAGTAAGTGAAAACCCAACTCAGTTAAATCTGGGGAAATATAATAAAAACCATGACCAGCTGAGCCTCAGAGAAACATGGCTGAGCTCTTGATGTAGATAGATAACACCACAATTTGCTCAGTCAACTAGAATTTAAACCTCACAGTGGTTATTTACCACTCCCTCTTCTCTACAACCAATTAATTTCTAAATCCCACAGATTTTCATTCCAGAAACTCTTTCCCATCTGTCCCTACTCTTTGATTTCCAAGGCTATCATTCCACTGCTGCTCGGCATTAACTCCTTTCAATCTAGCTTATGGCCTCTGCTAATATTTGTGTGTGTTTTGTTTTGTTTTGTTTTGTTTTGTTTTGTTTTGTTTAATTCCAACACATTCTACAGATCATCAAAAATTTCATTGCCTCTTTTTATTTGACATAGACCTTATGTAGCTGGGATAATAAATGTTTTAGACAACTAAGGTCAGTTTGGCTTGCTGAATCATAGTAGTTCTTTTTTTTTCTTAATTGAGGTATAGTCAACCTACATCAACATTTTGGTTCCAGTTGCACAATACAGTGATTTGATATTTCTGTACATCACAAAATGATCACCATGACATGTCCAGTCACCATCTGTCACCATACAAAGATATTAGAGTATTATTGACTATGCTCCCCAAGCTGTACATTTCATCCCTGTGACTCATTTATTTTGTAACTGGAAGTTTGTACCTCTTAATCTCCCTCACCTATTTCCCTCCTCCTCCAACACACATCCCCTCTGGAAACCACCTGATTGTTCTCTGTAACTATGAGTCTGTTGTGTTTTGCTATGTTTGTTTATTTAATTTATTTTTCAGATTTCACATATAAGTGACATACAAGTATTTGTCTTCTCTGTATGATTTATTTCACTAAGTATAATACCTTCTACTTTCGTGCATGTTGTAATGGCAAGATTTCATTCTTTATAGTAGCTGAGTAGTATTCCATTGTGTATATATAACACATCTTTTTTTTTAATATCTTTATTGGAGTGTAATTGCTTTACAATGGTGTGTTAGTTTCTGCTTTATAACAAAGTGAATCAGTTATACATATACATATGTTCCATATCTCTTCCCTCTTGTGTCTCCATCCCTCCCATCTTTCCTATCGCACCCCTCTAGGTGGTCACAAACCACTGAGCTGATCTCCCTGTGCTATGCCGCTGCTTCCCACTAGCTATCTATTTTACGTTTGATAGTAACACATCTTCTTTATCTAATCATCTATTGACAGACACTTAGGTTGCTTCCATATCTTGGCTATTGTAAATAACACTGCAATGAATGGAGTGATGTTTATATTTTTCAAATTAATGTTTTTGTTTTCTTCAGAAAAATACCCAGAAGAGAAATTGCATATGGCACTTCTATTTTTAATTTTTTCAGGAACCTTCATACTGTTTTCCACAGTGGCTGCACAAATTTGCATTCCCACCACAAGTGAACCAGGGTTCTCTTTTTTTTCCACATCCTCACCAACACTTGTTATTTTTTGTCATTTCATAGCAGTCACTCTGACAAGTATGAAGTGATATCTCATTGCTGTTTGATTTGCAGTTCCTTGATGTTTAGGAATTTTGATCATATTTTCATGTGTCTGTTGACAATCTATATGTCTTCTATGGAAACATGTCTATTCAGTCCTTCCCTTTTTAAAATCAGGTTGCTTGTTTTTTTGATTTTGAGTTGTATATATTTTGGATATTAACCCCTGTTGGTCATATCTTCTGCAAATGTGTTCTCCCATTCAGTAGATTGCCTTTTCATATTTTTTTCTTTTGATGGTTTCATTTGCTGTGCAAAAGCATTTAAGTTTAATTAGGTCCATTTGTTAATTTTTGCTTTTATTTCTTTTACATTAGGAAACATACAAAAAAAAACATTACTACAACTTATGTCAAAGAATGTTCTGCCTATGTTCTCTTCTAGGAGTTTTATGGTTTCTGGTTTTAGGTCTTTAATCCATTTTGAGTTTATTTTTGTATATAGTGTGAGAAAGTGTTTTCTATACACTAAAAATGAACTATATCAGAAAGAGAAAGCAAGAAAATGATACCATTTAAATCACATGAAAAAGAATAAAATACACGTGAATAAACTTAACTAAGGAAGTGAAAGACGTATACTCTGAAAACGAATTAATATTGTTAAAATGTCTATATTACTCAAAGAAATCTGCAGATTTAATGGAATCCATACCAAAATACCCATGGCATTTTTTCACAAAACCAGAACAAATAATCCTAAAATTCATATGGAACCACAAAGGACCCCAAGTTGCCAAAGCAATCTTTAGAAAAAAAAGAACGAATCTGGATGTATCACACTCCCTGATTTCAGACTATACTACAAAGCTACATTCATCAAAACAGTATGGTACTGGCATCAAAACAGACACATAGATCAATGGAACAGAATAGAGAGCCCAGAAATAAACCCTTGCACCTATAGTCAATTTATCTATAACAAAGAAAGCAAGAATACACAATAGAGAAGACAGAGTCTCTAACAAGTGATAATGGGAAAACTAGACAGCTACCTGTAAACAGTGACATTAGAATGTTTCCTCACACCATATACAGAAAAAGGCATTAGATTTTAAGGCTTGAAAACAACTGTCATTGACTCTATACTCTCTGGGCCCACTGGGTTGACAATATCACTCTGAAGACCATAGGTGGCAGACCTACCCTCTTGGTGCTGGGCAGAGACCTCACCCTCTCTGCTGGTGGCAGCACCCTGAGGTATTGGGATGGGGAGCCTGGCCCAGTGAAATGAAGCAGGGAACCTCACCCTCTGAAACCAAGGAGTAAACAGCCTTGCCATTCCAGCTGTACACTCTGAGTCTGTGGTGGGTGTTTCAGCCCTGATGATCTTCCCTTTTCTTGTGGAAAAAAAATGCATATTTTCAGCTGGATAACTCTATTGTTTTGCTCTGTAGAATCTCAGAAGACCCAAAACCTTCCTTTATTTCATCTATTTTCTATTCCCTTTTGTTCAAACTGGCAATATCTCTGTTGGTATAACCCCATCTTTGTTTCTGGCTTCTGTTGAGATGGCTGATTAACATCATGGATAATGTCTTTATGGAGTGATTGTCCAAGCCAACCCTTTAATGTATTCTCCATAACTTTTTTTTTTCTTTTTTTTTGCTTTTGCTTAACAATTCCTCTCTCTCCTCTCATGTTTTACTTCAAGCAGTAAGAAAAACTCAGGATGCATTTTCAAGACTTTTCTTAGAAATCTGCTTGGCTAAGTACCCAAATTCATCACAAACCTTCTACTTACCCCAAACCATTAGAATACAATTCATCCAAGTACTTGCCATTTTATAACAAGGATCACTTTTCCTCCAGTTTCCAACAGTATATTCCTCATTGGCATCTGAGACCTCTCTGGAATCACCTTTCAGGTGCATATTTCTACTAATATTTTGTTCATGATGGTATATGTATCCCCTAATATGATAGACACTTTCTCTACAGCTCTCCTCTTTTCTTTCTGAGCACTCATCACAATCACCTTTAAGGTTTATATTTTTACCAGCAGTCCCTTCAAGACAACATGAACCTTTTCTGGGATCCATGTCAAAACTCTTCTAACCTCTACCCATTACCCAGTTCCAAAGCCACTTCCACATTTGTTACAGCAGCACGCCACTCTTGGAACCAACATCTATATTAGTCTGCTTAGGCTGTGAAAACAAAATTCCACAGGCTGGGTGGCTTAAACAACAGAAATTTATTTCTCACAGTTCTGGAGGCTGAAAGTCCAAGATCAAGGTGGCTTCAGGGTTGGTTTCTGTTGAAACTTCTCTCAGTTTGCGGATGGCACTTTCTTCATGTGTCCTCACATGACCTTTTCTGTGCTCTTCCAGAGGAAGATAGAGCTCTGGTATCTCTTCTTCTTGTAACTGATGAGGGTCCCATCTTTATGACCTCATTTAATCTTAATTACTTCCTTAGAGGCTCTGTCTCTAAATACAATTGCATTGGGAGTTAGGGCTTCAATATATGAATTTTGAGGGAAATAATTTATTACATAACAGTATACTTTAAAAGTCCATCCTGATTTGAAGATCAGAAACATATTCATTCATAATTTTTCAGAACTTTCCAGGATTTTAATTATTACCTGCATTTTGTTTTAATCAGTTTGGACAAGGTTATGTTATGGTAACAATTTTTGAAATGTAAGCACCTTAATAAGTAAAGTCCTACTCTTCAGTTTCTGTAAGTTTTTCTTTAAATTCCAAACCTTTGCAAAGTCTATCTCATTCACGCACAGAAAACAAGAGCTGGAGGATTGTGCACTAGCTCTGAAATGCTGCGGTCGGAAGAGACATACTGTACCACCTGTAAACAAGGTTGAAAATATAGATGCTGTGTAGTAAGTGGCTTTACCACAATTTTTTCTGATTATAAAAGAGTACCTAAATCATAATCTTTTTGAATTACTGAAGGTAAAATGTGAAAATTAAAACATTTTAATACCAATAGCTTTCTTTTTCCAGTTGACTGTATATGACATAGTTTAAGCCAATTGTCCCCAAATACCATTAATTGTGACTAATAGCAGTAACATTTTATTGGCTTATATTTATAATATATGCATATTTATGTTGTATTCTATAAGTTACATAGTAGTAGAATATTATGTTAATTATACAACATAGACAAAAATAGAAATTTAAAATGATTAACATATAATTGAAGTTCTAATACGTCTTTCTTCATTCCCATTAAACATATCCAAGGCTGGAGACAGCTCCACTAAGGGACCTCATTTTTATGAAAATTTAATGTGAGACGGCAAAGAGTTGCTGACAACCCCCTTTCATTTCTGGCTAGGCTACCTGAGGAGTCTCTGTCCCTCAGCGTTCTCAAGAATAGAACTGCTACTGACCAAGAGGGGGCAGTGAGTCTGCTGCCTCACGTACCAAATGAAACAAATGCTAGATACCCTTCTGATGCTACCCCAAAAGTAGAAGCCAGCAGTGGGGATGAGCAAGTTGTCATTATATCTGTTTTTGGTCCATGTGTGCAATTCTGCTTAAAGAGACCTTCATGCGCTATGTAAGCCAAGATTTTGGCGGTAACTCTATAGGGCTTTTGGAGACTCATGCTCAGGCCATTTTATTTCTGCAAATGAGAGCATCGGTGGTGCCCCCTGACCTTTCTCTTCCCTGTTCATGTCAGTGATTGAAACGAAGCCAGTGGTTCTGAAAGACTCACCCTGAAGCTTTGGTAAGCTGAGCATTTGTTCACACATCTGCCTGCAGCTGTCTCCAGAGAATAGCCACTTGTATTTCTTCTCCCCTTTCCAAATATCTTGAGACCACTCTCATTTCACACTGTAACCCAGAACCATATGGCCAAAATAATCCTGGAAAAAGCAGAAGATTTCTTATAGTAGTGCGTGAGTGAGTGAGTGACGCTCTGAGGAGAACAGCCAGTACAACTCAGAACCCACATCAGAGACAGTGGGCCACCTGCATTGTTCTATAGTTAGTTCACTGCTGCTGCCCAGCAGAGTGTTTTCTGACTTCTCTTGTGTGGTTTTCTCTGTGGATGGTGTTTGAACAAGAAGCGTAGGGGACAATGAAGCCCACCAAGCAAGCTGCTCATTTTACAAACCATTTCCCCTCCTGTGTGTCTGTGCTGTTTATTTCACTTGGCCTGGCTACATCCTTCTGCTTGGTAGTGAAGGCAGCAGGCAACATTTATAAGATGTAATTTTAAAAACATGTGAATTTATTCTTTTAAGAATTAAGTTTTGAAAATAGATATCTTATTGCTAAATAAGGATAAATAGGTAAATTGTTTACCTCACTCCAGTATAAAATATATAATTCTGCTATTCAGAAAAGAGTGAATTTAGTGTAGACTGCATGATTACATCTTGAAATACAAAAAAATTAACTTTAATACTCATCTCAATAGGAGGGCTACTAACTTTCTCAGTTCTAATTCATGGCTGCCTATAATTTCAACTTGACTCTCCATTATCAAAAAAATACTGCTGTGAATCCTTATTACCAAAAGCAATTGAACACCACAAAATGGCCAAAATGTAAATAGGTAACATTAAAGAGAGAAAAATAAACCACTCAACATACACATACATGCTATAAGAGAAATATTCAAATTAATCTTCTCCCCAGGAGCTTAATAAAATATACTATTTAAAACATAAAGTAATTGGGAAAAGAATATATGCCCTGTTTATGGTCAGCACTGCCATTATGCAAAATGTAAAGAGCCTTCGAGGATATATTAAGGGAGATGTAAATCAATATACTGTGTCTAGTGTGACGTGATTAATTTGTGCAACAGGTAGGATATATATATAAACTTCATGACATTCCTTTTATAAGAACCCATTTGCATGCACTTCCTATTAAGTTTGTGAAAGAAAAAATTCTGTAGTAAGATATTCTCAAATTATCTATAAAGTTTATGCAGACATTCTAAAATTATTGTTTATATACCAGCTCTGTTATGCAAATAAGTTCTACTTCTTCAATTTTCTGGATTGGTTCCATGCAGACATGACTATAAAATTCCAATGAAGTCTTATTTGTTATAATAAAGTATCTAGAATCCACCTCAGTGACCTAGAATTCAATTCAGACAAGCTTGCTTTTAAAAAAAAATACAATATTATTGAAAGCATCTTAAAATATACTTACAGAAAAACTAAATTATGCTTTTTTCTCCTTTGACACTGTACTAGCTCAGTTGTAATTTGCTCATGAAAAACTAAGAGAATATATACCCCTATCATAAGAAATATTTTTAAAGGTCACATACAGTAGTTAACTGGTAACCACAAAAATTGAGTCCATCATTTGCTAACTCTTCTAAAGCATGACTTTTAGCTCCTTCTTCTCTCCCCCATATGCCCAATATTTCCACTCCAACATTTAGCCCAGCATTCAGCCCAGGATTCTTACTACCCCCAATCCCCCCACTCCAGGAGCTAAAGCAACCAGGAGAAAACTTCCATGAATTACCACCACCATATTCAACATCACTGAACCTCTGTAATAACAGTTGTTTCCCTCTCTCCTGTGTCTTTAGCTAAACTGCACTAAATCTCATCCTTGTTAACCCTCTTAAGGGCTATCACTTCAGCAATTTCACCATCTCCCATCCACATCCCCAAGCTTTCCTTCTCTTCTAGATTATTGTGGTAAGCATATATGCATTTTGTATTACTCTCATCTTATCACCCTTAAGGGCCCTATGCCATCTTTCCCTACTGGCCCCTTTCTCTCCTCCTCAGCTTCCATCAACATTTCTCAGTTGGTTGGGCGGAGTATACTTCTATCTCTTATCATTCAATGCCATTCTCTCTTAAGTGCCATCCAATTGGGCTTTTGTTTCCACCACCCTGTAGAGGGTTCCAGAGGTGTGACCTCCAAAGTCCAATGGTCAAACCTAAAGTGTTACTTTATCTTTCTGAACTGGTTAACTTTACCAAGAAAAATGATTCTTTCTATCTGAAAATACTTGGTTCACTTGGGTTCCTGGATACTATATTCTCCTAGTTCTCCCCTTGCTTTACTTTCAACTCCTCAATCAATCAATTAATCTCTCTTTTTTAATCAAGTTCTCTTAATGGTAATTTAATTATTTGCTTAATGAAACACTGCTGATGCCATAATTCCTAGCATAGCCATTGGCCAAATTGTGACTAACTCACAGTTTGATAAACACATTTTATAAAGGAGAAGTTGTGACAAAACACAGTATTAATTAGTTCATTGCAATCTAAAACGATGGTTTTTAATTTCCAGCCCTTTAGATCAGGTCAATAAAACAGGTCAAGTTACCTCCCATATCTGAAATCTCAGGTACAAATAATATTTAATACATATAAACTAGTCTGCTTATGCACCCAGTCTAGTTTACAGTTTGTAATGTAAACATAGATAATTTCTAATTCACACTGTATAGTTTTATCTATTAGTAACCTTCCAAGCTCTATGAGATTATTTCTCAAAAATTTATGCCGAATATGTATTCCAAGTCTGTTATTAACATTTTGGGCCAGAAGTGAACTTTTGTGGGGGTAGAAAATGAGTTAGAATTTCTGTTGCTATGAATTGGCATGCAAGCTTTTATTCATATTCTACTCTTATATAAGAATCACAATACAATTAGGTGGTTAGTGTCATTCTCAAGAGGCAAACCCTTTTACTTTTACTCATAGGAGAACAGCTTAGAGATTATTTTTATTTTAGAAGAAACACAAAATCACTGAGTTGGGAAGAACAACAGAGAACAGCTAATCACTCCTCAGCATCTGGTTCTCAAATCTAGTTTCTTCTTCTTTTTTTCCAAGGTCATTGATACTTTACATCTATTGTGCTAGTATCCAGAACATTTGTTACATATTGGCAATTTCTTATTTCATTATGTTTAATGCTACTGATATTTCAACTAACATTGCCCAATCTACTCAGTTTTTTTTAAAGGATTACTTCCATTCTGCTCATAGCATAGGCCTTGTTCTACAATTATGCAGCTTTCTGAAATAGTACTGCTTTGGCATACAGACAATACAGCAATTATAAATCCAGAGATTCATTAAGACAATCAAAGAGTTAGAGGTTATTGCTATTTTTGGAGTACATAAAATTATTAATATAACACCAAAAAATCCATGAGGAGGAGAACAGAAGAGAAAATTTTAAGAGCAGTTTTTTGTTTTTGTTTTGTTTTGTTTTTATGGCTATTCAGTTTCCACACCGTTCAGCACTTGGACTTTTCCAGAACTGAACCCGTGTCCTGACACCTCTGCATGAATGCACCGCAGTGGGTGGGTGTGCAACCTCTACAGTCAGACCCATCTTCTTGCTGGCTTTGCATTGATTACCCGTGTAAGCCTCACATATTAGGGACCTCTTTAATTCTCAGGATTTTTCATTTGAAATATGGGAAGAATAATACCTGGTTCATGGGGATTTTTTTTTGAGGGTTGAATGAGATAATGTATGTTAAGTGCCTAGCAATGCATGGTACTTAAGAAAGGGGAACTATTAATATTATTATTGTTTATATTATCGTAATAAAGCAGAAGTTTGGAGTACTTTAGCAGGTATCAGTAGTTGTATCAATACTTTAAACCTTCAATTTCCCTTCCTATTTCATCCACATTTTATTTTTTTTATTGAAATATAGTTGACTTACTATATTGTTAGTTTCAGATGTACAACGTATTGATCCAACAATTAAATACATTAGGAAATAATCACTACTATAAGCCTAGTAACCATCTGTCCCCATACAAAGTTACTACAATATTAATGAACATATTTGTTATGCTCTATATTACATCTCTGTGAATAACTTATTTTTTAACTGGAAGTTTGTACCTTTAATTACATTCCACTATTTCAGGCATCTCCTCACCCTTCTACCCTCTGGCAATCACCCTTATTTTCTCTCTGCCTAAGAGTCAGTTTTACTTGTGTTTTGTTTGTTCTTTGTTTAGTTTTTTTGTGTCCACTTATAAGTGAGATTATACGGTATTTGTCTTTCTCTGTCTGACTTATTTCACTTAGTGTGATACACTCAAGGCCCATCCATGTTATCACAAATAATAAGATTTTATTCATTTTTATTATTGAGTATTATTCCAGTGGGGTTTGTGTGTGTGTATACCCCATACCATATCTAATATATACATCCATCTATCAATGGATAGTCAGGTTACTTCTAATATATACATCCATCTATCAGTGGATAGTCAGTATCTTGTCTATTGTAAATAATGCTGTAATAAAGATAGGGGTGCATATATCTTTTCAAATTAGTGTTTTGTTTTCTTTAGAAAAATACTGAGAAGTGAAATTGCTGGATCATATGGTAGTTCTATTTTTAATTCTTTGCGGTACCTCCATACAGTTTTCCAGAGACTTCACCAATTTACAATCCCCAAAACAGTGCATTAGGGCTCCCTTTTCTCCACATCTTCGCCAACTCTTTTTATCTGTTGTCTTTTTCATGATAGCCTTTCCGCCACCTGTGAGGTGATATCCCATTGTGGTTTTGATTTGCATTTCCCTGATGATTAATGATGTTGAACAGCTTTCCATGTCCCTTGGCCATTTGTATGTCTCATTTGCAAAAATGTTCATTCAGTTCCTCTGCCCATTTTAGCTTTTAGCTTTTGCTTGTCTTCAGAATCTCTATCTCTCATGCAATTTTGAATGTGGTAACTTCTGGGTAGAGTATTCTTATTTGTAGGTTTCTTCTTTTTTTTCCTTTCAGCACTTTGAATATATGTGTATTTTCTTCTGGCCTACAAATTTCTACTGAAAAGTCAGCTGATAGTCTTATGGAACTTCCCTTGTATAATAAGTTGTTACTTTTCTCTTGTTGCTTATAAACTTCTCTGTCTTTAACTTTGACATTTTAATTATAGCATATCTTGGTGTGTACCTCTTTTGGTTCATCTTGTTTGGGACTTTCTGTGCTTACTGGACCTGTATGTGTTTCTTTCCCCAGATTAAGGAAGTTTTCAGCCATTATTTCTTCAAATAAGTTCTCTGCCCCTTTCTCTTTACTCTTTCTGGGGCCCCTGTGATGCAAATGTTAGTATGCTTGACGTTGTCTTAGAGGTCTTTTAAACTATCCTTATTTTTAAAAAATTATTTTTTTTTCTGCTCAGTTTGGGTTGTTTCCACTGCTCTGTCTTCCAGATTAGTGATCCATTCTTCTGTATCACCTACTGTACTGTTGACTCAGTTTTTTAAAAAAGAATTTCAGTTATTGTAGTATACAGCTCCGATTTTTAAAAATATTTTCTAATTCTTTGTTGAATTTCTCATTGTGTTCATTCTTCTCCTGAGAAAAGTGAGAAACTTTATGATTATTACCTTGAACTAGTTATAGAGTGGATTGCTTATCTCTGTTTTATTTAATACCTTCTGGAGGTTTTGTTTTGTTCCTTTATTTGGAACATATTTCTCCCTCTCCTCATGTTGCCTAGTTCTCTGTGTTTATTCCTATGTAACAGGTAAATACTTTACGTCTTGGAGAAGTGGCTTATGTAGGAGATGTCCCATAGGGCCCAGCAGCATGCTCTCATCTGGCTACCAGCAAATGCTCCAGGAGTGTCCCCTATGTGGGCTGCATACACCCTTCTCTTGTGGTGGACTGACTGCTGTTGATACACTGGTAGATAGGGCTGAACCCTCCCCTGGCTAGCTGCAGGGCCCTGCCTGATGTGGCTGCTGTGGACCACTGGTGGGCAAGATCAACACCCAGGACTGCTGGCTTAAGGCCCAGTGTCATGTGGCTGTTCCGTGTCCATTGGTGGGTGGGGGCTGAACTCTAGTGTTATAGTATAGGCTAGAGCAGTGTTTGCACAATGACACTTGACAGGGCCAGTGTTAGCACAGTAGAACAAGATCATAAAAATGGCTGCTGCCAACCTCTGTGTCCGCAGGGGTTCCTAGCTGCCTCCTGCCTCTCTGGGAGTTTCTCCAGGATCAGGGAGTAGAACTGACCCAGGTACCTTTCAAACTACTGCTTCTGCAGTGGGACTCAGAGCATGTGAGATTTTGCATTCACCCTTTAAAAATGGAATCTTTATTTCCTATAGCCCTCAGGCTCTCCTGAGTGGAAACTGCTGGTTTTCAAAACCCAGCTTTCCAGGATCCCATTCCTGGTGCAAGAACCCCAGCTGAGGACCCCCATGTGGAACTTGGACCCATTGCTCATCGGGGAGAACGTCTACTGGTGTAATACCCCTCCTCTTTGCTCCACCATGTAAGCAGATATAGATTCATCCAACTTTCATATTTTAGAGTAGCAGTTTGCCTCCCAATTTCAGTTTTTGATGAGTCAAAGAAAAATAATTTATTTTCAGTTAGTGTAGGTATTTCTTATCCTGACGATGAAAGTGAGTACATTTAAACTTTTCTCATGTTGGTTCTGAAACCAGAGGTCGCCATAATGCTTTTTAATACCTCCCCTTGCATTCTATAAGTCTTTTATTAGTGGACTGTGTCTATTAGAGATGTGTCTTCCATTTAAGTAAAATCTATTGCAATGTGTCAATAAAAATATTTTGACATTGGTTTTCTTTTATTGAGAGATAAAAATCTTACAACCGTAATTGTTGGTAGCTTCCCATAATATTACTAAGTTATCATTTTTATGTTCATTTCTTATTTCTTTATGGAGATTCTCCTGCATTTATATTTATTCATGCCATGATGTGTCAGCACATTCCTACTTTATTCAAATTATAGGTGACTAAAATAATAAATTTCAAGAGGGTTCCATTCTAAAAAATCTATAGAGCAATAGACTGGAAGCATAAAATAGAGTGAAGAGAATCATGTCCTGTTCGACTGGGAGATATATTTTACCCTTCAGCAGCATATTAGAAATGCATGTTTTAGAAAAGGAAGCAAACTACTACTGTACTTTCCTCCCATAAGACACATTTCTCAGCCATGAGCAGAATTTTCTACTTGGCAGAGATATTTTTTGCAAATGGAAAGCTCATGAGTTTAATTTATTTAGTATTATTCTTGGTACAAGTAAAAATTAGTACACAGAATTTTAAATTGCATTGTAAAGGTAAGCCATTTACTTCACAGGAAGTTGTTGTTTGGTCGGGAGAGGTTATATTTCTCCATAATATTTGCCAATATGTTTCATTAGAATTTAAAAGTAAACTAAAAGCGTTGCTGAAATTATCTAAAAAATATGAAGTAGAATTGCCCAATATGAAGCTTGTTGCCAGTCCAGGTTGGAAGTTTTGTTAAAAATCAATACAAAATTCTTCTATATTCAACTATAACAAAGAAGTATTAATGTTTACTTCTCATTTCTGGAATGTTCAGTGATCCTTCAGCTAACCAAAAAAAAGGCATGATTTTATTTAATCAGGCAAAACAATATATTTTAAGAAGCATCAGAAAATTTTATGATTGATGAATCATTGTGAGACTTTGGAAACAAAAGCTTTTAACCTTTTTTTTTTTTTTTTTTGCTTCATTTCAGACATCTAAGTAAAAAAAAATTACATATATATAAAATATTTAATTAATTTAATTATATAATAAACATATACATTAAACATATACATTCTGCTAATTTCCTCTATTTCCCTACTCATTGTTTCTGTATTTAAATTTTATTAAAGTGCTAAAAAACTATCAAGATTACAGTATCTCTGCATGGACTCTCCTTTTGAGATTTTTACCACTAGACAAAAATAGGACCAGAAAAGTGTCCTGGGAATGAGTCTTAGGCTTTCCTTAATATTATGAAGAAATGTAAATTTATAGAGCTACCATGACAACACCTTAGCTCTTCAGAGCTCAAGAACAGACAAGTGGTACATCAAGAAATAACCATCAGCCATTAAACCCCATGGAAGTCATTATAAAGCTCACACTTGCAGTGCTTTGCAGTGATCTCCAAAAAAATCAATTGGAAAATGCACAAGTAACTCAAAGTTCTTCAGCATAGCATCAATACTGGAACTGCAGTGAAGCATAGATAAAACTCTGAAGAATTTAAATGATTTAGTGTTGACATAAGAGTCTCTAGAGGTGAACCATCCCCCAAAATACCAAGAGTGCCTTTGCACTTGGGACTTTTAGTAGAATTCCATATAAAAAGAAATAATTCTCAAAATAATGGAAATTTAAATTACTTTTAAAATCTTATTTCATAAAAGCATGGGGAGGTGCAGCTGTTTTGCACTAGGAACTCTGGTCTAAAGTGACGGGTACAAGGCCTCTATGTTACACCCTATGAGCAAGTGAAACTAGATGAAGCAGGAAGGAAATAAAAGAATATGTCCCAGGCAGCATAATTCCTATAGAGTACTGTGATGGGCATAATCATCAATCTCAAATGATGTCAACATTTAAATCACTGGAACCTCCATGTGGTTGACAGGGTCTTGGTGCTCTGGCCTGATGTCAGACCGGAGCCTCCAAGAGGGAAGAGCT
This sequence comes from Balaenoptera ricei, assembly GCF_028023285.1. Classification (NCBI taxonomy): domain Eukaryota; kingdom Metazoa; phylum Chordata; class Mammalia; order Artiodactyla; family Balaenopteridae; genus Balaenoptera; species Balaenoptera ricei. The sequence continues at coordinate 91,495,084 of NC_082650.1, read as the reverse complement.
GAGTTCATGACATTGGACCACCAGAGATCTGCCAGCCCCACATAATATCAATTGGTGAGAGCTCTTCCAGAGACCGCCGTCTCAACACTAAGACCTGCTCCACCCAATGGCCAGCGAGCTCCAGTGCTGGACATCCCATAAAAAACAACTAACAAGAACGGAACACAACCCCACCACTTAGGAGAGAGTCTGCATAAAAACATAGTAAGTTCACAGACATGCCAAAACACACCACCAGACACGGCCCTGCCCACCAGAAAGACAAGATCCAGGCCCACCCACCAGAACACAGGCACCAGTCCCCTCTACCAGGAAGCCTACAAAAGCCACTGAACCAAACTTACCCACTGGGGGCAGACACCAGAAACAACAGGAACTACAAACCTGCAGCCTGAAAAAAAGAGACCCCAAACACAGTAAGTTAGGCAAAATAAGAAGACAGAGAAATACACAGCAGATGAAGTAACAAGGTAAAAACCCAACAGACCAAACAAATGAAGAGGAAATAGGCAGTCTACCTGAAAAAGAATTCAGAGTAATGATAGTAAACATGATCCAAGATAATATTTGGGTCACAAATCAAGCCTTGGTAAATTTAAGAAAATTGAAATCATATCAAGTATCTTTTCCTACCACAGCAGTATGAGACTAAATATCAATTACAGAAAAATAACTGTAAAAAATAAAAACACAAGAGGGCTAAACAATATACTACTAAATAACCAAGAGATCACTGAAGAAATCAAACAGGAAATCAAAATATACCTAGGAACAAATGTCAATGAAAACACGACAACCCAAAACTTATGAGATGCAGCAAAAGCAGTTCTAAGATGGAAGTTTATAGCAATACACTCCTACCTCAAGATACAAGAAAAATCTCAAATAAAAAACCTAACCTTACACCTAAAGCAATTTGAGAAAAAAGAACAAAAAAACCCCAAAGTTAGCAGAAGGAATGAAATCATAACGATCAGATCAGAAATAAATGAAAAAGAAATGAAGGAAACAATTGCAAAGATCAATAAAACTAAAAGCTTGTTCTTTGTGAAGATAAACAAAATTGATAAACCATTAGCCAGACTCATCAAGAAAAAGAGGGAGAAGACTCAAATCAACAAAATTAGAAATGAAAAAGAAGTAACACCTGACACTGCAGAAATACAGAGGATCATGAGAGATTACTACAAGCAACCATATGCCAATAAAATGGACAACCTAGAAGAAATGGACAAATTGTTAGAAAGTTATAGTCTTCCAAGACTGAACCAGGAAGAAAAAGAAAATATGAACAGACCAATCACAAGTAATGAAATTGAAACTGTGATTAAAAATCTTCCAAAAACAAAAGTCCAGGACCAGATGGCTTCACAGGTGAATTCTATCAAACATTTAAAGAAAAGCTAACACCCATCCTTCTCAAACTCTTCCAAGAAATCGCAGAGGAAGGATCACTCCCAAACTCATTCTACAAGGCCACCATCACCCTGATACCAAAACCAGACAAAGATGTCGCAACAAAAGAAAACTACAAGCCAATATCACTGATGAACATAGCTACAGAAATCCTCAACAAAATACTAGCAAACAGAATCCAACAGCACATTAAAAGGATCATACACCATGATCAAGTGGGGTTTATCCCAGGAATGCAGAGATTCTTCAATATTTGCAAATGAATCAATGTGATATGCCATATTAACAAATTGAAGGATAAAAACCATATGATAACCTCAATACATTCAGAAAAAGCTTTTGACAAAATTTAACACCCATTTAAGATAAAAACTCTACAGAAAGTAGGCATAGAGTGACCCTCCCTCAACATAATAAAGGTCATATATGACAAACCCACAGCCAACATTGTTCTCAATGGTGAAAACCTGAAACCATTTCCACTAAGATCAGGAACAAGACGGGCTTGCCCACTCTCACCACTATTATTCAACACAGTTTTGAAAGTTTTAGCCACAGCAATCATAGAAGAAAAATAAATAAAAGTAAACCAAATTGGAAAAGAAGTAAAGCTATCGCTGTTTGCAGATGACATGATATTATACATAGAGAATCCTAAAGATGCTACCAGAAAACTACTAGAGCTAATCAATGAATTTGGTAAAGTAGCAGGATACAAAGTTAATGCACAGAAAATTTCTTGTATTCCTATACACTAATGATGAAAAATCTGAAAGAGAAATTAAGGAAACACTCCCATTTACCATTGCAATGAAAAGAATAAAATACCTAGGAATAAACCTACCTAAGGAGAAAAAATACCTATATGCAGAAAACTGTAAGACACTGATGAAAGAAATTAAAGATGATACCAACAGATGGAGAGATAGACCATGTTCTTGGATTGGAAGAATCAACATTGTGAAAATGACTATACTACCCAGAGCAATCTACAGATTCAAGGCAATCCCTATCAAACTACCAATGTCATTTTTCACAGAACTAGAACAAAAAAGTTCACAATTTGTATGGAAACACAAAAGTCCCTGAATAGACAAAGCAAACTTGAGAAAGAAAAACAGAGCTGGAGGAATCAGACTTCCTGACTTCAGACTCTGCTACAAAGCTACAGTAATCAAGACAATATGGTACTGGCACAAAAACAGAAATATAGATCAATGGAACAGGATAGAAATCCCAGAGATAAACCCACACACATATGATCACCTTATTTTTGATAAAGGAGGCAAGAATATACAATGGAGAAAAGACAGCCACTTCAATAAGTGGTGCTGGGAAAACTGAACACCGACATGTAGAAGAATTAAATGAGAACACTTCTTAACACCATACACAAAAATAAACTCAAAATGGATTAAAGACCTAAATTTAAGTCCAGACACTATCAAACTCTTAGAGGAAAACAGAGGCAGAACACTCCATGACATAAATCACAGCAAGATCCTTTTTGACCCACCTCCTAGAGAAATGGAAATAAAAACAAAAATAAACAAATGGGACCTAATGAAACTTAAAAGCTTTTGCACAGCAAAGGAAACCATAAACAAGGCAAAAAGACAACACTCAGAATGGGAGAACATATTTGCAAATGAAACAACTGACGATTAATCTCCAAGATTTACAAGCAGCTCATGCAGCTCAATATCAAATAAACAACCCAATCCAGAAACGGGCAGAGGACCTAAATAGACCTTTCGCCAAAGAAGATATACAGATTGCCAACAGACACATGAAAGAATGCTCAACATCATTAATCATTAGTGAAATGCAAATCAAAACTACAATGAGATATCATCTCATACCGGTCAGAATGGCCATCATCAAAAAATCTAGAAACAATAAATGCTGGAGAGGGTGTGGAGAAAAGGGAACTCTCTTGCACTGTTGGTGGGAATGTAAATGGATACAGCCACTATGGAGAACAGTATGGAGCTTCCTTAAAAAACTAAAAATAGAACTACCATACGACCCAGCAATCCCACTACTGGGCATATACCCTGAGAAAACCATAATTCAAAAAGAGCTATGTACCACAATGTTCATTGCAGCTCTATTTACAATAGCCAGGACATGGAAGCAGCCCAAGTGTCAACCGACAGATGAATGGATAAGGAAGATGTGGCACATATGTAAAATGGAATGTTACTCACCCATAAAAAAAACAAAATTGAGTTATTTGTAGTGAGGTGGATGGACCTAGAGTCTGTCATACAGAGTGAAGTAAGTCAGAAACAGAAAAATAAATACCGTATGCTAACATATATATATATGGAATTAAAAAAAAAAAAAAGTGGTTCTAATGAACCTAGGGGCAGCACAGGAATAAAGACACAGATGTAGAGCTTGAACTTGAGGACACATGGAGGGAGAAGAGTAAGCTGGGACGAAGTGAGAGACTAGCATTGACATATACACACTACCAAATGTAAAATAGATAGCTAGTGGGAAGCAGCTGCATAGCATAGGGAGATCAGCTAGGTGCTTTGTGACCACCTAGAGGGGTGGTATAGGGAAGGTGAGAGGGAGATGCAAGAGGGAGGGGATATTGGCCTATATGCATACATATAGCTGATTTACTTTGTTAAACAGCAGAAACTAACACAACATTGTAAAGTAATTATACTCCAATAAATATGCTAAATAATAAAAAATTAAATAAATAAAATAAAGTTAATGGGAAAAAAATAAATAAAAGCTTGGCATATTTTTCTGGTTTAAATTTTCCAATTTATAATAAAATTATTCACTTAAAACTTATTGAACTATTATTTCCTGTGTGTGAGCTTATCACCATTCATAAACACATTGCAAATAAAAATTAGAAGATTTTAGTGACTTTCTGAAAAAAACATATGTGTAAGTGAAACTATTTTCTTTTATCTATTAAAAAAATTGTCAGTTATATGGTGGAGTTAATTCTATCAGAAGATTAAATTTGACTTAATCAAAACAAATGTTTGAACCTGCATTTGCAAAAAATTACTGATGGGAAGCTTTATTTCATTCAGTGCAGTGCTGGTTTTCCCTCTATAAATTAGTGAGAGGATTAGATAGAAAATAAATTGAAACCAGATTTATTGAAATATTTTTGACAAATTTTTATTGGAGGGATTTTACAACACTCAGAAGAACTACGAGACTCTCTGAAACACAATAGAATCAGCTTTATAAACACAAAAGCATAAAAATGGATACTTACATTAAATATAATTGAGCTTTTATTCATTCTTTAAGGGCATAGGTGTCTCATCTTTATTTCTAGTTCACTCTCTTTCGTATAGCAGGCATTCAATAGAGTTAATAACAAGCTAAATGATTGACGGCAAGCCTGATGTGTACAATCACCACTCAGTAATTCTTTTCCATGTAAAGGCATTCATTTTGAAGTTGGTACAAAGTTGCAAAACAGAAGCCAAACAGCTATTGTACTATAAAAAATGAATAAACAGAAACCTAAATTAAATAGAGCTGGAAGACCAGAAAGAAACATTCTCACACCCTGTGACAACAGCAGAGCCCAACAGGAAGGAGAAACCCTCTTCTTTCCGGGCAAGGACTCAGTCAAAAAAAAACCTATGAACTTTTTTTTTTTCCTATAGCCCTCCCAACTTCATTTTTCTCTCTATAAAATCCTCTCCTTCCCTTGCTGGGTGGGGAACTTGGCTGTGGCTCAACATGGCTGCAGACCTTGGATTGCAATTCTCTGCTGATCACAAATAAACCTATTTTTGCTGGAGAAATATCTGGCAGTCTATTTCAGCTCAACATTTTGGTGGCCCATATGGGGTCCAGAAAAACATAAAAACTGAAATTTCGTGGATTGGTGAGCAAACAGGTGTGGTACCCACACTTGAACCCATTGTTGCTCACTGCTTTTCTCACCAACCTTGTAGTTTGAAGTTACATCTTTCTCCTGGATCCAAACTCACACCTAAGGCCCATTACACCCTCAGTTCTGGAATATTAATTCCCTTGCCAAACTTTCCATTTTCCCTGAAACTTTCACTCTCCCTCTTTCTCTGAACTTGTCAAATATATCTCTTTTAAAATTAAGGATCCAAAGGCCAAACAATTAAATTTTTTTTAAAACTTTGGGTTTTTAAATTTTATTTATTTATTTATTTATTTATGGCTGTGTTGGGTCTTCGTTTCTGTGTGAGGGCTTTCTCCAGTTGCAGCAAATGGGGGCCACTCTTCATTGCGGTGTGCGGGCCTCTCACTATTGCGGCCTCTCTTGTTGCAGAGCACAGGCTCCAGACGCACAGGCTCAGTAGTTGTGGCTCATGGGCCTAGTTGCTCCATGGCATGTGGGATCTTCCCAGACCAGGGCTCGAACCCGTGTCCCCTGCATTGGCAGGCAGATTCTCAACCAGTGCGCCACCAGGGAAGCCCCAAACAATTAAATTTTGGGCCAGGATTAAATTCCCTGGATTAAAACTGTACTGAGAGTCAAAGTCAAAGATTTTCCCAAATTTCCAAAGATCCTCACAGATTTGCTGAGGAATTTAATACAGTCATTCAGACTTATCAACCTGGATTCTGTGACCTGTATGAGCTAGTTCATATGTTTGTTGATGAAGGCCAAACACAATATTGGGTGAAAATCTCTAATTGGGAAATCCTTTGAGATCTCTAGAATTATGACTGGGAGACCAGGCTCCTAACTACTTATTATATGACCAGGATCAGGCAATTTCCAGGCAACTTCATAGAGCAATTCTTAAGGCTTTTCCAAAGCCTGTTGATTGGAACAACATTCAGGCTGCCACACAAAAATCTGATGAACCTGTTTATGACTATTACAATCAACTTCAGATTATTTTTACAGAAAATTCTAGTCATTCTTCAGATGTTTATTTCACCTGGGTAGTTTTCAACTCTGTTAATGGGCTGAGCCAGGACATTCCCCTTCTCGTAAAAAGGACCAGGATAGAATAGGAAACTATGTCCACTCCAGATTGGCAAACCAGCTCTCTCACACTCTAGATGAGCCACCTCAAAGGAAGACTGCCAAAATCCTTTAACTCCAGCAAATGGATGCCCCGTAGTGAAATCAAAACCCTCCTAATTTCTGCTATTATTGCAAAGAGCCAGGACATTGGAAAAGAGATTGTTACAAATTTAAGCACTTAAGGCATCTTCAGTCTTTTAACCAGCCTTTTCAATATCCTCCCAATTCTCAATAATGGGGCTCCAAGGAACTACGGGAGATTTTCCCAATCTTCTGTCTTAATCAGCTTAGAGAAACATTTCTCCAAGTTGGGAATGAATCTCTTTCAGTCCTAATGATACCAGAGCCACACTCTTGATGTTCAACCCCACTAGTACAAAGCAGCCCCACCTCAGAAAAAAACAGTAGTAGAGATTACTCAAATGGTGGAGATTACTAAGCCTATTTCCTTTTGTTTAGGTCCTTTGAGAGATACATGCCCTTTCCTCCTTAGTTCCTCCAACCCTATCCATCTAGGCTAAGACGTCTCAGGGGAGTATCATTCAGAAATGTCTTTCTCCCAAAAGAGGAAAATAATTCTAGAACTTGACAATAGTCATAAAAGTAACCAACAAGGTGAATGAAGTGACCCTTTGACTTTTTTTTTCCCTCTCTCCCTCTCTCTGATGGTACTAGAGCTGATTCTAAAACAGTGATCATTTGTTTCTATTGAATCAGCTACCAACCTCCTTATGGGAAAAATCTCTAACTGATATTGGCAAAGTTTACAGCACACATCCCATTAATATTCAGATAGATCCCACAAAACCTCTTCCCAGAAGTAAACAATATCCTATAGGTAAAGAAGCCTTTTAAAGCATAAAATATATAATAGAAAATTATAAGACTCAAGACCCCTTTATATCTTGTATTAGTCCCTGTAATACTCCTATTTTCCCAGTGAGAAAACTTAAGGGCTGAGGATGGAGGATTTTCCAGGACTCTGAGTAAACAACCTTGTTATCCCTCGACACAGTGTTTTGTCTAACCCTCATACATTACTAACACCCATTCCCACCTGAAGAGAATTCTTTACTGTAATTGATTTATGCAGTACATTCTTTAGTATTCCAGTTGATGAAGTTAGCCAGTACAGTTTTGTGTACATTTGGGAAAGGAAAAAATTCACCTGGACAGTACTGTCTCAGGGTTGTACTGCAAGTCCTTTTTATTTCTCCCAGTAAATAAAGGCTGACCTGGATGACATAAAGTTTCCTTGAGTTTCTACTAGTTTCAGGATGTGGATGATTTGTTCCTTTGCTCTCCTTCTCTAGCTTCCACACAAAAAGACAGCATCCACTTGCTAAAGCTTTTAGCCTTAAAGAGACATGAGGTTGCCAAAGAAAAATTGCAGTTTGTCCAAACCCAGGTTTGATATTTAGGGCATCTGATGTCAGAACACTGGAAACACCTAGATCCAGACAGACGTCATGGTGTCCTAATTTTTCCAAACCCAAAATTAAGGGACAATTGCAAGGTTTTCTGAGGCTAATTAATTATTTTCAAAATTGGATTACAAACTTCTCTCTTGTGGTCAAACCTCTGTAAGTTTTTCTAAGCAATAATAACCCTGACCCAATTTTATAGGAAGAATCAGATGACATAGATTTTAAGGCCTTAAAAGAGAATTGCTAATTCCACTTGCCCTTGGGCATTCCAATTATCAGATTCCTTTCTCCTCTTTGTATATGAAAAGGAAGGGGATGCTCTTGGGGTACTCATCCAAAAACATAGGGGGCACCATTGACTCATAGGGTATTACAGCCAGAAACTGGACCCTGTGGCCCAGGGATACCACCTTTGTCTTGTAATTACAGCCACTGCCCTTTGGGTTAAGACCAAATTCTCATGAATTCTCATCACACTCAACATTTCTCAGTCAGTGGCCTCACCTCCTAGGAAGTCCTTTTGTTGACTGTTCCTCCCATAACTCATTTAGGTTGTAATGACTTTAAACCTGTTACCCTTCTCTCCTCTGTCTACCAACAGAGTCCCTCATGACTGATGGATGCTGATGGAACACCTTCTGACTCGTTGTGATCTACAGGGAATCTCTCTGGGTAACACTGACTTGTAGTTCACATTTCTATTTGTACATACAAATAGGGTATGCTATTTCAACTCCTTTTGATATTGTTGAGGCAGCATCTTTTACCTATGGTTACTTCAGCCCAACAAGCTTAATTATATGCTCTTACATGAGCTTGCACTTTAGCTAAGGGCAAAACTATCAACATTTATAGTGATAAGAGATATGCCTTTGGAGTAACTCATGATTTTGAAATGTTGTGGAAACAATGTGGCTTTCTTACTTCCAGTGGAAATAAAATTTAAAATGGTCCCTATGTTTAGAAATGATTGAATGCAATACTTTTACCTACAATTTTAGCTCTTATTAAGATTCCAGGATATTATAAATGTGACTCTCTGGAAGTTAAGGATAATCACATTGCTGATATTTCCATAAGGAATTATGCCCTAAAGAGACCAACAGCAGCCAAACATCTGCCATGATCCAATGGACTATTTACCCAAGTGATAACTTAGAAAAACTGTCTAGAGAACCCCAACAATTAGCCTCAGAAAAGGAAAAACAAGATTGGAAATTCAACAGTTGTTAGTTTGATAAAGATAGAAAATTCTGGTTTAGACCAAATAACCCAGCCCTACTGGAGACTCTAAATTTCCACTCTTCACCACTGTACATGATTAAACCATTTGTCTACTGACAAAATGATAGCTTTAATAAATCTATATTGTTGGGAAAACATTAGCAAGGCCACAAAACTGCCTAACTCACTTGTCCCAGTTGTCTGAAGTACAACCCAAGGAAGTCTGTTTGTACTGCTCCCAGACATTTTAAACTGCTTAATGAACCATTCGACATCTGGCAAAAGGCTTTCATGCAACTTTCTCCATCTCATGGATATAAATATATTGCAGTCATGGTCTGTATGTTTTCAAACTGGACTGAAACCATCCCTTGCAATCCTTTTGGAAAAAAACAAAACAAAACATTATTCCTACCTGGGAAACTCCTCTATACTTTATTGTGGTAGAAAGACCCATTTTATTGGTCGGGTACATGTCTGTACAGACTATTTAACTTCATCTGGTTTTACAACACTTTTACTGTGCTTCCTACCCTCATTCCTCTGGTTTAGTTAAATGCACTAATGGCACTGTTAATTCTCAATTGGCAACATCTTAGAGGCTCTCAGAATACATTGGTAAAAACATTGCTGTCTGTCTTTCTAAATCTCAGATCCACCCCTCTTGGAACTCATAAACTCATCCTTTGAGATAGTCATGGGATGCCCAATGCACTTGGCTCCTGCTTCTTTTGACCAACAATCAATAAAAGGAAAAGATACTCCAATATTTCAGGTGCTTAATTACATCTATTAAAAATATCCATGTTTTGGTGGAGCAATCTTTTCACACTGCACTGTTTGGAGATGAAGACCTTAAGCATCACACCTTGCTACCTGGAGATTTTATTTGTTAGAAAGGCACCTCCAGAAGGACTCTCTTCAACAGCTACTACCAAGCAATCCTTGTGCTGCCAAACTCCAAAGAATTGACTTTTGGAGTCACGTGACACACCTAAAGAAAGTACAAAACCCTGACTGGGTCTGCACATTATCTGGTTACCCGAGAGTAAAGATTTCCTGGAGATGAAGCAGAGGACATCTGATGACAGCTTTCCCAAGATATCCAGACAGGCCTGTGCAAGTTCGTAACCAACCTTTGATGATGACATAACACATCAGATGATCTTCAGTGTCTATGATTCTGATCATATATGGACTTCAGATAAAAACAAATCAGAAAGCTCTCCCTCCTACCCCTCCCTGTGTTGCTCACATGTGACTTTAATAGATTTCAAGCCGTGAACTTTCCTTTGGATGTCAGACACTACACCCAGGAAGATCTTTCCTGGCATTGAGGGACAAAGAGTAACTGAACCCAGAAAGCCTGACTCTTGATCAACAATGCTTTCAGAGAAAAATCTTAAGAAAGGAAAATGTTAAAAATTGATAAACAGAAACCTTAATTAAACAGAGTCATGAAACAAGAAGGAGGAGCTCTCATGCCCTGTGATGATATCAGAGCCCAACAGGAAGGCTCCTCTTTTTTTCTGGCAAGGACTCAGGCAGTGAAAATCCATGACTGTATGTTTACTGTAGCCCTCCAACTTTGTTTTTGCCTCCATAAAAGTGTTCTCCTTCCCTTGCTGGCAAATATGCTTGCAGAATCCGATTTGCAATTCTCAGTTCTTCATAAGTCAACTCATCTTTGCTGGAGATATTGCTGGTAGTCTATTTGTTTTAGGTCAACAGTGCAAATTTACATAGAAATGATAGTACATTGGACTAGTGTGTGTGTGTGTGTGTGTGTGTGTGTGTGCGTGTGTGTGTATGTGTCTGTGTATTTAATGGTGAAGGTAATGAAGTTATCATGTACAGTTGAATGTATCATTGATAACATTTGCTGAAGTGTTGGATGAGGAGTTTGGAGTGTGTAACAGCTATAGAGAACCTTCAAATGTGACTTTAAGAAAGTCACTCATAATAAATGAATGGCTGTGTTTCTTAATGAGATGGGTAAAGTGAGAGAAAGATGTATTTGGTGGGGGGAAACTCAGAGTAAAATTTTAGGCATGGTACTTTTGAGTTTTCTTTTAGCTATAGCAGTGTTGATGTAAATTAGATGGTGGATTATAGAAGTCTGGAGATCAAAAGAAAAACTGCAGCTAAAAAAATTAACTTGTATATCTGCAACAAAGAGAATGTGTTAGAAGATAAGGTACAGGTGGTGGGGTGGAGGGAGGTTCTTAAAGAGGGAAGGAATAATAGTGATACGTCACCACCACCACCACCACCACCACCACCACCACCACCACTTAAAAAAAAAAAAAAATAGTGATACGTTACAAGCTGGAGAGGGTTTATTAAAAAGAGAACTAGGAGTTGACCAATAGATACGCAATAAAGTAGGTATTTGTGAATTTCACAAGGGTGATTTTATTGGAATTACAGGGTAAAGGTTATTTACATAAATTTTCTACATCATTAAATTCTAAATCCCTTGATGTCAATTTCAGCCATTTTTTTGATGTGTTTTCCAAGTCAAGTTGCATAGTAATTTCCAAATAAATACTTAATCACTAGAAACAAATGACAATGGAGATATGACGACCCAAAACCTATGGGACGCAGCAAAAGCAGTGCTAAGAGGGAAGTTTATAGCAATACAAGCCTACCTCAAGAAACAGGAAACATCTCGAATAAACAACCTAACCTTGCACCTAAAGCAATTAGAGAAAGAAGAACAAAAAAACCCCAAAGCCAGCAGAAGGAAAGAAATTATAAAGATCAGGTCAGAAATAAATGAAAAAGAAATGAAGGAAACAATAGCAAAAATCAATGAAACTAAAAGCTGGTTCTTTGAGAAGATAAACAAAATTGATAAACCATTAGCCAGACTCATCAAGAGAAAAAGGGAGAAGACTCAAATCAATAGAATTAGAAATGAAAAAGGAGAAGTAACCACTGACACTGCAGAAATACAAAAGATCATGAGAGATTACTACAAGCAACTCTATGCCAATAAAATGGACAACCTGGAAGAAATGGACAGATTCTTAGAAATGCACCACCTGCCAAGACTGAACCAGGAAGAAATAGAAAATATGAACAGACCAATCACAAGCACTGAAATTGAAACTGTGATTAAAAACCTCCCAACAAACAAAAGCCCAGGACCAGAGGGCTTCACAGGTGAATTCTATCAAACATTTAGAGAAGAGCTAACACCTATCCTTCTCAAACTCTTCCAAAATATTGCAGAGGGAGGAACACTCCCTAACTCATTCTACAAGGCCACCATCACCCTGATACCAAAACCAGACAAAGATGTCACAAAGAAAGAAAACTACAGGCCAATATCACTGATGAACATAGATGCAAAAATCCTGAACAAAATACTAGCAAACAGAATCCAACAGCACATTAAAAGGATCATACACCATGATCAAGTGGGGTTTATCCCAGGAATGCAAGGAGTCTTCAATATATGCAAATCAATCAATGTGATACACCATATTAACAAACTGAAGGAGAAAAACCATATGATCATCTCAATAGATGCAGAGAAAGCTTTCGACAAAATTCAACACCCATTTATGATAAAAGCCCTGCAGAAAGTAGGCATAGAGGGAACTTTCCTCAACATAATAAAGGCCATATATGACAAACCCACAGCCAACATCGTCCTCAATGGTGAAAAACTGAAACCATTTCCACTAAGATCAGGAACAAGACAAGGTTGCCCACTCTCACCACTATTATTCAACATAGTTTTGGAAGTGTTAGCCACAGCAATCAGAGAAGACAAAGAAATAAAAGGAATCCAAATCGGAAAAGAAGAAGTAAAGCTGTCGCTATTTGCAGATGACATGATACTATACATAGAGAATCCTAAAGATGCTACCAGAAAACTCCTAGAGCTAATCAATGAATTTGGTAAAGTAGCAGGATACAAAATTAATGCACAGAAATCTCTTGCATTTCTATACACTAATGACAAAAACTCTGAAAGTGAAATTAAGAAAACACTCCCGTTTACCACTGCAACAAAAAGAATAAAATATCTAGGAATAAACCTACCTAAGGAGACAAAAGACCTGTATGCAGAAAATTATAAGATACTGATGAAATAAATTAAAGATGATACGAATAGATGGAGAGATATACCATGTTCCTGGATTGGAAGAATCAACATTGTGAAAATGACTCTACTACCGAAAGCAATCTACAGATTCAATGCAATCCCTATCAAACTACCACTGGCATTTTTCACAGAAAAAGAACAAAAAATTTCACAATTTGTATGGAAACACAAAAGACCCCGAATAGCCAAAGCAATCTTGAGAACGAAAAATGGAGCTGGGGGAATCAGGCTCCCTGACTTCAGACTATATTACAAAGCTACAGTAATCAAGACAGTTTGGTACTGGCACAAAAACAGAAATATAGATCAATGGAACAGGATAGAAAGCCCAGAGATAAACCCACACACATATGGTCACCTTATCTTTGATAAAGGAGGCAAGAATATACAGTGGAGAAAAGACAGCCTCTTCAATAAGTGGTGCTGGGAAAATTGGACAGGTACATGTAAAAGTATGAAATTAGAACACTCCCTGACACCATGCACAAAAATAAACTCAAAATGGATTAAAGACCTAAATGTAAGGCCAGACACTATCAAACTCTTAGAGGAAAACAGAGGCAGAACACTCTATGACATACATCACAGCAAGATTCTTTTTGACCCAGCTCCCAGAGAAATGGAAATAAGAACACAAATAAACAAATGGGACCTAATGAAACTTAAAAGCTTTTGCACAGCAAAGGAAACCATAAACAAGACCAAAAGACAACCCTCAGAATGGGAGAAAATATTTGCAAATGAAGCAACTGACAAAGGATTAATCTCCAAGATTTACAAGCAGCTCATGCAGCTCAATAACAAAAAAACGAACAACCCAATCCAAAAATGGGCAGAAGACCTAAATAGACATTTCTTCAAAGAAGATATACAGATGGCCTACAGACACATGAAAGAATGCTCAACATCATTAATCATTAGAGAAATGCAAATCAAAACTACAATGAGATATCATCTCACACCGATCAAAATGGCCATCATCAAAAAATCTAGAAACAATAAATGCTGGAGAGGGTGTGGAGGAAAGGGAACACACTTGCACTGTTGGTGGGAATGTAAATGGATACAGCCACTATGGAGAACAGTATGGAGGTTCCTTAAAAAACTACAAATAGAACTACCATACGACCCAGCAATCCCACTACTGGGCATATACCCTGAGAAAACCATAATTCAAAAAGAGTCATGTACCAAAATGTTCATAGCAGCTCTATTTACAATAGCCAGGACATGGAAGCAACCTAAATGTCCATCAACAGATGAATGGATAAAGAAGATGTGGCACATATATACAATGGAATATTACTCAGCCATAAAAAGAAATGAAATGGAGGTATTTGTAATGAGGTGGATGGAGTTAAAGTCTGTCATACAGAGTGAAGTAAGTCAGAAAGAGAAAAACAAATACAGTATGCTAACACATATATACGGAATCTAAGGAAAAAAAAAAAAAAAGCCATGAAGAACCTAGTGGCAAGACGGGAATAAAGACACAGACCTACTAGAGAATGGACTTGAGGATATGGGGAGGGGGTGGGGTGAGATGTGACAGCATAAGAGAGTGTCATGGACATATATACACTACCAAATGTAAAGTAGATAGCTAGTGGGAAGCAGCCACATAGCACAGGGAGATCAGCTCAGTGCTTTGTGACCACCTAGAGGGGTGGGATGGGGAAGGTGGGAGGGAGGGAGATGCAAGAGGGAAGAGATATGGGAACATATTGTATGTGTATAACTGATTCACTTTGTTATAAATCAGAAGCTAACACACCATTGTAAGGCAATTATACTTCAATAAAGATGTTTAAAAAAAATAATCAATATTTTGGAAAAAAATTATTGAGTGATGTCAAGAAGAAAAAGCAGCTCTCAGTTTCAAACTGTTTGGTTTACTAAGTTGCCTATTTTAGGTTGGTCTAAAATTTTTGGAGAATTA
The DNA here is from genome assembly GCF_028023285.1 of Balaenoptera ricei. Classification (NCBI taxonomy): domain Eukaryota; kingdom Metazoa; phylum Chordata; class Mammalia; order Artiodactyla; family Balaenopteridae; genus Balaenoptera; species Balaenoptera ricei. The sequence goes on along the minus strand of NC_082650.1, from coordinate 91,479,944 downwards.
AAGGATGTCAAAATCATTCAGTTTATTATTTTTTGATAGATCTTTATTGGACTATAATTGCTTCACAATAATGTGTTAGATTCTGTTGCACAACAAAGCAAATCAGCCATATGCATACACATGTCCCTATATCCCCTCCCTCTTGAGCCTCCCTCCCATCCTTCGTATCCCACCCCTCTAGGTCACTGCAAAGCACTAAGCCGATCTCTGTGTGCTATGATGCTGCTTCCCACCAGCCAACTATTTTACATTCGGTAGTGTATATATGTCGATGCAACTCTCACTTCGCCCCAGCTCCCCTCTACCACCCCATGACCTCAAGTCCATTCTCTGTCTACCTCTTTATTCCTGCCCTGCCACTAGATTCATCAGTACTATTTTATTTTATTTTATTTAGATTTCATATATATGCATTAGCATACAGTATTTGTTTTTCTCTTTCTGACTTACTTCACTCTGTATGACAGACTCTTAAGTCCATCCACCTCACTACAAATAACTCACTTTCATTTCTTTTTATGGCTAATATTTCATTGTATATATGTACCACATCTTCTTTACCCTTTCATCTGTTGATGAACATATAGGTTGGTTCCATGTCCTGGCTATTGTAAATAGTGCTGCAATGAACATTGTGGTACATGTCTGTTTATGAATTATGGTTTTCTTGGGGTGTATGCCTAGTAGTGAGATTGCTGGGTCATAAGGTAGTTCTATTTTTAATTTTTTAAGGAAACTCCAAACCGTTTTCCATAGTCGTTATATCAATTTACATTCACACCAACAGTGCAAGAGGGTTCCCATTTTACCACACCCTTGCCAGGAAATGTTTTTAGATTACTTTGATAATGGCCATTCTGACCGGCGTGAGGTGATACCTCACTGCAGTTTTGATTTGCATTTCTCTAATAATTAGTGATGTTGAGCATCTTTCCATGTGCCTCTTGGCCATCTGTATGTCTTCCTTGGTGAAATGTCCATGTAGGTCTTCTGCCCATTTTATAAGTGGAATTTTTGTTTGTTTGATATTGAGCTCCATGAGCTGTTTGTGTATTTTGGAGATTAATTCTTTGTCTCTTGTTTCATCTGTGAATATTTTCTCCCATTCTGAGGGTTGTCTTTTTGTCTTGTTTATGGTTTCCTTTGCTGTGCAAAATATTTTAAGTTTAAGTTGCATTTGTTTATTTTTGTTTTTATTTCCGTTACTCTAGGAGGTGGGTCAAAAAAGATCTTGCTGTGGTTTATGTCAACGAGTGTTTTTTTCTATATTTTCCTCTAAGAGTTTTATAATGTCTGGTCTTACATTTAAGTCTTTAATCCATTTGGAGCTTATTTTGTGTATAGTGTTAGGTAGTGTTCTAAGTTAATTCTTTTACATGTCATTGTCCAGTTTTCCCAGCACAACTTATTGAAGAGGCTGTCTTTTCTCCACTGTATGTTCTTGCTTCCTTTGTCGTAAATTAGGTGCCCATATGTGCATGGGTTTATCTCTGGGAATTCTATCCTGTACCATTGATCTGTATTTCTGTTTTTGTGCTGGTACCATACTGGCTTGATTACTGCAGCTTTGTGGTATAGTTTGAAGTCAGGGAGCCTCATTCCTCCAACTCCGTTTTTCTTTCTCAAGATTGCTTTGGCTATTCAGAGTGTTTTGTGTTTCCATACTAACTGTAAAATTTTTGTTATAATTCTGTGAAGAATGCCATTGGTAGTTTGATAGGTATTGCATTTAATCTGTAGATTGCTTTGGGTGGTATAGTCATTTTCACAATATTGATTTTTCCAATCCAAGAACATGGTATATTTCTCCATCTTGTTTATGTCATCTTTTATTTCTTTTGTCAGTGTTTTATAGTTTTCTAAGTACAAGTCTTTCACCTCCTTAGGCAGGTTTATTCCTTGGTATTTTATTATTTTTGTTGCAATGGTAAATGAGAGTGTTTCCTTAATTTCTCTTGCTGATTTTTCGTTGTTGATGTATAGAAATGCCAGAGATTTCTGTGCATTAATTTTGTATCCTGCAACCTTACCAAATTCATTGATTAGTTCTCGTAGTTTTCTGGTGGCATCTTTAGGATTTTCTATGTATAGTACCATGTCATTGACAAACAGTGACAATTTTACTTCTTCTTTTCTAATTTGTATTCCTTTTATTTCTTTTTCTTCTCTGATTACTGTGGCTAGGACTTCCAAAACTATGTTGAAAAAGTGTAGTGAGAGTGCACACCCTTGTCTAGTTCCTGATCTTAGTGGAAATGCTTTCAGTTTTTCACCATGCATTTGTCATATACAGCCTTTATTATGTTGAGGTTGGTTCTGTCTATGCCCATTTTCTGGAGAGTTTTTATCATAAATAGGTGTTGAATTTTGTCAAAAGCTTTTTCTGCATCTATTGAGATAATTATGTGGTTTTTATTCCTTAATTTGTTAATGTGGTGTATCACATTGATTGATTTACATATATTGAAGAATCCTTGCATCCCTGGAATAAATCCCACTTGTTCAGGGTGTATGATCCTTTTAATGTGCTGTTGGATTCTGTTTGCTAGTATTTTGTTCAGGATTTTTGCATCTATGTTCATCAGTGGTATTGGCCTGTAGTTTTCTTTTTCTGTGATTTTTTTTCTGGTTTTGATATCAGTGTGATGGTGGCTTCATAGAATGAATTTAGGAGTCTTTCTCCCTCTGCAATTTTTTGGAAGTGTTTGAGAAGGTTCGGTGTTTTCTCTAAATGTTTGAGAGAATTCACCTGTGAAGCCATCTCATCCTGGACTTTTGTTTGCTGGAAGATTTTAAATTACAGTTTCAATTTCATTACTTGTCATAGGTCTGTTTATATTTTCTAATTCTTCCTGGTTCAGTCTTGAAAAATTCTACCTTTCCAAGAATTTGTCCATTTCTTCATGGTTGTCCATTTTATTGGCATATAGTTGTTTGTAGTAGTCTCTTATAATCCTTTGTATTTCTTCAGTGTCAATTATGATTTCTCCTTTTTCATTTCGAATTTTATTGATTTGTGTCCTCTCCCTTTTTTTCTTGATGAATCTGGCTAATGGTTTATCAATTTTGTTTATCTTCTCAAACAACCAGCTTTTAGTTTTATTGATCTTTGTTATTGTTTTCTTCATTTCTATTTCATTTATTTCTGCTCTGATCTTTATGATTTCTTTCCTCTACTGACTTTCAGTTTTCTTTGTTCTTCTTTCTCTAGTTGTTTTAAGTGTAGGGTTAGATTGTTTTTTTGAGATTTTCTTGTTTCTTGAATTGAAATTGAATTGCTATAAACTTCCCTCTTAGAACTGCTTTTGCTGCATCCCATAGGTTTTGGGTCATCGTGTTTTCATTGTCATTTGTTTCTATGTATTTTTAATTTGTTCTTTGATTTCTTCAGTGATCTCTTTGTTATTTAGTAGTGCACTGTTTAGCCTCCATTTATTTGTGTTTTTTTTTACAGTTTTTTTCTGTAATTGATTTCCAGTCTCATAGTGTTGTGGTCAGAATAGATGCTTAATATGATTTCAATTTTCTTAAATATTCCAAGGTTTGATTTGTGACCCAAGATGTGATCTATCCTGGAGAATGTTTCATGTGCACTTGAGAAGAAAGTGTAGTCTGCCACTTTGGGTGGAATGATATATAAATATCAATTAAATCTATCTGGTCTATTGTGTCATTTAAAGCTTGTGTTTTCTTATTTATTTTCATTTTGCAAGATCTGTCCATTGGTATAAGTGGGGTGTTAAAATACCCAGTATTATTATGTTACTGTTGATTCCTCCTTTCTTGGTTGTTAGCATTTGCCTAATGTATTGAGGTGCTCCTATGTTGGGTGCATAAACATTTATAATTGTTATATATTCTTCTTGGATTGATCCTTTGATCAATATGTAGTATCCCTCCTTACCTCTTGTAACAGTCTTTATTTTAAAGTCTATTTAATCTGATATGAGTATTGCTACTCCAGCTTTCTTTTGATTTCTATTTGCATGTAATATCTTTTTCCATCCCTTCACTTCCAGTCTGTATGTGTCCCTAGGTCCTAAGTGAGTGTCTTGTGGACAGCATATATATGGGTCTTATTTTTGTATCCATTCAGCCAGTCTGTGTCTTTTGGTTGGGGCATTTAATCCATTTACATTCAAGGTTATTATTCATATGCTATGTTCCTATTACCATTTTCTTAATTGTTTTGGGTTTCTTTTTGTGTGTCTTTTTCTTCTCTTGTGTTTCCCGCCTAGAGAAGTTTCTTTAGCATTTGCTGTAAAGCTGGTTTGGTGGTGCTGAATTCTCTTAGCTTTTGCATGCCTGAAAGCTTTTGACTTCTCCATCAAATCTGAATGAGATACTTGCTGGGTAGAGTAATCTTGGTTGTAAGTTTTTCTCTTTCATCACTTTAAATATATCTTGTCACTCCCTTCTGGCCAGCAGTGTTTCCACTGAAAAATCAGTTGATAACCTTATGAGGATTCCTTTGTATGTTATTTTTTGTTTTTCCCTTACTGCTTTTAATATTTTTTCTTTGAATTTTTTTAGTTTGATTAATATATGTCTTGGTGTGTTTTTCTTAGGGTTTATCCTGTATGTGACTCTCTGTGCTTCCTGGTCTTGGCTGACTATTTTCTTTCCCGTGTTAGGGAAGTTTTTCACTATAATCTCTTCAAATATTTTCTCAGACCCTTTCTTTTTCTCTTCTTCTGGGACTCCTATAATTCGAATGTTGTTGTGTTTAGTGTTGTCTCAGAGGTGTCTGAGATTGTCTTCAATTATTTTCATTCTCTTTTCTTTATTCTGTTCCTCGGCAGTTATTTCCACCATTTTGTCTTTCAGCTCACGTATTCGTTCTTCTGACTCAGTTATTCTGTTATTGATTCCTTCTAGTGTATTTTTCATTTCAGTTATTGTATTGTTCATCTCTGTTTGTTCTTTAGTTCTTCTAGATTTTTATTAAACATTTCTTGTATTTTCTCAATCCATACCACCATTCTATTTCTGAGATTCTGGATCATCTTTATTATTATTACTCTGAATTCTTTTTCAGGTAGATTTGTCTATTTCCTCTTCATTTATTTGGTCTTGTAGGTTTTTACCTTGTTCCTTCATCTTGACATATTCTTTTGCCATCTCATTTTATTTTTATTTTTTTATGAGTGGGATTGTATTCCTGTCTTACTGGTTGTTTGGCCTTAGGCTTCCAACACTGGAGTTTGTAAGCTATTAGGTAGAGCTGGATTTTGGTGCTGAGATGAGGAACTCTGTGAGACCTCACTCTGATGAATATTCCCTGGGGTCTGAGGTTCTCTGTTAGTCCAGTGGTTTGTACTCGGAGCTCCCACCACAGGAGCTTTGGCCTGACCCCCGGCTCATGAACCAGGATCCCACAAGCCACGTGGGGCAGCAAAAAAAAAAAAAAAAGAGAACAATAACAAAGTAAAAAATCAAATTAGACTAGGAAACTGCAGATATGTTAGAAAGAATATAAAAATAAAAATATAGATGAATCAACAACCAGAAGGTACATTAGTACCACAATAGTAAAAAAAAAAGGAGGGGGAAAAAAAAAGGGAAAATAACTTGGCTGTAGAAAGCGAGGCCTAAGCAAGGGTGAAGTTTGAGTGGTGGGCGGGGCCAATGCTCAGGACCCACAGGGCTGGAAAAGGGTCTGGGAGCTGTGGGGGGTGGGGCTTTGGCTCAAGGAACAGAAGAGGCCCAGGTGTGCCTCCCACCCCTGGTCTCAGAGGGGAGGGGACCTCACCTGCGAGCCCAGCAGGCTTCCTGGGCTCGAGTGCTCAGGGCAGACACCCTCCTCTCCTCTCCTCTCCTGCTCCTCCTGTTGGCTCCTCCCACCTACTTCTCCTGACCTCCCAGGTCTCCCTCCTGTGCCCCCAAGGACCCACGTGGCCTGGGGGGGCTTTGGAGGGCAGGGGATCAGCCTGGGAGCTCAGCAGGCTTCCTGTGCCTGAGTGGGCAGGGCAAATGCCTTCTGCTCCTCTCCCTTTCCTCCTGGATGGCCCCTCCTGCCTGCCTCTCCTGATCTCCCCAGCCTTAGGGGTGTCGATCCTGTCTGGCCTCTACTTCTCCTCCTCCCTCAGTCCCCCTAGAACCTACTGGTTCACTTTGGGGTGCCTCCCATCTCCTTGGGCATCAAAGTCCCCCACCAGCGGCTGGCAGGTGACTTAGTTGCGGGGAGACACTAACTCCTTTCATTCACTTTATTTTTAAATCCTTCCATTAAATGATTATGCCTTTTTGCAAAGATAGACATGAAAATACATTTAACACTAATGCACAGAACTGTGGTGACCCTTGGGACTATTTTCAGATAGTTGTTTTCTTCTAGGCAAGTTCTTTGATTTGTAGGAAACCACTTGGTTGACTTGTATTGGCCAAATTATTTTATTTCTAGGCCAGTATATGTAATTGACAATTCAAGACCTTTTCTTTTCCCTCTGTTACAACAATAGCACTTTCCAGATATCAACTGCTCCAGCAACCCAGGTCCCTGAGTTAAGCCAGCAGTGATACATGAAAGACTCACTAGAAGACCTGCAATAAAATGAATAACAACAACCAAACAAAACAAAAATGGCTATTGTTGAAGCACAAAATTTAGGGAGTATTTGCTCTCTCAGCATAACTTAGCTATTCTGATTGATACAAACACAAAGCAAATTTTCTCAATGTGCTTACATATTTAAACTATCTGTCTGGATGATAATTTGAATGAATAACATATACTGTTTCTCCCAGTATATTTACCTTTTCCTTACTTGCTTTCATGAAGTTAGAATATTATATTCTTTACTGGTGTCTGGAAAGTACGTGGTAGGGAAGAAATGAGATGTAGGGTCAAGTCATTCTACTCTTTGTACACTAAATACCTAATCCCTTGGGAGAGCATAAAATTAATAAAAAAGGTAAAAGTGGAGGAGGAAATTTGGAATCATAGAAGTGCCACCTTGGAGAAGCATCTTTATGGGTATAGCTTTTCCTCTAAGACAAGAAAAATATTTCTCTAAGACTAGAACAAAGTGTTCGTTCACTCACATTGGAAGTATTAAAGAAAGGCAACAAAATGAGGGAGGTTGGTGGCATAAGTAGCTCCAGATAGATAAGATAAGCAGTTTAAAAAAAGTATCTTGGGAAGCTGTACAAACATACTAAACTCATGGACATCATCAAGACAGTGATGAGAGATAGTTTTGCAGTAACTCATGTTGTCTGAGTATCGGCCTCACTCCCTTTAATCCTTCAGCTGTCTGTAAGAAACAGAACTAGGGCACAATCCCTTCTGTACAGATGGGGTTGTATGTGTGGGTCCCAGTTTATCTGTCAGTCCAATGCAAGACAATACTAGAGGATGAGATATTAAAAATAAAGCTTTAGTTCTTGAAGGCCTGAATCTGAGTATTTTGATAGAGATTCATAATTGCTATATTTATTTATAAAATAAAAACATAATACATTTATACCTATTTTACTTGTCCAATGCAAATAGGAAGATTTTACCACACTGCAAAAGATAATATGTTGGTTAAAATTTCTATGCCTTTAGAGTTCATAAAACTTTTTAATAAACACTATCTAATACTCACACTATCCTTCTAAGACTGGTAACATCACTATGTTTAATTCAATAATTAATAAACTGGATGTACACCTCTTTTCATGTGGAAAAAGAAAATCAGCTAGTGAACAGTACTTTTTTCAAATCAAGATTTTATTCAATAATACAGTATAATCTTTAAAATCAAGAATATGCTGTTTAAAGAAACAGTTTTATAATAGTGAATTATTATGATCAATAAAAACCTACTAGATGTGATGAATCAATTTAATTCTCATAAAAAATCTGAATCTTAGGGTGTTTCTTAATTTATATTTGGAAGATTATGAATAGAGATTTGAGTAACCTGAAGAAGCCACAGTGGAGAGAGAACTTTCAGTGCTCTTCCCATGCTTTTTTCTCTGTTTACTCCACATTCACTTTCATACTTTAAGAAAAAAATCATTGCTATTCCAATTGTTCAGCATATAGGATACCCAGTGCCCAGGGAACTTTGCTCCTCTTCATCCAAGGGCAAAATCTGGTAAGTCATCTTTCCTCTTCTTGCCACCTTATCACCAGTCATCAAACCTGAATCTCAAAGGTAAAGTGGTGTGGGACTATCTGGAGGGGATCAACCATGTATATTCAGATGAGAAGAGAAAAACCTTGCTCAAGCTTACTTATCTAAGTTTTGTTCTCTAAAAATTTAGACTGTTATGCATTTGAGTAGATTGTATGCATGTTTAACTGTTAAAATTGTACTGAGTTCCTGATTCTGTGATCAGTTCTTTCTGTACAGCTGAAAAAGTTTGGAACTCCCAGGGAAGCTGTGGTAAAGATAAAATTTGGGCTCCTAACCTCTATAATCTGTGATTATATTGTTTTTATGTACTTTTCTTTATCAGTGAAGAACTCCTAAGTCCTATTCCTGTAATTAAACCATTATACATTATACTGGAATTTGGTTGAAGCAGTGAAGTGAACACAACACAGTAAACACAAAGAAGTGCTGTCTTTTTTCCCAAGAATTTACTTGAAGAAAACTAATGCCTTCACTCCTTTTAAGTAGTATTTTTCTAAATCTCTTTCATGAGATTGATCAAATGGATCACGCTTCAGCAGGTTGTAATTCCACTTGAATTCTGAGTTACCATAGAAACAACTGATTCCCAAAACACTCTTTAAATGAGATTATACTTAAGGGAAAATGACTGCACTAATTAACTTTTTTTTTCTTTTTACATTGGAAACTAAAGATCTTAAAATATTTAGCATCTATGACAATTCTCAGAAAAGAATGCATTTTCAGAATGAATTCATATAAAAAGAACAAACTACTGGTATGTTTATTTGTGTTCAATGATATATTTTTACCTGGAAAACGCACACATTATTTTTCTAAAAATATATTGTGCTAAATTGTCATATACATTAAGTACAATATGGTAGAAATAAGATAAAACACTAAGCAATTAAAATAATTTGTATAGTAAGACAAAGAATTACAAAGGAAGAGGCAGTTTCTTTGGGGAAAAGATCTATAAATTAAAAGGCACTGCAGTACTGATATACCTTCTAGCATTTTTCTCATAGTTAATCTCACTGACATGAATACCCATATTTCTTCAAATATGAGAGCACCAATTCTATGAAGTAAAGGTATTAATAAAATCAATTCTAAAGTAAGCACTTCTAAGGAACACAAACTGTATAGAGGCAAAAAGGTAGTTTATCTGCCGTCTTAGAATTACAATATGGAGATCACAGATTATGGAGGAACCCAGAATAGTATGCCCTGGAGGAAGTATTCACAATGGATGAAGGAGAGGGAAATTTCCCTTCCCCCAGGGAATTTATAGTAGAAAGATGGGCAGAGATGTAGGTGAATCAGACTTTTAGATGTTTTCTCACTTCTGGTCTCTGAATTTCAGATGGATGCAGGTATTAGGTAGGAGGAAGGCAGCACAGAGACCCACATGCCCCTGGTTGAGAGTCCTATATCTAGACTGCTCTGTATCAAAGTGAGGAAGTCAAAACCGATTCAAGGGGACAAAGTTGCTTGATCAGAGAGAGAGAGCAAGTTTTGCCAAGCCCCTCTTTCTTTCAGGGTGGGGTTGCCACACTGAGCTGGGAGCCAGCCAGTTGGCCACAAGCCCAGACATGATGGGACTTGTTAACCACAGGGCCAAGGCTAGAGGGGGATCCATGGGCTGGAGAACTGAATTGAGGGTGTGATAGAGCCAAGGCCTACAGCTGGAAAAGTCTGAGTAGAACCTAAATGTGCAGAGGAAAACTGGCTGTTGCATTCTAGCATCTTGCCTGAGCTAAATAATGAAGAGTGAGTTTACCAGTGGCACACATCAGCATCAGAGGCCTGAACACAACCTGTGACTAGACTATGCTTTTAACATTTATTTGACTTGGACTTTTATTTAACCACCTTTCGTGATTATTTAATCATACTTTCTGATGTCCCTCTTTTTGTTATTAAGTTCCACCTTTTTAAAAATTAAAAGTTAAAACTAATATAATTGGTCCTTTTAAGTTTTCGTGCTGGTGGAGACACGGGCTCTAAATTGAAAGCAATGTAAGTGGGGAAAAACAGATGAGACTTTAATCAACCTTTTAAAAATAGTTTGCAACCTTCAATATGTTGAATTGTCTTCCATCTGTTCTCTAACTTTACCTTTGAAAAAGTAAAAATATAAGCCAAAAACTAATAGTGTTAGCTACATTCATTGCAGGCTTAATATTGAATTGTCTTCATGCTCACTATTTCTTTTTCCTGTTAATTCCTCTTTTCAAATCATTTTAATCATTAAAAATTATTTTTAGAAATGTTCTTTTTGTAATTAATTCTATTTGTCTTTTTATCTTTGTATTATATTTTCTTTTCTTTTTTTTTGATTATGCTAATTTGTGATTTTAAGATCGTGTGTTTGTTTTAGAAAATTTAGAAAATATCAACTCGTTATACATACCAAGAAGGGAAATCAAATTACCATATACAATGGTTACTATTTTAATGTGCTTCCTCTCTTATATTTGTACAATTTTATAAACATAAGCAGCACTATATACATGTTTTGTGTTTATATCTAATATTACATCATATCCTTGCATAATTTTTAGGTAAATTATGAAGATGTAATTTATTAAGACATGTTGGATAAATTAAAGTTTTCAAAAAAGTTAAATGGTAGCAACTCAGATGAATTCCCATGACTATCTTAAGAAAAATGGATCTTAACACAGCATTGATTCTCTTGACTTAGTATAAAGACCATTTCTTCACTTGTTAATTTAAAAACTGAATAAATTTTTAAAGGTTTCTATATAATGGCACATTATGTGTCAATTAATCCAGGCAGTTCCTTGTATGGAAGAGAAATTTAGTAAGTGCCCCCCGCTTTCCCCACCTCCCCCCCGACTATCTCTTCCTACTCTGAAGAGATAAACACTGATAATTCTATTTTTCAGATTAGGAAAATATAATCACCCATGGATTTTTACATTGTCAAACACATGCTTCATAGCTGATCATTTTGTTTTCCTGCCTCTGCAATGTGACAAAGAAAAATAAGTGTTGGATTAAAGAAATCCCCTGGTAATAGAATGGTCTATTTGTTTAGCTGATGAGAAGCATGAAAAACAGACAAACTAAGAATGTAGGAAGGCAAAAAGGACATCTTATAGCTGAGGTTGAGATAAACACTGAAGAAAGCTGCACAGAGACATTTTCAACTGAATATAAATGAAAGAAAATGCTGGTGACAAAGTAGACAAAACATGACCTGGAAAAAGTTGGCCCATGATAGGTTAAGCAAATAATTATAATTATTACCAGTTACTGAGTAACTAACATAAGCCAGGTACTAAGTATATCTCATATATTATCTAATTTAGTCTCTACAACAGCACTATGGTACAAGCCCTGTTAATCCAAAATTATATGAGAAATGAAGCCTGACAGTAATTTGTCCAAGATCACTCTTAGCATTTAGCAGACTAGGGTTGAAATGTAGGTCTAATTGTGTTAGCAGACAGGTCTCTTAAGCACAGTAGTCTATTTCCCTTCAAAGGAGCAATGAGAGTTGGTGTCCCAGGAAAAAAACAAGGAGTGATAACAGTAAGAATTGTTACCTGAAACATTAATTGCTGTTCAAAAACATGTTTAAATATAGTTCTGTTTAATGTACATTTTAGCTGTTTTCCTAAGTTAAAAAATAATTGTTTTAAAGAAATAAAACAAATATTTCCTCTTCTGAAAAACAGGAGGGATATTGCTCATCTCATAACATTATAGTAAAAATAAAACATGAAAATGGAGGTAAAGTGCTAAGTCCAAGTCCTAATCCAGAGTAAGCACTTACAAAGTCAATAATGTAATGATATCACTGTTATAATTACACTGGCTTTGATACATCAATGATTTTTTGCTGAAATTTTATACAAGTTTGCCTAGGAATGTTTAAGTTCTTGAAAACTGAATTGTTCATGAACAAATAAGCCTAGAGTTCTGCATATGTTTCACAGTAATAGATTTTTATTATATTTCATTTTTTTGGAGATTTGTCAATTTCATTACATATTTTCCTACATGATAATTTAAATATAAAGGCAGTTTCTTAACTTATCCCCTCCCCTTCGAAAATAACATATATATATAGCTCTGTTATTTATACATATTAATAATTTTACTTATGAAACTAAATGCCTCTCATGTATCTACCAGCAGGTATTTACATTGAAATTTTTACTGACCAATGCAGTCAGTGATTCAAGTTTATACATTATCAAGATGTCATTAGAATATTCCTTATTGTCATCAATCAACAAAACATTAACCTAAATCAGTTATATAGTTGATTTTTGAGATCTCTTCAGGGAAAATAGATAATAAGAAGTAAGCAATTGAAAATTCAAAATGAATTAAGAAAAATTCATTCAAATAAAGTTAATTAAGAAATAGAAAACACCTATGAGAAAAAGTAAATAGAGGTTAAAATGGCAGAGGTAATAAAGACAGGCAAGAACAAAAGTTATGATAGAAAAAATCAGACAAAAACTAAATTATGTAATTATTTCAAGAGCTCATTTAGAGACACAAGTTTAGATAAGTTCAAGTCAAAAACAACTATAATTTTGAAAATAAATCTGTAAAATAAATTCTTCACTAGAAATAACATTTAGTACTTAATAATAATACTAAACAAGACTTCCTTCTAGAAACCCATATCTAAGGTTTCTGATTCTTGTGGAGTCTGGTAACTATAGAAATAAATTCATCTAATTTTTAACATTAGATAGTGTATAGTAGGGGAGTTGCCACATAAAATACAGGTTTCCCAGTTAAATGTGAATTTCAGATAAACAAAGAATACTATTTTACTATGAGTAAATATAGGAATGCACTATGGGGCATATGTAACTGAGTGTACTGAATTTTTATTCGCTATATCCAGCAATCACATACAAGAGTCAGGCTTCACAGCAGTGAGTTATTTTTGAGTACATATTTAATATTTAACTAATGGTCAAGAACCATATTGCATTCTTTTTTGTTCATTTTTCACATATTGCTGTCTGAAAATGAAATGAGGCATCATATACTAAAAGTATTGAAGAGTATTAGAGTTTCCTCTTTACCAGAAAACCTAAACTATATTATTAGGAACCAGATGCATAATATAATTTAGAGAAATACAAAATACCAGGGATTGAGGCCAAATTACATAAGGCAAAGTGAACACTGCTGTGAATATTAGAACTCAAGTCAAATGGGACCCATATTACATGCTAAGCAAGCTAGGAGGTCAAATATCAGAGCAGACAGCGAAGCATGAAATACCCACAGAGGGTACGATGAGAAAACTGACTTACTCCACCAGAATGAAACTCCAGAACTTGGGCAAATAAATCAGGCCAGCAAAGTCGTCAGAGCCAAAGGAAGCAGCAGGAATAGCAAGAGTCAACATTGACAAATCTTGACAATTCCAACCTAAAACCAACCTCAGAATACCTGCCAACTGCACTCCCAAGTGAAAGCACATAGGTACAATAATTAGATTTAAGGGCAAGAGTCCGAGTAGTAAAAAAAAAAAAAAAAAAAAAAGAAGGTGTAGAATTCTGAAGGGAAGAATCAATCATTACAGTTCCAGGATTAAAGTTAACAATTTAAGTTTATGCAGCATAATAGTTTATATCTAAATACAATGACATAATCCAGACTGGAAATATCAAAAAGGCTAAAAATATAAGTATGAAAAATATGACCACGTTTTGAAAGAAAAAAAAAAAATACCAAACCAGTCATTAATTTAAAAATACATAGTTTGGTACCAGCTATATTCTGCAAAGGGCTAGAAATATATTGGTGAGCAAAACAAATGTGACCCCAGATTCTATAGCTTAGAACTTAGCATTTACAAGCAATAGCAAGTGTCAGAAAGGAAAATTACAGAGTGGTAACTTAGGGTTCAAGTCAGAAGGCTACTATGAGTTGGAAGATGGCAGAGAGGAATTGTGTGTGTGTGTGTGTGTGTGTGTGTGTGTGTGTACAGAGGTCAACAGAGGCTTAACCATAAAACATCTTACAGGCCATGCTAAAGATTGTTAAGAGTTTATCCTAAAACAACGAAGGCTCTTTGGAGAATGATGAGGAAATTATACATAGTCATATAGAGGTGAGAATCAGAGCTGGAGGGCAAGGGTTTGATCAAATGCGCAGTTTTAAGTGACCAGATATACCCACAGGAACATCAAAAAAAGTATTTCATACTTGGCTCAAACATGTGCAGGTCGAAAATTATTCTGAAGCCATTTCTCCCTTTCAGTCACTTTTACTGAGGAAGAATGAAGGAAATCTCTCTCAGTGGTCACTGGGAGGAGTCCTGCAACTATCTAAATAGCAATATTAGAAGCCATGTGTTATATTGCTTTGTCTGTGTGTGCATAGAACATGGCTTGCAATATTAGAATAAAAATAGAAAGAAAACCTTTAAGGAAAAAAAAATCCATTTTTAGTAAATCTAAACACTTCAGAAGCACTGGTGATATATTGGTCAGTATGATTCTTTTCTAAGATACGTAGCTTATTCTGAACACATTTCTTACTCAGAAAAGAACTACAAATATTAGAGTTTTTTTTACATTCAAATGAGGACATATTTTTCTAAAGGAATAATCACAGATAACTGGTTACAATGAAAAGACAGAATTAGAAAAGCAAGAGAGGGAGGGAAGGAGGGAGGCAGGAAGGGTAAAGCCTGAGACATTTCAAAAGTATTTGGTTACCTTCCGCTAGTCTAAATGTTGTGCTTTGTTTCTTTTTTTTTTTTAAGATCTTTCTTGGAGTATAACTGCTTTACCATGTTGTGTTAGTTTCTGCTGTATAACAAAGTGAATCAGCTATATGTATATATATATATCCCCATATCCACTCCCTCTTGCGTCTCCCTCCCACCCTCCCTATCCCACCCCTCTAGGTGGTCACAAAGCACAGAGATGTTCTCCCTGTGCTATGCGGCTACTTCCCACTAGCTATCTATTTTACATTTGGTAGTGTATATATGTCAGTGCCACTCTCTCACTTCATCCCAGCTCACCCTTACCCATCCCCATGTCCTTAAGTCCAATCTCTATGTCTGCATCTTTATTTCTGTCCTGCCCCTAGGTTCTTCAGAACCTTTTTTTTTTTTTTTTTTAGATTCCATATATATGTGTTAGCATACAGTATTTGTTTTTCTCTTTCTGACTTACTTCACTCTGTATGACAGACTCTATGTCCATCCACCTCACTACAAATAACTCAATTTCGTTTCTTTTTATGGCTGAGTAATATTCCATTGTATATATGTGCCACATCTTCTTTATCCATTCATCTGTCGATGGACACTTAGGTTGCTTCCATGTCCTGGCTATTGTAAATAGAGCTGCAATGAACATTGTGGTACATGACTCTATTTGAACTATGGTTTTCTCAGGATATATGCCCGGTAGTGGAATTGCTGGGTCGTATGGCAGTTCTATTTTTAGTTTTTTTAGGAACCTCCATACTGTTCTCCATAGTGGCAGTATCAATTTACATTCCCACCAACAGTGCAAGAGGGTTCCCTTTTCTCCACACCCTCTCCAGTATTTGTTGTTTGTAGATTTTTTGATGATGACCATTCTGACCAATGTGAAGTGATACCTTATTGTGGTTTTGATTGGCATTTCTCTAACAATTAGTGATGTTGAGCATCCTTTCATATGTTTGTTGGCAATCTGTATGTCTTCTTTGGAGAAATGTCTATTTAGGTCTTCCTCCCATTTCTGGATTGTGTTTTTTGTTTTATTGATACTGAGCTGAATGAGCTGCTTGTATATTTTGGAGATTAATCCTTTGTCAGTTGCTTCATTTGCAAATATTTTCCCCCAATCTGAGGGTTGTCTTTTTGTCTTTTTTATGGTTTCCTTTGCTGTTCAAAAGCTGTTAAGTTTCATTAGGTCCCATTTGTTTATTTTTGTTTTTATTTCCATTTCTCTAGGAGGTGGGTCAAAAAGGATCTTGCTGTGATTTATGTCATAGAGTGTTCTGCCTGTAGTTTTCTCTAAGAGATTTATAGTGTCTGACCTTATATTTAGGTCTTTAATACATTTTGAGTTTATTTTTGTGTATGGTGTTAGGAAGTATTCTAATTTCATTCTGATTCTCACTGCACTTGGCTAACTCTCATGACAGAGGTTGTTGTATGTCTTAAATTGCAGTCACCTATCTCTTGAAGACCTATCTTTGAGAACACGGGACAATCGTGAGAAGTGATATTTCTGATAGCTGAGGAAGGGTGAGAATTGAGAATAAATATTTTAATGTCAGAATTGCCGGTGGATATTTCTGTATCTAAATCCAGTGAGCTACCCCCTAGGCTTGATTTTTTTGTTAATAAATTTGTATAGCATGCAACCATACAAAAAGCTAGAACAAATCTAGTAAAATATATACAAGGTAAGTTAAATTGATTACTCTTTTCTCCAAAATGCCAAAAAGTAGAAGTAAACATCAAGTAAAATCAAATCTCCAAAGATTATTTTATCCATTACATGAAACAAGATTAAACAGTAAATGAAAATTAATTACTTGTTTTTGTGTGAGATTTTCCCTTATATATAATGTCCTCATTCCTCTCTGCATGTACCAGGTGTTCTGTAGAAGTTTTTCAGAGCTAATGATTTAATAGACTACCTCCTCTACTGTCAGATGTTTTTACATGATTAGCAGTTATAAAGTGTTTTTTGGTTCTCCCCAAATTTACATTTCTCCAATATAGTGCATATTTTGGGACACCGAGTTTCATACACACTAGTTCCAATTTTATTTTTGAAGGCAATCCTCCCGTTCCCTTGATTTTCTAGCTCATTTTTGAAGATACACATTTTAACAGGTAAGTCAAAATGAAAAAAAGAAATTAAAAGATAAAATTATGCAGAAAATTTGGGATTCTAAATGGCATTTATTTTTAAAATGTATGTTGAGTTTCTGGACATCATATTTGACTACTTAAATCTCTAAGTTTCCCTCATCCTAGGAGAAGTAGTTCAATTTGTACTTTCACATTGCTTGTATAGTTAAAACCTAAAACCTACTGTGAAATATAATTTTGTTCTTAATTTCTATAAACTGATTCTAAGACTGATGAATTTCTTTGTTAAGTTCTTTAACTCTTATATTCCTTAGACTTTTTATTAGTGCTACTGAGAGATGCTTTTGCTTTCAAGTTAGTTTAAATTAAACCCTAAGAACTTAAGCAGTGAGACAGTGGAATAAATCTCATGTCTGTTTGGCCAATATTATGCCTCTCTCAGTGGTTCAAAGGAGTATTATAAGAGAGGGGTGGAAATGCTCTTTAAGGAAGCATTTTTAGGATTGTAGAAGTTACAAAGAGTTATGCTGTCTCATGAGTTAGTACAGCTTAGTGTTAAGGCTTCATTAATCTATTTACGTTTTATCTCACATGAGGTTACATCTTTACAATTAACACAGTGAAGTAGTTTATATTATTCCAATTTGTTATATTATTCCAATTTCTTCTTTATTTTTGTTCTATTCAGACCCGTAACAGATTGGATGATGCCAACTCGATTTGGTGAGGGAGATCTTTACGTAGTCATAGTCGGCTGATTTAAGTACTAATCTCTTCTAGAAACACCATCACAGACCTGACACACCCAAAATTAATGTTTTATCAATTATCTGTGCATCTGTTAGCCCAGTCAAGTTGATACATAAAATTAACACAGCAGTTGTCCAAATTTACGTGGTGTGATGTTATTTATACATTGTATAATCTTTTCAGATTTCTCAATACAATTCTCCTGAAGATACAAAGCAAAATTCTAAGCATAGCTTCTTTGGGAGACTCTCAACTAATGAATCTACTAATGGATTTGAATGAGACATAAAGGTAGGTCCTATCAATAAATAACCCACTGACCAGAATAGTACAACACTTGAGAAGCAGCAAGGAAGAGGTTTAAGTTTACTGCAGACACTATGGTAAAGGAAAACACTAATGACTGGAAAAACAGGCAGTTGTCTGTGTGTGAACCTCCCACACCCCCCCCCCACCCCAGTCAGGGACTCTACTACTAAATCCATTCAGAAGGTATCAGAACTCAGCTCAGGCAGAGAAAAGGGCTAAGATATAATGCAGAGATATACATTATATCCTGAAATGTGTAAGGCACTTTGGAAAACTGTTACAAGTGGTTTCAGTGACAAAAAGAGCCTGCCAAGAAGCACGGCCAAGAGAGTAAGAATAGTTTTGAATTCACATTAGAAAGATACAGAAAATAATAAGATTTTATCTCATGTGTTTTAATATAATTAAATAATTTAGTTCTGAAGGGGAAAAGAGAGTCCAAATATATTACAGAGAATATTAAATGAATGGTCATAATGCACTAAATATTGGCTAAAATCTGTGCACCAATAGTTTTACAGACTGTGACGTATAAGGAAGTATTTCACCAGGAAACCTTTGTGTACAAAGGCATGATAACAACTGCCCAGAAAAATATCTAAACCTATTTCTCCTAATTCAAGGGTAAGTAAACAGGAAAGAAAACAGCACCTGAAAAAACCTGCAACACAGAAATCTGAGAAAATCCTAAAGAGGCCAAGACAAAGCAGATATCCGGAAATAGTTGTTGCACATAATAGAAGTAATTATTAAAACACCTATCTATATTTGCTGCTTTTTTCCAATATTTAACTAAACGTTATTGAATGACTAACAGTTGCTAGATATTGTAGGACACAGTGGGGAAGACCATCTAAATCTCATCCCTCACAGGGCTTATTGTCCAGGGTCTCAGTAAGCTCTAGGAAGACAGATATCCCCAAGAAACAAAAGTAAATCCATGGTGAAGAGATGCTAAATTAAAAAGATGGAGATAAAATACTGTCTGCCTCAGTGAGGAAAAGAGAACAGTGAGTTAACGTCAGCAAGATGGTGGAATCAGAGGCTCCAGCTCTCTTTCCTCGCCCCCTCTAAAAACACCAATTTTAATAACTGCCGATGAACAAGAATTACCTTCACGGAAGCCCAGAGGTCCCAGCACCTTAGGAGCAACACATCTGAGAACAGACACACTGAAGAGAGTAAAAAGTTTCACTTTGCCTGTGTGACCCCATCCCCCAAGAGCCAAGGAAGGTCTTTTTGTTCCACACTTACTCCCATCTGGAAAGTGAGAGTGAAGTGACCGCCCAGCTTCCCCAGCCCTGTGGGACTTCGCCACATGGCCCAATGCTGTGTCACCCCCACCTAAAATACTAAGAGGATCAGCATAACAGAGTAGTCTGGGAACAACCAGGAGCAGAGAAGAAGGGAAAAGGCTCAGAGTAGAGAGTACATGGATCTCAACAACTAGCCACAGATCCTACTGACTCGCGGTCTCCCCAGAGAACTGCGCACAAAGTTCACAGGACCGCCCACCTGAGGATGCCTGCAGCCAGCCATCAACCCCCCCCAGCATCTTGCACTGCCCGCGGTTGCAGGTCTATGCCCGCAGGCTGCACCAGGGCAGCCTCTGCATAGGCACGCACGAGCTCCTTCGGAGAGCACACAGATAGCACCAACCAGCTGGACTTTGCTGCACTTGGAGAAGATGCACAAATGGGACACTTCAGGGCACTGACCTAGAGAAAACAAACCAGAGGCTCTCAGCGCCAGGCCTGACTTCGTGGGATGCAGAAGAGATGCAAGATCCTAGAACATCTTCCCCAAGACAAAGAGAGAGGAGCAGAGGGCCCACAGCCACAGAAAAGTTCTGAAAGACAAATAACAGGATTTACCAATTACAAGAGTTACCAAATACTGGGAACTTATGGAGCTCCTACCCTGCTAAGTATAAGCATTACCTCATTAAGTCTTATCAATAACCTTGTTAAAGTGGTATAATCTGGCCCATCTAATAAATGAACAAAATGAGGCTCATAAAAGTGACCTTACTGGGCAATGGTCACACACCTCAAAAGGGATGGCAAGGAGATCTGAAGACAACATGTGAGAACTCAAAACCTTTACTTTCAACTTCAGTGACATATATCTTCAGATAATAGTAAATCTATGTTTGAGGAGAGTAGCAAGGAAGAAGACACAATTCTGATTAGGAGTGGGTTTGGGAGTCTCCTATGGTGGGATAGATAGTTTGGAATTTGTTATTCAGACAATAGGAAGTTGCTGGAATTTAAAAAAAGAGGAGATACAATCAAACACATTAATTAAATGAAATTATATTAAATCACGTCATCATGTTTTCTTACATGTATCAGACCAGAAGTTATGAGGGGCATAAATCACAGAACTGAGAGAAGGAAGGAACAAAGGAGAGTGCTGACAGTGGTGTCTGAGGCAGAAGAGAGACCTGGATAGGCCAGGCTGGGGGGAGGAAAGGTGTCTGCTGTCCAGGAAAGGATTTTGCTTTCTGTCATGTAAACAGCTGATTTTTTACAAGACTCCTCTCAGTGATGAATAATGAAGCTAATTTATGGTGACCTATTGTACAGGTGTAGTAAATTATTCTTAATTCAAAACTGATAGGGTGGCTTCCCTGGTGACACAGTGGTTGGGAATCCACCTGCCAATGCAGAGGCCATGGGTTCAAGCCCTGGTCCAGGAAGATCCCACATGCCGTGGAGCATCTAAGCCCGTGTGCCACAACTAGTGAGCCCATGCACCTAGAACCCATGCTCTGCAGTGCGAGAGGCCACCGCAATGAGAAGCCCATGCACTGCAATGAAGAGTAGCCCCTGCTCACCACAATCAGAGAAAAGCCCGTACGCAGCAACAAAGACCCAATGCAACCAAAAATAATAAATAAATAAAATAAAATAAAAATAAATAAATTTATAAAAAACAAAACTGATAGGATTTAGGTCAGGAAAAAACAGAGTAGAAAAGAAAAATATTACTTCTGGAATTTATCTGTATCTTTTTTTTTATAAATCTATTCTCTGATATTTCCATGACATTTTAAAGTTCTCAAATCCAATGAGTTGGGGAAGTGGCAATATTATGTTATGTACACAAATTTGGTTCCAGATTCAGTTTCTTACTTGCAATCCTTATTTGACCACTTGCTAGTTGTATTACTTTGAGAAGGTTACAGGATATCTCTAACTTCAGTGAAACCACAAATGGTTGTTGTGAAGGTTAAATGAAATAGTGTAGAACAAGCACTAAATGTACTGCTGGCCCAGAGTCACAGCCTAAAAATGTTGGAGGTATTCTCAATATGCTATGCACCCTCAATCCACTTCTCTTGAGATTTAATTTATATTGACTTTTGTTTCATCAACAACAAAAAATAATGAACTGATTCATTCAACAAATATTTATTGAGTCCCTGTATATGTGGCAGCCCCTAGGAACTGAGGAAAATTAGTTTCAAAAAAAGACGAAATACCTTGCCCTCATGGCATTACGTTTTTTTATTTATTGAGTGTTTTAAAAGTTAGTCACTGGGAAGCACTTCCAGAATGGCATTGTAAACACCTGCAAAATTCTCCTCCTCTTTAAAAGCAATGAGAAGTTGGCAAAAAGAGTCAAAATCAACTTTCAGCACTCTGGAAATTAGCCAAAGGTTTGCAACAATCTGAGAAACTTTTATTAAAGGAAAACAGCTACAAAAAGAAAAGCAAACGTTACAGCGTTTTCAATTGTCCTATTCTCATCCTTCCACTAACAGCCTCATGGTAGTCTCAAAAACAAACTAACAACAACAACAAAATAAACTAGCCTCGCAGTTACAGTAGCTATGAAAACCAACAGTCGAGCACCCTTGGAGGATGCAGAACAGGTTTGGAGCTCCACCAAAAGCCCCAATCCCAGATAATTGTCAGTACTTGTCCTGTGTGGCAATTCTTTGAAAGTTCCACTTACTGGGCTCATCTTAATTGATCTGACTCAGGTTTTGTTCAATTTGAATAGTCTTTTGCCTGGGTACATCTTAAAATAATCAGCAATTGCCTAACATCACAGATGACTGAGGAAGAGTACCCAAAATGAAAGCCAGAGAAAGAGATGTGCAAATGGGACTCTGAAGTCTGAGATATATCCTGGGAATCTGGAAGGCCAGCGACATGTGCAGGACTGTGTGCACCCCCAAGGATGACCTGAGAAGGCCTGGATCTCTCATTCCTGGCTGATGCCGAGGCTCTGCACAAGCAGGAAGTGAACAATAAGGCCAAGATGGAAAGTACCTGATAGAGTCTTGAAGACAGACTCCAAACACACACCACACACAGAGCCCTTCAGAAAACAAAACAAAAAAAAAGACAATAGATTAAGACAATTCAGGAAACGTCTGTCCAATCATGACCTGACAATTAAGCCAACTAAGCTGAGACTTCAGTGGCCACATATGACACAGAATACAGACTTTACAGACTGCAGGAAAGCTGCTAAAAACAGCAACAAGAGCAAATCTTGGGGAAGAAACTGGAGAATGTGACTGCAAAAGTTCCTAAATTATACTATTTAACATGTCCAATTTTTAACAAAAATATTCATGTCATACAAAAGACAGGAAAGCAGGGTCAAAACATAGAGAAAAAAATCAATAAAACTGTTGTTGAGATGACCAGATGTTGCACCTACTAGTAAAATATATTAAAATCAAAATTGGGTTATTAAAAGGAGAAATAAAATTAACAAAACTTTATCTTAACAAATCATCTTTTTAGAAGAGTAGAATCAAATCACCGATGTCAGTAATCAAAGAGGATACATTACTTTCAACTGTAGGAAATAAAAAAGATTATGAGAAAACATTGTAAACAATTGTATGCAACAAATTAGATAACATAGCTGAAATGGACAAATTCCTTTGAATGAACAAATTACTGATATGACTCAAGAAGGAACAGAAAATCTGAATTGACCTATACGGTATTGAATTAATAACCAAAAACTTCCCAAAAAGTAAACCTAATTGTAGATTACTTTACTGATGAATTCTACAAAATGTTTAAAAGAGAATATAACACCAGTTCTTTACAAACTTCCAAAAACAGAAGAGGAAAAAAAAAAAAAAGCAAAACTTCCCAACACATTCTATGAAGCTAGGATTACCATGGTACAAAAATCAGACAACTACAACCTAAGAAGACTACAGAACATTATACCTATGAATATAGGTACAAAAATTCTAATACCAGAACACTGAATCAAGCAAAATATAAAAAGGATTGAACACCACAATGATGTGGATTTATCTTGCAAAGTGGGTTCAACATTTTTTTAAAAAATGTATTTCACCATATCAATGGAATAAAGAACAAAACCACATGATTATCTAAGAATATGTAGAAAGCGTATTTGGCAAAAATTAACTGTAGTCAGCCCTGCAATATACAGGTTCTACATCTATAGATTCTATGAACCATGGATCAAAAATATTTGAAAAAATAATTCCAGATAGTGCTGAAAAGCAAAACTTAAATTTGTTGTACGACAACAACTATTTACATAGCATTTACATTTTATTTACAACCATTTACATAGTATTTACATTGTGTTAGGCATTATAAGTAATCTAGAGATGATTTAAAGTATATGGGAGGATGTGTGTAGGTTGTATGCAAACACTTAGCCATTTTATATAAGGGACTTGAGCATCCATGGATTTTGATATCCGAGGGTATTTTGGTATCCTGGAACCAATCCCTCATGGATACCAAGGGATGACTGTACCTTTCAAGATTAAAAACTAAATAAAACAAAAACTCATAAAAACTAGGGACAGAATGCAAATTCTTAACCTGATAAACAGCATCTATGAAAACCACACAGTTAACATCATACTTAATAGTGAAAAGCTGATCACTGTAGCACTAAGAGCAGGAAGAATACTCTCATGTCTGCTCTCATCACTTTAATTCCACCTTATTCTTGAGGTTCTAGTCAGAAGAACTACTAAAGAAAAAGAAATAAAAGAAATCCTGATTGGGAAAAAAATAAGTAAAAGTCTCTTTCTTTGGAAAGGATATGATCTTTTTTGTAGAAATTTCTATGGAATCCATAGAAAGATTGTGAACTTATCAAAGAGTTCATCAGAGTTGTAGTATATAAGACCAATATACAAAAATCAATTGTATTTCTATTCATTAGCAAAGAGCAATCCAAAAATGAATTAAGAAAATAATTCCATTCAAAATAACATCAACAATAACACAATGCTGAGGAATAAATTTAGCAAGTGAAGTTTGAGACTTGTACCCTGAGACCTATAAAACATCATGGAAGCAAATTAAAGAAAACCTAAATAAATGTATTCCATGTTCACAGACTGGAACACATAATATTGTTGAGATGGTATTACTCCCCAAGGTGATCTAATATTCAATGTGATCCCCTTGAAATTCCAGATAGCTTTTTGCAGAAATTGGCAAGCTGATCTTAAAACTCATATGAAAATGTGAGGGACTCAGAATAGTCAAAGCAATATTACAGAAGAAAAACGAAGTTTGAAGACCCACATTTCTTCAAAACTTACTTTGAAGCTACAGTAATCATGACAGTGTGGTGCTGGTATAATGATATGTAGGACAATGGAATAGATTTGAGAGTTCAGAAATAAATCTACACATTTATGGTCTATTGGTAGTTGACAAGAATGCCGAGACAATTAAATAGAAGAAGTAATTTTTAAAATAGTGTGAGACAACTGGATATCCACCTGCAAAAGACGGAGTTAGAACCATATCTCAAATTACATACAAAAATTAAAAGATTACATGTGGAAATGTAACAGGTAAAACTGTAAAGTTCTTAGAAGAAAGGAGTAAACCTTTTCATCTTGGATTAAATAATGACTTCTTAAATATGACATCAAAAGCCCATGTGACACTACATTAAAAAAAAATGGAACTTCATCACCAGTTTTAAAAAGTTTTGTTTCAAAGGACTACCAACAAAAAAGTGAAATAACAGTTCATAGAATGGGAAAAATATTTGCAAATTATATATCTGATAAGAGACTGGTATTCAGAACATATACTCATAAAATTGCCATAAAAGACAAATAACCCAATTTAAAAAGCAGGCAAAAGAATTAACAGATATTTCTCCTACGAATGTACAGAAATGGTGAATAGGCACATATGCTCAACATGATTAGTCAGTAGAGGAATGCCTATCAAAAGCACAATGAGGTGGTTTTTTCAACCCCAGTAAAGTAGCTAAATTTAAAAAGACAGACAAAAACAAGTGCTGATGAGGATGTGGAGAAATTTGAACCCTCATACATTGCCATTAAGATTGTAAGTAATACAGACACTTTGGGAAACAGTTTGACAGTTCCTCAAAATGTTAAACATGACCCAGCATTTCCACTCTTAGGTACATACCAAAAAGAACTGAAAACATATGCCCTGTAAAAATCTGTATGTAATTGACCAAAGCAATTTTATTCATAATAGCCAAAGAAGTAGATACAGCACAAGTATCTATCAATTGATGAATAAATAAGCAAAACATGGCATATCCATACAATGAAATATTATTCAGCAATGAAATGGAATATAGTACTGATTGTGCCACAACATGGAAAACCTTGAATGCATTATGTAAACTGAAGGGAGCCAGTCACCAAAGTCATATATTTTATAAGTCCATTTAAATGAAATCTACAGAATAGACAATCCACAGAGACAGAAATTAGGTTAATGATTTCCCAGTGCTCAGGGGAGGTGGGTATGAGGTGTGATTGCTAATGCATATTAGTTTTCTTTTGGGGACAATGAAAAATATGCTAAAATTAGATTGTGGTCATGGGTGCACAATTCTGTAAACGTACTGAAAAACACTTGGATTGTACACTTGAAAGGGAAAATTTTATGATATGTTCATTACATGTCAATAGGCCTGTTATTTTAAAAATTCTCTGTAAGAAAAGACACCTCTGGGGTCATTTTGCTGTGCATCTTTAATACCTTCAGGATGTGGATTTAAAAAAAACAAAAACAACAAACAAACAGCTGCTACTTATTGCAATGCATTATTTTGGAGTGTCAAGTTTAACATTATATTATGTTCAATTTTGATTATAGAGGTAAATGTTATGTGGGAATTTCAATCCTCATCAATATTAGCTGCTCCATCGCCCTCTGATAACCGTTTGTTTCATTGATGGATGACTTACAAATTAGTCAACAAATAAAGAAATCCTTAAATTCTTTATTCTTGAATCTGACCATCAAAGGCCACTTGGATCAGAAAAAGCAGTAATAACCAGAGTGTGTGTTTATTCTTCCAGTTTTTAATTTCTTCTAGTCCCCTTGTGGAGATTTGCACCACAAAAAAAAAAAAAAAGTAAAAAGAAAAATCTGGGACAACAAAGTGTAGAAAGCAGGCCTCTCACTGTCTTATTTTTGTGTCTATGAATTAGAATATCCTCCCCCAGGACATCTTGGAAATATTAAAAAGTGTGGCTCTCCCATTCACTCTTCCCTAGGGATGAAAATTAAAGATGGTGAGACTGGAAAAATGATCTGTGCCTAGGTTTTCTCTCTCACTTCTGGCTCTATTGTCCTGTGGTTGACACATCCATCTAGTTCTCCTGTCCTCCATAAGGTGAGCTCACCAGTTGTGTGCTGGATTCTACTTACTAGAGGCAAGCCAGTAGGCAAATTCCTAATGCTGCACACTGTTGAGTACCCAAGAGCTACAGGGCAAATATTCCTCCTTACAGTTGAATCTTCTTCAGACACAAACTCTCTTTTATGCAAAATGTCCCAAGATCCAAATTGGAGGACCTAAGGTATTAATAATATGGAGGAACTCCATTTGACCAAGCTACTTTCTGTTATAGGAGTAGCAGCAAAATCCTGACCATTGTAATTCTGAATCATGCATCTATGTCTCAAATGATTTTGTAAATTAGGAAGAGGAGGGTGGGTATTATTGAAATCCAAACACTAGTTTATTACATAAATACTTATACTCCCTTATCAAAATTTTTCTCATTATACTATAAAAATACAATTATTGTGGGCTTAACATCTAACCGTGAGATTGAATGTCATTTTTAATTTGCCATCACTCATTTTGTTCCAAGAATAGGCTTGCTTGGCACTTATAGGAAAGTTAAGTAAGTTTTGCTCTGTAGCTGAAAATAAGGAAGAATTTTGTCCTGGTTTCTGGTAGAAGCTATTTCATGACCATAAAGAGAACCAAACTTAGGGTAAAGCTAAAAGTATACAGAGAAATGCAAAGAGATGCTTGGAACCTGGGTCCCTGAAGACACAGTTGAACCCTCCTGCCCTCCATCTGAACCTCCTGTCATGTGAGTGGTTCCATCTGTATTACTTAAGATCATTCAGCTGGGGTTTTGTTATTTAAAGTAAAGTATATATCAGTTGATTCAAAATAAGGTACTATCCTTGGGTCCCTGCAAGGACAGACTCTAAAATAGGGAATTACTTGTAAGGAAAAAGTAGAACTATAAGCAATGAGGTCTTCATAATTCCTGTCTGAGAACTTGGTTGTGAAGTTGGCTAGGCTGCTGTATGTTCTACATTGTTTCCAGGCCAATAGCCAACCAAGACCACAATATTTCTGCAAATGGTAGTAAAATTATAGAATATTGGTGTGTGTTAACCATTTCTTGTGGCCTTTGGCAAGTTTATAAAGGAATAGGCTAGTTTTGTCTGAAGGTGGCTATCTAAAAAGCAAGACTAAATAAGGACAGTTTGGTAGGAGGACTTTTTTGCCTGTGACTTCAAAACAAGCTGACTGAGATTTCCATAATTTAAAAAGCTGGAAGAGTAGAAAAAGCTTGAATCCTCAATGGCTTCTAAAGCAATTGAATCAACAAAGATATCCTGAAGTTTGCCCAACTTCTAAACTTTCCAACTGGAGATAATGAGATCATTACTTGCTAGGCTTCTTTGAGATTGGGTTTCTAATCCTTGCATTAGTAAACATCTTAACTAATACAACAAAAGAGCTTATCTGCTTGCATAGCCAAGGTTTAATATTGGGGTTAGACTTCAGAATAATTGAGGGTTAGTTTTTGCCATATTTGCTTTTGTATTTCCAGTAAGTCATACAATACCTGGAACATGATAACATTCAATAAATACTTGTTTAAAAGATGAATATGGCAAGCATTTAGCAGAATATCAGAGCCTCAGATAAAATGTTGAGGTCCAGCATCAAGGGGAAATGTTGGCTATGATGGAGATACACAACAGGTTCCACAAGCCCTTCTGAGATGCTGTCTGTCCTTTTATGACTGGCTTCAAATCTGGAGATGGGCTTGCGGCATTTAGAACTAATTAGTAGATGTAGTCACAGGACAAGTCAAGACAAAGGCAAGGAAATTGATGAAGTGTCTGATATTCCCCTAATCTACATATGTAGTCCTATAGCTCTGGGAAACTAAGGGTCATTAATCATCCAGATTAAACTTTGTTGCAAAGTAGCCTCTACTGACACTGATGAATAATTAACTCCCCTTAGATGTGCTGCTAGTTGCTATAGACCAGATAGTACCTGATAGCAAGTTTGGCTTCCTAACAAGCAGAGTCCTGAGACACTGACACAGCCTTGGCCATCACCAATACCATAGTCATCATTTGCCACTGGTCTCTCCCCTGTTTTCCCAATGAGGAAAACACCACTCATGTTCACAGACATAATTGGAACCCATATATGAAAAAATCTTCATGGAACAAAAAGCCCAGATGTAAAACAATAGGAAAGGAGTCAAAATCATGCTACATCAATTGGCCTTACTATTACTAAATAGCGTAATATTTAGTGAGTCAAGCAGACAATGTCATGTGAAATCCAGTCCCATATTCATGAATCCAAATACCACATCTCTGTATGGAGAGATATGCCTGTGCTTTGCTGTGAGTATAGAACTGTTTCACTGAACAAACATAACTGATGGAATGTAATCCTAAAGTGCTTTTCATTTTTAAATTCGGCTGGATTAGTCATTGCTCCCTTGGACCAGGAAGGGGGACATTATCAGGTCCCAAACATTTTTGATAATCCTAAAATAATTCAGGCTCCTCTCATCAGGAATTAAAATGTCTACCCCAACATAGCAGTGAACACTTTGAGTGATTTCATGTCATGGCTATTCTGCTTTCCCTAAACCAACCCTCCCCTCACTCAAATGTGAGCAAACTTTGATGCCCACATTCACGAAAAAGTGTGGTATGTTTCTCCTCCTTTCATTTCTTGCCTATTTCTCCTCCACCCAATTGGATTCTGAACTTCCAGCGCTGGTGCACAGGAACAGTGAAGAGGTAAGTAGGCAGTAAAGGGTTCAGTCAACAGGTAGCATGAGTAGCATCGTGCCTATAACCTTGGGAACTGTATAAGCCCCAGTCTCTTACATGACTGTTACCATGCGTTCCTCAGATACATGGCTGGGAACCTCTCACCTTCAATTTTGGATAGTTTCTCCCTGGATCATTGCTTTCTAACATATCTCCACCCAAGTATCTAATAATACCTCCAGGTACTCTCTGGCAAGATCTGTTCACCTTTGCTCTTAGAAAGAATTCTGTATAGCACCATGCTGACTCTCTATCACTTGTGCTTTATGTCAGGTTGATAGGCAACAGAAAACATACCGTTTACCTTAATAAAATCTAAAAGTGCAGGATGGTAAATATAGCCCTCCAAATTTGGTTCACTCCTCAGCATCTAGGCAATGCAACTCTCTTGATTTTAGATTTGAAAGGTGAGGACAGACATAGGTCTGCTTCAGGGACAGATTTCAAGCTAGGTGATTCTACTTATTACCCTTTACCAGACTTATAATAAAGAGCAGGAAAGTCAAAACATCACCCTTTTTAAAATGGTGGAGCTCATGGGTCAACAAAAATTAATGTATTTCTCTCCATGCTTCTTTTCTCAGACTTTCCAAAATCTTTTGAAGCATGGTTGGTTGAGTGTGGAGGTTGGTTGGCAGATTTTCTGTTATTAACATTTTGCCATTCCAGGAGAGTGGTCTTAATTGTAATGCATTGCCAATTGTTCTCAAGCCTCAGCTGAAACTGATCTTATGTATCTAATTACACCTTTTTCTCTTTTCATAAAGGTGCATAAGTGGTTATCTTCCCAAATATGAAATTCATCCTTTTTGATATGTTTATACTTGAGTGTCCTTAATTACCTTCTTTACTGCCAGGCTCCTGATCCACACATATAAAAATAAATAATAAGTTTCCAGCCAAGATGGAATAACAGTGATTAGATTTACCCTCACTTTTGAAATAAAAACAAACAAAATGGACAAGATGTCTGAAACAATGGTTTAGGGCAATTGTATATCAGGCAACAAAAACAATGATTCCTGAGAGAGAGGAAATAAAGGAGGTGAGCCCTAAAATTGCCAGGTAACTGCCTTGAGAGACTGTCCAGGGGCACAGGGCAGGGGTGAATCCGGTCAGAGGCTGGTAGACTCCCTGTTTTGAGGAGATAGACATGGGACCCAAGACAGACCAAGCCATCTTCAGTACACAGGACAGAGTACTAGACGGGAGAGAGCTGCACAGACAAGAGAACCCTAGAGATAATCAGGGTGTTCCCCTCAAATCTTCAGCTGACTACTGATGAGCACATATGTGTCAAACGAACTACTGGAGTCCATGAAAAAATATCCAGTCTCTAAGAAGGCCAGGAACTGTTCACATTGTTACCAGCCAGGATGGAACGCTTCGTAATTCAATAGGGTATTTGAGAGAGTACCCCAAAGGATATTGCCTAGGCAGTGGGCAAAACTAGTCTTGAACTGAAGTCTGCCCTGACCTTACCTAACAAAGTATAAAGCAAGATCAGAAATGATCAAATTGTTTTCATGTATCTTAACTGTATTTTAAATAAAATCTAAAGAACATTTGTAGAGAAAGTTAAATGCAGAAGAAATTAAAACAAATAAATAGAATGGGATAGAAAGGATAAAATCAGTCGAGTTATGAACAGAACAAGTCATACAAATTATAATCATCTTCATCAGTTCATTCAGTCTCCTGTAACTAATTCTTGTTTTGTTATGTCCTGAGTTATCAGCGTTATGAATCAATCAGTTTTCCATTAGAGTTTTAGAAATTCTTACTTAGTTCAGTGTTATGATCTTAGAGTCACCAAACCTGTATTCTAGAGTACTTGCTGGAGTCTTTTCCATAAATCTCTTTGATGATGAAGCAGTTTTGTGTACAGTTGATTGTAAATGCTTTCAGAGCAGAATCAAGAGTAAAACAATAATTGTCTGTGAGCAACAAAAGACATGAAAATAACCATGGTTAAAGATTTGGTGAGTGTTCACCAAAAAAAGTGAGGCAATTGAGAAGCAAATTGTTATTTTTTTGATATACAGTATTATAAAATAATACTGGAACTATGCGATATTACACCAAGACATGCCAGAATTTTAGAAGTTTCGTATAATTTCAAGAACACATATTAATAACGTATACACATTATATAAAATCTAAGACCGTTAAACATTATTTTTTATATGATAATGTTTCCCATGCAATTTAACACATCAAATAAGCCTAAATAAATTAATATTTCTCTTTTTATAAGGAGAAAGAGCAACTCTCAGATCTTTTGGGGCCTTCTGGACACCTAGTTTGAGGTCAAATGGACTTCATAGAGAGCTTGTTTTGGGAAAGTTTGTTAAAAATGTCAAAAAATTTAAAACACTTGATCAAATAGGACCACAGGTCACTGTGAAACAATACTCAGTTATCCACTCTTCCAAAGTGACAATTAAAAGACTTTAAAAGCAAATACAGAAAGTTATATAGTTGTAAAAACAAACAAACAAACAAAAACTTAAGGTCTTTTAATATGGAAAAGACTCAGTTTTTCTAAGTAATCAAAAACCTTATAAAGACAACATGAAGCATAAAAATATTTTCATAAGGCACAGAGTCTTTGTTTCCTAGACAAATTACATTATATATAAAGAAAAACATTTTATAATATTTTACTAAGAGCAGGGCAATAATCTAAGACATTTTATTATTTTAACAGAGAGAAAATTAAACATCAGTTTTGTATCTACATTATTGAATACATTTAAAAACCCTTACAAATAAACATATTCAATTCTACCTAGCTTTGGCCTCATAACATGAAATTTATTTTCCATGATCCTCCTGAAATTTTCTATATTCATTTAGGTCTGTCTTATTTTTTCTCTATCCTATTCTGGAACCACCAGTTTCTTTTTTTTTTTTTTTTTTTTGACATCTTTATTGAAGTATAACTACTTTAAAATGGTGTGTTAGTTTCTGCTTTATAACAAAGTGACTCAGCTATACATATACATATATCCCCATATCTCCTCCCTCTTGTGTCTCCCTCCCTATCCCACCACTTTACGTGGTCACAAAGCACCGAGATGATCTCCCTGTGCTATGCAGGTGCTTCCCACTAGCTATCTATTTTACATTTGGTAGTATATATAAGTCCATGCCACTCTCTCACTTCGTGCCAGCTTACCCTTCCCCCTCCCCATGTCCTCAAGTTTATTCTCTACATCTGCGCCTTTATTCCTGTCCTGTCCCTAGGTTCTTCAGAAACATTTTATTTTTTTAGATTCCATATATATGTGTTAGCATATGGTATTTGTTTTTCTCTTTCTGACTTACTTCACTCTGTATGACACACTCTAGGTCCATCCACCTCACTACAAATAACTCAATTTTGTTTCTTTTTATGGCTGAGTAATATTCCTTTGTATATATGTGCCACATCTTCTTTATCCATTCATCTGATGATGGACACTTTAGGTTGCTTCCATGTCCTGGCTATTATAAATAGAGCTGCAATGAACATTGTGGTAC
Source organism: Balaenoptera ricei (assembly GCF_028023285.1). NCBI lineage: Eukaryota > Metazoa > Chordata > Mammalia > Artiodactyla > Balaenopteridae > Balaenoptera > Balaenoptera ricei. The sequence continues at coordinate 91,447,032 of NC_082650.1, read as the reverse complement.
ATGACTCTTTTTGAATTACAGTTTTCTCAGGGTATATGCCCAGTAGTGGGACTGCTGGGTCCTATGGTATTTCTATTTTTAGTTTTTTAAGGAAACTCCATACTGTTCTCCATAGTAGCAGTATCAATTTACATTCCCACCAACAGTGCAAGAGGGCTCCCTTTTCTCCACACCATTTCCAGAATTTATTGTTTTAGACTTTTTGATGATGACCATTCTGACTGGTGTGAGATGATACCTCATTGTAGTTTTGATTTGCATTTCTGTAATGATTAGTGATGTTGAGCATTCTTTCATGTGTTTGTTGGCAATCTGTGTATCTTCTTTGGAGAAATGTCTCTTTAGGTCTTCTGCCCATTTTTGGATTGGGTTGTTTGTTTTTTTGACATTGAGCTGCATGAGCTGCTTGTATATTTTGGAGATTAATCCTTTGTCAGTTGCTTCATTTGCAAATATTTTCACCCATTCTGAGGGTTGTCTTTTCATCTTGTTTATGGTTTCCTTTGCTGTGCAAAAGCTTTTAAGTTTCATTAGGTCCCATTTGTTTATTTTTGTTTTTATTTCCATTTCTCTAGGAGCTGGGTCAAAAAGCATCTTGCTGTGATTTATGTCATAGAGTGTTCTGCCTGTGTTTTCCTCTAAGAGTTTTATAGTGTTTGGCCTTACATTGAGGTCTTTAATCCATTTGAGTTTATTTTTGTGTACAGTGTTAGGGAGTGTTCTAATTTCATTCTTTTACATGTAGCTGTCCAATTTTCCCAGCACCACTTATTGAAGTGGCTGTCTTTTCTCCATTGTATATTCTTGCCTCCTTTATCAAAAATAAGGTTACCATATGTGCGTGGGTTTGTCTCTGGGCTTTCTATCCTGTTCCATTGATCTATATTTCTTTTTTTTTAAAGAGCTCCTGACTTTTTTATTTTTATTTATCTATTTTATTTTTTTGGCTTTGTTGGGTCTTGGTTTCTATGTGAGGGCTTTCTCTATTTGTGGCAAGCAGGGACCACTCTTCATCACGGTGCGTGGGCCTTTCACTGTCACAGCCTCTCTTGTTGCGGGGCACAGGCTCCAGACACGCAGGCTCAGTAGTTGTGGCTCACGGGCCTAGTTGCTCCGTGGCATGTGGGATCTTCCCAGGGCTCGAACCCATGTCCCCTGCATTAGCAGGCAGATTCTCAACCACTGTGCCACCAGGGAAGCCCTATATTTCTGTTTTTGTGCCAATACAATACTCTTTTGATTGCTGTAGCTTTGTAGTATAGTCTGAAGTCAGGGAGCCTGCCAATCATTTTCTTTTAGGACAAAGTTACTCTCCTTTTTCTCTGACAAAAGCAGATTCTATATTCCTTGCATTCTTTTCACTTAAAAACACATCCTATTTTCTTTCCATATTTGTATGCAAATTTGTTTCCCTTTGTTCTTATTGTTTCTAGTGGTTTTATTTTTATGTATTTGATTATAAGTTGCGAGTATTAGTAACCTTTACTTTCCAGTGAAAATTAGGAAGCAGGAAATTGTGAACTGTCTGTCATATATTAGTATCCTGTAGTAGATTAGCAAACTTATAAATACATAATTATAAACACTCATAACTTACTATTTACATGTTTTTCATAATATAATTTTAATGTGGCAAATCATATATTTATTAATATACCCAAATATCCTTTGTCTCTCTAAAGATTAAGTCAAAAAGATAAGTTTAAATATGTTTCACAATCAATGTCTCAGTATATTACCTTATTTGGAAATTATCTAGATATTCAAAGAATATCCATTATTCAATTTAACTTAGTATAAAATTTTATTTTCTTTACATTGAATTAAATTAACTTGTTTTTAACAATTGTGCTTAGATTAGACATCAAACAGCTAGCAAACATCTCATATTTCTTGTTGACAAATTCTGTGACACAGAGATTGAATAAGCTTATTTGACTTGTAAACCCAGTTATAAAAAGTTGTTATGTTTGCAATATATTTAATGTAGACAACTGTGAAGAAGAAATGCCTGATTTTACTAAACCAACAAACTTACACTAGCTTTTAATTATCAAAGTTTATCATGGATCATGTGAACTTGAAAAACATTTGGGTTAGTTTTTATATTTCTGAAAGTTCTGGAATACTTATTTTATATAAATTCTTAGTTTTCCTTAAGCCAATCAATTAGAGCTCTTCAAAAAATATCACTTATACATAGCATACTTATATACACATGAACATATATATAAACATGTAGACAGAAACTGAATCTATAACTTCCATTAAAAATTTTGCCATGCCTCAAGTACCATAATAAAAGCTCAAAAAGAATAATTGGATCCAAATTGTTTTTCTGGCATTTGGACCACATTAAGTTTACCTGTTTAGATGGCCAAAGTTTTTTACTAAAGACTTTTTATTTGCATGCTGTAAGGATCCTTTCAGATCTATTTTTAGAGTTGTTTCGTTTTTAAGAAGCTTCTGCATGCAAATAAAAGAATGAATTCCATTGTCTTTAAGTAGTTTAGGATCCTCTCTTTTCAAGGGAACCCCTTAAGGTGGACTATATTGTCTAAGTTAAAGATTCCTCAGTGTGGCTATTACAATTCCCAATTATCCAAAAGTTCACCCATTTTCCAAGAAGATGCAAGATCTTGGTCCATAGTGGCATACATATAGGAAGTAGGAGTTTTTTGGGGGATGGTGGAGAAAGAGTTTTAGACCAGGTAGAACCCATCCTTGCCTTTAGATTTCCTAAGAGATCGTAACTATGAGAGAACTTTTTTTGAACAGCTGTTCCAAAACACAGGGACTCACACATCACCCCCCATCAACTTCGAACAGAATAGGGTGACTTCAGCAAACAAAATAGAGGTATTCACAATAAAATCAGACAGCTCAAAATTCAGAGAGAGGCATACCTTCAAACTCCAGGGTCAGCAAGAAAGCAGGTGAGCTCAGTGGGCTCTGTGGATAACAGCACCTGGTTTCTCAGTGGCCTCAGAGACTTTGGCAGTCATCTTTGTGTCCCAAGTCCGACATCAGAAACTGCCAAAAACCTAGAAATAGCAAAACTAAAATCACCAAATTAATAAATAGCATTTAGTAAGAGTTTATTGTGCATGCAAGAACAATTTGGAAACTGGAAGCTTCAAAATCAAAGACTGTTATGAAGATGTTCAGGGGCATGAAGTTATAGGACAGCTTATAAAGTGAAAAATGAGAAGGTTATTTACCCTTTACAATGATTGGTTATTACAATGGAGGTTTCCAGGTGGCAAGGATTGTTTTGAAGTGATTATATTATGTCATTTTTAGAAAGATGACATGTTTCTTTCACGATTATCAGAGGCATTTATAATAAACAACCAAAGTTAAGTTTTGCTTATGTTCATGACATAAACTAGATTTAGTTTTGCTAACATAGTTTAAATGTCTTTGTCTGCTCAGGGAATTCTCAAGTCCAGTTTCCATTTTGTATTTAATTTTAACAATAGGGACAATTTTCCTCTATCAGTGGGACAAATGTAAGAGTCTTAGGTGTTCAGCTTCCCCTACTGCGCAGCAGTAGTGTAGTTCCCCAGCTGAGGTTTACTTCAGGGTAAGGCCAAGAAATAAAAAGGAGAAAAATTAGGGAAACATCCCTCATCCCCCCAACACACACACAAAAACTGAGGGTTCTCCTCATACACTGGGGCTGGCAAACATTTTGGATTTGAAGTTCCTTTTATCAGAAAGATGGGATCCTCTCCATGGGTTTGCTGAAATCATCTGCCTTGCATTTCTTGATTTAGTCTGCTCTTATATCAAAACTGGGAGATAATGAGGGAAACGCAACCCAGAAACTCATTGCCACTGCTCTTGTTTTGCTGTTTTTCAAATTTTAGCTTCCATTACCAATCTGCCTGCTAATATCTACTTTTCAGCGTCCTTACACAGTGTAACCTCTCATAAAGGTAGGAGAAGTAAATACTTTGGTTCTTCATTAAACATCATTACTACTAGTTACCTGGGCAAAGACAGGCAATTCAGAAGAATGTGTACTCCAGGACCTTATTTCATGATCTTTTCACATCTTTCAAAACTCAGTCTTCACAAGGGAGTTTCCTGAAGAAGGTCCTCCTTCCCAGAAAACACTTTACCTCAGTTGTGGTTGGTGATATCTGCCCATGACTCCAACAGTGGCGGTTATAAGAGAAGCAAAACACCAGCTATGCTCTGATCCGGTGGCCTGTGCCTTTTGTCTTGAATTTGGTGGTGAGGGAGGATTTCATTCTGAATTGAGTGAGGAAAGGAGATAGAGTGGGCCTGTGTTTCCTAAATCAAAATTTGGATACATTAAGTAGGTTACATGTTGTAAACTACTCTAAGCCTTCTATTCAACTACGGTATTTCTTGTGCCTCACTATCATAGAAGAAAGTTTATTTCAGCCATTATAAAGTAACTCCTTTGGTTTCTTTTATTGTTTTGTTTTGTTTACTTTATATGTATCAGTTTATAGGCTAAAAATGTTTTTGGTTGTGTTGGGGAAAGTGTGGTGATATCTCATTCTGTTATATAGGATTGAAAACAATATGTGAAAATATGTCTTAAAGTCTGATATATATGAGGGTTCAAAACTGTTACTTCAATCTAGCATGAGACAACCGTGATTTAATAAAATAAAATACATTAACCATGATATTTTCACAACATTAAAAAATTGTTGCAAATAAATCTAACACTCAAAAATGGGGCTATAAAAATTGTTTCTCTCTATGAAGTTAACATTATATCCTTTTGTTTACAAACTTTTTCTCCGATGGTTGCCAGTGTTTTCTCTCCACATCAGTTAATTAACTGACTTACTTTGCATCAGTGTGTTTACTTCTCAGTTACTCTTCGTTGAACACTTTTCAAATGCATTCCATTTTTCTTATTGGAATTTGGCAAATTATCTTGATAAATGTTCTTTCAAAATGACCTTTAAAGGCTTCTGGTATATCAATTTCTTCACTGTATCGATTTCATTATGCATTAGTTGAACCTACTATTGCAAACCCATCAAAACACTGTTTTTCTTAGCTTTGCAGCTTCAATATTGGTATAATTTACAGAAGTATTTGCACCCTTAGAATTTACTCCAATTGCTAAATTTTTCACGATAACAAGCAATTGTTTCTTGGATCTATTACTTATTTTCTGTTTAGTGTTTATGTTCCAAGTTAACGATCTGGGTGACCTCTTTTAAACAGAGGAAAAACTAAAGCTGTGTCGGTCAAAATTGCATTTTCTTTGTTTCTATCAAATCCCGGTCTGAAATTATTTTGGAATATAATTGTTAGAATTAACTTATCTTCTAATCAGAAGCATAGATTGTTTTCCTATTATATAAAAATGATTTTTTACAAGCAAGTGAAAGAAAGCATCTCAAAAGACAAAATGACATCAAGTGTGAGTAGAGATATTACCTTCAAAACATTAGTGATGAAGATAAATTTGGAAAATATTCAATATTATATAAACCTCAAAGAAAGAAAAAAATCTAAAATAACACCATTTATTAGATCATCATTTATTAAAAGTAACAATAAAGTTAGTAATCAGGATGGAGGAAGTATGAAGTAATGAGCACCATTATATACTACTAATGTGAATTTAAATTCTATCAGGTTTATAGACACAATATGCATATACATATGTATATGTATAAAGCTACCTATATATATATATATGTGTGTATAAATATATACATACATATACATAATTCTATATACCTGCATACAATTTAAATTCACATGAGTAGTGTAGAGTAGTATATTGATATACATATATGAGTATAAATATAAATTATAAATTCTCACAAAAAAATCCCTTAAATATGGTAATTATTTTGTCTCACCCATTCTCCTTCAAGTAATATATCTTCACAAACTGATACGACACTCATACATAGATTTATTTCCAAGTCTATTCAGTACAGTTTTATTAAAGGTAAAGACAAATGAAAACTATTTCAATGTCCAATGACAAAGAATGTGTTAAGTATGTCAGAGGCTATAGCCATATTATGAACTAATATGAAAATATGAAGCACTGTATTTTAAATGGTATATAACATATAGTAATAGGTAAAATATTATAAGCAATACATGTATATTGTGTAATCTAATATAATCACAGCTATATAAATATGTAATAATATTTATTACTCATTAATATTTAAATTTAGCTAGGAACTGTAATTTTTTTCTAGGTAATTTTTTTTCACATAAAGTTCTTCTTTTAATTCAGATATAAACATAAAACCAAAAAAGGAGAATAAAATATTGTTATACAGTCAATAAGTTAAAATAATAAGTATGTGTTTAGCATAATTCCATTTTAGGTTTGAAATTGTTATATCTGAGGAAACCAAAATGACTTCTAAAATAAAAGGACTAGATCTGTGCAAAAAGTAACTGGAGTCCATTAACTATCTGTGCCTAGTTACCGAAGAATTGTATACCAGTTTATTATACACAGTTACAATAACAGTATATAAAATGTATCATTTGAGAAAGAGTTAATGAAAATCGCAACCTCCTATTAGCAAACGTATACCATCATTTACATAGAGAAAAGGCACAGCACACTTTAATTACCTTTCAATTCTGACTTCCTCTGTGATGGAATTCATCTAATCCTAGATCATAAGTCTAAAATAGGATGCAAGTTGTAGTTTATATATGTTATTGGAAGAAAGCATTTGGGGGAGTCTCAGTCATCTTGGAATTGTTCCAAGCAAGATGACCCTTGGTTCTGTATAAAGTTCATTCAAGAGTCAAACCTGTGATGTCTTTTTTTTTTTTTTTTAACATCTTTATAGGTGTATAATTGTTTTACAATGTTGTGTTAGTTTCTGCTTTATAACAAAGTGACTCAGCTATACATATACATATATCCCCATATCCCCTCCCTCTTGCGTCTCCCTCCCACCCTCCCTATCCCACCCCTCTAGGTGGTCACAAAGCACGGGGCTGATCTCCCTGTGCTATTCGGCTGCTTCCCACTAGCTATCTATTTTACATTTGGTAGTGTATATATGTCCATGCCACTCTCTCACTTCATCCCAGCCTACACTTACCACTCCCCATGTCCTCAAGTCCATTCTCTATGTCTGTGTCTTTATTCCTGTCCTGCCACGAGGTTCTGCAGAACCATCTTTTTTTTTTTTTTTTTTTTTTTTTTTTAGATTCCATATATATGTGTTAACATATGATATTTGTTTTTCTTTCTGACTTACTTCACTCTGTATGACAGTCTCTATGTCCATCCACCTCACTACAAATAACTCAATTTTGTTTCTTTTTATGGCTGAGTAACATTCCATTGTATATATGTGCCACATCTTCTTTATTCATTCATCTGTCAATGGACACTTAGGTTGTTTCCATGTCCAGGCTATTGTAAATAGAGGGGCAGTAAACATTGTGGTACCTGACTCTTTTTGAATTATGGTTTTCTCAGGGTATATGCCCAGTAGCGGGATTGCTGGGTATTATGGTAGTTCTATTTTTAGGTTTTAAGGAACCTTCATATTGTTCTCTGTAGTGGCTGTATCAATTTACATTCCCACCAACAGTGCCAGAGGATTTCCTTTTCTCCACACCCTCTCCAGCATATATTGTTTGTAGATTTTTTTGAGGATGGCCATTCTGACTGGTGTGAGGTGATACCTCATTGTAGTTTTGATTTGCATTTCTCTAATGATTACAGATATTGGGCATCCTTTAATGTGTTCTGGAAAAGTGTATATCTTTTTTGGAGAAATGTTTATTTAGGTCTTCTGCCCATTTTTGGATTAAGTTGTTTGTTTTTTTGACCTTGAGCTGCATGAGCTGCTTGTATATATTGGAGATTAATCCATTGTCAGTTGCTTCATTTGCAAATATTTTCTCCCTTTCTGAGTGTTGTCTTTTCGTCTTGTTTATGGTTTCCTTTGCTGTGCAAAAGCTTTTAAGTTTCATTAGGTCCCATTTGCTTAATTTGATTTGATTTACATTTCTCTAGGAGGTGGGTCAAAAAGGATCTTGCTATGATTTATGTCATGGAGTGTTATGCTTATGTTTTCCTCTACGAGTTTTATAGTGTCTCACCTTACATTTAGGTCTTTAATCCATTTTGAGTTTATTTTTGTGTATGGTCTTACAGAATGTTCTAATTTCATTCTTTTACATGTAGCTGTGCAATTTTCACAGCACCAAATATTAAAGAGGCTGTCTTTTCTTCATTGTATATTCTTGCCTCCTTTATTAAAGATAAGGTGACCATATGTGTGTGAGCTTATCTCTGGGCTTTCTATCCTGTTCCATTGATCTATATTTCTGTTTTTGTGCCAGTACCATACTGTCTTGATTACTGTAGCTTTGTAATAGAGTCTGAAGTCCAGGAGCCTGATTCTTCCAGCTCTTTTTTCTTTCTCATGATTGTGTTGGCTATTTGGGGGTCTTTTGTGTTTCCATACAAATTGTGAATTTTTTTTGTTCTAGTTCTGTGAAAAATGCCATTGGTAGTTTGATAGGGATTGCACTAAATCTGTGGATTGCTTTAGGTAGTATCGTCATTTTCACAATGTTGATACTTCCAATCCAAAAACATGGTATATCTCTCCATCTGTTTGTATCATCATTAATTTCATTCATCAGCACCTTATAGTTTTCTGCATACAGGTCTTTTGTGTCCTTAGGTAGGTTTATTCCTAGGTATTTTATTCTTTTGTTGCAGTGGCAAATGGGAGTGTTTATTAATTTCTCTCTCAGATTTTTCATCATTAGTGAATAGGAATGCAAGAGATTTCTGTGCATTAATTTTGTATCCTGCTACTTTACCAAATTCATTGATTAGCTCTAGTAGTTTTCTAGTAAAATCTTTAGGATTCTGTATGTATAGTATCGTGTCATCTGCAAGCACTGACAATTTTACTTCTTCTTTGCTGATTTGTATTACTTTTATTTCTTTTTCTTCTATGATTCCTGTGGCTAAAACTTCCAAAACTATGTTGAATAATAGTGGTGAAAGTGGGCAACCTTGTCTTGTTCCTGATGTTAGTGTAAATGGTTTCAGTTTTTCACCATTGAGAATGATATTGGCTGTGAGTCTGTAATATATTACCTTTATTATTTTGAGGTAAGTTCCCTCTATGCCTACTTTCCGGAGGGTTTTTATCATAAATGAATGTTGAATTTTGTCAAAAGATTTTTCTGCATCTATTGAGATAATCATATGAGTTTTACCCTTCTCTTTATTAACATGGTGTAGCACATTGATTGCTTTGCATGTATTGAAGAATCCTTGCATTCGTAGGATAAACCCCACTTGATCATGGTGTATGATCCTTTTAATGTGCTGTTGGATTCTGTTTGCTAGTATTTTGCTGAGGATTTTTGCATCTACGTTCATCAGTGATACTGGCCTGTATTTTTCTGTTGTTGTGACATCTTTGTCTGGTTTTGATATCAGGGTGATGGTGGGCTTGTAGAATGTGTTTGGGAGTGTTCCTCCCTCTGCTATATTTTGGAAGAGTTTGAGAAGGATAAGTGTTAGCTCTTCTCTAAATGTTTGATAGAATTCACCTGTGAAGCCAGCTGGTCCAGAGCTTTTGTTTGTTGGAAGATTTTAAATCAAACTTTCAATTTCAGTGCTTGTAATTGGCCTGTTTATATTTTCTATTTCTTCCTGGTTCAGTCTCAGAAGGTTGTGCTTTTCTAAGAATTTGTCCATTTCTTCCAGTTTTTCCATTTTATTTGCATATAGTTGATTGCAGTAATTTCTCATGATCCTTTGTATTTCTGCAGTGTCAGTGGTTATTTCTTTTTCTTTTCTAATTCTGTTGATTTTAGTCTCTTCTTTTTTTTTTTTTTTTGAGCCTGGCTAATGGTTTATCAATTTTGTTTTTCTTCTCAAAAAACAAGCTTTTAGTTTTATTGATCTTAGCTATTGTTTCCTTCATCTCTTTTTCATTTATTTCTGATGTGATCTTAATGATTTCTTTCCTTCTGCTAACTTTGGGTTTTTTGGTTCTTCTTTCTCTACTTTCTTTAGGTGTAAGTTTAGGTTGTTTATTTGAGATGTTTCTTGTTTCTTGAAGTAGGATTGTATTGCTATAAACTTCCCTCTTAGAACTGTTTTTGCTGCATCCCATAGGTGTTGGGTGATTGTTTTTCATTGTTATTTAGTTCTAGGTATTTTTTTATTTCTTCTTTGATTCCCTCACTGATCTCTTGGTTATTTAGTAGTGTATTGTTTAACCTCCATGTGTTTGTATTTTTTACAGTTTCTTTCCTGTAATTGATAACTAATCTCATAGTGTTGTGGTGGGAAGAGATACTTGATATGATTTCCATTTTCTTAAAGTTACCAAGGCTTGATTTGTGACCCAAGATATGATCTATCCTAGTGAATGTTCCATGAGCACTTGGGAAGAACGTGTATTCTGTTGTTTTTGAATGGAATGTCCTATAAATATCAATTAACTCCATCTTGTTTAATGTGTCATTTAAAGCTTGTGTTTCCTTATTTACTTTCATCTTGAATGATATATCCATTGGTTAAAATGGGGTGTTAAATTCCCCTACTATGATTGTGTTACTGTTGGCTTCCCCTGTTATGATTGTAGTATTTGCCTTATTATTGAGGTACTCCTATGTTGGGTGCATAAATATTTACAATTGTTATATCTTCTTCTTGGATGATCCCTTAATCATTATGTAGTGTCCTTCTTTGTCTCTTGTAATAGTGTTTATTTTAAAATATATTTTGTTTGTATAAGAATTGCGACTCCAGCTTTCTTTTGATTTCCATTTCCATGGAAAAACTTTTTCCATCCCCTCACTTTCAGTCTGTATGTGTCCCTAGGTCCGAAGTGGGTCTCTTGTAGACAACATATATATGGGTCTTGTTTTTGTATCCATTCAGCTGGTCTATGTCTTTTGGTTGGGGCAATTAATCCATTTACATTTAAGGTAAGTATCGATATGTATGTTCCTATTATCATTTTCTTAATTGTTTTGGGTTTGTTATTGTGGGCCTTTTCCTACTCTTGTGTTTTTTGCCTAGAGAAGTTGCTTTGGCATTTGTTGTAGAGCTGGTTTGGAGGTGCTGAATTCTCTTAGCTTTTGCTTGTCTGTAAAGATTTTAATTTCTCCACCGAATCTGAATGAGATCCTTGCTGGTTAGAGTAATTTTGGTTGTAGCTTTTTCCCTTTCATCAGTTTATGTATGTCCTTCCACTCCCTTCTGCCATGCAGAGTTTCTTCTGAAAGATCAGCTGTAAACCTTATGGGGATTCCCTTGTATGTTATTTGTTGCCTTCCCCTTGCTGCTTTTAATATTTTCTCTTTGTGTTTAATTTTTGATAGTTTGATTAATATGTGCCTTGGCGTGTTTCTCCTTGGATTTACACTGGGTAGGACTCTCTGTGCTTCCTGGACTTGATTGACTATTTCCTTTCCCATAATAGGGAACTTTTCAATCTTAATCACTTCCAATATTTTCTCAGCCCCTTTCTTTTTCTCTTCTTCTTCTGGGACCTCTATAATTCAAATGTTGGTGCACTTATTGTCCCAGAGGTCTCTGAGACTGTCCTCAATTCTTTTCATTCATTTTTGTTTACTCTGCTCTGTGGTAGTTTTTTCCACTTTTTTATCTTCCCAGTCACTTATCCGTTCTTCTGCCTCAGTTATTCTGCTATTGATTCCTTCTAGAGAATTTTTAATTTCATTTATTGTGTTGTTCATCATAGTTTGTTTGCTCCTTAGTTCTTCTAGGTGCTTGTTAAACGTTTCTTGTATTTCCTCCATTCTATTTCCAAGATTTTGGATCATATTTACGATCATTACTCTGAATTCTTTTTCAGGTATACTGCCTATTTCCTCTTCATTTGTTTCATCTAGTGGGTTTTTATCTTGCTCCTTCATATGTTGTGTATTACTCTGTCTTCTAATTTTGCTTTACATCCTGTGTTTGAGGTCTCCTTTACGCAGGCTGCAAGTTTGTAGTTCCATTGTTTTTGGTGTCTGCACTCAGTCAGTAAGTTTGGTTCAGTGGGTTGTGTAGGCTTCCTGGTGGAGGGGACTAGTGCCTGTGTTCTGATGGATGAGGCTGGATCTTGTCTTTCTGGTGGCAAGACCACATCTGGTGGTGTCTTTTTTGGTGCTTGTGAACATATGATTTTAGGAAGCTTCTCTGCTTGTGGGTGAGGTTGTGTTTCTTTCTTGCTAATCATTTGGCAGGGGGTGTCCAGCACTGGAGTTTGCTGGTCGTTGTGTGGAGCCTGGTCTTAGCCTTGACATGGAGATCCCTGGGAGAGCTCTTGCTGATTGATATTATGAGGGGCTGGGAGGTCTCTGGTGGACCAAGGTCCTGAACTTGGCTCTCCCACCTCAGAGGCTTAAGTCTGATACCCAGCCGGAGCACCAAGACTCTGTCAGCCACACTGCTCAGAATAAAAGGGAGAAAAGTCTACGGCCATACCACCCTGAATGTGCCCAATCTCGTCTGATCTCAGAAGCTAAGCAGGGTCGGGCCTGGTAGGTACTTGGATGGGAGAATAAAAGGGAGAAAATAGAAAAGAAAAAGAAAGAAGGAAAAAAATAAAATAAAGTTATTAAAAATATAGTTTTAAAATTAAAAAAAAGTAATTAAAAAAAAAGAAGAGAGCAACCACACCAATAAACATATCCACCAATAATAACAAGCATTAAAAACTATACTAAAAATAATGGACAGACGGAACCTTAGGACAAATGGTAAGAGCAAACCTATGCAGACAAAATCACACAAAGATGCATACACATACACACTCACAAAAAGAGAAGAAAAAAAAGATATATTTTTTTTTTAAAAAAGGAAGAGAGCAACCAAATCAATAAACTAATCTATCAATGATAATGTCTAAATACTAAACCAAGATATACATAAATCTAGAAACAAATTAGGCACAGAAAGCAGACCTCAAGTCTACAGTTGCTCCTAAAGTCCACCATCTCAGTTTTGGGATGATTTGTTGTCTCTTCAGGTATTCCACAGATGCAGGGTACATCAAGTTGATTGTGGAGATTTGGTCCACTACTCCTGAGTCTGCTGGGAGAGATTTCCCTTTCTCTTCTTTGTTCACACAGCTCCTGGGTCTCAGCTTTGGGTTTGGCCCTGCCTCTGCTTGTAGGTTGCCCTCTGGCATCCATTCTTCACCCAGTTAGGAGAGGGTTAAAGGAGTGGCTGATTAGGTGACTCTGGTTCATTCAGGCCTATGGGAGGGAGGGGTACAGAATGCAGGGTGAGCCTGCAGCGGCAGAGGCCTGAATAACGTTGTCACAGCCTGAGGCACACTGTGTGTTCTCTCAGGGAAGTTGTACCTGGATCACGGGACCCTGGAAGTGGCAGACTGCACAGGTTCCTGGGAGGGGAAGTGTGGAGAGTGACCTGTGCTTGCACACAGGATTCTTCGTGGCTGCAGAAGCAGCCTTAGTGTTTCATGCTGGTCTCTGGTGTCCGTGCTGATATCCGTGGCTCGTGCCCACCTCTGGAGCTCATTTAGGTAGTGCTCTGAATCCCCTCTCCTCACGCACCCCGAAACAATGGTCTCTTGCCTCTTAGGCAGTTCCAGACTTTTTCTTGGACTCCCTCCTGGCTAGTTGTGATGCACTAGCCCCCTTCAGGCTGTGTTCACGCTGCCAACCCCAGTCCTCTCCCTGGGATGTGACCTCCAAAGCTCGAGCCTCAGCTCCCAGCCTCCACACTGGCAGGTGAGCAGACAAGCCTCTCAGGTTGGTGAGTGCTGGTTGGCACTAATCCTCTGTGCGGGAATCTCTCCACTCTGCCCTCTGCACTCCTGTTGCTGTGCTCTCCTCCATGGCTCCAAAGCTTCCCCCCTGCCACACCCCGTCTCCACAACTGAAGGGGCTTCCTAGTGCGTGGAAACTTTTCCTCCTTCACAGCTCCCTCCCAGAGGTTCAGGTCTCGTCCCTATTCTTTTGTCTCTGTTTTTTCTTTTTTCTTTTGCTCTACCCAGGTATGTGGGAAGTTTCTGGACTTTTGGGAAGTCTGAGGTCTTCTGCCAGCATTCAGTAGGTGTTTTGTAGGAGTTGTTCCATGTGTAGATGTATTTTTGATGTATTTGTGGGGAAGACTGTGATCTCCACGTCTTACTCCTCCACCATCTTGAAGGTCCTGCCTAGATAATTTTTAATTTTAGTTTTCATGGCTTCTACTTCACCATAGATGATTCATAAAATTTAAATAAAGCAGCTCTAAATATACACACAAAAATTTAAAAATGCAAGAGAGTTAATTTTTTTCTTGTTCACATAATTCTACGTTAATCTTATCTGTATTTTTGATGCATATAATTAAGAAAAAAATATTCCTAGGATAGGAAGTTGCCTTGCTTTCTTTTAATAAGCAGAACCTGCAGCTCTCCAGTTAGGAGAGGAAATCTTTCTCCAAGGGAATTTTCCCTCTTGTACTTTTATATTTTTAGCAGTTTCTGAACCCCATGATTATACCAGTTAGATAAAGCAGCAGCTAGAATTTTTAAAAGAGTTAGTGTCCTTTAAGGTGGAATATGCAAGATAGTAAATGTCTTTTCTTGTATTTAGTGTAGCGATGCTTTATTATAAGAAGAATTGCAGCTGAGGGGGTTGCTGAGTGTGAATGAGTGGGGTAAGAAAATTGAACCAGTTTCTGAGACAAGACACCACATTATATTACTCAGAGTTGGAGGATTTCAGTATAAAATTCATTAATGCAAAAAGCAAAGGTGGTGTGTGCATTTTGAAGTTGTGTCATGTGTCACTAAATAAAAATACAAATTTGTACATAAATTGTAATATGAGTTCAGGGCAAAGTGAGTTTAATAAAGTCTGTACTGTCTCATTTAGTAGTTTGCATCTTGCAAACTCCTAAGGAATTATTAATCTGCCTGTATGTGCATTTTTGGCATGTCATATGTATATATTCATAAAAAGTAAAACTCTGAGTCCTAAAAAATCTTAAAATTTGTATAGTCAGGTAATTTAAGACATGTTCTTTGAAACAGGGGTGAAGTAGTAACACATATTTGTAAGGTAGAACTTTAAGATGGAATGAGGGAATGGACTCTAAGTATTGGAATTAGCTTCAATTTAAAAATTCATATTTTCCTTTTTCTGTTTTATGAACTATCTACAATAAACATATTTTGCTTTATATTATCAAAAAGATAATGCTTATTAAAAATAATAAAGACATGTATGGATCAAATTGCAAAATTATTATCCCTAAATCAAAAATCCATTTTGGAGCAAGGAGAGGCAGGAGAAAATGATATTAAGTATGTCATCCTCATTAGTTCTTTATATTTAAGTTCAGGGGTGCTGTGCATAGAGATTGCTCATATGATATGGACAGCTTCACTCTCAGTTCTGATGGTTCAAGGTTTTCTTAAACTAGCTTAAATAATCTCAAATATGTGGTAATAATTTTAGGAAAGCAGGAAATATTGTCTAATAAAATATAGATTAACTGAAACCCGCATTTAAGTGACAAACATCTTTTTTTAAAAAGGCGGTTGATAATTACTTTTCTCCCAGCTTTATTGAGATATAACTGACACATAAAATTGTGTAAGTTTAAGGTGTACTACGTGTCCACATTGATTTTATACAATTATATATTAAAAATGATTAATACCATAATGTTAACACCTGATACCTGCATCACACCATATAATTACCGTGTCTTTTTTTGTGGTAAGAAAATTTACAATGTACTCTCTTAGTGATTTTCAAGAATATAATACAGTATTATTAAATAGATCATTATGCTGTACATTAGATCCCCAGAACTTATTAATCTTATAGTTGGAAGTTTGTACTCTTTAACTAACTTCTCCCCATTTCCCACATCTCCCAGCCCCTAGTAACCACCTTTTACATCCCTGTTTCTTTGTGTTCAGCTTTATTTATATATATTTTTTAGATTTCACATATAACTAATGGCATACAGCATTTGACTTTGTCTGACTTAACTCACTTAACACAATGCTGCCCTCAAGGTCCATCCGTGTTGTTACAAATAGCAGGCTTTCCTTCTTTCTCATGGCTGAATAATATTCCATTGTGTGTGTGTTTGCGTGTGTGTGTGTGTATGTGTGTGTGTACCTCACCTTTATCCAATCATCGATTGATTTACACTTAGGTTGCTTCCATATCTTGGCTATTGTGAATAATGCTGAAATAAAAATGGGAATGCAGATATCTCTTTGATATCCAATTCTTATTTTCTTTGCATATATACCCAGAAGTGGGATTGCTAGATCATTTGGTAGTTATATTTTTAATGTTTTGAGAAGGCTCCACACTGTTCTCCATAGTGGCTGCACCAATTCACATCCCCAGCAACAGTGCACAAAGGTTCCTTTTTCTCCACACCCTCTCCAATGCTTATTTTCTATCTTTTTGATGATAGCCATTTTAACAGATGTGAATAGCTCATTTTGGTTTTGCATAGTATTTCCCTGATGATTACTGATATTGAGCACCGTTTCATGCACCTATTGACCAATTTGATGTCTTCTTTGGAAAGATGTCCATGTGGTTCCTCTGCCCATTCTTAAATCAGGCTTTGGATTTTTTACCATTGAGTTGTTGTATGAGCTCTTTTTATTTTGGGGGATATGAATTCCTTTTCAGATATATGGCTTGTAATTTTTTTTCTTATTCCATAGGTTGCCTTTTCACATTTTGATGGTTTCCTTTCCTGCTCAGAGGCATTTTTTAAGTGACAAGCATTGTTTTTAAAGAAAAGATGGTTGGTAATCACTTTAAAGTGTATACTACATATATGTATATATATTATATATATGCATTTTTATTTTTTTTAAATTTAAAAGGTACCTAGTTTATCATAGCTTATCCTTAGACTATAATTTATATTTATTTTATAAACTTTGATAAATTGTGAATATATTACAGAGTGCCTATATAAGCTGAAGCCAGTTTCCCTTATTATTGGTACCTTAGATTAAGTTGATTCATTTGTTACATTTAATGAACCACTACTGATGTTAACGTCTCTAGTAGTAGCAGCAACAGCAGCAGCAGCAGTAGTACTAATTAAATCCATCATTTATTCAGATATTCTTAGCTTCCATCCACTACCCTTTTGCTGTTCCAGGATCCTAGTCAGGATACCTCACTACATTTAGTCATCATGTCTCCCTAGACTCCTCTTCTCTGTGACAATTTATCAGACTTTCCATATTTTTTATTAATTTGACTGCTTGAGAAGTATTGGTCAAGTACTTTATTGAATGTTCCTCAATAATCATTTCAACTTCTTTTACACAGGATATTTTTCTCTTCTCCACCGTTTGTTTGTTTGTTTATATCAGTATTAATTCATGGATATTCATTTAACACATTGAGTTATAAACAAATAATTCTGTATTTAGTTGCTCAAATTGTTGTAGCCTTGGCCATTGGGACTCTTTCTGTTCACTCCTGTGTCACTTTGACATACCCCCATCATGTGGGTTGCTATTTTTAGTTGAGCACATTTTACTTTCTGGCACCACAAGATGATCTAGGCTAATTTGTATATTGCCTGCCCCAGTCCTAGAATCAGCCATTTCTCCAAGGACCTCTGGTTCCTTTAATGGGAAAATCTTAACAGAAGCCAATATTAGGCTCTAGGTGTGCTCATTACTACTGGGATAGTAATTGGATCCAGACCCTCTCAGTGGAGGGAACAAGGGAATATGTGTGTACTTCCCTGGGTATATTTGCATATCTGTAAATATTTCTGTATGTAATCCCTTGTATCTACACTATGCTAAACTTGAGTTGATACTAATATCTCCAAATCTAAGCCCTTAGAAAATGGATTAACATATACTCCTCCCCTTGTTATTTGTAACCTTCCACTCAACAATAAGAAACCTGGTCCCCACCGTAAGTAATTGTTGACTTTCAATATACATGCATTGTGCTTTCAGACTTTTTAACCCATATCTTTGCTTTTGATAAAGAAAAGAGCTTTATCAACTAGAGTACAGCATTGCATACAATTTCCTTTAGTGTTATAATTTTTTTTTTCTTTAATCCTCTAGATTCCACTCACTTCCAAAGTAACTAGGTCAGCAACTTTTTCCCCTAATCACCTTCCATGGAGTCATTTCATACGTTTGTAATACAGTTAGATTGTATTAATTACAATTACAATTAAGCAATACATTCTACATTCTATCCTGGAAATCCTGGACCACTTAAATGACTTTCTAAGATTTGTTTCATTAAGTTCCTTCTTTGTGCTGTAAAGCTCTGTGCATTTAGACAAATGAATAGTGGCATGCATCCTTCTTTATAGTATCATACAGAATAGTTTCACAGCCTTACAAAGTTCACATTTATTTCACCTACTTAAACTTCCTCTCTCCAACCCTGGACCCCTAAAAACCACTGATTATATTTACTCTCTGTATAGTTTTGCATTTTCAGAATGCTATATATGGAAAGGTTACAGTATGTAATATTTTCAGATCAGTTTCTATAACTTAGGAATATGCAATTAAAATGTATCCTTGTCTTTTCATGCTGTGATAGCTTATTTTATCACTGAATAGTATCCCTTGTTTGAATGCATCACACTGTTTATTCATTCACCAACTGAAGGACGTATTGATTTTTCTAGACTTTGGCAATTTCAATCAGTTGTATAAATACCAGTGTGTGGAATTACTGGAGTGTTTTTATAATTTTGTATGAAATTGCTAAACTGTTTTCCAAAGTACTTGTACCATTTTACTTTCTCACCAGCAATTAGTGATCCAGTTTCTCTGCATGCCTGATAATGTCGTAGGTTACACTGATTTAGTTTTGAATATTGGACCAGACTTTGAGACCTCTAATAAATTCCAATTTTCATGGACTATAATTATTTTTATACATTTTATTTGATTTGTTAATATTTTGTTGAGGATTTCTTTTGTTTTCTCTTTGAATTTTATTTTATTTATTTTTTTATACAGCAGATTCTTATTAGTCATCAATCCCATACACATCAGTGTATACATGTCAATCCCAATTGCCCAATTCATCACACCACCACACTCACCACACCACGGCTTTCCCCCCTTGGTGTCCATACATTCATTCTCGACATCTGTGTCTCAATTTCTGCTGTGCAAACCAGTTCATCTGTACCATTTTTCTAGGTTCCACATATATGTGTTAATATACGATATTTGTTTTTCTCTTTCTGACTTACTTCACTCTGTGTGACAGTCTGTAGATCCATCCACGTCTCAACAAATGACCCAATTTTGTTCCTTTTTATGGCTGAGTAATATTCCATTGTATATATGTACCACATCTTCTTTATCCATTTGTCTGTCAATGGGCATTTAGGTTGCTTCCATGACCTGGCTATTGTAAATAGAGCTGCAATGAACATTTTGGTACATGACTCTTTTTGAATTATGGTTTTCTCAGGGTATATGCCCAGTAGTGGGATTGCTGGGTCGTATGGTAGCTCTATTTTTAGTTTTTTAAAGAACCTCCATACTGTTCTCCATAGTGGCTGTATCAATTTACATTCCCACCAACAGTGCAAGAGGGTTCCCTTTTCTCCACACCCTCTCCAACATTTATTGTTTGTAGATTGTTTGATGATGGTCATTCTGACCAGTGTGAGATGATATCTCATTGCAGTTTTGATTTGCATTTCTCTAATAATTAGTGATGTTGTGAAGCTTTTCATGTGCTTCTTGGCCATCTGTATGTCTTCTTTGGAGAATGTCTATTTAGGTCTTCTGCCCATTTTTGGATTGGGTTGTTTGTTTTTTTAATATTGAGTTGCATGTGCTGTTTATATACTCTGGAGATAAATCCTTTGTCCATTGATTCATTTGCAAATATTTTCTCCCATTCTGAGGGCTGTCTTTTCATCTTGTTTATGGTTTCTCTTGCTGTGCAAAAGCTTTGAAGTTTCATTAGGTCCCATTTGTTTAGTTTTGTTTTTATTTCCATTACTCTAGGAGGTAGATCAAAAAAGATCTTGCTCTGATTTATGTCAAATAGTGTTTTTCCTATGTTTTCCTCTAAGAGTTCTGTAGTGTCTGATCTTACATTTATATCTCTAATCCATTTTGAGTTTATTTTTGTGTATGGTGTTAGGGAGTGTTCTAATTTCATTCTTTTACATGTAGCTGTCCAGTTTTCCCAGCACCACTTGTTGAAGAGACTGTCTTTTCTCCATTGTATATCCTCACCACCTTTGTCATAGATTAGTTGACCATAAGTGTGTGGGATTATCTCTGGGCTTTCTATCTTGTTCCATTGATCTATGTTTCTGTTTTTATGCCAGTACCATATTGCCTTGATTACTGTAGCTTTGTAGTATAGTGTGAAGTCAGGGAGTCTGATTCCTCCAGCTCCATTTTTTTTTTTTTCCCTCGAGAATGCTTTGGCCATTTGGGGTCTTTTGTGTCTCCGTACAAATTTTAAGATTTTTTGTTCTAGTTCTGAAAAAAATGCCATTGGTAATTTGATAGGGATTGCATTGAATTTGTAGATTGCTTTGGGTAGTATAGTCATTTTCAAAGTATTGATTCTTCCAATGCAAGAACATGGTATATCTCTCCATCTGTTGGTATCATCTTTAATTTCTTTCATCAGTGTCTTACAGTTTTCTGCATGCAGGTATTTTGTCTCCCTAGGTAATTTTATTCCTAGGTATTTTATTCTTTTTGTTGCAATGGTAAGTGAGAATGTTTCCTTAATTTCTCTTTCAGATTTTACATCATTAGTGTATAGGAATGCAAGAGAGTTCTTTGCATTAATTTTGTATCCTGCAACTTTACCAAATTCATTGATTAACTCTAGTAGTTTTGTGGTGGCATCTTTAGGATTCTCTATGTATAGTATCATGCCATCTGCAAACAGTGACAGTTTTACTTCTTCTTTTCCAATTTGTATTCCTTTTATTTCTTTTTCTTCCCTGATTGTTGTGGCTAGGACTTCCAAACATATGTTGAATAATAGTGGTGAGAATGGGCATCCTTGTCTTTTTCCTCATCTTAGAGGAAATGCTTTCAGTTTTTCACCATTGAGAATGATGTTTGCTGTGGGTTTGTCATATATGGCCTTTATTATGTTGTGATAGCTTCCCTCTATGCCCACTTTCTGGAGAGTTTTTATCATAAATGGGTGTTGAATTTTGTCAAAAGCTTTTTCTACATCTATTGAGATGATCATATGGTTTTTATTCTTCAGTTTGTTAATATGGTGTATCACATTGATTGATTTGCGTATATTGAAGAATCCTTGCATCCCTGCAATAAATCCCACTTGATCATGGTGTATGATAGTTTTAATGTGTTGTTGGATTCTGTTAGCTAGTATTTTGTTGAGGATTTTTGCATCTATATTCATCAGTGGTATTGGTCTGTAATTTTCTTTTTTTGTAGTATCTTTGTCTGGTTTTGGTATTAGGGTGATGTTGGTCACATAGAATGAGTTTGGGAGTGTTCCTTCCTCTGTAATTTTTTTGGAAGAGTTTGAGAAGGATGGGTGTTATCGCTTCTCTAAATGTTTGATAGAATTCACCTGTGAAGCCATCTGGTCCTGAACTTTTGTTTGTTGGAAGATTTTTAATCACAGTTTCAATTTCAGTGCTTGTGATTGGTCTGTTCATATTTTCTATTTCTTCCTGGTTCAGTCTTGGAAGGTTATAGCTTTCTACGAATATGTCCTTTTCTTCCAAGTTGTCCATTTTATTGGCCTAGAGTTGCTTGTAGTACTCTTTTAGGATGATTTGTATTTCTGCAGTGTCTGCTGTAAATTCTCCTTTTTCATTTCTAATTTTATTGATTTTAAGTCCTCTTCCTCTTTTTCTTGATGAGTCTGGATAGAGGTTTATCAATTTTGTTTATCTTCTCAAAGAACGAGCTTTTAGGTTTATTGATCTTTGCTATTGTTTTCTTTGTTTCTATTTCATTTATTTCTGCTCTGATCTTTATGATTTCTGTCCTTCTACTAACTTTGGGTTTTGTTTGTTCTTCTTTCTTTAGTTCCTTTAGGTGTAATGTTCGATTGTTTATTTGAGATTTTTCTTGTTTCTTGATGTAAGCTTGTATAGCTATAAACTTCCCTCTTAGACCTGCTTTTGCTGCATCCCATAGGTTTTGACTCATCGTGTTTTCATTGTTGTTTGTCTCTAGGTATTTTTTGATTTCCTCTTTGATTTCTTCAGTGATCTCTTGGTTATTTAGTAACATATTGTTTAACCTCCATGTGTTTGTGTTGTTTACGTTTTTTTCCCTGTAATTCATTTTTAATCTCATAGCATTGTGGTCAGAAAAGATGCTTGATATGATTTCAATTTTCTTAAATTTACTGAGACTTGATTTGTGACCCAAGATGTGATCTTTCCTGGAGAATGTTCCATGTGCACTTGAGAAGAAAGTGTAATCTGCTGTTTTTGGATGGAATGTCCTTTAAATATCAATTAATTCTATCTGCTCTATTGTGTCATTTAAAGCTTCTGTTTCCTTATTTATTTTCATTTTGGATGATCTGTCCATTGGTGTAAATGAGGTGTTAAAGTCCCCCACTATTATTCTGTTACTGTTGATTTCCTCTTTTATAGCTGTTAGCAGTTGTCTTATGTATTGAGGTGCTCCTGTGTTCGGTGCATATATATTTATAGTCGTTATATCTTCTTCTTGGATTGATCCCTTGATCATTATGTAGTGTCCTTCCTTGTCTCTTGTAACATTCTTTATTTTAAAGTCTATTTTATGAGAATTTCTAATATATATATTTAATGCTCTAAATTACAGAAGGACAGCTGGAAAATCCCCCAAATGTTTTGTGATTAAACAACACACTTTAACAATACATGTGTGTGAGAGTAATCCTCAAAATATATTTAAAAATATTTTGGGCTAAATGAAAATTAAGATACAATTTATCAAAATTTAGAGGATGCAATAAAAGTAGTGCTTTTAGTGAAATTTACAGCATAAATGTATACATTGATGTTAGATCTTTTCCAATCGAAAAACAATACTCTAAGCTTCCATTTTAAGAAACTTGGAAAAAAGAGAAATCTAAGCATACTGTATGCTAAAGAAAATATACAACAAAAATTGAAGCATAAATTAGTGAAATTGAAAATGGGAAAACAACAAAAAATCAATGAAACCAACAGTTGATTCTTTGAGTGATGAATAAAATTGATTAACGTCTGGTCAGGATAACCAAGAAAAAAGAGAAGGCACATGTGACGAGAAATGAAGAAGGGGTCATTAATACTGGTCTTACAGACATTAAAATGATAATAAAAGAAACTATGAACAACTCTATTCCCATTAATTTGGTATCTTACATGTAATGGGACAACTAGCTGAATAACACATACTACCAAAACTCATAAAAGAAGAAATGAATAGATTGAATAGGACTATCTCTATAAAATATATTGAATCACTAATAACTTTCTGAAAAAGAAAACACCTGGCCTATATGATTTCACTTGTGTATCCCATCAAATATTTAAGAGAGAAATTTTAGCATTTCTTCTCATTCCCTTTCAGAAAAAAAGAGGTAGAGGGCATACTTCTTAACTCTTTCCATGAGGGCATTATTATGGTAACATTAAAACTAGATAAAGGCACTGCAAGAAAGGAAAACTACAGACTAGTATCTTTCATGAACAAAAGTACTCAAGAAAACATTAGCAAACTGAATGCAACAAGGTATGAAATTTTAATCTTAAAGTTATTTCAGTGTTTTAAAATCCCTTCCTTATATCTGCCTGTTTTCCAAGAGAATTTTAATTCCTCCAGGATTAAAAAACGAATATTCTTGAGCTAACTTTGCTATGATTCTGTCCTCATGCCCCCATATTGCCAGACAACATGAAATTTTGGTTTGTAACAGTAGTCTGAAAACTGGGGTAGAAAACTTGGAATTGTACAACCGCCACCAAATAACCATGATTGACAACTTGGAAATTAGCAAAACATCTTAATTTTAAACATTTGTTACTGGATACTGTTTTCTAATTTTTGTTTCATCTCCAATTTCTCCTCTTTGCTGCTTTCTCTTTTTCATGCCTATTGCTAAGGTTTTGAGATGTTTTGAAGCAAAGACCTTAATATGATGTCATCCCATTTTATTCCTTTCCTTAAGATTATCCAAAACAGTAATGTAATGTGCTATTCTAGAATTTTCCCTTTACTTTGATTACTAATAGGGGCTTAACAGCCTGCAGCTTTCCAAAACCTTATTTATCTTATTTTTTAAAAATCTGCCATTTTTAGTTTTCTGACATTTCTCCTTAGTTTCTGCAATCTCAAATATTTCAGGGTTTTGGTGATCATATCAGAAAAGCCTGTTTTTGGTCTTTTGAGACAGCTATTCTTATGAAAGCTTTTCTTGTTACAATACATAATCAACATAGAAACTTTTTATTTCTATCTTGTTCACACTTTCAAATATATTTAATACTACTCTCTTAGATTTATATCACAGGTATCCTTTAAATTTTTGAAAACTAATTTTTGAAGTCATAATTTTATTTTCCAGGTTAAAGTATCTCTGGGTTTCTACTCACTATTGACTCAATATTTTTTTCTTATTCTTTTTTTCAAATTATACCGCATGCATGTATGCACAGACAGCACCATCAACTTGATCTGGATGACTTTTGTAAGTTTGCATTTGATAGTATATCTGGAGAAATTTAAAGAATTCTCTTGTGCATGACAACTTTTGTTCAGTTAGTCTCTTATTAATAGTTTCTTTTCCTGAAGAAGTCAATTGTTACCTCTATAAAGAACCCAGCTTCTAACACTTTGAACATGAAAGGCCTCTTGTTCTTCCCTGAATGCTAAAGGCCTGCCTGTTCCTGGACATACTGCTGCCTTGCCAACAGGCTAGCAAACATTTATTTACAACTGACAACAGGCACATCCCTCCTGATGATTTTGCCCAAAGTTTTTTCAATCCTTTTGACATTCAACCTACAAAGTATAAAATTAGAAAGCAATATAACAATTAAGAATTATACTCCTTCTTAATCTCTCCAAACTTATTCCAAAAAAAAATGCACAGAAAATTTTCTGTCTTAATATTTATAATTTCAAATGCTTTAGTGTTGTGTAATTATTCCTGGGAGGTACAATGTGTGAGCTATTTACATGAGATGAATAGGTCCATGAATTTATAAGTGCATGCTCCATTACACTCAAAGTGTATTACTTCTTAATTTACATCTTGCTTTGGGCCATGCAGAAGATTATTCTGACAATTTTTTAAATGCTGTTCCAAAATCTGTAGATTCATCTCCCAAGGCTCTTTTTTATTTTCTGATTTGAAAATCATTTGGTGGGTAGAAAATTCACCATGCATTTGTCAGATAAATTTCACATTGATCATATTTGGCTTATGGCAATATGGTGGTTTCAAAAGAAGAAGAAAGCATACAGCCCATGACTTACTCTAGTGGGACAGGGAAATATAGAGCTAGAATAGAAAGAATATAATCACATTCTTATGAGCAATCATGTAAACATATTACTAGCAATGTTCTGTAAATAGCACAGTCAAATGGAGAAAGAGAAAAAGCATCAGAAGCCAGACTAAAAAATCATTTTATCTGACTTCCAGACTGCTCTATCTAAAGAGTTGAAAGCATCAACTTTATGTGTCTGCCTAAAATGCAGCTAGTTTAATTAAGGATATCATTAACCAGGATCTTCCTAGGAAAAAAAAAAAAAAAAAAAGATTAAAACTTTTTAATCTTGAGGGACTTCCCTGGTGGTCCAGTGGCAAAGAATCCACCTTACAATGCAGGGGATACAGGTTCAATCCCTGGTTGGGGAACTAAGATCTCACATGCCGTGGGGCAACTAAGCTGGCACACCACAACTAATGAGCTCATGTGCCTCAACTAGAGAGGCTGCATGCCACGAACTACAGAGCCCATGTGCTCTGGAACCCGTGTGCCACAACTACAGAGCCCTTGCGCCCTGGAGCCCATGTGCCACAGCTGGAGAGAAGCCCGCACACCACAAAGAAGGATCTCACATACCTCAATGAAGACTTCGTGTGCTGCAACTAAGACCCAACACAGCCAAAAATAAATAAAGTACATAAATAAATATTAAAACAAAAAACTTATAAAGCTTGAGAAATAAATGTTGCTTCTAAACAAAATGAATAATTTATTTCAGAAGCAAACGAGATTTCATATACGAAAAGTAGCATGTTTGTCGCTGAATTCATCATTTAAAATAATTCAAAATAATCACCATTTTCTGTGAGAGAATGGGAGAAATACAGGAGTTATGATTCTCTTATTTATTGTAAATTCATTAATTTGATCAAAATTTAGGCAGCACTTGATTGAAAAATTGGGAAATGACACTAAAAAACCTGACTTTTTCACAAACTGGTTATATAACTTTGGGAAACCTTTTTAAGCTTTCTGTGTGTCACCTATAAAATAAGGTAGGTATAATAGCAGTGGTCAGAAGACCATTCTTGGAACTTCAGGATTTTGTTTCTAACCTGCTACCAAGCATATTCTTTGTAATTCCCTACAGAAGAACAATAGAATTTTCTTTCCAGTTAACAGACTTTAAATTCATTGTATAGAAAATAAGTGATTGAATGCTTACCCTTTGATCATTAAATCAATAGTTTCCATACAAGAAAAATGCCTCTTTGAGTGTCTGAGGGAATGTTTCCCAGGTTACACATGCTCCCTGCCCTTTTCCACATTTGTGAATCCCAGAGATCCTCTTGCGTTGAGGAGGTTTGTGGAAAGCAAAGATGGTGAAGCAGTTGATGGCCGTGTGTATTTTGAAAAGGTCACAAGGTATCTAATATGAACCTATTCCTAACCCAGTTGAATAATACTTGTTTAGATTGATTTAACATTTTTAATTATGTTTTTCTCTTTTTTAACCTGTATATTATTTTTCGTATTCTTTGCCATTATAGTTTATTACAAGATATCAAGTATAGTTCCCTGTGCTATAAAATAGGTCCTTGTTGTTTATCTATTTTGTATACAGTAGCTTGTATCTGCTAATCCCAAACTCCTAATTTATCCCTACACCCTCCTCTTTCCTCTTTGATAACCATAAATTTGTTTTCTATTTCTGTGAGTCTAATTTTGCTTTGTAAATAAGTTCATTCGTATCATATTTTATTTATTATTTTGTTTTTTCATTATCTCACACATACATTTATTTTAGTAGGGATTATTATTATTATTTTTTGCTTCACAATGTTGTGTTAGCTTCTGCTGTATAACAAAGTGAATCAGTTATACATATACATATATCCCCATATCTCTTACCTCTTGTGCCTCTCTCCCATCCTCCCTCTCCCAACCCTCTAGGTGGTCACAAAGCAACGAGCTGATCTCCCTGTGCTATGCAGCTGCTTCCCACTAGCTATTTTACATTTGATAGTGTATATATCATATTTTAGATTCCACATATAAGTGATATTTGTCTCATGTTTTTTAAAATTTTTATACACTTTTTAAAGGTTACTTTACATTTACAGTTATTACAAAATATTGACTATATTCCCCATGTTGTACAGTACATCCTTGAGCTAATCTTACACCCAATACTTTGTATCTCTCACTGTCCCACCCCTATGTTGCCTCTCCCCCTCAGAGAAAGACAAATACTGTATGTTATCACTATATGTGAAATCTGACAGATACAACAAACTAGTGAATATAACAAAAAAGAAGCAGACTCAGATATAGAGAACAAACTAGTGATTTAACATTTTTTCAGAGTATATGTAACTGCGTGGACTGTTTTCTTGACCCTCCCAAAGCAAGAATATCAGCCATATATACAAATTCACAGATTTTTTTATGTGTGAACATTTGTAAGTGGACTTCTTGAAATTCAATCACTTTTAATTATGGCTTTCATGAATCATCACTCTTGAACTTGAAAATTAATAAGCATTAAGGCTAACTTGAACTGTTTGTTCACCATAATTATGGATATGTCATACCTCTACATTATACCCAATAATTTCATGTCATAAACACTCATTAAATGTTTAGAATCTCTTCAACACATAGGACCTTTTACTACATACACTTGTCTTCTTCCTCCTTCCCATGTTTGTGGATATAAATCATAGGAGGAAGGTGTTCTCTAAGAATAGGTTCACTGAGGCTATAGAGGGTTCACTGCAGATAAGCCAAATGAGATGGCCCAGGGCTTTTGTGCCGGCCCAGATGTTTATCCTTATCAGGGCCCTTATCAGGTCTACTGATACCTGCAACACAGGACAGAACACTCATGTGTGTCCGTAATCAATCAGTTTTTCTCCCTGTAGCCAAAGTACATGGGCAACCAAATCACGACCAAAGTTGTTTGGTGAGTATGGAATGAGAGCAAAGCAAGTTTAATGAGTTAATATCCAACCACTTCAAGCTAATGTCGTATAACGGCAGCATCACTGGTTATGTCCCAAACATAGAAGCACACATTTCTTCAAGTTCCCATAGAAATCACTGTTGGCAGGAATTGCATTTATATTAAATATTTGTATCTATAGATATAAATATAGATATAGATACATAACACATGGAATTTTTGTAATATGAACAACACAAAGTAAATCTTCCCCAAATCTTTCTCCACCTCAGATATGAATATATTGATCTAAATGCTATATTGATAAACATCTATATGTATTGAATATCTCAAACTTTATTTCACTTATCTATTTAAAATCTTTCAACCACTTTGATTCTTAAGATAATAAAATAACCAATTCTTATCATGGTCTGCAAGGCCTTGAATAATATACTAATTTTAAAAACTTCTCCAGGCTCTTGTTTCATCTCTCCAACCATAAAAGTCTTTTTGCAGCTGCTTAGAAGTTTTCATCTCTCCTGCCTCTGACCTTTTAGCACACTGTCCTCTTACTGGAACACTTCTATTTCCACTTGGTTTTCTAGCTAAAAGTCCTATCCATATTTTAGCACATACTTTAACTGCTACTTCTCCAGGTGAAATCTCCTGTCGTCTTCTATATCCACACCCAGTGCTTACTGTTTGTTAGAACAGTGGTGTTTCATACCTGCAATGACACATGATACGTTTTTAATAAAAGAATTAATGAATAAATGATTCCTTTTCTATGCTTTTATTGAATTCTAAACTTATTTTAGAATAGTACATTTCAAATAAAATCTAGATAAAGTAACATCAGGTTAAGCCCTGTTCCAAAACCTTCTTTGCCTCTTCCAGGTGACTTTTCATTATTAGTATTTTAAAAAACATATTTACTTTAGTATTTTTAACCCCATTTTAAAGTAACAGATTTACAGAACAGTAAATCTACTCAAATATGTAAGGACTGACACTGAAATTAGTAAGTTTTCATATTGCTTCTTTTTTCCCGTTGCATTTTCTCTTCTTTCATGGATGATATCTAACTCTTCAGGTTCGTGGCCCAGCTCCACTTCCTTCTCTGCTCCACAACACTTAGTATTGAGCTTTTGCTCCCCATCCTTGTTGTCATCACATCATCTTTATTGCTAGCAGGGATGGAGCAGTATAGGCCCTTGTGGAGGAGGCCCGTTTTTACTCAGGGCCAGATATATTCTTAACAGCAGCTCTGAGATGACTACAGATATTATCCTTCTTTTAAAAAATTAATGGCCTTAGACAATCTCTAAAATGACTTTTTTTCTAGCAAATATTAGAAGAATTGAATTCAGGAAGCCTTCAATTGGGCCTCTTCTATTATTGGTGTTCAAAAAACAAGTGTTTCATGGTGCAAGATTGCAAAAGTAGCCAATAATCTCGGTGTGTATTCATGATATGTTAGTATTAATACACTGAAAAGCTGCAAACATCTTGAGATAAAGGCACTGGACAGATCTTTAGTCAGTGTACTTTCAAATCTGCCCAGGAGAGAGGTTGCCAATACAGGCAAATGTAATTGTCAATAACCATACACATTATGACGTGAATAACGATTTTCCTTTCTCTGAGCTAACATACTTTCCTTGTGGCAATGCCATCCTTATTCTACTATTTTTTAAATTTATTTATTTTATTTTTGGCTTCGTTGGGTCTTCATTGCTGTGCACAGGCTTTTCTCTAGTTGCAGAGACCGGGAGCTGCTCTTCATCATGGTGCACGGGTTTTTCATTGCTGTGGCCTCTCTTTTTGTGGAGCATGGGCTCTAGGCATGTGGGTTTCAGTTGTTGTGGCATGCAGGCTCAGTAGTTGTGGGTCATGGGCTCTAGAACTCAGGCTCAGTAGTTGTGGCACATGGGCTTAGTTGCTCCACGGCCTGTGGGATCCTCCCGGACCAGGGCTCAAACCCGTGTCCCCTGCATTGGCAGGTGTATTCTTAACCACTGTGCCACGAGGGAAGTCCTCTACTATATTAGTAGCTTACTCTAATAAACAATTAATGTGAAAATTGGTTATCAGTGTATACATCTGCATTTCTCTTGTAATTTAACATTTTCTGGGCTTTATAGTAGTCATTTGTTTGACTAACAGTTTATATCTTTTGTTAACCAGTAAGTAGCTCCATTTTGTTAATCACTAAAGGAAATGGCTGTCAACTATATCTGGGTTTTCTTAAATATGAAAAAGGTACAAAAAATACTATATTTGTAAAATGGCACCTATTTTGCAAGTATTAAAAGGTTAGTCAAGAAATAATCATTGTTTTAGAAAATAATTTGATTATAAGAAAAAATTAGAAATTAATTCTTTGAAAACATTTGAAAATGTAGCCCTTTATGTTATGGTTTTTATATACATTCAAATAACTGGCTTCTCTTCTCTTTCTCTTGAAAAAAATCAGTTTGATTTGATGATTAACTTTAAGAAAATTAGATATTTCTCCTTTTGAGGTTTACAATAAATATAATGGAACTTATATATAAATAGAATATGAGTGGAATTATGTCTCCTTTTTAAAAGATAAACTAAGAATTTTCAGCAAAAACAAAGAATTGATCAAAAGGGATTAATTTTGACACTTGACCCAGGTTGATCCTATTCAATTTTTTTTAGTAATTTACATAAGAAATACCGAAAAGAGTAATTCAACTCTTAAGTTGGACATTGGAGCAGTAACATTAAGTGGAACCAGGCTGGAGTTGTCACCGTTGTATGCCAACCTTGCGCAAGCTCAGTGTGGATAAGCAGAGGTCAATCATTGAGGAGAACTGATGCATTTAAGAGAGCAGGAAGTAGTATTTCTTTTATTTTATTATATAACTTACAGGTGTACAATATAGTGTTTCATAATTTTTAAAAGTTATACCTCATTTATAGTTATTAAAATTTTTGGCTATATTCCCCTGTTGTACAATATATCCTTGTAGCTAACATTACATGTAGTAGTTTGTACCTCTTAATTCCCTCCCATTTTGTCCTTCACCCCTTCTCTATCCCCACTGTTAACCACTAGTTTGTTCCCTGTATTCATGAGTCTACTTCTGTTTTGTTATATTCACTAGTTTTGTTTCTGTTTTTGTTTTTTTTTAAATTCCACATATGCGTGATATTATACAGCTGTTGACTTTCTCTGTTTGACTTATTTCACTTAGCATAATACCCTCCAAGCCCATCCATGTTGTTGTGAATGGAAAATTTTCATTTTTTTTAATGGCAGAGTAGTATTCCATTGTGTGTGTGTGTGTATATACACATCTATCTTATCTATTCATCTGTTGATGGACACTAAGATCACCTCCATATCTTGGCAATTATAAATAATACTGCTATGAACATTGGGGTGCATGTATCTTTTCAAATTAATGTTTTTGTTTTTTTTCAGATATATACCCAGGAGTGGAATTGCTGGGTCATAAGGTAGCTCTATTTTTAACTTTTTGGTAAACCTCTGTACTGTTTTCCACAGTGGCTGCATCAATTTACATTCCCACCAACACTGGAAATGTAATATAGAAGTAGTATTTCTATAGTGAGAAATAGAAAATAGAGACCATGCAACCCCAGACATTAGGACAAGATCAGCCAAGACAGTTTTCCTGAGATATAACTATGCTGCCTAAAATTAGGTACCTGGAGAGTGCTTTGTGTATTCTCAATGAGCTACCTTTGGAACCTGGGCTTATCTGAAAAATTCTTCAATTCTTCAAACCAAATGTTCCCCAGCTAAAACCATGTCATACTGAATGAGTTAACTGAAAGTGTATACATATAATCCAATATTTTAAATTGTACATAGATAACCTAAGCAATTTAAATTTGGATCCATGTAATATATAGCATGGATAATTCTTCATAAGGTATATTCAGGAATTGGCTCCTTACTTTATAATGTTCAATGTAATTATCAAATTGTCAAATGTTTCTTTCTAAGCTTTTATTATATTAAAGATTCTTCAAATTAAAACTTCATAATTATGTTAAAAAATTGAGAATGACCAAAACTTACTGCATAAAGAGAAAGGTTAGTACTTTTTCTCTAACTCTATAAGTAAATATGTCTAATAAGATATAGTTATATTAGAAATTGTAGAAAGGAGATATGAGTTCTAGTTTATCCCAACAGAAATTCCACGTTAACTCTTCATGAGAGTGGGGACTAAGAGGGCCAGCTTTTTTTTTCTCCAGAAATTACTCTGTATTTCTTAGATAAAAGTGCCTTAGAAGAGACTACTACAAACAGCTATATTCGAATAAAATGGACAACCATGAAGAAGTGGACAAATACTTGGAAAGGTACAATATTCCAAGACTGAACCAGGGAGAATTAGAGAATATAAACAGACCTATCACAAGTAATGAAACTGAAAGCATAATTAAAATTTTTCCAACAAACAAAACTCCAAGACCAGATGGATTCACAGGTGAATTCTATCAAACATTTAGAGAAAAGATAGCACTGATCCTTCTCAAATTATTCCAAAAAATTGCAGAAGGAGAAACACTCCCAAATTCATTCCACAAAGCCACCATCACCCTGATACCAAAACCAGAAAAAGATATCACAAAAAAAGAAAATTATAGACCAATATCACTGATGAATATAGATGCAAAAATCCTCAACAAAATACTAACAAACCGAATCCAACAACACATTAAATGGATCATACACCATGATCAAGTGGGATTTATCCCAGGGATGCAAGGATTCTTCAATATATGCAAATCAATCAATGTGATACACCATATTAACAAATTAAGGAATAAACACCATATGATCATCTCAATGGATGCAGAAAAAGCTTTCAACACCCATTTATGATAAAAACCTTCCAGAAAGTAGGCATAGAGGGAACTTACCTCAACATAATTAAGGCCATATATGACAAACCCACAGCCAACATTGTTCTCAATGATGAAAACCTGAAACCATTTCCACTAAGATCAGGAACAAGACAAGATGTCCACTCTCATCACTCTTATTCAACATAGGTTTGGAAGTCCTAGCCACAGAAATCAGAGAAGGAAAAGATATAACAGAAATACAAATTGGAAAAGAAGAAGTAAAACTGTCACTGTTTGCTGATGACATGATATTACACATAGAAAATCCTAAAGATGCCACCAAAAAACTACTAGAACTAATCAACGAATTTGGTAAGTTTGCAGGATACAAAATTAATGCGCAGAAATCTCTGGCATTCCTATACACCAACAATGAAACATCAGAAAGAGAAATTAAGGAAACACTCACATTTACCATTGCAACAAAAAGAATAAAATACCTAGGTATAAGCCTGCTTAAGGAGGTGAAAGACTTGTACTTAGAAAACTATAAAACACTGATGAAAGAAATCAAAGATGATATAAACAGATGGAGGAATATGCCATGTTCTTGGATTGGAAGAATCAATATTGTGAAAATGACTATACTGCCCCAAACAATCTACAGATTCAATGCAATACCTATCAAACTACCAATGGCATTCTTCACAGAATTAGAACAAAAAATTTTACAATCCGTATGGAAATACAAAAGACCCCGAATAGGCAAAGCAATCTTGAGAAAGAAAAACGGAGTTGGAGGAATCAGGCTCCCTGGCTTCAAACTATACCACAAAGCTACAGTAATCAAGACACTATGGTACTGGCACCAAAGCAGAAATATAGATCAATGGTACAGAATAGAATGCCCAGAGATAAACCCATGCACATGTGGGCACCTAATTTACAACAAAGGAGGAAAGAACATACAATGGAGAAAAGACAGCCTCTTCAATAAGTGGTGCTGGGAAAACTGGACAGCTACATGTAAAAGAATGAAATTAGAACACTACCTAACATCATACACAAAAATAAACCCCAAATGGATTAAAGACCTAAATGTAAGACCAGACACTGTAAAATTTGTAGAGGAAAACATAGGAAAAACACTTTGACATAAACCACAGCAAGATCTTTTTTGACCCACATCATAGAGTAACAGAAATAAAAACAAAAATAAACAACCACATTTTTAGGTTTGGAATTTCAAAAAGTTTTAGTTTTATTCTAAGTGTAATGAGAACTTAGCTTCTAAAGAGATTGGCACTCTTCTTTCTGCTATTATAATTCTGGACCACAAGTGGATAATGGATTAATCCTGGTCCAATTTGTATATGTTTTGTGGGCCCAAATTTTTGCTATCCCAGGTACCCTGTGAGATCTGCATTTGGCTTTATGACCCTTGCTTCTGGGAGTTCTTGGTGTCTGGGAAGGCACAAGTTCAGAGGAGTGTCTTTCAATACCTCACGTCAGTCACCTGAATGCTCTGGAAGGCTATACCTATTTCTCCCTAGTGTTCTGTAAAATGTTAGCTGGATGGTGCTTCAGCATTTGTCTTTCTGTGCTACAGTGCCTCTCCAGCCATTGTGGTTTATGATGTGTGCTTTTGGGGATACCCGGGGGGAAGTAACCCTCACAATATCCCTTCCACACTCTAATCACAGTTCAGCCCAGGATCTAGACTGTTACTGGAGAATTTCCCTATGGTGTATCCTCTCTGTTCTAGTCAGCATTTTCTTCTTATTATCAGCCTTTTTTTTTTTTTTTTTTTTTTTTAAGTAACCTAAGGATAGAAGGATACTTTCATTTCTTTGTTGAGAGAAAATGTTTTTCCTGTTTTGAGTCTGAGCCTAAAACAGTTCCCTTATAGCGTAGCCCTGTGATTTTTCCCTTTATAATGATGTTAATGTTTTTCCATGACCCGTGGCTAGGATATTGTTCAGTCATTTAATGGCTAATTAATTTTGAATACAGGTTTGCATTGAATTATATACATCCAGGTTTTAAAACACAAGAAAGGATGCTAGAATCATACGGAAATGGTGCAGATTTCCTAAATGAATTCATTTTATAAACATAGCTCTTGGTAGGTTTTTTTCCCCTTTTTTGTTAATTTATGTTTATACTTTTTTTTTCTGTTGAAAATATTGTCTTATGGTTGCATTCAACGAAGAAGGAAACTGGTTTCTTTACCAAAACAATCTTTCATCATATTAAAAGCTATTTTTTAAAGTTTTTGTGAACATCAGTTTTTTCTTGTTGATGTTAATACACATATTTTACATGGTCAATAGCCATGGTTATTTGTTTCTCTTTCCTATTGAAGCTCTTTCTTTTAAGGCAATGTGAAATGAAATATAGAATAATATAAAACTCAGTCTCAATAAAATGTTATAAATACAAGAGTCTTACAACAATTCAAGTCATTTTAAATATGTCATTTTAGGGGTAGCAATGCTTCATCCCACACCAAAATTTTATTTAATTTAGTGTAAAAGAGTAGAAATTTTTATATAAGGGGTTCCCACATTTAGATATTGACACTATTATATATGATTGTGTTCGATTAGTTCCTTCAGAAAATCCTATCAAAATCATAAGTCGACTTTGACTTTTAATCTGTTAGTCTTAATTTTTGTAACTGATGAGAGATATCATAAAATACAAAGTAATGCTTAAATTCAGATTCCAAATTCACCTTTTAGTACTTGTATTCTGTTAACAGGATGCCACATATGGTAATTTTTATTTGGAAAATTTAACCAAAATATTTGCTTAGATAGTCTGTGTTAAAGATTTTACTGACTCTCTTTACTGGTATTTGAAAACGAAGTGAAATTAACTTTTTGTAGGAAAAAAAAAATGTCTACCAAATAAAATAAGGACTATTAAATTTGAAAGTATAAAAAAGTTGAAAGTATGCATACACACATGGAATCAAGAGTTATTTTAGGGTCTTTAATTAGTGTAAGCTGTAAATAGAAAAGGTTTACTTTGCATCAATAGTATTCTTTATTGTTTTATCAATATTATTCTATATGTAAAAACTCCAAACCTTAGACTTTAAAAGTTCTAAAAAGAGTTATACAACTATTTTATCATTTTATGAAAAGAAATGATGTTTACATTTAATTAATTGAAAATACTTGTAAATATGTATCACCTGGATTCAAGTTTCATTTTATCTCTTTGGCCCACACTCTCTTCCTAAATATCAAGCAGGTTCTAAATTAGAACTTAAGCACTGAGTCCACCTCTCTCATTAACTGCTTGTGTGACTAATGTAAGTTGTTTTTCATCTTTATAAAAATCAACATTTTATAAATGAGCTACAATCCTAAAGTTAAAAATCTAAAACCTTGTATGGAGTCATATTTCGGACAGACTTGAATTTAGGTCTTAAGCTTGTTTGTTTGTTTTCCTGAGAAGATAATTCTAATACACTGTTGGTAGATGCTGATTATTATTACTATTTTAAGCTCTTTCCCAAGAAAGTTATGTTCAAGGCACACAGACCTTGATCACAAACAAATTCAATAACCACAAAGTGACTTCCTTTTTTACTTCCTAAGAGGTTGTTAAGTGAAAATAATGGATTATGCATGGGTGCTTGTCATAAAGACATTTCCACATAACTTAGCTGACATACCCAGCAGTTCTCTTAAACATAGTTTTGTAGCCTATGTAGGATGCCAGAAGATTTCACCCTAAAATATGTCTCTTTGACATAAATATTATTTTGAACTGAAGGCAATTAAGAAGCAGCAAACTCAGAAAAAGCTCCCTCTTTTCTGCCTAATGGCAGGGCACAGATTTGCCTTTTACTGGACACACTCTCCTCAGCCCAGGGGTGGCACCAGCAGAATCTGCAAATGAACCTTCTCACTCCATTACTTTCCTCCCATATGTTTACCTTCCTACAGTTTGCCACCCTTGGAAGCCTTGGACTTCTTTCTTTTGTCTTTTCATTTCTCTACAAATTGACGATTCTTAGTTGAAGATGCTGTATAAGCTGCAGTTCTAAGCTGCTGTGTTGAGTTACGTTTTTGTTGAGATTTCTTCCAGGTGATGAGCCCAGCACACATTATTAAACTGCTAGTTTTTCTTTTGTAAATCTTTTTGTTGAAGAGTCCTAGATGAAAACTTAAAATAGGTAAGATTCTGCTTCCATTTTATCTACATGTGCATTAAAATCCCAGAGGTTTTTCTTAAACAGTAGTTTGTGGCCTACATGTCTATTAGAACCCCAGATGTTTTTATCTTGGACTATCATTCATCCCATCATGACAATTATCTTGAGTTTATTATGAACAGCTAGAACCCTTGAAATAAGGAAACCTTTCATTTTTCCACAGTAACACTGAGGTTCCAGTGATATCCCCAGAGGCCTCACTAGGTCAGTTGGGAGCCTTGCCCATTCCTGCCACAGATATATAGTAAATGTCTTTAAATCTTAAATGAGAAAGTACAATATAAAAGATTCAATGAAATCTATTTGTCATTGGAATTGTACGTGATTTTTCAGAAGAAATCTGACATCATTTGACAGACACATTTTAATGCACAATGACAAAAAAAACTTTTTAAATAAAAATAAAAATAGTTATTGGCACTCAAAAAAAAAAAAATACACAAGGTGCAGAGAAGAGAAATGATCTTGCTTTCAATGTCCCAGTGTATATCCTGAGGAGAGGTGGTGTCTCACCTCCTTTGTGGCTCATACCCTGTAAAGCTGTGCCCATATTTGGTGACAGTGTTGGTAGAACTAGTAATGGTGCTAATGAAGTATACTTTTTGAGCTGCCTTTGATGACAATATGGCAAACCTTTCAGAGTAGAAACTGGGAAAAATTTATCTCATCCATTACCTGGTACAACAGTTGGCTTCCTCCATTCTTTCTCCTTTTGATGTTTCCCATTAATGTATTTTTTTTTCTAGCCTCCTTTTATTTCATTCAGTTTAAATACTTACTCAAAAGTACAGCCAGGAGACCTTCAAGATGGTGGAAGAGTAAGACTTGGAGATCACCTTCCTCCCCACAAATACATCAGAAATACATGTACATGTGGAAAAACTCCTACAGAACACCTACTGAACACTGGCAGAAGACTTCAGACTTCCCGAAAGGCCAGAAACTCCCCATGTACCTGGTCAGGGCAAAAGAAAAAAGAAAAAACAGAGACAAAAGAATAGGGATGAGACCTGCACCTCTGGGAGGGAGCTGTGAAGGAGGAAACGTTTCCACACACTAGGAAGCCCCTTCAATGGTGGAGATGGGGGGTAGCAGGGGTGAAGCTTCAGAGCCACGGAGGAGAGCACAGCAACAAGGGTACAGAGGGCAAAGCAGAGAGATTCCTGCACAGAGGATTGGTGCCGACCAGCACTCACCAGCCTGAGAGGCTTGTCTGCTCACCCGCCAGGTTGGGTGGGGGCTGGGAGCTGAGGCTCGGGCTTCAGAGGTCAGATCCCAGGGAGAGGACTGGGGTAGGCAGCATGAACACAGACTGAAGGAGGCTAGGGCGACACAGCTAGCCAGGAGGGAGTTCAGAAAAAAGTCTGGACCTGCTTAAGAGGCAAGAGACCATTGTTTCTGGGTGTACAAGGAGAGGGGATTCAGAACACCACCTAAACAAGCTCCAGAGATGGATGCGAGCCGTAGATATCAGTGCAGACACAAGAGACGGGCATGAAACGCTAAGGCTACTGCTGCAGCAATGAAGAAGTTTGTGCGTAAGCACAGGTCACTATCCACACTTCCCCTCCCGGGAGCCTGTGCAGTCCGCCACTTCCAGGGTCCCATGATCCAGGGACAACTTCCCCAGGAGAACACATGGCACGTCTCAAGCTGTTGCAACATCACATCAGCCTCTGCTGCCACAGGATCGTCCCACATTCTGTACCCCTCCCTTCCCCAGGCCTCAGTGAGCCAGAGCCCCCTAATCAGCCGCTGCTTTAACCCCATCCTGTCTGAGCAAAGAACAGAAGCCTTCCAGTGACCTGCAGGCAGAGGCGGGGCCAAGCCCAAACCTGAATCCCAGGAGCTGTACAAACAAAGAAGAGAAAGGGAAATCTCTCCCAGCAGGCTCAGGAGCAGTGGATCAAATATCCACAATCAACTTGATGTACCCTGCATCTGTGGAATACCTGAATAGAAAAAGAATCATTGCAAATTGAGGAGGTGGACTTTGGGAGTAATGGTATATAAATATTTTTCCATTTTCTCTTTTTGTGAGTGTGTAAGTGTATGATTCTTTGTGTGAGTTTGTCTGTATAGCTTTGCATTACCATTTGTCCCAGGGTTCTGTCGGTCTGTTTTTTGTTTGTTTGTTTGTTTTTTGCTTGTTTTTTTGTTTGTTTAGTATAATTTTAGCCATTTTTATCATTGGTGGATTTGTTTTTTGGTTTGGTTGCTCTCTTCTTCCTTTCTCTCTCTTTTTCATATTACTTTTTAATTATTTTTATTTTCATTAAATACTTTTTATTTTAATACATTTATTTTATTTTTGCTTTTGCTTTCTTTCTTTCTTCTTTTCTCCCTTTTCTTCTGAGCCGTGTGGCTGACAGGGTCTTGGGGCTCTGGCCGGGTGTCAGGCCTGTGTGTCTGAGGTGGGAGAGCTGAGTTCAGGACTTTGGTCCACCAGAGACCTCCTGGATACATGTAATATCAAATGGCAAAAGCTCTCCCAGATTTCTGCATCTCAAGGCTAAGACCCAGCTCCACTCAATGACCAGCAAGCTACAGTGCTGGACACCCTATGCCAAACAACTAGTAAGATAGGAACACACCTCCACTAATTAGCAGAGAGGCTGCATAAAATCATACTAAGGTCACAGACACCCCCAAACACACCACTGGACACGGTCCTGACCATCAGAAGACAAGATCCAGCCTCATGCACCAGAACACAGGTATTAGTCCCCTCCATCAGGAAGCTTACACACACACTGAACCAAACTTAACCACTGGGGGCAGACACCAAAAACAATAGGAATAATGAACCTGCAGGCTGTGAAAAGGAGACCCCAAACACAGTAAGTTAAGCAAAATGAGAAGACAGAGAAACACACAGCAGATGAAGGAGCAAGGTAAAAACCCACCTGATCAAACAAATGAAGAGGAAATAGGCAGTTTACCTGAAAAAGATTTCAGCGTAATGGTAGTAGAAATGATCCAAAATCTTGTAAATAGAATGGAGAAAATACAAGAAACGTTTAACAAGGACCTAGAAGAACTAAGAAGCAAACAAACAATGAAGAACAACAAAATAAATGAAATTAAAAATTCTCTAGAAGGAATCAATAGTGGAATAACTGATGCAGAAGAACGGATAAATCAACTGGAAGATAAAATAGTGGAAATAACAATTGCAGAGCAGAATAAAGAAAAAACAATGAAAAGAATTGAGGACAGTCTCAGAGACAACTGGGACAACATTAAATGCATTAACATTCGAATTGTAGGGGTCCCAGAAGAAGAAGAGAAAAAGAAAGGGACTGAGACAGTATTTGAAGAGATTATAGATGAAAACTTCCCTAATATGGGAATGGAAATACTTAAGTCCAGGAAGTGCAGAGAGTCTCATACAGGATAAATCCAAGGAGAAACATGCTAAGACAAATATTAATCAAACTATCAAAAATTATATACAAAGAAAAAATATTAAAAGAAGCAAGGGAAAAACAACAAATAAAACACAAAATCCACATAAGGTTAACAGCTGATCTTTCAGCAGAAACTCTGCAAGCCAGAAGGGAGTAGCAAGACATATTTAAAGTGATGAAAGGGAAAAACCTACAACCAAGATTAAACTACCCAGCAAGGATCTCATTCAGATTCAAAGGAGAAATTAAAAACTTTACAGACAAGCAAAGTCTAAAAGAAATCAGAACCACAAAACCAACTTTACAAAAAATGCTAAAGGAAATTCTCTAGGCAGGAAACACAAGAGAAGGAAACGACCTATAACAACAAACCCCAAACCATTAAGAAAATGGTAATAGGAATGTACATATCGATAACTACCATAAATGTAAATGGATTAAATGCTCCAACCAAAGACATAGACTGGCTGAATGGATGCAAAAACAAGACCCATATATATGTTGTCCACAAGAGACCCACTTCAGACTTACGGACACATACGGACTGAAGGAGATGGGATAGAAAAAATATTCCATGCAAACGGGAATCAAAAGAAAGTTGGAGTAGCATTTCTCATAGCAGACAAAATAGACTTTAAAAGAAAGTCTATTAACGAGAGGCAAAGAAAGAAACTACATAATGATCAAGGGATCAATCCAAGAAGAAAACATAACAATTGTAAATATTTATGCACCCAACAAAGGAGCACTTCAATGCATAAGGCAAATGCTAACAACCATGAAAGAGGAAATCGACAGTAACACAATCATAGTAGGGGACTTTAAAACCCTACTTTCATCTATGGACAGATCATCCAAAATGAAAATAAATAAGGAAACACAAGTTTTAAATGATACATTAAAAAAGAGGACTTAATTGATATCTATAGGACATTCCATCCAAAAACAAAGGAATGCACTTTCTTCTCAACTGCCAATTAACTTTTTCCAGGATAGATCATATATTGGGTCACAAATCAAGCCTTGGTAAATTTAAGAAAATTGAAATCACATCAAGTATCTTTTCTGATCACAATGCTATGAGATTAGATATCAATTACCGGAAATAATCTGTAAAAAATACAAACACACGGAAGCTAAACAATACACTACTTAATAAAGAAGAGATCACTGAAGAAATCAAAAAGGAAATTAAAAGGTACCTAGAAATAAATGACAATGAAAACACAATGACCCAAAACCTATGGGATGCAGCAAAAGCAGTTCTAAGAGGGAAGTTTATAGCGATAAAATCTTACCTCAAGAAACAAGAAACATCTCAAATAAATGACATAAACTTACAACTAAAGCAATTAGAGAAAGAAGAAGAAAAAAAAAAAAAAAGCCCAAAGTTAGAGAAAGAAATCATAAAGATCAGAAAAGAAATAAATGAAAAAGAAATGAAAGAAACAATTGTGAAGATCAATAAAACTAAAAGCTTGTTCTGTGAGAAGATAGACAAAATTGATAAATCATTAGCCAGATTCATCAAGAAAAAAAGGGAGAAGATGCAAATCAATAGAATTAGAAATGAAAAAGAAGTAACAACTGACACTGCAGAATTGCAAAGGATCATGAGAGATTACTACAAGCAGCTATATGCCAATCAAATGGACAACCTGGAAGAAATGGACAAACTCTTTAAAAAGCACAACCTTCCGAGACTGAACCAGGAAGAAATAGAAAATATAAACAGACTAATCACAAACACTGAAATTGACACTGTGATTAAAAGTCTTCCAACAAACAAAAGCCCAGGACCAGATGGCTTCACAGGCGAATTCTATCAAACATTTAGAAACGAAATAACACCTATCCTTCTCAAACTGTTCCAAAATATAGCAGAGGGAGGAACACTCCTAAACTCATCCTATGAGGCCACTATCACCCTGATACCAAAACCAGACAAAGATGTCACAAAGAAAGAAAACTACAGGCCAATATCACTGATGAACATAGATGCAAAAATCCTCAACAAAATACTAGCAAACAGAAGCCAACAGCACATTAAAAGGATCATACACGATGATCAAGTGGGGTTTATTTCAGGAATGCAAGGATTCTTCAATATATGCTAATCAATCAATGTGATACATTGTAACAACAAATTGAACGATAAAAGCCACGTGATGGGGGCTTCCCTAGTGGTGCAGTGGTTGGGAGTCTGCCTCCTAATGCAGGGGACACAGGTTCGAGCCCTGGTCTGGGAGGATCCCACATGCCATGGAGCGACTGGGCCCGTGAGCCACAGCTGCTGAGCCTGCACGTCTGGAGCCTGTGCTCCGCAACAAGAGAGGTCACGAT
Organism: Balaenoptera ricei; assembly: GCF_028023285.1. Lineage (NCBI taxonomy): Eukaryota > Metazoa > Chordata > Mammalia > Artiodactyla > Balaenopteridae > Balaenoptera > Balaenoptera ricei. The sequence continues at coordinate 91,403,800 of NC_082650.1, read as the reverse complement.
AGTGAGAGGCCCGCGCACCGTGATGAAGAGTGGTCCCCGCTTGCCACAACTAGAGAAAGCCCTCGCACAGAAACGAAGACCCAACACAGCCATAAATAAATAAACAAATAAATAAATAAATAGAATACCATGGCCAAAAATTAGTAAAAATGTTAAAAAATAAAAAGCCACATGATGATCTCAATAGATGCAGAAATATCTTTTGACAAAATTCAGCACCGATTTATGATAAAAACCCTCCAGAAAGTAGGCATAGAGGGAACTTACCTCAACATAATAAAGGCCATATATGACAAACCCACAGCCAACATCGTTCTCAATTGTGAAAACCTGAAACCATTTCCACTAAGTTCAGGGACAAGACAAGGTTGCACATTCTCAGCACTATTTTTCAACATAATTTTGGAAGTTTTAGCCACAGCAATCAGAGAATAAAAGAAATAAAAGGAATCTAAATTGGAAAAGAAGAAGTAAAGCTGTCATTGTTTACAGATGACATGATACTATACATAGCAAATCCTAAAGACACTACCAGAAAACTACTAGAGCTAATCAATGAATTTGGTAATGTAGCAGGATACAAAATTAATGCACAGAAATCTCTTGCTTTCCTATACACTAATGATGAAAAATATGAAAGAGAAATTAAGGAAACCTTGCCATTTACCACTGCAACAAAAACAATAAAATACCTAAGAATAAACCTACCTAAGGGGACAAAAGACCTGTATGCAGAAATCTATAAGACATGGATGAAAGAAATTAAAGATGATACAAACAGATGGAGAGATATACCATGTTCTTGGATTGGAAGAATCAACATTGTGAAAATCACTATACTACCCAAGCAATCTACAGATTCAATGCAATCCCTATCAAACTACCAATCACATTTTTCACAGAACTAGAAGAAAAAATTTCACAATTTGTATGGAAACACAAAAGTCCCCGAATAGTCAAAGCAATCTTGAGAAAGAAAAAAGGAGCTAGAGGGATTAGTCTCCTGGACTTCAGACTCTACTACAAAGCTACAGTAATCAATACAGTATGGTACTGACACAGAAACAGAAATATAGATCAATGGAACAGGATAGAAAGTCCAGAGATAAACCCACACACATATAGTCACCTTATTTTTGATAAAGGAGGCAAGAATATACAATGGAGAAAAAAACAGCCTCTTCAATAAGTGGTGCTAGGAGAACTGGACAGCTACATGTAAAAGAATGAAGTTAGAACACTCCCTAACACCATACACAAAAATAAACTCAAGAGGGATTAAAGACCAAAATGTAAGGCCAGACACTATAAAACTCTTAGAGGAAAACATAGGCAGAACACTCTATGATATAAATCACAGCAAGATCCTTTTTTGACCCGTGTCCTAGAGAAATGGAAATAGAAACAAAAATAAACAAATGGGACCTAATAAAACTTAAAAGCTTTTGCATAGCAAAGGAAACCCTAAACAAATGGAAAGACAACCCTCAGAATGGGAGAAAATATTTGCAAATGAAGCAACTGACAAAGGATTAATCTGCAAAATATACAAGCAGCTCCTGCAGCTCAATATCAAAAAAACAAACAACCCAATCGAAAACTTGGCAGAACACCTAAATAGACATTTCTCCAAAGGAAATATACAGATTACAAAGAAACACTTGAAGGAATGCTCAACATCACTACTCAGTATAGAAATGCAAATCTAAACTACAATGAGGTATCACCTCACACCAGTCAGAATTGCCATCATCAAAAAATCTACAAATAATTAATGTTGAAGCGGGTGTGGAGAAAAGGGAAGCCTCTTGCACTGTTGGTGGGAATGTAAATTGATACAGCCACTATGGAGAAGAGTATGGATGTTCTTTAAAAAACTAAAACTAGAACTACCATACGACCCAGCAATCCCACTACTGGGCATATATCCTGAGAAAACCTAATTCAAAAGAGTCATGCACCACAAAGTTCATTGCAGCTCTATTTACAATATCCAGGGCATGGAAGCAACTTAAGTGTCCATCGACAGATGAATGGATAAAGAAGATGTGGCACATATATACAATGGAATATTACTCAGCCATAAATAGAAACGAAATTGAGTTATTTGTAGTGAGGTGGATGGACCTAGAGTCTGTCATACAGAGTCAAGTAAGTCAGAAAGGGAAAAACAAATACCATATGCTTACACATATATATGGAATCTAAAAAAATAAAATGTTTCTGAAGAACCTAGGGGTAGGACAGGAATAAAGGTGCAGACGTAGGGAATGGACTTGAGGACATGGGGAGGGGAATGGGTAATCTGGGACGAAGTGAGAAAGTGGCATGCACATACTTATACTACCAAATGAAAAATAGATAGCTGTGGGAAGCAGCTGCATATCACAGGGTGGTAAGCGTAGTGCTTTGTAACCACCTAGAGGGGTTGGATAGGGATGGTGGGAGGGAGTCGCAAGAGGGAGCACATATGGGGCTATATGTATATGTATAGCTGATTCACTTTGTTATAAAGCAGAAACTAACACACCGTTGTAAAGCAATTATACTTCAATAAAGATGTTAAAAGACAAAAAACAAAACAAACAAACAAACCAAAAAAAAAAAAACAGAAAAAACAAATACACTTGGTAAGGCTTAACTCCTGAGCTATTATTCTGAAAATTTTCCACAGTGGAGAACTTCAAAAAAAAAAAAAAAATCCTGTCTATATATTCAGTGCCTGGTAAATGCCAACCAGTTATTTGATCTTCAATAAATATATGATGGAAATTTTTTTTTAAAGTACAACCTTTTAAGTTTTCTGAAACAAATTCTTAGTGACTTTCTGATTGAAACTTCTCCATTAAGGGAAATAATTGATAAATATTCAATTATGTAAGTACCAAATGGGTATAGTTCTTGCATTTGCTGTATGAATAACAAAAGCTACTCATATTTGTCCCTCTCCTTAATGGCTACTCTTCCCTAGAAACCAATTTACAAAGGTCAGTAAACTATAGGTGTGGAGAGTTAAGTATTCTTTCATCAACTTGCATTCTCTTTCACTAACAGTGTATTAATTACGACCGCTGACATTATTATTTCATCCATTTATTCATGTCCTATATGAAAGTCAACAGTTTTGTATACACTTTTTATTCTTTCCCCATTGGTTTTGATCTAAATTCACAATGAAGGCTTATTTAAATAATAATCTATTTATAAAAATTTAAAGTGTACTTACTGTGACTATAATACACAAAAGCTGCATATTATGTATAACTTTTGAGTGAGAATATCAGTAAAATAAATTAATGTGCTATATATGAGAAAATAATATAAAAATCAAAAGGTATAAAGTTATTTCATTAATATCTAAACCAATAAACTTTTTTTCCCTTTAAAATGAAATTTTAAATTATAATAAAAATACAGACTACTAATATTGTCAACATTTAGTACAGTCACTTTCTTCTTCTAGTTACTAATTTGTAAGTGCCCTTAATGGTACATTTTTCAGATGGAATATTGCACTACCAAATAGAATTGTGCTGTAACCATCCAGAGGGAAGATTTTTTAAACTTCAGTGTAAGTGGTAATCTGAAAACAGGTGAAAATACCCTCTAGGCACAAAGGTATCAAAAAGCTTTCACAAGATTCCCCATAGTAAAAAAGAAAAAAAAATTACCTCTTAGTAGTTGGGAAAATGAGTCAGAAGGTTTTTAATGAAAGGATGGGGAGAGAATGAACATGGTTGACAACTTACTATGCACCATGTAATTTCTTTAATACATTACATTTACCATCTCAGTGAGATGTACAGACTGCTGAGAAGAAAACAAGTCTTTTAAGAGAAATATATATTTTGGAATATTATACATTTTTATAGCCACCTAGAATCTCCACTAGACTCTTTACAATCAAAGTACAGGGCTCCATGTGTTTTGTTCACAATCATATGTTTTGTAACAAGTGCCAACGCACATTGCAAGTGATAATAACTATTGAAGGAATTAATATTAAACCAGGTTAGCACATCACAGTGCAGTTTAATAAATGATACTGATAATCTTCATCCTGATTTGCCAAGAAAAGATTAAATTTTATTGAATGTAGTCTATTTTAAATTTTATTCAACTAGTTCCTACATTAAAGGCTTCCATTCCCAAATTCCCAAGCAACTAGATTTCAATCTACTGTTCATTCTAGTACCAAAAGTTCATTTGTTGACAAGATTGCTACAGTTGAATATTGGATGTGAAGGAAAAATAAGTGAGAATACCTCCATCAGTTAAATGTCAGGGGAAAGAAATTTCTCAAAGATCTAAAATATGACAAAACCTTTGTTAGATTATTTAAATAAACTATTTAGCCACTTATTTTTTTTTTTTTAGAGCCACAGAATGCGAGGCAAGGTATTACTTTGATTTCATACATGAGAAAATCATTTACTCAGAAATGTGAAATGTCATGCATCTAGTTAAGTGAATCTAATCTTTATTAGTTGAATCTAACCACTAATTAGATTCAACTCCTATGTTACTTCAAGGCCAGGATGGTTCCATTTTACCCCTTCTCATTTGTGTTATATATTTCTCTACAATATTATTCTTTACTTTCCTTTTTTTTTTTTTTGGTTATTTTTATTTTTGTTACACTTTTTAAAGTTACTTTGCATTTACAGTTATCACAAAATATTGGCTATATTCCCTGTGCTGTATAGTACCTCCTTGAGTCCACCTTACACCCAGTACTTTGTACCTCCCACTCCCCCACCCCTATATTGCTCCTCACCTCCCACTGGTAACCACTAGTTTGTTCTCTATGTCTGTGGTTCTGTTGTACTTTTTAGATTCCACATATAATATCATACAGTATTTGTCTTTCTTTGTCTGACTTATTTCACTTAGCATAATGCCCTCCTAGTCCATCCATGCTGCAACAAATAAACACACACACACACACACACCACATCATCTTTATCCATTCATCTGTTGATGGACACTCAGGTTGCTTCCATGTAAATAATGCTGCTATGAACATTGGGGTGCATATATGTTTTTGAATTTTTTGGGGGGTGGGGGGGGGTTTGTTTCTTTTTTTCGATATATACCCAGGAGTGGAATTGCTCAGTCATATGGTAGTTTTACTTTTAGTTTTTTGAGAAACCTCCATACTGTTCTCCATAGTAGCTGCACCAATTTACATTCCAACCAAGTGTGCACAAGGGTTCCCTTTTCTCCACATCCTCACCAACATTTGTTATTTGTGATATTTTTGACAGTAGCCATTCTGACAGTGAGGTGATATCTCATTGTAGTTTTTATTTGCATTTCCCTGATGATTAGCAATGTTGAACATCTTTTCATGTGCCTGTTGCCCATCTGTATTTCCTACTTGGAAAACATATATTCAGTTCTTCTGCCCATTTTTTAATCGGGCTGTCTGTTTGAGGTTGAGTTGTATGAGCTGTTTATGTGTTGGATATTAATCCCTGATCTATTATGTCACTTGCAAATATTTTTACCCTATCAGTAGGCTGTCTTTCATTTTGTCAATGGTTTCCTTTGCTGTGCAAAACCTTTTAAGTTTAATTAGGTCCCATTTGTTTACTCTTGCTTTTATTTCCTTTACTTTAGGGGACAGATCCAAAAAAATATTGCTGTGATCTACGTCAAAGAGTGTTCTGTCTTTCCTTTCTATTTAAACCCTTGTAAATATTGTGCATTTTCGTTTGGATCCTGCATATCATTAATTTCTCCTTCTAATATCTGTTAGAAAACTCAGCTTCATTATAAGATTTTCTTAAATATTCGATATTTTAAAGGAAACACTACCTACCTATTTCATTCTTCAATATACATGTATTACCCTCCAGTGCTATAATTGTTTAATCACTCAAATATTTCTCTACCAAACTGTTGCTCTGTCTAGACTATAAAGAAATACTTTTATTTTCTTCTGTATTTCTTTTTGTATGTATCTCAGTATTTCCTTTTATCTACTACACATACTAATATAGGCATTTTACTGAGGAGATTTTTTCACTGTATTAAATACATACTTTGGGAGACTTTCCATGTTAGTCCTGACATGTAAAGAACTTGGAAGTCATTATTCCCATCCTAATGACAGGACAAAGCTGAGGAAACTGAAATCAATGATGTGTAGGACTTTTCAGAGAACTGAGGTGCAGGACAAACCACCACTCTGACATTTGAAGAGAGAGATGAACCCAGGTGGTTGCAGCTGAAATCTGCTTCCCAGAACAGAAGCTGCTGAACCATAAGTGGTAGAAACACTTAAATGGCAATTTGATGAATTTAACATTTCAATTTGATGAATTTCTGGAGGCTGAGTGTTTACTAGATTGAGATTGAGAAACTGCTGGGGCCCCAGTTTGAAGGAAACCTTAAAGTTTGATGGGTTTGACCTTTAGGAAACCCATCAGGTTTCCACGATGAAGAGTCAAGAGAGAGACCCTCAAGGGGGAAGGGGAGGAGCAACCATTGTAAAATATGTTTAGCCTTGCTAAGGCTCTCCATAAAAAAAACCTTCTCTCTAGGACAAAAGACTTTATCAGAGCCTTAGCTTGCCCAGGAGAAGGTATTTCCCTGACTTTTGACCCCTGTAGTTTCCTATCTCACCTAAGAGTGGAGAAACACTTGTAAAGGGCACACCAGGGATATGAGTCCACTAAGAAGCTGAGATTTAAATATAAGATTACAGAGTGCATCCGAATCTGTTCATCTTACCACCATGTCAGCAGGACTCCTCTTTAATTATAGTGGTTTACAGCTGAAAGAGCTTCAACGTGCACACTCTATCTGAGGAGGAATTCTTAGGGAAACCCAAGAATTTCATGGGAGATATAAAGAAGGGCACTAAAGAAATTTGAAACTTCTGGCACCTAAGCTATAGCAAATACTGAACACAGAGCAAGTATTAGCTTGATTAACATAAAACCTCATAAAACACTATATATGTCAGTTACTATTACCCAATACAACACATCTGGCTTTAAACAGAAAATTACACAGCAGACTAAAGAAAAGCAAATGCAAACGCAACCTAAAGAGACAAGTTAAATATCAGAACCAGAATCAGATATGACAGACTTTGGGATTATCCAGCAGGAAATTTAAAGTAACTATGATTAATATTACGGTGCTAATGGAAAAAGTAGACACCATGAAGAACAGATGGATGATGTAAGCAGAGAGACAGAAATTCTAAGAAAAAATCAAAAGGAAGTGCTACTAATTAACAACCTTGAAATTAACAATTCCAGAAATGAGGAATTCCTTTGATGGGCTCATCGGTAAGATGAATGAGCCTGAGAAAAGAATCAGCATGCTTGAAAATATGTGAACACAAACTTTCCAAACTGAAATGCAAAGAAAGAACAAAAAGAATGAATAAAATAGAATATCCATAAACTGTGGGACAATTACAAAAGGTGTTATAGACACATAATTGGAATACCGAAAGGAGAAGGAAGAGATTGGAGCAGAAAAATATTTCATATAATTTGAAAAATACTAACTAAAATTTTTCCATATTAATAACAGATAGCAAACCACAGATCTAGACAGCTCACAGGACACAAGGCAGTATAAATAAATAACTTTGGTAAAGAGCACAATATACTTTATACAGATCATATTAATTCTTATGATGAGTGAAGTGGAAGGAGACATCCTGATTCCTAGTCAGACCCACTGAATATGAACTGGGGTTGTGATAGGAATGGGTTCTGATATTGAGGTCAGCTCTAAGTTGATCTAATTATAGGGCTTGCTAGGTTTTTTTTATTTTTTATTTTTTATTTTATGTTGGAGTATAGTTGATTCCCAATGTTGTGTTAGTTTCAGGTGTATAGCAAAGTGATTTAGTTATACATATACATATATCTATTATTTTTCAGATTCTTTCCCCATATAGGTTATTACAGAGTATTGAATATAGTTCCCTGTGCTATACAATAGGTCCTTGTTGATTATTTTACATATAGTAGTGTGTATATGCCAATCCTAACCTCCCAATTCATCCCTCCCACCACCTTTCCCCTTTGGCAACCACAAGAATAGGGCTTGTTTTTACTTGGTCAGTTAATATGAAGGAAATCCTTCACAGTGACAATGAAAAACAGAAAAACAGGTTAAAATTAGTTGTAATTTTTATAGCTATTTAAAACCTAACAAAAGTACAACTAAACTGTCAATTAAGCCTTTTTATTTCGGCATGCACTTTTTAATCTCAGTGGTAACCCTAAGAACAGAAAGGAGAATCAATTACTCTCAGTAGCCACAGAAATCCAGAAGTAAATTAAGCCTTTACTTCTAGTTTCATCAATGGAAACTTTTAAGATTTCCAAGGTAGTTTCTTGTTAGCTAGTTATGCTGAAAGAGAACCAAGGCAAACAAATCTGAAACCCTTGTTTGGAAAGTTATACAGTTGATTCAAACAATCTAGCAGTTGAGTTAATGACCCTCCATACAGTCAAAAATCTGAGTGTAACTTTACAGTTCGCCCTCTGCACCCGGGGTTCCCCCATATCCAGGGTTCTGGTGGTACTATAGTATTTACTATTGAAAAAAATCCATGTATCAAAACAATGGGCCAGTGCACTTCAAACCCATGTTGTTCAAAGGTCAACTGTATTTCTCTTCCTTAGGACTGATGCCAGGTGGTCCTTATAGACAGAACACACATAATTACTCCATGTTTTAGATGAAAGACTTTATTTCACCCAAGTGAATATTTTTTAAAAACTTCTTTATTCTGAGAACACAATAGGAAGAAACTGACTTAGTGACTGTCTTCAAAAATTCCTGGGGACTACCCTGGTGGAGCAGTGGTTAAGAATCCACGCTCCCATTGCAGGGGACCTGGGTTCAACTCCTGGTCAGGGAACTAGATCCCACATGCATGCCACAACTAATAGTTTGCATGCCACAACTAAGGAGCCCATCTGCCACAACTAAGACCTGGCACAACCAAATAAATTAATAAATATTTAAAAAAAAAAGAATTCCTGGTACTGCATTAATAGACATGGTAATACAAGAAAAAATGCAGCCCCAGTCCTTGAGGAAATAATATTTGAGTAATCATCTATTTTCTTTTCTTTTCTTTTTAATTGACTTGCTTTCCCCTCCAAAATAACGTACCAGCAGTAATTTCCGCCAGTAAAAATTAGGAATACCAAGATGAATGAAAAATTAAGGATAATTTCCTAAAGTGCTCCCTGGCTCCTTTCTCACCTGGAAATCTGGACCCTGCATATTCTTCCTCTGGGAAGCCTTGTCTTACCTCTTGCAATGGCGTGTTTCTGACATTTGACAATTTGAAATCTATGATCAATCAAAACCACCTCTATTGCCTATTTAAGTGAGGTTTGTGCAATATAGTTAGAAGAGTTGATGATAGTAATCAGAATAATACATCCTTTTGTCACGTGCAGATAGTCAAGCCAGGAGATACTTTATTTGACAGTGCATATTGCCTGTACAACTGACTTTTAATTTTTATGTATAAATTGTTTGGGTTCTAAAACTGACAATGATACCACAAAGAGAAGTGAAATGATTATAGAAGTATATAATCAGTAAGAAATGAAAATTAATTATTTATTGGACAGTAAATCAATAGAAGCAGCTTGTGACCATTTTCATATCGTCACACACATAACAGGTAACTAGGCATAATCAATAGAGAGCTAATTCCTATAGCCCCAAAGAAATGGTTTATTTCATAAATATGTATGTGCTTAATATATCAAGTTGGCATAAACTCCTTCAGAATAAGTTAGAAATGTCGTACATTGTCTAATTTGTAAATATTTTAAAAAGCAAAAACACTACTTTGTGCTAAATATAATGATCCTGTTATCACTGTGATCATATATTTTTCACTTATAATATTTGTAAATAATTTGACACATATAGTTGTCAGCAGACCTGTGTAAGATATATGAAAGGAAGATCTTCAGACTGAAAGGAAGTAATTTTGGATAAAAAATTCAGGTCTGGAATAGCAAAAACAATAAAAACATGGGTAAATTAAGCTATTTTTCTCTTTCCTTGATTGTTTTAAATTAAGACATTTAGTTATTTAATGAAACGATAATAAAAATGTACTTTGAGATTCATAATAATGACCAAAAGATAGATGATATCAACAGAAGTATACTGTTTTAATTTTCTCATATAAGTGAAATGATAGACATACAATAGGTAAAATGGTATATTAATTCAAATTATATTGTGCTAAGGGAATGTATATTGTAATTGCTGGAGAAAGCTACTGGGGAAACAAGTAAAACAGATATACAGTTGACCCTTGAACAACACAGGTTTGCACTGCATGGGTCCACTTACACATAGATTTTGTTTAATAGTAAAAACTAAGTTCTACATGATCCAAGGTTGGTTGAATCCATGGATGGGGAGCAAGGGATATGGAGGGGCTGCAGATTCAGAGGGCAATTAGTTACAAAAACTTGTGTATTTTTTAACTGCACAGAGGCTCAGCACCTCAAAATCCCACATTGTTCGAAGGTCGACGGTAGTCACATTTATAGAGACAACAAATGAGAATGCCGAAATTAATTGACTGATTAAAAAAAAAAAAAACTTTATTCCAAAATAAGCAGGAAAGGAGAAATGAAAACAAGTGACATACATACCATTATCCTCATTTGGTAGATAAGGATCCATATAGCGAACTTAAGTGAAAAGAAAATTGTGAACTTAAGAAAATTGCCGAAGATTACATAGCTATTTAGTGTAAGCTCTATGATTGGAACACAGACTTGATGGATTCCAATTATGCCTCATCCCTAAATGATATTGACTAAATATTTTAATTATAATCGTGAGTGAAGAATAACACAGTTTTGACTGGGGTGTGTCTTAGAGTATAAATATTTCTGCTGAAAAAATATTCTAGATAAAACTCTGAAAAACTTTAGGTAACAAATTATTGTACTTTTCTTCTTATTACACTCTTTTCCTTCCTACTTAATGATTTTAACTTGAAAAACAGCCACTTAAAAAGTGATATAAAGTCATATAACTGTATGCCAATAGAAAAGATGAAATGTAATAATAAAAAGTAATCATGTAATCCAAAAGTAGTAGTAGAAGAGAGAAAAAAAGGAACCGTAGAAAAATATCAATACTGTAAACAAATCTAATCATATAGTTAATTACATTAAATGTAAATTGACTTAGTACACAAAATTAGAGGGAGAGATTTTCAGAATGGATTAAAATACACAAATGCAAATCCATGACATCTTCAACATTTTCATTTTAAATATAAAGACACTGGTAATTTAAAAGTTAAATGATAGGAACAAGAGATGTACTATGAAAACCAGTTATGAGAAAGAAAAAAATATTTTAAAAAATAGTATCACTAGAGATAAAGTGGGACGTTTCAGAGTTATAGAAGTGCCAAATTTTCAAAAAGAAATAACAATTCTAAAAGTAGGTGCAGCTGATAGACCCTTGAAACAAAAACTGACAAATACAGGAACAAATAGACAGGATTCATAAATTTTTTTGAAAATTTTAGACATTACTTTTTGGCAATGAATAGAGCAAAGGTAGACAAAAAGAAGGAATATCTCTTTCCAGACATGACAGAATAATTGTTATTACAATCGCCTTCCTACTAGCAGCAACTATAAAAATGAACAAAATATATGTGGCCAAGTCTTTAGTCCTGAAAAACAGACATCATAAGATGTCAATCCCTGATAGGAGATAAGTTCACAAGATGAAGCCTATGATCATCCCAGCCTGTGAACAATTTCCCAAACCAGAATGTTGTCACTGTGTTGAGATAAATAATCTGAGTTGAGAATTTGTGTCTCCTAAAGCAATTTGGAGTCTGAGAGGTGGGGCACTTAGAAAAGAAGTAGAGTGAAACATAAGAAGCCTACATAGGGCTTCCCCACAAGTTCTTGGTTGAGGGTTGAGGTCCATGTATGTGCAGAGCAAGAAAATATGATATTTACAGAACAGCAGCTGCTGTTAAGTTTGTGAGCAGAAAAACAAGACTAAAGAGCAAAGATTCTGAGAAATTATTTAGTACTGGCCCAGCCGGGATAGAAAAAACATTTTAATGCATAGGTTATTCATCTAAGATACCAGAAATACCATACTTAGGAATCAACTACTGTAGAGAAAGAACTTGCTCTAGACACACTCTTGTGAAGCTCAGAACCAAACTCAATAAGATCAACAAGAGATTCAGCATTTCTAGGTTGAGAATCATCAAGCTAGGTGACCTTAGGAAACTCATTGATCTTTCCACATATCTGCCCTAATTAAGCACTGAATCAAATCTACATGGGTCCAAGGTGATTAGGCAATAACTGAACTACCTGCTAGAACACACGACATTTCTCAGTGTAAGATAACAGAATATAGAGCCTCTAAAATGTATCACCCAGTATGTCCAGCAATTTAAAATTTTGCTATACATGCAAAGTACAGTAAAATGTTATCCAAAGTCAAGAGAGAAAGCAGTCAATATAAATTGATTGCAAAAGACTAAGGAAATTGGATTTAGCACACAAAAGCTTTAAAACAGCTATTATAAATATATTTAAAGGGAAACATATCATCTTCATGAGTAAAAATGCAGGTATTTTCAGCAAGAAAAAAGGAAACTATTAAAAACAAGTAAACATTTAGCAATTATAAAATAAAATAACTGAAATAAAAACGTTCTCAGATGTATTTGGAAAAGATGTCAATAATTGCACAGTTGGGGCAGGCAGTTGAAAGAAATTATATTATATGTTTACTATTTTTGTAATGTAGGAAAAAGGAGGGAAAAGTTGAGGGTGGGAAAAAGGAAGTGGAAATTGTGAAATGTGAAGTCAGATATGGAAAGTGAGAATGTTCATCTGTAAAGTCAGAAGTTGGGAGTAAGACTTGGGGAGTATGAAGATTACAATGGCATAATATTAATGCTACATATACTTTAATGAGTTAAGGATGCCTCTATTGAAAGAGATGAGACTAACTAGCCAATAGAGGACATAAATGAAAATATTTTATTAAATGAAAAGATAGGGAAAGAGCCAGAAAAGAACTGTATAAGAAAGCTTGGGCAATGGATAATAAATAACAAGAAGGTAGAATTAAACCACATCAATCATTATATTAAATCTAAAAGAAAACACTCTAATTAAATGACACAGATTGCTAGACTGGATAAGAAAGCAAGACCAAATTTATGCTGTCAATAGAAACACATAGGTTGAAAGTAAAAGGGTGAAAAACTAGCATACTGCATAAACAGCTTCAGGAAGCTGGTGTGGCTGTATCAATATCAGACAATGTAGACCCCAAGCCAAGCAGTATTATGACATAAAGAGAGACACTGCATAAGGATAAAAGGGGTAATTCACCACGGGTATGTAACAAGCCAAATTTAGTATGCCCATAATAATAGAGTTTCAAAAGATGTAAAGAAAATCCTCACAGAATGAAAAGAATGATTAGATACATTCACAATAATTGGAGGCACTGTTCTTTCAGTTATTAGAAGAAATCGACTTCTCACTGTGTTTCATGTTGTATTAGTTTCTTATTGCTGCTGCAAAAAATCAACACAAATTTAGTGGCTTAAAACAACATAGATGCATTATCTCATAGTTTTGGAGGTCAGTACCCCAAATAAGTCTCCCTGGGCTGAAATCAAGATGCCAGCAAGCCTGTGTTCCTTTCAGGAAGCTCTAATGGAGAGAAGCCTCTTTTCCTTGCCTTTCCTAGATTCTAGAGATTGCTCACTTTTTTTTTTTTTTTTTTTTTTTTTGCCTCCAGGTACCCTTCCATATTCAAAGGCAGCAATTGTCGACTGCGTCTTTCTCACATCTCATCACTCGAAACAGACACTTCTGCCTTCCTTTTGTACATTTAAGGAGCTTTGTGATTACACTGGCCCAGTGTATAATCCTGGATAATCCTGGATAATATCCCTATGTTAAATCCAGCTGACTAGCAAACTTAACTCCATCTGCAACCTTAATTCTCCCTTGCCATATAAAGTAGCATATTCCCAGGTCCTGGGGATTATCAGAATCTTTGATTGTCTGTGCACACCCTGAGAGGCCACTATTCTGTATACCACAAAATTATACCTCAAAAAAAATTAAGAGAAAATTAATGTTAAAAGACATAAAAAGCATAAAAGAGGCCCTATATGTTTAAAGCAGAAATATAAATCTTTTAAAAATGTAAAGTACCATTTAATATTTTATTATAAATTTTAATGTTTTACCTCACTTCACAGTTTCCTATTTCATGTCTTGATGCACTAGTCTCCTTTTATTCAAGGCCTGCTCTGACATGAGACAGAGTCAGAACCCGAGTTTCCCTTTGGCTTAACAGGCGCCTGAGGTTTTACCAGAAATAGCCCATGTTGATTTCATGCTGTGACTTGGATGGTTGCGTATTTCATACCTGAGTTCTTGTACTGGTATCAATGTGATGTTAGTCTGATTGAAACAGCTCAGATTGAAAAGGACAATTTTTGTCACAGCTCCCCGACTCAAATGTCCTTTTCCCCCACTGCCAACCTCTTGTTTACCTTAGCAATGACATTTCTGAGCCAGAAATTTCAAACCAATGTGACCCACTTATTTAAGTAAGGCAAACAGATATGACTCTGCCATTTTTTTTTTTGCTGATAAAATTTCTGGTTTTGTATTTTTCATTTTGAAGACATAGTGAGATTGGTTAATTTTTGGGTAGACACTACCTTACCTATTAACACCTGGGTGCCACCCCCAAGACTGTAATTTATCACTTCACTTCCAGTGGTTGCCAGCATATTGCTTTCCTATTGTTCTCTTGGGGAACGTTTCAATTACAATGGACCCTTCAACAACATAGGTTTGAACTGCACAGATCCACTTATATTTGTATTATTTTTACTAAATGCATATTACAATATTACACGATCCAAAGTTGGTTGATTCCCTGATGTGCAACCATGGATACAGAGGGCCAACTGTAAAGTCACACTTGAATTTTAGACAACATTGGGGTTGGCACCCTAACCATGAGTTGTTCAAGGGCCAATGATATTAGTAATTAATTTGTATTGCTTACCTTACTTTTCCAACGGAGCTTGTCCACATTTCTACAGCAAATTTTCAGAGACTTTAAATGACTCATATTTTATCATAGCTTTTTTTAAGTAACAGAAATCAGAACTTCCTTGGGAATAGAATCAACTAAAGCCAAAGAAGCCTACTTCTAAAACTCAGTGTTTGCTAGAATCATGAGAGAAACATACCTTTTCTTTTCAATGCACACATAGTGTTCATGAAACAAACAGTTGGTTCATTGCACAATGCTTCAGAGGCACAATTAATAAAGTTATGGAGATGCTTGAGAACTTCATCTGCTATTGGGTTTTAGGGATTAATTCCTCTGAAAAACTTGACAACATCTATGTTTTATATCGCTGAGGTCTTGGTTACCACCTAAACATAAGAGTCTCTTGATCATTCATGTCCTTTTACACTTTCATTACCACATGGACTTGTTGTCTTCTCTCTGGCCACACACCCTCCCACTTCACCCTTAGGAAAATGAGCATACCAATCAAACTTACCTCCGAAACATCTCAAAATTTTGCCCTCTAGTCATAAATGCTCTTATACATGGTTGGTCTCATTACTGAGCATCTACTCCATGGATGGTAACAAATGAAACCTCCTTACCCTTGAAGATATCACTTGCTCTGTGTCTTCTCAGTACTACTGACTCAGGCAAATCCCACACATCTCAGTATTAGGATGTGAGATTAATCTTCCTCACTTCAAAAGACCACACTACAATTATTAATCTCTTTCATACTTATGTAAATCCCTTCCTTCTTTCCTTCCTTCCTTTCCTTCCTTCCTTTCTCTGTTTCTTTTTATTGAAGTGTAGTTGATTTACAATATTATATTAGTTTCAGGTGTACAACATAATCTTTTTATAGCTTGTACTCCATTTAAATTTATTACCAAAAAAATGGTATATATCATATATCTCTGTGCTCTACAATATATCTTTGCTGTCCCGACCTGATGACTTCTCTTTCCTTCCTACCCGATTTCTTGTGGATCTTTCTTACAGCCTTGGTTGTACAGGAGTCTTTCTGCCATTTTCCAGTTAGTTTTCATGGAGAATTGTTCCACATTTTGTTGTATTTTTGATGTCTTTGTTGGGGGGTGAGATGAGTTCAGTGACCTCCTACCCTCCCACAATTGACTTAGATGTGTTAAATGTCTTATTTTGGATGTGTATATTCTTCTCTAGCTAGTATCACTCCATATCCAACTTCAGTACTTTATCTATTTAACACCTGATAAATTCCATTAATTTATTGAAAATGTTGGCACCTGACTCCTTCACTCAAAGTCCTGCCATCATGATCAGGAATTTCAAGTTGTAATGTGGATGAACTATTAAAAACTCAGCATCTTTACTTTTTACTTCTACTCATGTAGGCCAGCCATCCAACTTCCAGAGGCACGACTTCGAGCTTATTGTCATGATTGTTTAACAACCAGTTTTCAGAAACACACACACCCACAAACTGGTTTGGGTCACATGAAGATTTACATTGGTAATTCTCCCACTGAACACAAATCAGAAGAAGTGCACCTAATCTGCTCCAGCACATTACTGCTTATAGCCCAGACCTGATCTATCAAATACTTTAACATTTTCAGATTCCAATTCTTTACATTCAACTTGCTGTCAGCTCAGTTACTTGCAATTATCTAACTTTCTTGATATATCTAATATGAACTTCAAATAAATCACCAAAACTTTTCCCTTGCTGAAATTGCCAACTCCCTTGGCCAGTTGTCCTTTGCTCCAAAGCATGGCAAAACTCTTGATAAAGAATTTCCATACCTACTCTGAGCTACTAAACATAAACGGAAAATATCTTATAAATTTAATAATTACTGTCATAGTAAAGGTATCTAACCTCAGTTCAGTCCTCAACATTTATTCTATGTTTACATATAGAATTCAGGATCCTTGTTCTTTAAAAACTCCTTCAATTTAAACTCCTTAAATATCAGAATCTGCTGTCACCACTTTCACCTTTTGGAAACCATCACATGGGAACTCTTTCTTCATTCAGTACAATTGAAATTTGATGATAACTCATATCACCCCAATAAGCTTCTCTTGCTAAAATTACCAGTGGCCTATGTGTTTTGACATGCTCTTTAAACAACATTTCATATCAGTGATCATTCCATGCTTTTTTCTTACCTTTTCCTTGTTTTATATTTCTTTATCCTTCACCGTATCCTTCTTAGTCTACTCTTCTTTTCAATTTGGTCTCAAGAATTAACTTATGAATTATTCTTCTCAATCAATATTGTTCTTAAATGATTTCACTTATCCTCATGTAAGCAACATGATATTCTGATGTCTTCCAAAACTAGATTTTTAGACAAAGTTTCTTAACCTGGAAAATTAGGTATCTATTTGATCTACAGACATCAAATTTAATATCAGCATGCCTAAGGCTAAAAATATTACTGTCTCATCAGACAGCCTCCTTCTCTTAGGATCCTTCTTTGTGAGCACCTATCACTACATTTTTACCCAACTAGAAACTTGGACATCATCCTTGAAATTCTGTCTTTCTATCTAGTAATTGAATCACCAACCCATCTATTGAATTTTGTAAATTTTTTGGATCTGTGGACTCCTTTCTTTCCCCACTGTACTTCTCTTATCTTAGACTCTCAGCATTCCACTCTAATTATTATAATATTTGTTTAATCTTCAGTTTTAAATCCAAACAGTATATACAACAGCTGGTGTGAATTTTTTCAATCAAAAAATTGATAATATCACTACCCAATTAAAATACTTCAATAGCTCAGTATTTCATTGATGTTAAGGTAAATAAAAAACAAAACAAAAAATAAACAAGCCTTTTTAATATGACTTTGTTATTGGTGTAAGAAATCTTCAATCTAGATCTAGATATTTTTAAAGAAATTTTGTTGAGTGCTTTAAGGATAAAGACAAACTAAAGCACTATGTTAATTAAGCTGATTGTTGTAAACGTTGTCTAAAAATTTCAGTAACTTAAACATAAAACTTTATTTCTCCCTAGTATTAATTCTATAATAGGCTTTTGTGACAGGCAGTAGAAAGCACATTTTTGAACAGTTATTCGAAGATCCGGGAGACTCCCCCATCTTCACCACATGATACCTAAGTAATTCTGGAGGTCAACACCCAGTGGCAGAAAACAGAAAATGATTGTGGATAATGTGATGGTCACTTCTAGAAATAAAACATATCACTTCAGTTTTTTAGGTCTAAAATAACTTCTGAAATTCTGTAAAATGAGTTATGTGCCCATCAAGAAGATAAAAGTTTGGTAATCAAGTAGTAGCTCCTGTTCATGCGGTGGCAGAAAACAGATGTGCCCCTGTGGTAGAGGCTTTAATAGCTAAATGTCAGCTCTCCCAGCATGCATGCCCACTTGGCCCAATTATCATCAATGAATCATAACCAAGGTCTCCTGGATTTATTCTTATCCCCTTCTTTCCTTCTTTCTATGTTAAACATTTATATGATGGCTCAATCTGTCCTTGCCCTCTGACCACTCTGAAGATAAGACCAAAAGAATCATAGATTTGCTATGCCTGATGTCATTGCACTTGAGCCAAGAAATGCTTACCTCTAGACTTCTTATGTCAACAAATAGAATCCAAGTTCTTTAAGCCAGTCTTGTCAGGTCTTCTGTAACTTGCAACCAAAACATCCTTAACAGATATATCTGCCATCTAGGATCATGCAATTTAGGATTTGGTTGTTCTTAGGTTATATTAATCTGGCTGTTAATGTTCCACATATACTCTGTGTTACGATTTAAAGAGGAAAAAGTGATGCATACAATAAATATTTCCTTATTTGTTAATAAAATGTGTATGTGCTTGATATGAAATACAAGAATTGTAAAACTGTACCATACCTATAAAGTTTAAGGTCTTTAAAATTGCATTCTGTAAATTCTGTGATTATTACCTTGGAAATTTAATAAACTTTAAGAAATTCATGACTTAAATATAAAATATTAATTTTTCAAATATTTTCTAATTGTTATTTTAAAGTTTTTATTTGTAAGAAACATTTTATATTTGCTGGCTCTTTAAAATCTATCTTCTCCCAACATGAGTTTCTACCGATTTATTGGCATAGGGAAATATACATGCATATATCAATTTAATTTTTGAACAGGCAATATATTGATGTTATACAAAGTAGAAAAGCACAAGTTGATTAAAAGTGAAAACTATGTTTCCGTTACATCCTTTAGCAGTTCTTTTTCCCAAAAGTAAACAATACCTGCTTCCTGTACATTCTTCCCAAGAATCTCTGCATATGCAAACATCTGCTTATTACAAATGTATGAAAATTTCCTTTACTTTGGAAATTTTATGTTTTCATCTGTATTACCATTTATAGACATTGGATGATTGTGTCAAGTTACTGTTTAAAAGATAATTGCCAAGTTATGCTTTCGTCATTCATGTTTGCAATGTCTTTCGTTTTGGCTTCAATTCTTAGCATCACTCTATCGTTACTGTGGATCTCATAAGTTAATATAATATTTTTATTCATTTTGAAAATTTCTGTATATTTATTCTAAGGGTGACAATAGCTTCAGATATGGCCTCTTTCACTGTGCTTGGTCACAAGGAACGTAACTCCAGATTTCAGGCGGGATGAAGAAAGTGGAATTTTGTACGAGATTGTTATAGATGACCTAGGGATTGAACTGCTTCCTAATTAAACAGCCCTCAACAACCTTTCTCATTTTAGCCACCAGCGCTTTATCCCTAATTTCGAAGGCACTTGCTGATCCATTTGAGGGATCTTCAGTGCAGAGCCGGCTTTCTCATCTTTTGCCCACTCTTGGTTTAGATTTCAGCTATCTCAGAGCTGCCTCCAGTTACCATTTGTTTATCTGCTTTTGTTGCTGTTGTCCTATCTCCTATAACCTCTATCTCTGCAGTTTTATGACTTAAAAATAATGTTTTCTCAATAACTGTAAGGATATTTCATGATGACACAAAATTAAATGTAAGTAAGTCTTTAATCCACCTTCTTAACCTGGAACCCCAAATTAAGTTTCTAGAGTACCCTTTTCTCTCCAGTATTTAGAAAGATACAGGATAGTACAGTCCCAGATCACATAACGTGGTCTTCAATTTTACTATTTTATGATATCTAGAATAGTTTCCAATAGGTTGGAACTAAAAATATGTACCTTAACATTATGGTTACAGACACAGGCCATTCCTCATATGGATAGGTACTCTCTTTAAATATGTAAGCAAATAAATATATTGAGAAGCAGATATCCTTTGGTTTTATTTAAATTGTTCAAGGTCGAATAAAAATAAATCAAACAGCCAAAAAATTGTGAAATAAAATTATAGTTATAATGCATTCAACAAAGTAAAAATGTACAGAAAATAAATCAAAAAATGTGGAATCCTTGTTTTGAATTAAGGATTGGGATAATACTTATGGATCTTTATCTAAATCTAGATTTACATGAACACGAAATACTTGCTCATCATATTGTTAAAAAAGAAAATTATACAATTGTGGGACATCTAGTGAAGCCAAGATTCAACTGGTTTGTGTTTTTGAAACACAAGGAAATCTAACAAACAAAGCCATGCATCTGTCAAATGATTTCAACCACATTAAAATCCTGTTTTCTAATATTCGGATGGCAATTATTAAAGACATGGTCTTGCCATATTTCTTCAACATGAAGCTTAATGAAATTAGTGAAGTCTATCAAGATAGCTAACACTTGTTTAGTCCTGTTTAAGGTACTATAAAAGCTGATAACTTTGAAATGGTGGGTGATTTTTTTTGGTCAAAGAAAACCTGAGCTGGAAGAAAATTCTTGGTATTTTAATCACTTATGAGACTGTTTTGATTCTTCACAAGAGATAGGTTTTTACGGATTTTGTGAAGAGGAAAATATCACACATTGTGATGTCCCATTTTTTTCTGCATTGCATGTCTTGGTGTCCAACACTATAATGTGATTTTGAAATTTTTTTCTACTGCCATGAAACTGGATCTCTATGAGCTAATCTTGAACCATCATCTTTTTAAGTGGACTTGTAAAAATTAAGGCAAATATATAAAGTTTTCAAACTACACAATATTCACTGGCTTAATTGACTATGCATGAAATAATTTATTCAAACTCAGCAGAAGTTTCACTCTTTTAGAGATAAGAAATGGCCAATCTAAGAACAATTTAAAAATAAAGAGTTCTGTGGTTCATACTGTGGTTCATTTGGTGGAGTTCTATGGGTGTATGAGTGAGTTAAAGCCTTCAAAATTCAGTCCTGCAAGCTCACCATTATGAACACTGCTTTGGTCAAACTAGCACTCTATATTAAGTTACTTGAGAAAGACAACTATGTAAATTCTCCCATTTAATTTATCTGCAGGTATATATCTGCAGAAACCTGGAAACCCTGAAGAAAATTGTTGAATGTTACTTTTGCTCAGATGAACTTAAAATTGAAACATGGATTTGTAATCCTTTCCTTACTGACATGGACAGAAAATCAATGATGCAGACCTTGCCAAAAATGACCTCACTGACTTTAAGGACAAAGGGAATGATGCTTCATAAATTTCACTCAAGTCTTAGAGAGTTTTGTGGTTCCTTGACACAGACTTATCCTCATTTTTCAAAGTGAGCTATGGGAGTTTTTATTCTTTTTCTATATGCTCTTCTGATTCAGGGTTTCAGCACTTATTGCCATAAAAATGAGAAATGAAAAATTGATTGGAGATCAAATATGGCATGTTGCTTTACAAAAGACCACTCAATAATTTAAACCTCTTTTTCAAGACTAACAGAACATTATAATAGAAATATTTAAGCAGAAATAAATTTGACTTTTTTGATTCATGTTCACAATTTTCATTTTACTTGGAAGTAGAAGGTATTTAATAGGCTGCCTGAACATCATCAAACTCTTTCATGAATATTCCCTATAACACCTAGCCTTAAACAAAAATTAGCACTTCATAATATTCCGCTTTCTTGAACTTCTCCCAAGTGGAATTGGTCATTTAATCAAAATCCATATATAGTCATATAGGTGGGAAGTATAATTTTCCTCTTCACTTACCTGATCAGTGTCTTTTTGAGACCATTGTCCCTGTTTTAATTTTAAAAAAAGAGTAAAGTCCTTGATCTTTATGCTTTATGTAACTTGTTATAAATCCTGCACCCCTACTCTTTTTCTCCTATGACAGCATTCTAGTCATTCTCCCCCATTCTTTAATGACTTTGGCAACTGCTTTGCAGCCTAGATTTTGAATAACATTCTGTATTTGTAAATGATCCACCCAAAAATCCTGTCCCCTTGTTTTCTTGTCCTCCTCTTTCCAATGACTTTATCTTCCATTTTTTTGACTTTTTTCTTTGGCCATACGATGGGCTTCATAATTAACCCAAACTCTTCTACTTTGAATCATAATTTCATATATCTAATTTCTGACAATTCCTATATCTCCAATTTTCCAATTATCTAACACTTAGAATACATGCAGTGCAATTTTGTTGAATTGAATGAAAGCATACATCATTATAAAGTATAGTATAAAATAGTGTATCACAAGAAAATAATTTACAATACAAAATTAAAATAGATTATATTTTTCTTAATTGAGTTTAATGTAATTTTCAAAGGATTCTGTGATCCAGAAAAGTTTAAGGATTACAGTCATGATCATGCATATGTGTGTATATATCTATAGGTGTATAAGTGTATATGTATATACATATACATGTATATACACACAAACACATATGTCATTATTCATGAATTTGTGAAAGAGAGTGGTTATGTTAGCTATTTACTCAACATAATCTCACCTCCAAATTTTTAATATCCAAAAGAGCAGGAGGGATGCATTATGTTTCCTTATATCCAACACATCTACATCCATAACAAACTCTGTGCAAGTCTTGTGCTTAATAAAACCCCTACTTTTAAAGTAATGTATGTCATTTGAGTATCTATTTAGGTTTGAGAATGGTAGATAATAAGCATTATCAGAGTAAGGAAAGAGTTTAATGAGTATATAGTTATTGTAAGGAAAAGAAGCCTGACTGGAAATAAGAATTGATTAAAAAAAACAAAAAACAAAAAAACAAAGAAGCTGACTAGAGAGAGTAAAAATAAAGATAAGAGCAGAAAAATAAAAAAGTATACAATTGTCATAGCTAAATCTGAACAGGATAAGCAAGTCTATCAAATTTCATGAAAATTGTATTTGCATACCAGAAAAAAAAGTAAGCAAACCAAAGCCCATTTAAATCAGACTTTCTTAACCTCCAGGCAATGGTCCTATTGGGATGGCTAATTCTTTGTTGTGGGGTCTTAACAATATCTTTATCTCTACCTACTAGTTGCCAGTAACAACCACCTCCTGCAGTTGTCACAAACCAAAATGTCTAGACATTTCAAAATATCCCCTGGGAGACAAAAACACCCTGATTGAGACCCACTGATTAAAGGAAAGGAACAATAAAGGATCTCACACTCCTTGGGGGGGTGGTGTAACTTCCTCTCTTCCGCTGCACTTGTGGACGAGAAGAGTGAAGTTCCCATCTCCTTAGCTTTAACATGCTGTAGGGTGTCAGTGACACTTAAAAGGAAGAAACTGGGGGACTTAGGAGAAAGTTATACCCTCCCATTGGCAATTAGGAAAATAACAAGCACACACACCAAAAAAAAAAAGAAAAACAAAAGGTAAAAGATTTTTATGAAGGAGACTAAAAGTATAGGTAATATAAAAGAATGAAATCACACACACACATACATACACACACACACATACACAATATGTCAGTGGTACAGTGTGCCCCCATAAACTCTAGAGGTATATTTATCTTTATTTTTCTTCTTTCCTTTTTCAAACATCTAGTATATACAATTTCGGTTGCCCTTTTTTTTTTTTTTTTCAGTAAGCAATTTTACTATTTTATAACATTTTGAAATGTAAAGATTTATGGAAGGCATTACACAGCAAGCCCTACAATTTGCATTATATCTGATTGAGAATCACTGTATTCCTTGGCTACTGTTGTTTTGTATTGATTGTACACTAAGGGTTTCATTAGATTACCTTCAAAAACTTTACTCCAAATGGTTTATATATTTGCTAATTTCAATAATTGCCCTGAGACTGTGACTCTATATGTGACTAAAAATATGTACTGCAGGAAGACAATGTTAGTCAGTGATTTAGCCACCTTAGCAGCTGAAATCTGAAGACTCAGTATGGATTTCATGATTCATATTGATTAGGACCACTCTCTGAGTTGAACAATTCAGATGAATGGTTTAAATGTATGTTGATTTACTTAGTTTTCTTTCTTTTTTTTCCCAGAATGCAATATGCATTCCCTGAAATTTGGTAAATTTGCTTTTACTCTTCAACTTTATCTATGACAGTTGCAACATAGCTAGAATCCTCTGAGTGCATATGGAAAATTCATATTCTTGAGTAGAATAGATCAGATTCAGGTTAGCCCCTATCCTAGGGTTTATGCTGATATAATTCCATTATACATTGTTCTCCCCTTTAAAGAGGCCCCCAAATATAAACCTGAGTGTCAACCTTTAAGCAAGGGACCATACTTTTCTACATCATTTAAGTAAAGTGCCATAAATGTTTGTCTCAATTAGCAGGTTATCTCATATTCTATTTGTCTTACTACTCATTCTGTTTTATATTTATAGACAGTAAAACTCTAATGTGGAAACAAGTTTTAATTATTGTCTTGTTATTAATACAACATTAATTATTAATTAATTATTACTTAGTATTAGTTATTATTTCATAGGGAAATATCATTTCCAAAATATAACAGCTCTTGGACTGACAGTTTTTAGTCTAAATATTATAACTTTAGTAATTTCCATACTTTAATAATTTGTTTCACTTCTTTATAGCTGTGGCTATATCAAATATGTTTATTACCTTCTGTACTTTAAAAGTTGCTAAATGACATACTTAACTTCTGCTAACAAGGGAAGGACAATTTTCTGACAACCAAATAATGAATATGGCATATAAATTCAGAAATTATTTTGGGGTAATATTAAAAGAAGAAACAAATTATTTGTAAATAATTAGTTAAATTATTAATAATAAAATTCATTATGTGAATAGTAATAAAATATCTAAAGCACCTCATATTAATATTCCACAATCCTTTTCCCATATAAGCAGACTTAAAACTAAAATAGAAAGAAGTAAACTTACACTAGACAATATTTTTTTGAAATTCCCTTGTGCTCCAGTGATTAGGACTCTACACTTCTACTGCAGGGGGCATGGGTTCGATCACTGGTCGGGAAATAAGATTCCACCTGCTGTACAGAGCTGCCAAAAATATATATATTTTTTCTATTTAACAATGATATTTTGTTATCTATATAATTGAGACATTGTTGGAACTATGATCTCCTTAGATATTATAGACAATATGTAGATAATAAAATATTAGCCAATAAGTTGCTGCATTTGCTCAATTTTATTTTCAGATTGGTTCCATACATTATTTGAAATAGCATAGAAATGAAATTAGAAAAACTTCACCACACGAAGAAATGGATTTTAAATTTTGCTCTCTCCTGAACATTGATGTGCCCCACTGCTAGCCATTACTCCTTTAATATTGGTTTTGTTCTCAAATAAGTTTAATTGAGAAGATAGAAAACTATGGAATTTTTTCTTATGATAACTTTTGTAGGATCCTGAGTCTTTCATATGATGACATAAATGGTAGAGAAAGGTTGATCAATCATCTTTTGTTATGAAATTGATACTCTTCAGAGGTTAAAGCTTTACTGAAGCTCTTGGTGCTTACTTACAAGCTAAAATTAGCTATAAGACTAAGAATGCTGTGGGTGACAATAGGGTCACAGCCTGTAGCATCACTGGTGTGGGCCTCTGATAATGCTTAGGAAAGCAAGGCAGAGACAGCTGTTCGAGATTTTACAATAGTTTGAATTAAACCTTACAATTCATACTTGCATTCTGAAAATACACTAAATTATGTGTTTTTTATGGTATGTCCTTCCGTAAAGTGCTAATTGTTAAATATCTCATATTTGAGCAGTTTTCTTTCCCTCCTGCTGTTTGAGGACATTAAGAGGTCATAATTCTTTGTTTATGATCTCGTAGTCTGTCACTTGAAGTGCTTACAGTGTCAAAAGTAAGATTATATGCAAAATTTCTCAGAATCAGCACAACAAAAGGAGTTAATAAACATATTTTATATTAATGAGAAACATATTAATATAAAACTGTTATTAGTATAAACCAGAGCTAGTTTTCATTCACACATTCAGCAAATATGTCTTGTTCATGCTAAATTTTCATAGATCTTTGGTTGTAGTAATTAATCTTTAGTTATGTTAAGTCATAAACCACTGAGGAATGTTGAGTGAATGATTATGGGAACTGCCTAAGCTACTTTTGCAACTATTCTATAAATCTAATAGTAGAACAAATTTTGTAAAAATAAAAATAAAAAGAGTTCTGAGGTTAAAATTCTTGGCATCACAATATGATAATTATTTGCCTAGACAATTAAAATATTTCTAAAATACCACAGAATAGTTTTGTTTTACACACACGCTCACACACAGACACACACACGCACACACACACATTAGTCTGCTCAGGCTGCCATAACAAAATACTACAGACTGAGTGGCTTAAACAATAGGCATTTATTTTCTCATTTATTTTCTGGAGGCTAGAATTCCATGATCTAGGTGCCAGCAAATTTGGTGTTTGGTGAGGGCTCTTTTCCTGGTTTCCAGCCACCTTCTTACTGTGCCTCACATGACGTTTCCTTTGTGAGTGTTCCTGAAAGGGTTCGATCACTCTGGTGTCTCTTCCTCTTCTTATAAGGACATTAGTCCCATAGAACTAGGGTCCCACCCTTATGACCTCATTTAATCTGAACTACCTCTGTAAAGGCTCTATATCAAATATGTTCACATAGGCAGTTAAGGCTGCAACATGTGAATTCTGAAAGGACAAAATTTGTCCGTAATAACATATACATGTATATATGCATTCAATGGAACTTTGAATTAGGTCACCAAACTGGTGAATAATTCAATCTCAGACAGTTCAGAGCTTTTCCTTCTGATTGAGGAGGGGCTCTAGGACATACCCTGTGCTAATCCTTTAAACGGTATTGATCATGGGAGCATTTTCAACATGCTGAATTGCTGTACAGCCACATGGCCTCTTCAGTTCAAGAAGCTCAGTTCATTCTAGGCCACATCTGGGACAAGAGAACTTAAGAGGGGCAAAGTGTTTATTTTATTTTTTAGCTGTATTTCTTTCTGGAGCTCAGGTTTTAGGCAAGCAACTGGCAGAAAGAAAAGTCTCTATGGTTTTTCTCCAGAAAGAGAAGGCTGAATAAAAAAGAGTTCATAGAAAGGCTGAGGTCAGCAGCCTTCTTGGACTGTCCTTCACAAGAATAGAAGAATAAGAAAATAGAAAGACCCAGAATCTCTAATGGCTCTGTGGCCCTCTCCCATCCTCAACCACCTATCTTTCAGGTATGAAAAGAATGAAATGTTCATCTTAAGTCCCTATTATGATTATTTTTTTTTCTGTTAGATGTAGCAGAATTTATTCCAACATAGTGAAAAGGGCAAAAATATACTATCAAAAACAGTGCAAAGCTGTGGTAAGACACTATTTTCTTGAAAGCTGATTTGTTTGTACATTAAGTGCCCTGTAAATTTATCTCCAATACATAAAAACAAAAATATAAATAAACATTAGTGTACTTGACCAACTAAAACTTGTAATAGTTTTTGAGAGTATATTTTTCAATATCATATTAAGAGATGATAAGTTTCTGTTATGGCATTGCCCCATTTTAAGAAAACTTGTGGGAAAAAATGCACATTCAAATCTCCCAATTAATGTAATAATAGTTTTAAGATCTTTGTCACCTAACTGTATACTTTATAGAAGCTAGAAGATTTCTAACTTTGGAGAGACATAGTCTTTATAAAGTTACACCTAATCGTCTTTACCGAATGCAGCTGTTAGCATCTCCACTGCTATATCTACAATAAGTAAGAACAACTTTTTTTTTTTTTTTTTTTTTTTTAGTAAGTAAGGGGCCGTTCTCTTGATTTCCAATATCCTATCCCACATATTCCAAAAATGATGCTTCAACAGTAAGTGTATATATCAATACATAGGTATCTGAGTTTATATCTCAGTTGTTTAGTTTCTCCCACTCAACACCATAAATAACACAGATAATATAGTAAGAATCCTATATGGCTTCATTTTCTCACTATTTTATGCTTAATATGCAGAAAATGGTGTGTTGAAATCTTCAAATACATTTGTGTATTTTGTATATATCTCTGAATTTTTAAAACACTTTCTGCTTAATATACTTTAATGTTCTTTTATTTGGCTCATAAAATTTTATGACTATGATATTTTCATTATAGACAGTATCTTGTATCAATATAATATGACATTCTCCATCCTATTGAAGTGTTTTGCCTTAATTATACCTCGCTTTAAATTAGTATTTGAAACTTTAATTTTATACCATTTTCTTTTTACATCTTTGCCCATTTTTATGCCTTCAAACCTTCTTTGTCAACTTGTTTTAGAAATGCTTTTAGGGTGCAGCAAATACTTGGTATTATTTTGCTATTATTATTAATCATTTTGATACAATCTTATTTTATTTGCATTTTAGTTGGGAGTAAATCATTGACATGTATTGTTGTAACAGATGTGGTTGGTATTATTTGTTTTACATTATTTTTGTTCTACCTATGTGTTTTGTAAGTATTTAAGTTTCCTGTGATCGTTTTTGCTTGTAACTAAGTGATTTATACACTAGTTACATAGAAAGTGGACATGCTGTTTTAATTCCATAGCTTTTTTTCAATTGGTATTTATTTGCCTAGTGTATTTTCCCATACATTTACTTAATACCTTTCAATGCCCTGACATAGCTTGGAAGAGTTACACATGCACATTTTCAAGCTAATCTCACAATCTCTACAGTTTAATGAGGGAAAATGATCCACATGCATTGTTTATAACCACTAACATATTTGAATTTATTTCTACCTGGATAATTTGTACTTTCTACTCACCTTGCTTTTTCCATGCTTCGTTTGTTCTACTTTATTGTTTTACTTTGGATCATGGGTGTTTTCCCAACTTTTTCTCTTATAAGCTTAGAAATTATTCTCTTTTTAATTTTTTTAGTTAATGCTCTTAAACTTTAGTTTGAAGACTAACTTCCAAAAAATTTTAATCCTAAAAAATATCTCTTTCCTACTCCCTACCAGTAGAAAAATCTTAGAAAGCTTGAAATAGGGTCATTTCATATCAGCTTATACTAATTCTGATCTAGTTTTTAATTAAACTTATATTTAAAATCCAAATTTGAGCCATCAGTATTTTTGTAGACTAACCTATATGTTTACCACTTATTTCTGTCAACATTTCTTCTGAAATAACTTTGTTTTTTCCTAAAGTTCTTTTTTTTCTGTGATAAACACTATGTTTTTATTGTCTAAAAAGAGTATTAAAATTGCCCTTATGGTTAAATCATAGTTTAGATGTGTACAAAAGTATGGTTTGGCAATTATTTATTTGCATAGTACTTTCAAGGTATTACAACACTGTCATCTCATTCTTGATGAAACATTTTATTTTTATTGTAATTCCTGTTTAGTAAACTGGTCTCTCATGCCTGCTTGATTTTTATACTCAAATACACTAGGGTTTTTTTTTTTTTTTTTTTTTTTTTTTTAAGGAGAGCCCAACGTTATTACTCATAGATCAAAATCAATATCACTTATCAAGTTTGAGCCATTCAGTTTAAGTTTTGATGATTGTGGACACACTGTAACCACCACACCAAAAATTATAGTGTCCCATCACAATTTCACTAACATTATGTTGAGTGAAAGAAAATGAACCAAAAACAATATAGTACATAATTTATTTATATACAATTCTACAACAATATAAGCTGATCTACGGTGGCAGAAAAAAAAGAGTGTGTCAGACATATGAATGGACTAGAAAAAAGCACAATGGACGTGTTTTGGAGAAAAGTAACACTCTTGTTCTGTGTGATGGTTATATAGTATATACAATTATCAGAAGTCATTGAACTGAGCACATAATTTTTAGCTGTGCTTTTTATTGTATTTATATTATACTCTCCACTGTATTTATATTTTACTCCCAAATAAAATTATATTAATAAAATGAAAATCAAGCAACAGAATGGGAGAAAATAATTGCAGTGTATGTATGGCAAATCTTGCATACAGACTATGTAAAGAATACATAAAAGGAAATAGTAAAATGAAAAAAAAGCTCTATAAAATATAGGCACTTGATTTGAAGAGATATTTCACAAAAGAAGATATACAAAAAGTATTTAAAAGATGCTCAAAATCATTAGTCATCTGATAAAGGTAAATTAAAACTACAAAGAGATAAACCATTTCGCACCCACTAGAATGGCCACAATTAGTCTGACAACACAATGCTGGCCAGATGACAGAACAACTGGAATTTATATTCATTGTTGGTGAAACTGTAAAATTATACAAATTTGGAATACAATTTTGTGCTTTCTTTTAAAGAAAAATATGCATTTAATCTTTGTTCCAGCAATAACACTTCTACATATTTACCAAGAAAAATTAAAAAATGAACATTTATGTCTATCAACATATTGGTAAATGGATGCTTAAAGTAGCATTAGTTATAATTACTCCAGACTGGAAACTACCCAAATGTCCACCAACAGAATAATGGACAAACCAGTTGTTTAATATCTATACAATTAAATATTAGTCAGTAAGTAAAAGTAAAAAGTCTAATGATATATTCAAAAACTTGTTTCAAATCTCAAGTTATTATGTTGAGCAGAATGACGGCAGGCTAAAGAGAATATTTATTTATTGTAGATTTCACTTATATAAATTTTGAAGACAGCCAAAACAACTCTCATATTGAAAACCTATCATAGTTGTGTTTGATTTTAAATTGGACCTGGCATTTTTGTAAGAATCTGCTAAGTCTTTGCTTCACTGAGTCCAGAAAGACTTGAGGATTTGCTGGGACAGTTTCTTAGACAACCAGCTCTCATAGATCTATTCTACAATTAGATGGTTTAAAGACTCCAAATTATGTCCCAAATCAGCACTCTGTAGTTGGATTATTTATTTTTCCTCTTCAAAGTCTTACTAAAGGACTAAAGGAACACTCAGAACAAATCATTGTATTTACTGAAATTTCTAGTAAATCTCTAAGTAAATTAAATAAGACATTTTTTCTGAATTTTTTATTAGAACATTAATATAAATGATTGATTTCACTTTTGATTAATGGGTACATCACTAAGGAATATAAACATTGTTGATTAACTTATACATAATATATAGTACAATACATCAGATTACCCACATAAGTGAGGAAATAATAAATCTTAGCATTTAACAATATTATAAAAATACTACTCAATTTTAAGATATGTTAATAAAATGGACTTGGTAATAAAATGAAGTCTATTGTTTGCCATTCTTTAACAATCAAATAGATTGATTACTGATTATGTGCTCAACCTCAGGGATGGTTATTTGTTATTTTCCGATTATGGTAAAAATAATGGCTAAATTATTAGTATTGGCATTGTGTAGTATTTTTGGTATTATGTTTGTTGCAACATTAAAAGAAGCTCATAGGAGGTGATTTTGAAATTCTTCAAAGAGAGAAAAGCATTTTGGTATGAACAAATGTTAAGGTCAATATGTAATGAGGTAGGTATATTGTGCTGGGAGCCAAAATATAAAATAGGTCAACTTCATGTGCAGATATTAAAAACAGAGTAGCACCTAGTTATGTGTCTATATGTGTATGTATATGCATCTATACACTTGAGTCTCTATATTTATTTGTATGTGTACCCTGAAAGTAGTATTGCATTTACTAACTAAAGCTACAGAAAATGTTATTTTTCATGGTGCTTTAAAAATATGAAAAACAATTTGCTATAATGTCAGAGCAGGCCATTGGTTGAATACAAAAGTAGGTGCTAAAGTAACTTTGAAGTATTATTTGATACATTCTTCCAAGACATATTTGCTAATTAGGATGCTTTAAGTTGATCACAAGAATGGAAGTACACCCATCAATGGTTCTGATGGTGGGTCAAATTCAGCTAGCTGCCCATGAAATCTACAATTACAAGTTTAATGTGTGAATTGCTGCATTTCACATGAACTCGCTCTCTGCTCCCTGCCTTTATTTTCAAAGTTGAAGGAAAAAAGAAAATGTTATGAGTACAGTATTTTATCCTGATTAACAGGAAAAGACTGTAATAAGTTAATTTTGAAAATAGGTTTAATGATTAATCATGTCCCCCATCTGTGTATATCTGAAGAAAAGCAATGTCTTTTAATGTGTAGTAATATATGTCTCCTGAGAAAGTTCTTCTGAGCAATATTGACATAGATTTACCAAATAATAAAGTCTCCCAATTTGATGGAATTTTGGGTGGAAAGGGGGGCAGGATTCCCACAAACCAAAGCTAATAAAAATAGGAAAAGGAAGTCCAGTGTCAAAAAAAAAAAAAAGGATTTATATTGTTTTTCAAAGTAAGAATAGAATGATTAAATCATTTACTTTTAAAACACATTTTAACATTGGCAGTGTTTCTTTGTATGTCTAATATCAAATCAAAGAGAGGACTTCTTAATCTTTTTGAAATACCCTGACAGTAGGTGAGAGGGTCAGATTTTTGGAACTTCACTTACCTTTCAACTTTCTTCCTTGGTTTGTTTGAGTCACAGAAATTGTACAAATGTATAACCAGGATTTTTTTCTTTTCAAATGATCAGATATACCATTGTTTTTGCCAGAACAGCTCCCAATTCCAAGATATCAAATGCAGCAAAAATGCCAATTGAAATGTTTATATTTTTGAGTAGCTTTTAGTTGATAACAATGTCCTCTTTCTGCTTGCACTTGGTCCCTGAGGAAGCAGGAAGTGCTGGTGAATGTTTTTCTGAAGTACAGAATAGTATACAAAGTGCCGACCACTGTGAATGACGAAAGAGAGTAAAACTGCACTTTCAAATAAATCTCAGCATGTGATAAGGGAAAGAAAATGCTGAGTAAAGGACATCAATAGTTTGACATTTATGCTATTCAGTGATGTAAGAAATCCTGCACTCAAAACATAGGGAAAGCAAAGTAATTTTGAATGTTCTTGATAGAAGGATGCCAGAAGTTATAACGCAGTTAAGAAATTTAGTTATTCCAAATGCTACTTACTCAAGCTTTCTAAATTATGAAATACTAATCTATTCAAGCTCAATGAACAAACCTTAGAGAAAATTCAATCACAAGTTATGCACATATTTAAAAATGAGAGAATAAGCTGATTTGAATTTTCAATGTTTTATTTCAGGAGGCAATATGCATTTAAAGAAAGAGCATTTAAGTTGATTTTAGATTTCATTCTACATCAGTTAATTCAAACCTGTTTTATATGATGCCATTCAAGTTATTGCCAGATGGTAGGTTTTAATATTTTAAAAGTTGTCTGCCAACATTCACATCATTGTTCTTTCTTTAGTATTGACTATGTCGACTGTTTCAAATCGTATTCACCATCTCTGCAAACTTTTAGCTGTTAATAAATTTTCCTAACGTCTGTATTTGCAGATAAATGTGTTCTCTTTTAATCTGGGTCATGACTTCCGAAATAAATGACTCCAGTGCATTAGTCATTCAGAGTGGTTAGTCAGAAGAAAACTAGTCAGAAATATTCCTTAACTCCTCAATGGTTTCTGATCCCTCAAAATTCTAACAAGCAGATGAAACATATTTCCCCTTAAATTCAATGGGAAACCATAGGGTATTGGAATTAGGGGAAATGGAGGGGTATAGGAATAACTGTTGGAGTTTCCTAACCAATGAGGAAGAGGTGGAGATCACTGCTAAGGTGCACAATTTCAAAATAATATTTTTAAAAATATCATAGGTCATATCATTTGATATTGCTAGTGCACCAACTTATTGCTCTGAAAATTGTTTTAAAGGGGGAGGTAACAATTATTTATCCTGGATTTACAGTATATAATATCTTTTAAGGTCCAAAAGTGCTGATGAAGGGAATTTCCACTTTAAAAAATAATTATATCTAGGAGATGCAGAAAAATAATAAAATTCAAATATCATCATTCTCTACCCCTAGGCAAATAATGAATCCAGGAAATGATCATTACTATCGTCAAAAATCATTAGGTGGAAAATTGATGTGGAATTTTATAATGGAAGAATTGAAACAACACTATGGGAAAGCCACTGATCAATCTATTAAAAGTAGGGCAAGCAGACTTTATGTGTCTCTGGATATGATCCTTTAGGAAGTAGAAAATAACACTTAATTGAATTTGAATTGACTTTAAGCCTCTGGATCTAATGACAAGCTTACAGGAAATGCATAAGGCAGAGGAACAATTCAATAGCACAAGGATGAAATCAATGCAACCAGAATGTGGAAAATTCTGTAGGATAAATGACTGAATTTCCTATTGATCATATAAACAAAGAAATAGGGAGCTGTGGGATAATGGATATAGATTAAAAAGACTTAAGAAACATACAAACAAAATGCTACGTGTAGATATTGTTAGAATACTGCTTCTTACTAAGCAATTCTAAAAAATACATTCTTAGGACAATCAAGGAGATTTGGGAAAAAATAGCTGATATTAAGGAAATACTGCTAATTTTGTTGTTGCACTAATTTCATAGTTCTTATATAAAAAATAAAGTTCCTTGGTTAGGGTTGCATTTGCTTTAAAATACTCTACTCAAAAACAGGCAAAAGATAGGGTGAAAGAGAGAAAGAAAGAGGGAGAAAGGGAGGGAAGGAGGGAGGGAGGAGGGGACAGACAGAGAGATGGAGAGAGAGACAGAGGGTAAGAAAATGTATGAGATGGAAGAGACATGATTATAAATGAAAATAATAACTACTGAGGCTTACAGCAGTGTACCTGACAATTCATTAAATTATCCTCTGTTATAAAGCAGAAACTAACACACCATTGTAAAGCAATTATACTCCAATAAAGATGTTTAAAAAATACACTAAAAAATGTGTACTGTAATATTAGTATTTCAAAAGCATATTTCAAAAAATTTCAGAAATAAAATAATTTCAAAGTTTGTAACATTTCTTACAGTCATGCTTTTATAGATGACAGAGTTTTGAATTTTATATAAACTTTTACAAATACCTTGATAAATATGATTACACAATTTATAATTTATTCTTTTTTTCAACAGTCCCACACTCCAGTTTGATAAAGTTAGGTTTAGGATTAGGATTAGGGACATGACATTTACACCACATTCAGAATCTCGCCTCTGCCTACTAACTCTAAATTTACTCTGAAGTCTGTGGAAAAAGGAAAAAAAAAAAGAACAAGCATTGTTGCTCATCATCCCGTTATACAAAGGGTTAAATCACATCCCGCTGCAGTCGCTCCACCAACAGTGTGCCTTGAGGGAAATTTAAGATGAGGCATTCTGGGCCTTGGATAAACAGGCCCTTAGATAGTTAGATGCATGTCTCAGGAAGAATGTTAATGACCCCAGATTCTTGTACCTTCCCATAAATAGAAAGGCGCTAAAATCATTAACTTGAGGTGTCTGTTCTTTGTGACTATCAGTAATCTTTTACCAAGATGTGTGCTTAACTACATGTATTTCTGAGTCAAGAAAAATTCATAGAGTTCTTGGCTCCTCCCCTACCTCTTTGGAACAGTTCCTCAGAGCTACTGAGAGGCTGTTTTTCAGGCTTTAGTCCATAGTAATGATCCTGAATAAAACCTAAGCTCATAGTTATCACATTGTGCATTTTTCTTTCAGTGGACAAGTCCTACTTCCAAATTTACATGAAATCCAGACCCAAATTTACATGGAGTGTGTTCAAGCAGGAATTAAGTTTCAAGCATCCGCATTGAGCAAATGTCACAGAGAGTAAAATCCCCACTGATTTGTTCATGAGTGGTGGGGGAAATGCATACTTTTCTAGAAGACAGTAATGGTTCTAGCCATACCAACCTGTGAGCAGATGTAAATCCTTATCATATCTGACTATTTCAATAACTTCTTTAGAAAAGCTAGACAAAGCATGCATATAGATAATGATTGAAGAGAATTATGTCTACAGAACTGCAAAATAAAAATAACTGAAAAATATTGAAATGCATATGAAGATACCTCAATAATAATTTTATCATATTTTGGTAGCTTACATTATGATATATGAGAAAAAGAATGGCTTTACTGGACTCTTCCAGTAAAGTAAACGAGTTCCATGAATGACTTTAGTTATATGGATGTTTCACATGGGGACTCATTTTCCGTGGGCCCAGCTGTAACCTCCCCGTCCCTAATGGCCCAACCCTGTGGAGTCCTTCACCAATTGGCTGATCCCTGTGAAGGGAGGGAGTTGGGAACTTTCTCCAGTCTTTGCTTGACTGTTTGTGGGGTTGCTTCCAAGCAGCGAAGTTGAGACAATGTGAAATACATGAGCTTCACAAGTGAGTGAGGCTCAGGACACCTACTTTACCCACACATCACATTCTGCACACTCGTGCCTTCGTTCACAGCCTGTGACACAACCTTCTGCAAATCTCTCTCACAAAAGGGTACTTTCATTTTTGTATAATGTAACTGCAGCCTAGTATTTTCCACTCTTGTTTGTGCTAGTGAGCCACTTTGTCTCTACTTTTTAATTTCACCTCTCTTCCAAGACCTTTTCCCAGTGCTAGAGTCAGGGCATACATACTAGGTTATGCTGCAGTAGATAATAACCACAAAATACCAATGGCTCAGTGCAGCAGAGGCCGATATCCCATGACTGGTCCTCATGCTTGTAACAGGCCCACAGGACAAGGCTCGTTGCAGCAACCGAGGGGCACAGGCTGGCTGATGGAGCAGCCACCATCCCCAACATTTCCTGTTACCATCACGGAGAGAAAAGAGGCCTCATCTCGGAGGGTCTCAACATGGCCACAACATCCTGGGGCTGGAAGTGACACATTGTATCTCACTGGTCAGACCCAGTCAGGAAGTACAGTCCTACCAAGTACCCTCAATGGGGGGCATCTGACTACTTGGTGACAGTCACACATGCACACACACCTGTCCATATATCCACGTGTGCACAGACGCTTTTGTTTTTCTTGTTTTTTTTTTTTTTTTTTTTTTTTTTTTTTTTTTTTTTAAATTCAGACAGAAAGTCACAAAAATTATACTCATCCTCATCAGTTCACTCAGTCCCATGTAATTAATTTTTTTTTTCGTCTTGATCTTTTGTTAGCACTTTTATGAGTTCATCAGTTTTTCATTAGAGTTCTGAAAATGCTTATTCATTCAGTTCAGCAGTACAGTCCGTTACCAGAAACCTGTACTTGTCAGAGTCTTTTCCATGTATTTCTTGAAGATGAAACCCTTTTATAGGAACATATTTGCAAAATCATCAGAGTACACCCAGAACTGTCTGTAAATGACAAAAGACTTAAAAATGACCACGGTTAAAGATTTGATGACAGTTCATAATAATGCAGTTGACAAGAAAATTAGTTATTTCTGAGATATACATTTTAAAGTAATAAATAGGATTATTACTTATAACATTATACCAGAACATATAAGATTTTTAGAAATTTCATGTAATGTCTGAAACATTTATATTAACATATTTCCATACATATTTCCATACAAGTACAAATATAAGATTTTTAGAAATTTCATGTAATGTCTGAAACATTTATATTAACATATTCCCATACATATTTCCATACAAATACAAATATGATTTTTAGAAATTTCATGTAATGTCTGAAACATTTATATTAACATATTTCCATACATATTTCCATACAAATACAAATATAAGATTTTTAGAAATTTCATGTAATGTCTGAAACATTTATATTAACATGTTTCCATACAAATAACCCAATGAAAGTTTAGTATTAGTTGTTTTGTTTGTT
The DNA here is from genome assembly GCF_028023285.1 of Balaenoptera ricei. Taxonomy (NCBI): domain Eukaryota; kingdom Metazoa; phylum Chordata; class Mammalia; order Artiodactyla; family Balaenopteridae; genus Balaenoptera; species Balaenoptera ricei. The sequence goes on along the minus strand of NC_082650.1, from coordinate 91,365,578 downwards.
TTTTTATACTGCAGGTTCTTATTAGGCATCAGTTTTATACACATCAGTGTATACATGTCAATCCCAATCGCCCAATTCAGCACACCACCATCCCCACCCCACCGCAGTTTTCCCCCCTTGGTGTCCATATGTCCATTCTCTACATCTGTGTCTCAACTTCTGCCCTGCAAACTGGCTCATCTGTACCATTTTTCTAGGTTCCGCATACATGCATTAATATACGATATTTGTTTTTCTCTTTCTGACTTACTTCACTCTGTATGACAGTCTCTAGATCCATCCACGTCTCAACAAATGACTCAATTTCGTTCCTTTTTATGGCTGAGTAATATTCCATTGTATATATGTACCACATCTTCTTTATCCATTCGTCTGTTGATGGGCATTTAGGTTGCTTCCATGACCTGGCTATTGTAAATAGTGCTGCAATGAACATTCGGGTGCATGTGTCTTTTTGAATTACGGTTTTCTCTGGGTATATGCCCAGTAGTGGGATTGCTGGGTCATATGGTAATTCTATTTTTAGTTTTTTAAGGAACCTCCATATTGTTCTCCATAGTGGCTGTATCAATTTACATTCCCACCAACAGTGCAAGAGGGTTCCCTTTTCACCACACCCTCTCCAGCATTTGTTGTTTGTAGATTTTCTGATGATGCCCATTCTAACAGGAGTGAGGTGATACCTCATTGTAGTTTTGATTTGCATTTCTCTAATAATTAGTGATGTTGAGCATCTTTTCATGTGCTTCGTGGCCGTCTGTATGTCTTCTTTGGAGAAATGTCTATTTAGGTCTTCTGCCCATTTTTGGATTGGGGTGTTTGTTTCTTTGATATTGAGCTGAATGAGCTGTTTATATATTTTGGAGATTAATCCTTTGTCCGTTGATTCATTTGCAAATATTTTCTCCCATTCTGAGGGTTGTCTTTTCGTCTTGTTTATGGTTTCCTTTGCTGTGCAAAAGCTTTGAAGTTTCATTAGGTCCCATTTGTTTATTTTTGTTTTTATTTCCATTACTCTAGGAGGTGGATCAAAAAAGATCTTGCTGTGATTTATGTCAAAGAGTGTTCTTCCTATGTTTTCCTCTAAGAGTTTTATAGTGTCCACTCTTATATTTAGGTCTCTAATCCATTTTGAGTTTATTTTTGTGTATGGTGTTAGGGAGTATTCTAATTTCATTCTTTTACATGTAGCTGTCCAGTTTTCCCAGCACCACTTATTGAAGAGACTGTCTTTTCTCCATTGTATATCTTTGCCTCCTTTGTCATAGATTAGTTGACCATAGGTGCGTGGGTTAATGTCTGGGCTTTCTATCTTGTTCCATTGATCTATGTTTCTGTTTTTGTGCCAGTACCATATTGTCTTGATTACTGTAGCTTTGTAGTATAGTCTGAAGTCAGGGAGTCTGATTCCTCCAGCTCCATTTTTTTGCCTCAAGACTGCTTTGCCTATTCGGGGTCTTTTGTGTCTCCATACAAATTTTAAGATGATTTGTTCTAGCTCCGTAAAAAATGCCATTGGTAATTTGATAGGGATTGCATTGAATCTGTAGATTGCTTTGGGTAGTATACTCATTTTCACAATGTTGATTCTTCCAATCCAAGAACATGGTATATCTCTCCATCTGTTGGTATCATCTTTAATTTCTTTCATCAGTGTCTTATAGTTTTCTGCATACAGGTCTTTTGTCTCCCTAGGTAGGTTTATTCCTAGGTATTTTATTCTTTTTGTTGCAATGGTAAATGGGAGTGTTTCCATAATTTCTCTTTCAGATTTTTCATCATTAGTGTATAGGAATGCAAGAGATTTCTGTGCATTAATTTTGTATCCTGCAACTTTACCATATTCATTAATTAGCTCTAGCAGTTTTCTGGTGGCAGTTTTAGGATTCTCTATGTATAGTATCATGTCATCCGCAAACAGTGACAGTTTTACTTCTTCTTTTCCAATTTGTATTCCTTTTATTTCTTTTTCTTCTCTGATTGCCGTGGCTAGGACTTCCAAAACTATGTTGAATAATAGTGGTGAGAGTGGACATCCTTGTCTCGTTCCTGATCTTAGAGGAAATGCTTTCAGTTTTTCACCATTGAGAATGATGTTTGCTGTGGGTTTGTCATATATGGCCTTTATTATGTTGAGGTAGGTTCCCTCTATGCCCACTTTCTGGAGAGTTTTTATCAGAAATGGGTGTTGAATTTTGTCAAAAGCTTTTTCTGCATCTATTGAGATGATCATATGGTTTTTATTCTTCAATTTGTTAATATGGTGTATCACATTGATTGATTTGCGTATATTGAAGAATCCTTGCATCCCTGGGATAGATCCCACTTGATCGTGGTGTATGATCCTTTTAATGTGTTGTTGGATTCTGTTTGCTAGTATTTTGTTGAGGATTTTTGCATCTATATTCATCAGTGATATTGGTCTGTAATTTTCTTTTTTTGTAGTGTCTTTGTCTGGTTTTGGTATCAGGGTGATGGTGGCCTCATAGAATGAGTTTGGGAGTGTTCCTTCCTCTGCAATTTTTTGGAAGAGTTTGAGAAGGATAGGTGTTAGCTCTTCTCTAAATGTTTGATAGAATTCACCTGTGAAGCCATCTGGTCCTGGACTTTTGTTTGTTGGAAGATTTTTAATCACAGTTTCAATTTCATTACTTGTGATTGGTCTGTTCATATTTTCTATTTCTTCCTGGTTCAGTCTTGGAAGGTTATACCTTTCTAAGAATTTGTCCATTTCTTCCAGGTTGTCCATTTTATTGGCATAAAGTTGCTTGTAGTAGTCTCTTAGGATGCTTTGTATTTCTGCAGTGTCTGTTGTAACTTCTCCTTTTTCATTTCTGATTTTATTGATTTGAGTCCTCTCCCTCTTTTTCTTGATGAGTCTGGCTAATGGTTTATCAATTTTGTTTATCTTCTCAAAGAACCAACTTTTAGTTTTATTGATCTTTGCTATTGTTTTCTTTGTTTCTATTTCATTTATTTCTGCTCTGATCTTTATGATTTCTTTCCTTCTGCTAACTTTGGGTTTTGTTTGTTCTTCTTTCTCTAGTTTCTTTAAGTGTAAGGTTAGATTGTTTACTTGAGCTTTTTCTTGTTTCTTTAGGTAGGCTTGTATAGCTATAAACTTCCCTCTTAGAACTGCTTTTGCTGCATCCCATAGGTTTTGGGTCGTCGTGTTTTCATTGTCATTTGTCTCTAGGTATTTTTTGATTTCCTCTTTGATTTCTTCAGTGATCTCTTGGTTATTTAGTAACGTATTGTTTAGCCTCCATGTGTTTGTCCTTTTTACGTTTTTTTCCCTGTAATTCATTTCTAATCTCATAGCGTTGTGGTCAGAAAAGATGCTTGATATGATTTCAATTTTCTTAAATTTACTGAGGCTTGATTTGTGACCCAAGATGTGATCTATCTTGGAGAATGTTCCGTGCGCACTTGAGAAGAACGTGTAATCTGCTGTTTTTGGATGGAATGTCCGATATATATCAATTAAATCTATCTGGTCTATAGTGTCATTTAAAGCTTCTGTTTCCTTATTTATTTTCATTTTGGATGATCTGTCCATTGGTGTAAGTGAGGTGTTAAAGTCCCCCACTATTATTGTGTTACTGTCGATTTCCTCTTTTATAGCTGTTAGCAGTTGCCTTATGTATTGAGGTGCTCCTATGTTGGGTGCATATATATTTATAATTGTTATATCTTCTTCTTGGATTGATCCCTGGATCATTATGTAGTGTCCTTCCTTGTCTCTTGTAACATTTTTTAATTTAAAGTCTATTTTATCTGATATGAGTATAGCTACTCCAGCTTTCTTTTGATTTCCATTTGCATGGAATATCTTTTTCCATCCCATCACTTTCAGTCTGTATGTGTCCCTAGGTCTAAAGTGGGTCTCTTGTAGACAGCATATATATGGGTCTTGTTTTTGTATCCATTCAGCCAGTCTATGTCTTTTGGTTGGGCATTTAATCCATTCACGTTTAAGGTAATTATCGATATGTATGTTCCTATGACCATTTTCTTAATTGTTTTGTGTTTGTTTTTGTAGGTCCTTTTCTTCTCTTGTGTTTCCCACTTAGAGAAGTTCCTTTAGCATTTGTTGTAGAGCTGGTTTGGTGGTGCTGAATTCTCTTAGCTTTTGCTTGTCTGTAAAGCTTTTGATTTCTCCATCAAATCTAAATGGGATCCTTGCCGGGTAGAGTAATCTTGGTTGTAGGTTCTTCCCTTTCATCACTTTAAGTATATCATGCCACTCCCTTCTGGCTTGCAGAGTTTCTGCTGAGAAATCAGCTCTTAACCTTATGGGAGTTCCCTTGTATGTTATTTGTCGTTTTTCCCTTGCTGCTTTCAATAACTTTTCTTTGTCTTTAATTTTTGCCACTTTGATTACTATGTGTCTCGGCGTGTTTCTCCTTGGGTTTATCCTGTATGGGACTCTCTGCGCTTCCTGGACTTGGGTGGCTATTTCCTTTCCCATGTTAGGGAAGTTTTCGACTATAATCTCTTCAAATATTTTCTCTGGTCCTTTCTCTCTCTCTTCTCCTTCTGGGACCCCTATAATGCGAATGTTGTTGCGTTTAATGTTGTCCCAGAGGTCTCTTAGGCTGTCTTCATTTCTTTTCATTCTTTTTTCTTTAGTCTGTTCCACAGCAGTGAATTCCATCATTCTGTCTTCCAGGTCACTTATCCGTTCTTCTGCCTCAGTTATTCTGCTATTGATTCCTTCTAGTGTAGTTTTCATTTCAGTTATTGTATTGGTCATCTCTGTTTGTTTGTTCTTTAATTCTTCTAGGTCTTTGTTAATCATTTCTTGCATCTTCTCAATCTTTGCCTCCATTCTTATTCCAAGGTCCTGGATCATCTTCACTATCATTATTCTGAATTCTTTTTCTGGAAGGTTGCCTATCTCCACTTCATTTAGTTGTTTTTCTGGGGTTTTTTCTTGTTCCTTCATCTGGTACATAGCCCTCTGCCTTTTCATCTTCTCTATCTTTCTGTAACTGTGGTTTTTGGTCCACAGGCTGCAGGATTATAGTTTTTCTTGCTTCTGTTCTTTCTTGTTTTTTTTAATAAATTTATTTATTTATTTTTGGCTGTGTTTTGGGTCATCGTTTCTGTGCGAGGGCTTCCTCTAGTTGCGGCAAGTGGGGGCCACTCTTCATCGCGGTGCGCGGGCCTCTCACTATCGTGGCCTCTCTTGTTGTGGAGCACAGGCTCCAGACGCGCAGGCTCAGTAGTTGTGGCTCACGGCCCAGTTGCTCCGCGGCATGTGGGATCTTCCCAGACCAGGGCTTGAACCCGTGTCCCCTGCATTGGCAGGCAGATTCTCAACCACTGCACCACCAGGGAAGCCCTGCACAGACTCTTTTGTTGTGGACCTATTGCCAATGCCAATATTTACATTACTTTTGTATTCTCTGAGAATTGTTGGGTTGTTAACTAGAAATATCTTATGAAATCTCATTGGGAACAAAAATTAATGTTATTTCAAATTTATATGGCTGCATTCATTTTTCTTTAGCATTAGGTAATGTCATACAAAATAAGATCATTTCATTAGAAAGTAACTATCACCATACTGATTAAGAGTTTTTATTCACTTAAAAATCATTTAACCTCTGTGGGCCAATATATTTTTAAAAATTGTCATTATATGCCCTGTAATGAATGTTGAGATCAAACTGTACAGGTTATTATGTTATTTTAAATGCCTTATGTATCATTTCAGATCCTATGTAACAAGGGCTTTGAGTAGTATGGGTGATTATATAATTACAATTTGAGTTAATTATTACCTGGCATTCACTCTACACAAAAAAGCCATGTCTCCATTGGCAACATGGATAGTCTTAAATCAGCTTCACAGGCTCTCCTGCTCTGCCTTCTTTAACTATAAGGCTCTTGTATAAGAATTGATAGAGCTGACTCTTCTATGCTTGCTTCAATATGGACAGCCCCATCATGATAAAAATCTCTTTTAAGCCTAGGGGTTTTTAATAGGTCCAGAAATTTATTGTCTACTTTAACAAAACTTAATTAAACTATCTGGAAACCCCAGAAAAGAGAAAGCAAATGAAAGATATGTTTTTAATTTAAAACTCAGAAATAAGACACATGGCATGTTTATAAGCAAAGCAAGAAGACCTGCTTTGCAATATTACAAACAAACTTTTGGGCCTGGACCTGTCTCTACCACAAATAAGTTACTGTGCATGGCAGTGGGAAAGATTCAGAAAGTTCAGAAGAATGGGTGTTTATCCCAGATTCTACTGCTATCCATGTTACATTTTCCAAATCATCCCTCATCTATGGCACCAGCAAAAGAAGCTTTTCCTACCCCGAGTCACTTATGCCACACGTCCTTCAAGGAAGAACACAAATCATCAAACAAACTTCCTCTGACCTTCAGAGATTACCTCAAATGAGGAGGGAAACTCTGCTTAGGGTCACCCTCCTTGGGGGGACTCACATCCACAGACAGGCAGAGGGAGGAGAAAGGCCTCATCTTTTCAATTGCATCCCACATGGACTGCATCTGATGGGTTGTTTTAACTCTTGAGCTCTCCATGGGATCATCTGAGGTTGGCAGAGGGGTCCACACAAAACCTTGACCTCTTTCTAAACCCAATCCCACTCCTCCAGACCCCAAACCAGTGCTGATACAGGAGTTCTTGCAAATAAACCACTTGCACCCCAATCTTTTTTTCTCAGAGACTTCTTCCCAGTGAACCCAAGCTGCAAGAGTAGTGAAGATCACATAAGGTAACCTGGTTTAGAGCTCTGATAGAGTAAGCACGAGAGAAAAGTGAGAAACATTTGGATAAATCATGTTGTAATATGGTCTTTTGCCTTTTCTGGGAGCACAGAAACGAGTTATTTTCAACTTCTATACTTTTAGTGGTATTTGTAAAACGTTGAGGTCCATCATATTTTGTAGGAAATTTTACTTAATTTTCTATGATCATTTTGAAATATGTTTTTCTATTTAAAATTAACCCTATTTATCAGTGAAGATGGAGATTTATTTCATTATTAAGTTTGAAGGATGAATTCATGCCTGTTAATATTCTTTTTATCATTGTGCTTCATACCACATGGCACATACATACCACTACATACATACCACTACATGCACTCTTTGGAAAGCATTTTATATTTTATAATTATAAGAAAATATAGCATAATCATTATTACACAATTAAGGAAAAATAATGAAAGATGGGCCCAAGAACTGATCCTTGTGAAATATAACCCAATAATAGCCTCTAAGTGAGCACTTTAATAAATACTGAGTTAAATAGTGAGGGATAAACAATCAATGACAATGAGAAGTGATCCAATCTTACTATCTCAAGAATAGAATCAATAGAATCAAAGAGATAATATAATTTTGCATTATCTCTTGCTTCTGTCCTCTGTGTATAAAGTCCTCTGGGAACCATATGTCTGAAAGTGCAGAAAGTTCCACGTTTGTCATCCTTAATTTTCTTCTCCCTAAGGCTACCTCTCCATGTTGACAGGTAGGAGAGATTTTTTTCTAGGAGGCTGTTTTCTTCCTGACACAGAATTCCCATAGACTCAGTGATGTCTTAGGCAAGCTGCTGCCTAAACATTAATATTTTGGTGAAGTAGAATAGTCAAAGGTTTCTAGTCAAATGTACCTGGACTAGAAATCTGGCATTGCCATTTCTACAAATCTTTGTTATTTTATCTATAAAGGGAAACTTAATGTCTATTTCTCAGAGCTGTTATCTTGATTAATGGTGAGTTATATAAGGAACACACATTTGGTATATACTAGAAAAATATGATTTACTTTCCCACTTAACTCCTTCTTTGCTTCTGGTTTGGTTTACCACTCTGGAATGTGGCTCACACAAAGAATTCTGCTGAAAGTAGAATAGTTTCAGGACAAATATCAAATAAATCCAAAGTACTACCAGAAAACTTGGTCCCTGGGAATCCAGACTATGGCTGGAAAGTCCTTTGTTAAGTCCTCAGAAAGATTTAGAGCAAATCACAAAAGGCTTCTCAGTTTAACAAAAAGCCACTAAGAATCTAGTGGCCTTTTAACAATTGCTTCATAAGAGACATGCTGAGAACTTAGTGACTTATAACAAAAATTATTTGCTTATGTTCATGGACTCAAGGGTCCAAATATCATAGAGGGTGTGGTAGAGATATTCATCTTTGCTTCACATACTTGGATGTGGTTATTCTTGTTCTTATAAACAAAAAAGGCAACTTATCTGCCCAACATGCATTCAACACATGATGGTGGTCTGGGTTAGATAACTGTAATAGACAACATTTCTCCACCCAAAAAGGGTGGCAGGGAAGCAGATGTTCAATGAGTAGTCCTTAGCAATTCCAAAATGCAGCTGGGCATGTGTTGCCAATTTCTTGATTAGGACCCAGTCCCTGGTGATAATTCTCCTTGTCTCTAAATTCTGCCTTCTGTGTTCTTGGTTTTTCCCACTGATTCATATTTCTGTTTCCATTAAAATAGCTACTGTATGGAACTAGATAATTTTTAGACTGTTTTCTGTGTGCAGGAGTGTGGAGATTCAAAGACCTTTTTTCACTTTGACTTTTCTCTGTCCCTTCCCATTAAAGTTGATATTATTCCTTTAAAAACTTTGTGCATTTCTTATTTGCCATGTTATGCTTCACACTATTAGAATCTACACCCACAAATATCTTGAAGACAAGCCTTCTCCACCTTGGACTCTCCTGTAAGGAAGTCATAGGACAATGCTTTTAAGAGTTTAGAAGCCCTGTTTTCTAGCCAAGTGCATCAATGGGGCATGCCCTTAGATTCTTAGTGGCTTTTTTGTTAAACTGAGAAGCCTTTTGAGATTTGCTCTAAATCTTTCTGAGGATTTAACGAAGGACCTTCCAGCCATAGTCTGGATTCCCAGGGAGCAAGTTTTCTGGTGGTACTTTGGATTTATTTGATATTTGTCCTGGGACTATTTATTACTTTGGAAATGTCTCCCTAGCTGGAGACTGCCCTAGCCCTATATATTTCCTGAAAATTCTAACTGAAAATAAGAAGTTTTTTTTTTTTTCTTTAAATTATCTGTCTCTTCCTAAATTTTATCATGAGCAGTAAGCAGAAACCAGGAAAACTTCATAGCTGACCACTGAGTTTATTTGGTACATTTTCTATCTTCCACATTACCATCAATGACACTACTGTCAAACTTTCTGCTACTACATAACAAATGTAGCTCTAATCCCAGCTTCCAATAACATTTTTTCTCATTTTCCTTCAAAGCCTCTCCTTAGTGAGACTCATCAGGTTTCTGCCTGCTGCATGATCCCAAAGTCAGCATCACATGTTCCAGGTTTTTGTTATGGCAGCATCTCACTCATAGTACAAAATTATGTCCCACTTTCTTTTGTCACAAAACAAACCAGAATCTTCACTTCTTCTCTTTGAGGTCACAGTAAATCAGGTGAAGGAGAAAGCTATAGACATTCAGCAAATGCTGCTGGCTATACAAGTTCTCACATGAAAGATGCCAAGAGAGTGAGATTCCAATTCCTTTTAGTGGATATAGCAGCTTCCACTACAAAGAGTGAAGGGTGCAATTCCAGAAAACAGAATTAATACAGGGAGATGATTACGGGAAGAGAGTGGAAAGGGGAAGACTTCCAAAACAAGGTAGCAAACATAAAGGACCCTCAGAAGACCTAGGACTCTTAATTTTGGTGACATGCATTCCATTCTTCTGTCTCAGGTTCAGTTTTATGCTGATTTTTTTTTTTTTTAACGTTTTTGGAGTTTTTAAAAAAAATTTTATTTATTTATTTATTTATGGCTGTGTTGGGTCTTCGTCTCTGTGCCAGGGCTCCCTCCAGTTGCGGCGAGCGGGGGCCACTCCTCATCGCCGTGCGCGGGCCTCTCACCATCGCGGCCTCTCCTGTTGCAGAGCACAAGCTCCAGACGCGCAGGCTCAGTAATTGTGGCTCATGGGCTCAGTTGCTCCGCGGCACGCGGGATCCTCCCAGACCAGGGCCCAAACCCGCGTCCCCCGCATTGGCAGGCAGACCCTCAACCACTGTGCCACCAGGGAAGCCCCTATGCTGATTTATGCAAAATTTTTAAGCCGTCTGAAATAGACTTCAATAATTATTTTTTTAAATTTATACTTGGTTCCCCAAACCAAACAAATGTAAGGTATTGTCATTATTAGTTATAACAGTTCCCAGAAAAAAAAAAATTAAAATCCCCTTAAATTCAAGTCCCTCTGGGAGATGATATTTTAGAAACTGGCAGAATAAGAGAATCAGAAAAATACACTGAGTAGTAGTATTTATAGAAGAAAAGAATAATAAACACAAAGAAAAACAATTAAGTAAAAAAGAGAGTTTAGAAGAAAGGTATAGTTATTGGCATTACATCTGACCGACTGAATAAGAGCCACATTAAAAAGAAACTATTGAATTTTTAATTCAGAGTTTATTACAGACTTAAAAGTATATAGTTGAAAACAAAATTCAAAGAGTTAAGGAACAAATATTTTAATAGGTGGTAGAAGTTGTAAGTGATGAAGAAAAGTACAGGATGAAAAGAGATGGGCATTAGTGTGCTAGAGAAGCAAGATGAAATGAAGAACTTTGCTCGTGTTTTTATTTTTATTTGGCTGGGGGTTAAGTCTGAAAGACTGAGGATCCAAAAGGACAAAGTCTCAGGGGAGATCAGAGGAAAGAAATATGTTCAACCTCTTCTTGGTTGGTAATATTCAAGTCAAGATACAATGAGTTAAAGGAATAGTTTACCCTTTGTATTCTTCTGAAGAAGCAAACACATTTAACAAGCTTGAAAATAGTTTTAGGTCATTTGGAGTATGATCCTATTTTATTCCATTTAAAATGAGAATTTTACCCCTTAAGAATGAGAGACCCTTTCTTCTTGGATTCTGGTGAAGGCTTTGTAAACACAATAATAAACATATGAAATACATATTTATAATATATGATCCATCATATATTATATATCACAAAAAAGGTTCATAAATCACTACAACTATAGGAGAAATCAGTGCACATAGCAAAGACTACATATCATTGTTTCCTAATTGTAGCCATGCTCAATGTGCTGTGGCTAAACCTTGTTTGATCCTCATGCAATAAAATGCTCCTCTTGAAGTTGCCAGTAACCAACAGGAAATTGGAAATGCAGAATTAGTGAGGGAGTGGTTTAGATTGGAGATGTAGATTTGAAAGATATTTTCATAGAGTTAAAAGCTGACACACTGGAAGCAGATGTTATTGCCACATAAAAGAGAAGTGCTTGGCAAAAAGAAATGGAGAATGCATATGTTTTCTGAAGCATGAGAGTAAGAGGGTTTGTACTGTGCATATTAAGCAGAGGAAGTGACTGAAATAAAATTTATTATTTAAATTTTAAAGACTTAGAAATCCACATGGAATACATCAAAAACAATGTATAACCAACACTAATAGTCATACCATCTAGCTTATTATTGTGTGTATACTTTACCGTATTTATACTTTAACATAAATAAAAATAGGCAGAAATATTTTGCATTAATTCCATTTATAGAAAGAATATTCTACTCTCTATATTTATTTATTTACTTTTATATTCATTATGTTCTGGGATTCACCCAGGTTAATATACATAGATAGCATATATTGATTTTCAATGCTGGATAGTATTCCATTGTCTAAAATAAATAATTATCCATATCAAAGGACTTTGGATTCTTTCCTGTTTTTTACTAATATAGACTATGTTTCATGAACAATTTTTTGCAGGTGTTACTCAAGGATTATGAATAGAAACCATTATGTCTACCTGGTATGTGTGTCTTCATTCTCAAATTCACATCATAGTGTCAAATAGCTCCCGAAAGTGATTGTACCAATATACATCTCAGCCAGCAGTTTTTAAGAGTTCCTGTTAGTCCTCATCTTCCCTGACTGTGTTGCCAGAAATTATACATTTTTAACCAATTCCTTGGATGCAATTTATATTTCTCTGATGATTGTAAGCTTGAGCATTTTTTTTAAAAAAAATTATTAGCATTTGTTTTTATTCTTCAAATGAATGGTATGTTGTTTATTCATTTTGGCCTGTTTCTTTATGTAAACATTTGGAATAACTTTATGTATTTAGTCTACATAATAGACTTTTAATTATTTAGTATGTGGCCAATGAGATTATTTTAATGTAATCAAAGATATAAATATTTTTATGCATTCACCCTTGCATTCTTGTGTATTATTGTAAGATGTTATTTTTAGAGCAATTTTAGGTTCACAGTAAAATTGAGAGGGAAGTGTAGAAATATCCCATATATCCCCTGCCCCCACAAATCAATAGCCTCCCATTATCAACATCACCACTAACATGGTATATTTGTTACAGCTGATGAAGCTACATTCACACTCCATTATCACCCAAAGCCTGTAGTTACATAGGGTTCCCTCTGGTATTATACATCCTATATGTATAGTGGCATCTATCCATCATTATTATATCATATGGAGTATTTTCACTGCCCTAAAAATTCTAGGTGCTACCTCTATTCATCCCTCCCTCCCACTTAAACCCTTTCAAGCGTTGATCTTTTACTGCCTCCATATCTTTGCCTTTTCCAGAATTTCATATAGTTGGAATCACATAGTATGTAGCTTTTCAGAATGGCTTCTGTCATTTAGTAATAGGTATTTGAATTTTCTCCATGCCTTTTCATTGTTTGATACCTTACTTCTTTTTAGCACTGAATAACATTCTATTGTCTCGATGTACTAGTTTATTAATCTATGCACCTACTGAAAGACATTATGGTTGCTTCCAAGTTTTGGCAATTATGAATAAAGCTGTAATTAAAATCCATGTGCAAGTTTTGTTTAGGCGTAAGCTTTCAATGTCTTTTAGCAAATACCAAGGACAGTAATTGCTGGATTATATGTTCATTCTGTTTACTTTTGTCAGAAACTGCCAAACTGTCTTAAAAGTGGGTGTACCACTTTTCATTCATACCAGCAGTGAATGAGAGTTCCTGTTGCTCCTCATGCTAGTTAGCTTTTGGTATTGTCAATGTTCTGAATTTTGACCATTCATGTAAGAGCATAGTGGTAACTCATTTGCACCTCCCTGATGACATATGATATGGAGCATCCTTTCATATGCTTATTTGTCATCTGTATGTCTTCTTTGGTTAGGTAGATATTAAGGTATTTGGCTCATTTTAAAATTAAGTTGCTTGTTTTCTTATCGTTGAGTTTAAGAGTTCTCTGTACATTTTGGAAAATAGTCCTTTATCAGATATGTTTTTCCAATATATTATTCCAGTCTGTGGCTTGTCTTTTTATTCTTTTGATAGTGTCTTTTGCAGAGCAGACAGTTTTAATTTTATTGAAGTCCAGCTTATCAATATTCCTTTCATGGATTGTGTCTTTCATGTTACACCTAAAAAGTCATTGACAAACCCAAAGTCATCTAGATTTTTCTCTATGTTATCTTGTAGAAATTTCATATATTTGCATTTTACATTTACATCTGTGATCCATTTAGAGTTAATTTTTGTAAAGCATATAATATCTCTGTCTAGATTCATATTTTTGTATATGAATATCTAGTTTTTTCAGCACCATTTGTTAAAAAATCTATCTGTGTTCCATTGTATTTCTTTTGCTCCTTTGTCAAAGATCAGTTGACTATAATTATGTGAGTCTATTTATGGTCTCTACATCATGTTTCATTTATCTATTTGTTTGTTTTTTCATCATCACCTCACTGTCTGGTTACTATATATTTATAGTAAGGCTTAAAGTTCATTAGTGTCAGTCTTCCAACTTTGCAATTCTTTGATATTTTGTAGGCAATTCTCGGTCTTTTGTTCCTCCATATAAATTTTAGAATCAGTTTGTTGATATCTACAAAATATCTTGCTGAAATTTCTATTGAGATTGCACTGAATCTATTGATCAATTGGGAAGAAATAAGATCATGACAATATTAAGTCTTCCTAGCCACAAACATGGAATATCTCTCAGTTTATTTAGTTCTTCTTTGATTTTTTTCAACAGAGTTTTGTAGTTGTATTCAAACAGATTTTGTACATGTTTTGTTAGATTTATAGCTAAACACTTTATTTGTTGGGGTGCTAATGAAAATGTCATTGTGTTTTTAATTTTAACTTCCTCTTTTTCATTGCTGATATATGGGAAAATGATAGACTTTTGTATATTAACCCAGTATTCTGTAACCTTGTTATAATTGTTTGTTAGTAACTGTTGTTTCTTTGCCAAATCTTTTAGATTTTCTACACAGAGGATCATACCATCTGTGAACAAAGAGATTTTATTTTCTTCCTAAATTGTATGCTTCTTCTTCATTTCTTTTTCTTTTCTTTCTCCTTCTCTCTCTCCTTTCTTTCTTTTTTTCCTTCCTTCCTTCCTCCCTCCCTCCCTCCCCTTTCTTCCTTTCTTTTTCTTTCTTTCTTTCTTTCTTTCTTTCTTTCTTTCTTTCTTTCTTTCTTTCTTTCTCTCTTTCTCTCTCTCTTTCTCTCTTTCTTTCATTGCATTAGCAAGTATTTCCAGTAAAATGTTGAATAGGAGTCATGAGAGAGGGCATACTTACTTTGCTCCTGATTTTAGTGGGAAAGCTTTTAGTTTCTCACCATTAAGTATGATGTTACCTGTAGGTTTTTTGTAGATATTCTTTATCAGGTTGAGGACCTTCCAGTCTGTTCTTAGCTTACAGAGAGTTGTTATCATGAATAGGTGTTGTTTTGTTTTATTTTTTCAATATTTTCTGCATCTATTGATAGAATTATGAGACTTTTCTTCTTTTCCTTGTGGGTATATTGGATTACATTAATTGATTCTGAAATGAACAAGCCTTGCTTACCTGGGATCATTCCCACTCATTGATAATGGTGTACAATTATTTTTATATATTCTTGGATCTGATTTGCTAGCCTCTTGAGGATTTTGCATCTACGTTCATAAGAGATATTCTGTAGTGTTCTTTACTTATAATGTCTTTGGTTTTGGTATTAGGGTGATGGTGGACTCATAAAATGAGTTAGGAAGTATTCCCTCTGTTTCTATCTTCTGAAAGAAACTGTAGAGAATTAGTAAAAATTTATTCCATATAGGTTTGTTATAATTCACCAGTGATCCAGTCTTTGCCTGGTGACTTCTGTTTGGGAAGATTATTAATTATCTATTGAATTTCATTAAATATAGGCCTAATGAGATTGTCTGTTTCTTCTAGAGAGAGTTTGGCAATTGTGTCTTTCAAGAAATTGGTACATTTCATCTAGGTTATCAAATTTGGTGGCTTTATGTTATTTGTAGTATTCTTTTACCTTTTTAATTTGCATTGGATGTATAATGATATCCTCTCTTTTATTTCCAATATTAGTAATTTTTGTTCTCTCTCTCTCTTTGTTTTTAGTTAACCTGATCAGAAACATTGATTTTCTTGATCTTTTGATCTTGGATCTATTGATTTTCTCTATAGATTTCCTGCTTTCAATTTCATTGTTTTTGTCTCTAATTCTTATTATTACTTTTTAAAATTAATTTTTATTGGAGTATAGTTGATTTACAATATTCTGTTAGTTTCTGCTGTACAGAAAAGTGAATCAGTTGTACATATACTTATCCACTCCTTTTTAGATTATTTTCCCATATAGGTCATTACAGAGTATTGAGTAGAGTTCCCTGTGCTATACAGTAGGTTTTATTAGTTGTCTATTTTATATATAGGAGTGTGTATATGTCAATCCCAATCTCCCAATTTATCCTTCCCCCACCATTCCCTCTGGTAACCATAAGTTTGTTTTCTCCATCTGTGACTCTATTTCTGTTTTGTAAATAAGTTAATTTTTACCATTTTTTTAGATCCAACATATAATCAATATCATATGATATTTGTCTTTGTCTGACTTACTTCATTCAGCATGACAATCTCTAGGTCCACCCATGTCACTGCAAATGACATTATTTCATTCTTTTTGTGGCTGAGTAATATTCCACTGTATATATATACCACATCTTCCTCATCCATTCATCTGTTGATGGACATTTAGGTTGCTTTCATGTCTTGGCTATTGTAAACAGCACTGCAATGAACATTAGGGTGCATGTATCATTTAGAATTATGGTTTTCTCCAGGTGTATGCCCAGGAGAGGGATTGATGGATCATATGGTAGCTCTATTTTCAGTTTTTTAAGGAACCTCCATAGTGTTCTCCATAGTGGCTGTACCAATTTACATTCCCATCAACAGTTTAGGAGGGTTTCCTTTTCTCCACACCCTCTCCATCATTTCTCATTTGTTGATGTTTTGATGATGGTCATTCTGACCAGTGTGAGATGATACTTCATTGTAGTTTTGATTTGCATTTCTCTAATAATTAGTGATGTTGAGCATCTTTTCGTGTGCTTTTTGGCCATCTGTATGTCTTCTTTGGAGAAATGTCTATTTAGATCTCCCACCCATTTTTTCATTGGAGTGCTTGTTTTTTTGCTATTGAGCTGCATGAGCTGTTTGTGTATTTTGGAGATTAATTCCTTGTCAGTCACATCATTTCCAAATATTTTCTCCCATTCTCTAGGTTGTCTTTTAATTTTGTTTATGATTTCCTTTGCTGTGCAAAAGCTTTTAAGTTTAATTAGGTCCTATTTATTTATTTTTCTTTTTATTTTCATTACCCTAGGAGGTGGATCAAAAAATATCTTGCTGTTATTTATATCAGAGAGTGTTCTGCCTACGTTTTCCTCTAAGAGTTTTATACTATCCAGTCTTACATTTAGGTCTGTAATTCATTTTGAGTTTATTTTTGTGTATGGTGTTAGAGAATGTTCTAATTATTATTTTTCTCCTTCTTACTTTATATTTAATTTACTCTACTTTTTCTAGTTTCCTAAAATGGAAGCTTATTTTGTATCTTTCTTCTTTTCTATTCTATATATTCAATGCTATCAATTACCTCTAAGTCTTCTTTTGCTTTACACCACAAGTGTGATAAGTTGTGTTTTCATTTTCACTTAGTTCAAAATATTTTTAAATGTCTCTCAATATTTACTTGGTCCATAGGTTATTGAAAAATGTGTTGCTTGATTTCCACGTTTTATAGGACTTTCTAATTATCTATCAGTTATTGATTTCTAGTTTAATTCTATTGTGGTCTGAGGTAGACATTGTATGATTTCTATTATTTTTAATTTTTAAGTTTTGTTCATGGTCCACAATGTGCTCAACCTTGATGTATGTTGCAGTGAACTTAACAGGATGTTTTGGTTGAATGAAGGAGTCTATAGGTGTTGATTATATCCAGTTGATAGTGCTGTTGAATTCAACTATGTCTTTTCTGATTTTATGTCTGTTGGCTATGTCCATTTCTTGTAGTAAGGTGTTGAAGTCTTGAACTATGACAGTGGATTTATCCACAGGCATACC
Source organism: Balaenoptera ricei (assembly GCF_028023285.1). Classification (NCBI taxonomy): domain Eukaryota; kingdom Metazoa; phylum Chordata; class Mammalia; order Artiodactyla; family Balaenopteridae; genus Balaenoptera; species Balaenoptera ricei. Next base: position 91,348,129 of record NC_082650.1, on the reverse strand, counting down.
TCATTTTATTACACTTCACAGATATGTATTTTTTACAAATTGAATGTTTGTGCAACCGTTCATAGAGCAAGTCTATCAGCACCATTTTTCCAACAGCATTTGCTCACTTCATGTCTCTGTGTCACATAATTCTCACAATATTTCAAACTTTTTATTACTATATTTGTTATGGGAATCTGAGATCAGTGATACTTCATGTTACTGTTGTAATTGTCTTAAAGCTCCACAAACCACACCCATAAAAGACTGTGAATTTAATCAATAAATGTTGTGTGTCCTGACTGTTCTACCAACAGGCTGTTCTGTGGCAGTTATTTCCACCACTCTGTCCTCCAGCTCACTTATCTGTTCTTCTGCCTCAGTTATTCTGCTATTGATTCCTTCTAGTGTATTTTTCATTTCGGTTATTGTATTGTTCATCTCTGTGTGTTTGTTCTTTAGTTCTTCTAGGTTTTTGTTAAACATTTCCTGTATCTTCTCGATCTGTGTCTCCTTTCCTTTTTTGAGATCTTGAATCATCTTTACTATACTATCTTACTCTGAATTCTTTTTCAGGTAAGTGAAGTTGCCTATCTCCACTTCACTTAGTTGTTCTGGGGTTTTATCTTGTTCATCTGGGACATATTCTTTTGCTGTCTCATTTTGTCTAACGTTCTGTGATTGTGGTTTCCATTCTGCAGGCTGCAGGATTGTAGTTCTTCTTGCTTCTGCTGTCTGCCCCCAGTGGATGAGGCTGTCTAAGAGGCTTGTGCTGGCTTCCTTGTGGGAAGGACTTGTTCCTGCCCACTGGTGGGTGGAGCTGGGTCTTGTCCCTCTTGTACATGCAGGGCTGTGTCAAGGTTGTGTTTAGCAGGCAGCTGTGTGCTCAGGAAGACTTTAAGGCAACCTGTCTGTTGACGGTTGGGGGTTATGTTCCCACACTGTTGTTTGTTTGGCCTGAGGCATCCCAGCACTGGAGCCTACAGGCTGTTTGGTGGGGCCTGTTCTTGATGACAAAATGACAGTCTCCAGGAGGGCTCACACCAATGAATACTTCATGGAAGTATTGCTGCCAGTGTCTTTGTCCCAACAGTGAGCCACAGCTGCCCCCCACCTCCTCAGAAGACCCTCCAATCTTAGCAGGTTAAGTCTAACACAGGTCACTGCTTTTTTCCCTGGGTCCTGGTGTGCACTACACCTTGTGTGCTCCCTCCAAAAGCGGAGTTTCTGTTTTCCCCAGTCCTGTGGAATTCCTGCAATCAAACTCTGCTTGTCTTCAAAGCCAGATTCTCTGGGGGTTCCTCCTTCCATTGCCAGACTCCAGGCTGGGGAGCATGACATGGGGTTCAGAACTTTCAATCCTGTGTGAGAACTTCTGTGATATAATTATTTTCCAGTTTGTGGGTCACCCACCTGGCAGGTATGAGGTTTGATTTTATTGCAGTTCTTCCCCTCCTATCATCTCATGGCTTCTTCTTTGTCTTTGAATGTAGGGTATCTTTTTTGGTAGGTTCCACCATTTTTTTTATCAATGATTGTTCAGCAGTTAGTTGTGAATTTAGGGTTTTTGTACAAAAAAGTGAGCTCACATCCTTCTACTCTGTCATCCTGTCCATCCCCATCCATTCATTTACTTTTAATTTTTGTGTTAATTTATATTTAAAATGCGTTTCTTGTAGACAATAAATAGTTATGTCTTGTCTTGTTATTCACTCTGCAAATCTGTCTTTTAATAAATGTCTTTAGACTATTGATATTCAAACTGATTATTCATAAAGCTGGATTAATATTTACCATATTCATTACTATTTTATACTTGTTGCCCTTGTTCTTTTCTCCCATTTTTCCCTTCCACTCATTTTCTTCCCTATGTGGTTTTAATTGAGGATTTTATATGGTTCTATTTTTACTCCTTTGTTTAGCACATGAATTATACTCTTTTTTTTTTCTTTTGTAATGTACATTTACAGCTAGCTTATCCAAGTCTACTTTAAAATAACACTACACTATTTGATGGGTAGTGTGAGTACCTTAGAGTAATAAAATAATCCTAATTCCTCCCTCCTGTTCCTTGTATCATTACTGTAATTTGTTTCACTTTATATAAGCATACATAGGCAGTTACTGGAGACAAATTCCCTCAATTTTTGTTTATCTGAGAAAGACTTATGTCTCCTTCACTTCAGATGGACAGTTTTGCAAGCTGCAGAATTCCAGGCTGGTGTTTATTTTCTCTCAACACTTAAATATTCCACTCCATTCTCTTCTTGTTTGTGTGGTTTATTTTTGAGGAGATGTCCAACGTAAAACTTATCTTCACTTCTCTACAGGTAAGGTGTTTCTTTCTTCTGGCTTCTTTCAGGATTTTTTCCTTATCTTTGATTTTCTGCAGTTAAAAATTATATGCTCCCATGTAGTTGCTTTGGCATTTATCTTGGGTGGCAGTCTCAGGCCTTGCTGGACCTGAGGTTTGGTGTCTGACCTTAATTTGGGGAAGTTCTCAGCCATTATTGTTTTGTATATTTCTTCAGTTTCTTTCTTTCTTCTCCTCTTCATATTCCCATTACATGTATGTTACATCTTTTGTAGCTGTCCACAGTTCTTAGGTATTCTGTTCTGTTTTTGGTTTTGTTTTTCTCCAGTTTGTTCTCTTTGCTTTTTAGTTTTGAAGGTTTCTATTGATATATCCTCAAACTTAGAGATTCTTTCCTCAGCTTTGTCCAGTCTACTAATTAGTCCATAAAATACATTCTCCATTTCTATTAGAGTGTTTTTATCTCTAGCATTTCATTTTGGGTTCTTTCTTAGGATTTCCATCTCTTTGTTTACATTGCTCATCTGTTCTTACATGATGCCTACCTTACCACATTAATTATAGCTTTGCTTTACATTCTTGGTCTGATAGTCTGATCATTTCAACATTCCTACTCTGTCTGTTTCTGATGCTTGCTCTGTCTTTTCAAACTGTGATTTTGCCTTTTAGAAAACCTTGTAATTTTATTTCCTTTATTGCCAAATATGATACTGGGTAAAGGAAGTTGTTGTAAATAAGCCTTTAGTGATGTGGTGGTGAAGTGTGTGGGGTGTTGGGGGGGAACCTCATTCTCTGCTTAGGTCTCAGTCTTTTGGTGAGCTTATGACTCTGGACTGTGCACTTCACAACTGTTCTTCAGTTGTTCCTCCCGCCTTAGGTGAGACAGGATGACCAGAGTTGGCTAAGTTGGGTATTTCCTTTCTTCCATTTAGAAGGCTAAAGATGACTGGAGTTACATATTTCCCTCCTTTCAGTTCACTTAGGCTCTGATAAATCCCTAGTAGGTTAGGATATGTTTAACTAGTTTCTCCTGAAGATAGACCATGTTAAGAACAGAGTGCTTTGATGTACAATTGGCCCTTGAACAACACCAACATTAAGTTATATGTGGATTTTCAATTGTACAGAAGCCAGCACCCCTAGTCCCCACATTGTTCAAGGGTCAACTTTATTTCAAAATGGTTCTTTTCTTCTCCTGTCATTTACTGTGTGAACCTGGACAAGTGCCTGGAGGTGAAACCTACAAAAGTGCAGGGTTTCCCTATGTCTGGGTCCTCCCTGTAGTTTTTAACTCTCAAATGTGTCCACATCTAGCCTCCAGGAATTCATTAATAAGAGTTCAGGTTTTCCTATATGAGGACTGATTCCAGCAGAAGCATTTCTGCTCTGATGTATAGTGACTCTCTGTATCTGTCTACTTGTCTCTCCAGTTTGGGGGACAGCAGTTTACCCTATAACCTCACTTCCCTTATGAATCTATAAAGAGTTATTGAATTCTCAGTTTTGTCAGTTTTTTACTTATTGTTAAGAAAGAGTGGCAACTTCTAAGCTCTTACATGTGGAGCCAAAGTCATACCCTTGTGTTTTATTTTAAAAATGTACCTCTAATCAATTAACATAAATGTATTCCACTATATTTGTTTCTAAAATATTTAAAATTTTGCTTTTCACATCTCACTTTTTAACTAGTTTTTATCTCAAACATACTTTTTATGTACAGCTGTGTGTTAAGTGTTACATTTTGTTTCTCCACTTGACTGACCAATTTCTACATTTGAGTTGGCTATCGATCTATTCACCATGCATCAGTGATTTTCATAAAATATTACCTCTGATAAGGAGATGTGCAACCTCTATTGAGCACTTAATAGTCTTTTATTGATCATTTGTTTATCCCCACCTAATCCTATGTGCTGCTATTTATTATAGCTTTATAATGACTTGATATATGGTAGAGCAGTCCTTCCACTTTGTTCCATTTTAATTAATTTATTTATTTTTGGCTGTGTTGGGTCTTCGTTTCTATGCGAGGGCTTCCACTAGGTGCAGCGAGCGGGGGCCACTCTTCATTGCGGCGCGCGGGCCTCTCACTGTCGCGGCCTCTCTTGTTGCGGAGCACAGGCTCCAGATGCGCAGGCTCAGTGGTTGTGGCTCACGGGCCCAGTTGCTCCGCGGCATGTGGGATCTTCCCAGACCAGGGTTCGAACCCGTGTCCCCTGCATTGGTAGGCAAATTCTCAACCACTGCGCCACCAGGGAAGCCCTGTTCCTTTTTAAAAGTTTCCTGATATCTTGGTCATTTATTCTTCTGTCTAGAAACTTAAATCAAAATGTGAAGTTTTGTGAAGAACTCTGTTGAGATTTATATTTAAATTGAATCAAATTTCAAAATTAATTTGAAGGTAGCTCACATCTTAATGACATTTATTCTTCCAAACTGATAAGCACTTTACAGCTGTCAATTTATTTAAGCCTCCTACAGTCTTTCAGTGATGAAACTTTCTCCTTTAGGTCTTTCACAAAACAGTCTTTGTCTCTGCATTTATTTCATATATACATATACCTATACATACATCTGTATATATAGAGAGACAGATAGGTATAGTTTCATAAACATGTGTATATATCATATCAATTTGCCCCATTTCCTCTCCTTTGCTTCAAAAAGTTTTGAGTTAGGAAATGCTTCATGAGACTAGGTAAAAATCATTCACTTGAGCATGGAGAAGATAATGAGGATAACTGATCAAAAGTTAAGGCAGGACACAAAAATTCTGAAACCTCCTGAATCAAATCTTTACATAAGAGCTTTATTATAACCCTCCTCCTCCCTTTCCTTCCTGTTTTCCTTTTTGACTCAACTAATTTCCAGGTTATCAAATTCACAGGCAATTTGAAACGTACACATTCATTTCAAATCAAAGATTCTTATAACTAGAGTTTTTAATTTAATAATTGCTAATTGTTCAGTCTGTCTTTCTCTATGAACATATGTAAAAGTTGATTATAATCTTTAAAAGGTTTCCATATTTATTTAGATATTTGTAAAAATCAAGTAAGAATGTGAGATATTCTCCTGATGATAAGGCTTCTAATTGTTTTAAAAATGTTATCATTCCAAAGAAATAAATAGTTACCTTTAAAATTCCACATATTTATAAAGTAGATTGATTTTATTTTTTAAATTACTAGTCAACATTTGAAACCATAATTAGTGTGAAGTTTTATTCTAAAGCAGGGGTTGGCACACTGAGGCCCACAGGCCAAATATGACCCTTTGCAGGGCAAATCTAGCTATGGTCACTCATTTACATATTGTCTATGACTTTTTCATCCTACACCACAGGGCTGAGTAGTAGCAATAGACTCAGCCCACAAAGCCAAAAAATTTGCTGTTTGTCTCTTTACAGAAATTGTTTGCTAACCTGTACAGTCTAAAGGAAGCACATGACTCTACTGGGTATGTAATTTTGTAAAAGCAGAGATAGATTTACACACTTTATCTAAACCAATTTTGAAAAAATTGTAAACATGGACTGACTATGGTTTCACACATAAAAATATCTATCAATTTTTAAATACTTAGATAATCAATATTAATCTATATTCACAGAGTAAAGGGTATTCATTGTGAATAAGACATATTAAAAATAATAATTAAAAAAACATGCTGAACTATTTCTTGGCTTTTTATATACAAATGATGGTTTCAGGTTCTGTCTGAAAGTCCTTACTTCTCTGATCCCAGCTTCAGTCAGGCATGTCAGCTGAGTTTCCAGTTTGCTTGGGAGTGGCTCAGGTCCCTGGCTTCTGGTGACAGCTCCCCTCATTTTGCCCCCACCCTTTGGATGGGGACAGGGCAGAGGCTTCTTGCTCCACGATAGTCTGCTTCACTGCCCCATGTGGCTGCCCAGTTCTTCCATCCTTTAAATAGCACATCTGTTTAAAGAAAAAGCCCTCCAGTGATTTCTATTTTAAGAACTGGTCTGTGACTGATATGCTTTGGAGAAAAAAAAATGGAAATTATTTTGAACTAGTATGCATGTGGAGGAGGTATGAATGCAAGACATAAGGTAATTGGAGGTGGCAGCGACTTATTGTTTAGCTGGCTATGCCATTCTAGTTTGGAGTTGTTTTCTCTCATCTCCTTGAAAATATTCCTCTGCCCTATTGCTCAGAGGTCTACTGTTAGTCTTATTGACATTTGTTAAAATGTATGGTTTCCATACCTTACTTTTGAAATCTTTGTTTTTCTCTAATGGCCTTCAGTTTCACTACAATATTCATAAGCAAGTTTCTTTTTATTTAACCTAATTGAGAGAAGTTGGACGTTCTGAATCTAAACATTTATGTCATTAATCAATTATGCAAAGTCCCAATCAATCATATTCATTTATTCATTCATTGACATTCTTCACCCCAGCAAAGGTCAGAGCACTGAAATAATCATACCCATCAGTTCAACATTCATTATTATCTTTGATTCATGTAAGGTCTTTCTCTTGTTTTCTCTTGTTTTATTTTTCCCTTTTTATCTACATTCTCTACTCACATTCCCTTCTTTCTCTAGAAAAATAAAACTTTAATATGCATAATATTTTTGTATGTGTTCTTGTCACAGTTACACATAGATACAATCTGTGTATGGTATCTTCATTTATGTAAATTGTATTATATTATATAGCCTTATTCTTTTATCTTTCAGGAGACACTCTGCTTTCTTTTACTCATATGTGTGGTACAGCTAAAATACTTCTTTCAGCTACTTTATAGTATTTTATAACATGCTTTATATATACACTGCCTTGAACTTATACTACTCCTTTTGATTGTCATCAGTTAAAAACTCTTAGAAATATTATTCCATTGAATATCTATTAACTGCTCTCTTTATGGACATCTGGGAGATTTATTTTTAATAATATACACCAGAGTAAAATTATTGCCAGATTGCCCTCCAGAATGTCATATCAGGCAGCACTACCACCAACAGTGCATGAACATTTCTATATCCTGTATCCCCATAAAAACTTGGCATTATCAGGCTTTTGGATGTTTGCAAGGGCAAAAGATGTACAGTGTTGCTTTATATTGTTTAAATTTGCATTTTTAAATTAATGACTCTGAGAACTTCTCTCCATATTTTTAAGTCTTTGGGATTTCCTTTTCTACTAATTTCTAACTCATAATATCATTTGTCTTTTGAGAATGCTATTTTTTTTCTTGTTGATATACTAAATTGTTTACCTTATTAATATATATTATCAGGAATATTTATGCCTAAAGATAAAACTTATCTTACCTAAACAATTGTTTAGCTCCTAGCATTTAGATAGTAAGCAGATTCATAGGCAGACTCAAATGTTGTTTCAAAAACCTAAATACTTTGACTTTAGAACTCTCAAGTCAAAATTTATGTATATATATATATGATATATTTTTATATGATTTGTTTTCCAAAAGAAACGGATATAAAAGCTTGACAATTGAAATGTATATGTAGGTTTATTTAGTTTTTGTTTCATTTGAACTTTAATTTATCTTGTTTCTATAGAGCTATTACGAATCTCATAATGTGGAGAGGAGGAACTATGATTTAAAAGGAAATATTATGATAGTAATTGTCCTTAGTAAATATTATGATAGTAATTCTCGCTTTACAGGCTTATGGAAACATAGCCAGTAGAAAATACCAGAAATTACATGCACTTACACACTCAATCATGCACATATAGAATATATAATCATATTTTGTTCTTTTCTTTTTATCTGTTTTTTCTTTTAATTGTTGAAGTTTGGATAGTTTCTTTAAATTAAAAAAATGGAATTACCATAATTAATATTACTTTAAAAATGAGCATATGATGACAAATTCAGCAACGATTTGTAATGAGGTATGTTAAGTTGTTCAGAACAACATAATATCTTGTATAATTTAGATATAACATGGATATATTTTAAAAATCAACTTCTGTCTATGTTTTTATTTTGAAATGTTTTAGTTATTATATAGTTATCTTTAAAGTAGATTTTATATTTTGATATAATTTTTAATCATATAATTTGTGGAAAATTTCCTACATAAATGTATATGATGGACAAGTGGTCCTCTCAGGATAATTTTATTAAACTAAGCACTGGCAAAGATAATGTTCCCATAACCACTATTCCTGGGAAAAAGCAACATCGAAGTTTGTGTGCTACAAATGCCATTATTTTTAAGATAACATTCATCTACTAAAAAAAAAATCAGTATTTTACTTGGTCTTCGTGGTTTTCAGTAATAACTGTGAAAAAATCATGAGAATCATTCTATAGTACTTTCCAAATGCCATATGTCTATGACACACTCCTTTTTGGTAGCTTTCATGTAGACTTATTCTCTTTAGCTTAAGGAAAGTTTGCAAGAAGGTAACAGATTATCTAACATTGAGTCATTAATAGAACATGGAGAATGTAGCAGGAAAATTTAGGCTACGTTTAAGATGGGAAATCCGGGTGATACTGAATGACTCCTAAGGTAAACCTTTGGGCTCCATTGTTCCTTTTGGCGTTGAATTGTCCAAGTATCAGTGTTTCTCATACCAAATAGACATTCTCAAACTTATTCAAGAGGCAAATATAAAATTTTAGAAATAATATCACTTAGAATTATTTATAGATATACTCTATAAATATTACTGAGTAGTTTTGAGAGCTGGCCATAATTATATTTAAAATAAATTTCCAGATACACCTAAATTATTTATAATACATACTAAGGAAATGGGAAGCTACTTTGTTGCAAAAAGCTTTAAACATTTCATTGCTTCAAACACAAAACAGACATAGACATTTAAAATTTATGAATAATTAGAAGAGTAAAAGTAAGTTTTATTTTTTTCTAATATTAGAAAGACGTGAAAGACATACTTTCATATTCCATAACATATAAAACCTCCATAATATAAAATTTGCTCAACTGTGTTCATATCAACTAAATAATTTTGCAAGTATGCATACTTATGAACAATAAAGTTGATCTGTAATCATAAGCATGAAGAAGTGAAATAAGTCTGATTCCTAACGCTACCCCTTATCTACTGAGATAACTTGGACAATTCAGTCAACATCCTTGAGCTTCCTGGATTCTGCAGGAAGGAGAACACATGATCAACAAGCACCTCACTCACACTAAAACTTAGGGTTCATTCCTGACATAAAACTGTATCCTAGAACTTGTCTAATCATGTATATCAGAGAGAGGTGGGAGTGGGGAGAAGTGAGAGAGAGAGAGAGAGAACAGAGAGAGACAGACACATAGACAGAAAGTGGAGAGACAGACCAGAGAGACAGTGAGAGAGGAGAGAGAATGGCAGGTGTACATTTAACATTTTAAGAAACTGACAATTCCCAGAGAGGTGGCACTATTTCACATTCCCACCAGGAAGGTAGTACAGAGTTCCAGTTGCTCCACATTCTTGCCAATTGTCTAATTTTTTTTTTCAATTTTAAACATTTTAATAGATAATGTAGTTGTAATTCATAGTGGTTTAAATTTTCATTTCCCTAATGATATTTAGCATCTTTCATGCATTTATTTGCCATTTGTATATACATTTTGAAAGGTGTCCTCTGAAATCTGCCATTAATTTTTATGGGTTTTTTTGTTTGTTTTCTTACTATTGAGTTTTGAGACTTTATTATGTATTCTTGATAGAAGTACTGTTTAAGATATATTATATCTCCCAGTCTGTGACTTGTATTTTCATTCTCTTAACAATGCCTTTTGAAGAACCTAAGATCTTAATTTTAATAATTTACCTTTTTTTAAAAAAATTATTGATCATGCTTCTGAGGTTAGATTTAAATCTTTGCCAAGGTCACAAAGATTTGTTTTGTCAGTAGTTTTTTAATCATTTAAGTTTAGATCTCTGATCCCTTTTCAGATAAATTTTGTTTTGCTGTGACATATGGGTTGAGGGTCTTTTTTTAACATATAGATATTTATTCCAGAACCATTTTTTACAAAGGTTATTTTTATCCACTGAATTCCTGTTTGTCATACCTTTATCAGAAATCAACTACTTATACAGGTGTGAGTATATTTCTGGACACTTCTAGGCTTTCCATTGATTTTTCTATCCTGGTTCCACAAGCACACTCTATTGATTACTGTAGCTTTATAAAAACGTTTAAAATACGGTAGTATAAATCCTTCAAGTTTATTCTTTGTTATCAAATTTCTTTTAGATATTCTTAGCCTTTACATTTTTATATAAATTTTAAAATCAGCTTGTTAATTTCTATTAAAAAAGGCCTTTGAGATTTTGATTGATATTTTGTCAAATCTGTAATTGGTTTTGGAAGAAATGACATTAACTATTTTATGAATATGCTATATCTCTATATTAATCTACATCGGACAATCTCTGCCTTTTCAATGAGTTACTTAACCAATTTAAATTTAATGTGTTTTTTAAATATGGTTGGGGTTATATCTTGCATCTTGTTATATGTTTTCTATTTGTCCCTTCTATTATTTTTGTATTTCTTCCTTTTCTTACTGTGTACTTTTGGATTAAATGCATACTTTTACTATTCTATATCATCTCAGTTGTTGACACATTAGCTGTAACACTATGTTATTTAAGTAGTTGCTTTAGAATTCATCATATACGTCTGTAATATATCAGTCTGTTGTAAACCATATAATATCCCTTAAACTATAGTTTGAGATTCATACAATATTATACTTATCAGTCTTCCCTCCTGCTTTTGTGCTATGAGTGTCACATATTTTACAGCTAAATATGTTTTAAACTCACAAGACTTTGTTTTCATTATTCCTTTAAAAGACAATAATTTTTAAACAGATTCAAACAATAAGTAAAAAAGCCTTTATATTTACTCCTTAGTTATTATTTCTAGTATGAAATACCCTTTACTTACTATTTGAAAGCAAAAGTTTTGGTCTCCACATTCTCAGTTTGCATTTGCCTAGAGAACAAGTCTACCTTTAACACTGCATATTTCACTTACCTTTCCCAGGTTTCAGTTGATTTTTCTTGATTTATTTGATCTCAGATATATATTTTCCTTATTTTTTTTTACTCTAGTAATATATTTTAAACTACATGGTTTTTTAAACTTATTTTCTATTTTGGGTGTGTTTTTGGGGATGAGAGAGGTTTGTTTTTGTTATTTGTTTATTTAAGATCTAGTTGAGTTATATCAGGAAAACCCATAATTTGTAAAAGTAGATCAAAAGCAAAATTTACAATTGAATAATTTTTCCTTTTATACTTAAAGTATAGTATAAATACTATAAACTTTGCTTTATATTTGTATGACTTTAACTGATTTGCCTTAACATACATTTGTGCTTACAATTTTTCCAAGCCATGTTATTTGGGATGTTTGTCAGAAATATAGTACTTCCTTTTTCTTTGCATTCTCTCCCACACTAATTTACTTATTTTAATTCTAAACTACACTTGTTTTTACTAGATGAGTTTATAATGTATATAATCATCTAAAATAGATGTTTAACTTTGATTTTATTATTTAATTCTGCATTTTTACTATTTCCTTCCTTTCTGTATTATAGTCTTGTATTTTATTTTCAATATTTAAAATACTAGAATGGTTATTTCCTATGTATTACTGACAAGCTGTTATAGAACTTACCCAGTGTTTTCAAATGACTTTTAAAATACCTAGTATATTTTAAGTTGTTAATAAATGTTACTTTCTTACTTTGCTGTCAGACACCTGAATCTACCATATCTACATATGTTAAACCAAGTTTTAAAAACATTGAATCAGCCAATCAGTCACAGACATTGGGCTGTATAGTGTTGTTTAACATCATGGGATCATCATATTGTGGGACTATAAAAGGAAAATAATTTCTGAAAATATATTGAGCATTTATTTTATATAATATATGAGAAATAGAGGCTGTGTAAGATATTTTTAATATACACTTTGCTCAATACTCAAGTATATTCTTCTGAAGAAGGAGAGGGAACTATTTGACATATGGGGCTTTTTCTGTACTTTCAGAAATATTTTCCTGTACCTTCTTATGAATCAGATGGTGGTAAAGTTTTTAAATATGAATATTTTGAAACTCATCTACATGTAATACAAATTGACCAAAGAAGAAAACTAGGAAAACAAATTACTCTTGTATACAAATTGTTTTAAAGTATGTGAATTTTTTAATCTAAATTTCTAAATAGGAGAAAAAATACACTTTCACAGATCCAAAGCGATGTTTTCATTGACATTATTATTTTTAAAATATTAGATTATTTATTAAATAAGGCTATTTAATATATTTGTTCTAACAATGCTGTAACCTTTTACTGGCCTAATAACATAGGTTTGTCATCTCAGTGTACATTACAGAAGATAAAAGCTGAGAAAAATTGTGTGTAAGTGAAACCACTATTTTGACATGTAATGTGATGTCACAAAGGTATATTTGTTCCAAATACATTTATGTTAATGTGCTGTGATATATTTAACGTCCAGCATCATCTTTGTATTTATAGCTCCAGGTACTTGGCAAGCTTCACTGTGCTGAGGAATGAATGACCGAATTTCCTAACTTTAAAGGTTTCTTGGAAATCATACTCCGTAAGCATAAAATATTATGATTTGAAATTTTAGACTCAACTTCTGGAAGAGAAGTGTACAATGTGACTTCTCAATAGGGACCACTTGGTGTTCCCTATGTATCCCCCAGTTCAGTAGTCCTATGATTTTCAGTCGCAAGACTCTGATTGTATGTGGTAGGAAGTACTGAAAGGAACAATTTCCAAATACACCAGATGCGAAAATCTGAAAGTGATTTCCATCGCTCATGTAAGAATAATCCTTGAGTATTTATAATGAACTGCTTATTCTGTCATTCTTTTCCGGCTTATGTTAATTTATCCTCAGATAGTTTTTTGAGAATCATCGTAACATTTCAATCTTATTGTTAGTATTTGTTTAAAATTAACCTGGAGTTGTGCCAAACAAAGCAAATGGACACGCAACAGGAGAATGTTGTCAACACAGTGTCCCAACAGAGAGACTAATACCTTTGAGCCAGTGCCAACTGTGCTGCCGTAAAAACAGTTGGCTTTAAGATGAACAAAAGTGAATAAAAGTTACTGACAGATCTACTTTAAAGGTCACTTTGGATCTGCAACATGCACTTATATCTTAGATCATTTAAATTATTTTCTGAAAGCAAAAATAATACCATCTGACTCTTCCCTAAATAATGCTTTGATCCTTTATATCCAGCTCCACTAAGTAAATTAAGGAGGCAAAATGAGATATGCTTTATTTGGGGTTAATAACTTGCAAGTTTTTTTAATTTTTAGAAACAGACATTTACACTGATGATTGTATATAGTGACTTGTATTTTTGTCCTTTTTCAGTCGTTAAATACATCATTTTTTATGACTCCAGTATAAAACCTTGTCAAGTTTTTACATATAAATACCTTTCAAAACTAAACAAAAAATTAATGACTCTTACACATCTTTAATTTATACTTGATATTAATATGATGTAGTGTTGGAACTACAGGTGGTACTTCATTAACTAATAACTAAAACAATTATGTAATAAGTTCATTGAATATTGCATGGAGTCAAATTTTTTAAGCAAAGATTTTTCCTATATGGGACATTTAAATATATATTCTTATAGCAATACTTACATCAGTATTTTGCATTATAATATTATTTATAATGCAGTAAGTCCTCTACATATGAATCTTTAAGTTGCAAACCTTCAACGATGCAAACGTGTGTTCTCATGTCCAATCATGTAAGTTAGTTCACGTTTCTGGCATACACTGTAACATGCATGCATCCACTACAAGTGGTTGTGCTTTTGTGTACTTTACTGTACAGTACTATGTAGAGTACAGTAGCACAGTATCTTTATTTCAAGCCCAGGATGTTTGGAAGTAAGCATAAAAGCAGCAGTGATGTAGGTGGCACTGTACTATACTTTTCAAGGTACTGTACTGTAAGATTAAAAATGTTCTCTTTATTTTTTGTGTTTGTTTTTTATATATTATTTGTGTGAAAAGTATTATAAACCTATTACAGTACAGTACTATATAGCCAGTCGTGTTAGTGAGGTACCGAGGTTAACTTTGTTGGGCTTATGAACAAATTGGACTTATGAACAAATTGGACTTAACGAATGCACTCTCGGAATGGAACTCGTTCATGTGTAGGGGAGTTACTGTATATAGTGTAAAACTAATTTTGAATTTATATTATTTTAAAGCACAGGATCTTAAATTACTTCTATCATTACACAATGGAAAAATAGTAAAATACTAGCAACCAATCCTTTAAAAGCCTTCATATATTTTCATGAACATCATAGTTTTCAATTCTCTTAACAACTCAGTGAAGAAGAAAATTGGGTTTTTCTGATGAGGAAAACCCTCCACAGAGAGCTTAATAGCTTAACCAAGACCACACAACCTGTATATGTTATTTCTTTTAGGAAGAATTTGGAAATTTTGGCTCTATTTTTGACGGACCTAAATTATATATATTTGGCTTTGCAACAATCATCATCTTTCTGAACACGAAATTCACTTCAAGAGAGAGTATATGCCAGTATCTCATCATATATTTTACTTGAGGACAAATTAAGTAATATATTTCAATTTACTGTAAAGTTTTACAGAAAAAATAGATGATGATGATGATTAAGTTAATACATTTCTGACATCAAAACTATTTTTCTTAATACTTTATTTTTTATTTTATGTTGTATTGGTATCTTGATAATCTTTAACATTTTTGTGTACAAAGTAGTGAATCTAATTTTAAATTTCTAGAAAAGATTCCAGAATATTCTGCTAATAAAAAAATTTATCTCTCAACTTTTGGCTAATGGGTGTTAAAATATAGAGAAAAACATATGTTCCCAGATTTGCAAAATTTCAACACTCAAAACAGCTATGTCAAAGACATATATGGTATAAATCATAAAATAGAGCTAGGTTACAATGGAAAAGGGGAAATAGTTCTGGAAGAGATTTTAATCTGATTCATATCAATGAGAAAGAAAAAAATGCATTTGCTGGAGAATTCTTGGGAAGGAACTCTCTCTGTCTCTGTCTCTGTCTCTCTATCTCTTTATGACTTGATGTGTTTTTGCGAAGTATGGAATTAATAGAGTCAAGTTACCACCAAGAGAAACGAGGGAAGCTGGACTTAGAATTAAGTTGGCATTATGGAAAATCTCATGAGGACATCCAATTGAACCAAGTGCTTCATCAAAGGACTGAACTTCTGAGTCAAGCAAAACTGGAAAGCTGCATTAACTTTGAATAAATCCTATTTACTGTTTGAATGAATTGGCTAAATAAAATATTCTACATAATAAGAAACAAAGTATTGTATCTAAAAAAGGATTCAGTTGTCTACTCAACCTTTCAGGAAATTTTTTTACAGACACAGTTAACCCCTTGTTTCAAAGATGATTTTAGTCCTAGGAACTATCATCTGTAAATTAGCTTATTTTCTATTTTCCAGAAGTAAATGTGCTTTATCTTTTTCTCTTACTAGAGGAAGTAAACTTTTCCCCTCCTCATCATTATATTCACCAATCACCTGTACTGAGGTAGCTATAGCATATATTTTGTCTTCACCTAAATTTTATTCTTTGTTAGAATTTTTCCTCTTGTTTCTTTGGTTGGATTTGTTTATGGAGAGAACTGCACAAACTGCACACCAAAGTTATCACTGTCTTGATGACTGAGAGGTTAATGTCTGGAAATTTGAGGGACTCAAAAGATGAATCATACAGCCTTCTGAGGGCAGAGAAAAAGAAGCTAAAAAAGATACCTTCTCCTTACTTTTCACCAAGTTGTGGGAAGAGACAGAAATAGACACTTTATTTACCTAACAATAGTCCTTCCCAGTACATATGTGTCAAAGACTAGAATTTGGCTTAGGTTCTCAGAATGGAGTGTGATTCAGATTGAGTCTAAAGATTATGGTCCTTTTATGGTACTTTAAACCTATAATTTAGAGAGATCTGCTGCTGGCATGACAGTATATGAAGTTCCACAGATATGTCTTCCAGTGAAACTGGTGAAAATTATTAAAAAAAAATGTAAACTCTCTGGAAATAGTCCTTAAATTAAATAACAAATGAAGAAACATCTATTTAAGAAAATCTATGGAAATTTGATAAGAAAAGCAAGAATGTATGGCATTTGATCAAAAACCACTCCCTCTTTTCTTCCTCCCAGCTCAGTGAGGAAAAGACTCCACTCCAAACTGATGCAGCTAAGAACATAAGTCTCACAGCCCATTAACATCCTAGTCAGAGAGCTTTCTTCCTGGGAAGAATAGGACATCAGCATTTCTCATTCAATCCCTAGCCACCTGTTGCTAAGGCTGTTCTGGGCATGTGCGGCCCAGAGATAAGGCTTTCCTCTTCCTACCAACCCCCACTCATGGAATGGAGGCTTTACCTTGGGCACAACATGCTGAGAACACTGGGGTCTTAATTGTCATTGCTCCAGATTGTGAAGTGGTGGTCCTATGCAAGAAAAGGCAAGCTGAGTGGACTCAGGCCCTGTCCACCTCCTCCAAGTGCTCAGAAATTAAAGTAGGCATGTCGCTTGGAGAGAAACTTGTCAATGTCCTCACCCTCAACTCTAGAGCCCTGGTTCAGATATTTTACCTGTAGGAAGAATGTGCTTTAAAACAGGTAGTTATTTACCTCTTCCCAAAGGAATGAACTTCATTTTCAACAGAGAAATGATAAACTCAAGCCTAAAAGTGTTCCCTAGATAATTGGAGGTTGTGGAGAAAGTCAATTGGGAGGAAATTAGTGGATTCAATGACATACAACATAGACTGAAGGCTGGCTGGTTTGCAAGAAGAAACAGGGAATAAGTCATTTGTAAGAAACACTCCTGGGTTTAGAAAGAACATTAAACACTGATCTCAGAAACTATTTGTTTTAAGAACACATTTGTTTAATTGGATTCATTTGTACAACAATTATGCCCCAGGGAATGTTGAAAACAATAGAGAAATCACTTAGCCATTAGTGAAGTTTAACAGCAGGTGGCAATCAGGAAAGAAGAGGAAGGGAGTCCTACCCAAAACAGTGTCATTCCAGGGGTGTCATGAGCATACCCAATGCTGCACCTACCTAAGGAACAATATCAAAGGCTTAATACTGTGGAAGTAAATAGACCTCACTGAAAGGATCCAGCCAGTCACTAAACCAAAAAGCAAATAACATAACAAGCCCCCTGAGAGACAGTACATATATATATGTATATATATATATATATATATATATATATATATATATATAATAGATTAGATAAAATATATTATTCAAAATGTCTAGTTTTCAAAAAAAATTGTAAAGCATGCAAAGAAACAAAAAAGTATGACTTGTATAAAAAAACACACAGAAAACAGGCTGAATTTATCAAATAAAAACTTCAAAGTATATGTTATAAATATGTTCATAGAATGAATAGGTGATTTTAAAAGTAAAAAAAAAGGTATGATAATATTGGCACTTCAAAGAGAATATATCAACTAAGAAAAAAAAAAACTATGTATAAAAAAGAAGCAAATGGAAATTCTGGAGTGGAAAAGTAGAGTAACTGAAAATTTTAAATTCACTAAAGGGGCTTAACAGCAGATTTTAACTGGTAGAATAAAGAATTAATGAACATGATGATAGATAAATAGAGATCATGCAAGCTGAGTAAAATGAAAAAGGAATGAAGGAAAAAAAACTTAGCTTCTGAGAAATGTAGGATACAATTAAGCACAAACACAAACACATTCACAATACAAATACCAGAAACATATTCATAAGAGAAGTAACAGAAAGAGAGAAAAGAGCAGAAAACATTCATTCATAATAAAAACACAACCACATTCATAATATAGATAGAAGTACCAGAAAGAGAGAAAAAAGCAGAAAAAAGTATCTGAGAAATAATGACTAAAATTTCCCCAAGTTTACTGAAAAACAATAACCTACATATCCAGTAACTTAATGAAATCCAACTAGCATAAATGCAAAAAAATCTACAGACACATCATATTAAGAATTCTGAATGTCCAAAACAAAAAGAATATTCTGAAAGAGGTGATAGAAAAATGACTCTCCACTTAAAAGAGAATCCCAATATGATTAACAGCAGACTTAATGGGAGTCATAAGCAGTGGGATAATATATTCAAAATGTTCAAAGGAAAAACAACAACAACAGAACAACAGCAGAACAACCAAGAACCTTAAATCCAAAAATATTATCTTTAAAAATGGAGATGAAATAAACTTTTCAAAGTAAACAAAACTGAAAGGATTTGTTGCTTGCAAACTCATCTTGCAAAGAGTACTACAGGAAGCTTTTTAGGATGAAAGCACGTGAATACAGATTGTAATTTAATTCTACACACACACACACACACACACACACCACCACCACCACCACCAGCAAATGTAAATATGTAACTATGAAAAGCAGTATAAATGCATATTTTCTTCTCTTAACTAATTTAAAAAGCAATTATGCTACAATAAAGATCTATTAAAAAATATAGCTTTATTAGGCTTACAACATAGAGAAATGTACCAGTGTGCAATATATTTGCCAATAATAGAACAAAGGAGTGAGTGGGAGCAAAGCTATAATGGATTAAGCTATATTAGGCTAAGGAAAAGACTACAGATGGACAAGTAATAACTGTAACAATGTATTGTTTGGTTTGTGACACTAATAGTTGTTATATGTAAAGCAATACTATCACAAAAGGGGAAAACATATAGAGCTATATAGGAGTAATAGTTCTATATATCACTGAATTAAACTAGTATAAATCTGAAGCTAATTCTGGTAAATTAGAATGTTTATGGTAAACACTAGAGCAACCACTAAAATAACCTAAAAATATAGTAAAAAATTATTAAAGAACTTTAAATACTACACTAGAAAATATTTGTTTAATCCAAAAGAAAACAGTAAAGGAAGAGCAGAGTAACAGAAAAGACATGAGACATACAGAAAACAAAAAGTAAAATAGCAATCTCATCAAAAGACATAGATTGTTAGATTCTAGCCATCTTAGTGCTGTGAACTAGTATCTAATTGTGGATTTCATAAGCATTTTCCTGATGACTAATGATTTTGAACATTTTTTCATGTGCTTACTAATGATTTGTATGTCTTCTTTGGAGAAATATACATTTGGATACTTTGCCCATTTAAAAAATTCAGTTATTTCATTATTGAGTTGTAACACTTGTTTATATATTCCAGACACAGTTTCCTTATCAGATATATAATTACAAATATTTTCTTCCATTCCGTGGGTTGTCTTTTTACTTCCTTGATAGTGTACTTTAAAGAATAAAAAGCTTTTACTTTTGATGAAGTCCAATCTATCTATTTTTTTCTTTTGTTGTTTATGCTTTTGGTGTCATATCTAAGAATTATTTGCCAAATCCAAGGCCATGAAAGATTACCACATATGTTTAGGTATCAAAATGTCAAATCAAAAAGTCAAATAATAACAAGTGTTGTCAAAGACATGGAAAAATTGGAACTCATGTACTGCTGGTGGGAATTATAGCAGTGCCATCACTTTAGAAAACAGTGTGATAATTCTTTAACTACTAAACAAGAGTTAGCATATGACTCATAAAACCCACTTCTAGGTATATACCCATGATGATGATGATGGTGGTCATGATGATGATGATGATGCTGATGGTGGTGATGATGATGACGATGGTGATGGTGGTGATGATGGTAATGATGACAATGATGGTGATCATGATGAGGATAATGGTGATCATGATGATGATGATGATGGTGGTGATGATGATGATGGTGGTGGTGATGATGATGATGAAGATGGTGATGGTGATGGTGGTGGTGATGATGATGATGAAGATGGTGATGGTGATGGTGGTGGTGATGATGATGGTGATGGTGAGGATGGTGATGGTAATGGTGAGCATGGTGATAATAATGATCATAAGTAACAATAGCTAATATTTACTGACTATGTGCCATGTACTATGCTAACTCTTTACATATATTTCCTAATAAATCCTCACAAATCTATGACATAGGTATAATTTTTACCCCCATTTTATTTATTTATTTATTGAACTTTATTTTTTATACAGGAGGTTCTTATTACTTATCTATTTTATACATAGTAGTGTATATATGTCAATCCCAATCTCCCAAATCATCCCACCTCCACCACCACCCTCCCGCCAGCTTTCCCACCTTGGTGTCCAAACGTTTTTTCTCTACATCTGTGTCTATATTTCTGCCTCGCAAACCAGTTCATCTGTACCATTTTTCTAGGTTCCGTGTATATGCATTAATATACGAGATTTGTTTTTCTCTTTCTGACTTACTTCACTCTGTATGACAGTCTCTAGGTCCATCCACATCTCTAAAAATGACCCAATTTCATTCTTTTTTATGGCTGAGTAATATTCCATTGTGTATATGTATCACATCTTCTTTATCCATTTGTCTGTCGATGGGCATTTATGTTGTTCCATGACCTGGCAATTGCAAATAGTGCTGCAGTGAACATTGGGGTGCATGTGTCTTTTTGAATTATTGTTTTTTCTGGGTATATGCTCAGTAGTGGGATTGCTGGACCATATGGTAATTCTATTTTTAGTTTTTTAAGGAACATCCATACTGTTCTCCATAGTGGCTGTATCAATTTACATTCCCACCAACAGTGCAAGAAGGTTCCCTTTTCTCCATACCCTTTCTGTCATTTGTTGTTTGCAGATTTTCTGATGATGCCCATTCTAACCAGTGTGAGGTGTTACCTCATTATAGTTTTGGTTTGCATTTCTCTAATAATTAGTGATGCTGAGCAGGCTTTTATGTGCCTCTTTGCCATCTGTATGTCTTCTTTGGAGAAATGTCTATTTAGGTCTTCTGTCCATTTTTTGATTGGGTTGTTTGTTTTTTTAATAATGAGCTGCATGAGCTATTTATATATTTTGCAGATGAATCCTTTGTCCGTTGCTTTGTTGACAAATATTTTCTCCCATTCTGAGGGTTGTCTTTTTGCCTTGTTTATAGTTTCCTTTGCTGTGCAAAAGCTTTTAAGTTTCATTAGGTCCCATTTGTGTATTTTTGTTTTTATTTCCATTACTCTAGGAGGTGGGTCAAAGAAGACCTTTCTGTGATTTATGTCATAGAGTGTTCTTCCTATGGTTTCCTCTAAGAGTTTTATAGTGTCCAGTCTTACGTTTAGGTCTTTAATCCACTTTGAGTTTATTTTTGTGTATGGTGTTAAGGAGTGTTCTAATTTCATTCTTTTACATGTAGCTGTCCAGTTTTCCCAGCACCAATTATTGAAGAGACTGTCTTTTCTCCATAATACAATGGCATATTTTTTAGCCATAAAAATGAATGAAGTACTAATACATGCTACAGCGCAGATTAACCTTAAAAATGTGTTAAGTGAAAAAAGCTCATTACATAAGACCATATATTATATTTCATTCATATGAAATGTCCCAAATATGGAAATCTATATAGATTAGTGGTTGCTTACAGCTGTGGAGTTGGGTGAGAAGATAGGGGGCTGATAGCTAATGGTTATCAGTTTTGTTTTGTTTTTTTTAAGGTAATGAGAACAAGATGATTGTTGTGCATGTCTGTGAATATATTAAAAATCATTGAATTGTATACTTTATATGGGTGAATTTCACAACCTTTGAAATATCTCAATAATGCTGTAAAAAATAAACCCTTTAATTTCATCATATTGAAGCAAATAATGGCTATAAATACTACATCGTCAAGGCTCAAGAGAGCAATCAGTTAATAAGAGGAGGGTGTCCTCCTGTATGGCTAGACATAAGTTAAATGATCGAAGTTGGGTACTTTGAAGAAGAGGAGAGAGAAAAGGGACTCACAATGAAAATGTACCACAAAGTAGGATTTTGAATGGGATTCACAATATTTGTTATAATTAACCTCCTTCCTGCAGCATCTTAGTGTATTCTACAATTTTTGTTCAAGACTGAAAATTGTTTTGCTTTACCTTTTTTTGTATCTATATGAGATGATGGATATGAATTAAATTTATTTCAGTAATCATTTCACAATATATGTAAGTCAAACCACTATGCTGTACACCTTAATCTTATATAGGGATGTATGTCATTTATATCTCAATAAAACTGGGAAAAAAGAATACTTGGGGAAAATCAAAGAAAATGTAATTTGTTTATAGGCATTAATAAATAAGTCAAATATTCTTGCCTAAAACTAATAAATGGTTAAACTAGAAAAAAAGCAAATGATTTCCTAGAGAGGTGGAAAATAAATCCCTATAGGAGATGAATTATTGGAAAGAGACACAATCTAGTATAATACTTAAAAGCTCAGACCCAGGAACCACATTGTGGATATAAATATGACTCCAGAATTTACTAGTGATTAAGACCATGGAAAACTTAGCTTCTCTGGGCCTCTTTTTTAAAAATTTCTCCTAAAAGCAGTGCCTGCTTTATAAGATAGAAATATTTGAATGGGTTCAAATAAAGTCCTCAGAATTATGCCTGACATTTAGTAAGTACTTAGTATTAGGCAATGTGTGATGGAGCTGTCATGTGGAAGAGGAAAGAGATGTTCTGTTTGGGATGGAAAAAGAACAGTATCCAAAAGAACATGTTAGAACTGCACAATATTCCTAATATCTAACAATTTAGAACAGCTGCAAACTATAATTTGCTGCCTCAATATACTAATCCAAAATATTATCTTCTCAGGCATTATTATAGGAAATTTGTGTATCAGGTGATATTTAGACTTGATGATAAATTCAAAGATTCCTTGTGAATCTTGGATTATTTTTATAGATATCATTTTCCAGTGTATTGCCTTATATTCTACAGATGTTTGGCTAAAGGTTTTTCATGCCAAACTGATTGATTTAAGTGATTTATATCTCCTAGTTTCACAAATGGAGTAAGAGCAAGAAACCTGACCTGTTATACATATTCACAATATGTAAAAAATTCCTATGTTATAAAATATTTAATAGTAATTCATCTGTTACACCTGTAAAAGTTTACTTTCTGGGAGTGGCTGTGCAGTTTAAAAGATTCTAATTAACTTTAAAGAATCCATTAAGTCTTTAGTTAATCTGTTTTAGAGTAAGGGGGTCAATAAAGAGTCAAGATTTTAAATTCAAATTAAATTAACTGTGCTTTGCAAAAAGATTTCTATTCAAAACTTCCTGCAAGATATGACAAGACTTAACCTTCCTGGAATTATTCCCCCACTGCTTGATACCTTTTTTTTTTTATTCCTGATTACATTCTGATTATTACTATACAGCCTAAGCATGATAGGAAACGATGGAATGCTACTAATTACGTTTTATGGAACTTTCATTATCTGGATCCTAAGACTGGAATCATATGCATGTGTGTACACACAAACACACATACATATACCCACCACCACTCATACATTTACAACTATACACTTAGGGGTAGACAAAAATGGTTTGCACTCTAAGACTTCAAGTTTGGTTTATTATAATCATTCCATTTCCCTTCTTTTAAGTTATGGTGGTAAACTTTTATCTTTCTTTTATTGGTTACCTTAGAGATTAAAACATGTGGAGTTATTACTTTTTAATAAAACAATTTTTACTACCTCTTTACTAATACTGGAATCTTTGTCTATTTAAAGTTTCCCTATCTTCTGTTTTATTTTGGTCATGTGTGTTAGTTTCAGAAATATTTTAAATAGTACACCACAATACAGAGTTAAAGGAAACTATACCACCCAAAAATGTATTAAAATTAAATGGTTTTTAAAAATGAGGACATTAAAGTTGCCCTTGATAAAAATATAAATACTTTGCTTTTTAAATGTTCCCTAAAGAATACCTGTATTGATTTTATTTTCTCCCCAATGAAAAGGGCCAATAATTACAAAGGGATTCTATAACTCATTTGAACAATAAATGGAGCAATTTGTGGAGAAGATGAATAAACCTGAAAAGAAATAAAGAGGGCTATATTTACCACGAGCCATTGGTTTGCCTGATGATGCTACCTGAATATCTCACTCTTGGTACTGTTGATATTTGCATCTGGGGGTTGCCCTGTGTCTCCTAGAATGATTAGGAACATTCATGGCTTCTATCCCAATAATGTCAATAGCACATAGCACACACATACCTTAGTTGTGACAATCAAAAGTGTCTCCATTCATTGCCAAATATCCCCTATGTGAAAGTCATCTCCAATTGAGAACTACTATTCTACTGAAGGAAAAGGTCAGAATACAGATAAAGATCAAATATATACATATATGTGTATATATATACACGTATATTTATATATACATGTATATATATATATTTACTCCTATTTATATACACATACATATGACTTTTAAAAACTTTAAATTTTATTTTTATTATTCAAACATCTACAAAAGTGGGAAGAACAGTATCAGTCCCCATGCATCCATTACCCAATTTCAACTATTGTTAACATATGGCCACTCTTGTTTCATCTACTCCTCCACTGACCTGTTTTCCTTTTGTGAATTACTGTAAAAGCAGATCCTAAACATTGTTATTATTTCTTCCACAAAGACCTCAGAGAATTCTACAATATAGGGATTCACTGAGTCCCTTTTTAAAGGTAATCATATTATCGTATCTTTAACTGGGTTTGTTCAAAATTGAACCCTGATATAATGTCCTGTGAGTAGGACCCTTCTGATGTCTACATGGAACTGGTCACCACATCAATATGAAGTGAAAGCTATGGTATTTGCAGGAGTGCACAGAGATGACGAAGAAAACCATTACCCAAAATATTCAAAACAACTTATTCCTTAACATCATGAAATGTCCAGTTATTGTTCAGGTTTCTCAGATTGTCTCAGGGAAATTAATTAATTAATTAGTTGTCTATCTATCTATGTATCTATTTATCTCTCTATCATCTAATTATTTGTGTTAGGTAGGTTGTTTGAATTAGGCTCCAAACAAAGTTCAGAATTGATGGATATATTTATCAGGTCTCTTTTAATTTATTAACCTTTCTTTGAGACTCAGTCCTGTAGAATTTCTTTCCTCCATGTCTTTTCATGGCTTGATATCTCATATTTTTAACACTGAATAATATTCCATTGTCTGGATGTACCACAGTTTATTTAAATATTCATCACCTGGAAAGCATCTTAATTGCTTACAAGTTTTGTCAATTAAAAGTAAAGTTGTTGTAAGCATCTGTGTGTAGGTTTTTGTGTAGACATATGTTTTCAACTTTTTGGGTTAAATACCAAGAAGGATTATTGCTGGATCATATGGTAAGAGTACATTTAGTTTTGTAAGAAATAGACAAACTGTTTTCCAAAGTGGCTGTACCAGTTTAAATTTCTATCAGAAATGTATGAGAGTCCCTGCTGTTCCACATCCTTGTCATCATTTGGTGTTGTCAGTGTTCTGGATTTTAGCCATTCAAATAGCGATGTATTGGTGTCTCATTGTCTTAATTTGCATTTCCCTGACAACATACAACGTGGAACATGTTTCATATGCTTAATTGTCACCTGCATATTTTATTTGGTGAGATTTCTGTTCAGGTTTTTAAATTAAGTTGTTTGTTTTCTTGTTGTTGAGTTTTAAGGGTTCTTTATATATATTGGATAACATTTATTCAATGTGTCTTTTGCAAATATTTTCTTCTAGTCTGTGGCTTGTCTTTCTGTTTTCTTGATATTGTCTTTTGCAGTTGAGAAAGTTTTAATTTTAATGAAGTTTAGCTTATCAGTTATTTCTTTCATGGGTTATGTATTTGCTATTTTGTCTAAAAATGTCTCATATGGCTGACTCACTTTTTTGTACAACAGAAACTAACACAGCAATGTGAAGCAATTATACTCCAATAAAGATGTATAAAAAAATTAAATTAAATTAAAATTAAAATGTCATCACCATACTCTAGGTCATCTAGGATTTCTCCTATGTTATCTTCTACCAGTTTTATAGTTTTGCATTTTACACTTAGAACTCTGATCAATTTTGAGTTAATTTGTATGAAGGTTGTAAGATCTGGGTCTAGATTCATTTTTTTTTTTTTTTTTTTTGCATATGGATGTCATTGTTTCAGCACCATTTATTGAAGAGACAGCAATCTCTTATCTCCTTTGCTAAAGATCTGTCTGTCCTAAGAGAGAAGTTATAGTGATAAATGCCTACATTAAGAAAAAAGAAAGATCTCAAATAGACCACCAAAATAAACACCTCAAGAAATTAGATAATAAGAACAAACTAAGCCCAAATTAGTAGAAGGAAGGAAATAACAAAGATCAGAGGGGAAATAAATAAAATAGAGATAAAAAGACAACATAAAAGATTAATGAAATTAATATCTGTTTTTTTAAAGATAAAATAGACAAACCTTTAGTTAGATTTAACAAAAACAAAAAAGAAAGCACTCAAATAAATAAAATTATAAAAGAAAGAGAGAACATTACAACTGATACCACAAAATACAAAGGATCATAAGAGACTACTATGAACAATGATATGTCAACAAATTGGGCAACCTGGAAGAAGTCTATAAATTCCTAGAAACATACAATATACCAAGACTAAAACATGAAGAAATTGAAAATCAGAACAGACTGATTACTAGTAAGGAGATTAACTCAGTTATCAAAAACCTCCCAACAAACAAAAGTCCAGGACCAGATCATATGACTGGTGAATTCTACCAAATAATTAAAGAAGAATTAATAACAATACTTCTCAGACTCTTCAAAAAGTAGAAGAGGAGAGAATACTTCTAACCTCATTTTATGAAGCCAACATTACTCTGATACCAAAACAACACAAGGACCTACAAGAAAAGGAAATTCTAGGCCAATATCCTATATAAATATAGGTGTAAAAATCATCAAAAAATATTAGCAAACAGATATCTACTGTACATTAAAAGGGATTTAATGTACATGATCAAGTAGGATTTATTTCAGAATGCAAGGGTTATTTAACATTCACAATATTCAATGTGATATAGAACTCATTAACAAAATGAAGGATAAAAATCATGTGATCATTTCAGTATAGGTAGAAAAAGCATTTGACAAAACTCAACATTCCTTTATGATAAAAACTCAAAATGTAGGTATACTTGGAATTTTTCTTGACATATTAAACAGTATATATGACAAACCCACAGCTAACATCATATTCAATACTAAAAATATAAAAGCTTTTCCACTAAGACCAGGAATAAGACAAGGATGCCCATTCTTACCACTTTTATTCCACATAGTACTGGAAGTCCTAGCCAGAACAGTTATGCAAGAAAAATAAATAAAAATATCCAAATTGGAAAGAAAGAAGTAAAATTATCTCTATTTACAGAAAACATGATATTATATATAGAAAACCCTAAAGATACCACCAAAAACATTTAAAATCAACAAATTTAGTAAAGTTACAGTATACAAAACCAGTACACAAATATCAGTTGCATTTTATATGCTAATAACAAGCTATCAGAAAGGGAAATTAAGAAAACAATCCCATTTATAATAGCATCAAAAGAATTTATACATTAGAAATGGGTTTAATTTATACTTAGGAATAGGTTTAACCAAGGAGGTAAATGATCTGTGCTTTGAATAATATAAGACATTGATAAAAGAAATTGAAGAAGACACAAGTAAATAGAAAGATATTTCATGATCATGAATTGGAAGAATTAATATTATTAAAATGTCCATACTGGGCTTCCCTGGTGGTGCAGTTGTTGAGAATCTGCCTGCCAATGCGGGAGATGTGGGTTAGGGCCCTGGTCTGGGAGGATCCCACATACCGCAGAGTAACTGGGCCCATGAGCCACAGCTACTGAGCCTGTGCAACTGGAGGCTGTGCTCCACAACGGGAGAGGCCGTGATAGTGAGAGGCCCATGCACCGTGATGAAGAGTGGTCCCCGCTTGCCACAACTAGAGAAAGCCCTCACACAGAAATGAAGACCCAACACAGCCAAAAATAAATAAATAAATAAACTAATTAAAATGTCCATACTACCCAAAGAAATCTACAGATTCAATGAAATCCCTATTAAAATACCAATGGAAGAAATAGAAAACACAATGCTGAAGTTGTATGGAGCCACAAAAGACACTGAATAGCCAAAGCAATCCTGAGAAAGAACAAAGCTGAGGCATCACACTTCATGACCTTAAAATGTATTGCTTAACTATCATAATAAAACAGCATGTTAGTCAGCATAAAAATAGGCAAATAGCTCAATGAAACAGAAAGCACAGAAATAAGTCAATGCATATATCATCAATTAATTTAGACAAAGGAACTAAGACTATACAATGAGGAAAGGATAGTTTCTTCAAAAAGTGTTGTTTGGAAAACTGGGCAGTCACAGAAAAGAGTGAAACTGGGCCACTACTTTATACCACTTACAAAAATCAACTCAAAATGAATAAAAGACTTGAATGTTAGACCTCAACTATAAAACTCCTAGAAGAAAACATAGCAAGTAAGCTCTTTGACATCAACCTTGAAAATGACTTTTTTGGATTTGACACCAAATGAAAAGGCAACAAAAGCAAAAATAAGCAAGTGGGACCACATCAAAAAAATGCAAAAACAAAATAAAACAAAACAAAGCAAAAAAAATCTTCTGTACAGCAAAGGAAACCATCATCAAAATGAAAAGACAACCTACAGGATGGGAGAAAATATTTGCAAATTATATATGTGATAGGGAGCTAATATACAAAATATATAAGGAACACAAACAATCCAGTTTAAAAATAGGCAGAGGATCTGAATCAACCTTTTTCCAAAGAAGATATACAGATGGCCAATAGGTATATGAAAGGGTGCTTAATGTGACTAATTATCAGGGAAATGTAAATTGAAGTCAAAATGAGATATTATCTCACACCGGTTAGAGTGGCTATCATGAAAAAGTCAACAGATAACAAGTGTTGACAAGTTTTGGAAATAAGGTAAAACTTGTGCACTGTTGGTGAGAATGTAAATTGGGGAAGTCATTACTTGAAACATTATGGAAGTTCTGGAAAAAAATTTTAAATAGAACCACCACAGGATTCTGTAATCCCACTTCTGGGTATATATCCAAAGGAAATGAAATCAGGATATCAAAGAGAGATCTGCTCTTTCTGTGTTTATTGCGGCATTATTTACAATAGCCAACATATGGAAATAAACCTGAATGTCCAGCAACATATGAATGAATAAAGACTACACATGATATCAGTTGAATATAGTAATAATATTCTATATATATTCAGTTGAATAATAATGTGTAATATATATATTGAATACTATATATACTAATATATACTTTTTTTGAATCAGTTTACTGTTTTTATTTTTATTTTTTGGCTGCGTTGGGTCTTCATTGCTGCACGCAGGCTTTCTCTAGTTGTAGCAAGTGGGGGCTACTCTTCATTGCAGTGTGCAGGCTTCTCATTGTGGTGGCTTCTCTGATGTGGAGCACAGGCTCTACGTGTGCAGGCTTCAGTAGTTGTGGCACGTGGGCTCAGTGAGTGTAGCTCATGGGCTCTAGAGCTCAGGCTCAGTAGTTGTGGCACACAGGCTTAGTTGCTCCATGACATGTGGGATTTTCTGGGACCAGGGATTGAACTTGTATCCCCTGCATTGGCAGGTGGATTCTTAACCACTGCACCAACAGGGAAGTCCTAATATATACATTTGAATATTATTTGGTTATGAGAAAAAAAGGAACTCCTGCCACTTGCTACAACTTGGATGGACTTTAGGTCATTATACTAAATGAAATAAATACAGAGAGAGAAAGGTAAATACTGCATGGTATCACTTATATGTGTCATCTAAAATAAAGTGAAACTCATAGAAAGAGAGAGTAGAAAAATGGTTGCCAGGGGCTGGGTGGTAAGGGAAATAGGTAGATGTTGGTCAAAGTGCAGAAACTTTCAGCTATAAGTTAAAAAAGATTGGAGATTTAATGTATAAATTGGCAACTATAGTTGAATATATTAAGAAAGTAGAACTTAAATTGTGCTCACACACACAAAAACAGGTAAACATGTGAGATGATGGATGTGTAAATTAAATAGTTTGGAGGAAACCTTTCACAATGTGTAGGTATATAAAATCAGCATGATGTACACTTTAAATATCATGATTTATTTGTCAATTATACCCCAATAAAGCTGAAAGAGAAAAGAAAAATAGATCCAGAAGAAAAATTTCCATGTTATGACTTTATTGGGAAGTGGTATCCCAGGGAAGCAGAAAAGATTAAGTGACTTAACAATATTGAGGCCAACATATCTATGATTCTTTTCCTCATGTTTGCTACCTCCTGGAAGCTGCTTCAGCTCCAGCTTTTCTTTCTTTAATTTAGAAAGAAAAGAGGATGAGGAAGATACAAATCATTTTTATTCTATCAGGAAAACAAGCTTAAGCAAAACTACAACAAAGTTCTAATTATGTAATGGAAAATAGCTACCCTGGATGCAAGGACATTAGTGAGGTAGCACATAACTCCTCCCTCAAAATCAGGGCTGTCAATGAAAAAAGGAAGAATATACATAGGATACACAGATAAGAGTATATGCCACACACACAGAAATATATCTTAACATCATTTTCTGTAATATTTTTGGGAAATAAACAAATATTTATTTGCTTAATCATGCATTTCAGCATTAAGGTACAGGTTTTAAATTATTCATTTACCTTTTGAAATTAGAATGTATGAAAGATTAAAACATAGCAAATTATTAAGAATATTAATATACTCTAGAAACATTCTCCATGGACTCTCATACTATTTAAAGATTATAAGCATAGATCACCAGACTGTAGAATTCTAGGTTATTAGACTTATTAAATAAGCCTCAGACCAATAAAAGCATGTAAATGTTAAAAATCCAGTGGAAACAACAGGAACCAGTTTAAAATCTATCCTTCAGCTATTTTTCCTTAAGTGCCTTGAGGGACAGACCACTTTAACTGTAGTAGCAAGCATCAATTCTCCATTTTAATAGCAAATTACCCTTCCAAAGAAACAATAGCTTCAAGAGAGATTGAATCAAATATTTCAATCAGCTGACATAGATCACTTGTTCAGAAATGCTTCCTGAAATCACACATTCCATATCTTTGTTACTCAGACCAACTGTTTCTTTTTTGTTTGTTTTTGTTTTTTAACATCTTTATTGGAGTATAATTGCTTTACAATGGTGTGTTAGTTTCTGATTTATAACAAAGGGAATCAGTTATACATATACATATGTTCCTATATCTCTTCCCTCTTGTGTCTCCCTCCCACCCTCCCTATCCCACACCTCTAGGTGGTCAAAAAGCACCAAACTGATCTCCCTGTGCTATGCGGCTGCTTCCCACTAGCTATCTGTTTTACATTTGGTAGTGTATATATGTCGATGCCAGTCTCCCACTTTGTCCCAGCTTACCCTTCCCCCTCCCCATATCCTCAAGTCCATTCTCTAGTAGGTCTGTGTCTTTATTCCTGTCCTGCCCCTAGGTTCTTTATGACCTTTTTTTTTTTTAGATTCCATATATATGTGTTAGCATACGGTATTTGTTTTTCTCTTTCTGACTTACTTCACTCTCCATGACAGACTCTAGGTCCATCCACCTCACTGCAAATAACTCAATTTTGTTTCTTTTTATGGCTGAGTAATATTCCATTGTATATAAGTGCCACATCGTCTTTATCCATTCATCTGTTGATGGACAATTAGGTTGCTTCCATATCCTGGCTATTGTAAGTAGAGCTGCAATGAACATTTTGGTACATGACTCTTTTTGAATTATGGTTTTCTCAGGGTATATGCCCAGTAGTGGGATTGCTGGGTCATATGGTAGTTCTATTTTTAGTTTTTTAAGGAACCTCCATACTGTTCTCCATAGTGGCTGTATCAATTTACATTCCCACCAACAGTGCAAGAGTGTTCCCTTTTCTCCACACCCTCTCCAGCATTTATTGTTTCCAGATTTTTTGATGATGGCCATTCTGACCTGTGTGAGATGATATCTCATTGTAGTTTTAATTTACATTTCTCTAATGATTAATGATGTTGAGCATTCTTTCATGTGCTTGTTGGCAATCTGTATATCTTCTTTGGAGAAATGCCTATTTAGGTCTTCTGCCCATTTTTGGATTTTTTTTTTTGTTTTTTTTGATATTGAGCTGCATGAGCTGCTTGTAAATCTTGGAGATTAATCCTTTGTCCGTTGCTTCATTTGCAAATATTTTCTCCCATTCTGAGGGTTGTCTTTTGGTCTTGTTTATGGTTTCCTTTGCTGTGCAAAAGCTTTTAAGTTTCAGTAGGTCCCATTTGTATATTTTTGTTTTCATTTCCATTTCTCTAGGAGTTGGGTCAAAAAGGATCTTGCTGTGATGTATGTCACAAAGTGTTCTGCCTATGTTTTCCTCAGAGTTTTATAGTGTCTGGCCTTACATTTAGGTCTTGAATCCATTTTTAGTTTACTTTTGTGTATGGTGTTAGGGAGTGTTCTAATTTCATTCTTTTACATGTAGCTGTCCAGTTTTTCCAGTGCCACTTATTGAAGAAGCTATCTTTTCTCCACTATATATCCTTGCCTGCTTTATCAAAGATAAGGTCACCATATGTCCGTGGGTTTATCTCTGGGCTTTCTATCCTGTTCCATTGATCTATATTTCTGTTTTTGTGTCAGTACCATACTGTCTTGATTACTGTAGCTTTGAGGTATAGTCTCAAGTCAAGGAGCCTGATTCCTCTAGCTCCATTTTCCTTTCTCAAGATTGCTTTGGCTATTCGGGGTCTTTTGTGTTTCCATACAAATTGTGAAAATTTTTGAACTAGTTCTGTGAAAAATGCCAGTGGTAGTTTGATAGGGATTGCATTGAATCTGTAGATTGCTTTGGCAGTACATTCATTTTCAGATTGTTGATTCTTCCAATCCAAGAACATAGTATATCTCTCCATCTATTTGTATCATCTTTAATTTCTTTCATCAGTGTCTTATAATTTTCTGCATACAGGTCTTTTCTCTCCTTAGGTAGGTTTATTCCTAGATAATTTATTCTTTTTGTTGAAATGGTAAATGAGAGTGTTTTCTAAATTTCACTTTCAGATTTTTCATGATTAGTGTATAGGAATGCTAGAGATTTATGTGCAGTAATTGTGTATCCTGCTACTTTACCAAATTCATTGATTAGCTCTAGGAGTTTTCTGGTAGCATCTTTAGGATTCTCTATGTATAGTATCATGTCATCTGCAAACAGTGACAGCTTTACGTTTTCTTTTCCGATTTGGATTCCTATATTTCTTTTTCTTCTCTGGCTGTTGTTGCTAAATCTTCCAAAACTATGTTGAACAATAGTGGTGAGAGTGGGCAACCTTGTCTTGTTCCTGATCTTAGTGGAAATGGTTTCAGTTTTTCACTGTTGCGGATGATGTTAGCTGTGGGTTTGTTATATATGGCCTTTATTATGTTGAGGAAAGTTCACTCTATGCCTACTTTCTGGAGGGTTTTTATCACAAATGGGTGTTGAATTTTGTCAAAGGCTTTCTCTGCATCTATTGAGATGATCGTATGATTTTTCTCCTTCAATTTGTTAATATGGTGTATCACGTTGATTGATTTGCATATATTGTAGAATCCTTGCATTCCTGGGATAAACCCCACTTGATCATGGTGTATGATCCTTTTTTTTTTTTTTTAATTTTATTTATTTACTTATTTATTTATTTATGGCTGTGTTGGGTCTTCGTTTCTGTGGTAGGGCTTTCTCTAGTTGCGGCAAGCAGGGGCCACTCTTCATCGCGGTGCGCGGGCCTCTCACTATCGCGGCCTCTCTTGTTGTGGAGCACAGGCTCCAGACGCGCAGGCTCAGTAATTGTGGCTCACGGGCCTAGTCGCTCCGCGGCATGTGGGATTTTCCCAGACCAGGGCTCGAACCCGTGTCTCCTGCATTGGCAGGCAGACTCTCAACCACTGCACCACCAGGGAAGCCCGGTGTATGATCCTTTTAATGTGCTGTTGGATTCTGTTTGCTAGTACTTTGTTGAAGATTTTTGCTTCTATTTTTATCAGTGATATTGGCCTGTAGTTTTCTTTGTGAAATCTTTGTCTGGTTTTGGAATCAGGGTGATGTTGCCCTTGTAGAATGAGTTTGGGAGTGTTTCTCTCTCTGCTATATTTTGGAAGAGTTTGAGAAGGGTAGGTGTTAGCTCTTCTCTAAATGTTTGATAGACTTCACCTGTGAAGCCATCTGGTCCTGGGATTTTGTTTGTTGGAAGATTTTTAATCACAGTTTCAATTTCAGTGCTTGTCTTTGGTTTGTTCATATTTTCTATTTCTTATTGTTCAGTCTCGGAAGTTGTGTATTTGTAAGAATTTGTCCATTTCTTCCAGGTTTTCCATTTTAGTGGCATAGGTTTGCTTGTAGTAATATCTCATGATCCTTTGTATTTCTGCAGTGTCAGTTGTTCCTTCTCCTTTTTCATTTCTAATTCTATTGATTTGAGTCTTCCTTTTTTTCTTGATGAGTGT
Organism: Balaenoptera ricei; assembly: GCF_028023285.1. Lineage (NCBI taxonomy): Eukaryota > Metazoa > Chordata > Mammalia > Artiodactyla > Balaenopteridae > Balaenoptera > Balaenoptera ricei. Next base: position 91,313,191 of record NC_082650.1, on the reverse strand, counting down.
GGCTAATGGTTTAACTAATTTTGTTTATCTACTCAAAGAACCAGCTTTTAGTTTTATTGATCTTTGCTCTTGTTTCTTTCCTTTCTTTTTCATGTATTTCTGTTCTGATATTTATGATTTCTTTCCTTCTGCTAACTTTGGGTTTTTTTTTTCTTCTTTCTCTAACTGTTTTAGGTGTAAGGTTAGGTTGTTTATTTGAGATGTTTCTTGTTTCTTAATGTAGGATTGTATTGCTACAAACTTCCCTCTTAGCACTGCTTTTGCTGCATCCCATAGGTTTTGGGTTGTCGTGTTTTCACTGTCATTTGTTTCCAGGAATTTTTTGATTTCCTCTTTGATTTCTTCAGTGATCTCTTGGTTATTAAGTAGTGTATTGTTTAGGCTCCATGTGTTTGTATTTTATACAGATTTTTTCCTGTAATTGATATCTAGTCTCATAGTGTTATGGTCGGAAAAGATAATTGATATGATTTCAATTTTCTTAAATATACCAAGGCTTGATTTGTGACCCAAAATATGATCTATCCTGGAAATGTTCCATGAGCAGTTGAGAAGAATGTGTATTCTGTTTTTTTTGGATGGAATATCCTAAAAATATCAATTAAGTCCATCCTGTTTAATGTATCATTTAAAGCTTGTGTTTCCTTATTTATTTTCATTTTGGATGATCTCTCCATTGGTGAAAGTGGGGTGTTAAAGTCCCTACTATGATTGTGTTACTGTCCATTTCCCCTTTTATGGCTGTTAGTATTTGCTTTATCTATTGAGGTGTTCCTATGTTGTGTGCATAAATATATACAATTGTTATATTTTCTTCTTTGATCGATCCTTTGATCATTAGGTAGTGTCCTTCTTTGTCTGTTGTAATAGTCTTTATCTTAAAGTCTATTTTGTGTGATATGATAATTGCTACACCAGCTTTCTTTTGATTTCCATTTGCATGGAATAGCTTTCTCCATCCCCTCACTTTCAGTCAGTATGTGGCCCTAGGTATGAAGTGGGTCTCTTGTAGATAGCATATATACAGGTCTTGTTTTTGTATCCATTCAGCCAGTCTATGTCTTTTGGTTGGAGCATTTAATCCATTTACATTTAAGGTAATTATCAATATGTATGTTCCTATTACCATTTTCTTAATTGTTCTGTGTTTGTTATTGTACGTCTTTTTCTTCTCTTGTGTTTCCTCCCTAGAGATTTTCCTTTAGCATTTTTTAAAAATTATTTATTTATTTATTTATTTATTTATTTATTTATTTATTTATTTATTTATGGCTGTGTTGAGTCTTAGTTTCTGTGTGAGGGCTTTTTCCAGTTGTGGCAAGCAGGGGCCACTCTTCATCGTGGTGTGTGGGCCTCTCCCTATCGTGGCCTGTCTTGTTGCGGAGCACAGGCTCCAGATGCGCAGGCTCAATAATTGTGGCTCACAGGCCTAGTTGCTCCGTGGCATGTGGGGTCTTCCCAGACCAGGGCTCAAACCCGTGTCCCCTGCATTGGCAGGCAGATTCTCAACCACTGTACCACCAGGGAAGCCCCTCCTTTAGCATTTTTTGTAAAGCTTGTTTGGTGGTGCTAAATTCTTTTAGTTTTTGCTTGTCTGTAAAGGTTTTAATTTCTCCATCAAATCTGAATGAGATCCTTGCTGGATAGAGTAATCTTGGTTGTAGGTTTCTCTCTTTCATCACTTTAAATATGTCTTGCCACTCCCTTCTGGCTTGCAGAGTTTCTGCTGAAAGATTAGCTATTAACCTTATGGGGATTCCCTTGTGTGTTATTTGTTGTTTTTCCCTTGCTGCTTTTAATATTTTTTCTTTGTATTTAATTTTTGATAGTTTGATTAATATGTGTCTTGGCGTGTTTCTCCTTGGATTTATCCTGTATAGGTCTCTCTGTGCTTCCTGGACTTGATTAACTATTTCCTTTCCCATATTAGTGAAGTTTTCGACTATAATCTCTTCAAATATTTTCTCAGTCCCTTTCTTTTTCTCTTCTTCTTCTGGGACCCCTATAAGTCGAATGTTGATGCGTTAAATGTTGTCCCAGAGGTCTCTGAGACTGCCCTCAATTCTTTTCATTCTTTTTTCTTTTTCTGCTCTGCAGTAGCTATTTCCCCTATTTTATCTTCCAGGTCACTTATCCATACTTCTGCCTTAGTTATTCTGCTATTGATCCCTTCTAGAGAATTTTTAATTTCATTTATTGTGTCGTTCATCACTTTTTTTGCTGTTTAATTCTTCTAGGTCCTTGTTAAACGTTTTTTGTATTTTCTCTAGCCTATTTCCAGGATTTTGGGTCATCTTTACTATCATTATTATGAATTCTTTTTTAGGTAGACTGCCTATTTCCTCTTCATTTGTTAGATCTGGTGTGTTTTGACCCTGCTCCTTCTTCTGCTGTGTTTTTTTCTGTCTTCTCATTTGCTTAACTTACTGTGTTTGGGGTCTTCTTTTCGCAGGCTGCAGGTTCATAGTTCCCATTGTTTTTGGTGTCTGTCCCCAGTGGCTAAGGTTGGTTCAGTGGGTTGTGTAGGCTTCCTGGTGGAGGGGACTAGTGCCTGTGTTCTGCTGGATGAGGCTGGATCTTGTCTTTCCGGTGGGCAGTTCCACGTCTGGTGGTGTGCTTTGGGGAATCTGTGTCCTTATTATGATTTTAGGCAGCTTCTCTGCTAATGGATGGGGTTGTGTTCCTGTCTTGCTAGTTGTATGGCATAGGGTATCTTGCACTGTAGCTTGCTGGTCGTTGAGTGAAGCTGGGTCTTGCCATTGAGATGGAGATCGCTGGGAGATTTTCGCCATTTGATATTACGTGGAGCTGGGAGGTCTCTTGTGGACCAGTGTCCTGAACTTGGCTCTCTCACCTCAGAGGCACAGCCCTGATGCCTGGCTGGAGCACCAAGAACCTTTCATCCACACAGTTCAGAATAAAAGAGAGAAAAAATAGAAAGAAAGAAAGAAAGAAAGAAGAGAAAATAAAATAAAATAAAGTAAAATAAAATAAAGTTATTAAAATAAAAAATAATTATTTTGAAAAAGTTTTTAAAAAGTAAAAAAAAAAAAAAAAAACAATCGGACAGACAGAACCCTAGAACAAATGGTAAAAGCAAAGCTATACAAGCAAAATCACACACAGCAGCATATACATACACACTCACAAAAAGAAAAAAAGGGAAAAAAAAAATATATATCTTTGCTCCCAAATTCCACCTCCTCAATTTGCAATGATTCATTGTCTATTCAGGGGTTCCACAGACGCAGGGCTATCAAGTTGATTGTGGAGATTTAATCCTCTGCTCCTGAGGCTGCTGGGAGAAATTTCCCTTTCTCTTCTTTGTTTGCACAGCTCCTGGGGTTCAGCTTTGGATTTGGACCTGCCTCTGCGTGCAGGTCACCTGAGGGCGTCTGTTCTTTGCTCAGACAGGACAGGGTTAAAGGAGCAGCTGATTCAGGGGCTCTTGCTCACTCAGGTGAATGGGAGGGAGAGGTACGCATGCAGGGTGAGGCTGCGGCGGCAGAGGCCGGCGTGACATTGCACCAGCCTGAGGCATGCTGTGCGTTCTCCCGGGGAAGTTGTCCCTGTATCACGGGACCCTGGCAATTGCATGCCGCACAGTCTCCCGGGAGGGGTGGAGTGGATAGTGACCTGTGCTTGCACACAGGCTTCTTGGTGGTGGCAGCAGCAGCCTTAGCGTCCCATGCCTGTCTCGGGTCCACGCTGATAGCCACGGCTCACGCCAGTCTCTGGAGCTCCTTTAAGCGGTGCTCTTAATCCCCTCTCCTCGTGCACCAGTTAACAAAGAGACAAGAAAAAGTCTCTTGCCTCTTAGGCAGGTCCAGACTTTTTCCTGGAGTCCCTACTGGCTAGCTGTGGTGCACTAGCCCCCATCAGGCTGTGTTCACGCAGCCAACCCCGGTCCTCTCCCTGGGATCCAACCAAAGCCTGAGCCTCAGCTCCCAGCCCCTGCCCGCCCTGGCAGGTGAGCAGACAAGCCTCTCAGGCTGGTGAGTGCTGGTTAGCACTGATTCTCTGTGCGGGAATCTCTCCACTTTGCCCTCTGCACCCCTGTTGCTGCGCTCTCCTCTGTGGCTCTGAAGCTCCCCCCTCCATCCCCCCACAGTCTCCGCCCATGAAGGGGCTTCCTAGTGTGTGGAAACCTTTCCTCCTTCACAGCTCCCTCCCAGAGGTGCAGGTCTTGTCCCTACTTTTTGTCTCTGTTGTTTTCTTTTTTCTGTTGCCCTACCCAGGTACGTGGGGAGTTTCTTGCCTTTTGGGAGGTCTGAGGTCTTCTGCCAGCATTCAGTAGGTGTTTTATAGGAGCAGTTCCACGTGTAGATGTATTTCTGATGTATCTATGGGGAGGAAGGTGATCTCCGCATCTTACGGTTCCGCCATCTTGAAGCTCCTCCAGACCAACTGTTTTTAGTAGAATATATACATATCTATAAATGATTTAAGTGTACTATAAAAGTTAAGGAATAAAACACAGCTAAGTAAAATAAAGTTATTACCTTTCTTAGGCTATCCTTTAGATCAGAATAACTAGCATTCGATCTCTTTATGTTCTTTAAATATAAAATATTTTTACATAGTAGTAGTAAAAGGCATTTGGCCTCTTAAATTACCTGAAATGTATAATAAACAGAGTAGCCATGGTAACTCTTCACTGTCTTGCCAGAGGTGTTAAAGTAGCTTGAGAAAAACTACAGAAAATAATGTGTTTAAGAAAAACGTTTTAAGCACTTTTTGTTAAAATTTTTTCATCATGTATTTGCAGCAATTATGATTTCAAGAACAGGCACATTTCTGGGGGGAAACAAAACAAAACTTCATGCATCCCAAACTTAACGCTGAATATTAGTCGTTCATTTTTACAACACAATTATGGTCTGTGTCCTTGGTTGCCTATTTAATGTTAATCTTGAGAATTAGACAAAGTCTGTTTTAAATAAAACATTACTATTTGACTTTACTATGATTTTTAAAATCTTTTCTTAAATGTGCTTTTCTTCTGAGTGCCAGTGTGTCATTTGTTATTTTCTACAAAAAATGTATTGTTTAATTTTTCATTAACTCTTGGAAAAAATTTTCATTATCCTTTTTTTAGATATAATATTCTGAATTATATTCAGTTAGTATTCATCTGACAATATAATGTTTTAAATTGAGAATACCTCAACAGTTTTCTAGTGCAAATGATTTTCTAAAGGACATGTTTTATGAAAAAAGCATTTAATCATTTCTTTTGTGATTACAAGAATCTGTGCTTATTTCGTCAATATAATTCTGAAGAGTTTTGTGGATTTAGGATACTCGGAACATATATATCTTTGCATCTATTTACACATAGATTTACTGATGTAATTGTTTTGAATGTTTAAAGCTGTAAAGTGAAGTACAGTTGGCTCTAGAACAACATGGGTTTGAACTGCTTGGGTCCACTTATGAGTGAATATTTTTCAATTGTAAATGATGTAATATTACACAATCTGAGGTTGGTTGAATCTGAGGATGCAGAATTACATATAGGGAGGAACTGCATATATAGAGGACTGACTATAACTTACATGTAGATTTTTGTCTGGGAATAAAGTGTCAGTGCCACTAATCCTGATATTGTTCAATGGTCTATTGTATTTATATATATGACAAGTTGTTTAAAGAAATGAAAGCTTAGTGTTTACCTACGAAGTCAAAAAAAAAGTAAATTAAGATCCTATATTGTCTTCAATTGCAAAGAAAAATATTCCCTTTGATATTTGACTTTCATTATTTCCAGCTTTTTCAACACATAAGAGAAAATAGTCACTGGAGTTTGCAATACCATTTGGTGACTTGTTGTCTATTGGCAAAAGGAGTAAATATGAAAAATATTTCTGTCCTCATTTGTGATCTTCCCGTTTTATTCTGACATAAAACTTAGAGTCTTTTTAATGAAGCATAGTTGATTTGACAATATTATATATGTTTCAGGTCTGCAGCATAGTTATTTAATATTTTTGTTACAAAATAATGGCTATATTTTCCTGTGCTGTACAATATATACCTTTTGCTTATCTATTTTATGCATATGCATACCCTTATCTTCCCCTCCTTTCCTACTTTCCTCTCCTCATGGATATCCACTAGATGTTTTCTGTATCTGTGAACCTGTTTCTGTTTTTTTGTATACGTTTGTTTTATTTTTTAGATTATATGTGATAATATATAGTATTTGTCTTTCTCTGTCTAACTTCACTAAGCATAATGTTCTCTAGGTCCATCCACATCCTTGCAAATGGCAGAATTCCATTCTTTTTTATGGCTGAGTAATATTCCAGTGTGTTTGTGTTTGTATAATATATATATTGTATATTATATATATATATATATATATACACTGCATCTTCTTTTGGTCATTCATCTGTTGATGAACACTTGGGTTGCTTCCATATCTTGGCTATTGTAAATGATGCTGCTATGACCATGTGGGTGCATTTATCTTTTTGAATTAGTGTTTTCAGGTTTTTTGATATATATACTATGGAGTAGAATTACTGGATCATATTGTTGTTCTACTTTAGTTTTTTGAGGAAACTCCATACTGTTTTCCATAGTGACTGTACCAAATTACATTCCCACCAAAAAGGGACAAGGGTTCCATTTTCTCTGCATCCTTTCCATTGTAATTTTGATTTGTGTTTCTCTAATAATTAATGATGTTGAACATTTTTTAGTGTGCCTGTTACCCATCTGTATGTCTTCTTTGGAAAAATGTATACTCAGGTCTTCTGCCCATTTTTTAAAAATTGGGTTGTTTGTTTTTTTGATACTGAATTGTATGAGCTGTTTATATATTTTGGATATAAACAACTTGTCAGTCATACCATTTGCAAATATTTTCTCCTATTCAGTACATTGCCTTCTCATTTTGTCAATGGTTTCCTTTGATGTGCAAAAGCTTTTAGTTTAAATTAGGTCATATTTGTTTTTGCTTTTATTTGTTTTGCCTTAGGAGACAGATCCAAATAATATTGCTATGATTTATGTCAGAGTGTTCTGCCTGTGGTCTTTTCTAGGAGTTTAAGGTTTACAGGTCTTATATTTAGGTTTTTAATCCATTTTGAGTTTATTTTAGTGTATAACGTGGGGAAGTGTTCTAATCTCATTCTTCTATATGTGGTTGTCCAGTTTTCCCAGTAGCACTTATAGAAGAGACAATCTTTTCTCCATTGTATATTCTTGCTTCCTTTGTTGGAGATTGACTATAGGTGCATGGGATTATATCTGAGGTCTCTATTCTGTTTCATTAATCTGTGTGTCTTTTTGGGGGCCAGCACCATACTGTTTTGATTACTGTACCTTTGTAGTATATTCTGAAGTCAAATAATGTAATACCTCTGGGCTTCGTTCATTTTTTTTTTTTTTTTTTTATGATTGCTTTGGCAATTTCAGGTCTTTAGGGTTCCATATAATTTTAAGATTTTTTGTTCTAGATCCATGAAAAATGTCATGGGATTGTATTAAATCTGTAGATTGCTTTGGGTAGTATAGACATTTAACAATATTAATTATTTCAATTAAGCATATGGGATATATTTCCATTTATTTGTATCATCTTCAATTTCCTTTATCAATGTTTTATAGGTTTCAGGGTACAGTTCTTTTATCTCCTTGGTTAAGCTTATTCCTAGGTATTTTATTCTTTGTGATGTGATTTTAAATGTAATTTGTATTTGGTTTTTGTTTTTCTGATAGCTCATTTACTGGTGTATAGAAAAGCAACAAATTTCTGCATATTAATTTTTTATCCTGTAACATTAATGAATTTATTTATTAGTTTTGTTTTGTTCTGTTTTTTGTAGAGACTTTAGGGTTTTCTATATGTACTATCATGTCATCTGCAGGTAGTGACAGGTTTACTTCTTCCCTTCCAATTTGGATGACTTTTATTTCTTTTCCTTATTTGATTGTTGTGGAAAGGACTTCTAATACTATGTTAAAAAGAAGTGGCAAGATTGGGCATCCTTGTCTTGTTCCTGATTTTAGAGGAAAGGTTTTCTACTTTTCACCTTTGAGTATGATGTTAGCTGTGGGTTTGCCATAAATGGTCTTTATTATATTGGGATGTGTTCCCTTTATACTAACTCTGATGAGTTTTTTTCATGAGTATATGTTGAACGTTGTAAAAATGTTTTTTTCTGTATATATTGAGATGATTATATGTGATTTTTATACTTCCTTTCATTAATGTGGTGTATCACATTGATTGCTTTCTGAATATTGAACCATCCTTTCATCCAGTTGATCACGGTGTATAATCCTTTTATGTATTGTTGGATTTTGTTTGCTAATATTTTGTTGAAGATTTTTGCATCTATATTCATCAAAGATATCAGCCTGTAATTTTCTTTTTCTCTTTTGTCTCTGTTTTTTTGTTTCAGATGACCTCATAAAATGAATATGGGAGTGTTCCATCTGCTTCAATTTTTTGGAATAGTTTAGAATAATAGGTATTAACTCTACTTTACATGTTTGGTGGAGTTTCCATATGAAGCTGTCAAGTCCTGGACTTTTGTTTGCTGGGAGTGTTTTTATTACAAATTCAAATTCACTACTAGCAACTGGTCTGTTCAGCTTATCTATCTCTTCCTGATTCAGGTTTTGCAGGTTGCATGTTTCTAAAAATATGATAGTTATGTACTTGTTACCGTTTCATTACTTGTTTTCCTGTTGTTTTTGTAGTTAATTTCTTCTTTTTGTTTCTTCCCTTGTGGTCTGATGGTTTTTTTGGTAATATGCTTGTGTTCCTTTCTCTCTAGTTTTTGTGTATCTAATGTAGGTTTTTGATTTGTGGATACCATGGAGTTCATATATGTTGATCTATTACTATTTCTACTTGTTTTAAACTGGTAGTCATTTAATTCAAAAACATTCTGAAAGATATACATTTTTTACCCCCCTCCCTCGTTTTGTGTTTTGATGTCATATTTTACATTTTGTGTGTAACCTTTCACCATTTATTGCAGTTAAAGTTGCTTGTACAATTTTTTCTTTTTTTTTTGTCTTTTAATCTTCATACTAACTTATTTAAGTGGGCAATCCCTACTATTAGAATTTTTTTTCCCCATAGATTCTTCCTTCTTTTTATAGCCTTTTCTTTTCCTGTTAGAAAAGACCCTTAGCATTTCTTCTAAGGTATATGATGCTGTTTTTCACTTGCTGTCTTTAGAATTTTCTCTTTATATTTAACTTTTGTCATTTTATGATAATATTTCTTGGTGTGAATCTGTTTTGCTTCATCTTGTTTGGGACCCTCTGTACTTCCTGTACCTGGATATCTGTTTTCTTCTCCAGATTTGGGAAGTTTACATCCATAACTTTATCAAATGCATTTTCAACTGTCTTCTCTCTCTTTTCTTCTCTGGGACCCCTATAATGTGAATGTTGATACAACTGATGTTATCCCAGAGTTCTCTTAAACTGCTCTAATTTTTTAATTTGTTTTTCTTTTTGCTGTTCTGATTGGGAGATTTCCATTATTCTACCTTCTAGATCACTTATGCATTCTTCTGTATCACCCAGTCTGCTATTAATTCCTTCTAGTGTGTTTTTTAATTCTGTTATTGTATTCTTCAGTTCTGACTGGTACCTTTTTAATATTTTATAGTTTCTTATTAAAATTCTCACTGTGTTCATCTATTCTTTACTCTAATTCAGTTAGTATTCTTATTACTAATGCTTTGAATTATTTGTCTGGTAAATCGTTAGTTTCTGTTTCATTATTTATTCTTTCAGGGGTTTTCTCTTCCTCTTTCAATTGAGATTAGTTCCTCTGTCTTCTCATTTTGCTTAACTTTCTCTGTCTCTATGAATTCAGGTGAAATACTTACTTATGGCAGTGCTGAAGTGGTGTCCTTATATGGGAGTTTCCATATACAGTCTTCATGTGAACAGTGCCTTTGATGGTAGAACTGGATTTGATGTGAACACGAGTCATGCCTTTCCTCAGGGTGTGCTGGCAGCTATCACTTCGGTAGGTGGTGGGGCTGGAGATGGAGGGGCTAGAGCTGGAGCCAGGTATGAGGTGGGGCTTCCCCCTTGCTTACTGGTGTCACTGCCCTACTGGGAGTGGAATTAGATCCCAAATTGCTGGAGCAGAAACCCTAAGGGTTGGGTCTGAGCTGGCTCTCTTCCCTTTAAGTGTGAGCTTTCCCCTCTCTTAGCACTGGCACCCTTGCCCTGGAGAGGAGCAGTATTGGAGCAAGAGGTGCTTCTGTGAGCTTTTGACTTCTGTTGAGGTGCAGGCTGTTGTGGGATGGCTGCAGATAGAGGTCTGGGCTAACCAGACCCTCCTCAGGAGCAGCTTTGTGTCTGAGTCTTCTTTATTCCTCATTGTCAATTATACCTCTCAGCCTGTTGTGTAATGGATCCACATGGCACATGGGGCTCACATGGGCTCTCAGTGTGTATGGGGGACATGGGCTGTTGCAGTCCAGGCTCCATCCATCAGAGATCAAAACTGCTGGATGAGCTGTTTGTGTAAGCTCTAGCAATGGCTGTCCCTGCCTTGCTCAGACAGCATCGTGGGTTCAGTTTGCCTTTGCATCCCACAGCCGAACTCCCTCCCAGTCATGGCAGCACTCACTAAAGTGTGGAGCCTCAACATGAAGTAAGCAGGGCTGGAGTGTTTGCTTGACTCAAGCTGGGGAATGCACCAGAGTGGTTGTGGAAAACCAGGCAGCCACACAAGCAATCCTCAATCTGTTCCCTCTGCCCTGCCTTAAGAACAAGCCAGCACACATGTGCTCCTCTTGAGTGGAGTCCAGGCTTCCCACAGCCCTCCTGTTAGGTCCAGCGGCCTCCAACTAGCCAAGGGGGCTTGCCTTGCCTGTTCACGACACCAGGGCTGGGGCACCCAATATGTGGCTGAGACCACTCACTCTCCAGGGAGGGTCTCCATCTGTGTAATCTCCCCCTTCCTCTGAGTCCTCTCTCAGGGGCATGGGTCCTGACCTGATCACTTCTTTTTCTTTCCTACTTGGTTCCATGTAGAGCTTTCTTGCAGCCTTGGTTGTGAAGGAATCTTTTGGCCAGTTTCCAGTTACTTTTCTGTGGAGATTGTTTTACATGTAGATGTATTTTTGATGTATTTGTGAGGGGAAGTGATTTCCACATCTCCTACTTGATCAATCTTGACTGCTCTCCCTACAGTTTTTGTTTTTGAAAATAAGTGAGAAAAATTTTAATTTTAACCGTTCCTACAGTTGATATAATGTTCTTTTAAATTATCCTTGAGTATCAATGATGATGGTTGGTGATGTTTACTTAAATATTAGGGACCATCCAGTATATGTTTACATGCATAACACAGCAATTAAGTTTATTGGGGATGACAAAACATCTCTCAGCTTCAAATTCTGGCTCCACTCTTTAGCTGTGTGACCCTAGACAAATTGCCTGACCTCTCTGTATCTTTGGTTCCTTATCAGTAAAATTGGGATATTAAATAGGCTTGCCTCCTAGGATTATTGTAAAAGTTAAATAAACTAATCAATGGGAAATATTTGGAAAAATTCCTGGCACCTATCATGCTGAAATCATTCAATAGATATTAGCTATTATTGTGCACTTATGGAATAGACCACTTATTTACCCTTTGACTAAATTACTACTTAACATTTGATGATTGATATTAGTGCCTTTTTACATGTTTTTATTTTCCATAATTTAATGATGCTTGTATTTGAATGAATTGTAAGACACTTTTTGTGCAGTGTCCTTTGAGTTCATTCTGCTTTACTTGGCACAGCTGTTATCATTTACATATTAAATCCACCACAATTCATTTTTTTTACCACTTTATTGTAATTCCAAAAGCAAATACTGGCACTGAAATCTTGTGAAAGTAACATGCTAAAAATTTGCTAACCATAGAATCTATATTCATATCTTTTAAGTTTGTCTCCAAATAAAACACAGTATTAGAGTAAAATCTCATTGAATACTCTCTCATTATTCTGAAAATGTTACAGAAAGTTCACTCTTAAAAAATATTCCTGGAGGAACTTCTGCTTTGAATTTTTTTGTACAATTCCTTAAGTCTGCTTCATTTTGTTTGTACACTAAGCTGGCCAGATTATATAACCAGCTAACTTGTGTATTCTGCACTTCATAAAAAGCAAATTGTCAACACACAGCTGACACAGCAATTCTCAGCTAACAACTCAAAATAATTAATCTTTTTGATACTAGGTTTGTAATTTTGATTACTTTGGTAATACACTTACCTTATATAAGAATTTTCATAATTATTGAAGTGATTTAGACATTTCACTTTTGTCTCATATATAGCCCAAGATTTAAATATTTAAAAAATTATGACATTAATAAAAGAGAAAACTATTTACAAGAAAATAAGATGAAAAATAAAAGTGATCATTTATTATAACAATTACTTAATGAGGTATAATAACCTACACAATTTTTAATGAGATGATTTCTGTAAATCTCTATATAAATGGTTGTCACTCCTCTAAAGAAAGCAAGGAGGGATGCCTTTTGTTATAATAAAGTTTTAAGAGCTGAGGGAAAGATAGAGTCACTAGATACATTCTGCATAGTGGAGTAATCCTATATAAATTCATAATTATCTTCTCTTAACTACTGTGGCATAAAATATCAGAAGGGTAGGTGGGTTATAAGCTCATGCATATTAATGTGAAATTCATGACTAATGTTGTGCTTGCTATTTCATCATAACTTCATTAGCCAGTCTCTGCCTTTCAGTCAAAATTACATACATGGAGTAAATCCTTTATTTTCACATAGAGTATTCTCAAAAGGAAGTTGTCTTTTGTACAAATAATCTGCATTATTTTTTTCATTCTATAACTAAAACTGAAAATCATCCTAAGTATTTGTGTCCTTTATCTGTTCTTACTTTCTTCCCCCCAAAATGGATTTTACAAATTCATCTCTGAAAAATCCTTATTTCAAATCCTGTAAGTTAAAATTCTCTAGATCTTAAGAATCAAATCCAAATTCTTTCCAATGACAGTTACAGATTTCCAAAATTTTTATTTTCTCCCTATCCATCAGACCAAAGGTTCTGTCAAACTTCAGCTATCTCAGAATTACCTAGAGGGCTTGTAAAACCCAAATGGCTGAGATCTCTTCCAGAATTTCTGATTCAGTAGGTCTAGGACAAGGCCTGATAATATACATTTCTATCAGGTTTCCAGATAATATTGTTGTTCTGGGGACCAACCTTTGAGAACAACTGCTCTAAACCAACTGACTTACAACAACTCTCACCTCTGAATTTCCATACTTAACACTCTTTTGGCTCTAAATGACATTAACAAATTAAAATCATTTTTTCATGTATGTGTTACATATCTCTACCTAAATTTTCTGTGTTGTAATACAGGGCCAACATTGTAAATATCTCTTATCATTAGGGCCACAGAGTATACCATACACAAACTAGAGAAGTAGAAAAAATAATTTCTATTCCTACTAATGGAGGTGATTTTTGAGTTATTTAAAAATATCTGTAGCAGGAGTTGCAGCTGTTTCCACTGACAAAGGGTGGTCCTAGGGGGTCCTGGAGTCTGACTGGGCCAGTGAGAACTCCACCTGCATCACAAATGTGAGGGGAGCACCAGAGCCAGGATGACTGCCAGAGGGGAAGGACCTTCAAGATGGTGGATAAGTAAGACGTGGAGATCAACTTCCTCCCCACTAATATATCTAAAATGCATCTACATGTGGAACAACTCCTACAGAACACCTACTGAATGCTGGCAGAAGACCTCAGACTTCGCAAAAGGCAAGAAATTCCCCAAATACCTGGCCGTGTGGCTGACAGGGTCTTGGTGCTCCTGCAGGGTGTCAGGCCTGAGCATCGGAGGGGGGAGAGCCAATTTCAGAACATTGGACCACCAGAGACCTCCCGGCCCCATGTAATATCACCTGGCAAGAGTTCTTCCAGAGATCTCCATCTCAATGCTAAGACCCAGTTCCACTCGACGACCAGCAAGCTACACTGCTGGACACACCAAGACAAACAACTAGCAAGAGAGGAATACAACCTCACCCATTAGGAGAGAGGCAGCCTAAAATCATATTAAGTTCACAGACACCCCAAAACACGCCACTGGATGCAGTCCTGTCCACCAGAAAGACAAGATGCAGCCTCATCCACCAGAACACAGGCACCAGTTCCCTCCACCAGGAAGCCAACACAACCCCCTGAACCAACCTTATTCACTGGGGGAAGACACCAAAAACAACAGGAACTACGAACTTGCAGCCTGTGAAAAAGAGACTGCAAACACAGTAAGTTAAGCAAAATGAGAAGACAGAGAAGAACACAGAAGATGAAGGAGCAAGATAAAAACCCAAGAGACCAAACAAATGAAGAGGAAATAAGCAGTCTACCTGAAAAAGAATTCAGAGTAATGATAGTAAATATGACCCAAAATCTTGAAAATAGAATGGAAAAAATACAAGAAACGTTTAACAAGGACCTAGGAGAACTAAAGAGCAAATGAACAATGATGAACAACAAAAAAAATGAAAGTAAAAATTCTAGAAGGAATCAATAACAGAATAACTGAGGCAGAAGAAAGGATAAGTGACCTGGAAGATAAAATAGTGGAAATCACTGCCACAGAGCAGATTAAAGAAAAAAAGAATGAAAAGAATTCAGGACAGTCTCAGAGACCTCTGGGACAACATTAAATACACCAACATTCAAATTATAGGGGTCCCAGATGAAGAAGAGGAAAAGAAAGGAAATGAAAAATATTTGAAAAGATTATAGTTGAAAACTTCCCTAATATGGGAAAGGAAATATTCAATCAAGTACAGGAAGCACAGAGAGGCACATACAGGATAGATCCAAGGAGAAACATGCCAAGACACATGTTAATCAAACTATCAAAAATTAAATACAAAGAAAAAATATTAAAGCAGCAAGGGAAAAACAACAAATAACATACAAGGGAATCCCCATAAGGTTAACAGCTGATTTTTCAGCAGAAACTCTGCAAGGGAGAAGGGAGTGGGAGGACATATAAAAAGTGATGAAAGAGAAATAGTTACAACCAAGATTACTCTACCCAGCAAGGATCTCATTCAGGTTTGACAGGGACATTAAAATCTTTACAGACAAGTAAAAGCTAAGAGAATTCAGCAACGCCAAACCAGCTTTAAAACAATTGCTAAAGGAACTTCATTAGGCAGGAAACACAAGAGAAGGAAAAGACCTATGTTAACAAACCCAAAACAATTAAGAAAATGGTAGTAGGAAAATACATATCCATAACTACCTTAAGTGTAAATGGATTAAATTCTCCAGCCAAAAGACATACAGTGGCTGAATGGATAGAAAAACAAAACCCGTATATATGCTGTCTTCAAGAAACCCACTTCAGACCCAGGGACACATACAGACTGAAAGTGAGGGGATGGAAAAAGTTCTTCCATGCCAAGGGAAATCAAAATAAAGCTGGAGTAGCAATTCTCATATCAGACAAAATAGACTTTAAAATAAAGACTATTGCAAGAGGCAAAGAAGGACACTATATAATGATCAATGGATCAATTCAAGAAGAAGATATAACAATAGTAAATATTTATGCACACAACATAGGAACACCTCAATACGTAAGGCAAATGCTAACAGCCATAAAAGGAGATTTTGACAGTAACACAATAATAGTAGAGGACTTAAACAACCCCACTTTCACCAATGGACAGATCATCCAAAAGGAAAATAAATAAGGAAACATAAGCTAAAATGTTACATTAAACAAGATGGACTTATTTGATATTTATAGGACATTCCATTCAAAAATAACAGAATACACTTTCTTCTCAAGTGCTCATGGAACATTCTCCAGAATACATCATATCTTGGGTCAGAAATCAAACGTTGGTATATTTAAGAAAATTGAAATCATATCAAGTATTTTTTTCGACCACAATGCTATGAGACTAGATAACAATTACAGGGAAAAAAATGAAAAAATACAAACACTTGGAGGTAAAACGATACGCTACTAAATAACCAAGAAATCACTGAAGAAATCAAAGAGGAAATCAACAAACACCTAGAAACAAATGATAATGAAAACACAATGGTCCAAAACCTATGAGCTGCAGCAAAAACAGTTCTAGGAGGGAAGATTATAGCAATACAATCCTACATCCAGGAACAAGTAAAATCTCAAATAAACAACCTAACCCTACACCTAAAGCAATTGGAGAAAGAAGAACAAAACCCCAAAAGTTAGCAGAAGGAAAGAAATCATAAAGATCACAACAGAAATAAATGAAAAAGAAATGAAGGAAACAATAACAAAGATCAATAAAACTAAAAGCTGGTTCTTTGAGAAAATAAACAAAATTGATAAACCATTAGCCAGACTCATCAAGAAAAAAAGGATGAAGACTCAAATTAACAGAATTTGAAATGAAAATGGAGAAGTAACAACTGACACTGCAGAAATACACAGGATCATGAGAGATTACTGCAAGCAACTATATGCCAATAAAATGGACAACCTGGAAGGAATGGACAAATTCTTAGAAAAGCACAACCTTCTGAGATTGAGCCAGGAAGAAATAGAAAATAGAAACAGACCAATCACACGAACAAAAATTGAAACTGTGATTAAAAATTTTCCAACAAACAAAAACCCAGGACCAGATATCTGCACAGGCTAATTCTGTCAAACATTTGCAGAAGAGCTAACACTTATCCTTCTCAAACTCTTCCAAAATATAGGAGAGGGAGGAACACACCCAAACTCATTCTAGGAGGCCACCCTCACCCTGACACCAAAACCAGACAAAGATGTCACAAAAAAAGAAAACTACAGGTCAATATCACTGATGAATATTAATGCAAAAATCTTCAGCAAAATACTAGCAAACAGAATCCTGCAGCACTTTGGAAGGATCATACACCATGACCAAGTGGGGTTTATCCCAGGAACACAAGGATTCTTCCATATACACAAATCAATCAATGTGATACACCATATTAACAAATTGAGAGAGAAAAACCATATGATAATCTCAATAGATGCTGTAAAAGCTTTTGACAAAATTCACACACATTTATGATAAAAACTCTCCAGAAACTAGGCATAAGGGGAACTTACCTCAACAAAATAAAGGCCATATATGACAAACCCACAGCCACCACCTTTGTCATTTGTGAAAACTGAAACCATTTCCACTATGATCAGGAACAACACACGTTTGCCCATTCTCACCACTATTATTCAACATCGTTTTGGAAGTTTTAGCCACAGCAATCAGAGAAGAAAAAGAAATAAAAGGAATCCAAATCAGAAAAGAAGAAATAATGCTGTCACTGTTTGCAGATGACATGATACTATACATAGAGAATCCTAAAGATGCTACCAGAAAACTACTAGAGCTAATCAATGAATTTGGTAAAGTAGCAGGATACAAAATTAATGCACAAAAATCACTTGCATTCCTATACATTAATGATAAAATATCTGAAAGAGGGCTTCCCTGGTGGCGCAGTGGTTGAGAATCTGCCTGCCAATGCAGGGGACATGGGTTCGAGCCCTGGTCTGGGAAGATCCCACATGCCACGGAGCAACTGGGCCCGTGAGCCACAATTACTGAGCCTGCGCATCTGGAGCCTGTGCTCCGCAACAAGAGAGGCCGCGATAGTGAGAGGCCTGCGCACCGCGATGAAGAGTGGCCCCCGCTTGCCACAACTAGAGAAAGCCCTCACACAGAAATGAAGACCCAACACAACCATAAAAAAAAAAAAAAAAAAAAAAAAATATCTGAAAGAGAAATTAAGGAAACACTCCCATTTGCCATTGCAACAAAAAGAATAAACTACCTAGGAATAAACCCTACCTAGGAAGACAAAACACCTGTATGCAGAAAACTATAAGACACTGATGAAACAAATTAAAGATGATACAAACAGATGGAGAGATATACCATGTTTTGTATTAGAAGAATCAATATTGTGAAAATGACAATACTACCCAAAGCAACCTACAGATTCAATGCAATCCCTGTCAGACTACCAATGGCATTTTTCACAGAAGTAGAACAAAAAATTTCACAATTTGTATGGAAACACAGAAGACCCTGAATAGCAAAAGCAATCTTGAGAAAGAAAACGGAGCTGGAGGAATCAGGTTCCCTGACTTCAGACTATACTACAAAGCTACAGTAATCAAGACAATATGGTACTGGCACAAAAACAGAAATATAGATCAGTGGAACAGGATAGAAAGCCCATAGATAAATCCACACACATATGGTCACCATATCTTTGATAATGGAAGCAAGAGTATACAATGGAGAAAAGACAGCCTCTTCAATAAGTGGTGCTGGGAAAACTGGACTGCTACATGTAAAAGAATGAAATTAGAACACTCCATAACACCATACACAAAAATAAACTCAAAATGGATTAAAGACCTAAATATAAGACCAGACACTATAAATCTCTTAGAAGAAAACTTAGGCCAAACACTATGACATAAATCACAAAAAGACCATTTTTGACCCACCTCCTAGAGAAATGGAAACAGACACAAAAATAAAGAAATGGGACCTACTGAAACTTAAAAGCTTTTGCACAGCAAAGGAAGCCATAAAAAGGACGAAAAGCCAACCCTTAGAATGGGCGAAAATATGTGCAAATGAAGCAACTGACAAAGGATTAATCTCCAAAATGTACAAGCAGCTCATGCAGCTCAATATCAAAAATACAAAAAACGCAATCCAAAAATGGGCTGAAGACCTAAATAGACATTTCTCCAAAGAAGATATACAGATTGCCAACAAACACATGAAATGACGCTCAGCATCACTAATCATTAGAGAAATTCAAATCAAAACTACAATGAGGTATCACCTCACACCAGTCAGAATGACCATCATCAAAAATTCTACAAACAATAAATGCTGGAGAGGGCGTGGTGAAAAGGGAACCCTCGTGCACCATTGGTGAGAATGTAAATTGATAGCCACTATGGAGAATAGTATGAAGGTTCCTTAAAAAACTAAAAATAGAACTACCATACAACCCAGCAATCCCACTACTGGGCATACACCCTGAGAACACCATAATTCAATAAGAGTCATGTACCAAAATGTTCATTGCAGTCCTGTTTACAATAGCTAGGACATGGAAGCAACCTTAGTGTCCATTGACAGATGAATGGATAAAGAAGATGTAGCACATATACACAATGCAATAGTACTCAGCCATAAAAAGAAATGAAATTGAGTTTTTTGTAGTGAGGTGGATGGACCTGGAGTCTGTCATACAGAGTGATGTAAGTCAGAAACAGGAAATCAAATGCAGTATACTAACACATGTATATGGAATCTAAAAAACAAACAAAAAGTTTCTGAAGAACTTAGGTGCCGGACAGGAATAAAGATACAGATATAGAGAATGGACTTGAGGACATGGGGATGGGGAAGGGTAAGCTGGGATGAAGTGAGAGAGTGACATTGACATATGTACACTACCAAATGTAAAATAGATAGCCTGTGGGAAGCAGCCGCATACACAGGGAGATCACCTTGGTGCTTTGTGACCACCTAGAGGGTTGGGATAGGGAGGGTGGGAGGGAGACGCAAGAGGGAGGAGATATGGGACTATATGTATATGTATAGCTGATTCACTGTGTTATAAAGCAGAAACTAACACAACATTGTGAAGCAATTATACTCCAGTAAAGATGTTAAAAGAAAAAATCTGTAGCAAAAATTTAAATCCTTCAGCTTTCTTTAGTTTGTTAATATGTTGAACTATTTTTAAATGACTAAGAATATTTTCTAGAATATTTTATTCATTCCTCAAATCAATGATACTTTCATGAGAACTTAATCGTTTTTATTCTTTTCTGCTTTATATTGTAAAATTGATGCTCTTAGTAGCTCTTTGATGTATAAAACACCCTAATATCTGTGAAATGTGGTGAAAACTTTAAAGTCATTTGGACATCACAACTTCCTCTTCCAGGCAGGGGATAATGAAACCAAGTAGCATTTTTATGTATTTATTAGTTTTCATCATCTTTCTGAAAAATGTCTTCTCTATTATAAAGGTCTGTATAGTACCTGAGGACTCAGTTAATGAGAGTATTTAAAAATGTAAGTGTCTTAATGTAGACTATATGCTGGAATAAAAAGAAGGGGACATCAATAAAAAGAAACATCATCTCCCTTTCTTCATTGACTTAATATACGATTTTGGAGAAGTCAACTGATTCTTCAGGTGATCAGACTTATTTTGAGAAATAAGTTGGAGGCTGGATTTCATACTAAGTTAACAGTACTAATTAAATATTAACAATTTTAGAACAACCTTAACAATAGCTTTATATTTTATAAGAATCCTGCAAAATACCATTTTTCTTATAGAAATATAGTCAGAATATGGGACTCTATATTTGTAAAATGAAACATGCAAATTTAAATTCTACTGCAGATTTTCCAGTTGCTTCATGGAAGTACATAAAGCTGAACTCTGAAAAATGGAATTAGTTAATTAATGCCACATATTGTAATTACAAAGCCAAAATATGTCAAATTGCAACCACCACTATTTATTGAGATCACTTGCACTAATCCTGTGAAATCTGACACAACCTATCAGTTTTCTTTGTATTCACAGTCAGAATGGCTTACTACCTTGTTCACTGATATTTTAATGTAAATAATAAAATTAAAAGACTTGTCATTTGTGGTAGGCAAGATTCTTAATATGTTTTGTCCTCTCACAAAGTTTCTATCCTTAGGATTATTCAGTCCAAGTACTAATCTAGGTTCTGCTGTGAAGGGCAGATGTGTGAAGGGCAGATTTACTAGTCAGCAGACCTTAAAAAAACGAGATTATGCTGGAATATCCAGGTGTGATACAGGAGCACTAAAAACAGAAGAGATAGGCAAAACCATTGGAGAGACAAAAAGAGGACAGCAGAAGAGACATAAGGTAGAAGAGGAGATCAGAGATGTTCAAAGCATAAGAAGGAGTTGACTAGTCACTGCTGTCATTGAAGCTGGAGTAAAAAGGCCATGAGTTATGAAAATGCATCTGGCCTCTGGAAGCTGGGAATGACCCTAACCAATGATCATTAAACAAAGAAGAATTCTAATCCTAGAGCTGTAACAGAACTCAATAGTGCTAATACCATGAATAAACCTGGGATTAGATTTATTACCAGCACCTCCAGAGAGAAGCACAACCCTACTGACATCTGATCTCCACCTTGTGAAAAATAGAACAGAGTGCTACTTAAGATAAAACCTGGGGTTTTGATTTATAGGACTGTGAAATAATAAAAAAAGATGTTTTAAAATGCTAAATTTATGGTAATTTGTTATAGAAGCAGTAAAAAACAAATACACCATCCCATTTGATAAGTTTTGTAGTTAAGTTCTTTATTGTGGAGTACTGATATATATATATATATAGTTTTCAAGTGAGTTATTTTATTCAGATAGTTAAAATAAATAAATTCAATGTAGTTTGCAAGTATGTTATGAAGGTTACATCTTAATAAAAAAGATTTAAAGGTGTTTTCTGCTTTCACATGTAAAGAGCTTGGGAGTTGTCATTCCATCCTAATAGGTAAAAGCCTGAACAAACTGAAAAAGTAACAACTCTTTTTAGATCCATAAGAGAAGTGAGGTCATAGGGCAAGCCACTGACCCTAAATTGGAGAGACAGACAGGCCTTATAAGAAAACAAAGTACTAGAGCAAAAATCTCCATGGACACCAGGGGTGGAGTAGAAAAACCTGAAATGGAATTGACAGATGGCTGGAGGTTAGATGTCAACAAGTCCAAGAGTTAAAAACTTCAGTTACCCAGGCATTAGGAGTCACCATAATATTGTAAGATTTACCTTCAGGGGCTCAAACAGGTTCCAAGAGTGAATATCAATGTAAAATCTACTCATTCAAGAAGAAGGGAAAAACAACCATTTTGAAATGTGCCAGATCACTCAGTTATTAACCACTTATCAAGAATCAGGTTTTCTGCTTTCAACAGCATTTTGTCCCTCAGTGCCAGGAAGGATCTTTCCTGGGTCTAGTGTCTCATGTTGGAGGGAAAATACAGATTGTATATCTACTGAGGTCACATTCAAATAACGTGAGATAACACTCAGGAACTTTTTATTTAAAGTCCACATGTTATCAAGATCTTGGACATTGGAGATCATCTGAACTAAATTTTGGGAAAGCTGTCTCTTTAGGTACCATCTGCTTCAATTCTAGGAAATTTTTACTTTCAGGTCACTGGATGATGTGCGGGTTCAGTCAAAGTTTACTGACTTCTTTAAGTGTGCCATGTGAATTAAAGTGTATTCCCTCGAATTCGACAGCACAGGGGTTGGTTAGCGGTACATAGTAGACATCTTTCCAACAAGGTTAAAAAGTCTTTCTGGAGGTGTCTTTTTCAATAGACCAAAACTCCAGGTTTCAAGTGTGCTGCTTAATATCTTTGTCTCCAGAAAGAATGCTGTGAAAAGATTGTTCTATCAACACATGTTTATATTTTACAGAAGCAATTAGACGTTTGCAATATTGGAGTATCTCTCCTTTTATCAGTTGTGGGTCAAATGAGTCAGGAGGAAAGTACATTGGGCAACCTGTGACTATCTCAAAAGGGAGCACTTTATGAATTCCAAAGGGGTAGATCTGAGATACGGAAAGACCAATGGCAATAATTTTGGTCAAGGTATTTAGAGGGCCCCTATAAATTCTTCCAACTAAGTCTTAATAATTTTATTGGTGTGTTCAACTAAACTAGGGGATTGAGGATGGTAAACACAGTGAAAGTGTTGTCAAACCAGTGAAAGAGCACAGACTTGTCAAAGTACCTGGCCAGTAAAATGGTTTCCTCAATCACTATAAAGTTGGAGACTGAATTCCCCAGATAGTGATGAACTCTTCCAAAAGGACTTTAGTCACAAAGAGGCAGGAGCTTGCCTTCAAGGGAAAGCCTCAGTCCATTTTGAAAATATATAGACCATGACTAAAACACATTTATACCCATGGGACAGAGGAAGATATATGAAATCCATTTTCCAGACACAAAATTGTCCACTACACAATTTAAAATGGCTGGGACCAGTACGGACAGGCTTTCCTTGGCTGTATTTCAGACAAGTGTGACAAGTGAGGTAGGGCACTTTTCATGGCCTTGTTAACGTTCTCCCACCAATATTAATTCATGAAGACTATTGTTTTGTCAGTAGATCAATGGTTTAATGCATGTACAATGGTGTGGAGTGGGAATTTTAGAGTCTCCAGTAGAACTGGATTGTTATTTGATCCAAACCAGAGCTTTCTTTTTCTATCAAACCAACAATTGTTAAACTTCCAATCTTGTTTTTCCTTTTCAGAGACCAAAACTGGGCTTTTTAGCCAGTTTTTCTAAGTTATCACTTGGAGAAATAGCCAATGATAGGGCTTTGGTTGTGACTGTTTCCTTTAGGGACAGCAGTCCTTGTGGAAATACCAGCAATGTGATTTCCCCTAGTTAACAGAGAGTCAACTTTAAAATGCCCCAGAATCATATTAATAGCTAAAGCAGCAGGCAACAATATTGCATACAATAATTCTGAACAATTCTGAACATAGTTTTGTTTTTGTTTTTGTTTTGCTGGAAATAAGAGAGCCATGTTGTTTCCACAGCATTCCAAAATCATGAGTTACTTTGAAAGCCTATCCATTATAAGTATAAATATTGATGGTTTTGCCACTGGCTTAAGTATGAGCCTGTGTAAGAGTCTATAGTTCAGACTCTTACAATAACCACAGGTAAAGAAGCTGTCTCAACAACATCAAAAGAATTGCAATAGCGTACCCAGCACAATATTTGGCATTGCCACCTTTTAAATAAGAACCATTAGTGAACCATGAAAAGTCAGCATTACCCAAATGAATTTCCTGTAGATCTTGACAAAAAGGATGTGATCCATCAGCATTATGCAGTTGTGAGGGACTTCTTTGGTGATGGAGGAGAGGTGAGTAGTTGGGTTAAGGCCACTATAATGCAAAAGAGTTATGTGAGGAGCAGTCAACAAAAAGACTTCATAGGAGGTGAGGGAGCTGGATGAGAAATGTTAAGTGTGATTGAGAATTCCGGAGAGCTTTTACTTCATGAGATACAAAATAAGTTAAAGGGAATCCCACAAGGGTTTTCTTGGTGGCCTTAACCAAAAGGGCAGTGGCTATAACATCACTAAGGCAAGTGGAATATCACTGGGCCACAGGGTCCAGTTGCTGGCTATAATAACCTATTTGTCTATAATGGTCCCTGTGTTTTGGGGTAAGCATCCCAAAGCCATTCCCTTCCTTTTTGTATACAAAAAGGAAAAATGTAATCTGATAATTGGGAATCCCAAGAGCAGGTAGGTTCATCAAACTCTCCTGTAAGACCTTAAAATCTATGTCACCTGTTTTTTCCCATAAAGTTGCATCAAGGTTGTTATTGTTTTGTAAACATAGAAAGGTTTGGTCATAAGAGAAGTTTGGAATCCAATTTTAGCAACCATCTATAGCCCAGCAAAACCTCACATTTCATGTTTGGTGTTTTGGGAAACTTAGGACACAATGAAGCTTATCTGTATCTAGGTGTAACACTTGTTCTAATATCAGATGCCCTGAATATCAAACCTGGGTTCCAGTAAACTGTAATTTTTCTTTGGTGACCCTATGTCCCTTTAAAGCTAAAAGATTTAGCAAGTGGATGCTGTCTTCCCCTGAGGAGGCTTGAGAAGGAGAGCAAAGAAGAAACTCTTCCACTTATTGCAACTAAGTAGAACCTCTAGGGAACATTATATCATCTAGACAAGCCTTCAGGATTTGTGAGAAATACAAAGGACTCTTAGTAAAACTCTGAAGCATTACTGTCCAGGTGAATATTTTCCCCAAATGAAGGCAAAAATGTATTGGTTAGCTTCGTCAACTAGGATACTAAAGGACATAATCAATTACAGTAGAGAATATCCTTAGGATGGAAATGGATGTTAGTGATATATGAGGATTTGGAACAAGAGGGTGTCCAGGGATAACAAAGTCGATTGCTTAGAGGTTCTGGACAAAACCTCAACCCTTGGCCCTTAAGTTTTTTAAGTGGCAAAATAGGAGTATTACAGGGAATAATACAAGGGATAAAGAGGCCTTGAGCCTTATACTCTTCTATTATGGGCTTTATGCCTTAAAGGGCTTCTTTACCTATAGGACACTGATAATTCTGGGAAGAGATTTTGAGGAATCTACCTAAATCTTGATGGGATGCGTGCTGTAAATTTTGCCAATATCAATCGGTGAGTTTGCCCATAAGTAGCATGGTAGCTGATTCAATAGGGACAAATGATCACTGTTTCCAGAATCAGCTCTAGTACCATCAGGAGACAGAGAAAATAAATTGCTAAGGGTCATTTAATTCATCTGATTGGTTACTTTAATGACTGCTGTCAAGTTCTAGAATTATTTTTCCCTTTGGAAGAAAGAAATTACAGCATGATACTTCTTTAAGAAGTTTCAGTCTAATAAATGGGTAGGGTAGATGAACTAAGCAGAAAAGGGTGTGTATTTCTCAAAGGGTCTAAACAAAAGGGAATAGGTTCAGAGATGGGAACTTCTTGAAGTTCATCAGGGGTCCCCACTATTTGAACTATTTTAGTACTCCGAGGCAGGGACTTCTTTATAATAATGAGGTTAAACACTGAGAATGTGGCTGTGGTGTCAACTGGGAGTGGAAAACATTCAGACCCAATCTGGAGAAATGTTTCTCCAAACTAATTAAGATGGAGCTTTGGGAAGAGCCCCTACACTTCCTCAGAGCCTTGTCACTGAGAATTGGGAGAACATTGGAAAGGCTTGTTAGAGGGCTGAAGACATCTGAAGAACTTAAATTTGTAACAATCTCTTTTCTTGTGTCCTGGATTTTTGCAATAGTAGCAAAAACTAGGGGAGTTTTGATTTCACTAAGGGACCTTAATTTGCTGAAGTTGAAGATAAAGGGTTTTGGTGGTCTTCTTTTGACGTGGCTCATCTAAAGTAGGAGAGAAGTGGTTTGCCAGATAAACTAAATCTGTATGGACATAGTTTTCCAGTCTATCCCAGTCCTTTTTACTAGAAGGGAAAGGTCCTGGTTCAACCTATTCATAAACATACAGTTAAAGGCTGCCTGTGTGGAAGCATTATCTGAAGGAAGACCAGAATTTGCCTTAAAAACAATCTGAAGTATATTGTAATAGTCATGAACCCAGTCAACAGTGTGTAAGCTTAAATCTTGTTCGAATCAACAAGCTTTAGAAAAACCCTAGGCATGTCTCTAAAAAGTTGCCTAGCAATTGTCTGAACATGACCATGTAATAAGCTATCAAACTGGTCTCCAGGTTGTAATTCTAGAGAGCTTTCAGGATTTTCCCAATTAGCAGTTTTTATCCAGTTCTGGGTCTGACCCTCACTGACAAGCATATGAGTTAGCTGAGAGAAGTTAGAGAAATCAGGTTGATATGTTTGAATGACTGCATTAAATTCCTCAGCAAATCCGTGAGGATCTTTGGTACTTTGGGAAAATCTTTGACTATGGCTCACAGTTTAGTTTTAGTCCAGGGAATATAAAAGATTTAAGGGTTTATCTTCTGGATCCTCAGATGACTTAATTTTGAAGGACATGTCCTGATAAGTTCAGAGGAAAAGGGAGTGGGGAGAGTTTCAGAGAAAATGGGAAGTTCAGTGAAAGAATTAGTATGTTGGAACTGAGGGCCTAGTGGATGTTTAGGTAGTTTAGAAGGGAAGGAGGAAAGTGGTCCTGAAGGCAGAACCTGAGGTAAAGAAGGGAGAAGAGCCTGGAGCTTCAGAAGACATTTTATCTTCCTTTCTTTGTTAGCTTGCCTCAGTTCATCTTAAAATCTTATTTTGCAGAGAAGCAATTGTGGCTCCTGATAACATTTGGAAGCCTCAAAGTACCAATGGAAATAAGTGTTCTATTCAGTTTTGGAAATTTTAGAACTATGATTGTCCAATTAGATTGTAACACAAGTAAGTTTGAGGATTTCAATAGTTCCCCATAATGGCCATTGATTTTCTAACTTGTGTTTGGTTAGTTTGGTTCATTTAGTTAGAAATGTCCATGAGGAAAGACCATGGTTTTCAATCGTAAAATCAGCTGGGGTCCCTGTAAAGGGGGCACCTTCAAAATTTAGATAACTAGTTCTCAGAGATTTTTTTTTCTTTTATTATCCAGAGTAAGAGAATAGTTTTAAAACAGTCTAAAGAGCTCAGACAGCTTAAACAACTTAAGCAATCCAAGCAGCCTGCAGGCTTTATACCAACCAGTTCTAAGGGAATAGTCTGGACTAGGAAGAGGCAGGCTGAAGATTGTGCTCAACACAGTTCTAAAGAAACAGCCCCACTTCCACAAGGAATGGCCTGAAGGCTAGTCAGTTCCAAACGGAAAAGTCTGATTTCAAAACAGGCCAAAGTGCCAAATGAGTACTCATACACAGAACAAGCCTTAACTAGAAAAGACAAAACCATAAAATAGATCCCAAATACAAATACAGCTTGGAGAGCTTCCTAATGCAAAGAGGGTGGAAGTTTGTTTCAAGAAAAAACTTACCCTCAAAGTCCAGAGTCAGTGAGAAAATCAGTGAACAACAAAGGGCTCAGTGTGGGTACTGCACTTATTTGCTCACCAACCTCAGAGTCGCTGGGAGTCTTCTCTGGATTCCCGTACTGGTCACCAAAATGTTGCCTGAAAACAAATAGACTGCCAGTTATTCCCCAGCAATAATGGGTTTATTTGGGATCAGCAAATAATTGTCATTTGAGGTCTGCCATTGCTGTGAGCCACATGCAAATCCCCAGCAGAGGAGAACATTTTTATGGATGGGAAAAGGAAGTGGGAGGGCCACAGTTATCAAAAAGTTCACGGCTTTTCATTGGCTGAGTTATGACAGTCTGTCATTGGTTGAATTCCTGCCAGGAAAGAAGAGGAAGTCTTCCTTCTTCACCCTGGGCTCTTCCATCATCGTAGGGTGTGAGAGCTCCCACTTCCTGTCTCCTAACTCTTTCTAATGGAGGTTTCTGTTTATTAATTTTTCACAATATTTACCCAAAAACGTTGACAAATTTAAGTCCACTTGAAAACGTGCACATGACGTTTATAACAGCTTTATTCAAAATTACCAAAACTTAGAAGCAATCACATTGCCCTTCAGTAAGTGAATATAAAATAAACTGTGATACATCCAACAATAGAATATTATTCAGTACTAAAAAGAAAAGACACAGAGAAAACAAAAATGCTTATTACTAAATGACATAACCAATTTGAAATGTTATATACTATAAGATTCCAACTATACGAAATTCTGGAAAAGACAAAACTATGGAGACATTAAAAGAGTCAGTGGTTGCCAGGGTTTAGCTGGGAGGGAGGGATGAATAGGGTGAGCACTTAGGATTACAGGACAGTGAAAATACTATGTGTGATACTATTGGTGGACTTATGTTGGTATACATTTGTCCAAACCCATTAGAGCATACAACAGCAAGAGTGAGCCCTAATGTAAACTATGGAATTTGGGTGATAATGATGTGTCACTGTAGGTTTATCAATTCCAACAAATGTATCACTCTGGTGGGGCATGTTGATAAGAAGGAGGCTACTCAGTTATGAGCAGCGAGTACATGGGACCTCTCTCCCTGCCTCTAAATTTTGCTGTGAGCCTATGAGTGCTCTAAAAAAATACTTAAAATATAATCAATTAATTAATTTAAAATGATTTAAAGAGATACGTGTTTCTAGATAAGGTATTATTAAATGACAAAATATAATTCACTGTAAAATTTGAGATCAAAGTAAGACACTTCAAGATAATTTGATAATCATGAAATTATGAAAGACCATTATGGCAAGCACATACACAAGAAGATGTTATAGCAAAAGTGAATCCAGTTCGGATTTCAAAGTCCTTAAAAACTTTTTATGTTTTATGATAATCTTTACCATTTGGGGATATCAGGGTGTATCCCACAAAATTTAACCACTTCATTATTTTTTTCCCACAAGGCAGGAGAAAAAAAGCAAAGATCGGCATTCTTCCCTAGAGACTCAATCAGGACTCCCACAGTTGAGTAGAATTTGTATTTTATATCATTATTAAGACCTGTCCCCCGTAGTTTAACTCAAAATAATAAAGAAACCTGTGTATGTACATTATCAAGTATTTATATTGTAGCTATATGAGTATATGTATAGATACACAGAGAGATATATCTACATTTTTAACCTTCATCATATGGTTGTATTGCTCACTTATGCATAACTGATTTGGAAATTTATCATAATTATACAGTCACTAGCACAGCAGCTTTCCTTTTTCTTGAGCAACAAAGAAAACATACCAAGCAGAAACCAAATTTTCATCTGACTTAAACAAATATTTTGTAGTGTGAGCTTCTCAATCTATGCTTATTATCTTTGTTCCAGGTTAATCCTTCTTTTCATGATAACATTGATTAGAAAATGATTGTCCATTATCCTTGTGTCAGATCCAGACTGTTGTCAGTTGGATATACATGCATACATGTACAGACAAGTACACACTAGACATCTCACAGCCCCCAAGGTGTCAGGGGAGGAAATTACATATGAAACAAATACAGTAAGTCCCCTACATAGGAACCCTCAATTGTGAACTTTTGAAGATGTGAACGTGTGTGAACATGTCCAACCATGTAAGTTAGTTCACGTGTGTCTGGTGCACATTTTCACATGTGTGCATCCTCTACAAGTGGTTGTACTTTTGTGTACTTTACTGTACAGTACTGTATAGAGTACAGTAGTACAGTATCATCTTTATTTCAAGCCCAGGATGTCCAAAAGCAAGCATAAAATCAGCAGTGATGTAGCTGGTACTGTTAAGAAACACCAAGAATTGGAGGCCCAGAGAAAGGACAATGAGAGACAAGAGGAAGAAGTAACTGAAGAACTGAAGAGATTCATGAGGCAGGAAATGGCAAGGGGATTTTCTTTATTTGAGGAGGCACTGTTAGTTTTTGAGGCAGAGAACCCGAATAGAGAACGGTACATGAAGTTTGCAGCAGCCGTTCAGAATGCAATCCAGTGCTACCGTGTCATCTATGATGAGAAAAGAGCTGCTACCCAGACACCACTAGATCATTGTTTCAAGAGGGTAGATAGAATTGAATCCAGCAAGGAACCAGAACCTATGCCATCAATGTCAGGCATGAGCGAAATTGCAGCTTGCCCTCCGTCTCCTATTGCTGATGATCCTTCAGCTCTACCATCTCCCACCTCCTCTTCCTCCTCCAATCAGTAACTCTTCTTGCTTGTTCACTCGATGCCAGCCCCTGTTTTCCAGCTGTTGTACTGTACTACTGTACTTTTCAAGGTACTGTACTGCAAGATTTAAAATGTCTTCTTTATTTTTTGTGCTTGCTTTTTTATGTATTATTTTTGTAAAAAGTATTATAAACTTATTACATTAGAGTACTATATAGCCGATTGTGTTATTTGGGTACCTAAGCTAACTTTGTTAGACTTACAAATTGGACTTACAAACGCACTCTTGGAATGGAACTCGTTCATATAGGGGACTTACTGTAATAAAATTCTCCCTGGAATCCTTAGACAGTATTTCATTGGTAAACACTAAGGAGAAATGGGATATTTTCTGTTTTTATTTTTTTTGTTTCTTACCATGATCATTCATTTATGATAATTCCAGGATTAATAGGACTGTATGAACGGTAAAATAGTATAGAGAACAAAAATTTGGTAGACAACTTCTAATATAAAATTAGACATGTAACTTAATCTAGTTGAGAAAAGTTAACCCATTCAATATTTTATATCAACATTTTTGAAATGTTAAGATTCCTCACTCTAGAATCATTTGGTCTTTTGTGAATCACGAAAAAATTTTAGGTGGGAACAAATATAACCAGCTGAAAAAGTTTCATCCTGAGTCCTTCTTTTTCTCTTTCCTGCTACCAGAGCTTGGAAAAGTAAAACAGAGAAGTCATAATCAAAACAATAGAATGCCTTTTTCTGTGGTAAGCAGAGACCTAAACTGAAGACACATCCTCCACAAAATCCCAATCTTCCGTATACTTTGTCGGACTTTCTACAAAAACGTCTGGTCTCCTCAGCTCACATACCCGCTTCCCAGTGGAAAACAGGAGAAGGGAATACTTCTGTTTCCAGGGTGGGCTTAAAGATGGGCTCAGTGCACCAACTGTTATCTTCTCCATCCTGAAGTTTCAGTATCTATTTTAGCACTGCTAAATGATTATCTCTTCTTTTCACTCTTTCCAAAAATATAACTGTTATTCTAGCCTCAAAATCATTCTCAAGAAATTAATGTGATAGAATACGTTTGTTTACTTGTAAGAAATAACCTTGCAAATTACAAGGCTTTTAGTTTAAGGAGGGAAAGCACTATTTGACTATGTACTTATGTCTCAACATCCATTCTCTAGTTCTATAAACTGGAGAATGGATTGGAAAGGTAATTTAAAGAGTAAAGTCTAAAGAGTTGATTTGTCCATCAGATGGTCATTCAAGCAAAATGTTTTTACGCACACATTACACACATGGCTTGAGCCAACATTTAAAAAAGAAAAAAACAAACATTGTAGAACAGACTAACAAACTGAATTATTCAGTGTATAGATTGACACCAAAAGAAGAAAAATAAATATTGATACTAAACGTGCACTCCCATTTCCTTTATGCTGCAATATATGGTAAAGTAATGATTTATTATTGTATAAAAAAGGATTCAACCTAACAAAATAGAAACATAGTTAGATTCCAAGAACAAATACATGGTTGCCAGAGGGGAGGATGGGGTGGGAGAGAAATAGGTGAGGGAGATGAAGAGGTACAGACTTAACAAACGGGTCAAGAATATGAAGTGTACAGTGTGGGGAATATAGTCAATAACTATGTAGTGTCTTTGTATGGTGACAGATGATTACCAACCTTATTTTGGTGATCATTTGGAGATGTACAGAAATATCTAATCACTATGCTGTGTACAGGGAACTAACATAGTATTGTAGGTCAACTATACTTCAAAAACAAACAAACAAGCTCATAGGAAAAGAGATCAGATTTGTGGTCACCAGAGGCAGGGGTTGTGGAGAGGGGGGACTGGATGAAGACAGTCAAAAGGTACAAACTTCCAGTTACAACATAAATAACACTAGGAATATAATGTACAACATGATAAATGTAATTAACATTGATGTATGTTATATGTGAAAGTTCTTAAGAGAGTAAATCCTAAGAGTTCTTATCACAAAGAAAATTTTTTCTATTTCTTTAATTTTGTATCTGTATGAGATGATGTATGTTAACTAATCTTATTGTGATAATGATTTCATGATGTATGTAAGTCAAATCATTATACTGTACACCTTAAACTTATACGGTGCTGTACATCAGTTATGTCTCAATAAAACTGAAAAATAAATAAATAAACAAGTACACAAAGAAATGAATAAGTGCCCATCTGCCTTTGTGCCCTCTGGAAAGGTTTCCTAAAAATGATTAGAGGGAGTTGCAATTAATGATGAAGATTAGGGTAAGGGACCAATATGATATGGTGGGAGGACTGGGAAGTGTTCAAGAGTGTCAATACACTTTCTGGGGGATTAATCAGTTCTGAAAACAACTAACCTTTAATAATCATCATGGCAGAGAGGTAGATAGGCTTTGTGGAATCTGCGGAAAATCTGGCATATACATATTGGAACAGAAATAGAATCACAGAATCACAGGTGAAGTTAATTTTGCAAATGGAATTAGTCTTAGAAATTATATGACCCAATCCTTTTAAAAAATATTTATTTTTACTTTTAGCAACTTCATTGGGCTATAATTGATATACAAAAACACTGAAGATATTTAATATGTAAATTTGGTGAGTTCGTACATATGAAACACTAGTGAAACCATCACCACAATCACGTTAATAAACATAGGCCTCAACTCCAAAAATACAAAACAAAACTAAACAAAACAGTGATTCAGTTTGGTGACCATTTACTGTATTCAAAACTTTGACACTATTTGGGACAAAGTATATCTTGATATTTTTTATTTATTACTAATGTAATCTTGATCTCATTTTGAAATGCCTTGTAAGAATCATCATCATCAATGAAACCATTTCGCTTTCTAACATCTTTTTCGCCAAGAACAAAATAAAGTTCGATTTTTGGGTTGTTAATAATTCTTTTTTTTTTTTTTTTTTTAATTTATTTATTTATTTATTCATTTCTGGCTGTGTTGGGTCTTCGTTTCTGTGCGAGGGCTTTCTCTAGTTCTGGCAAGCGGGGGCCACTCTTCATCGCGGTGCGCGGGCCTCTCATTATCGCGGCCTCTCTTGTTGCGGAGCACAGGCTCCAGACGCGCAGGCTCAGTAGTTGTGGCTCACGGGCCTAGTTGCTCCGCGGCATGTGGGATCCTCCCAGACCAGGGCTCGAACCCGTGTCCCCTGCATTGGCAGGCAGACTCTCAACCACTGCGCCACCAGGGAAGCCCTGTTAATAATTCTTGACACAAGAGGGTTGGCACTGGGTTGATAGGTTCATAACATAGATAATCCCAATACCTATTCATTTATAATTGTCTACATTTAGCTACAGCAATTCACAATTTAAGAATACTTGTCTAATCCAAAATATAAATCATATAATCTTTGTGCTATGTGCCATTGCATATGTTCATTATGATAAATCTTATTTTATTTGCCTTTGTTTTTATCAAGTAGTACTTGCCCTCGGTAAGTTATTTAAAAATTTATTAAAAAAAGAAAATTTGTGTAAAAAAAGATTGCCCATAGGATAGCACAGCAAATGAAAGACTTAATGATGCCCTTCTCAAATGCACTTATATTCTTCTCTATTTTCCAGTTTATATAGAAATAATTTTGCATTAAAACATGTTTTATATTTAAAATATATAAAGTAGTACAAACTAAATGTAATTGTATTAGGCAAAATATACCTGATACTTCTTTTATTTATAGTTATACCTTGATAACATCAAGTCTTTAACAAAGAATCTTTGTTTCTGGGTACCAACATTTTCCTTTCAAAAACGGTAAGAAGAAAAAAGCAAAAATGAAAGAATGAAACAATGATAAATTTTACAGTACTGAAAATAATACTAAGTCAATAGTTCATAAGAAACAATAAAAGCAACAAGACACAAGTCAGCACATTGAAGAAGTACAGGAGAGTTTTCATACTGTACAATTAGATCTTCATGGGAAGGCTCCATTCAATTAAAGAAAAGGCTATAGTCACTATAATACTGTACATGTATAAACTGGCAGACAAGAAGCAGTTAATATTTACCTTATCATTGAATGAACCTACAATTAAGTATATCACCTCAGTGAATTTATTTTTCCAGCTTTATTGAGATCTTATTGACATATAACCTATGTAAGTCTAAGGCATACAAGGTGATGATTTGATACATGTATATATTGAGAAATATTACCACAATAAAGCTAGTTAACACCTCCGTTCCCCTCACATAATTACCATTTTGTGTGTGTGTGGTGATAATATTTATGATCTACTCTCTTAAAAACTTTCAAATATTATATATAATAGAGTATTTTTATAGTGACAACACTATTCATTCGATGCCCAGAATTTAATCATTTTTAAAAAATTTTTATTGGAGTATAGTTGATTTACAATGTTGTGTTAATTTCAAGTGAACAGCAAATTGAATGAATTATACATACACATATATCCACTCTTTTTCTTTTTTTTTTTTTTTTAAGATTATTTCCCCATGTAGGCCATTACAGAGTACTGAATAGATTTCCCTGTGCTAAGGACAAGTAGGTCCTTAACAGTTAACTATTTTATATATAATAGTGTCTATATATCAATCCCAATGCCACAGGTTATCCCTCCCCCGCATCCCCTGGTAACCATAAGTTTGTTTTCTACATCCGTGACTCTGCTTCTGTTTTGTAAACAAGTTCATTTGTACCTTTTTTTTTTTTTTTTGTATTCCACATATAAGCAATGTCATATGCTATTTTTCTTTCTGTGTCTGTGTGTCTGACTTACTTCACTCATGATGACAATCTCTATGTCCATCCATGTTGCTGCAAATGACATTATTTTGTTTTTTTTTATGGCTGAGTAATATTCAATTGTATATATGTACCACATCTTCTTTATCCATTCCTCTGTTGATGGACTTTTATGTTGTTTCCATTTCATGGCTATTGTGAATAGTGCTGCAGTGAACATTGGGGTGCATGTATATTTTTGAATTATGGTTTTCTCTGGGTATAGGCTTAGGATTGGGATTGCTGGGTCTTATGGTATTTCTATTTTTAGTTTTTTAAGGAACCTCCATATTGTGCTCCACAGTGGCTGTATCAATTTACATTCCCACTAACAGTGCATGAGGGTTCCCTTTTCTCCACACCCTCTCCAGCATTTATTGTTTGTAGATATTTTGATGATCGCCATTCTGACTGGTGTGATTGTAGTTTTGATTTGAATTTCTATAATAATTAGTGATATCGAGCAACTTTTCATGTGCTTTTTGCCATCTATATGTCTTCTTTGGAGAAATGTTAATTTAGATCTTCTGCCCATTTTTTTTGATTGGGCTGTTCTTTTGTTTTTTTTTTTTTTGGACACAAACAGCTGCATGAGATGTTTGTATATTTTGGAGATTAATCTCTTGTAAATTGCTTCATTTGCAAATATTTTCTCCCATTCTGAGGGTTGTCTTTTCGTCTTGTTTATGGTTTCCTTTGCTGTGCAAAAGCTTTTAAGTTTCATTAGGTCCCATTTATTTATTTTTGTTCCTATTTTCATTACTCTAGGAGGTGGATCAAAAAAGATCTTGCTGCAATTTATGTCAGAGAGTGTCTGCCTATGTTTTCCTCTAAGAGTTTTATAGTATTCAGCCTTACATTTAGGTCTTTAATTCATTTTGAGTTTATTTTTGTGTATGGTGTTATGGAGTGTTCTAATTTCATTCTTTTACATGTAGCTGTCCAGATTTCCCAGCACCGCTTATTGAAGAGACTGTCTTTTCTCCATTGTATATTCTTGCCTCCTTTGTCATAGATTAGTTGACCATAGATGCGTGGGTTTATCTCTGGGATTTCTATTCTGTTCCATTGATCTATATATCTGTTGTTCTGCCAGTACCATACTGACTTGATTACAGTAGCTTTGCAGTAGAGTCTGAAGTCAGGGAGCATGATTCCTCCTGCTACATTCTTCTTTCTCAAGATTGCTTTGGCTATTTGGGGTCTTTTGTTTTCCATATAAATTGTAAAATATTTTGCTCTAATTCTGTGAAAAATACCATTGATAATTTGATAGGGATTACATTGAATCTGTAAATTGCTTTAGGTAGTGTAGCCATTTTCACAATATTGATTCTTCTAATCCAAGAACATCATATATCTCTCCATCTGTTTGTGTCATCTTTGATTTCTTTCATCAATGTTTTATAGTTTTCTGAGTATGGATATTTTGCTTCCTTATGTCGCTTTATTCCTAGGTATTTTATTCTTTCTGTTGTGATGGTAAATGGGATGTTTCCTTAATTTCTCTTTCTGATCTTTCATTGTTAGTGTATAGGAATGCAAGTGATTTCTGTGTATTAATTTTGTACCCTGCAAATTTACCAAATCCATTGATGCAGTCTAGTAGTTTTATGATAGCCTCTTCAGGATTTTCTATGTATAGTCTCATGTAATCTGCCAACACTGACAGTTTTACTTCTTTTCCAATTTGGATTCCTTTTATTTCTTTTTCTTCTCTGATTGCCGTGGCTAGGACTTCCAAAACTATGTTGAATAATAGTGGTGAGAGTGGACATCCTTGTCTTGTTCCTGATCTTAGAGGATATACTTTCAGTTTTTCACCATTGAGAATGATGTTTGTTCTTCATTTGTCATATATGGCTTTTATTATGTTGTTCTCTCTATGGCCACTTTCTGGAGATTTTTTATTATAAATGTGTGTTGAATTTTCCTCTTGTTTCTGGTGTCTGCCTCCTGGTGGGTGAGGTTGGTCCAGAGGCTTGTGCCATTATCAACTTGATAGGGGGTTTGATTGGTGTGGTGGTGACCAGATCATTCCCTAGATATTGAGCTGGGCCTCCCCTTTGCTATGTGGTTGTCACTGCCCTGTCAGGGACTGGGTCTGCTCCTTAGCTGTTGGAGTAGAGACCCCTAGATCTGTTTCTTAGATATGATTCTAATCTGTGGTGTGAGGTAGGTGGGATAGGATCACTCCCACTGGGAGACAAGCCACTGAGTATTCCTCCTCTGGAGATGTTCACCTGTGAATGTGCTCTGTTGTGTCCCCTTTCACCCATTGTGCAGGCTTACAAAGTACACTGTTGTTGGCACTGCTCTCGATCCTGCCGTAACTGTGGGTATGCCAGCAATTGGCCCTGGTAACTCTCAGGCATTGTTTTCACCAGGCCACTGGTGCAGGTCCACTGAGGTCAGGTCCCAGAACTGCATTAGTCATGCATCCGGACCTGCTGTGGGAGCTATGGAGTCAGCTCAGACTCTGGCCTGTCCCCACCCCCATGTGTACGTGCCCACAGAGCCCACAGCTCCTAAAGCCAGACCCATCCCAGTTACAAGAGCACTGGTTGTCCTTTCAGATGTTTTGCAGGTGCTGAATTTAGGAAGCCATCAGCAGAGGTGTAACTCCGCAGTTCATGCAGCAGCAAGGAGAGATTTCAGCTCTTCTTCTTTAGTCACATAGCTCCTGGGGCTCAGCTGTGGTATCAGCCCCTCCTCTGGGTGATTTTCCTTGTGGGGGGAGTTATCTGCACACAACCAGGACAGCAGGACTGGGCCTGACACCCACTGGTGAATTTCCTAGTAGCGAGTGCTATCCGCGTCCTTTTGGGTCAGCAGGGGTGTGTCTTGGGCCCTGCTGGCAGAATTGCTAGTGGCTGGATCTGTCTGAACCCTTCTGGGTCAGCAGATGTGGGGCCTTGAATCTGCCCGTGTGTCTGCAAGAGGTGGCCAGTGCCTGCCTCTGGAGCCCAAGATGGTGGTGGCAACTTGCGACCACCCACAGAGCTCCTGTAGGCGGTTTCCCGTTGCCTGGGAGTGCTCACAGGGATAGAAGTTCTTATGGTGGTCCTGCCCCTCTGCTCGTGTGCCTCTCAATAAGGGGTCCTCTCTGGCAGGGCCAGACTTCTTCCTAGTACACTCTCAGTTGTCATGGCCTGACTTCTTCAGGATGTTTCTGCACTTAACCCTAGTCCTCTCCCTGGGTCTGACCTCTGAAGTCTGAGCTTCAGCACCCGACACCCACCCTCACTGACAGAGGGGTGTCTCAGGCTGTGAAGCACAGAGTGGAGGTGCAGAGCGTCTGTGCAGGTTACTGTCTGTTTTGCTTTCCAAATACTCGCTGCTTTCCCCGTTTTGTCTCCAAAACTCCCCGTCTATCCAGTCTAATTTCTCTGCTGATGAGGAGCCTTCCCAAGGTGCGGGAACCTTTCCTCCTTCACAGCTTCCTCCCTGGGGCACAGACCCTGTCCTGATTTCTTCTTTTTCTTTTTCCTTTTGTCCAACCCAGTTACATGGAGGTTTTCTTGTCTTTTCAGATGTCTGAGGTTTCCTGTCAGTGCTCAGTAGCTGTTCTGTATGAATCGTTCCACTTGTAGGTGTTTTTTCAATGTTTCTGTGGAGGGCAGTGAACTCTGATTCCTATTCCTCCACCATCTTGATACCAACTCCTTAATCATCGAATAGATGGAAGTTTATACACTTTGACCAATATTTCCCCATTTCCTCCTGCTCCCCACCATTGGCAACCACCATTCTACTCTCTATTTCTGAGTTTAGCTTTTTTGATTCCATATATAAGTGAGAATATAAAAGTATTTTTCTTTCTCTATCTGACTTATCTCACTTAGCATAGTGTTCTCAATATACATGTGGATCCTACCATATATATACATACGTGTGTGTGTGTGTGTATGTGTGTGTGTGTATACCACATTTCTTTATCCTTTCATCCATCCATGAACACTTAGATGGTTTTCATGTCTTGGTTATTTTGAAAAATGCTCAATGAATATGGGGGGGTGCAGATATCTCTTCCTTATAGTGAGCTCATTCCTTTCAAATATATATTCAGAAGTGAAATTATTAGATCATACAGTAGTTCTATTTTTAATTTTTTGAGAAACCTCCATACTGTTTTCCATAGTGGCTGCACCAACTTGCATTCCCACCAATATGCCCTAGAATTCCAATTTTTCCACATCCTCATCAAACTCAGAATCATTTGTCTCTTGTCTTTTTTGAAAATAGCCATTCTCACAGGTACAATGTGGTGTCTCATTTTGGTCTTGATTTGCATTTCCCTGATAATTAGTGATGCTGAGCATCTTTTTGTGTACTTGTTGGCCATTTGCAAAGAATATCTATTCAAGTTCTTTGGCCATTCTTTTAAAATTGAATTGGTTTTTGCTTCTTTGTTTACGCTATTGAATAGTTTGGGTCCTTATATATTTTGGATATTAACCCCTTATCAGAAAAATGGTGTGCAAAACTTTTGTCCCATTCCATAGGTTGCCTTTCATTTTATTGTCTCTTATGCTGTGCATAAGTTTTATATTTGATGCAGTCCCATTTGTTTATCTTTGCTTTTGTTACTTGAGCTTTTGATGTCATATCCAAATATTTGTTGCCAAAACCAACATCAAGGACAGTTTTCCCTCTGATTTCTCGTAGTAGTTTTACAGTTTCAGGTCTCACATTTAAGTCTTTAATCTGTTTTGAGCTGTTTTTTTGTGAGTGGTATAAGACAGGGGTACAATTTCATTCTTCTGTTTATGATTATCCAGTTTTCCCAACACCATTGAGTATTCTTGTCTCTCTTGTCAAATATTAGTTGACGTATAAACATGAGTTTATTTCTGGACCCTTGATTCTGTTCCATTGTTCAACGTGTCTGATTTTATGCCAAGACTATACTGTTTGGTCAGTATAGCTTTATGATAAAGTTTTAAATCAGGATGTGTTGTTTCTCCAGTTTTGCTCTTCTTTCTCAGGATTGTTTTGCTCTCCTTTCTCAGGATTGGTTTGGCTATTTGAGGTATTTTGTGGTTCTACATGAACTGTAGGATTGTTTTTTTTCTATTTCCTTGAAAAATACCATTAGAATTCTGGTAGGGATTGCACTGAATCTGTGGATTACTTTGAACAGTTCAGACATTTAAGCAATATGCATTCTTCTAATCTGTGAACATGGGATATCTTTTTATTTATTTGTATCTTCAACCTCTTTCATCAGTATGATGTAATTTTCAATGTATATACCTTTCACCTCCTTAGTTAAATTTGTTCCTAAGTATTTTATTATTTTTGATGCTATTGTAAATATGATTATTTTATTTATTTATATTGCTGATAGTTCATTGTTAGTACATAGAAATGCTGATTAGGAGGAGCTCAAAGTCATAGTAGCCAGCTGGGGTTGGTTTGAGCTAGAGACCTGGGTTAAGGGAGCCTGCTGAGAGCCACCTAAATACTTAGGAGTCAGTCAGATGTCAGGACTGATCAGCCATGGCATTTGTGTTGAGGTGGTTCACTTGCTTCATTCTTCTCTCCTGGGACAGTGTCTTTCTGTGTTGGGTTGTTCAGTATTGAGAGAAGGTATGATGGGGGTATCTAACTTTCTTTCCTACCTTCTTCCGCATCCTATCCAGAAACATAAGCCCTCAGTAGTTAATTTTATTTTTATGTACTCTCAAGCTTGAGTATATGTCTTTGTGCATTATAAGGGCCAATAAATATTTCCTTAAAATTTTTAATAATATTAAAGATTAACCCACGATTTCACTGCAGTAAAGAAACACATAAATATTATCTAAGAATGACACATATGTAAGAAATAATAAAATTTCAAATTAATTAAGAGTAATCATAAATATTTCTTTCTGAACACTATCTAAAAGTCTCCAATGGGTGACAAGTAGCAGCTAAAACTTATTGATCGCATACTCTGTATTAGGCATTAAACATGCATTATTCAGAAAACATATCATTTTTTCCTTTCAACAATAATGAAACTGGTTTGGAAATAAGATGTAGTTGAGCTACCTAAGATCACATCATTAGCAGGTGAAAGACATAGTACTTAAAACCAGGTCTTGGAGTTTCAGCTTGAATTTTTAACCTCTAAACTATACTATGTTCTTTAAAATTGCCTGAGTATTTCATTTCTATCTATGATATATTCTTAATCACATCAGAGAGTATTTTTATTACATTAGTAAAGGTGAGAGTTTCTCTACTTTTTAATAAAAGAAAACTGCATGTTGGTAGACATCAGCTATTCTATATATGTCTGGAGCCATTAAGACATTTCAAATTACATTCTTTGCAATATCTAATAACAAAGAAAATTATTTTCATGGAGAAATATCTATTTATAGATATACTGGATTGGATGATGTTTCTCCCAACCCCAAAATCCATGCCCTTCTCAAAACTTCAGAATGTGGCCTTATTTGGAAATATATCTTTATATCAATCAACTTAAGATTAGGTCATTACAGTGGGTCCTAAGTAAATGACTCCTCTTGATATAAAAAGACAGTAGACAGGACAGAGACACATAAAGTATGCCATGTAAAGATGTAGGCAGAGATTGACATAATACAGCTACAAGCCAAGGATCACCATCAGTAGTTAAGAAAATGTCATGGAATATAGTCTTCTTTTGTTCTTCAGAGAGAACATGGCCCCGTAGGCAACTTGATTTGGA
Source organism: Balaenoptera ricei (assembly GCF_028023285.1). Classification (NCBI taxonomy): domain Eukaryota; kingdom Metazoa; phylum Chordata; class Mammalia; order Artiodactyla; family Balaenopteridae; genus Balaenoptera; species Balaenoptera ricei. The sequence continues at coordinate 91,271,318 of NC_082650.1, read as the reverse complement.
CGTCTAGCCTCCAGAACTAAGAGAAAAATATTCTGTTGTTTAAGCTACTTAATCTGTGATGCATTGTCATGGCAGCCCTAAGGAACTAGTAAAGATTTTGATACTGGGAAATAGGTATTGTAACAAATACTAAAAATGTGAAAGAGGCTTTGGAATTGGGTGATGGATAGAGGCTAGAAGAATTCTGAGGACCTTGATAGAAAAAAGTCTAGATTGCCTTGTAATATTTCATGAATGCTCTCTTGACTCTGTTTTAAGATCATGGTTAAACAATGCTCAATTCTCTTCATGGGCAGTTTGCTGAATTCATACCTCAACTCTTTGTCTTATCAGACTCTGGCACTCCTGGATTGCAACAATACAACTCAACTGCCAGATACTCTGATGCAAATATCTAGAGATGGCTCCTTCTTCCTTGGGTCTATGGAATCGTTCAGAATACCCCGTCCACAAGAAGCCTGCGAAACCTAGCTAATCATACCTCATTTGCCACACTAAGCAGCCTAGAGTTGCAGCTTGCTGTAACCCTTTCCCTGGTGCAACCCCTCCCTGCCTCCACACATGTAGTCCTAGGTGACAGACTTCTCACCTGGAATGGTAAGTAATAAAGAATTCTGCCTTTCCTCTAGCTAGGGTCATTTTGCTATGTCAGCTATTATCAGAACATAACAATTGTTAAATAAATAAAACATTTCTTTAAAAGACTATTGGTAGATATATACAATACTTGTTAAAAGCAATTCTGGTGAGGACTCAGAAAAGACAGGGAAGAATAGTAGAGGATGTTCTTATTATTTTAGAGAATACATATATGATTATGAATAGATTGTCTGAATGAGGAAATTTCCAAGGAAAATGTAGGAGGTGCAACCTGATTCTTCTTTTCTGCTTAGAGTAAATTGCAAGATGAATGATAAATTGAGGAATGAGTGGTTAAGCAAAAAGGAACCAGCACCTGATGATTTGGAAAATCATTTGCCTATCCAGAGAGCATGGTCTGGAAATAGGGCCAAGTGTGTGGCTGGAAATTTTCTTGTTAAAGTTATTAGATGAGTGACTCATGGATAGGATCAAACATCTGAGCAGAAGCCAAGGATAGAGAAGCAGTAACCCAGGAAAGATCTGCAGAGGACCGTCTTGTCTAATGGTGTGAACTCCTAGGAATTGCATGAGAGACTGACAGGGTTAAACACTGGTAGCTTGGACAGAAAGGGACAGAAATGGGATGAAATTAAAGAAGACCAACTGTAGAGGCAGAGCCACAGATGCAGAGGGCTGAGCTGAGGGTACCTCTTTGGGCCGAGAGGGTGGGCCATTGCCCCAGTGGGCCAAGAGGACAGACCATCAAGCTGCAGAGGAATATCTCAGGCATTAAAATCTAATGAATTTGCCCTGCTGGGTTTTGGACTTGCCCGAGACCTATGATCCCTTTTTTCCTTCCAACTTTTCGTTTTGGAATGGGAATACCTATTCTATGCCTGTCCCACAGTTGTAATTTGGAAGCAGAAAACTTGTTTCATGGTGTGACAGGTCCACAGATGGAGAAGAATTTTGCCTTAAGATGGATCATACCCTGAGTCTCACCCATAATAAATATTTATATATAAATATATATATAATTATATGCTCTATTCTATATAACATAAATATTAATATAATCAACTTATTCATATATAATACAATACAAATTCAAATAATTTTATTATCAATGTTTAAGGCAAAGCTTGCATTTAGTTTGATATATACTTTTAGGTTGTTGGGACCTTGGAACAATACAAAATAATATAACTAACACTGCAGCTAGAATTAGAAGCCCATTAGTATCTGGATATATCTTACTTCATGATTCCTTTTTGTCCTGAAGAGACAGAAAACATTGCCTGTTTACTTTGGTAGATATCTCCTTGGAAGATTTATGTTAGAGTTAATGAAATATTGCTTTTAATGTGTGATTTGACTTTGTTATACCAACAACCTATCCTCAATCAATTAACATAATTCAACATAGAGACAAGAAATATCAGGTAGCTGTTTTAATACAGGTGATTTACATTATTCATCTAAGTGCTTACAAGGGTCCCCCTAACCAATACTCCAAAGCCCTAACTTTTACCCCTTTGTTAACATCAAGAGCATAAAATTATGAGCTGTGTAAAGAAGAGAGCTCATAGGGTTTGAAAACTAACCGAAATGATGGATCCCTTTTGGGAAATGCCTTGTTTCATGCATCTTTTAGACAGCTAAAGCCAATTAGCTAGAATTATATTGAATTGAATATGTAAATATATATAAAGTTTGCCTAATTAGATCCATAGGGTGGTGCAGCATCTAGGTGTGAAGCCCACCAATTGGAAAGAAGTTTTGCAGCAAGCTCAGGGGAGGCTGCAAAGACAGGCAAGTCCAGTCCTCCAGTGGACTCTGAGTTCCTCAGCCAGTGTCTGGGGGCAGCTCTGAGGCTGCAGCTTGAACCCAGAACTTAATTGTTGCCTCCAGGGCAACAAATGTGAGCCTGCCCTATTCCTGAATCTAGGGTGTTCTTTATAAGCTTTTCATGCAAGAAAGCATCCTGTGTTACTAATCTGAGCAGTCTGTTTTCCTGTGTATGCGTATGAACCAGAACAGAAAAAGAGGTGGAACTAATGATCTGAATGTACAAATTTGCCACATATTTTAATTTTGCACAATTTAAAACATTAAAAACTAAGTTCTTTCTAAATGTGTTGTGTAATACAGATTTTCTAGGATGTGCTTGAGAAATTTTGTCTATTCAAGATGATCAGCCTGCACCAAAAGAAACTTTGATACTTTGCAAACTGTTCTGTTAAACTGAGCATTTTAAATCCATTGAAACTTACCTTGACCTTGTAATACCTTGATGAAGACACCAACATACAGACCCTTAGTCTATACATATAAAAATAATAGATCTTGCTGGAAAAGGTATGTTTTAACTCAGCTCCAGCTGTGACAGCTGCTATGATTCCAAATTATCTCTACTTCAGGTTACTGAAATCTAATGAACTTCAAACTAAAATTTAGCAACACTAAAGTTTTAAGTAGAGATGAGGGTGAAGATAGTTCAATTACGCAGTATTGATATAAGAGACACAGTGAAGGCAGAAAATATGTGAACATTAAGTGCCTTTATTACACATTTTACATTTCATCAAGCACAACACAGTGTGAAAATATGCTATCTTTGTTTCCTCACCACCACGACTTAGCTGCTTGGGTTTTTTAAACGTCACATTCCTTAGGGGGGTCCCTAATATCTTAAGGATAAGATTGACAATGATTCCCTGAATACACTTAAGATTTTCACACTTTAGTGATACATTTCACTTTGTATAATATCAGGTGTGTGAAAGTGAGACATAAATCATTCTGCGTGAGGCTATGTGCTGTCAAAAGATATGTGATGGTGTGCTTTACATTGATGCCTTTACAATGAACATAAACTAGTAAGAAAAAAGTGTCCTTGACAAATTTTGAACTATATATTTTAAAATAATGATTGTTGTTTTTAAATACGTAAATATAGATTTTAGATTGATATATTTTTCAGAGGTTCTGTATATTTTCATGTCAAAGTCAGCAATCTAGAAGTTTGATGTACAGAGTGAAGCCATGAACTCCAGTTTGAGTAACTTATCTTCCAAATAGTTTGAGGACAGAACTATCCTCAATTATGCTTCAGGTTGTATTGTACGTGTTAGAGGCAATTACTGAATGTGGTTTTATTTTTATTTTTGTTTTCGTTTTCCATAGATATAAAAAACAAGTTCAATATGTGGGGATTTTTCTGAAAGGTTTTATTCGGTAGGACTCGATATAGGGCAGAGTCCCATGCTAGGATATTGAGGATGTGGGTCACAGACAAGAGAAAATCCAGAGTCATGATGGGTCATTTTATTTGAATCATAAGCAATTTTCTCTTCACAATAAGAAGATATTATCCAATTGATTTGAAAATTTCAACAGAATATACAGTTTTTATAGGACATTTTTATATCAGGCTAAAATTTCTTAACCAATGCATTCAACATTTTATCTTATCAATGATATGGAAAAGATTATCACCAAATGTAAGAAATGAGCTTATAAAATTAATAAACATACTGATTTGATAGAATGCATTAAAATTTTCTTAAGAGAAACAGATGACCATTTTTCAGAGATCTCATAGACAATCTATACTGTACACATGGTATAGACAGGGAAACATATTCATGAGAAAACAGTTCAGTGAATTTAGATGTCTAAGGATTTACTGGTTGATTAGTGTAAACTTATAGCCATACAAAAACATGATTTTTAATCTAAAAATGTCTATTTTCATTCTACCACACTGTTACATATTTTTTTTCTTTCTGTATTTTGGATATATTTCATTTTTATAATTACAATTCTAAATTAAGTCTACATATATGCACACCTTTTATATTTATCCTAAAATGAAACATACACATATACACACATCTATGTATAATTACACACATATATAATTAATGCATGTGTGTGTGTATATATATATATATATATATATATGCATGTATATAAATTATTAATCATTCTCAATTAAACAATTTATTGATTTAAATGTCTACGATATACCTGGCACTGAGCTTGGTATTGGCATAAGAATGAATACGGTAGGGCATTGCAGAGCCTTTATTTTAGTAAAAGAGTTTCTGAAAGCTTTCTACATAGGCCAACAGGAAAGTTATTCTGCAACAATCTATTGTTACTGTCATAGACAAATATTTTTCTACATTCAGTATAGTATAATTTCATAGGCATACAAGTAATAAATGATGCAATAAGTTAGACTATATATAAAAATCTAAGCCATTTGAGTTCAAGAATTTACTCATCAAATTATAGCCAATCCATTTGTACATGCAAAATACTGAAAGTTTGTGTAGGTGAAGGGATAGAGTTTTGACTTCAGATGACTTCCTTTAATTTTAAGGGGGAAACAACAAATGTATTACAAAGTTTTAACACCAGTAAACAATTCAAATAACAGTTCAAAAGCATCATATGGAAATGATTTAGACCATATGTGCTGTAGGGATTTAATAGATTCAGGATAACGGGATACAGTGGCCTTTGTGGAAGAAGTTGACAATTAGGCAGTATTTAGAAAGGCGGAGAGAAAGTTAGTGGACATTACAAGCAGAAATCCACACAAGTGGAAAATGACAAAATATGTTTAAAGTGTGGGACGGACTATAGAAAGTATTTTTCTTTCAGCAATTTTCTAATAGGAGTATTGATTCTTCACTTAAGTTTATCTTGAGATAATTGTAATGAAAAATTATAAGAATCATGATAACCCACCTTACTCTGTGCCAGGCACTCTTCTTATTATTTTGTAGATATTGATCCCTTGGTTTAGATGTCTACAGCCCTATCTTGCTTTATTCTCAGATAAGAAATATGAGGCACAGAGAGGTAAACTGACTTGCCCCAGACCACCAGTTCACTAACTATATTACAGCATGTTTTTCAACCAGATATCTGATTCTAGACACCACATCCTGGATATTTATGTTCTATCTTAAGTTCATTCTGAAACATTATAGATCCTTTAAAGACAAAATAATATTTCCTTTATTGCTGTTCCTGTCAAATTCACATGTAAGTATAGCATAGCAGGTTTACAAGTTCACAAGTTTTGGTTTGCCTAGGTTTCTTAACATAGACAATAGTACATACACTCCCAAGTTCTGAAGCTCCCTGAAAGCTAAATAATCTAATATATTTAAAATGGTTAGCACAGTGCCAGACACGACATATTACAAGCATTTAACAAATAAGAGTTAAACAAATAATAACATAGTAGAAGAAGTAGCAGAAGGAAGGAAGAATAATATTGAGGTCATAAGATAATTGTGAACACTCAGCTTCTTACTATGTGTTAAGCATTATTTTAAACTGAGGCACAGAGACGTTGAATACATCTCCCAAATTCATAGAGTTCTGGTGTCCACGCCCATACACATTGCACTTAATTGCTTGTGTTAAATTTGCACTTACCTTGATGTAAGTCAGTAATTTTCAACCTGAGGAAGCACATTCTCCTAGGAATCAGGCCAGAGTGAGCCAATCAGGCTATGTTCCATTCCTCCTTGTTCAGTCAGGCTCATGGCTGTATGAACTTTTGTGGGTGGTAGGCATATTCATTTTAACAGGGGTGTTATGTGGTAGGCACAGTCAACTTTTGATTGTTTTGGATTTTCAAAAATAATTAAGCTTATTCCTAACTCTGGGACAGATAAGTAAATTCCAAAATGCTTCAGAAATCGTATTTCTATTAATTTTTTCTTTAGATTTAGGCTTATTTATTGGGTTAGAATATCTCTGACTCTCATAACTACTCAAAATTTTTCGGCATGCCATCAAAGTGTGTTAACTGAAAGTTCTACAGTGAAGCCTGCAAATTGTATTCTCCCTTTCTCTAGTGTATATAGATAGACAGATATGTATATGTATATATATATATATATATATATATATATATATATATATATATAGTGTGTATTTACAGAGTGTGTATATATTATATATATACTACACTTATATATTTTAATTTTAGATTTATAGAAAGTTTGCACAGATAGTAGTGTTCCCATATCTCCACAACTAGTTTCTACTATTATTTATTCTTACAAGAGTTTAACACACTTGTTACAGTTAACGAACCAGTATTGATCCATTATTATTAACTAAAGTCTATACTTCATTCAGATTTACTTAGTTTTCATCTAATGTTTATTTTGTGTTCCAGGATTTCATACAAGATACCATGTTACAAAGAGTCTCTTGTCTGTGAGGGTTTCTAAGGTTTGTCTCTTTTTTCTTTTACCACTTTATTGAGGTAAGACTGACACACAAGAAGGTGTACATATTTAATGTATACAATTTAATTAGTTTGTCGAAAAGTATACATCTGTGAAACCATCACACAATCTGCTAAAATGTATCTATCACCTCCAAAAGTTTACCTTCATCCTTCTTATTATTATTACTATTATAATTAATATTACTCCTGATGAGAACACAACATAAGATGTACATGATGCTGTATCTGGCTTATTTCACATAGCATAATGTCTTCTACATTTATGTATATAGTATAATATTGCAGGATTTTCTTCTTTTTTATGAGTGAATAATATTCCACTGTATGTGTATACCACATTTTCTTTACCCATTCAGTTTTTGACACACATTTAGGTTGCTTCCATATCCTGCCTAATGTAAATTATGCTTCAGTGGATATGAGAGTACAGATATTTCTTCAAATCTTGATTTCAATTCATTTGAATAAATATCCAGATGTGGAATTGATGGACTATACAGTAGTTCTTATGTAATTTTTATTTTAACAGGAGAAAAACAATTTATTAATTTGTGTGCACATGTCATATGGGAAAACCTTAACAAGAGCAATTCAAAGTGTGGCTTAGAACTCCAACTTATATAGCATCTTCAACAAAGAACATAAATTTATAGGGAAATGACAGTATAAAGAAAAGCAGTTTTAGGCATCCAAGGGTGGCAACCAGTGGGAGGAAACTAACGGAGTAAAGTTTATTTGCAGATTCCTTTGGTGCCATCTATGGGCTAAGGATCTAGAGTTGTCTCCAGTAAGGAACAATTTATATCCTGTCTTTAGGCAGAAATGGGGGAGGGTAGAGAGAGCTTTTCCTGCATTTCATGCTTCTAAATTGCCCTCAGCTCAAAAACGTTTTTATATCAAAGAGGCATATGTTAGGGTGACATACTGTGGTTTCCTTCAAGGCACAGTATTCACAGATACACATAATCTCAGGCACTTCACAAGGAAGCAACTGTAAGGGAGCAAATTTTGACACCCTAAAATGTGTCTCTTTCACACGAGGATTAATTTAGGCAGATTACTTTTAAGTAACAGAAGACTCAGGAAGTCTTTCTTTTTACCTCTCTCTGAGTTGCCTAAATAGGGCTGTTAGATAAAGGGTTGTTTCCAGAATAGAGCAGATATCTCACCAGAGATATCTGCAAAGAACACAGGCTAAGTGTGGTGGGGAAACTCTTGGCAGGGCCTGGAGATGAGTGCACTACAAGTCCAATTGTTTCCTCTTTTTTTTTTTTTAGCAAATTTATTGGAGTATAATTGCTTTATAATGTTGTGTTGGTTTCTGCTGTATAACAAAGTGAATCAGCTGTATGTATACATATATCACCATATCCCATCCCTCTTGCTTCTCCCTCTTACACTACCTATCCCACCCCTCTAGGTGGTCACAAAGCACCGAGTTGATCTCCCTGTGCTATGTGGCTGCTTCCCACTAGCTATCTATTTTACATTTGGTACTATTTATAAGAACATGCCACTGTCTCACCTCGTCCCAGCTTACCCTTCCTCCTCCTCGTGCCCTCAAGTCCATTGTCTACATCTGTGTCTTTATTCCTGTCCTGTCCCTAGACTCATCAGAACATTTTTTTTTTTTTTTTAGATTCCATATATAGGTGTTAGCATGCAGTATTTCTTTTTCTCTTTCTGACTTACTTCACTCTGTATGACACACACTAGGTCCATCCACCTCACTACAAATAACTCAATTTCATTTTTTTTATGGCTAATATTCCATTGTATATATGTGCCACATCTTCTATATCCATTCATCTGTTGATGGACACTTAGGTAGCTTCTATGTCCTGACTATTGTATATAGAGCTGCAATGAACATTGTGGTACATGACTCTTTTTGAATTATGATTTTCTCAGGTTATATGCGCGGTAGTAGAATGGCAGGGTCATATGGTAGTTCTATTTTTAGTTTTTAAAGGAACTTCCATACTATTCTCCATAGTGGCTGTATCAATTTACATTCCCACCAACTATGAAAGAGGGTTCCCTTTTCTCCACACCCTCTCCAGTATTTATTGTTTGTAGATTTCTTGACGATGACCATTCTGACTGGTGTGAGGTGATACCTCATTGTAGTTTTGATTTGCATTTCTCTAATGATTAGTGATGTTAAGCATCCTTCCATGTGTTTGTTGGCCATCTGTATACCTTCTTTGGAGAAATGTCTATTTAGGTCTTCTGCCCATTTTGGGATTGGGTTGCTTGTTTATTTGATATTGAACTGCATGAGCTGCTTGTATATTTTGCAGATTAATCCTTTGTCACTTTCTTCGTTGGCAAATATTTTCTCCCATTCTGCGGGTTGTCTTTTCATCTTGTTTATGGTTTCCTTTGCTGTGAAAAAGCTTTTAAGTTTCAGTAGGTCCCATTTGTTTATTTTTGTTATCATTTCCATTTCTCTAGGAGGTGTGTCAAAAAGGATCTTGCTGTGATTTATGTCAAAGAGTGTTCTTCCTATGTTATCATCTAGAGTTTTATAGTGTTTGTCCTTACATTCAGATCTTTAATCCATTTTGAGTTTATTTTTGTGTATGGTGTTAGGGAGTGTTCTAATTTCATTCTTTTACATGTAGCTGTCCAGTTTTCCCAGCACCACTTATTGAAGAGGCTGTCTTTTCTCCATTGTATATTCTTGCCCCCTTTATCAAAGATAAGGTAACCATATGTCCATGCGTTTGTCTCTGGGCCTTCTATCCTGCTCCATTGATCTATATTTCTGTTTCTGTGTCAGTATCATACTATCTTAGTTACTGTAGCTTTGTAGTATAGTCTGAAGCCAGGGAGCCTGATTCCTCCAGCTCCATATTTCTTTCTCAAGATTGCTTTGGCTATTCGGGGTCTTTTGTGTTTCCATACAAATTGTGAAATTTTTTGTTCTAGTTCTATGAAAAATGTCATCGGTAGTTTGATAGGGATTGCATTGAATCTGCTTTGGGTAGTATAGTCATTTTCACAATGTTGATTCTTCCAACCCAAGAACATGGTATGTCTCTCCATCTGTTTGTATCATCTTTAATTTCTTTCATTAATGTCTTATAGTTTTCTGCATACAGGTCTTTTTTCTTCTTAGTAGGTTTATTCCTAAGTATTTTATTCTTTTTGTTGCAATGGTAAATGGGAATGTTTCCTTAATTTCTCTTTCAGATTTTTCATCATTTGTTTATGGAATGCAAGAGATTTCTGTGCATTAATTTTGTATCATGCTACTCTACCAAATTAATTGATTAACTCTAGTAGTCTTCTGGTATCATCTTTAGGATTCTCTATGTATAGTATCATGTCATTTGCAAACAGTGACAGTTTTACCTCTTCTTTTCCAAATTTGATTCCTTTTATTTCTTTTCCTTCTCTGACTGCCATGGCTAAAACTTCCAAAACTGTGTTGCATAATTGTGGTGAGTGTGGGCAACCTTGTCTTGTTCCTGATCTGAGAGGAAATGATTTCAGTTTTTCCCCATTGAGAACGATGTTGGCTGTGGGTTTGTCATATATTACCTTAATTATGTTGAGGTAGGTTCCCTCTATGCCTACTTTCTGGAGAGTTTTTATCAAAAATTGGTGTTGAATTTTGTCAAAAGCTTTTTATGCATGTATTGAGATTATCATATGGTTTTTATCCTTCAATTTGTTAACATGTTGTATCACATTGATGGATTTGCATATATTGGAGAATCCTTGCATTCCTGGGATAAACCCCACTTGATCATGGTGTATGATCATTTTAAGGTGCTGTTGGATTCCGTTTGCTAGTATTTTATTGAGGATTTTTGCCTCTATGTTCATCAGTGATATTGGGTGTAGTTTTCCTTTTCTTGTGCCATCTTTCTCTGGTTTTGGTATCAGGGTGATGCTGGCCTCGTAGAATGAGTTTGGGAGTGTTCCTCCCTCTGCTATATTTTGGGAGAGTTTGAGAAGTATAGGTGTTGGCCCCTCTGTAAATATTTGACAGAATTCTCCTGGGAAGCCATCTCGTCCTGGGCTTTTGTTTGTTGGAAGATTTTTAATCACAGTTTCAACTTCAGTGCTTGTGACTGGTCTGTTTCTATTTTCTGTTTCTTCCTGGTTCAGTCTTGGAAGTTTGTGCTTTTCTAATAATTTGTCCATTTCTTCCAGGTTGTCCACTTTATTGGCATATAGTTGCTTGTAGTAATCTGTCATGATCCTTTGTATTTCTACAGTGTCAGTTGTTACCTCTCGTTTTTCATTTCTAATTCTGTTGATTTGAGTCTTCTCCATTTTTTACTTGATGAGTCTAGTTAAGGGTTTATCAATTTTGTTCATCTTCTCAAATAACCAGCTTTTTGTTTTATTGATCTTTGTTATCATTTCCTTCATTTCTTTGCATTTTATTCTGATCTCATCTTTATGATTTCTTTCCTTCTGCTAACTTTGTGTGTTTTCTGTTCTCTCTCTAATTGCTTTAGATGTAAGGTTAGATTGTTTATTTGAGATATTCTTGTTTCTTGAAGTAAGATTGTATTGCTATAAACGTCCCTCTTATAACTGTTGCATCCCATAGGTTTTGGGTCCCTGTGTTTTCATTGTCATTTGTTTCTAGGTATTTTTTAAATTTTTTTCTTTGATTTCTTCAGTGATCTCTTGGTTATTTAGTAGCGTATTGCTTAGCCTCCATGTGTTTGTGCTTTTTACAATTTTTTTTCCTGTAATTGATATCTAGTCTCATAGCGTTGTGGTCAGAAAAGATACTTGATATCATTTCAAATTTCTTAAATTTACCAAGGCATGACTTGTGACCCAAGATACGATCTATCCTGGAGAATGTTCCATGAGCACTTGAGAAGAAAGTGTATTCTGTTATTTTTGGATGGAATGTTCTATAAATATCAATTAAGTCCATCTTTTTTTTTTTTTTCCCACACACACAGACACACCGTATTTTATTTTTACAAGAGATAAATAGACTGACACCAAGCATTGTACATGGATGACCACAACAAAAGCAACAATGATTGCAATTACCAAACATGAAACACACTCATACTATGTCATAATATTGACATTCAGTCCAGTAATCCTCCACTGTAACAGCTCCTTTACTTTGCAGTGAAAATTGATTTGTATATTCTTTGCCTCTGAGTCCTTGTGGGATTTTTTTTTTTTTAATTCAGACAGAAAGTCACAAAAATTATACTCATCCTCATCAGTTCACTCAGTCCCAAGTAATTAATTTTTTTTCATCTTGATCTTTTGTTAGCACTTTTATGAGTTCATCAGTTTTTCATTAGAGTTCTGAAAATGCTTATTCATTCAGTTCAGCAGTACAGTCAGTTACCAGAAACCTGTACTTGTCAGAGTCTTTTCCATGAATTTCTTGAAGATGAAACCCTTTTATAGGAACATATTTGCAAAAGCATCAGAGTACACCCAGAACTGTCTGTAAATGACAAAAGACTTAAAAATGACCACAGGTAAAGATTTGATGAAAGTTCATAATAATGCAGTTGACAAGAAAATTAGTTATTTCTGAGATATACATTTTAAAGTAATAACTAGGATTATTACTTATAACATTATACCAGAACATATAAGATTTTTAGAAATTTCATGTAATGTCTGAAACATTTATATTAACATATTTCCATACATATTTCCATAAAATACAAATATAAGATTTTTAGAAATTTCATGTAATGTCTGAAACATTTATATTAACATATTTCCATACAAATAACCCAATGAAAGTTTAGTATTTGTTGTTTTGTTTGTTTGTTTTTTTATACTGCAGGTTTTTATTAGGCATCAATTTTATACACATCAGTGTATACATGTCAATCCCAATCGCCCAATTCAGCACACCACCATCCCCACCACGCCGCAGTTTTCCCCCTTTGGTGTCCATATGTCCATTCTCTACATCTGTGTCTCAACTTCTGCCCTGCAAACCGGCTCATCTGTACCATTTTTCTAGGTTCCACAAACATGCATTAATATACGATATTTGTTTTTCTCTTTCTGACTTACTTCACTCTGTATGACAGTCTCTAGATCCATCCACGTCTCAACAAATGACTCAATTTCGTTCCCTTTTATGGCTGAGTAATATTCCATTGTATATATGTACCACAACTTCTTTATCCATTCGTCTGTTGATGGGCATTTAGGTTGCTTCCATGACCTGGCTATTGTAAATAGTGCTGCAATGAACATTCGGGTGCATGTGTCGTTTTGAATTACGGTTTTCTCTGGGTATATGCCCAGTAGTGGGATTGCTGGGTCATATGGTAATTCTATTTTTAGTTTTTTAAGGAACCTCCATATTGTTCTCCATAGTGGCTTTATCAATTTACATTCCCACCAACAGTGCAAGAGGGTTCCCTTTTCTCCACACCCTCTCCAGCATTTGTTGTTTGTAGATTTTCTGATGATGCCCATTCTAACAGGAGTGAGGTGATACCTCATTGTAGTTTTGATTTGCATTTCTCTAATAATTAGTGATGTTGAGCATCTTTTCATGTGCTTCGTGGCCATCTGTATGTCTTCTTTGGAGAAATGTCTATTTAGGTCTTCTGCCCATTTTTGGATTGGGGTGTTTGTTTCTTTAATATTGAGCTGAATGAGCTGTTTATATATTTTGGAGATTAATCCTTTGTCTGTTGATTCATTTGCAAATATTTTCTCCCATTCTGAGGGATGTCTTTTTGTCTTGTTTATGGTTTCCTTTACTGTGCAAAAGCTTTGAAGTTTCATTAGGTCCCACTTGTTTATTTTTGTTTTTATTTCCATTACTCTAGGAGGTGGATCAAAAAAGATCTTGCTGTGATTTATGTCAGAGAGTGTTCTTCCTATGTTTTCCTCTAAGAGTTTTATAGTGTCCAGTCTTATATTTAGGTCTCTAATCCACCTTGAGTTTATTTTTGTGTATGGTGTTAGGGAGTATTCTAATTCCATTCTTTTACATGTAGCTGTCCAGTTTTCCCAGTACCACTTATTGAAGAGACTGTCTTTTCTCCATTGTATATATTTGCCTCCTTTGTCATAGATTAGTTGACCATAGGTGTGTGGGTTAATCTCTGGGCTTTCTATCTTGTTCCATTGATCTATGTTTCTGTTTTTGTGCCAGTACCATATTGTCTTGATTACTGTAGCTTTGTAGTATAGTCTGAAGTCAGGGAGTCTGATTCCTCCAGCTCCGTTTTTTTCCCTCAAGACTGCTTTGGGTATTCGGGGTCTTTTGTGTTTCCATACAAATTTTAAGATGATTTGTCCTAGCTCCGTAAAAAATGCCATTGGTAATTTAATAGGGATTGCATTGAATCTGTAGATTGCTTTGGGTAGTATACTCATTTTCACAATGTTGATTCTTCCAATCCAAGAACATGGTATATCTCTCCATCTGTTGGTATCATCTTTAATTTCTTTCATCAGTGTCTTATAGTTTTCTGCATACAGGTCTTTTGTCTCCCTAGGTAGGTTTATTCCTAGGTATTTTATTCTTTTTGTTGCAATGGTAAATGGGAGTGTTTCCATAATTTCTCTTTCAGATTTTTCATCATTAGTGTATAGGAATGCAAGAGATTTCTGTGCATTAATTTTGTATCCTGCAACTTTACCATATTCATTAATTAGCTCTCGCAGTTTTCTGGTGGCAGTTTTAGGATTCTCTATGTATAGTATCATGTCATCCACAAACAGTGACAGTTTTACTTCTTCTTTTCCAATCTGTATTCCTTTTATTTCTTTTTCTTCTCTGATTGCCATGGCTAGGACTTCCAGAACTATGTTGAATAATAGTGGTGAGAGTGGACATCCTTGTCTCGTTCCTGATCTTAGAGGAAATGCTTTCAGTTTTCCACCATTGAGAATGATGTTTGCTGTGGATTTGTCATATATGGCCTTTATTATGTTGAGGTAGGTTCCCTGTATGCCCACTTTCTGGAGAGTTTTTATCATAAATGGGTGTTGAATTTTGTCAAAAGCTTTTTCTGCATCTATTGAGATGATCATATGGTTTTTATTCTTCAATTTGTTAATATGGTGTATCACATTGATTGATTTGCGTATATTGAAGAATCCTTGCATCCCTGGGATAAATCCCACTTGATCGTGGTGTATGATCCTTTTAATGTGTTGTTGGATTCTGTTTGCCAGTATTTTGTTGAGGATTTTTGCATCTATATTCATCAGTGATATTGGTCTGTAATTTTCTTTTTTTGTAGTGTCTTTGTCTGGTTTTGGTATCAGGGTGATGGTGGCCTCATAGAATGAGTTTGGGAGTGTTCCTTCCTCTGCAATTTTTTGGAAGAGTTTGAGAAGGATAGGTGTTAGCTCTTCTCTAAATGTTTGATAGAATTCACCTGTGAAGCCATCTGGTCCTGGACTTTTGTTTGTTGGAAGATTTTTAATCACAGTTTCAATTTCAGTGCTTGTGATTGGTCTGTTCATATTTTCGGTTTCTTCCTGGTTCAGTCTTGGAAGGTCATACCTTTCTAAAAATGTGTCCATTTCTTCCAGGTTGTCCATTTTATTGGCATAAAGTTGCTTGTAGTAGTCTCTTAGGATGCTTTGTATTTCTGCGGTGTCTGTTGTAACTTCTCCTTTTTCATTTCTGATTTTTTTGATTTGAGTCCTCTCCCTCTTTTTCTTGATGAGTCTGGCTAATGGCTTATCAATTTTGTTTATCTTCTCAAAGAACCAACTTTTAGTTTTATTGATCTTTGCTATTGTTTCCTTTGTTTCTATTTCATTTATTTCTGCTCTGATCTTTATGATTTCTTTCCTTCTGCTAACTTTGGGGGTTTTTTTGTTCTTCTTTCTCTAGTTCCTTTAGGTGTAAGGTTAGATTGTTTACTTGAGATTTTTCTTGTTTCTTTAGGTAGGCTTGTATAGCTATAAACTTCCCTCTTAGAACTGCTTTTGCTGTATCCCATAGGTTTTGGGTCGTCGTGTTTTCATTGTCATTTGTCTCTAGGTATTTTTTTATTTCCTCTTTGATTTCTTCAGTGATCTCTTGGTTATTTAGTAACGTATTGTTTAGCCTCCATGTGTTTGTCTTTTTTATGTTTTTTTCCCTGTAATTCATTTCTAATCTCATAGCGTTGTGGTCAGAAAAGATGCTTGATATGATTTCAATTTTCTTAAATTTACTGAGGTTTGATTTGTGACCCAAGATGTGATCTATCCTGGAGAATGTTCCGTGCGCACTTGAGAAGAACGTGTAATCTGCTGTTTTGGGATGCAATGTCCTATATATATCAATTAAATCTATCTGGTCTATTGTGTCATTTAAAGCTTCTGTTTCCTTATTTATTTTCATTTTGGATGATCTGTCCATTGGTGTAAGTGAGGTGTTAAAGTCCCCCACTATTATTGTGTTACTGTCGATTTCCTCTTTTATAGCTGTTAGCAGTTGCCTTATGTATTGAGGTGCTCCTATGTTGGGTGAATATATATTTATAATTGTTATATCTTCTTCTTGGATTGATCCCTGGATCATTATGTAGTATCTTTCCTTGTCTCTTGTAACATTCTTTATTTTAAAGTCTATTTTATCTGATATGAGTATAGCTACTCCAGCTTTCTTTTGATTTCCATTTGCATGGAATATCTTTTTCCATCCCCTCACTTTCAGTCTGTATGTGTCCCTATGTCTAAAGTGGGTCTCTTGTAGACAGCATATATATGGGTCTTGTTTTCGTATCCCTTCAGCCAGTCTATGTCTTTTGGTTGGGGCATTTAATCCATTCACGTTTAAGGTAATTATCGATATGTATGTTCCCATGACCATTTTCTTAATTGTTTTGGGTTTGTTTTTGTAGGTCCTTTTCTTCTCTTGTGTTTCCCACTTAGAGAAGTTCCTTTAGCATTTGTTGTAGAGCTGGTTTGGTGGTGCTGAATTCTCTTAGCTTTTGCTTGTCTGTAAAGCTTTTGATTTCTCCATCAAATCTAAATGAGATCCTTGCCGGGTAGCATAATCTTGGTTGTAGGTTCTTCCCTTTCATCACTTTAAGTATATCATGCCACTCCCTTCTGGCTTGCAGAGTTTCTGCTGAGAAATCAGCTGTTAACCTTATGGGAATTCCCTTGTATGTTATTTGTCGTTTTTCCCTTGCTGCTTTCAATAATCTTTCTTTGTCTTTAATTTTTGCCACTTTGATTACTATGTGTCTCGGCGTGTTTCTCCTTGGGTTTATCCTGTATGGGACTCTCTGCACTTCCTGGACTTGGGTGGCTATTTCCTTTCCCATGTTAGGGAAGTTTTCGACTATAATCTCTTCAAATATTTTCTCTGGTCCTTTCTCTCTCTCTTCTCCTTCTGGGACCCCTGTAATGCGAATGTTGTTGCGTTTAATGTTGTCCCAGAGGTCTCTTAGGCTGTCTTCATTTCTTTTCATTCTCTTTTCTTTAGTCTGTTCCGCAGCAGTGAATTCCACCATTCTGTCTTCCAGGTCACGTATCCGTTCTTCTGCCTCAGTTATTCTGCTATTGATTCCTTCTAGTGTAGTTTTCATTTCAGTTATTGTATTGGTCATCTCTGTTTGTTTGTTCTTTAATTCTTCTAGGTCTTTGTTAAACATTTTTTGCATCTTCTCAATCTTTGCCTCCATTCTTATTCCGAGGTCCTGGATCATCTTCACTATCATTATTCTGAATTCTTTTTCTGGAAGGTTGCCTATCTCCACTTCATTTAGTTGTTTTTCTGGGGTTTTTTCTTGTTCCTTCATCTGGTACATAGCCCTCTGCCTTTTCATCTTGTCTATCTTTCTGTAACTGTGGTTTTTGGTCCACAGACTGCAGGATTGTAGTTTTCCTTGCTTCTCCTGTCTGCCCTCTGGTGGTTGAGGCTATCTAAGAGGCTTGATGGGAGGCTCTGGTGGTGGGTAGAGCTGACTGTTGCTGTGGTGGTCAGAGCTCAGTAAAACTTTAATCCACTTGACTGTTGATGGGTGGGGCTGGGTTCCCTCCCTGTTGGTTGTTTTGCCTGAGGCAGCCCAACACTGGAGCCTACCTGGGCTCTTTGGTGGGGTTAATGGCAGACTATGGGAGGGCTCACGCCAAGGAGCACTTCCCAGAACCTCCGCTGCCAGTGTCCTTGTCCCCACAGTGAAACAGAGCCACCACCCGCCTCTGCAGTAGACCCCCCAACACCAGCAGGTAGGTCTGGTTCAGTCTCCCCCAGGGTCACTGCTCCTTCCCCTGCGTCCCGATGCACACATTACTTTGTGTGTGCCATCCAAGAGTGGGGTCTCTGCTTCCCCCAGTCCTGTCGAAGTCCTGCAATCAATTCCCACTAGGATTCAAAGTCTGATTCTCTAGGAATTCCTCCTCCCATTGCCGGACCCCCAGGTTGGGAAGCCTGACGTGGGGCTCAGAACCTTCACTCCAGTGGGTGGACTTCTGTGGTATAAGTGTTCGCCAGTCTGTGAGTCACCCACCCAGCTGTTATGGGATTTGATTTTACTCTGATTGCGCCCCTCCTACCGTCTCACTGTGGCTTCTCCTCTGTCCTTGGACGTGGGGTATCCTCCTTGGTGAAGTCCAGGGTCTTCCTGTCAATGATTGTCCAGCAGCCAGTTGTCAATTAAGTCCATCTTGCTTAATGTGTCATTTACAGCTTGCATTTCCGTATTTATTTTCATTTTGGATGATCTGTCCATTTGTGAAAGTGGGGTGTTTAAATCCCCTACTATTATTGTGTCAGTGTCGGGTTCCCCTTTTATGGCTGTTAACCTTTGTTTTATGTATTGAGGTGCAGTGTGCATAAATATTTACAATTGTTATATCTTCTTCTTGGATTGATCCCTTGATCATTATGTAGTATTCTTCTTTGCCTCTTGTAATAGTCTTTATTTTAAAGTCTATTTTGTCTGTATGAGGATTGCTACTCCAGCTTTCTTTTCATTTCCATTTCCAGGGAATAATTGTTTCCATCCCCTCACTTTCAGTCTGTATGTGTCCTTAGGTCTGAAGTGGGTCTCTTGTATACAGTATATATATGAGTCTTGTTTTTGTATCCATTCAGCCAGTCTATGTCTTTTGGTTGGAGTATTTAACCCATTTACATTTAAGGTAATCATCAATGTGTATTTTCCTACTACCATTTTCTTAATTGTTTTGGGTTTATTATTGTAGGTCATTTCCTTCTCTTGTGTTTCCTGCCTAAAGAAGTTCCTTTAGCATTTGTTGTAAAGCTGGTTTGGCAGTGTTGAATTCTGTTAGCTTTTGCTTGTCTGTGAAGGTTTTAATTTCTCTGGCAAATCTGAATGAGATCCTTGCTGGGTAGAGTAATCTTGGTTGTAGCTTTTTGCCTTTCATCACTTTAAATATGTCCTGCCACTCCCTTCTGGCTTGCAAAATTTCTGCTGAAAGATCAGCTGTTAACCTTATGGGAGTTCCCTTGTATGTTATTTGTTGCTTTTCCCTTGCTGCTTTTAGTATTTTTTCTTTGTATTTAACTTTTGATAGTTTGATTAATAAGTATCTTGGTGTTTTCCTCCTTGGATTTATCCTTTATGGGACTCTCTGCACTTCCTGGACTTGATTGACTATTTTCTTTCCCATATTAGGGAAGTTTTCAACTATAATCCCTTCAACTATTTTCTCAGTCCCTTTCTTTTTCTCTTCTTCTTCTGGGACCCCTATAATTCGATTGTTGGTGAATTGAATGTTTTCCCAGAGGTCTCTGAGACTGTTCTCAATTATTTTCATTCTTTTTTCTTTTCTGCAGCAGTTATTTCCACTATTTTATCTTCCAGCTCACTTATCCATTCTTTTGCCTCAGTTATTCTGCTATTGATTCCTTCTAGAGAATTTTTAATTTCATTTATTGTGTTGTTCATCATTGTTTGCTTGCTCTTTAGTTCTTCTAGGTCCTTGTTAAACGTTTCTTGCATTTTCTCCATTCTATTTATGAGATTTTGGATCATCTTTACTATCATTACTCTGAATTCTTTTCCAGGTTGACTGCCTGTTTCCTCTTCATTTATTTGGTCTGGTGGGTTTTTACCTTGTTCCTCATCTGCTGCATATTTCTCTGTCTTCTCATTTTGCTTAACTTACTGTGTTTGGGGTCTCCTTTTCGCAGGCTGCAGGTTTGTAGTTCCCATTGTTCTTGGTGTCTGCCCCAGTGGTTAAGGTTTGTTCTGTGTGTTGTGTAGGCTTCTTTGTGGAGGGGACTGTTGCCTGTGTTCTGGTGGATGAAGCTGGATCTTGTCTTTCTGGTGGGCAGGACTGCATTCGGTAGTGTGTTTTGGCGTGTCTGTGAACTTAGTATGATTTTAGGCAGCTTCTCTGCTAATGGGTGGTGTTGTATTCCTCTCTTGGTAGTTGTTTGGCATGGGGTGTCCAGCACTGGAGCTTGCTGGTCCTTGAGTGGAGCTGAGTCTTAGAGTTGAGACAGAGATCTCTGGGAGAGCTCTTGCTGATTGATATTACATGGGGCTTGGAATTCTCTGGTGGTCCAATGTCCTGAACTCAACTCTCCAACCTCAGAGCCTCATGCCTGACACCCGGCCAGAGCATCAGAACCCTGTTGGCCCCAGGCTCAGAAGAAAATGGTGAAGAAGAAAGAAAGAAAGTAAATAAATAAAATAAAATGAAGTTATTAAAATAAAAGATAAAAAAGTTATTAAAATTAAAAAGTATTTAAAAAAAAAGAAGAGAGCAACCAAACCAATAAACAAATCCACCAATGATAACAAGTGCTAAAAAGTATACTAAGATAAGCATAAAAATCAGAAAATAGTCAGTCGCATACAGCAAACCCCAAGTCAATAGTTGCTCCCAAAGTCCACTGCTGCAATTTTGGGATGATTCATTGTGTATTCAGGTATTCCACAGATGGAGGGTACATCAAGTTGATTGTGGAGATTTATTCCACTGCTCCTGAGACCTCATGGAGAAATTTCCCTTTCTCTTCTTTGTTCACACAGCTCTTGCGGTTCAGCTTTGGATTTGGCCCTGCCTCTGCATTAGATAGCCCTCTGGCATCTGTTCTTCTCCCAGACAGGAGGGGGTTAAAGGAGCGTCTGGTTAGGGATTAAAGTGAGTGGCTGGCTCACTCATTCCCGGGGGATGGAGGGTTACAGAATGGGGTCGAGACTGTGACAGCAGAGGCCAGCCTGATATTGCAACAGCCTGTGGAGTGTCGTGTGTTCTCCCAAGGAAGTTGTCCCTGGATCATAGGACACTGGCAGTGGCGGGCTGCACAGTCTCCCGGGAGGGGTGGAGTGGATAGTGACCTGTGCTTGCACACAGGCTTCTTGGTGGCTGCAGCAGCAGCCTTAGCATTTCATTCCTGTCTCTGGTGTCTGTACTGATAGTTGCGGCTCACACCCATCTCTGAAGCTCATTTAGGCAGTGTTCTGAATCTTCTCTCCTTGTGCACAGTAACAATGCTCTCTTGCCTCTTCGGCATCTCCAGACATTTTCCTGGACTCCCTCCCGGTTAGCTGTGTGGCACTAGCCCCCTTCAGGCTGTGTTCACGCCGCCAACCCCAGTCTTCTCCCTGGGAAATGACCTCTGAAGCCTGAGCCTCAGCTCCCAGCCCTCACCCGTCCTGGTTGGTGAGTAGACAAGGCTCTCAGTCTGGTGAGTACTGTTTGGCACTGATCTTCTGCGTGAATCTCTCTGCTTTGCTCTCTTCACCCCTGTTGCTGCGCTCTTCTCTGTGGCTGCGAAGCTTCCCCCCCCACCACCTCCCGTCCCCACCAGTGAAGGGGCTTCCTAGTGCGTGGAAACTTTTCCTCCTTCACAGCTCCCTCCAAGAGGTTCAGGTCCATCCCTATTCTTTTGTCTCTGTTTATTATTTTTTCTTTTGCCCTACCCAGGTACGTGGGGAGTTTCTTTCCTTTTGGGAAGTCTGAGGTCTTCTGCCAGCATTCAGTAGGTGTTCTGTAGGAGTTGTTCCACATGTAGATGTATTTTTGATGTATTCATGGGGAGGAAGTTGATCTCCACATCTTATTCCTCCTCTATCTTGAAGGTCCTCCACATTTTCTTGAATGTGTTTAATATGTTATTGATTTATTTATCTTCTATTCTACAAGGAAGTATAAACTCGTTTTGTCTTTAACTTTATGTCCAATATTTAGTCAGTCTAGAAGAGAGGATGGTCAGTAATCACTTTTTGAAAGAAAGAGAGAAAGAGAAGAGGCTAGGACAGAGGGAGGACAAATGAATGAACAAGGCAGTGTGATATCACAGGGAATTGTTTACAGGGAACTCTATGACTGTCAGGATTGTTGAAGAAAGAATAATTAAAGGTGTGGTTTTTTCACCAAATGTCCTCTATTCAAAGGGCCATGACCTATTATTATTTATATTGAGAAAAGCCAAAAGAAAATCAATATACCCTTCATAGCTCCTTCAATTTTCTAATAAATAATTGATGTTTGTGGCATTTAAAATGAAATAACAGTTGGTTTTGGTCTGATTAATGGCTTGTTAGAATAATCATGCTCTCTATCTTCCCCAGGGGGTACTTACTTAAATTGCATCCTTTGCAGTATGTTATATCCTTCCACCTTTGAATTAAGAATCTTTAAATATAACCATTTAATAAGAAATGTATAAGTAAACATCCGTTTGTCTTTATTTGATGAATAACTGGGAGGCAATTTGAAAAAGAGTTGAAAATTCTCTTCAGTATTATTTCCAATCATTTTTTGTTTCATTTTGCTTTGTTGTGTTTAGATAAAATGGATTTTTAAAACTTGGTTAGCTCTGATAAACTGAGGCTATGTCTAATTACTTAGGGCCCAATTTATACTCACCTAAAAAATCTCTCACCAGTAATAACACACTTTTGAGATATTTTTAATGAACAATTCAATTATTTTTTTCTTTTGTAAAGTTTACTTTGCTAATGTAGAATTGAGTGGTTTGTACATGATTTACATACTATCAGAAACATGTTTCCAGTTTTATTGACATGCATTACTGTATAAGTTTAAGACAGCACGATGGTTTGATTTACCTATCTTGTGAAATAATTATCACAAAACGTTCAGCTAATACCCATTATCTCATACAGATAAAATAAAAAGAAAAGAAGAAAAAATTTTTCTCCTTGTGATGAGAAGTGTTAGAATTTACTCTCTTAATTACTTTCATATATATCATCCAGCAGTTTTAACTATAGTCCTCCTGTTGTACATCACATCCCTAGTATTTATTTATCTTATAACTGGAAATTTGCGCCTCTGTAAGAGAAGCGTTTTGAAGAGATCTGTACATTCACATTCAGCCACAGAAGCAAATAATTATAATACAATGGTGATCATAATAATAATAATAAAAATCTAGGCAAATAAATATTTTCTCTACGTAGCTCATAACTTCCTCCTTATTATGGGAAGTTTCTTTTTTTTTTAAATAGCTTTCCATTTTACAACTTAGAAAAATTTTATACTGAAGTCAGAAAATTATATATACTTTAGTCAATTTAATGAAGTAAACATAGCTTCTTATTTCCAATAACTGAATGTGAAAGTTTTATAGAACCTCTGTCCCACTGGAGAAAAACAAAACAAAACATAAAAGAAACAACCAAAAAACAATTTTAGTCTATCTCTGCAAACTCCCCTGTGAGAAATATAAGGGGTCACTTGGATAACTCAGTATTTTTCCTTTAAAATACTCAGTGTGTAGTGGCCCAATAGAGGGACAATTCAATGGATCCATGGTTCTTAGTGTTCTAGTTATTGGGTTGGTTGACTCTTGTGTGATTTTCTTGGATTCCACCCATGAGCTTTCTTCTGGTGTCTGATACTGACTTCTATCAATGAATTCTTCTTGTGCCTGATGCTGAATTCTGTAAATGTGAGTTCTGATATTTGCCTTGTCTTTCTCAGCCCTTCTGTGATCCATTGATGATCCTCTCACGCATGTTGGACCTTCTTCAGCTCTTACTGACCCTGACATAATATGGGTTTTATATATATATATTTTTTCGGCTTGAGTGGTCAACTCGAGGCTTAGGCTGCAGGATCACTAAGCTCCTACCATGGCCACACATTCTACTGAAATCTTCTCAACCTGGTCCCTCTGAGCAGGTAGAAAATTTGAACATATTTTATTCCATGTGGTAAATGAAGGAAAACAAACCTCAAGTTCTCCCAGGTCTCCTCCATTTTGAATAATCTCTCTCTCTCTCTCACACACACACATACACACACACACACACACACACACACACACCACAATATTGTATTTGGATCCAATTGGCCCAAATTGAAGCTAGGAAAGGACAACCTTCAATAAAATTCCCTATCAGATAATCTAATGAGAATCCAGGCAAAAACTCATCTGTTTTCCCCTGTTTTTCTCACTTGTTTCTCAGTGTATCTTCTCTGGGTGTGCAGGTGTATACCTCCCCCTGGACTCACTGCCTCACTTCTGATTTTCATCTTCTTTCTGCTGTCCCCTAGAACCCTAGGTGTGGGGAGGGTATTTCTCCTAGGTAATACCCTAATTTACCCCTGTGTTAATAATATCTAACTAGGCAGATACCTAGGGTTGTATAAAATATGTAACTTTACACACCGAAATATTTGCTGTATGTAGTAGGGCTTCAAATGCACCCTGCTAACATGGGAAATCTATCCATTTTATTTTAGGAAATCTCCATAAAAAGGCAAAGAAAACTATTCAGTGTGTTTATGATTGCTTATGCTCTATTGCTGAGTATTTTTCTGATAGGAGAGAATTTTCAGCTTGACCATGTCTTGCTGGGAACTTAATCTTCCGTTTGAAATTTTATATGTCTGAGAATTGGAAAAGTTTCCACAGGATCTTTATTGGCTCCATACTTTTCAGATCATATTTCTCCAATTCACAGATATGTATAGTGAGGTTTAGGGTGTGTTGGTATCCCTGTACCATCTCTTTACCTTTGTATTAGGATGCTGGGTATGTTGGCCCAGTGAGTGCCAAGGTATCCTGGGAGCCACCCTTACCTGGATCTGGATAGTCAGTAGTAACTACTCGTAAAAGTAAGTGTGAACTACTAATGACATCTTACTAAACCACACTAAATTTCCCTTTGCCGTATCACTGTAAAGGCTTGATCCATCTTAGTTCCAAGGAAGCATGATGTAGTGAGGACACTGGGGTGGAAAGAGACAATAATCTTGACCAACTGGAGTTTTAAACCATAGTAATCCCACCAAGGGCCCTCTGATGCATTGGGAAGGGCTCCCTGCAAGTAAAGGTTCCTGAACCTTCCCCTCAGTAACTTCTTGTAAATCCAACTCTGATAAATAAAACACATTCAGCAGTTTCTAATGGCTCTCTACTACTGAATTTTACACTGAAGCAATGCAATAGAAGCATTGTTTTCCCACATTAAAGCACCTGAATTGTAACAAAGGTACACAGGCTGTTCTTAATATCATGTGTTCCAAGGCTACAGGAAGAACCCTTGCTCCACTCCCCAACAAAAGTAATTTTCATAGTTTATTACTCATACAGAGTCGTCTTCCTCATGTTTAAACACTGACTTTGGAAAGAGCAATATATCAATTCAAGTCATCTTTGGGGTGCATAATATTATATAGATTACATTCCACACATTGTATGTTTTTTTTAGAAAAACTAGAAAGTGATATGTGAAAAGCATAAGTAGGAAAACTCAAAAAGGAGTTCAGTTATTAAGTCTCTTGGGGCAGTAATAGATATAAGAGCTTCACCGTGTTTCCAACCCACAGGCAGGAGAGTAGACAAGTACTAACACATGTCAGAGCGTTATATGAAGTCAGGCCACAAGGGATCAACATAGGGAGAAGAAGGGTATTTTCTTAAGGTTATGTGGTGTTACATAGAGATACTGACAAAAATTTTAGGTGCTGTGTAGGTTCCTTTGAGTTCCTTTCTGATTGCCGTTTGTCCTCTAGAAAATAACAAAGTCATCTGCTCTTGGCTGGGCAGTGGTGTTGAGGGAAAAAAAGGAGGTAGAATTTGATGAGTTATAAAGAATAGCTTCTGTGGGTCTGTTTAGGGATAAATGAGACCAGTGATATAAAGAAGGCAATGGGGACCTAGTTAAGTTTAGAAACCATGCTTACCAGAGAGAATGAAAATGAAACAACAGATATAGATATAGATATAATTATATATATAAAGCTCAGAAAGTCTGTGCAAGGCATGAGGTCCTATTGCTGCCCACACACATAACCACTTATGTGTTAGTTCCCTTATTGGCATGGGGTAGCATCTGGGCCCACAGCTTCCTCAGATCCTGCCAAATCTTCCTTCAGCGTCTTCTACTCCTGGACCAGCTATGCCTTGATGAGGATCTCCACGATGAGTATTACTAACTTCTTCTGCAGAACAACCCCATCATCAAAGGGAGGCCTGGAGGCATGGGGAGACCCTCATCCTAGTGATTTACAGCTCATCTTAACAGTCCCCAGGTTATTGCTGCTTGCCTTGTTTCATGCCCATCATCTCTTCCAGATCACTTTTCTTGAGGATTTTAGTTTCCTGTACCAGAGACAGATGCAACAAACTCATATAGACTCACATAACCAGCTCAAGCAATTGCGTAGAGTCTAATCACCCAATAAACCACATGTTGCTCTACTCCTCTCCTTGACTAAGAGAAGTCTCATGTAGTGTTGGTAGTTTCCACAGCAGACATAGCTGCAAAGAGATTCCACAGTTCTGATGGCAGAATGATGGAAGTGGCCTATCATGGGCTGCGGGCTGGGCAGAGAATGGATAAAGTTTTTTCCTGTAAATATGACTTATGAATAATCACTTCATGAAGAATTCCTGTATTAGCCCAAAAGCATTGTTTTCTTCCTTAAGTGTGATTATCTCCAAATCTATGTAACTTTTAATTATTTTGATCTCAAATATGTTATTTGTGTATGTGTATAAGCTCATATTTTAAGTTGTTTTTCTTCTTTCCATCTACATCACCACTTGAACCTGTCCTGTCAGTGGGTGTAGAGTAAAACCTCTATTTTTAGAGTGGCTCATTAACTGTCCCACAAATAATAGATAAGGATTATGCTTAATCTACCACGATTTATATATTTATGCAGCAGTATTATGTTGTTCATATAGTAAAACAATATACTTTGAAGAATTAAATTTATATTATTAGATTAAAACTTTATAGAAATAGTAGGAAAAATAGAATAATATTCACATGTGGACAGAAGTTTATATGCCTTTGCTAGCTTCATCAGTTAAAAAATAAATATAGGAAAAAAGGTTTTTAATTATTACCTGTGTGTATATATAGATATTATGATGAAGTAGATCAACATATTTAGTTTTACAACTGTGTTATATGGAAGTATATGTAAAAAGTTTGTAAGTCTTGATGGCATTTTCCTTCTAAACAGTTAAAGAAATGAACAAATACAAATTGCAGTCACTGAATAGGAAGGAAAGTAACAATTCCCTAGGACCTTTCGTATTTATTTAAAATAATTGCATTATTTTAAGTAATGGAAAAAAGGTAACTTAAGGCATATAAGGTGACCTAGTCAACTGTCTCCCCCAATTAACCTTCTAAATTTAGGATTCTCTATACTATGAAATTGAAAGCTTACTAAACCTATATCATTCTATTTTACAGAGTACATCTGCTACATAAATACCAGAAAACTACATCCCAGTTGTTGTGAAAGCAGTCTAGCTGTGTTTCACAAATAAAAAATAGTTGCAAGCCAAATAGAAGAGGCTACTGTAGTATTATAAGTTTCTACTTTCAGTCATTTTATTTTGCCACATTTTCTTTCTGAGATGAAGGTCCTCCATGCTGTAGGTATATTTCACAGCTCCCGTAGAATGTGATATATGCAAACTTGACTTAGTTTTGTGAATTTTAGAGAGATCATGCATTTTTTTAAAACAATAATTTATTTCTCGAAAAAGAAGCAATGTTTAGAAACAAGTTGATTATAAAGAGGCAGAATAGAGAGCGATTATCGGGAGATTTTAGATGTGTACTAAATGAGTTTGAATGTTAGCTTCAATAGTTATTATTTGTGTTACTTTTGACAAATTATGTGCTCTTTTCAAGCCTTAATTTTCTCTTCCATAAAACTACATTATATGTACTTTACCTTTCCTACTTGTCAAACTCTGTGCACTTTGCATTTGTAGGTTCTTCTTACATAATCTTCTCCTTTCTACACAAAATCAGCCTTAATCCTCTGCTGAGAAGGGCACACTGATAACTCTGCTGAACTTTGTAGACTCTGAAGAACATCCTTCTAAAATACGATTTGTCTTCTTAGTCCTTCTGTTTGGTATGGAATTTAGAACTCCTAAGCTGATTGTCAGGGTGGATATGAAACTGAGAGAAGAAAGAAGAAGCTAAAACAAGAATGAAGATAAACAGACTATCACAAAGAGATTATTAATCTGAGAAGCATAAAGCATTCACATCAATGTTGATTAAAAACACAGAATTTAATACAAATAAAAGATTCCTTAATATTATATTTAAGCATATTGGTAAGAATGCTGGCAGGTATGTAGATTCAAAAATAAAGTATGCCAGAGAAAGTCTGTATATCAGGAGATATGTATAAGAATGTCTATGAACAAGTAAAAAATATTAAATATTCACTGATAGAGTATATATATATATATATATATATATATATATATATATATGGCATTATATTAAGTAAAAATAAATGAGAAATATGTCTCAAAATAGTGTTGGGACTTCCCTGGCAGTCCAGTGGTTAAGACTTTGCCTTCCAGTGCAAGGGGTGCAGGTTCGATCCCTGCTTGGGGAGCTAAGATCCCACATGCCCTGTGGCCAAAAAACCAAAAGATAAGACAGAAGCAATATTGTAACAAATTCAATAAAGACTTTAAAAATGGTCCACATAAAAAGAAACCTTTATAAAAAAAAATAAATTGTTGAAGTCACAGAGGAATAGAATGCACAAATGTTTAATAAATATTTAATTTAATATGATTTTAAATTAAAAAACACTTATTGAACCTGAGTTTTATCTGTAGTTCTCTTTATGTTCTATTTCACAAACTCTCTTAAATATATATATAGATATAAACCCATAATTAATTGTTTATTCCTAAATATTGTTGTTTTGGAAAATATAACTAGCATGACTTTTTATTGATACATGAACAATAAATAAGAAACAGTCCTCTGTTTTATCTAAGAGGTAAATTAAAAATAAATATATCATAGAATCTCAGAACTGAAATGGAGCTTAATTTTTTTTTCAGCTTAATGTTTTTTAACCCATTTATTTATTTATTCATTTTCCAATCTTTTGTGCATGCCTATATTTATTCAAAATAAAAAATATGATCATCTCAATAGATGCAGAAAAAACTTTCAACAAAATTCAACACCCATTTATGATAAAAACTATCCAGAAAGTGGCCATAGAGGTAACTTACCTCAACATAATATAGGCCATATATGACAAATCCACAGCCAACATCACTCTCAATGGTGAAAAACTGAAAAATTTTCCAGTAAGATCAAGAACAAGAAAAGGTTGTCCAATCTCACCACTATTATTCAACATAGTTTTGGAAGTTTTAGCCACAGCAATCACAAAAGGAAAAGAAAAAAAAAGAATTCAAATCAGCAAAGAAGAAGTAAAGCTGTCACTGTTTGCAGATGACATGATACTATACATAGAGAATCCTAAAGATGCTACCAGAAAACTACTAGAGCTAATCAATGAATTTGGTAAAGTAGCAGGATACAAAATTAATGCACAGAAACTTCTTGCATTCCTATACACTAATGATGAAATATCTGAAAGAGAAATTAAGGAAACACTCCCATTTACCATTGCAACAAATGAAATAAACTACCTAGGAATAAACCTACCTAAGGAGAAAAAAGACCTGTATGCAGAAAACTTTAAGACACTGATGAAAGAAATTAAAGGTGATACAAACAGATGGAGAGATATACCATGTTCTTAGACTGGACGATTCAACATTGTGAAAATGACAAAACTACCTAAAGTAATCTACAGATTCAATGCAATCCCTATCAAACTACCAATGGCATTTTTCACAGAACTAGAACAAAAAGTTTCACAATTTGTATGGAAACACAAAAGACCCTGAAGAGCCAAAGCAATCTGGAGAAAGAAAAACGGAGCTGGAGGAATCAGACTCCCTGACTTCAGACTGTACTACAAAGCTACAGTAAAAAAGACAATATGGTACTGGCACAAAAACAGAAATATAGATCAGTGGAACAGGATAAAAAGACCAGAGATAAACCCACGCATATATGGTTACATTATCTCTGATAAAGGAGACAAGGATATACAGTGGAGAAAAGACAGCTTCTTCTATAAGTGGTGCTGGGAAAACTGGACAGCTACATGTAAAAGAATGAAATTAGAACACCCCCTAACACCATACACAAAAGTAAACTAAAAATGGATTCAAGACATAAATTTAAGGCCAGACTCTATAAAACTCTTTGAGGAAAACATAGGCAGAACAGTCTATGACATACATCACAGCAAGATCCTTTTTGACCCACTTCCTAGAGAAATGGAAATAAAAACAAAAATATATAAATGGGACCTACTGAAACTTAAAAGCTTTTGCACAGCAAAGGAAACCATAAACAAGGTGAAAATACAACCCTCAGAATGGGAGAAAATATTTGCCAATGAAGCAACTGACAAAGGATTAATCTCCAAAATTTATAAGCAGCTCATGCAGCTCAATATCAGAAAAACAAATAACCCAATCCAAAAATGGGCCAAAAACCTAAATAGACATTTCTCCAAAGCAGATATACAGATTGCCAACAAACACATGAAAGGATCCTCAACATCATTAATCCTTATAGAAATGCAAATCAAAACTACAGTGAAGTATCACCTCACTCTATTCAGAATGGCCATCATCAAAAATTCTACAAACAATAAATACTGGAGAGGGTGTGGAGAAAAGGGGATCCTCTTGCACCATTGGTGGGAATGTAAATTGATACAGCCACTATGGAGAACAGTATGGAGGTTCCTTAAAAAACAAAAAATAGAACTACCACATGACCCAGCAATCCTACTACTGGGCATACACACTGAGAAAACCATAAGTTAAAAAGAGTCATGTACCACAATGTTCATTGCAGCTCTATTTACAATATCCAGGATTTGGAAGCAATCTAAGTCTCCATCAACAAATGAATGGATAAAGATGTTGCACATATATACAATGCAATACTACTCAGCCATAAAAAGATACAAAATTGAGTTATTTGTAGTGAGGTGGATGGACCTAGAGACTGTCATACAGAGTGAAGTAAGTCAGAAAGAGAAAAATAAATACCGTATGCTAACACATATATATGGAATCTAAAAAAAAAAAAAAAAAAAAAAAAAAGGTTCTGAAGAACCTGAGGCAGGACAAGGATAAAGACGCAGACATAGAGAATGGACTTGAGGACACGGAGAGTGGTAAGGGTAAGCTGGAACGAAGTGAGAGAGTGGCATGGACTTATATATACTACCAAATGTAAAATAGATAGCTAGTGATAAGCAGCCTCATAGCACAGGGTGTTCAGCTCGGTGCTTTGTTACCACATAGAAGGGTGGGATAGGGAGGGTGGGAGAGAGATGTAAGAGGGAGGAGATATGGGGATATATGTATATGTATAGCTGATTCACTTTGTCATAAAGCAGAAAGTAACACACCATTGTAAAGCAATTATACTCCAATAAAGATGTTAAAAAAATAAAAATTAAAAAAAATAGAAATATGGGTCAAGTGTTGTTCTAATCTCTAAGGGTACTGTAGAGGACAAAACAGATAAAACTCTATGCCTTTAAAGAGGTTACATTTTGTAGCGAGAGACAGGCAATCTAAAGATAAACAAGTGAAATATATAGTATATCAGATGGTTATACTTTCCAAGGGAAAATGAGGGAGAGGAATATAGGAAATAAAGGATGGAGTGAAAAGTTGTGTGTGTGTGTGTGTGTCTGTGTGTGTGTGTGTGTGTGTGTGTGTTTAATAGGAAAATTAGAAATGCTATGTGACTAGATAATCTTTGAAAAAACAACTGGAAAATGTGCATCCAAATTCAGATAAACCTTTCTTGATTGTATCATCCTCAACTGACTTTTGTGCTAACCTCTAGTGACAAGGAATGGAATATATTTCTGGATATTCGACATCAGCTAACTTTGGAAATACCTATCTGTTGGAGGAGTCCTTCCTTATGGTCGACTGAAATGTCTGTTTGCTGTACCTCAACTTCATTGATTCCAATCCTACTCTCCTGGGATTTAAAGAACAAGTCTAAACTGCATTTATGTGATGGTCCTTCAAGCCCTTTTCTCTCTGAGTCTTCTTGTATCCCTCTTCTATTCATCATTCCCCTTGCCATAGGATTTCAAGACATGTTTCTTTCGTTGGTTGATTGGTCGGTTGGTGTCCCTTGACTTTCATTAAGTGTAAGTCCCAAAAATTATTGCATTACTCTAAGTAATAGTACAGCCTTGAGGACTAAAATGGGATTAGTACTTCTTTTGTTCTGGATCAACTGCCTCATTTAAAGGTGCAAAAAGTTGCCTAATTTTTTAAGGGCAACGTCATATATATTGATTTCTTTGTATTTTTAGAAGACTAAAATAGTTTAATTTTTTTCATATATATTACTACTTAACCATTTCTTCTCTATTTTTATCATAGTATGGTGCTTTACATGTCTTGTGTTTTTTCCTATTAATTTTATCTTGCTTCTTAACTAATTATTTAAACATTTTAAGATCTTTTGGGACCATGAACTTACTTTCAATGCATTCATTTTTTTCTCACATTCTTTTAATCAAATACAAGTATCCTAAATATTTGTATCAAAATAATTGAAAACATTTTACCAGAAAAAATGAAGAAAAGCATTTGAAATATTTATGTGGGTTGGAATAGTCTCTCTAGAAAAAGCTCTCCATCAGAGTAGATCAGAACATTATCAATATCCTTAGTTATAGAATAATTCTGATGACATTTCTCTATCTTGTCATCTAGAATTTATTGACAGATGCTAAATATCTTTAGACAGTATTCAAATACTGTCTTATGATGCATATATATTTAAATTTTATTAAAAAGAAAATTAATTTAAATGAAGATGATGTGGTCCCATCAAAAATCTGTTGGCTTCTTTCATCATATTACTCTTCCTATATTATCATTGTCAGACTTTATAATAAGTGAATATATAATCTTGCCTAGGATAAATATCATATTTATAAGTACACTGCTTAGCATACCCTTTTATTAAATTACATTTTTTATTTGGTGATAATTATTGATACACATACACTTAGGTAAATTAATACAGAGATGCTTTAAACTCTTTATTCAGTTTTCCCAAGTGGTAACATCTTGCAAAACTTTAGTGCAATATCACAGTCAAGATTTGAACATTGATACAATGATGAAACAGAACATTTCCATCACCACAAGAATCCCTCATGTTGCCTTTTTATATCCACACCCACTTCTCTCCTGTTCCTATTCTCTCTTTAAACCCTGACAAGCACGAATTTGATCTTCATTTCTATAATTTTGTCATTTCAATATTTCATATAAATTAAATTTTAAAAGATGTAACTTTTGGGTTGGCTTTTTTCACTCACTTTTTCACTTGAGATCGACACAAGTTGGGAATATCAATCATTTTTTCCACTTTATTGCTGAGTATTGTTCTACAGCATGGATGCACCAGTTTGTTTAGCCAATCACCTACTGAAGGACATTTGGGTTATTTCCAGTTTGTGGCTACTAGGAATAAATCTGCATAAACATTCATGTACATGATTTTATGTGATTATAATTCTCCATTTTTTTCTGGAATAAATGCCCAGGAGTACATTTGTACGTTTGCATGCACATATGCATTATAAAACAAAACCAACCAAACAAAACTAACAAATAGTTTTCCAGAGTGAGTGTACCATTTTAAATTCCTAGCAGTAATATATAGTTATATATTACTGTTCATTTACACTCTTGTCAGTATTTAGTTTTGTCACTATTTTTTATTTTAGCCGTCATTCTCATATCAGCCATGTGTACTGATATCCCTCTTGTGGTTTAAATTTTCATGTTGCTGATGGCTAGTGATGTTTAACATATTTTCATGTGCTTATTTGCTATCTGTATTTTGTTTTCACTGAAATGTCTGTTCATGTCATATCCCATTTTCTAATTGTATTTTTTTACTCTTTAGTTTCAAGTATCCTTTATATATTCAATAAACTAATCATTTGTTGGCTATATGGTTTATAAATAATTTCTTCCAGTCTGTACATTGTCTTGTCTTTTTATTTTCAAAATCCTTAACAGAGCAAAGGTTTTTAACTGATGAAGTTCAATTTATTTTTTCTTTGTTGGATCATGCTTTTGGTGTCTAATTTTCTAATCATCTAACTGTAGATCCCAGAGATAAGGTGTGAGATATTTAGATTAAAACTTCAAGACTTATGTCAAATATTTTTTGTTTTGTTTCATTTCTTTGTTTGCTAATGGATGTTTCAGCATAATTTGTTGAAAAGGACACCTTCGCTCCATTAAATAGCTTTTGCATCTTTGCAAAAATTCAGTAGGGCATGTTTGCATGGATCTATTTCCGTGTTCTTTATTCTGTTCCACTGACCTATGTATCTATACCTTCATCAATACCACAGTCTTAATTACTATAGTTTTATAATATGCTTTGAAATTGGTTACCCCATTTTCTTCTACTTTATAGTTTGTCTTTTACAAAATCGTTTTAGCGGTTCGAGTTCCATTGACATTTCATATAAATTTTAGGGTAATCTTATCTGTATCTACAAATAATCTTGCTGAGATTTTGATAGATATTTCATTAATCCTATGTATCAGTTTGGGAAGAACTGTATTTTTACTGTCTCAAAATAGTCTTCCAATCTATATACACAGTATATATCTCCATTTATTTAGATGTTATGTGAATACTTTTGTTAATGTTGTATAATTTTCAGTACATAAGTTCTATACATGCTGTATTAAATTTGTATTCACGTTTCATTTTTTAAGAGCAGTTGTGGATGGTATTGAACTTTTAATTTAAGCATCCACGTTTTATTGGTAATATATAGCAATACAATTGTCTTTTGCATATTTATCTTACATTATCTGCACTTGTTGAAATCTCTTCTCAGGTTTAGAAGGGTGTTTTGTTGTTGTTTTGTTTTGTTTTGTTTCTGGTATATTTCTTGTGATAGTCTACACTTGCATTCTTGTTATCTGTAAACAGAGGCATTTTTATTTCTTCCTTTCAGAATTGTATTTTTTAAAAATTGTCTTTTCTGCCATATTGTATTGCTGCAACTTCCAGTACTATACTGAAGAAGATAGAACAATCTTGCTTTGCTCTTAATCTTAGAGGAAAAGAATTCAGTGTTCAATGATTAGGTATAATGTTAACTGGTATATTTTTAAAGACTGCTTTTTCTATAATTGAAGAAGTTCCCTCTATTCCTGTTTTACTGAGACATTTTATCTTAAATGGATCATGAATTGTGTCAAAGGCTTTTTCTACATCAGTTGACATGATGTATTTTTTCTTCTTTATCCTGTTAATATGGAGGATTGTACTGAATGATTTTTCAATATTGAACCAATCTTGCATTTCTGGACTAAACCCCATTTTCTCATGGTGAATAATTATTTTTATATATTGCTGAATTTTATCTGCTAATATTTTGTTAAGGATTTTTGTCCCTATTCACTATGAACATTGATATCTGAGCTTTCTTCTTTCTTTTCTTTTCACTTCTGTACTGCCTGTATCTGGTTTTGAGGTAATAATAGCTTCAGAAAATTAATTGAGAAGTTATCTCTCCTCTACAGTTTTCTGGAAGAGATTGTATTGAATTGCTGTTAATCCTTTAAACATTTGGTAGAATTCTTCAGGGAAATCTTCTGGGTCTGTGGATCTCTTTCCTGGGTTTTTTTAAAATCATGAAATTAATTTCCTTAATAGTTATAGAGATAGTCTAATCCTCTAGTTCATATTAGGTAAGGTGTGGTACGTTTTATTTGTTCTACAAATCTGTTTTATCATTGTTGTCAATTTATGTGTGCAGAGTTGTTTTTAGTACTCTCTAATTATTCTCTTAGTGTCTGCAAGGTGTGTAGTGATATGCCCTGTGTCATTCCTCATATATGGTAATTTGTGCATTCTCTCTTTTTTACTTTGTAAGTCTAGCTAGAAGTTTGTTAATTTTATTTATTTTTGCAAAGATCAAAGTTCTTTGTTTATTTGATATTCTTTATCATTTTCTTGTTTATGATTTTATTGTTTTCTGCTTTTATTTTTATTATTTCCTTTGCTTGCTTTGGGTTATTAGTTCTTCCTTTTCTAGATTCTTGAAGTGAAAATTTAGGTTATTGATTTGACATTTTCATCTTTTCCAGTATATGTATTTAGTACTATAAATGATCCTTTCAACTCTACTTTAGTTGTGTCCCACAAATTTGATATGTTATATTTTCTTTTCCATTCAAATACATATATATATATATATATATATATATACTGTTTTTTTAAATTGATGTATAGTTAAGTTACAATGTTATATTAGTTTCATGACACACGAAATTTTTTGTTTAACTCATAGTTTATTTAGAATTTTGCTGTTTAAATTACCAAGGGTTTGGAGATTTTCCTATGAATGCTGATTAGATCCTTTTGGTTGATGGTGTTATTGAGATCTTATAAAATTTTTCTGTCAAGTTGTTCTATCAGTTGTTCAGAGAGGGAGGATCAAATCCTCTTACCTGTAGTTGTGAATTTGTCTATTTTTCTCTTATTTTGATCAATTTTTGCTTTTCATATTTTACAGCTCTGTATATTAGTGTACACACAATAGAATTGTGGTCTTCTTTTTCCCCCAGGCTTATTGAGGTTTAGTTGACAAATAAAAATTGCATATATTTAAAGTTTTCAATGTGACAGTTGACATGTTTTTCATTGTGAAATGATTATCACAATCAAGCTAACACAGCCATCACTTTACATTTTTTTTTTTTTGGTTTTTATTTTTTTATTTCCAGTGCAGTGAGAAAACTTAAAATCTACTCTCTTAACAAATTTCAAGCATACAATACACTATTATTAGCTATAGTCACTATGCTGTATATTAGATCCCCAGCACTTACTTATGTTATATATGAAAGTTTGTACCCTTTAACAAACATCTCCCCATTTCCCCACCCTCCAGACCCTGGTAACCATCACTCTACTCAGGTTTTATGAGTTCAACTTTTTTGATTTCACATACAAATGAATTCATATAGTATTTGTTTTTCCCTTTCTGGTTTACTTAATTTAATATAATGTTCTCCAGGTTCATCCATGTTGTTACAAGTGGTAGAATTTCCTGCTCTTTTTAATGGCTAATATATATGTCTATATATACATATATTATATATAAATTAATAATTTTAATGGCATATATATATGCCACATTTTCTTCATTCATCTGTCAATGGAAATTTATGTTGTTTCCATTTCTTTGCTATAGTTGATAATGCTACAATGAGCATACTAATGCAGATATTTGAGACAGTGATTTCATTTCCTTTGGATATATACCTAGTTGTGGAATTGGTGGAGCATATGATAGTTCTATTTTTAATTTCTTGAGGAAACTACATACTGTTTTTGTCACAATGACTGTACCAATTTACAATCGCACTAACAGTGTACAAAGTTT
Source organism: Balaenoptera ricei (assembly GCF_028023285.1). Lineage (NCBI taxonomy): Eukaryota > Metazoa > Chordata > Mammalia > Artiodactyla > Balaenopteridae > Balaenoptera > Balaenoptera ricei. The sequence continues at coordinate 91,233,703 of NC_082650.1, read as the reverse complement.
ACCTTATCTCCACACCTTCACCAGTACATTGTCTCTTGTCATTTTTTAAATAGCTATCCTAGCAAGAGTGAGGTGATATATCATTGTGGTTTTAATTTGCATTTCTCAGATGATTAGTGATGTTGAGAATCTTTTCATGTATCTATTAGCCATATCTTCTGTGGGAAAATGTCTATTCAGATTTTCTTGATAAATCATTTTCTCATATGTAATATCCCTCTTGATGTCTGGTAACATTCTTTACTCTAAAATCTGCTTTATTTGATTATTAATATAGACACTTTTGTTTTCATTTGATTAATCTTACTTTATATATCTTTTTCCAGGCTTTTACTTTAAAGCTACCTATAATTTTACATTTGAAGCGAATTTCTTATAGACAGTGTAGGGTTGGGTAATATCATTTTAATATACTTTGTTAATCTACATTTTGAGTAGTGTATTTATACCACTTATATAAGGCTTAAATTTTGCTAATTTTTTTTTTTGTTTATTTTATATGGTTTTTGGATTCTTCATCATCTTCTTATTAACTTCCTGTGGGTTATTTGAATATTTTTTATAATTTTAATTTTAAATATTTATAGCATTGTGAGTGTATTTCTTTGTGTAACATTTTTATTTGCAGTGCTAGATATTATATTAAATTTATATTATTTAATTACAGTGAATTGTTGTCATTTTTTCCATTCCATTGGAGTATAAAAATGGTACTGTCTCTTGCCTGCATTTATCCTCCTCAGTGTAAAATTATCAAATATTTCCTCTACATATATTTAGAACCATTTTAAAAAGCAATAATTTTCACTTCAGCTTTCAAATATAATTTTAAAACCTCAAAAAGTTGGCTTGAATATGGTTTTCTTACCACGTTCTTTCTTCTCTATTGATGGTTCTTTTTTATTATTTATTTTTTTGTTTATGGGAATACCCTTTAGCAGCTCTTGAGTGAATTCTATTGGTGACAAATTCTCTTCATCTTCTTTTTCTGAAAATATCTGTTTTCCCTCTTTATTTCAGAAGAATATTTTTAGTGGGTATTGGTTTCTTGATTGACATTTCTTTTCTTCTCCTTTTATTTTTCCTGCTGCACTGGGTCTACGTTGATGTGCCCAGGTCTTCCGTAGTTGCAGTGAGTGGGGGCCACTCATGGCCATGGTGTGTGAGCCTCTCACTATGCTGACCCCTCCTATTGAAGATCATGGGCTCCAGATGCATGGACCTCAGCAGCTGCAGAATGCAGGCCCAGTAGCTGTGGCACACAGGCCCCAGATTTTGCAGGTCCCAGCGGTTGTGGTGCATGGGTTCAGAAGTTGTGGCTCACGGGCTCTGGAACTCAGGCTCAGTAGTTGTGGCACATGGGCTTAGTTTCTCCATGGCATTTAGGATCTTCCCAGACCAGGGATCAAACCTGTATCCCCTGCATTGGCAGGAGGACCCTCAACCACTCTTCCACCAGGGAAGTCCTGACATTTCTTTTCATTAAGCACTTGAAAAATGTTTTGCCACTTCCTTCTGGCTTCCATTGTTTCTGCTGAGAAGTTTACTCTCATTCAAATTGTTTTCCCTGTACATAAGATGTCATTTTCTCTTTCTTCAAGTATTTTTTCAGGTCGTGTAGGTAGGTAGGTACTTATGAGGTGTTCTTGATATGGATTATCTTTGGGTTTGGGATTCAACCACTTTTTGAATATGTAGGTTTATGTCTTTTGCCAAATATGGGGAGTGTTCATTCACTATTTCTTTGAGCCCTTTTAAAATTTCACCTTCTTCCTCCTCTGTCTCTGGGACTTAAATAAAACTTAATATTATATAATTTGTTATAGTCCCATAGGTCTTGAGGCTCTGTTCATTTTCTTTCTGTTCTATTTTCCCTTTGTCAGATTGGATAATGTCTATTTTTCCATCTGCCAGTTCACTTATTTTTCCTCTATTGCCTATTTTCTGCTGTTGAACCCACTCCAAAATATCTCATATCTTCCATTCTAAAATTTTCTATTTAATTCTACTTCCTATATTCTATCTCATTGTAGAGAATTTTCCATTCATTGCCAAAGCATTTTTGGTTTGTTTCCAATGTGTTCAAAATTATTTGTTGAAGCTGCATGCCAGAATCATGCGGGTGACTTTTCATACCACATGCATTTTAAAATTCACTTCTATTATTTAAAAACCATACCATTCTCTTCATCAAACAAACACATAGACCAAAGATCAAATAGGACTTATACAGAAAAGCTTAATGCTTGTTATTAGTTGACTTTGAGCTTCATGAGAGGAATACAAAACATGCAGCTATTAATGGCAAAGTCACTTTTATCATTTTTCCTCTTTAGATTATTTGTGTCTCTAAGAGGCCAAAATAACTTTAAATTAGTGAAAAAAAAAAGTCAAAGCAGGTAAAAGTGTTCCCTCCATAAAGCAAAGTTTTGAGCAATCATATTATACACATTTTAATAAATTACACATAGGCTCAGGTAGATATAATGTTATACATTTTGACAAATATTATACAAAGACAGAAATCTAATTTTCCCACATTTTTAAGAATAATACACTATCCATATGCATTTCATTCTAATTACACATTTTGTTCCTTGTCTTAATTTAGAACACAATTTTGTGTTTCAGAAAAGATAAAAAGTAATTTTTGTCAATTACTATGTACTCTTTTTATAATTGTACTCATGCCAAATTATGTAATTACCAAATATTACAAGTATCAACAATCATATACTGACAGCTTGTAATTATGTAATTAACATGTGGACATATAGAATTATGATACCTAAAGATGTCAAAAATATTTTAATATGACTCTTAACTCTTTCCTAGTATGAATCTAATTGATTTATGTAACATACATAGGAAAAGAAACAGGGGCTTATCCTAGAATCTGCAATTAAAAATCTAAGGGAAAATAAAGACAACTTTGAGACAAGTAATTTATACTGGAAATGATCTGAAACATTCATTTTATACATATAAATATTTTATATTATAATGATGAAGAAACTAAAGGGTATTTGTTAAACACTATAGTTTTTCATATCAATAAAATACTTCAAAATTGTTACAAATTCAAATATCCATATAAATGCATTTCTAGACAACCCATACCCCCAAAGTAGATAGATAGATAGGTAGAAAGATAGATAGATAGATGGTATAATGCATAAACAATTTTTGACTTACAGGGCATTTCCTGTATATTAATGTAATATGGTAATATTAACATGTTTTTAAAAAACAGTGAGCTTGATTATGGATGTTTTGAAGACTTTTTAAAAGCATTCCAGGAATACCAAAAACCATGAATAAAACAAAAAAGTATAGTTGACTACATAAAAATTAATAACTGTGGCCTGCTTTCATCATGGTGAAATAAGCTTCATAAACCTATCTCTCCCACTGATTACAACTAATCACAGAAAGCAACCACTTAAGGACTTTGAACAAATAAACAAAAGGAAGCAATCACTTAAGGTCTTTTAAAAAGAAAAAAAACGGAAGTTATTGGAGAAGAGTCAAAACAATGGAAGATGCTTGCCAAGGGATTAATTTCACTATTATTTGTATTTTTCTCCTTTACTTCATTCTTTTGTATGGAGAGCAGACCTAAGTCTGAGAACTGAGAACAAAGTTCTGAGATGGATGACTAAGACTCTGATAGAATTCTCATTTTTTATGGTCAGCCAGAAAACTTAAAAAAGGGAACCCTGCAGTGGGAGAGTGTAGGGGTTGAAGTAGAAGACTGGGACTCATCCCAAGCTATGCATATATGGGGAAGATCCAGGTCAGCATAACAGAGACTTTGAGATATAAATGTAATTAAAACTGTAAGCCACATCTCAAACTAAACCATGAAATAACATGCACAGGACAAACTCAAAGCACTATGGCAAAGGCTTTAAAAAGTGAACTGCGATTTAAACCAACATCCACAAAAGATGAGGCAGATATGATGGTCTAATACTAACAAGGTTGGTTATTTGCTAAACACCATCAATAACACCAATAAAAGTTTATTTTCTCCAGAGGATTATAATAAAACTTAGAGACTATGTACCATATTCAAGATTGCAATTCAAAATGACTAAATGACCAGTGAACAAGGGAAATTTAACCAAAAAACAATGAACAGATATCAATCTTTATATGACCTATTTATCAGAAAAAAGAAATGATAAAGCAAATATTAGAACTAGACTTGAAATAGTAAAGGAAAATGCACTTAAAAAATGGAAAGATAGAAATTCTCAACAGAACTCAACAGAAAATATGTCCAAAAAATCACTGTGGAATTTTAGTATTAAAAGTACATATTTGAAAAAAATATTAGATGATCCCAATAGCAAAACTGAGGTCGCAGAGCAAAGGTCAGGTAACTTGAAGATAGATAAATAAAAATATCTGGTATGTCTTGTTCCAGAATTTAGCAGGAAGACTGTCAGCTTTTTACCTTTGAGTATTCTGTTTGCTGTGGGTTTGCCATAAGTAGCTTTTATGTTCAGATTTCTTACCTCTATGCCCATTTAGTGAGGGTTTTTATCATAAATGGATGTTGAATTTTATCGAATGCTTTTTCTGCATCTATTGAGATGATTGTGTGGATTTATCTTTTCTATTGTTGATGTGGTGTATCACATTGATTGATTTGCTTATGTTGAACCATCCTTGTGACCTGGGGATGAATCCAACTTGATTGTGGTGTATTATCATTTTTATTTGTTGTTGGGATGAACAGAAACACACTACTATATATAAAATAGATAAACAACAAAGACCTACTGTATAGCACAAGGGACAATATTTAATATTTTATAATAGAATATAATGGAAAATAATCTGAAAAAATTATACATATAGATTCAATTATATATATATATATATATAACTAAATCACTTTGCTGTATGCCTGAAACTAACACAATAGTGTAAATCAACTATACTTCAATTTAAAAATTAAAAATTAAAATTAAAAAAATATCTGGTATGAGAAATAGAAACAAATATCAAAAAAGATGAGCAAAGTTTCAGGTATTTTTTGGACAATTTAAAGAGGTCTAACGTTCATGTAACTGAAGTTTCAAAAGAAAGGAAAAGGGAATAAGGGATAAAAAAAAAAAAACACTTGAAGACACAATCACAAAAGAGTTCCCAAATGCAGTGAATGGCAAAAGTTTAGACATTTAAGAAGCTCTGTGAACCCCAATCATAATTAAATTTAAATAAAATCATGCCTAGACACATGATAATCAAATTGATGAAAAGAAAATATAATTTTAAAAATATTCAAAGTATCTGGAAAAAAACAACACATTAAATACATAAGAACAATAATTTGATTGGGCATATTTCATAAAATCCATGCAAGCCAGAAGACACTGGAACAATATGTTCAAAATGTTGCAAAAATAGTACTATAAATGTGAATTTTATATCCAGTAAAAATAGTATTCAACTGAAGTGAAACTAAAGGCATTGCTAGGTACAGGAAAACTGAGAGACTTTGTTTTCAGCAGACTTGCTCTAAAGGAAATCTTTTAAAATTCTAGTTGAAAGAAAATAATATCAAAGGGAAACCTGGTTCTTGAACAACAGAAATGATAAATCTCTAGGAAAATATAAAATATTTTGCATCTTAAATTTCATACAATGTGTATGACTGTTGAAAGCAAAGTAAATAAATATATACATTCACTTATACATAATACATATATACATTTTAAAAATCTAACATGTTTTTTGATGTATAGTATATAGCAAAAATAAAATAAAGGTGGTTGATGTATGGTGGTGGGTAAATGGATCCATGTGGTTGCAAGGCTTCAAAATTTTACTTGAGATAATAATATCATAACTCAAAATAAATGGAAAATATGAGTTATGGATATTAGAATTCCAAGAACAAGGACTAAAAATATTCAATCTAAGGAAATAGAGCTAAGTACCAATATATACAAAATAGAATAGTGAAATATTCTAAATATACCTAAATATTCTAAATATACCTATATTATTATTAGAAAATTAGACTTCATAACAAACAATGTTGTCAGGAATAAAGAATATTACACAGTTATTAAAGTGTTAGTTCAGAAAGAGAAGATCATAATACATGTTTATGAACATAATAATACTAAAGCCTCAAAATACATAAAGCAAACATATAACTGAGAGAAGAAATAGACAAATACACAATTTTATTTGGAGGCTTCAATGTTCCCGTTTTAGTATTATGTAGTAGGCAGAAAATTTGCAAGGGTGTAGAGGATTGGAAGAACATTATTAACTAACATGACATAATTGACATTCATAGGAGACTCCACCCAAAAAGAGAAACATGCATATTAATTTCACATGCACTTGGAACATTCATCAACAAAAGCCATATCCTAAGCATAAAATGTTTATTGCAAGTTTAAAATTGACAAATAAATAAATTAAGCCAAATTAACTAGAATTAAACTAAATAAAATTTAAAAATAAAATAGAATTTTGTAACAGACAAATATCTACAAAAGTCCCCAAATAATTGTATACTAAATTATATACTATTAAATAATGATTCAAGGAAGTCACAAGGGAAAGTACACAATATTTGAATGAAATGAAAATAAAACATATCAAAATATGTGAGATGTAGCCAATCCACTGCTTAAAGTAAAGTTTATGGTATTAAAAACTTACATTGGAAAGGAAGAATGATCTCAAATCAATTATATAATTTCTTCTTTGAGACACCAGAATAAGGAAAGGAAATTAAACCCAAACCAATAGAAGAAAGAAGTAATAAAAATAAGGGCAGAAAACAATAAAATATCAATGAAATCAAAAGAAAATTCATACATTTGATAATCTTCTAACCAAACTGTTCCAAAAATACTTTTTTAAGAAATTAAACAGGGTATTACTACAAACACCATAGATAGGAAAATGATAATCATAGAACAATATGAATCAATTTTATGTCAATAAATTATATAATTTAGATAGTATCGTTTAATTCCTTGAAAGAAAGAATATTTACTCAAAAAAAGAAAGAAAAAAAGAGAGAGTAAGGGTGAGAGCTAAATAGAGAGCTTGAATTGTTTTAAGTTTATAAGAAATTGAATTCATAGATGAAGCTTTCCAGAAAAGAAATTTTCTGGCCCAGATGGCTTCATCTGAGAACTCTACAAAATTTGTAAGAAAGATCATAACAATCCTACACAAATTTATTTTTTGAAATCAGTATTATATTATCAAAATGAAACAACGATATTGTAAGGAAATAGAACAGCAAGATTAATATCCCTCATGAATTTAGATGCCAAAATCAAGCAAAGTATAGCAAACAGAATCCTGAAATATATGAGGAGATAATATATCAAGAATAAATGGGGATTATTCTGAGAATGTAAAGTTAATTAAACATTTCAAAATCTATCAAACATCATGTCAACAGGCTAAAGAAGGAAACTATATGAGCATCTCAAGGGAGGCATATAAAATAGCTGACAAAATTCAACATCATTCATGATAAAAAAACTCTCAGGAAAATAGGAAATGATGAGAAGTTCCTTAACATTATAAAGAACATCTACAATGAATTTTATGTCTAATACAAAAATTAATGATGAATGATGGAATGCTTTCTAAATTGGAAACAAAAAAGTATATCCATTAATACAAATATTTCTAGTGATGTTATTTATAATCATGAAAAACTGTAAATATCCCAAATGTCCTTAATCTTAATCTAGTGAATGGTTAAACAAACTGATGCATCCACATAATGGAATACTACTCAACAACTGAAAGAGACAAGTTATTAATACAAAAAACAACTTGAATGAATCAAAAAGACAGTTTTATAAGTGAAAAAAATAAGCTCAAAAAGGGATGTAAGAATGCACATATATTTATACTTATGTATGTATATTATTTTCATAAATATATATATTCTTTTCATAAACATTCTGTATTCATCAAAATTATGGGGGCAGAAAAGAGATGAAAAGTTGCCATGGGCTTAGTGTGGTGGGAGGGTGACTGCAAATTTACACAAGGGAATTTGGGATGCTAATGGAACTGTTTTATATTGTGATTGTAGTGATGACTACATGACAGTATCCATTTGTCAATACCGTATGCCAGAAATTTCTGTCAGAAGGTGCAGTCTAAAAGTCAGTTACATGTGGAATGCAATGGCAAACTTCACAGTTATAAGTGTGAAAACTAAAGACTATATTCTGACTTGGTTGAAATGTGATGGTAATGTGTAGATATGAGCTGTTATTAAAATTAAAACTTAGGGAAAAAAACTCTTCACCATTTTTCTATAGATTACTGCCAATTGTCAAATATCTGCATCTATTGCGCTGTGAGTTAGAAAATGGTTTCTTAGAAATAAATATGAGAATGCCTCTGTCCACAAACATTGTGGAGTTTATATCAAGGCTCATGATTTTGAAGAGACTTTAAAATTTTACTGGGGGAAAAAAAAATAAAATAAAAGAAGGGGTAGCACATGAGAGAGATTTATGGAAAATAAATAAATAAATACATTGGTTTTTTTAAACAAAATTTCCCTGAGATTCTTCCAAACATAAATATCCATTTTGAGTCTCTAAGAAAGACATATATTATGGACTTTCCCTAAATCACATAGCCACAGCCAAGAAGTTTTCTATAAGGCACTGCTTAGGACTACAGTTTCTAAAGAGAAGATACTGAGAAAAGTTTAAGTAATATGCCACAAGAGATGTCATAATTATGGAAAAAGTGATATAGCATTTTCTTAGAGAAATTAACAAATAAGTTATTAGAATTATGTAGGTTAACTGTACAAAAGAAACAAACAGATTAGTAAAGTGAACTATGTGAATTTCCCTTAAATTATCAGTATCTTAATGATGGAACCAATGAGATAATGTGCATGCTGCCCAGCACCATATCTATCACTTGTGGAAACACAAGAACTAAGGAGAAAACCTTCAAAGCAAAAAGGGAAAAGCAACAAGTTACATGCAAGGAAATGCCCATGAGTCTATCAGCTGACTTTTCTGCAGATACTATGAGGGTCAGAAGGGAGTGACATGACATATTTAAAGTGATGAAGGGAATAAACCTACAACCAAGAATACTGCCCTGGCAAGGACTTCATCCACATTTGAAAGAGAGCAAAATTTTACAGACAAGCAAACCTAAAATAGTTCAGTACCACAAAACCAACATAACAAGAAATGTTGAAAGAACTTCTCTAAATAGAAAACGTCAATAACTAGAAATATAAAAATTATGAAAGGAAAAATATTATTGGTAAGGGCAAATACCTAGTAAAGGTACTAGATCAACTATTTATAAAGCTAGTAGGAAGGCTAAAATCCAAAAGTAGTAAAATCGTCTATATCCACAATAAGTAATTAAAGGATACATAAAACAAAAGGATATGAAATATGATGTGAAAAACAGTAAATGTAGGGTGAGAGTAAAAATGCAGTGTTGTTAATGCATGGTTGAACTTAAGAGATCAGCTACTTAAAATAATTGTATACATACATAGATTGCTATACATAAACTTCATGGTTACCACAAAGCAAAAATCTATTATAGATGTACACAAAAAAATGAAAAAGGGATCCAAACATAACACTGAAAATAGTAATTAAGTAAAAAGGAAGACACCAAAAGTAGACTAAAGGAACAAAAAGAACTATAAAAAAAAAAAAAAAACCCAAAACAATGTACAAAGTGGCAATTAGTACATAGCTATCAATAATTACTTTAAATGTAAATGGACTAGGTTCTCCAATTGAAAGACACCAAGTAGCCAAATGGTTACAAAAACAAGATATGCTGCCTACAAAAAATCACTTCAGATCTAAAGAAACACACACAATGAAAATGAAGCAATAGGAAAACATATTCTATGCAAATGGAAACAAAAATTCCAGGGGAGCAATGCTTACATCAGACAAAATAGACTTGAAAACAAAGGCTGCATCAAAAGACAAAGAAGGACATTACATAATGATCAAAGGATAAATCCAAGAAGAAGACATATATATATATATATTATATATATATATATATATAATATATATGTAAAACATAGAAGCACTAAAATACATAATGCAAGTATTAACAGGCATAGAGGGAGAAACTGACAGCAACACAATAATAGTAGGGGACTTTAAAACTACATTTACGTCAATGGACAGATCATCCAGACAGAAAATCAATAAGGAAACATTGGCCTTAAATGCCACATTAGATCTGATAAACTTAACAGATGTATATAACATTACATCTCAAAGCAACAGATTACATTCTACAGTATAGATGCCATGCTAGGCCACAAAAGAAGACTCAGTAATTTTTTAGAAAATTGAAAATCATATCAAGCATCTTTTCTGACTACAACATTATGAAACTAGAAATAAACTAAAAGAAAAATGCAAAAGGACACAGACATGTGGAGGCTAAACAATATGCTACTAAACAACCAATGAGCCACTAAAGAAATCACATAGGAAATCAAAAAAATATGTGGAGACAAATGAAAATGAAACACAGCAATCCAAAATCTATGTAACAAGTAACAGCAGTTCTAAGATGCAAGTTTATAGTGATAAAAAACCTACCCCAGGAAACAAGAAAAATGTAAAATAAGTAACCTAACTGCACACCTAAAGGAACTAGAAAAAGAAAAATAAACAAAACCCAAAGATAGCCAAAGGAAAGAGGTGATAAATATCAGAGCATCAATATTCAATAAGTGAAAAAGAGCCCAGAAAACTTTGAAAAGATCAATGAAACTAAGAGCTGATTCTTTGAAAAGATAAAAAAATTGATAAACCTTTAGCCAGACTCCTCAGGAAAAAAAGAGATATAGCACAAATGAATCAAATTAGATATAAAAAAGAAGTTACAACTGACACCACAGAAATATAAAGGATCACAAGAGATTATTACAAACAATTATATTCAATAAAATGAACAATCTAGAAGTAATGGGCAAATTGCTAGATGTGTATAATCTCCTAAGACTGAATCAGGAAGAAATAGAATACATAAACAGATCAACCACCAATAATAAAATAGAATCAATAAAACTGCCAATGAACAAAAGTCCAGATTGTTTAACAGGTGAATTCTACCAAACATTTAGAGAATCGTTAACACTTATCCTTTTCAAAATATTCCAAAAAATTGCAGAGGAAGGAACAGTTCCAAACTCATTCTAAGAGTCCAGCATCAACCTGATACTAAAGCCGGAAAAATATATCACAAAAAAGAAATTGACATATCAATATCACTGATGAACATAAATGTAAAAATACTTAGCAAAATATTAGCAGTCTGAATTCAACAATACATTGAAAGGATCATACACCGTGATCAAGTGGGAGTTATCCCAGAAATCCAAGGATGGTTCAATGTCAGCAAATCAATCAATATGATACACCACATTAACAAACTGAAAAATAAAAATAATGTGATTATTTCAATAGGTACACCAAAATCTTTTGATAAAATTCAACATCATTTTATGATAAAAACTCTCAACAAAGTGTGTATCCAGGAAACATACCTCAACATAATAAAGGCCATATATAACAAACCCACAGCTAACATCATACTCAAGTTGGAAAGCCAGATTTTCCTCCAAGTTCAGGAACAAGACAAGAATGCCCATTCTTGTGAATTTTATTCAACATGGTATTGAAAGTCCTAGCCACAGCAATCAGAAAAGAAAAAGAAATAAAAATAATTCAAATTGGAAAGAAAGAAATAAAAGTTTACTCTTCAGATGACATAATACAATTCATTAAAAAGTCCTAAAGACACCACCAAAAAGCTACTAGAGCTCAATGAATTCAGTAAGGTTGTAAGATACAAAATCAATATACAGAAATCTATTATGTCTCCATAAACTAACAATAAACTATTAGAAATAGACTTTTTAAAAAAATCCCATTTACATTGCATCAAAACCAATAAAATACTTAGGAATAATTTGAACTAAAGAAGTAAAAGAACTGTACTCAGAAAACTAAATGATACTGATGAAGGAAATTCGAGATGACACAAACAAGTGGAAAGATATACAGTGTTCATGGTTTGGAAGAATTAAGATTGTTAAAATGACCGTATTACCTAAGGCAATTTACAGATTCAATGTAATACTTATCAAAATACCAATGACATCTTTCATGGAACTAGAACAAATGAGTATAAAATTTATATGGAAACACGAAAGATCCTGAATAGCCAAAACAATCTTCAGGAAGAAGAACAAAACTGGGGATATCACACTCCCTTATTTCAAACTATACTACAAAGCTACAGTAATCAAAAAAGTATGGTAGTGGCACAAAATCAGTTACATAGATCAATGGAACAAAACAGAGTATAAGAATATAAGTGTATGGGTAGCTACACACTTATATGGGTAATTAATCTATGACAAAGGAGGCAATAATATGCAGTGGCAAATGAATAGCGTCTTCAGTAAATTGTGTTGGGAAAACTGGACAGCTACATGCAAAAGAATGAAACTGGACTTCTTTCTCACATCATATACAAAAATAAACACAGTGGATCCAAGACTTAAATGTAAGACTTGAAACCATAAAACTTCTTGAAGAAAACACAGGCATTAAGCTCTTTGTTATCAGTCTTAACGATATTTGTTTGAATATACCTACTCAGGCAAGAGAGACAAAAACAAAGGTAAACAAATGGGACTACATTAATTAAAAAGATTTTCAGGGATTTCCCTGGTGGTCCAATGGTTAAGACTGCATGCTTGCTTCCACCGCAGGGGGTATGGGTTTGATCTCCAGTCGGGGAACTCAGATCCTGCATACCACGTGGCATGGCCAAAAAATAAATAAATAAAAATAATTGTATAGCTAAGGAAATTATATTAAAAAAACAAAACAATCCAATTAAAATATAGGCAGAGGACATGAATGGATATTTTTCAAAAGAAGGCATACAGATGTCCAGTAGGTACATGAAAAAGATGCTCAACATTCCTAATCATCAGGGAAATGAAGATCAGAACCACAATGAGATATCACCTCATACTTATCAGAGTGTTTATTATGAAAAAGACAGCAAATAACAAGTACTGGTGAGGATGTGGAAAAAAGTGAACCATTGTACACTGTTGGTGGAAATATAAATTGGGGCAGCCACTGTGGAGAACATTATGGAAGTTCCTCAAAAAATTAAAAATAGAACTGCCACATGGTCCTGCAATTATAGTCCTGGAAATAAACTCTTCAATAAATTGTAAAAAATACTGAAATCTAAAAAATACTAAATCTCTAATTTGAAAAGATGTATATACAATGGACTATTACTCATCCATAAAAAGTAATAAATTCTTGCCATTTATGACAACATGGATAGACCTAGACTATAATATGTTGAGTGAAATAAGTTAGACAGAGAAAGACCAATACTGTATGGTTTTACTTATATGTGGATCTGAACAACAAAACAAATGAACATAACTAAACAGAAACAGGTCATGGATACCAAGAACAAATGGGTGATTTCCAGAGGGACAGGTGGTTGGGGAAAGGAAAGAAATTGATGATGGAGATTAAGAGGTATAAACTTTCGGGTACAAAATAAATGGGTCATGGGTATGAAGTGTACAGTGTGGGGAATATAGTTAATAATTATGTAATATCTTTGTAAGGTGACAGATGGTACTAGACGTATAGTAGTGATCATTTTTAAATATAAAAATATTGAATCTCTGTGTTGTGTAACAAGGACTAACATAGTGTTATAGATCAATTATACTTCAAAGCCCACCAACCAACTAAAAAAGCAAACAAAGTCATAGAAAAAGAGATTAAATCTGTGGTTACTAGAGGCTGGGTGGGAGGAGGGGGAATTGGATGAAGGTGGTCAAAAAGTACAAACTTCTATTTACAAGATCAATAAATACTAGGGATGTAAATATAAAAGTTATATATATATATATATATATATATATATATATATATATATATATATATATATATGTTGTGAAGAGTGTAAATCCTAAGATTTCTCATCATAAGAAAAAATATATTTTAAAAATGTCTTTAATATTGTATCTGATTGAGATGATGGATGATCACTAAACTTGTGATAATCATTCCATGATGTATGTAAGTCAAATCATTATGCTGCACACCTTAATCCTGTACAGTGATTTATGTCAATTAGATCTCAATAAAACTGGAAGAAAAAGAAAGAAAATAATTCCAAAGTTAAAGATTAAAAAGAAATAGCTTTCCCTCAATGGAGTTTATTGTTTGCCCTGCCCCTCGCCAATTGAAGATGGAGCTTCTTACTCAAAACTGAATACCAAACCAGCTCCTCTGTCTGATATAAACAGTGGAATTCCTGTTAAGACATATATTTATGTATATGAGTGTGTAAGGTATGTATATGTGTGTGTGTGTTCTGTGTGTGTGTGTGTGTGTGTGTGGTATGGGTATCTCTCTGCATACATCTGGAAGAATAAATAAATATTTAAGCTGTAGATTCCACAGTAAGAAAATATATAGACCATAAACTCCTATACTACCTAGTTTTTAGAATTACTACCAAACATTTTAGCATTTGAAAATAAACACCTGCAAAACAAATTTTTGTTGCCCTTAAGTGTGTGTGTGTCTGTGTATTTTGCTCTGATTGTTGACAAATACTAACAAATATTTTCATTTCGCATACTTGATAGGCCGAGATGTGTAGGCAGATTCTTTCACAGTACTAGGAGCAGACTACAGTTCCTAATGTATGTAAAATATTCTCACTGTAAAATTACTTCCTATTTTTTTGTTGTTTGGCTTTATTTTTTGTTGCTGTTTCCACTTTAACCAGTCATATAGTAATAAGTACTTTTTCCCATACTCTGAATTCAGATGAGAAATCGAGTTCTGGAATGATTTTGATTATTCAGTTCCACGTCTGATAAATTTAAAATATTTGTAGCTTCCCGAGAAGTCCTAATTCAGAGCTCTTCATGGGGAATTTATCCACATCTTTTGGGGTTGCTGGTTACATCAAGAAACTTAGTTTTCCAGCCTCATACTGTAAAAACCTCTCAGAATATATTTTAATCAAAGGGGTGGTACTAAAAATGAGGCACGTGTCTGAAAAAAATGAATGTTACTGATTCACTAAAATTTGAGATAACTGTGAATTTAGCTGATTCTACTGGCAGTTTTCCTTATCCTATATATAATCTCTCCTTTGAGACAATCCTAAAATAATAATAGATTTAATTGTTGCACTAAGAATTATTATTGCCAATCATCTTGAGAATTCTGATGATGGTTAAGCCCTTTTTATTTGCACTCTGCACATTCTAGTCTCTGCTTAAATTTTCACTCTTTCAGTTTGTTTACATTTTCTATACTTTATTAATGACAATAGAAGTTGATTTTTTTAAATTTAACCTCTTCTTGGATTAAGAATTACTGTCTATGGATGGATGGACATTTTAACCCATCTGAAATCTTATGTCTGCCCCATCTTATGTCTGCCCCATGTTTTCTTATTTTTATCTTTCTTATCCTGAAATCTATCCTTCTCAAAATTATCTCCTTCGATTCTAGACTAGAAAGTTGTTGATTTCAACATTTTCCTCAAAATACCTATTCAAAACACCCATACTACATCTTCAGTCTTTCTTTACATTCCTTCCTCCCTATTCATTTAAATTCAGAAAGATAAAAAGTTGAGTGAAAGCATTACATTTCTTCAAAAAATACTGGAATTCAATAATATTAAAGTCATTCTGAAAAGTCTTTAGTTCTGTAAAAGTAATTGCCCTGCTTTGTTAAAGCTTGCAGATAAAATTGTATTTTCATAAAATGCACAATTAAAAAAAGAGTATCATGCTTTTATATGAGGCCTTAACAATTCTTTTTTAGCTTTACGAAACCAAAACTTCACAAAAAGGCTTACAAATTCATAAGGTGTTCCTACTTGCTATGTTTTGCCTTCAAATAAGTGATTTAGGTGACAGGTGAAAAAAAATACATAGTTATCTATTTCCCTAGTGTCTGTACTCTACTTCTGAAGATGAAGAATTAAGAGATTTTTTTCCAGATAAATCTGGCATTCAGTACAACTAACATTTTCTTTATGGCAGTTCTTCCTTTATTCTATGGTATGTTTTAATTATGTTTTAGTATCATGCCTGGTTTTAAATATGCAAAATTGCATTTTGAAACATGTTTTAGATATCTTCAAACAAATTTAAACAAACATTCAATATGATTTATATTCCTCAATTTTTTTGCTACATAAAAATATGTTTTTATTTGGAGTCAAGAATTTTTATCCTTGTATGATTGTGCTCCATTTTCTCTAGTAAAAATTAATTATTTTGTTTAGTTTTCTTTCTTTAACTGGTAATGAGGCAATTTAAGAATCCTAAATGTTAACATTCAGTGTAATTATGTTCCTAAATAACACTCCCCTCCACTATATTTAACATATAGTAAGATACAAACTAAGCTGTATTTTTGCCATACCAATATTTAAAATTATTTTTCACAAAAAGAATACAATACAAAAGATAACTGGAAGAAACATTCTAGTGTATGTCAGATAATTTTAAGAAATTAATACATACATACACACACATCCATACATACATACACACAAACACAAATACTTGCCACTATATTACATATATTGATGTAAAAAAATATATCCTCCTTTCTACACAAGATATAAAACTGGTAAAAAATGAAATTTCAGCTATAAATGTACCATTAGGCAGATGAAAAAGCAGTTTCATAAAGTGCAAAAAAACGTGGGAAATGAGTGTATGTGTTTCGGTATTTGTGTTGGTGCTGTGAATACTGGCAACTCCATTGAGTATATCTGTAGAAAAGAAGAAGCCCTTCTCCTCACAGCTTGCGTGAGTATAGGAATGTGGAATAATAAAATAGTATATTTCATTGTCTGACAAATCGTAAGTGATATATTACAGGACAACCTCAATAAATTTTTGGTGTATTTGAAGAGTTCCTTTAATAACTATTCTGTCAAGTTCTTATTTGCCTTTTCCATGCTGTCTACCCTAGGCTTTCCTTGTCTTCAATCAAACTGATCACCACTTAGGCTCCCTTACATGTAGCAGGCTTGGGATGGATCCATTCTGAGTTTCATTTCTTTTTCTGCACAGGGAATGCTATATACCGTAGTAGAGAGTACGCTAGAATCTGAATTGGTTGAACTAGGCTGCACTCTCAAACCTGTCACTAATAACTATGTGATTTGGAACAAGCCAAGACATTATTCTAGACTAGGATTTCTTAGTTTGTAAAATTTACAGTGTTCTAAAATTACATTTTCAGGCCTTAAAACTGTGCCTTAGCTCCAAATAGTAGAGTATTAAATAATGGAGTATTAAATATTAGAATATTAAAGGGCACTCCTGCCGTCTTATAGCAGTTTTCTCAGTTTTTAACTGAGAGTTAAGACTCTCTCTTTCCAGACCCTATCAAGTCTTTGCTTTAAGCCTTTGCTTCCCTTGGTTTTGGTTTTAATTGGTTTTAAGTTTTGTCTCATGTCACAAATTTCTGGAGCCTGCTTTACTCCATTCTAATTGAATAAATTGGTTTTGTTCTCAATATGAATTTTAAAAGCACTAGACTATACATGTATGATTAGTCAACCTCTATTGCAAGGTCAATTTTTATTAATTGGTATAAAATCAGTAATCTTCAGTTTCACAATGACCAAATGCATGTTAGCCTAGTATATTCCATAGGTATATAAACCATTTCAATTCACAGTGGATACTCCTGTGCCCCAGGTTGAAATTTCTGTACTCATTAACCCTTACAACCTAATGAAAGTACAATGAACAGTGTTACATCAGAGGGATCAATTGTAATACTTGTGTACAGCTACTAACGGATATTTGGACACACAATTTATGTAAAAATAAATGTATTTATCTTGAGTAAATATTGTCAATGATGAAAAAATCATACTTAGTAAAGCTTAGTATTTTCTCCAACTTTTCATGGCAATTGTAGACAATCAAATTGAGCAGCAAAATATGCAGACATATTGATCTCTCCAAGGCCCTCAAGCTATTCTCTATTTTAACTTATTAGAAATGTGAGTGGAATAGCCATTTGCCAGGAGGATAGTGGTTCTGTACCTAAGGAATTTGAATAATGGACATTAGAGAAAAGAAAGACCAAACTCGTCATTTATAGTATTTCTCTGTAAGAACAAAATCACTGCCCACTGCTAGCCCTTGGCTGATGGGTATGGAACTACTTTATTTCTGCCTAGATTGATAGAGTTGCTCATCCTTCTATGGGCCAGTATCTCATAATCAGGGAGATAGACTATTGAGAAACTGTGTGAGTAAATTTATCAGCATCATTTTCTTTGACTGCTGGACCATTTTTAAGTTCAACATTTCAAAATTTCAATGAATTCTGCAGCCACCATTTTCAGTATAGCAAATGGAAGGCCTAAAGGCATTCAAGAATCTTATACAACCCAAAGTATTTCATGTGGAATTTTGTGTCAAAATGAAGAATGAACTTTGGAAGCAAGAGTTTCAATATGACATAATTTATTCAAAAATGTCCCATCACTATTAACTTGGGAACCTCATAGTTAGGTGCATCCTAGATATATTCCTGAAGATCTAAACACACAGAGCATATAAATTATGATCATTATAATAATTGTTCATCCTTTTCTTCGAAGCAGCTAATTCTGTTCTAGTCAAACCCATGTAGATGGTACTTTGTGCAAAGGAAACATCATTACTCAGACTACCCAAGGAGCAGTAGCATTGAGTAGGTCTGACTCTTTGAGTTGGCAATGGATATCTAAAATTCCCTCATACTGATCACAGGTATCAAAGTGAAAAAGAAAGAAAGAAGATTTGGGAAAAATGAAATAGGATCCATATTCAAAACTTACTTTACACGTTACTGCCAGGATTATCCAGACTCACATGAATTCACAAGGGTATTACCACATTTAATTAGTTTTACATTTCCATCTAAGGAAGATCATAGTTCTTAATGATGATGGATAAATACATACAAAAATAGATAAGATTAAAGATAGCTGTGCTGTATAAGCTATATTTTTTTCTCTGCTTTGCAAGGATATATTCCTAGAGGTCTGTATTTTATACGCTTTTTCTTTATAATGTTTATTTTTCTGATTTTGTGGAGGTCAAAAGAAAATGTAGAAAATACATGAACATGAAGGTCATTTTACTGAGGTTCTGTTAGGTGATAAAATAAGAGGAAATTCAAAGATGACAACCATGCAAAACATCTGGCATCCTGTCACCTGAACATTTTTATAACTAAACTGCTACATGTGCTTTTGTGAGGCTGTGCCAGATGGACACTGCAATTATGTACTACACTGAATTACAGCTCCCAGAGGAGGACATTTGCCTGCTTCCACTCACACCAACTATGCAGTCGGAACAAGAAAGGGCTACAGAAGAGAAACCAAATTGAATGTTGAAAAAATTCTAACTAACTGCCTCAGTTTTAGTTTTACTGTGATTATCGATCACTTTACACATTAATGGAAAATTAATGTGTAATTAGATTACACATTAATTTTCCAAAATAGATTACCACAAAATATGTATTTTTTGTTAATAATATTGATACCTATCTGAAAATAACAACCATTTGATTCTCTACTGATTACTTTTTCTCATAAGTGGAATTACTTTTAATTCAGACACAGAAGTATGTAAAAATAAAATCCTTTTATAAAATTCTTAATGTACTGATTTACTTGGATTTCTAATTATTAACTTGAGAAACCAATACCTGTATTACAATGGAGATACTCATCCTATACACACAACAGTATCACCCTCCTTCTCTGTACAGATTTATATCATCTTCTCAGCAGCTCTTAACTGCAACAACTGCTTCCAGTTGTTTGGGGAACTTTTTACTATCTAGTACAAATATCTTAAATTATTTTTGGAAGAAACTCATAGAAAAATATAGCCATTAACTGGATCTAGAAAGTAAATGAATGTCAAATTTAATTATTAAATATATACATGTATTCATAAAGTACAAAGAGAACATACTATTACTTGCTAAGAGCATATTTTGAGCCTGGCATTTTAAATATATCATAAAACTTAACTTGTATAAAGATGTATAAGGAGAGGAACATTATTCTAACTTCACCATGGGAAAACTCAGCAATGAGGAAGAATATTTGGACAGGGGCAGTCATTTTAACTGTGGCAGAGCCTGAGGTGTAACTAAACTCTGATTAGCAACAAGATCCCTGGAACATTTTACAGTACCACTGATACACATATAATTAACCACAGTAACATGGCTCATTGAAATAAATTATTGCTTTCAGGAATGAATTTTTCCATCCTTAGCTGATATCTGCATCAATGCAGCCCTGTGTTTGGTAAAGAAGCTCTTTTAAGTCTGGAATTCAGGATCAAAGTTGAACTGCATAATTATGGTCTATAATCCAGAATGAACTATTACACTTTATGTAAATACTTAGAGTTTTATCATGTTGGCTTTGTTAACGTGTCTTTTGAGATGAAAATCCCAGAGCTTTGATTTTTCAGGGTGGGATAAGAAAGGTGTGAAATAGTCAACATCTCAACATTCTTGGCAGAAAAAATTCTTCAAGAACTAATTGCACTTGCAAAATTATTTTGTATTGATGTGGTTTCTATTGTGTTATCTACCCTAAAAGTGTGAAAAAAGGGAATGTTACTTACTTAATCTACCCTGTGTTGTTGCTGAGTTGATAAAAAATAGTAAAAAAAAAAAAAAAGTCAGTAAGCTGGTAGCCATATTTCATTTTAAAGCCATCCATACTTTTACTCTTTCATATATTTACTAAGATATGTCTAATATTATTTATCATAAACATATAGCACATCCAAGTACCAAATAAAACATTGATTATTCTGTGAAATACAGTTCATCATTTCCAAAGACTGTGATCCATCTTAATACAAGAATCCCTCTGGTCATTCTAATGAGCTTTGAATGTAAGTAAAGATATCTGGGCAGGTTGCTTCAACTTCATTAACACTCCAATAAGGTAATTCTTTTGCAAAAGTGGTCTAGGATAGCCTGGAATCAAAGGGCTTGCAACTATAGCTTGGGTATGGCAGCCCTTCAATGCAGTGCATCTCTGCTCCTTCCTGGGTGAACCATACTAGGGAAGCTGGCATCGTGTTCTATTGGCTGACTTTTCAAGTTATCCAGAGCTGGATGGGAGAGATTAAGAACCAGTTTGGACAAGTTTTGAAGATCAAAGCTTGCTCCATAACACCAAGAATATTCCATAATGTGATGCCCAAAAAGACCCTGCTAAACAAGGGGAAGACGTTTGAGCTCTCTCTCCATTGAGCAATGTCTCACAGATGTGTTTGGTTGTCATATCTTCACATAATCCATTCTTTCTGGAAGAAGTTCTGAAGAAAATAATTTTATTGCATTTTTATTATTTATTTGGAAGTTGCAGATAGCCCAAAATATACAAAATGTACTTTAAATACATATAGTCATAATCACACTGAAATATGCTCCATGATTATGACAAACATGTTTTTAAATAATTCAAACCTCACATTGCAAACCTAGCAACAACAGAATCATTACTCTATGTGGAGCAACTTTTTATAGAAACAGTAACTGTTGCAAAGTAATAAAATGTAATACAGGTAAAATATATTTTGTAATTGTTTCTAACCAAGGCAACACCTCTCTGCCCCTACAATTAAAACAAGAAACTTATTATGAAAGTAGATTCAAACCAAAAGACCTATTAATTAAAAGAACGTTTTGCAAGGTTGCTACCATAAATCAATCACGCATGGATATCTGGGATAAACGGTGTTCACCATGTTAGTTGCTAACTAAGACTATTATAATTTATAGAGGATTTTTTTTTGCTGCTTTCCCTACTTTAGGAAGATAAGCGTTCAGAATTCACAAATTTTTGCCTTAGTTGAGGACATTATAACAATATTCATGTTTCTCTCAAAGGGTTCTATACAGCTGTCCATGTATACTTTCTAATCAAGTTACCATTTGAGAAACAGAAGAGAAAAAATATGTTCCTTTTGCATAAAAAACAAAACAAAACAAAACAAAAAACAAATTACCATGATGTTAGAAGTACTGGATAAGTGATGAGAACAGGTATTTAAATACTTAACAAATATCTTTAAAACATAAATCTGTCTTTAATTATTTATGATTAAAAATCGATGGGTCAGTGGTTGTGATAAGTAATCTACCATGCTTATATTGCATTAAATCAGATCTGAATATAAGTATTTTATTTCATAAATCAGATGAACAGAAAAGTGAAAATGAATACAATTTTTAAGAGATTTAATTTCAACTTGATAAATGAATTTGATTAGCTTGTAACAATAAATGTGCTCATTTATATTTCCAAAATTGGATCAAAATTAATCTACCTGCTTAATAGGTAAAAATAAGTCCCCAAAATATAAATGATGAATTCTACCATACTTGAAATTAATTTATTATATATGGAAGAGCAGTGAGTACAAAATGGTAGAGGCAGGATTAAGAGTATATTCTAAATGCCATATATATGGTAAATGCTATATATTCCTTGAGAGCTAGTTCCGTGTGGTATGGAATGGTTAGAGACAATGTTAGGGGGTGGAGCAATTAGAGTGGAGAAATTGACTATACAAATTGAGTTAAGATGCATGGAAACTCACTTTTTATCTGGTACTCAAGCGCTAACTCTTTCCAATTTTAACCTGGCAATAAAAAGTTCAGAGTTCCCAGAGAACAGGATCTAATTTCGTGGTATTCTGTTTTTGAACTTCTGAATAAACCTCATCATCTGAATGTAATGAAAGGGAGATTTGAGACCCAAATCCCTGAGTTTGTCTTTGAATAGTCTTGAGTAAATCAAATTCAGAAGTTTTGCCCGGCAGATGTTCTGAAATTTTCTGGTAAAGCTAGTAGTTGTAAGGTCGATGTTTGAGTGGAATAAGAGGAAAAATGAAGGCAGAGAAAGGTAAAATTAACTTTCTTAGTAACTAGTCTCAAAATTCATTATCTTCTCTCCTCAGCTTTGCTTCCTTAAACAAGTATCTCCATGTCATTGTTTAAATCTAGATATATTCTTTTTGACTCTGGGCAAAAGACATCTTATTTCCATCAAATTTTATCTTAAAATAGGCTTCTAAAAAAAAAAAAAAAAAGGCTTCTGCTACTTCATGACATCATGCAGCCTGGGAGTGCCAGGACAGATTCTTGCTGTTGTGGTTTGTCCTAATTTTATGTAGAAATCTGGGGAATCTTTTCACCACATTCTTTTTGCCAAAAACTTTCATCGATTTTAATTCCTTACATGAAGTTTTAATACAGCCAGATATTTCTAAATGATCTTTTCTCCATTTCTTCTTTCAGTAAACTTAATGTTATAATAAAGAACTATGTAATAAGCTTGGTCCATATATAAGTATCACCTATGCAGTAAATGGATCTCATTCAATTATTTTTATCCCTAAGTTCAAATGGCAATTCAAGGATTGATCCATGAAAGTTAAAAACTGACATGAAATATGAACGTATATTTCATAATCTATATTCACGTCTTTTGGTTTGTTTATTGGTTCAGTGACGATTTTCTACATGAGATGTAAAGTTCTAAGAGGAGAGATATCATGCCTGCTTTATACAACACTCTATACCAAGCATTTGCCATTGTACCAACATTTTGTGTAGGCATTCAATCTTTGTTGAATGATAGAAATAACATCATTGAGTTTATCAGAATGTTAAGTATTAGTGCACATCTTAGGAGGAGTACCTGAATGATAATTATATTCATAGAAGTGGTTACCTACACTTTCTGTTTTTTGCCTCACCTCTGTCTAAACAACCATGGGATACTCATAAATACAGCCTCAGCCAGTAAGGAAACACTTTCATGGTCTGTGCTCTGGCTGTCCATTTTCTCTAATTTATTGTTTTCCCCAAATCCTATCCAAGCCATCTAGCATACACTGGTCAGTCAAGTACACAATTCCAATCTATTATGAATGGAAGATATTCTTTATAAGAACTATTTATAATGGTAATTTGCCTCTCTCAGTTCAATTTACTCAGGGATTTTTTAATTGCTTCAAAAGTTTTGAAAAATCATTAACAAATAGGAATCGTTATTCCTCCCTCCCTTTCTCATTGTCCGTTACTGAACTTGATCCTGGGCCTTACGATTTTTAATAAATATTTTATGATATGTAAATATGGTATATGAAAATTATATTTTTATTAGATTTAGCAACCTGTGTTATAACTAGGGTAACGTATAATTTTACTGTCCAAACGGGACACTTTTGAGAATGAAATGAGTTATCACTTATAATAATTAGGCAGGAAAAATAGTCATAATCCAGCAGTATCCCAGGCAAAATTATAGTCTGAGTAATATTAATATATTGATATTACTAGATATTGCCATAATCTAGTTTATGATTGTCTCTGTCTTCAAGAAATTCCAAATTTACCATCATTTTCTACTTCTTCTCATCTATGACATGAGCACATACTGGATATTTATTTTACTTTGCTGCAATAAACATTTGTTAACTCTATACTATATATGAGAATGTCCTCTGGGAAAAATATTACATCGTTGACATCATTTTTGTGTATTGGGAGATACAAAGAAAAATGAGGTATAGTTCTCTTCAAAGAGCCATTTAAAATAGGCTTGTACAAAACTAACATCAGTATGAGATTGTGTTAATTATAAATAGATGAACAAAGTGCTAAGAAGAGAGATGATTTTTTTTTTTTTAACAAGAAAATTATTTAAGTTGGACTTTGAAGAATGGGTAATCTTCTGATGGAATAAAATATATATAATATCAGTCACAATCTAATGAAGAAATGGGAAATTTAATTATTGAAATGATTATCCTTTATAAAAGAGCTGTTAATTCAACCCAGAAGCAACCTTGAGAACAGCAGCAACAAGAAGTCACTGTCATCTCCAGGCTGAAGAAACTAAGGAAGCAGGCAGTGGTACCAGAGTGGAGGAGTTCCAAGGTCAACTCAGGGCTGATGTAGCAACTTTGGGTAGGGCAAAGAGGAAAGGAGAGGAATCCTTTGTCTTCCTCCTTTTTCCTGCTCTCCTATTCCCTGCCAGTGCATTTGTTGACTAAACTCATCCCAAAGCTAGCTGATACAGAAGCCTGGAGGAGATAGCTTCCCTCAATGCCAGGTAACACAACACAGGGGAGGGGTCAGAGTATATAAGGGATTTTAATCAAGATTAAAGAATATGGCATACATGGCAGATGTTTCCTCATATCTAAAAAGAAAGCATCACTGATAGTGTACACCCACTGTTAATCTGTCCATCAATCCCTCTACATTTTGGCTACCACTTCTGTTCATGCCACTTTCATTTTGAGAATCACTTCTTGCCAAACGTATGTACACTGGGTACACTGGGGAAATCAGTCATAGTAACCCGTCCCTACACCTCTGATAATAGCAGATCATATGGTCTGGGACAATCGTAATTTATTCCTGAGATGTTCCTATTGGAAATTTCAAACTTTTTTTATTTCACTTTAGGTGGAGAGCTGCAAAAACAAGACTACAAAACTACAGACAGTTGTGTCTCTTGTCAGGAAATCACAGTAAGAAGCTCTGAAGGAGACAAAGGTGTCCTTCACCCCGCAAATCTCCCTAGCCACACACACACACACACACACACACACACACACACACACACACATCTTATGCTAAGTAAATATGCAATGACTTCAGGGAACACAGTGTTCTTACAACTCAAACACCATTGGGTCCCTTGACCCCATCATTGTTCTGGGCGGTCCACCCCAAAATGACCAAAACCCAGAAATTTAGGAACTGCCATTCTCAGAAATCTGCATGGGAGGATAATATTGGAATATTAAAACATCTGAAGATAGATCAACGTTATAGTATTTTTGTATTACTTTTTTAAGTCCTAGAATACTTAAGAAAGACATTGTCTGGTAGGCTCTGGGACATTTCTCTATTTTTATCAGGTAATTAGGGATATGGCAATTAATATAATCTCAATCATCAGTGCAAGTATAATGTAGTTGAGTGGATGAGGAGAAATGAGAAGGTAAATGTGTGAGATGATGAACGTAATTATTAACTCAATGGAGGGAATCCTTTCACAATGCATGGGTATATCAAACCACATTGTGCACTTTAAATATCTTAGCTTTGTTTGTTAATTATTCCTCCATAAAGCTGGAAAAATTAAATAAATTAGCAAAATTAACATGCATTAGGAAGTGACAAAGGTAGTCAGAGGCTGGTATTATGGAGGAAGCACAATTTTTTTTTTTTAACATCTTTATTGTAGTATAATTGTTTTACAATGTTGTATTAGTTTTAGAAAAGTGAATCAGCTATATGTATACATATATCCCCATATCCCCTCCCTCTTGCGTCTCCCTCCCACCCTCCATACCCCACCCCTCTAGGTGGTCACAAAGCACGGGGCTGATCTCCCTGGGCTATGTGGGGAAGCACAATTTTTAAAGGAACTTACAATATGAATTAAATATGGAAAGGCATTGAGGGAAGAGAAAACCTGAGTTAGGGGAGGAGCATGAATATAAAGGAAAGCTTGGAGTATTTAAATCCAATTTAGGAAAAAGTTCCACCCAAAACGGAAAATTGTGTTAACGATTCTTTCTATATTTTCCATACTTTCTATTTTTTCCTCAAGTAATTGTATAAAAACTTGCAGGGAAGTAAATTTGAAAGTATGGTTGCAGGTGGATCTTAAATACCCTTAAAACCAGTCTTCCCAAAGATGATCCATTGTAGATAATGACTTGGGTTACATTCTACAAATGAAATGGAAATATAAGGTGCATAATGGTGGGGAAACTGTTCCAAATTTGAACTACAAAAAAAAAAAAAAAAAGCATTAATGAGACAATTAGTACTTTTTTTTAAACTAAAATACATTTTATTTTATTGAGGTTTAAATACATTAAAAGTGCACATATTTACTCATCACTTTGATGAATTTTAACAATTGTATATCCCCATGTACCACCACTCGAAGCAAGAGAAAAATCATTTCCCCCACATTCCCAGAGCTGCTGCGTGATCCTTCGAGTCAATTCCTTCTCTACAAGAGGCAGGCACTTTCCTATTTCTAACACTATGCTTAATTTTGCCTGTTCTTAGATTTAACACCCTTGGTATATAGTCTGGCTTTTTTTATGTCTGGCTTCTTTAGCTTACCACATTATATTTGAAATTTATCCATGTTGTATAAATGTTGGATAAGTACAATAGTTCATTGTTTTTAATACCTGAATAGTATTCTATTTTATGACTAAAACATAATTGGCTTATCTATTCTCCTGTTAGTGAAAATTAAGTTTGTTTCCAGTGTGATGCTTTTATAAATAAAATTGCTATAAATATTATTTTCCAAGTTGTTTCGTGGACATCATTTTTCATTCCTGTGTGTACATACCAAGGAATAATTGGCTATGTGTATGTATATCTTAATAAGAAACTGACAAATAGTTATCCAAAATAGTTACAGAGTTAGGTATACTCACCAGCAAATTATGAAAGTACAGTTGTTCCATATACTAGACAGTATTCTATATTGTCCGTGTTTTGATTTAGCCATTTTAGTGGGTGAGAAAAGGAATCTCACTATGATTTTAATTTACATTTTCTTGATGAACTAAATAATTGAATACCTTTTCATGTACTTAGTGGCCACTGACACAAATTCCTTTAGTGAACTGCCTGTTCAAATCATCTTTCCAGTTTTAATTGAGAGCTTGTTTTTTGTCTTCTTATCATGGAGTTGTAAGCCTTCTTCAAATCTTATAGATAAAAGTCTTTTTCAGAGGTATTTACTGGAAAAAGAATCTTCCAATGTGTAGCTTTACTATTCAGCTTTCTAATGATATCATTTGATGAGAGGAAAATTTTTATTTTAATGGAATCTAATTAATGAATTTCTCTTTTAAGTTAGTGCTTTTTATGTTTTATCTAATAACTTTTTGCCTAGCCAAAGGCTGCATGTATATTATCTCATTTATTCTACAAATACTTTCTAGTTTTTACATTTAAGATTATAACCTAGCTCAAATGAATTTTTGTGCATAGATTAAGGAAGGTAAAACCTCTACATTCCATTTATTTGTCTTGTTGATAGAGATAGCCACTTTTCCCAGCACTAACTATAAAAGGTACTTTATTTTCTTCATTAAATTGATTTGGCAATTGAGTAAGAAATTAGTTGACTATAATCTTCAGTTCTACTTTTTGAATCTATTTTGTTCTTAGATATTCTGGTCTATTCCTACACAAATAATAAACTTTCTTAATGATTATAACGTTAAAGTAAATGTTTAAATTAAGTAAAACTTCCATTTTTTTCTTTTAATTTTACTTGTGACAGATTTTTTTCAGTTCCATTGAAATATATTTGACATATGATATTGTGTAAGTCTAAGATGTAGAACAGGTTGATTTGATACACTTATGTATTGCAATAGGTTTACCACCATAGCATTAGGTAACACCTTCAACACATCACATAATTACCATTTCTTTTTTGTGGTGAGAACATTTAAGGCTTACTCTGTTAGCAAGTTCAAGTCTATAATATTATAGTGTCATAAATTATAATCACAATGCTGAGTATTATATCCACATAACTTATTCATCTTTTAACTGGGTGTTTGTATACTTTGATCAACATCTCCCCAGTACCCCAACTTCATGCCCCCCTGGTAACCACCATTCTGATCTCGGGTGGCCTCGGCCTGTGGTGGCTTAAAGCAGGATCTCAGTTCCCCATCTAGAGATTGAAGCTAGACTGCAGCAGTGAAAGCGCTGAATCCTAGCCACTAAACTAGTGACAAGGCTCTGGGTCGTCTGCTTTGGAGAAAGGAATTTCAACAAAAAGACGGAAAGTAGTGAAGCAAATAAAGTGTTTATTAGGAGGAAAAATGTACGTGTGGAGAGATACACATGGGTGGGCTAAGAGAAAGAGTTGTGCTTTTGTGGTAGTTTAAATCACTTATAAGGGGCAGTGCTTCTGGGTTTCTCTCTGGCCAATCATCTTGCTTTTTCTGGCTCTGAGTCTATATTTGGTCTGATACAGGGCCCTCCCCTACGTGCATGCATGCACATCTTTTAGCCAAGATGGATTCCAATGCAGGGGTTTCTGGAAAGCTGACAGAACATATTATGGTCTGGCACCGCCTCCCGTCTCTAACCCCTGAGGAGCCTTTCTGCACGTGTGTAGCTTGAGAGGTCCCCTTGATCTCAAGAATGAGAAATATGTGGTCTCTTTATCTTTTATCCAAGTAGGACTTGGCTTCTCCTTGCTCTTTGCTCCTCTTTATCTTGGGTTGTCTATCCACCAGGGGCAGATTCCAGCTGCTCAGCCTGGGACCCATCTATCTTCTGCCTCAGTTCTAGTCTCTGTTTCTATGAATTTGACTTTTTTAGATTCCACATATAAGTGATATTATACAGAATTTGTCTTTCCCTGTCTGACTTAACTTAACATAATGGGCAAGGTACATCCAGGTTATCACAAATGGCAGGATTTCCTTCTTTCTTATGATTGAATAATATTCCCTCTCTCTCTCTCTCTAAATATATATACAATATATTATTAAATATATTTAATATTATTAAATATTAAATATATATATATATATATTATATATATATGTTAAACATTTTCTTTATCAATTCATCCATTGATGGTTACTAAGGTGGTTTCCACATCTTGGCTGTTGTGAATAATGTTGCAATAAACATGGGAGTGCACGTATCTCTCTGATATCCTGTTTCCATTTCCTTTGGATATAGGCCCAGAAGTGGATTGCTGGATCATGTGGTAGTTCTATTTTTATTTTTTTCAGGAACCTCCACACTGTTTTCCCTAGTGGCTGCCCGATTTACATTCTCACCAACAGGGCACAAGATTTCCTTTTCTCCACATTGCCACCAGCACATGTTACCTTTTTGGTGTTAGCCATTTGAACAAGTGTTAGGTTATATCTCATTGTGTTTTTGATTTGCATTTCCCTGATGATTGGTGATGTTGAGCTTCTTTTCATGTACCTGTTGGCCATTTGTAAGTCTTCTTTGGAAAAGTGTCTATTCAGTTTCTCTGCCCATTTTAAAATTGGATTGTTTGATTTTTTTTTTTTTTCTAATGAGCTGTATGAGTTTATGTATTTTAGTTACTAACCCTTTATCAAATATTTGATTTGCAAATATTTTCACCTATTCAATAGGTTGCCATTGCATTTTGTTGATTGTTTCTTTGTGGAAAGTTTTGTGGAAGTTTTTAGCTTGGTATAGTCTCACTTATTCATTTTTGCCTTTTTTCCTTGTGATTTTGGTGTCATATTAAAAAAATCGTTTCCAAGACACATGAAAATAAGTTTTTTCTTATGTTTTATTTTGGAGGTTTTACATTTTTAGGTCTTATGCTTAAGTCTTTAATCCATTTTGAGTTAATTTTTGTGAGTGGCATAAGATAGGGGTCCAATTTCAATTTTCTGTATGTGATCATGCATGTTTCCCAACACCATTTGTTGAAGACACTATCTTTTCCCCATTGAGTATTCTTAGCTCCTATGTCAAATATTAGTTAACCTTATTGTGGGGTTTATATCTTGACTCTCAATTCTGTAACACTGGTCTGTGTGTCTATAATTATGCCAGTAGTATACTGTTTATATTACTCTAGGTTTGTAGAACACTTTTAAATCAGAAAGTGTGGTGCCTCCAGTTTTGTTCTTCTTCTCAGGATTGCTTTGGCTATTTGGGGTCTTTGTGGTTTTACACAAATTTCATAATGATTTTCTCTTTTTATGGTGAAAAATAGCATTGGAATTTTGATAGGGATTGCATTTGAATCTGTAGATTACTTTAGGTAGTATGGACATTTTAGCAATATTAATACTTCTGATCTATGAACATGAGATATCTTTCTATTTGTGTCTTCTTTAACATCTTTTTTTTTTTCTGTTTGAGGTTATTTAGAGTATACTAAGTCAATTTTTTCCATATAAATTTTAATATCAAACTATAAATTTCTTCAAAAAGTCTACTAGTATTTTTGCTTAGATTTCGTTGAAATATAATATAAATACTACTGGAAAGTGGATGTCTTAACAATATTGAGTCCTCCAAACAACTCACTATTTACTTATATCTTCTGTATTTTGGTATATGCTATATTTCAGTATTTTGTTATGCCTTCTCTAGTTTCTCTGAGCAATATATTGTGGTATTAATGCACACATCTTGGACATATTTTGTATTATTAACAGTAATTTGTTATGTTTTAAAAACTGTTGAGAAAACCATAATTCAAAAGGACACAGGTACCCCAATGTTCATTGCAGCACTATTTAAAATAACCAGGACATGTCCAATGATAGATGAATGGATAAAGAAAATGTGGTACATATATACAATGGAATATTACTCAGCCATAAAAAGGAACGAAATTGGGTCATTTGTAGAGATGTGGATGGACCTAGAGTCTGTCATACAGAGTGAAGTCAGCCAGAAAGAGAAAAACAAATATTGTATAATAACACATATATATGGAATCTAGAAAAATGATACAGATGAACCTATTTGTAGTGCAGGAATAGAGACATAGATGTAGAGAATGGACATGTGGACACAGGGGGAAGGGGAGTGTGGGACAAATTGGGAGATCAGGACTGACATATATACACTACCATGTGTAAAATAACTAGTGGGAACATACTATATAAAGCTCAGGAAGCTCAGCTCAGTGCTCTGTGATGACCTAGATGGCTGGGATTGGGGGGATGGGAGGGAGATCCAAGAGGAAGGGATATAGGTATACATATAGCTCATCCACTTCATTGTACAGCAGAAACTAACAAAACATTGCAAAGCAATTATCCTCCAATAAAAAAGAAAGAAAGAATAGGAGATGGTGGGAGTGATAGTATGTGACTTCCGAAACCAGGTCATAGATGTAATT
The DNA here is from genome assembly GCF_028023285.1 of Balaenoptera ricei. Taxonomy (NCBI): domain Eukaryota; kingdom Metazoa; phylum Chordata; class Mammalia; order Artiodactyla; family Balaenopteridae; genus Balaenoptera; species Balaenoptera ricei. The sequence goes on along the minus strand of NC_082650.1, from coordinate 91,201,579 downwards.
ATGCCTTCCTCCTTGTTCTCTCTTGGATCTTGAATCCTGTGGAAAGCTAGCCGCCATGTCATGAGGACACCCAAGCAGCTCTTTGGAGAGGTCCATGTGGTGAAGAACTGAAGTCCCCAACCAACCGCCATGTGAGGACACCATCTTGGAAGTGGCTCCTCCAGCTTGTCAAGCGTTCGGATGATGCAGCCCCAGCCGACATTCTCACTGCAATCTCATGAGTAACCCTGGAACCCTGCTCAATATTATGTAACAACCTAAATGGGAAAAGAAGTTGAAAAAGAATAGATACATGTACATGTATAACTGAATCACTTTGCTGTACACCTGAAACTAACACAACGTTGTTAATCAACTATACTCCAATATAAAATAAAAAGTTAAAAAAAAAAAAAACTTTGCAAATGGTATTAGTATTTCACATTCCAGTTGTTTTCCACTAGAATGTAATAGTGCAGATGATTTTACATACTGACATTCTTTCCTACTAACTGGCAATAATAACTTATTAGTTCTAATAATTCTTTGTAGATCTCAAATAATGTTCTATGTATACCATCATGACATCTCTAAATGAAGATATCTAACTTCTTTCTTTCTGGTCATTACACCATGAGTCTCTTCTCCCCTGGGAGGGGATGACTTTTTCTTGAACTTAGTTTATTTAGATATCTTTGTTTTCTCAATTTTTAATGGATTTTTAAAACCCCTCTGATTTTGTATTTTATTTGGCTTGTTCTCATTGTTTAGAACAATATTCTGTCTTTTGGCTTTCTATTTCTCTATCAGAATCAACCCCCCATATGTACTTTTACCATATGTACTTTTACCATAGACAGGAAATTAATTATTTAAAGCATTGTAACTTAAGACTCAGCATGTCAAAAGTACATTCACATAAGAAACAATGACAACAAGGTCCTACTCTATAGCACAGGGAACTATATTCAATATCACAAGATAAACCATTATGGAAAATAATATTAAAGAAAGAATATATATATATATATGCATAACTGAACCACTTTGCTCTACAGCGGAAATTAACACAAATTGTAAATCACCTATACTTCAATAAAAAATTAAAAAAGAAAAAAGAAAAAAGAAGCAATGACAAAATATATCATTTTGCCTATTGACTATATTATCTCTAAATAATTATCAACATTAATAAGGATCTAGTAATTTTTAAGACACTGAACTGCTTGAAAATGTACTACCATGTATTTTTAGTAAGAAATAAATCAAAGCAATAGCTGGAGACTTCTCTCAGGTACTCAGAACATAGAGAGCTGGACAGGGTGCCAATTCCTCAGCTCTAACAATGCTGAACATCATATATTTTTAAAAAAATAAAAATAATCCAAATAAGCACAATGAGATGCTAATTAAAATGAATAAACTAACCACATCAAGTACCTGTAAGGACATGAGACAACTGGAAGCCTCTTACTTTGCTGGTGGGAATGCAAAATTCTATAGCAATTTGGGAAAATGGTTTTGTACTTTCTTACAAAATTAAACATATACCTACCACATGACTCTATAATCTCATTCCAGTGATTTATTTGATAAAATGTAAACTTATATTTACACAAAAAAAACCTGTGCTTAAATGTTTATAGCAACTCTATTTATATTCAACAAAATTCGGAAACAACACAGATGGCCTTCAATCACTGAATGGACAAACTATGATCCATCTATACATACTAATAATTTTTAACAATAAAAAGGAAAGGCTGCTGATGCATGCAACAACATGCATTTTGATAACTGCTAGGAGCCAACCCCAAAAGACTCCAGATTGTCTGATTCTATTTGTCTAGCATTCCAAAAATGGCAAAACTATGGGACAGAAACCAGATCAGTGGTTGCCAGGGGAAGGGAATAGGGGCAATGGTTGGTTAAAATGGAATGCACAGGGGAATTTTTAATGTGATGAAATTATTCTGTATCATGCCTATGGTGATGAACCCATAACTCTATTTGTCAAGCCCACAGAAGTGTATGGTACAAAAAATCAAATTTTAATGTATGCAAATTAACAACTATTGATAAAAATAATTGAAAAATAAATAAATAAAGCTGTAGGGTGGGAGAAGAAAACTCTCCATTCAAGTAAAGAATCAAACATGCATAAAGCATTACTAGCAAGTACCTCATACGATTATTTTTATCTTAGAGTTTCTTAATTTACCAGGACACTTTGTTATCAAGACATTAAGCAACTTGTAATCCTTTAACATAACAAAATGGAAAGTTTCACTGGGATTGAATAAAACCCAGCAAGAATCCCTTGCAAAGAAAGAAAAGGGAAGAGCCCTGGGCCGGGATATTTTATGACTGCTATCGTTCCTCAGCATCATGTAATTCCCCCGCATTTTTTGTGGTATCTTACTGTGACTCTTTGGAGTGCCTTGTGGATTTAGTTATTTTAAATAAAGCTATTGTATATTAAGGTCTACATGGAGAGAGCTCTTTATTACAAAGATAACTTAATTTCAAAAGCAAAACCCAGCCACATTCCTTCCCTTCCCTTTCCAGTCATCTTGGTGTGCTTAGTAAATGGACTCTATGTTCCAATATACTGCTTACATCAAGGAGAGAAGACATTAGCTAAGTGCCTTCTTTTGTTCAAGACAATACTTACAGTGAAAACTTTCTCTACTATTTGTTTTGGAAAATTTCAGTAATTGCTGCAAACTGAGTGCAAGCACTTACAAACTGCCTTTGTGATATTAATTCACTTAAACTATTTGAGTCTTTCTCTTGTGTACGATGTATAGTGAGTTAAAATTTGAATCTCAAAATTTTATCCTATAGTGTATGATTCTATAAGTCTTCCTCCTCTTTCCTCCCACTCCCCTTTAACCTCCCCCCACACACACAACACTCTCAAATCCAGTGCCAATTAGAGCATATTTATAAAATGTCATATTTAATGAGATTATGTTTTATAATTTTTACTCAAATATTTACCTAATACTTTTTGAGTTTGCAGAACTAACTGATGAAGAAAATGACATAAGTATTGATAAAAACTTTAGTTTTGGTCATTTTTATTATTTATAATAAAAGGCATATCATTAAGAAAGCCTCGCCAATTTGATTAAAAAATGCTTTTCAGCCTTAGATTTAGTCAAAGTAATTTGGGGGAAAGGTAGCTCTATTAACAAAATGTGAATATTTTTTTTTCAGACTTCTTTATTTACAAGCCTCTTGAATTATTCAAATTAATAACCACAGTAAAGTGTTAAAGCAAAAGAAAATGAACACTTCAGAGTGAGAGTAAAATGTGACAATTAGCCTTGTGTATCTTTCGTCTAAAGGAATCATGGACTTTTCATGTTTATATCTTAATAGTTAAAATTTTTTCCAGCCTTGTTTTCAGATTCAACAAACTCAGGATTGAACTTGGGCATGTTTAAGAATGTAGAACCTATTGAATTATAATATGTACCTATTGGATTATAATATGTACCCACCACTCTTGTGTGTGTGTTTGTGTGTTTTTTTTCTTTACTTTGGAAATGAGTAATTTTTCAACAAGTACAATTTGTCTTGGTTCAATTTATTCTGATTCATGAACATAATTCTTTATTCATTTAAAAACTACCCATTCAATACACTTTCATAACATGAGACAGTACATAAAGGGGAAAGGCTGTAATACACGTGCTTACAACAAATGGAAGATGCTACATAAAAAGAGACCACAAGGAACAGTACTTTCTTTGCACTTTCACATTCAAAAGAAACCCATTAAATACAAAAGACACATTATGAGTTTTTGGTTTTTTTTTTTATTACCTATGTACTTAATTTGTGTTTCTCCAAATAGAGAGTGTATTTCCAAGCTCCCTAGAGTTGTTTCTCTTAGCAGAACAAATGATTTATAGCTATTGTACTTATATGTACCACTTTGCCAACTGGAGATGACATATTTCTTCTCCAAGGAATAATGCTAACTGCAAGGCTTTACATATCTTCAATTCTTTCAATTTATGGACTAAATATCAGAAGAAGTTATAATTGGCATATAGCACATTTAGAGCCTAATTTATTTTTTTGTGTGCTTTATTTTCAGGTAGTTTTCACAGGTTTTTAGCATTGCCTGCATAGAAAAAGTACGCTAACTTAGATGTCTTTATGCAGAATGTTTGCCCCCAGTGACAACTTAACCTTTGAAAACATTTTTATAATAATTAAAACAATAATCCCTTACAATGTTTGAGGCTTTAAGTTGGGATACACTTTAACAAACATCTGCTTTGTTTCAGTAATATAGCTAAAAATCAAAAGCTAATTTATTAATGTTGAAGAAAAGAAATTAAATAGTACCTCACATCCTTTTTTAAAACATACTTCAGTAACAAAATCTAAATTATAATTTGCATGCATTACAATTTTATGAAAGTTGATCATATGTGACTGGCACCTTGAAATAAAAACACTGGAAATTCAAACAATACATAAGTAGAGTAATTTTCTGCTGTACATTCATGAACTTAAGTTGGCAAATGTTAGTCACTGTTATCATTGTATAGACTAATTTTTAGCTTACTTTTTAGTTTGTTCTCAAAGATATTGTATCTTTACAGCATGATTTTCTGTGGTTCCTTTCCTTTAATTAAAACTGTGTTTCTCTTAATGGCTAGTCAGGCATTCTTCTCTCCGTATTCCATCCAGCTGAGGATTGATTTTTCCTTGCAGTTGTGGGAATAGTGTTGTCTATGTGTTTTATGTGTTTTCACGTTTAAAGATTTATCTTAAACAGCCTGTGATATATTTGCTCCAGGGCCTTTGCCATATCCCAGATTGTACATAGCTGCTTGGGATACCATAAAAAATGTCATTGACTGGGTGACTTCAACAACAGAAATTTATTTTCTCACACTTCTGGAGGCTGGAAGCCTGAGATCAGGGTGCCAGCATGGTCAGGTTCTGTTGAGGATTCTATTCCTGGTTAGTACACGGCCGACTTCTTGTGTCCTCACATGGCAGAGAGAGGGGGAGAGAGAGAGAGCTCTCTGGTGTCTCTTCTTTTAAGGGCCTCAGTCCATGTTGAGAGTCCCAACCTCATGACCTCATCTAAATCTAATCATCTCTAAAGGTGGGGAGGAGTGGGTTAGGGCTTCAACATATGAATTTCAAGGGCACACAATTCAGTCCATAACAATACCCTCAGCTTCATGCTATTGTTGCAGGAAGGGGGACACCTTCCAGGGCCTGAGAGTGGGCTCTTGTCTAACACTCAGAAGTGAATTGTCCAAGGAGATACACATGCTGACAAAACAAGAAACTTTATGGGGAAGAGGCTCCTGGGCAGAGAGCAGCAGGGTAAGGGAACCCAGGAGAACTGCTTGGCCATGTACGTGGCTTGCACTCTTGGGTTTTATGGTGGTGGGGTTAGTTTCCTGGTTGTTTCTGGCCAATCGTTCTGACTCAGGGTCCTTTCTGGTGGCACATGCATTGCTCAGCCAAGATAGATTCCAGTGAGAAGGATTCTGAGAGGTTGGTAGGACATATGGACTGACATCTCCTCTCTCCTTTTGACCTTACCTGAATTCTCCCTGTTGGTGGTAACTTGTTAGTTCTGCATTCCGTACCAGGACCTCCTGTTGTAGGATAACTCATGCAAGGGGTTACTATCATGACTGGCCAGGGAGGGTGATTTTTGTCAGTGGTTCCCCTAACACTATTTCTACTTTTCCAGATTTCTTGAAATTATGCGTCAGCATCATCAGATAATTAAAGTGTTTCTTTTAACTTTTCTCCCGTCTTGTATATAATATAATTGTGCTGTTACAAAGTTCTTTATGAGTCTAATTTTGGGCTGGCTGTGTGTGAAGCAGTTGGTCCTGGTGTAGGAATATAGGTTGAAATTTAATACCCGTTACCTGTCCTAAGGTCCTCTCTTGTTGCAGGTCCAAATGATTATTGTTCAACACTGTCATTCCCATCTATTCAAGACTTTTAGCATTATTAGCTCTCCCTTCAGCTGGAGTTTATACCCTGAAATTTTTTAAACTATCTATCAAAACTGACACTGAATGAATTTATTTTATATATAAATATAATGGAAGGTCCAACTGTGCATGAAAATCTTAAAGTTGCACAGGGCTGGTTTGAGCTTATTAATTAGATGAGGACTCTAGCCTACTTATGAGAACTAAAATATTGCCTGCCATATCAGTAAACAAAGGATGCTGCGGCCATCAAGCCGCTACATTACAGCTCCCCTGACTGTGAGCCCTGAGTGAACTCAGGAAGGACACAATGGATGTCCGCCATCTACCAGTCATCAGACTGCAACCACCTCCAACGGTGCAGCTTGAGGAAACTCAGGGTGAGAAAGCACAGGATACTGGCCCCAGATTGCTGAGGTGCATATCAGAGGAATGATTTTAGTGAGCCCAGACTCTTGCATCTTTTCATACATAGAAAACACTAAATCCCTTAACTTGAGATATCTGGTTTCCTTTTATTAACAATAATCTTTTGATGTTCCAACTACCGGCCCTTTGTTGCAAAAACTCCTGTATATTCTGGCTCCTTGCTTGCCTCCTCAGAGCAGTTTTCTCAGGGTTATTTGAGATGCTATCTCCAGGGCTTGAAGTCCTAAGAATGTCCACTGAATAAAGCATAGCTCTCAATTTTTAGGTTGTGCATTTTTCAGTCGACACTGCCCTTGCTAAAAATACATTTCCAGGAGTATGACTCAGAATGGAATTAATACTGGAAAATATTGCACAAGGCAAGGATAGGGCATTTTAGCCTTTTGTGTAGGAGAATGGCATGGTTCAAGTTGCAGAATGTTTAGTCCACAAGGCTATGATCCTCCCAGTCTTAGTAAAAAGCTGTCACAAAGTAGATGATCAATGCATAACTGTTGTATAAATGAAAACTGCATAAATTATTTTTAAAAAGATTAATCAGAAAATTGCATAAAATATGAAATGGAATGAGGAAATTATGGATTTGTAGTGTACAGCTATGATACACTGGAATTACATAAGTGGATGCCCCAAAAAATGAAAACACCAGCAAACAAACAGCTAGGAAAAATGAATCTATGTCACTATTCCCAAGGATTTCTGACAATTTAGTATTTGTACTACACATTTTACTGGATATTGCTTTGAAAAATGAATCTATGTCACTATTCCCAAGGATTTCTGACAATTTAGTATTTGTACTACACATTTTACTGGATATTGCTTTGAAATGTCAACTATGTATTTTTGATATTTCCCCAAGACACAGTAGAAACAAAGAGGAGAAAACTTTCAAACTACCAGCATTCTATTTGCAGACTGCAGAAATTTTGTTATTTGGATAGGTTGACATGTGAGGATGGACAAGTGACTCAGTGTCATTTTATCATATGTAAATGAATCACCTTTTGCCCTGCTATTCCCTCTTTGTGAATAGGCACCTTCATCTGTCCCTATTTCTACCACATGAAATTCTATTTATTTTTCAAGCATGAATTGAAAATTTGCACTATCAGTTTAAATATATTTTTCTCCATAGAGCTAAAGCTGATCTCTATTCCAATGAGTATAGAGTTTAATACTTCTTTCTTTTAAATTATTGCATCATGATTTATAATATGTGTACATTGGTGTCTTCTATACTGTAGTCAGAGTTGTCTTTTATCTTTCTGTCTGCTGTGGTCTTTATATCTAATATTTTGCGTGCAATGGTCCTTAATATGTGTTCATAAATGAATAAATAAAAATAAAAAAAAAAAAACATGACATTCAAATAACTCCTTAATCCTCTTCCATAATTAAAAGAACTGAGGCAGAAACCTCAGTGTTATAGATTGTTAATTAGATATTGAGATTGCTTTAGTGCTTATTTTTAATGTGTTTCATTTCACCTCTTTTACTTTTCAAATTTTGTTTTCAATAATTTTATGAAATTAATTTTCAATAATTTTATAATTAAAACCTTGTTTAACTTAAAAGATTATTATTATCATCTCATATAAAACTTTTCATAGGCTACATATACATCAACTCAAGAAGCATTTTTCAAGGCAAACTTGGTGCAGCATTCTGAGATTCAGTGACAGTTTTGAATGGAGTCTCTCAAGCAGTGCTAGCTTTATGTAATTGGTAGCATATGTAGTAGCAACCACTAATTAGATAATTGGAAGCATATGGTAGCAATTACTGTCAATCAAGTTATGCAATATCCCAGTAGGTAAAGTAATACCTTCAGTGCAGAAATGTCTGATATGTATGTTCTCCATTCGATCAAGGGATTAATGAGAGTATTCTATGCTCTAGTTTGAGTCACTAACAATGAACAATGCTTAGGAGTAATCTATAACTTTAATTGAGGTCGTGGCTATAGTATGTGACAGCAGCTATGAATTGGCCCTTCCAATTTGCTGTGGCTCATTAAGACATCCACTACTCAAGAGCTGTGTAGACAGGTCACAACAAATCATACCTAGTGAATTGTTCAGTGAGGTAGAATTCTATTGTACAGACATGGCCTAAAGCCAGATTTATGCATCACAAGAAAAATGCCCAGAATATAGTATATACAGCATATCCAGGTCTTAGCTGGATTGTCAGATACATCATGTTCTCTGGCAGCAATAGTTCATTAAGATCTGTATCCACAGAATAATGGAGCCCAACATGCAATATGTCATGGTTTCTGTGGAAGCCCATAGATACATCATCATCAATCTAGTATGAAAAAGAAACCTAGTTTTAGATTGGAAACCAAAGCACTCTGCTTGCCCAGAAAAATTACCTGTATTGTCCATATGGATATGTAGACTTCTTTGCTGACATGATAAATTTCTGTCTTCCACAATGCATACTTGATATGCTCAGAAACATTCCAAGTCCAGTTGAAGAGAAGACCTTAAATCCGTTATAAAGGTATCAAACCTCAAAAGTCAAGGGGTACCTAGTTGCTGTTCTATTTCCGACAGCTGTATGCCACCCTATTAATCAGTTTCCATGTTGCCAAAATTAGAATTTGCTTGCTTAGTTAGTTCCCTTTCTTCTTTTTCCTTTGCGACTGCTTACATGAATAATTGTGTCACATATTTGTGACATGCACTTACAGCTAGACAAACACACACACACATAAACATACATGTTTGATCATAACACGAATCTGCTTTCTTTGGTGGAAACCCAGGAAAACCATAACTTTAATGAGCTCTAATAAGAAATTGTCTTCCTTTGTATCAAAGTTTGTCTTTTCACTCTGACAAATCACCTATGACAGTGATAGAAAACTGTGGTTCTAATGTTAGGCAATATCTGATTATAGTGATTAATGTTATATGCATGTCCATGTATATAGAAACACTGATAACTGTTGTATTATAAACACATCAGCAAAATGATAATAATAATAAATAGGCTTTCAACTAACCTGACATTTAAAGCTGCAAATACGCTTAGGCTACTGTCATCTTTCCCTTATACTATTGTTGACTGAAAAAAATTACGCAACCTAGAAGTTGAGAGTTATGTTTAATCTGGCAGACAAAACTGAGGCCGTAAGCCCAGGACACAGCATCTCAGATAACTCTGAGGGACTATTCTGAAGAGGCAAGAGAAGGAGCCAGGGTATACAGGAGTTTTTACAATGAAGACCAGATAGTCAGAACATCATAAGATAATGTTAATTAAAGAAAATCAGATATCTCAAGTTAAGGAATTTAGAGCTTTTCTGTGTATGGAAAGATGCAAGTGTCTGGACTCACTGAAATCATTCCTTTGATACCTCAGCTATTGGGGCCAATATCCTGCTTTTCTCCATCTTGAATCCCCTCAGGGTACACAGTTGCGGGTGGCTGCAATGGCTGAGGGCTTGGCAGTGGGCAGCCTATTTGTTTCCATCCTGAGTTCCCTCAGGGCTCACCATCAGGGCAGGATGAAGTGATGGTTTGATGGCGGCAACATCCTTCGTTTACTGCTATGGCAGGCAATACTTTTCACTCACACTATAAAATGCCCACAATGCACTTTTAGTTTCAAAAACTCCATTCAACAGATACTTCTTGCAGCAGAAAGAAAAGGTCTTTCCTCATGTACCTACAATCTAATGCAGAAAAACACAAAATAAACAACGTGGATAAGAAAAGTATATAAATGAGAGATGAGGAGAGACCAGGGAGTGGGGTGGGGAAAACATTGAGCAATGACTTGAAGGAGGTGAAGTAGCAAGCCATGCGTAAATCTGGAAGAACATCCCTTATTGCAGACAAACAAGGAAGCCAGTGTGGCTGAAAGGAGTGTGAGAGGGTCGAGAAGTAAGTGTTGGGATGCAGGCCAGGCTGCCCCCAAATATGTCTCAATGCCGTATTAATTATTTTGAATTAGAATTACTAGAGAAACAGCAGTGGAAAAGAAGATATTAAATACAACACTCTGACCATTCCTTTCCCTCTGAAAGTGTGAAATAAGTCTCCCACATGAAGACATCTTTTTTACAGCAAGGGGATCTAAAGTATCCTGATCACCAGAGTTAGGGAATTCAAGGCTAAGAAACCAAATTCTGTCACTTCTTCATTAGCCTGCCACCCCAAGCACAAGCCCTTAGCTTCACTAAGTCTTCACAAATAATTTCTTCTTTAGCTAAAAATGATATATAATGGGCCTGTTTTGGCCACTTTGGGGGTCCCATTTCCATGAGACCTACATGCATATGCATTAATTTTTTTTTTTTTCTCCTGTCTGTCTTGTAAATCTGACAATTTAATTATTAGACCAGCCAAAAGAAGTCAAGAGGGGCAGCGGGGAAATCGGCCCTTCCCCAGCAGTTGGTTTAGTCAGCAGGGTACTTGATGGACCCACTCCCCCCCTGCCCTGAGGCTCTGCAGCTGGAGATCCTGGGACCTCTTACCAAGGCCAGTGGAAGGTCAGGTATCTCATCACCATTCAGAAGGTGCATTTACCAGGGTGCAGTGGTGGCCAGTCGAATAGACTGAGATTCCAAGACACAAAATTATAAGCAGCACTGTCTGTTTCCAGCAGTGCCAGTTCTCTAGGGAATTTTCATCAGGGGTCTTAGTCCATAAGGGGCCTTTATCATTCCAAACTTCATTGCTTGTTAGTGCTGGAAAAGTTAGTGTTAGACTCGTGTGAGATGCCTCCTGTGTTTGGTTAAACCATAAGAAAAGCATATTGGTTTAAGTTGCTACTTGAAATTAATGTAAGATTCTACTCATCAATGGCCAGATTGTTTGATCCTTTAAACTGACTATATTTGAAAAGAGATGACAAAAAAATCTTGAGAGCTCTTATCCTAAATAGTTGTTTTATTGGCACTGTGGGAGGACCAAACTGAAAGGAGAACACACACACACACACACACACACACACACACACACGCAAAGTATAATGACTAGTCTTAGTGTTTAAACATTTATTAACATGAAAAAACAGAAATTAGACCTAAAGATCCAATATAAATTCTCTTTCTTAAAATAAAAATGCCCCATCTCCTCACAGTTCCCCAGACCCTCCTACCCTCCTACAAAAACCAAGAAAAATATCAGCAGGAGCTAATATTCAACAGCTGTTAGAAAAAACTGTCTTTGTCTTGCAAAGACAGAAATGCAACTCTAGAAATAAGTCAAGGCCCACCTATTTTTACCAATCCAAAGACCTCTCCTATTCCTCTCAAAATGCTTATAGATACAAAAGATCAGGCTATTGGAACAAAATTTTTCTGTACTTAAGAAAACAATTAAATAATAATTACCCTAACACTTACTATAATAGACAAATATACTCCAAAACTCCTAGGATGAAACTTATATTTTCTTTCTCTGTGCCTTAAAGTTATACATCTTATTATGTTTTTGAAAGTAAACACAGCCCACAATCACCTGAGACTGAGCTCAGATTAAGTCAATAAATAGAACCTGAAACTAAAAAAAAAAAAAAAAAAAAAAAAAAAAAAAAGGGGGGGGTGTAGAAGGGGCCATTTAAACACAAACTGCTAAAATAGTTCTCTTGCCCAAGCACTAAATCTTTAGCCTGTTCTTTAAGGGCAAATAAAGATCTTAAAAATCTCCACAAATAATGAAAGACTAGCTATCTGAGCAAGTAAACTTAATTTATTCCAACTGTTACTTATAAATTAGTGAGTTTGTATTGTATCTGATTCATGTCTAAAGTTTTAAAATAAGATTGTGAGATCTCTCTTCCTAACTGTATGTAAGTATGTCTATGCATGTGCATTATAGATATGGTATTTTTCTACCTTCAGATAGCATTGCCAAAATTAATTTGTAAAAGAGCTTTATTTAATTAGCATAAAAATAAAGTTATAAATTAAGTATTTCTAAATCTCAGAGATATAATAAAAGCTAACCGAAATGTTTTTTCTTTTCAAGTTCATGTGATCTAGGATAATCTTCAGTAAATAAAATATACTTTTAAGCTTGCTGGTTCAATTAATATGTGTGTGTCCTCAGAGTATCGGTGTTAAATATAATGCAGATAAACAACTTTTGTTCTACTTGAATTTACTAATTAAAGGGGCTCATGTTTGTCTCTGCTGCAATGCTTGTAGAAAAAAAAAAAAAAAAAACATTAAGAGAATGACTAACTGCTTTAATGTCTCATGCAACTTTCATGAGTAATTTAAATATGATTGTTAAGAAAAAATGAATTAAATAGATGTAAATGAGATAAGAGTTTTGGGGTGAACTTTTTAGCAATGATTGTTTTATGATATGTCTACTAATAGTTTCCCAAATCTCTTTAGTAACTTATCACCTTAGAATTAAATTAAATGATGAAAAGTTATTGAAAGTTTAGATCATTTCTGAGTAAAGTAAAATACTGAAACATTAATTACTAAATAAATCTAAGTTTATTTACTTTTGACCTCTTATTATAGAGAAATTAAAGGTGCTTGGTTTATTAATAAACATGTCTTGTACCACACTGAAAAATTCTCTCTATGAGAAAATGTATGTTTCTAAAAATTATAAAATTTGCCAATCTAAAGAATGCTTATGTAACAAACAGTTCACAATAGCTTACTTCCTAGTTTTTACTAGACATTGAGGTTTATAATGGTTAAGAATTCTAATTAATATATGCAATTAAAGCTACTAAATATAATAAGAAAAAATCTTTGTGTACAGGGAAAATTAAGTATGTGTTTTGGGAAAAAAACGAAGTATGGAAATACATTTTTGGGGAAATGAAAGTTTTTTTTTACTAAAACAAAGCTGGTTATTTCTAAATGGGAAAGAGAACAAGGGAAAAAATAAAATGGATATAGAAAGTTGTAGAAGGTTTATGAAAAAAGGAAACTTTGGAAAGTAATTTTATATATTGTTAGGGCTAACTAAGAATGTAATGAATTTAATTAAATAAATGAATTTTAATATGAAAAGTAAACTTGTATAAAATTAAATTTGAGTTTTTCCACTGTTAATAAAACAGAGGGTTTTTTTAAGACTATTGGTCTGCTCTTAATCAGAAATTATAAACAAAAATTTTCTTTACCTTTAATGTAATCTGTCTAGAAAAACAAAAAAATATATATGTTTTGTCTTTGTCAGGTCTTTGATTACTTAGGAAATCAAAAAGGAGTCATTCTGATACTGAAAGAGCTAAAGCTTTTTACAACTGCAGTTGACCCCTGAAAAATATGGACTTGAACTACCTGGGTCCACTTACCTGCAGATATTTTTAACAGTAACTACTACAGTACTACACAATCTGCAGTAGGTGGAATCCATGGACATGGAGAACTGCAGATACAGAGGAAATGCATGTGTGGAGGTCCAACCATTTATTTGGATTTTTGACTGCGTGGAGGGTCTGTACCCCTACCCTCCATGTTGTTCAAGGGTCAGCTGTTTTAACTTTCTGAATTTGCCTGCAAAGTCTTTGTCACTTTGATTGAATACATAACTAAGTCTTGTTTCACAGTGATTTATAAGCCTATTGGACCAAGCATTTTAAAGTATTTTTGACATTTTTGACAAACTTCTCCAAAACTAAATTTTTAATGAAGTCATTGACCTAAAAATAACTTGGGGGTTTTCCAGAGGGCTTTCTGAAACACCTCAAAAGATTTTTTCTCTCCTTATAAAAGAGAAATATTAAACTAATTGGGCTTACTTGATATGTTAAATTACATGGCAAACATTGTCAAATTAATATAAATGTTCTAGAAATTTATATGAAATTTCTAAAATGTGGATATGTCCTAATATAATGTTATCATTCATAATTCTAGTTATTATCCTAAAATGTTGTGTGTCACAGAAATAATCCTTGTGAATTCCATGATAATAAATCAGATCTTTAATAATAGACATTTTAAGACTTTTATAATTTAAAGACAGATATTGTTTTATTCAAATGCTTTTACAAAATCTTCCTGCAAGTGTTTCATCTTCAGAGAAGTTCATGGAAAGGAATTTAATAAGCACTCTAGAATACAAGTTTTTGATGACTATCGAATCATAATGTTGAACTGAGTAAGAATTTACAGAACCCTAATGAAAAACTGATGGCTTCATAAAACTTCTAGCAAAAGATCAAGCAAAACAACCGTTAATTATATGGAACTAGGTAAACAGAGGAAGACGATTATAATTTTTAATGATTTTTTTACACTTGAAACATTGCTGATGTTTTAAATGTTTGCTTCTCCAGATTTAAGGAAATCTTTTCCCCTTTACTCTTAAGCAGAAATGCTTATTAAAGAATTAATTATTAGATCATCCAAAAAGAACACAAAGAGGGATGGGGGGGAAATGTCCTATCCCCAACATAAGAGCTAAGGTTAAAGAGGTTATGGTGGTAAGTTTCCCTAGAGCCCTGAAAATCATTTTAAGGGCTCTGGCTTTTACTCTGAGTGACACAGGAGCCACAGGAGACTTCTGAGAAGAAGAGGGAAAATCTGACTACACTTTAAAAGAATCACCGTGGCTGCCATATTCACAATAGACTGAAAGGGATATTGCAAACATCCAGGAGAGATAGAAATTATAAAGTGACTGAAATCTGGATTTGTTTTGAAGGTAAAGCTAATAGAACATGAGACTTGACTGAATATGAGTTGTGTGAGAAAGGGAGACACAAAGGGGGCTTCAAGTGTTTAACTTATAAAACTGAAAGCATGGACTTTACATGAATGCAACGTGGAAGCCTGTAGAAGAAGCAAGGTTTGGGTTGTGTGTGTTTTATGTAGTTTGGCTCTTTGTTATCTTGTTTGCTTTCTGGTGAAGGATGGAATGTTAAATCTGGAAATGTTAAGTTTAAGCCGAGTACTGTCTGTGATCTACCTCCATGAGAAATGTAAAGTAGGCAGTTAGATGTTGTGGAAAAGGGTTAACAAACTTTTCCTGCATGATAAGAGAATTTGATTTTTGTTTGGCTCTTTTCTTTTCCTGGGAACCTCATACAGATAATATGCTAATGGTATTATTAATAATAAAGTGTTAATATCCTGATAGACAGTAGGTGAAACTGAAAATTGAAATGAAAACTGAATTATTTCAAAGCAGTCTGCAGTATGGCACACAAAACAGATAAAGGCGCCAAACCAAAGCCATGATGTCCATCACAGGTGCTCCCTTCTCAAATTCTTTTATCACCAGTTCATTCAGAGCCATAGCTCCAAGATAATACCATGAAAAAGCTGAACTAAAAATACCTCCAGGTGAATGCATATATTCTAAAAATGGAGACCACTGACTGTTCCAACAACATCCTAGTTTGCAAAAACTAACAAATCGCTAGCAAGATAATCCTGTGATTAACTCCAGACCTCAAAATCCTGTAAGCGTCCTTCATTAACTCCCCCTTTTTGATACACTCCATTAATCCTGCTGTGCCCTTTATTGCAACAAACTCAATAAGCTTAAACTATATATATATATATATATATATATATATATATATATATAATTTTTTTTACTATAGGTGTGTCATTGGTGGGATTTGGCAAATGAGCTTTAAAACAAGACAATGTTGCTGATGGCCGAAATACCTGACCATGATTGGTGAACTGCATCTGTATTGGGGAACTACAATTGATTTAAAGAAAGACATGGCTTTGTACTTTCCCAAGTGCTGTGAGGGAGTATATTGGGCAGCCCCTCATGGAGACCCTGGAAACCTCGCCTGTTGAATTGTTACAAAAATATTGCTCCTGTGGTAGATGAGGTTTGAAAACTGGGTGATCATGTCTCCTCCTGGAAAGGATTTTCTGTCCTTGCACCTGAACTCTGTGAACTGCTGCAAAGGATGCTCTCAGACTCCTGCAGATGAGGAAGTCTGACACACCTGATGGCCAGCTGGGGTAGCTGATCCACATCTTTCTGCGTAGGCGGGTGCCAATTGAGGTCTAAGACAGTCTGAAAGTTTAGCTGGAAGTAGGCAGAGTCCTTGGTGTCCACTATATCTAGGCAGCCTGGAATTCATGGGGAGCTCTTTGGTGCAGATAAAAATGTGATGACATCAGTATATAGGCGATGTTGAAAACCAGGAAAAGAGATGAAGATTTTAAAGTAAAGAATGCAAATAGAGAAGAAAAGGTGTCCAAGGAGTGAGGCCTAGGGCATGCCAAATTTAACCTGTTGGGGAGATAAGGAGAACCAAGAAAAAATGTTGAGAGGAACCTGACGTAGTGCAATGATTCTCTGAACTAGAGGTAAGGTGAGGAGTGTTTCAAGGAGGATGGGATTAATTAAAAATTAATTTTGTCAAATGTTTCTGCTGCTTCACCAAGTAAGATGAGGAATGGAATTAAATATTGGATTTAGCATCATACGGATATCTGCTGACCTTAACAAAAGCACTTTCAGTGAATTTGTAAGGGTGAGTTCCTGACTGGAGAAAGTTCAAGAAAAAGTAGGTAGGGAGAAATTAAAACTAAAAAGGCAAACAATTATCTTTGCAAACAGAAAGAGAAGAGAGAATATAGTTGGAGAATGAAGTAAGGACGAGAGAGAGGTTTATTTTTCCTTCCTTTTATAATAGCTTTTATTATTTTTCCCAGAAGGATGTAAAACAGTCTGCATGTGTATTAACTGGATGGTGCCCTAGAAAAAGGAAAGGATGGCGATGCACCAGGGAGCAGGAATCAGTGGCTATGTGTAGGTGAGGGCACAAGCACTCCGTGGAAGGGTGGGCCTTGGATAAACACATAATGTATTTATACATAGTTATGTCTGCTCAGAAACACTCAAGAGAAAGCATGAATACTCTCATTTCAAATTCAACACAATGAATTTCTGTTTATTTGTTCATTTAACAAATTTGTATTTAGCAGCTTCTAGGCCTTAGGAACTCTTTTAACAGCTGGGAACACAGCAGCGAAAAAAACAGGTTAAAAGCAGCCCTACCTTCATAGTGTTTGCCTTTTAACAAACTTACTGAATTTGAAAAACAAGCTGAAGAATGCGAAAAAGCTACAATTTTTGTCCAGTATCTCAAGAGAAAATCACTTCAGTGTAGCCGTATTTGTCTTTGTTGAAATTTCAGTGTAACTATTTGCTCAAAAAAGAAGCATGAAGGAAATAGCTTGGGTAATGTTTCTTTAAAAAGAACTCTTTATTCAGCTGACACAGATGATTGTGTCTGGTAATCACTGTTTGCAAAGAAGTGATGAGATTGTGTCAGCAGAGGTTTGGGAAGGAACTCTGAGTACATCCAGATATAGTCAGTGAATTCCTTCTTGAGAATGGTCAGGGAAAATCAGTGTAAAGCCTCCACCGGTTTCTTTTTATGTCCCACTGAAAAGTAACTAGCTTGGCAAATGCTACATTCAGTTATATCTTTTCAATTTCAAAATCTATTGCAATGAAGAGATGTAGCTTCTAACTAATGCTTGTATAAAAGACAATTCACCATCTGTTACTTTAAATGTAGTCATGAAAACCTTTTACCTTTCAAGGTAACAGCCATAATTTTCCCCACAAAGATATTGTTCATTGTTTGTGCCTGACTTGTATTTCTAAATCACCTCGTGGACCTAGATAAACATTTACTTCAGAGGGATAGAAGCAAAACATATTTGTTGAGGCTCGTTCATGTACAGGTAAAAAACAAAAAATCTTTCTACTGACTAAAACAGGACGTTTCTTCTCTGAACCTCCACCCAATCCTCCACTTTATTGACTGCACTAAATTTTATCTTCAGTCTTTGACGGCTCTTATTCAATTTCTTAAACTTTTTATGCAATGACTCATTTATCCTGTGATTCTATAGATCCCATTATTGATTGAATAACAGATAATCTATTTGATAGATTCTATTGAAAAGCTATTGAATTTGAATTTCTTACAAATGGGAGTCCAAGCATCTTTATTTTAAACCATCTTTATTTAAGGTCAGCAGACATCTGTATGATGCTAAATCTAATATTCAATTCTATTCCTCATCTCACTTGGTGAAGCAGCAGAAACATTTGACAAAATTAATTTTTAATTAATCCCATCCTCCTTGAAACACTCCTCACCTGGCCTCTAGTTCAGAGAATGATTGCACCTCATCAGGTTCTAGATAAGTTGTATGTACATTAAAGTTTCAAAACCAGGACCCTGGAACCTATGATTGGATCCAACACTTGAAGAATGACGTTGGCTAAGAAACAATAATGATTTTGCCTTTAATTGATTTGTCCTTAGTTTGAGAACCCTAGTGATTATGAAATGCTTTTGTTTTTATTGTTGTTGTATGTTTTAATACCTAAAGGTGTGGTTCTCAACTGGAGCAAGGTAAGATTTTCCCAGGGGACTTTGGCAATGTCT
This sequence comes from Balaenoptera ricei, assembly GCF_028023285.1. Lineage (NCBI taxonomy): Eukaryota > Metazoa > Chordata > Mammalia > Artiodactyla > Balaenopteridae > Balaenoptera > Balaenoptera ricei. Next base: position 91,182,797 of record NC_082650.1, on the reverse strand, counting down.
AGAGTCAGTTTTGGTGGTCATGCAGGAGGGTGGGGAGTGCTACCTTATCTGTGGGTGGGATGATTCTTTACATCCTACAATCCAGGTCCTACAAAAAGGAATAATTGGAACAAAAATATTAGTATGGCGGAAGCTGAGAAAACCTGTCCTAAGGCAGCTGCCTGGAACTGATGACAATTTCCCAGTGCTTCTTTGTCCACTCAGTCCAGAGCTCAGGGGGATTTTTTATTTTTATTTTTTTGAACAGAATGATTCTGCTTGTAACTCTGGAAATTGTACAAGGAAAGAGGCAGACCACTTTATAGTATTTTGATCTTTCCATCCCCCAGTACACTCAGCTTAATATACAGACAACTAGGATATCTATGGAGGCAGGGGTGTGTGAAACAGTGCTCTACAAAAGGTAACATAGTAAAATCTGAATGCCAGAATGGCAGTTGGCCCAATGGCATAAACTTTAGACATTCCTTTAAATCTATGTCCTGGACATCAAAGACAAAAGTAAGGGTGACATCATATCTTTACAAGTTACAAAATAATCTCATAATGAATAAGAAACTATAATGGCAAAGTAATAAATAAAGCTGAAAAATGTTCCTTTTGACCATACAATTAAAATAAAGAATTCTTTGTCAATTTGTGTGAAATTTTATTTGTTATGTAACATTTTAGAGAATTAACAATGGACCTATGTGCCATCTGGGATTTGCTTTTAAGCAAAGTAAAGACACCATAGGGTAAAGGGCAGTAAGAAAAACAGTGCTTTAGGTCTTCAGAATGCAGTAGCACAGTCTTCAAAATCAATAATAAATTGACATTCCAGAAAGCATACTCAGGAGGGCAATTTCAGAGCTATAAAATTCTTATCCTCTTAGCGCAGGATTGTCTCCTGTAAGAAGTAAAACAAAAAAATAAACAAAAGTAAAAACAAAAATATGGTAGAAATCGAGTACATACAGAGAGACAAAGTGCTTGCTTTGAATATGGAATAGCTACATTAGGAATTAGAAACCCTTCACATTGAGTAATAAAAGAATTTCCAATTTGACACATATTTAAAAAACCTGAGATATTGGATGTCTGTTCAAAAGATTATCCTTTATCAAACATAGAATTTTTGTAATTGCAGTATGTGAATTTGTCCTGAGAAATAATTTGCAAAAAAAAAAAAAAACCCTCAGAAAACTATACAACAATAAAAGTTTCACTCCCAAATTTATTTCATGTTAAATTTTATTTACTCATTAACATAAAAATTATTTCATGAATGCCTACCATATACCAGATTCTGTTTATCTGCTAGGAATAAAGGAGTAAACAATAAAAATACCTTTTCTCCAGACTTCCCTGGCGATCCAGTGGTTAAGACTCTGTGCTTCCAATGCAGGGGGTGTGGGTTAATCCCTGGTCTGGAAACTAAGATCCCACATGCCGTGGCAAAAAAAAAAAAAAATCTTTTCTCATGGAACTTATATTTCACTGAGAGAAAAATATTTATAATAAGCAAAGAAACAAAAACTTTTTCTCAAAGATAAACTTAAATAGATGGAAAAGCTGGTTATGGGTGACTATTATGTACATCAGAGGGTTTCTTTGTGGAAGTGATATTTGATACTCTGATTTATTTTCTTTACTATTATACATATTTAATAAAAATTTGTCTATTGAAAAATAAGATTTCTAAAGACTATAATATTCTGTCATGTTAATATTAAACATACATAAAAATGTCATATTTTAATACATAATTTTATTTCAAATAATTAATGTGTCAAAGCAAATAGTGTCAATGTTTTATACAAATTTTGATTTGCCTTTGGAAGAGTTTTGTCATTTTTAATCCCATACAAATGTTAAAGTCAAATTTTCACAAAATTCTCACCAACATGTGTTTTCCTTGACATATATATATGTATGAGCTATCTCGTATATACATATATAAGTATTTATGTGTGTGTGTGTGTGTGTGTTTATATACCTCAATTTGGACTGGTTAAAAGATACTTAATATTTTTGACTTAACATTTTTATTATAATAGTGGGTTGACTATTACACACATTTATTGGGCATATTTATTTTCATTCATGTAAATGTACTACAAAAATGTTGATACTGATGATTTTTACAAATTGCATTATGTATGAGCATATTAAAAGTTTGATAGTTGTTTATAATGCAACTATTTCATAACTTGCTTAGTTTATGTATAGAATACTATAATTACTTTTTAATTGTTTGAAATATTACTTTTTTATCATTTGAACTTTATCACGGGGTAATTGTCATACTTGAAAAAACACCTTGACATTATTTATTACAAATGATAGCATTCAAAATTTCAAACCCAAATTAGAATTTTGGAAAACTTGTATCTAAAACTATGAGCTTGACAGCTTCTCAACATTTCAAAGACTTTCTGATAAGTTTGATGGTGATATTAATGAATGTGAATTTTTGATCCTGATAAAGGATGTCTGAACATCTGGAAAATCTCACTGAATCTTATTTCCCTAGTGATCAATGGATGGTTTTATAAAATCCTGCATGGATAAAGGATCTGTTTAAAATGCAAGAAAGATCAAGTGGTTTTTATTGGAACAGAGCATGAAATATCATTGATAAAATGTGTTATGCCATGTTGCAACTGAGCTTTAAGAAACTACCACAGGTTGCATTGCAGTGTAGTAACAAAGGATTATATCCAAAATCGTATGAAAAGGTCATGAAGATACTCTTCTTTTTTCCAACTGCATGTTTCTGAGGCCAGATGGATATTTTTCATATACTTCAATTAAATCAACATATAGCAACTGATTCAATGCAGAAGCTGATACAAGAATCCAACTATCATCTATTAAGTCAGATATTTAAAATATTTACTAAATTATAAAACAATGCCAACCATATCACTAAATGCTTCTGGAAAGTATAGTTATTTTTCATAAACATGTTTCATATGTTAGCATGAAATGAGCTTATTCTCATTATTTTAAAATTATTTTGTAATCTTTTTTTCAATTAACAGTTTTATTTTCTAATACAGTGAATATATCTATATCTAGATTATAGCATCTATATGTCTACAGCTACCTTGTGTAAAGGTTTTCTGGGTTGAAAAGTTTGAGAATTTCTGTATTAAAGTTATCTGCAGTAGGTGGTATTTGTAGCAAGTGCCAATGAGAAAATCACAGCAAAATCCTAAGTTTCTACATTGGAGAATTATATAATTTTCATAAAAGAACTCCTGGCCAGCTACTGGATCCCAGTAAAATGGAGCATTCGACCATAGGATATCATAGAACCTTATAGGGAGTGCTGCCCTTCTGGAACCAGGATTGAGCAGACCTACCAGTTTTGAAGGCTGAGTGGGCCCTAGACTCAATTGGAAGCTGAAAGCGTATAAGGAATCAGCATAAAGAAGACCACAGGGCAGGGGTCTGGGCAAGGTGGAGGAAGAGTAAGATGCGGAGATCAGCTTCCTTCCCACAGATACATTAGAAATACATCTACACGTGGAACTGCTCCTACAGAACACCCACTGAATGCTGGCAGAAGACGTCAGACCTCCCAAAAGGCAAGAAACTCCCCACGTACTTGGGTAGGGCAAAAGAAAAAAGAAATAACAGAGACAAAAGAATAGGGACGGGACCTGCACCAGTGGGAGGGAGCTGTGAAGGAGGAAATGTTTCCACACACTAGGAGCCCCTTCGTGGGCGGAGACTGCGGGTGGCAGAGGGGGGAAGCTTTGGAGCCACGGAGGAGAACGCAGCAACAGGGGTGCGGAGGGCAAAGCGAAGAGATTCCCACACAGAAGATGGGTGCTGACCAGCACTCACCAGCCCGAGAGGCTTGTCTGCTCAGCCGCCGGGGCGGGCGGGGCTGGGAGCTGAGGCTCGGGCTTCGGTCGGATCGCAGGGAGAGGACTGGGGTTGGCGGCGTGAACACAGCCTGAAGGGGCTAGTGCGCCACAGCTGGCTGGGAGGGAGTCCAGGAAAAAGTCTGCAGCTGCCGAAGAGACGAGAGACTTTTTCTTGCCTCTTTGTTTCGCGGTGCACAAGGAGAGTGGATTCAGAGAGCCGCCTAAACGAGCTCCAGAGATGGGCGCAAGCCGCGGCTATCAGAGCGGACCCCAGAGACGGGCATGAGACGCTAAGGCTGCTGCTGCCGCCACCAAGAAGCCTATGTGTGAGCACAGGTCACTCTCCACACCGCCCCTCCCGGGAGCCTGTGCAGCCCGCCACTGCGAGGCTCCCGTGATCCAGGGACAATTCCCCGGGGAGAACACACGGCGTGCCTCAGGCTGCTGTGACGTCACGCCAGCCTCTGCTGATGCAGCCTCGCCCCGCATCCGTACCCCTCCCTCACCACGGCCTGAGTGAGCCAGACCCCCCGAAGCAGCGGCCCCTTTAACCCCGTCCTCTGTGAGCGAAGAACAGACACCCTCAGGCGACCTACATGCAGAGGCGGGTCAAAATCCAAAGCTGAACAGCGGGAGCTGTGCGAACAAAGAAGAGAAAGGGAAAATTCTCCCAGCAGCCTCAGAAGCAGTGGATTAAAGCTCCACAAACAACTTGATGTACCTGAATCTGTGGAATACCTGAATAGACAACGTATCATCCCAAATTCAGAAGGTGGACTTTGGGAGCAGGATATATTAATTTTTCCCCTTTTCCTTTATTTGTGAGTGTATATGTGTATGCTTCTCGGTGAGATTTTGTCTCTATAGCTTTGCCTACACCATTTATCCTAAGGTTTGGTCCATTCATTTTGTTTTGTTTTGTTTTTTTACTTAAAAAATATTTTTTCTTAATAAATTTTTTCTTAATAATTTTTCCTTATCTTTTATTTTAAAAATTAAAAAAATTTTTTCTTAATAATTTTTTCTTACTTTTACTTTAAAATATTAAATTTTTTAATTAAAATTTTTTCTTATTATTTATTATAAAAAATTAATAAATTTATTTTAAAAAATTTAAAAAAAATTTAAAAAAATTTTCTTAATAATTTTTTTCTTTTTTTTATTATAGTAGCTTGATTTTATTTTGTTTTATTCTCTTTCTTTATCTCTTTCAATTTTTTCCCCCTTTTATTCTGAGCCGTGTGGATGAAAGTCTCTTGGTGCTCCAGCCAGGCATCAGGGCTGTGCCTCTGAGGTGGGAGAGACAACTTCAGGACACTGGTCCACAAGAGACCTCCCAGCTCCATGTAATACCGAATGGCGAAAATCTCTCAGAGATCTCCATCTCAACATCAAGACCCAGATTCACTCAACGACCAGCAAGCTACAGTGCTGGACACCCTATGCCAAACAACTAGCAAGACAGGAACACAGCCCCATCCATTAGCAGAGAGGCTGCCTAAAATCATAATAATGTCACAGACACCCCAAAACACACCACCAGAGGTGGATGTGCCACCAGAGAGACAAGATCCAGCCTCACCCACCAGAACACAGGCACTAGTCCCCTCCACCAGGAAGCCTACACAACCCACTGAACCAACCTTAGTCACTGGGGACAGATACCAAAAACAACAGTAACTACGAACCTGCAGCCTGTGAAAAGGAGACCCCAAACACAGTAAGATAAGCAAAATGAGAAGACAGAAAAACACATAGCAGATAAAGAAGCAGGTTCAAAACACACCAGACCTAACAAATGAAGAGGAAATAGGCAGTCTACCTGAAATAGAATTCAGAATAATGATAGGAAAGATGATTCAAAATCTTGGAAATACAATAGACAAAATGCAAGAAACAATTAACACAGATGTAGAAGAACTAAAGAGGAACCAAGCAATGATGAAAAACACAATAAATGAAATTAAAAATAGTCTAGATGGGATCAATAGCAGAATAACTGAGGAAGAAGAAAGGGTAAGTGACCTGGAAGATAAAGAAGTGGAAATAACTACTGCAGAGCAGAATAAAGAAAAGAGAATGAAAAGAACTGAGGACAGTCTCAGAGACCTCTGGGACAACATTAAACACACCAACCTTCGAATTATAGGGGTCCCAGAAGAAGAAGAGAAAAAGAAAGGGACTGAGAAAATATTTGAAGAGATTATAGTTGAAAACTTCCCTAATATGGGAAAGGAAATAGTTCATCAACTCCTGGAAGCACAGAGAGTCCCATACAGGAAAAATCTAAGGAAAAACACGCCAAGACACATATTAATCAAACTATCAAAAATTAAACATAAAGAAAACATACTAAAAGCAACAAGGGAAAAACAACAAATAACACACAAGGGAATCCCCATAGGGTTAACAGTTGATCTTTCAGCAGAAACTCTGCAAGCCAGAAGGCAGTGGCAGGATATATTTAAAGTGATGAAAGAGAGAAACCTACAACCAAGATTACTCTATCCAGCAAGGATCTCATTCATATTTGATGGAGAAATTAAAACCTTTACAGACAAGCAAAAGCTGAGAGAGTTCAGCACCACCAAACCAGCTTTACAACAAATGCTAAAGGAACTTCTCTAGGCAAGGAACACAAGAGAAGGAAAACACCTCCAATAACAAACCCAAAACATTTAAGAAAATGGGAATAGGAACATACATATCGATAATTACCTTGAATGTAACTGGACTAAATGCTCCCACCAAAAGACACAGACTGGTTGAATGGATACAAAAACAAGACCCATATCTATGCTGTCTACAAGAGACCCACTTCAGACCTAGGGACACATACAGACTGAAAGTGAGGGGATGGAAACAGATATTCCATGCAAATGGAAATCAAAAGAAAGCTGCAGGAGCAATTCTCATATCAGACAAAATAGACTTTAAAATAAAGACTATTACAAGAGACAAAGAAGGACACTATATAATGATCAAGGGATCGATCCAAGAAGAAGGTATAAAAATTGTAAATATTTATGGACCCAACAGAGGAGCACCTCAATACATAAGGCAAATACTAACAGCCATAAAAGGGGAAATCGACAGAAACACAGCCATAGTAGGGGACTTTAACTCCCCACTTTCACCAATGGACAGATCATCCAAAATGAAAATAAATAAAGAAACACAAGCTTTAAATGATACATTAAACAAGATGGACTTAATTGATATTTATAGGATATTCCACACAAAAACAACAGAATACACATTTTTCTCAAGTGCTCATGGAACATTCTCCAGGATAGATCATATTTTGGGTCACAAATCAAGCCTTGGTAAATTTAAAAAAATTGAAATCGTATCAAGTATCTTTTCCGACCACAACGCTATGAGACTAGATATCAATTACAGGAAAAGATGTGTGAAAAATACAAACACATGGAGGCTACACAATACACTACTTAATAACGAAGTGATCACTGAAGAAATCAAAGGGGAAATCAAAAAATACCCAAAAACAAATAATAATGGAGACACGATGACCCAAAACCTATGGTATGCAACAAAAGCAATTCTAAGAGGGAAGTTTATAGCAATACAAGCCTACCTCAAGAAACAGGAAACATCTCGAATAAACAACCTAAGCTTACACCTAAAGCAATTAGAGAAAGAAGAACAAAAATCCCCAAAGCTAGCAGAAGGAAACAAATCATAAAGAACAGATCAGAAGTAAATGAAAAAGAAATGAAGGAGACAATAGCAAAGATCAATAAAACTAAAAGCTGGTTCTTTGAGAAGACAAACAAATTTGATAAACCATTAGCCAGACTCATCAAGAGAAAAAGAGACAAGACTCAAATCACTAGAATTAGAAATGAAAAAGGATAAGTAACAACTGACACTGCAGAAATACAAAGGATGATGAGAGATTACTACAAGCAACTCTATGCCAATAAAATGGACAACCTGGAAGAAATGGACAGATTCTTAGAAATGTACAACCTGCCAAGACTGAACCAGGAAGAAATAGAAAATATGAACAGACCAATCACAAGCACTGAAATTGAAACTGTGATTAAAAACCTTCCAACAAACAAAAGCCCAGGACCAAATGGCTTCACAGGCGAATTCTATCAAACATTTAGAGAAGAGCTAACACCTATCCTTCTCAAACTCTTCCAAAATATTGCAGAGGGAGGAACACTCCCAAACTCATTCTACGAGGCCACCATTACCCTGATACCAAAACCAGACAAAGATGTCACAAAGAAAGAAAACTACAGGCCAATATCACTGATGAACATAGATGCAAAAATCCGCAACAAAATACTAGCAAACAGAATCCAACAGCACATTAAAAGGATCACACACCATGATCAAGTGGGGTTTATTCAGGGAATGCAAGGATTCTTCAATATATGCAAATAAATCAATGTAATACATCATATTAACAAATTGAAGGAGAAAAACCATATGATCATTTCAATAGAGGCAGAGAAAGCTTTTGAAAAAATTCAACACCATTTATGATAAAAGTCCTGCAGAAAGTAGGCATAGAGGGAACTTTCCTCAACATAATAGAGGCCATGTATGACAAACACAAAGCCAACATTGTCCTCAATGGTGAAAAACTGAAACCATTTCCACTAAGATCAGGAACAAGACAAGGTTGCCCACTCTCACCACTATTATTCAACATAGTTTTGGAAGTGTTAGCCACAGCAATCAGAGAAGAAAAAGAAATAAAAAGGAAACCAAATCAGAAATGAAGAAATAATGCTGTCACTGTTTGCAGATGACATGATACTATACATAGAGAATCCTAAAGATGCTACCAGAAAACTCCTAGAGCTAATCAATGAATTTGGTAAAGTAGCAGGATACAAAATTAATGCACAGGAATCTCTTGCATTCCTATATATTAATGATGAAAAATCTGAAAGTGAAATTAAGAAAACACTCCCATTTGCCATTGCCACCAAAAGAATAAAATATCTAGGAATAAACATACCTAAGGAGAAAAAAGGCCTGTATGCAGAAAATTATAAGACACTGATGAAAGGAATTAAAAATGATACAAACAGATGGAGAGATATACCATGTACTTGAACTGGAAGAATAAACATTGTGAAAATGACTGTACTGCCAAAGCAATCTACAGATTCAATGCAATCCCTATCAAGCTACCACTGGCATTTTTCACAGAAGTAGAACAAAAAATTTCACAATTTGTATGGAAACACAAAAGACCCCGAATAGCCAAAGCAATCTTGAGAACGAAAAATGGAGCTGGACGAATCAGGCTCCCTGGCTTCAGACTATATTACAAAGCTACAGTAATCAAGACCATTTCTTACTGGCACAAAAATAGAAGTATAGACCAATGGAACAGGATAGAAAGCCCAGAGATAAACCCACGCACATATGGTCACCTTATCTTTGATAAAGGAGGCAAGCATATACAGTGGAGAAAAGACAGCCTCTTCAATAAGTGGTGCTGGGAATACTGGACAGGTACATGTGAAAGTATGAAATTAGAACACTCCCTAACACCATACACAAAAATAAACTCAAAATGGATTAAAGACCTAAATGTAAGGCCAGACACTATCAAACTCTTAGAGGAAAACATAGGTAGAACACTGTATGACATAAATCACAGCAAGATCCTTTTTGACCCAGCCCCTAGAGAAATGGAAATAAAAACAAAAATAAAGAAATGGGACCTAATGAAACTTAAAGCTTTTGCACAGCAAAGGAAACCATAAACAAGACCAAAAGACAACCCTCAGAATGGGAGAAAATATTTGCAAATGAAGCAACTGACAAAGGATTAATCTCCAAAATTTACAAGCGGCTCATGCAGCTCAATAACAAAAAAACAAACAACCCAATCCAAAAATGGGCAGAAGACCTAAATAGACATTTCTCCAAAGAAGATATACAAATTGCCAACAAACACATGAAAGGATGCTCAACATCATTAATCATTAGAGAAATGCAAGTCAAAACTACAATGAGGGGGAGGAGAGAAGATGGCAGGAGAGTAAAACGCGGAGATCACCTTCCTTCCCACAGATACAGTAGAAATACATCTACACGTGGAACTGCTCCTACAGAACACCCACTGAACGCTGGCAGAAAACGTCAGACCTCCCAAAAGGCAAGAAACTCCCCAAGTACTTGGATAGGGCAAAAGAAAAAAGAAATAACAGAGACAAAAAATAGGGACGGGACCTGCACCAGTGGGAGGGAGCCATGAAGGAGGAAAGATTTCCACGCACTAGGAAGCCCCTACACGGGCAGAGACTGCAGGTGACAGAGGGGGGATGCTTCGGAGCCACGGAGGAGAGCACAGCCACAGGGGTGCGGAGGGCAAAGCGGAGAGATTCCCGCACAGAGGCTCGGTGCCGAGCAGCACTCACCAGCCCGAGAGGCTTGTCTGATCACCTGCCGGGGTGGGCGGGGCTGTGAGCTGAGGCTCGGGCTTTGGTCGGATCACAGGGAGAGGACTAGGGTTGGCGGCATGAACACAGCCTGAAGGGGTTAGTGCACCACAGCTAGCCAGGAGGGAGTCCGGGAAAAAGTCTGCAGCTGCCGAAGAGGCAAGAGACTTTTTCTTCCCTCTTTATTTCCTGGTGCACGAGGAGAGGGGATTCAGAGCGCCGCCTAAATGAGCTCCAGAGACGGGTGCGAGCCGCGGCTATCAGCGCGGATCCCACAGCAACAGGGGCTCAGAGGAAAAAATGGAGAGATTCCCACATAGAGGCTCGGCGCCGAGCAGCACTCAGCAGCCCGAGAGGCTTGTCTGCTCACCCGCTGGGGCGGGCGGGGCTCGGAGCTGAGGCTCGGGCTTTGGTCGGATCGCAGGGAGAGGACTGGGGTTGGCGGCGTGAACACAGCCTGAAGGGGTTAGCGCACCACAGCTAGCTGGGAGGCAGACCGGGAAAAAGTCTGCACCTGCCGAAGAGGCAAGAGACTATTTCTTGCCTCTTTGTTTCACGGCGCCCAAGGAGAGGTGATTCAGAGCGCCGCCTAAACAAACTCCAGAGATGGGCGCAAGCCGCGGCAAGCAGCGCGGGCCCCAGAGACGGGCGTGAGACACTAAGGCTGCTGCTGCCGCCACCAAAAAGCCTGTGTGGGAGCACAGGTCACTCTCCACACCGCCCCTCCCGGGAGCCCGTGCAGCCCGCCACTGCCAGGCTCCCGTGATCCAGGGACAACTTTCCCGGGAGAATGCATGGCGCTCCTCGGGCTGGTGCAATGTCACGACGCCTCTGACGTCGCAGGCTCACCCCACCTCCTCTTTACCCTTCCCTCCCCCCGGCCTGAGTAAGCCAGAGCCCCTGAAGCAGCTGCTCCTTTAACCCCATTTTGTCTGGGCGGGGAACAGAGGCCCTCAGGCGACCTACACGCAGAGGCGGGTCGAAATCCAAAGCTGAACCCCGGGACCTGTGCGAACAATGAAGATAAAGGGAAATTTCTCCCAGAAGCCTCAGAAGCAGCGGATTAAAACTCCACAAACAACTTGATGTGCCTGCATCTGTTGAATACCTGAATAGACAATGAATCATCCCAAATTCAGGAGATGGACTTTGGGAGCAGGATATATTAATTGTTCCCCTTTTCCTTTTTTTGTGAGTGTATATGTATATGCTTCTGGGTGAGATTTTGTCTGTATAGCTTTGCTCTATAATAGCTTTATTTTACTTCACTATATTATAGCCTCTTTCTTTCTTTCTTTCTTTCTATTTTTTCTCCCTTTTACTCTGAGCCGTGTGGATGAAAGGCTCTTGGTGCTCCAGCCAGGCATCAGGGTCGTGCCTCTGAGGTGGGAGAGCCAACTTCAGGACACTGGTCCACAAGAGACTTCCCAGCTCCACGTATTACCAAATGGCAAAAATCTCTCAGAGATCTCCATCTCAACATCAAGACTCAGCTTCATTCAACGACCAGAAAGCTACAGTGCTGGACACCCTATGCCAAACAACTAGCAAGACAGGAACACAGCCCCATCCATTAGCAGAGAGGCTGCCTAAAATCATAATAAGGCCACAGACACCCCAAAACACACCACCAGACGTGGACCTGCCCACCCAAAAGACAAGATCCAGCCTCATCCACCAGAACTCAGGCACTAGTTCCCTCCACTAGGAAGCCTAAACAAGCCACTGAACCAACCTTAGCCACTGGGGACAGATACCAAAAACAACGGGAACTACGAACCTGCAACCTGTGATAAGGGGACCCCAAACACAGTAAGATAAGCAAAATGAGATGACAGAAAAACACACAGCAGGTGAAGGAGCTTGGTCAAAACACACCAGACCTAACAAATGAAGAGGAAATAGGTAGTCTACCTGAAAAAGAATTCAGAATAATGATAGTAAGGATGATCCAAAATCTTGGAAATAGAATAGACAAAATGCAAGAAACATTTAACAAGGACGTAGAAGAACTAAAGAGGAACCAAGCAACGATGAAAAACACAATAAATGAAATTAAAAATACTCTAGAAGGGATCAATAGCAGAATAACTGAGGCAGAAGAACGGATAAGTGAACAGGAAGATAAAATAGTGGAAATAACTACTGCAGAGCAGGATAAAGAAAAAAGAATGAAAAGAAGTGAGGACAGTCTCAGAGACCTCTGGGACAACATTAAACACACCAACCTTCGATTTATAGGGGTCCCAGAAGAAGAAGAGAAAAAGAAAGGGACTGAGAAAATATTTGAAGAGATTATAGTTGAAAACTTCCCTAATATGGGAAAAGAAATAGTTAATCAAGTCCTGGAAGCACAGAGAGTCCCATACAGGATAAACCCAAGGAGAAACACAACAAGACACATATTAATCAAACTGTCAAAAATTAAATATAAAGAAAATATATTAAAAGCAGCAAGGGAAAAACAACAATTAACACACAAGGGAATCCCCATAAGGTTAACATCTTATCTTTCAGCAGAAACTCTGTAAGCCAGAAGGCAGTGGCAGGATATACTTAAAGTGATGAAGGAGCAAAACCTACAACCAGGATTTCTCTACCCAGCAAGGATCTCATTCAGATGTGATGGAGAAATTAAAACCTTTACAGACAAGCAAAAGCTGAGAGAGTTCAGCACCACCAAACCAGCTTTACAACAAATGCTAAAGGAACTTCTCTAGGCAAGAAACACAAGAGAAGGAAAACACCTACAATAAAAAACCCAAAATATTTAAGAAAATGGGAATAGGAACATACATATCGATAATTACCTTGAATTAAATGGATTAAATGCTCCCACCAAAAGACACAGACTGGCTGAATGGATACAAAAACAAGACCCATATCTATGCTGTCTACAAGAGACCCACTTCAGACCTAGAGACACATACAGACTGAAAGTGAGGGAATGGAAAAAGACATTCCATGCAAATGAAAATCAAAAGAAAGCTGGAGTAGCAATTCTCATATCAGACAAAATAGACTTTAAAATAAAGACTATTACAAGAGACAAAGAAGGACACTATATAATGATCAAGGGATCGATCGAAGGAGAAGGTATAACAATTGTAAATATTTATGCACCCAACATAGGAGCACCTCAATACATAAGGCAAATACTAACAGCCATAAAAGGGGAAATCGACAGAAACACAGCCATAGTAGGGGACTTTAACTCCCCACTTTCACCAATGGACAGATCATCCAAAATGAAAATAAATAAGGAAACACAAGCTTTAAATGATACATTAAACAAGATGGACTTAATTGATATTTATAGGATATTCCACACAAAAACAACAGAATACACATTTTTCTCAAGTGCTCATGGAACATTCTCCAGGATAGATCATATTTTGGGTCACAAATCAAGCCTTGGTAAATTTAAGAAAATTGAAAACGTATCAAGTATCTTTTCCGACCACAACGCTATGAGACTAGATATCAATTACAGGAAAAGATCTGTAAAAAATACAAACACATGGAGGCTACACAATACACTCCTTAATAACGAAGTGATCACTGAAGAAATCAAAGGGGAAATCAAAAAATACCTAGAAACAAATGACAATGGAGACACGACGACCCAAAACCTATGGGACGCAGCAAAAGCAGTGCTAAGAGGGAAGTTTATAGCAATACAAGCCTACCTCAAGAAACAGGAAACATCTCGAATAAACAACCTAACCTTGCACCTAAAGCAATTAGAGAAAGAAGAACAAAAAAACCCCAAAGCTAGCAGAAGGAAAGAAATCATAAAGATCAGGTCAGAAATAAATGAAAAGAAATGAAGGAAACAATAGCAAAAATCAATGAAACTAAAAGCTGGTTCTTTGAGAAGATAAACAAAATCGATAAACCATTAGCCAGACTCATCAAGAGAAAAAGGGAGAAGACTTAAATCAATAGAATTAGAAATGGAAAAGGAGAAGTAACCACTGCAGAAATACAAAAGAAATTTCTGACACTGCAGAAATACAAAAGATCAGGAGAGATTACTACAAGCAACTATATGCCAATAAAATGGACAACCTGGAAGAAATGGACAGATTCTTAGAAAGGCACAACCTCCCGAGACTGAACCAGGAAGAAATAGAAAATATGAACAGACCAATCACAAGCACTGAAATTGAAACTGTGATTAAAAACCTTCCAACAAACAAAAGCCCAGGACCAGATGGCTTCGCAGGTGAATTCTATCAAACATTTAGAGAAGAGCTAACACCTATCCTTCTCAAACTCTTCCAAAATATTGCAGAGGGAGGAACACTCCCAAACTCATTCTACGAGGCCACCATTACCCTGATACCAAAACCAGACAAAGATGTCACAAAGAAAGAAAACTACAGGCCAATATCACTGATGAACATAGATGCAAAAATCCTCAACAAAATACTCGCAAACAGAATCCAACAGCACATTAAAAGGATCATACACCATGATCAAGTGGGGTTTATCCCAGGAATGCAAGGATTCTTCAATATACGTAAATCAATCAATGTGATACACCATATTAACAAATTGAAGGAGAAAAACCATATGATCATCTCAATAGATGCAGAGAAATCTTTCGACAAAATTCAACACCCATTTATGATAAAAGTCCTGCAGAAAGTAGGCATAGAGGGAACTTTCCTCAACATAATAAAGGCCATATATGACAAACCCACAGCCAACATTGTCCTCAATGGTGAAAAACTGAAACCATTTCCACTAAGATCAGGAACAAGACAAGGTTGCCCACTCTCACCACTATTATTCAACATAGTTTTGGAAGTGTTAGCCACAGCAATCAGAGATGACAAAGAAATAAAAGGAATCCAAATCGGAAAAGAAGAAGTAAAGCTGTCACTGTTTGCAGATGACATGATACTATACATAGAGAATCCTAAAGATGCTACCAGAAAACTCCTAGAGCTAATCAATGAATTTGGTAAAGTAGCAGGATACAAAATTAATGCACAGAAATCTCTTGCATTTCTATACACTATAGATGGAAAATCTGAAAGTGAAATTAAGAAAACACTCCCGTTTACCATTGCAACAAAAAGAATAAAATATCTAGGAATAAACCTACCTAAGGAGACAAAAGACCTGTATGCAGAAAATTATGAGACACTGATGAAAGAAATTAAAGATGATACAAGTAGATGGATAAATATACCATGTTCCTGGATTGGAAGAATCAACATTTTGAAAATGACTCTACTACCCAAAGCAATCTACAGATTCAATGCAATCCCTATCAAACTACCACTGGCATTTTTCACAGAACTAGAACAAAAAATTTCACAATTTGTATGGAAACACAAAAGACCCCGAATAGCCAAAACAATCTTGAGAACGAAAAATGGAGCTGGGGGAATCAGGCTCCCTGACTTCAGACTATATTACAAAGCTACAGTAATCAAGACAGTTTGGTACTGGCACAAAAACAGAAATATAGATCAGTGGAACAGGATAGAAAGCCCAGAGATATACCCATACACATATGGTCACCTTATCTTTCATAAAGGAGGCAAGCATATACAGTGGAGAAAAGACAGCCTCTTCAATAAGTGGTGCTGAGAAAATTGGACAGATACATATAAAAGTATGAAATTAGAACACTCCCTGACTCCATGCACAAAAATAAACTCAAAATGGATTAAAGACCTAAGTGTAAGGCCAGACACTATCAAACTCTTAGAGGAAAACATAGGCAGAACACTCTATGACATACATCACAACAAGATTCTTTTTGACCCAGCTCCCAAAGAAATGGAAATAAGAACACAAATAAAGAAATGGGACCTAATGAAACTTAAAAGCTTTTGCACAGCAAAGGAAACCATAAACAAGACCAAAAGACAACCCTCAGAATGGGAGAAAATATTTGCAAATGAAGCAACTGACAAAGGATTAATCTCCAAGATTTACAAGCAGCTCATGCAGCTCATGCAGCTCAATAACAAAAAAACGAACAACCCAATCCAAAAATGAGCAGAAGACCTAAATAGACATTTCTCCAAAGAAGATATACAGATGGCCAACAGACACATGAAAGAATGCGCAACATCATTAATCATTAGAGAAATGCAAATCAAAACTACAATGAGATATCATCTCACACCGGTCAGAATGGCCATCATCAAAAAATGTAGAAACAATAAATGCTGGAGAGGGTGTGGAGGAAAGGGAACACTCTTGCACTATTAGTGGGAATGTAAATGGATACAGCCACTATGGAGAACAGTATGGAGGTTCCTTAAAAAACTACAAATAGAACTACCATTCGACCCAGCAATCCCACTACTGGGCATATACCCTGAGAAAACCATAGTTCAAAAAGAGTCATGTACCAACATGTTTATTGCAGCTCTATTTACAATAGCCAGGACATGGAAGCAACCTAAATGTCCATCAACAGATGAATGGCTAAAGAAGATGTGGCACATATATACAATGGAATATTACTCAGCCATAAAAAGAAATGAAATGGAGGTATTTGTAATGAGGTGGATGGAGTTACAGTCTGTCATACAGAGTGAAGTAAGTCAGAAAGAGAAAAACAAATACAGTATGCTAACACATATATACGGAATCTAAGGAAAAAATAAAAATTAAAAAAAGGCCATGAAGAACCTAGTGGCAAGACGGGAATAAAGACACAGACCTACTAGAGAATGGACTTGAGGATATGGGGAGGGGGTGGGGTGAGATGTGACAGGGTGAGAGAGTGTCATGGACATATATACACTACCAAATGTAAAATAGATAGCTAGTGGGAAGCAGCCGCATAGCACAGGGAGATCAGCTCGGTGCTTTGTGACCACCTAGAGGGGTGGGATGGGAAGGGTGGGAGGGAGGGAGATGCAAGAGGGAAGAGATATGGGAACATATTGTATATGTATAACTGATTCACTTTGTTATAAAGCAGACGCTAACACACCATTGTAAGGCAATTATACTTCAATAAAGATGTTTAAAAAAAAAAAAACACTACAATGAGATATCATCTCACACCGGTCAGAATGGCCATCATCAAAAAATCTAGAAACAATAAATGCTGGAGATGGTGTGGAGAAAAGGGAACACTCTTGCACTGTTGGTGGGAATGTAAATTGATACAGCCACTATGGAGAACAGTATGGAGGTTCCTTAAAGAAGTAAAAATAGAACTACCATACGACCCAGCAATCCCACTACTGGGCATATACCCTAAGAAACCCATAATTCAAAAAGAGTCATGTTCCAAAATGTTCATTGCAGCTCAATTTACAATAGCCAGGACATGGAAGCAACCTAAGTGTCCATCATCGGATTAATGGATAAAGAAGATGTGGCACATATATACAATGGAATATTACTCACCCATCAAAAGAAATGAAATGGAGGTATTTGTAGTGAGGTGGATGGAGTTAGAGTCTGTCATACAGAATGAAGTAAGTCAGAAAGAGAAAAACAAGTACAGTATGCTAACACATATATATGGAATCTAAGGGAAAAAAAAAAAAAAGGTCATGAAGAACATAGTGGCAAGGCGGGAATAAAGACAGAGACCTACTAGAGAATGGACTTGAGGATATGGGGAGGGGGAGCGGTAAGATGTGACAGGGTGAGAGAGTGGCATGGACATATATACACTACCAAATGTAAAATAGATAGCTAGTGGGAAGCAACCGCATAGCACAGGGAGATCAGCTCGGTGCTTTGTTGCCACCTAGAGGGGTTGGATAGGGAGGGTGGGAGGGAGGGAGACGCAAGAGGGAAGAGATATGGGAACATATGTATAACTGATTCACTTTGTTATAAAGCAGAAACTAACGCACCATTGTAAAGCAATTATACTCCAATAAAGATGTTAAAAAAAAAAAAAAAAAAAGAAGACCACAGGGCACATGTAAACTGCCATGAAAACCACATCATCTACTACTTTTGCATTAATACATCTCTTATAGTTCATACCTATGACCACATGGTTGCACCTCTTTTGACGAACTGACATAGTACATAAAGGCTGAGCTTGATTCTCAGGTGATTCAGGTAATTATGTATGTACGTGCTAAAAACTGACTTTGTACTACAACCGTGCTATAAGGTTACTCAGCAGTGGACGAAAATCCTCCTCTTGGGCCAAGCTTCAAGAATTGCAGATGATCATCTACTCTGCATGAAAAGAAAAGTGGCTCAGCTAAGAATATACATAGAGTTATGTGCAGTGGCAAGTAATGTGGCTGGTTGGTGAGAGGCCCTAAAGAAGAAAGATTTGAGTCTGGGGAAAAGGCTTGTAGGTGGACCTATGGTAGTGAACATAAGTTATGAAGATCCCACATTGCATGCTGATGCCCTTTTGAGATCATGAACACTAGATGAGGCACTAAATAATCAAGCAGATTTTTAAACTTTTTCTTTTTTTTACATTAGCCCCTTGGTCAGCCATCGCCACTCTGGCATAAATGGGCACATGATCAGAAGAGTGCTGGTGGCAGGGATGGAGCTTTGCAAAGACAAACCACTAGTGACGCATTCACTGTGGGCAGCCTCAGTACTGTAGCAGCTGAATGTCCAACTGTCCAGCATTAGAGACCAACCTTGAGCCCTCGATTAGGCACCTTTCTTAAGGAAGACAATCGGTCAGTTGGTGGAAAGTTTATTATGATAAAACTTGTATACCTTGGAACAGGTGGTGATTCATCTTGATTGGAAGTCCCCTCATCTTCAGGGGATACATTCCAAAACCCCAGTGGATGCCTGAAACTGAAGATAGTGCCAAACCCTATATGTACTATGCTTTGTTTTTATACACATATACTTATGATAAAGTTTAATTTATAAATTAGGCATAGTAAAATATTAACAATAATACCTAGAAATAAAATAGAACTATAACAATGTATTGTATTAAAGGTTATGTGAATGTGGTCTCTATCTCTCTCAAAATATCTTATTGTACACATTTAATGCCTCTTCCATTTTAACTAAGCACTTATCAAACACTGTGGCTGTAACTTTTGCTGTTTGAAGTGCCAAAGAAAAACTAGCACAGATTTCTTTTTCCTTCTTCACAATTTCATGGATAAAAGACTCATCCTTACTGTAGATCTTAGCAACCTCAGCATACAATATTTTTTTCTTTCTTCATCATCGAGAATTTTCCCCTTTTCACTTTCTTCATTGTCGAGAATTTTCCCCTTTTCCATTGTCAAGAATTTTCATATACTGCTTCTCTTTTGCATATTTGAACTGCCAGCATCACTACTCTTGTGCTTTGGGGTCATTACTGAGTAAAATAAGGGTTACCTGAACACAAACACTGTGATACTATGACAATTGAACTAATAACTGAGATGGCTACTAAGTGACAAATGGAGGATACCTGGACACAGGGATGAGCCAATGCCTGCGGGGGACAGAGCTGGACAGAGCAGGGCAGTATGAGATTTCGTCAAGCTACTCAGAGCTGTGCACAATGTAAAACTTATGAATTGTTTATTTCTGGAATTTTCTGTTTAATATGTTTGGACTGCGTTTAACTGAAACTGCAGAAAGGGAAACCACAGATAAGGGGGGACAGCTGTACTGTGGGCGTGGGTTTGTCGTTTCTGCTTACAGGGATTTAGCCGGCGTTACTATTCTAGGGAATAAGTATTTGGTCTACTGATACATATTATCATTATTGCAATATTTCAGAACAAGGGGCCATCTCCACTAAAGGAGATGTAGCAGTGGGTTCATAACAGAGGCATCTGCTGGTCCTATCATATAAAGCGCAATCCAGAAGTTGCCAGCATAATAGAACAACAGGATAGCCTTTGAAGGCATAGCTTTGAAAATATCCCCTGCCAGGATGGAGTGACATTCCCCAGGATATGCTATACACCATTAATTAATGACTATTTTATTGGTCTAATAGCCACAGCACATAGGACAGCAAAAAAGAGGGGAAGGTAGGAATGACTGGTTTCTATTGCACTTAGCGATACACACTACGGCGATTTTTACTTTGTGAAGTTACATGCTTAGGCTTTTACAGTTTGGAGTTCCCAAAGAGAAAGTACCTTTCTGCCAAAGGACACAGTAAGAATCCCAGTAAACATTAAGCTGTAGTTACCACCGGTCAATTTGGCTTCATTGTGCCTTGAGTCCAGAAGGCAAGGAAAAGACTCCACCAGGTACCACGTGTTTTGGATACTGGTGTGAGGTCACCGCTGAGTTATAGGAAACTTTCCTTTGCTGAAGGGGGCATCCTCACCCAAGATCACACCCCCTCCATGGAGTAACCTGTACCCAATGGTGGGTGGAAGTGGTGATGCACAATCTTGGCTCCCATGCGTCCATATTGGCAACACTGCACGGCCACCCCAGCTCCAGAGATCCGCGGAAGAGACACTGACGCCTCCACTGCAACTGCTTCCCAGTTCAACTCTCCTTCAGCTCAGTCCTCTGCCTTCCACCCCCCTCAGGGGTTGTCCTCAGAGTCCTTCACAGCAACTCTCTGCAGTCAGATATCCTCCGCATTGTCTATTTTCTGGAGAATCTGTTCTAAAGCATAGCGTGGATGAACAACCTGTATTTTAGTCTTCACTGATTGCTTCTCATGTACTGTGCATTATGTTATGCTATACTTTACATGCATTATATAATTAAATCTCAAAGAGTCTAAAAAAGTTTTAAACTTCTTAGTGATATGAATTTCCTCAAATGGAATTTGGATATTTATGTATACATAGATATCGTGGGCTATATAAGTATATTTGTGAATATTTAAGCAGTAGAATATATTTATATTTTCCCAGTAGTGAATAGCCTTTGCCTTTCTAAAAACTATCACTAAGGGCAGTGGTGTATTCTAATTGGATAAGTTAATTCAACTGGTCTCCATGTAACTGATTAGGAAGATTAACAACTGTTCTTCATTCTCAGTACTCAATACTAAAATGACAATACCTTAAGACACTAAAGCCTTTTGACAAGCAGACCTTTCTGTAGATGCCAGCAGAATTCAGCTCCTAGTGGAAGAGCATTAATCTGAGAAAAAATTTGGTTTCCAAATCTTGTAGTTATCATAGTAATTTTTATAATTTAAATAAATATTTATATTAAGTAAACCAATGAGAGAAGAATGAGAAAATTCCTTCAGTGAAAACTAAGTTGAATGCTTTAGAACTATTCAAAGTTATTAAGCTGCTTTAAAATGTTGCAAAATTTGGAATGTTTAAAACAAATAATAAAAATTGGGGAGGAGATGAGGAATTTTCTAAAACTGTGGAATATTTGGACAGATTTATTTTCACATGCTGTTAGATTATCACCCTGCTTTAAAGAAAAAAGTAAATTTTTAAAATTTCTAAAGAATAGGTCTGTGTTTTATGTTAAAAGTAAAGACAGAAAATAACACTCATTGAAAGTGTGATCAACAATAAGGCCATGGCCGTATGGAAAAAGAGCAATGAATGAATACATACATGTCGCAGATTTAAAGCAAAGACTTAAGGCATGTAGTTGTCATTTGTTAACGATTTTCTCCTCTAACTAAAGTTTAGTTAACTAAACAAATTTGTAGTTAACCAATGATATCCAGTGGGAGATATGAGAAGACTTTTAAGTGTTTTCATTTATGCTAGTGTAACAGAAAAGATAATGTGATTGTAATTTTGTGATTATTGTGGAAGTTGAAAATTGGAGAAAATTGGTGAGATGTACCACTTTATAAAAGTCTGCCAGGACTATGCATGACAAATTTTCTAAAAGATAGCTGCATGACTACCCCATCACCCACTTCTAACTCATGAAAGAACAGAACTGCTAAGAGGGACTTGAAGAGTCACCAAAATACAAAGCTCTCAACTCAGTAGGATGTGCTGTCATGGAGCGGGGAGCTTGGGATGAAAAGCACCCATAGAGAATGAGGGCAAAAAAGGGACACGGTCATCTCACCTCCTGGTGTGATGATTTCTACTCCACAGAGTTCTGTAAGCACACCCTTGCATGCATGCATTCAAAGAGTTTATGGGAGGACGTGACATTCATCTCCCAGAGCAATCTATCCCGAGTGTGGTCGGTGAACTACTTAGGATGGATAAGTGAAGAAGTGAATCATAAATGTTGGCAATTTGACAATGCCTGTTGTCTCTAATAACAATGAGATTCGATTTATATTAATACGTACATGTTTTCTGTTTTAATTTTGTATTTTCTTTTTTTAGTAGTTTACTTTTATTAGATTTTGCATAAATATGATTTGTGACAATTGAAAGCAAAACCAAATAAGGCACCTTACTTATTCCTCCCCATAGGCATGGACAGATTTAGGAAACATGGCTGTAGTGTGTGGGGAGGAGCTGGGTCCCACCTTTCACCGCAAGGGCTGGAAACTGGCTGGGGCAAAAGACAGAGTAAGGAGAGAAAACAGCAGAAGCACAACCTCTGCGCTTCTCCTGGGCCCAGCAGAAGTAGCAGGGGCAGGCCAGCCTAAGCACTTTAAAATTGCCCTGGTGTACAGTATATGGCCTGTCGGGGCAGGAGGGCCCCAGTACCAAAGGCTGTGGAGGCCATGGGGATGTCAGCTCAGCAGAGTCCAGCCACAGGAAGCAGCTGTAGAGGGCATCAGTGTCTGCAGGGCACTGTACAGTGCATAACTAAGAATTCCAAACAACGGGTAGTTAAATTTTAGGTCTCATAATAACCGATAGTTAGCTTGTATAGTAGCTAACTATCTGAGTTTCAATAGAGGCAGAGAAAGCTTTTGACAAAATTCAACACCCATTTATGATAAAAGCCCTGCAGAAAGTAGGCATAGAGGGAACTATAAGAGATTATAGTTGAAAACTTCCCTAATATGGGAAAGGAAATAGTTCATCAAGTCCTGGAAACACAGAGAGTCCCATAGTCTGTTAGTACAGAAAACAGTTGGCAACAGGTTCTGGGAACTGGGAACTTAAAGTATTTTAAGTTCCCAGTTAGAACATTTCCAGTAAATATTTATTCATTAACCAAATATTTTAGAATCGACAAGACAGAATGTTGTTAGGGAATTACACAGACCAAGTCTGTTCTCATGGAGCTGACATTCTAGAGGGAGAAATGGATGTTAAACAACAGAAGACAGTGTAGATCACTTGTTATCCTGAGAATTCTGTAGCGCAGTCACTCACATTCACCCCAACAGCTTTAAAGAAACTTAAAAGCAAGATAGCAGCAACATAGGAATCAGATTTTTTTGCAATAAAAATGGGTTTGAGAATGTGGCTTAGGCATATATTCTGCTACTTTGCCCAAAGTGTAGAGTTTATTTATCTAAAGAGAGACAGGGATTTGAAGTGAAGTAGATAAAATAATGAAGATGTCTTCCAGATCTTAGGTTGTTAGCTCTAAAAGGCCTTAGAAAATTTTGCCATTTTCATGTAATACAAGCAGAATATTAATATAGTTAACTCTGGATATCTAAGAGTTCAGAAGATAGTTCATTTGATCAGAAGCCAAGTCAGTTTCTTTCTCTTTTTAGTTCATTTGATCAGAAGCCAAGTCAGTTTCTTTCTCTTTTAACTTCTTTAGATCTATGTTACAATTATCTCTTCCAAGTTAATTGATACAATGCACAGATTGAGTTTGGATGATACCCATGCTCTCTTCTAAACTGCTCATTACTGAGGGAGTTCATCGGAAAATGTGTTGGTGACTTATAAAATAACTGCTCTCGAATTACCAAACTCTTGGGCAGTAATTTCTAGGGGTATAGGCCAATTGTTTTCAAAAAAGTTTCGGTGTCATGCTTCTGCAATGATTAACTACACTTCCACATGAAATGGCATTCTCTATAATCATAACACATCTTCCAAAACCATCAACTGTCTGATCACTGCCAGGTTAAAAAAATAATAAAAATAAGCATGTGGTGGATTCAAATACTCTGGTAAGTGGCAACATGGGAATATACTATGCAAATCAAAACTGGCTGCATGGCCATGCAAGAATATTTTTGCATCCTGGCACCCTCATATATAAGTACATAAACAACCTAAAAATTCTGAATGCCTGAGAGATAAATACTTTTGAGAAACTTAAATTTTATTTATACCATTTCCATCTGTTCAGTGCACAAATCCTAAGTATTGTATTTTACTCATTAATCTGACAGTGATATGTTTTACCAATTTGGCATAGGCAGTTTACCCCACAGAACCTCAGACTTAATATATAAACCATTATTATGAACCCTATTTGTAATAAGGGTTTAATTTACTAGAGCATTTGTTTCACACTGCCTTCTCTCAACCATGTTAGCAATCACTAGGTAGAGAGAGGGAGGAAATCCTTGGGGCCAAGGCTGTAGGATTGCTGCTGGTGGGAACCAGGGCAGACTTCATTTACCTGTTGTATACACTGGTCTTGGATGTAAGATTCCTTTGAAAGATCATTTTGACTATGAAATACACTTGAAAACCCCTGGATTAGCAGTTAATGAAGGTCTTTTCTTATTCTAAATAGGATTCCAGACTGAAAGGCATGAGATTAATGTCATGACATCACTTCTTATTCTATTTTAGTTGAATTATATGAAATAATAGTTTTTGTAGATCAAAAGTGGTGGGATCATATGGCTCAACTTAATACAGTAGCACTACTTTTGCAGTCGTGCTTTCCCTCACATCAAAAGATGTCAGTCCTTACTCTGCTTTCATATAAACAAATTGAATAAAATACATATTTGAAAAGTTTTAGCAGCTAAGGATTATTTTTATCACATGTCTGCACTGACTTTAGTAAAGAATAGGAAAGAAATGGGAAAAAAGGGGCATGTAAATTTTACAAGAATATCATATTGAAGTCAAAGATCATATGTAATATTTCCTTTAAAAACAATTTAGTTATAATTTTGAACTTTATTTACCCACAAGGCAGTTATTAGGATTTGGTGACATGATTAAAATGTTAGATCAGGAGCTGTGCACGATTTTGAATGAATAACTTATAAAAGATATTCATCATAATATCAGCCGCAATATTCTCTATTAACAAATGCACATTGGTAAGTTTCTTAGATCCATGCTTTGATTAGTTGAACCTAACTGTAGAAGAGAGCTTGAGTGCATAAATATTCTTAATTCATATTTGAAAACTACCAAATTACCACTGCTAAAATTAATGCACTTTCCTGGATGAAAACTGTCACATTCATGGGAAGACTAGGCGGTCCATGCCAGAAGTGTCTAGCAGCAGGAATTATACTCAAACAGAATAGCAAACAAAATCATAACTAAATAGAAGGACACCAGACAGACACAGTTCTAAGGTAATGGGAGATAATGGGAAGTAACTGAGAAGACAATTCTCTGCAAATAGACCAGGTAATGAGTACGCAATTGGCAGTCAGAGGGCCCTGTGCCTTTGCAATTGCAGTTGGGATCTATATTAGTCTTTTCCCTCCATGTTTTAGGACTTGGGATCCTATAGCTTTATTTCTGGCATGAATATCTTGCCTATGTCCCCAGCCCAAAGCTGACATTAGTTCTCATATTAAGGTGAGCTATCTATGAAAACTTACCACTAGAAGTTAAATGATGTCTTAGTCCAAGCCCTAATTACTAGAAAACTATCATTTTATCACCATTTGCCATGGTGATAAAATTAATGAGTCCCTGTTTCTCTCTATACCACTGCTTGTAAAGAGACAGCGTACGAAGTAAAGATATGCTCTGTCTCTAGAGTCTAGAGTCACTGGGATTGTTTATTCCGCCCTACCTGGCAGGGCCTTGTCTTTGATCTACTTCCCCCAGGTCCTCAGCAATGCTTGTCACTTACGCTGCCACCACTGCCACTGCTTCTGCCACGTGGCTGGCCTACGTGTTAGTGTGGACCATTTCATATTCTACCAAATAAGGGGCAGTTCTCACATCAAGGATTATAGGTATTTAATAGTGTTCCCCCAAGGCGAGCATGGATCTTTACCTACAATCTTCTTTCTGTTGTCGATTTGGACCTGAAATAAATTCCACACTTACTGACACTCAGTGTCACTCAGTGTCATTCCCAGCACCACTGACCCACAGCCTTACAATGGAGCATAAGGCACTATGCAGTAGTCCCCCCTCATTCTCGATTTTTGTTTCCAGTTTGAGTTACCCGTGATCAACTGCAGTCTGAGAATATTAAATGGAAAATTCCAGAAATAAACAATAAGTTTTAAATTGCATGCTGTTCTGAGTAGCGTTTTGAAACCTCCCACCACCCTGCTCTATCCATCCGAGGATTTGAATCATCCTTTTGCCCGGCACATTCACTCTGTATATGCTACCCGCCTGTTAGTCACTTAGCAGCCTTCTCCCTTATCAGATCGACTGTCATGATGTTCCAGTGCTTGTGTTCAAGTGACCCTTATTTTACTTAATAATGGCCCCAAAGTGCAAGAGTGGAGAAGCTGGCGATTCAGACATTCTCTTACTGTGCCTAATATAAGTTAAACTTTTTCATAGGTATGTATATATAAGAAAAAGTATAGCGTGTATATATATAGGTTTTGTAGTATCCATGGTTTCAGATATCCACTGGGAGCCTCGGAACATATTCCCTTGGATAAGGGAGAATGACTCTGCTGTCTATTTCACTGATCTCACATGCAACCACGTTCTTCCATGTCCTCCTCCTTGAAGTTACAGCTGGCTTTCTTGCTATTTCTTAAACATATACAACATTGTCCCATGTGTTGTTGGCTTACTTAGAGTTCCTTTGTCTGGTGTGTGTTCTCTCCAGATAGCCACAAGACACCCCCTCTTATTTCAACCTCACTAAATGCTGTCTTATCAGTGCTACCTTCTCTGATCACCCTATATAATTTATACTCTGACCTAGCACTTTATATTCTATTAACCTACCTTGTTTTACCCCATAGCATTTATCACTATAGCACATGATATATATTTACTTTATTGCTTAATTATCTATCCTTCCCTAAACAGAATGCAAGCTATAAGAGGGCAGAGACATTGTATGTTCCCAACTGCATAACCTCAGCACTCAGTGCATTATGGTGACTGGCATATTGTCGGAGTTCAATAAACAGGACAACATGAATGAAAGGCCATCTTGAGACATGTCTGTAGTACATTTTCTATATTCTGTGCTTCTATATAGAGGGGAAAGTTGTCCAGTTATATATATATATTACCACAAAGGTTGTATATTAATCCCCAGTTATATATATATTACCACAAAGGTTGTATATTAATCCCTTTTTTATAAAAATTTCATCTGTTACCTCAAGCACCAACTTGTCAAATGAAAATTATACTATGAATCTCTAAAGACTTAACAAGTCAATATCAAATGAACTCATATTTGCATTTCTAAATATTCAAATATGTGTATGTACATTAAACTCTTTTAGTTTTATTGATAGAAACAGCATTTGTAATCCAATACATTTTCTAAATTTACGTCTTGAAAACAATAAACAGGTATTCAAAGTTTTGGTTTAAAGTTTTCTGTTTGGAAAATAACTAATTTTCTTTCACACAAAATATTTCAGCAAAAACACATTTCCCACCATATTTTGAAACATTATTGTGAAAGAAGTTCAATCAAAAATGGAACTGGAGGAGATAAAATGGAAAATCTCACACTTGTGCTCTCAGAAAAATGAAACTTAACAGAGAGACTGATTTCCTGTAAATGCCTGATTTACAGAAAACTGATAATACTGAAATTTTCTTAAATGATAGGGAGTTGGTCAGGGGTTGCCCAATATCAACCTTGGGAAATGGTGCTTATGGTTTACAGAGCCATGAACAAGAAATCAATGACCCAGGTCAGGTTGGTCTCACAAAAGGAGCTAAATTAAGCTTTGTTTGTATGACTGCCTGGTTTTGTCTGCTCAGGGAATTTTCACAGCAGGTCTCCATTTGTTTTGATTTTAACAGACTCTAACTGAACTCTCCCTTCTACATCCCCTGCCCATATGTACAGCCTAGCCCCAAACCCTCAAGGGACGCGCCTGTAGCTTGCTACAGTTTGCATGTCCCAAATTGCAATCCCCCCACTATTCCTGAATAAATTCATCTTTTTGCCAATGTTGAGCTGGCCTCAGTTTATCTCTTTAGTTAAGTAAACCTTATGTGGCCTCAAATATTTGTGGTTTTTGTGGGAAATCAACATGAGTTGAGAATTCAGTGGGAAATCTCACTGAGTTAATTGTAATTTCTTTCTTTTCTGTGATCTAAATAAATAAAAGAGACTACAATAAATATATAAAAGAAAGTCTTACTCACAAAAGGGGATTCCTCACTTCCAAAAGAGTTTTCAAGATTAAGACATCTTGAACCAATTATCTCTGCTGCCAGAACTTCTGCAATAGGAACCCTTTCACCTGAGTTAGAGGCAGCCTGACATTTGAACTTTCAGGCAATTCTGGCTTTGCCTCAGGGGACTCTGGAGATAGTCAGGCTTAAAATCTTACTCTGAGACATTCCATTATCCCATTTAAACTAATCCCTCCCAAAGACTATAATTCAATTGTACCATTTAAAACCATTGTTCTATGTTATCAAAATCAACATAAGGAAAGAAGAGAGACAAATGCCACCTTGGGGATAGAGGATGCAGGTCAAATAAATATTTATGTCCCCAGTAAAAATATTCTATATGCAGTTTCCTCTTTTCCTCACTTAGCTGTGACCTATCATCTACATCAGGTGTTAGCATTCCAATGTAATCACCTAGAGATTGATTAATCACTTAAGATTCTGCAGTTAAAAGGAAAACACTTACTAAAGGTAACAGAGAGCCTGGATAGTATTTTGGGACCTTGACCTGTCTTTTGAGTTTAAGAAAAGATGCTGTCATCTTTCTGTAGGAGACAGCATCTGGTATGCAAGATAAAATGTTGTTTCTCTAATATGTTCCAACCCCAAGGAACCAGCTGATTAGAAGCCAGGAAGACAAACTTAGATATTTGCTTGCCTCTGTGGAAATTAAATTGTCATTGTGCCAAGGGTATACAGAAAATATCCATTAGCAACTGATGTCAGTATGTTTATGTAGAATTTGAATAGGCTCTTTATACAGATCAAAATTGGCTATGTGGAAAGAAATAGAGATCAATTACACACTTGGAACCTGAACTCTTAAAATAAATATCAAGGCAAAGAGAGAGGACAAATTTTAGTTCTTGTCTAGTTCCTTCCCTGATGCTCTGATGAGGGCCATTTCTATTTTCTTACAAGAAGAATGATCATATTTTTTACAGAGAGATTGTAAAAAAAAAAAAAAGCCTGGGATTTTTATATATGAAAATGCTCTGAATTGTTAAGAGCTGATGGCGAAGTTAGTGTAAATCTATAATACAGTAATAGTTTAGAAGAACTGATCACAACATGAGGTTGAATTCAATGCATTCTATGCAAGATTTCTGGTTAACACACGTCTTTAGAAATATACATGTATATCTGGACCATGATATTTGTTAATTATCACTTCTATATTCCTATCTTCACAATAATGACAGGTTGTTTCCACTTATTTCCTCTTTTGAGTTGGTTTACTGTAAGTAATATCTTTCCTGCCTTCCCAAGATGGGGATAGTGGAGACTGAAAACAGGCAGGATTTTTATTAACATAACCAAAAACCAGATGGTGAAAGAAATACAGTGCCATAGATTGAAAAATGATTGTATAAATTAAAAAAAATATTCTCAAGAGGCTGATATTTTTCTAATTGCATCTTTTATGTTAGTTGGAAGCTTGATATACTGTATCATTGATTGTTAGAGGAATGGAAAAAGGACAAGGATTTTGAAACCATCATGTGCCAGGTTCCATATTGGCACATAGGAACTTTAGATATATTCTCCTATTTATTCTTTACAACCATCCTATTAGATGTGTAATATTTCTCTTTCACAAAAGAGAAACTAGAGCTGGGTATCTTCAACATTTATGTTAGTGTGTGATATTGATTTAAACTCAATTCATTTTAATCACAAAATTTCAGCTCTTTCTAGTATATTGTCATGCACACTACTTTGTGTGTATGTGTACATGCACACAGATTTATTAGCTCTCTCTATTATTTTACTCTTATTCTATACTCTATATTCTTATTCTATTCAAACTTGACTAAAATGTTAAAGTTTATTATAATTTGCTTAAAATATGCTAGTTTGTCATAAATTTTCACATATACACCAAAATACTTAATATGTTTAAGAGTCATAAGAAAAAGATATACATTTTATATTCAAATAATTTATAACATATTTTGGCAATACATGTGAATAATAAAGACATAGTATATAAATATATATGTATATTTAAATATTGAACTTTTTAGACTGGGGAAGTATAGTATGAATACAGGGATAGAAGTGGCTATAGTCATGGGACTGAAGCTAGCAAAACAGTGTAACAAAAACAAATATACACTGCAGGGTCATAAAAGAGATGGTTTCACAAGTCATAAGGAATAAAGAAATTACAATATACACTGAGATCCTAAATTGTCTTCACTTTTAGTAGGATCAGTTGATGAAGAGCTATAAGCAATGACAAGCTGGTAAATTTTTAACAACTAGTTCACCAGGTGGGAAAAAAGTAAAAGCAAAAAGCCTGGATTTCTACCATTTGCTAATTACTTGGTGTAAATTTCTGCAACATGACAATTTTAAGTTCCCAATATTATGTCACCACCTATGGAAATGGGAAAAGGTGGTCAAATTGGCTCTTGTGAGCCAGTTAAGGCTGGCTCCACTACATCATGGAGGTAAGTAAGGTATAAATTATAGATACATCATTCAGTAAATGCTGACTCTTAATTAAGAGAATGCCATCAAAATGATGCTTACAAGATGGCCCATAAGTAAAAAGTTTAAAGTCAGGGAGGCCAGTCTTGAAGCTTGAGAGGTAGGTGGGATTAGGAAAGAAACAGTGGAAACAGAGACTAGATAAAATAAATATTTTCTTCACATGTTATGTGAATCAAAATGGAAAAGCTGAACACAATATGAGAATGAACTTGAGGAAATTACACAGATATGTCTAAATGTTTTACCAAATTTGTAGATTTCATTAAGTGAAATATTTGAGTAGCTTGAGTTATTAATGGAATTGCAATATGTAATCAATGTAAGACATTTAAAATCAGGTAGACCTAGCATTTACTTAATTTTCTTTCTTTAAGCAGGGTTTTGAAGGTATGACCATAAATTTAAAACACTCCCTTATTTCTGTATAAACAAAAATAATGTATGTCTTAATTCCATAATTGTTGTTATTGTTTATCATATTTCTTGTGTCCTCAATTTCTGGTGTAGCCCACAGTATACTTTATTAATTATTTCATATTTTCATATTTTCCTTTAATGTTCTATCTATTTCTTTCTCAAATGCATTGGAAGATAAAAAAAACCTTACAAAATAAAGTACATAGGGCTTCCCTGGTGGTGCAGTGGTTAGGAATCCGCCTGCCAATGCAGGGGAAACGGGTTCGAGCCCTGGTTCAGGAATATCCCACGTGCTGCAGAGCAGCTAGGCCCGTGCGCCACGACTACTGAGCCTGCACTCTAGAGCCCGCACACCTAGAGCCGGTGCTCCAAGACGAGAGAGGCCACCACAGTGAGAGGCCTGCACACGGCAATGAAGAGTAGCCCTTGCTCACCGCAACTAAAAAAAAAGCCCATGTACAGCAACGAAGACCCAACGCAGCCAAAAATAAATTAATTAAAAAAAATAAAAGAAATGTATTTCCAATAAAATAATAATAATAATAATAAAGTACAAACTTGGAGAAATGTCTTGACAACCTTAATGAACAAAAGGAAATATCTATGCTGATATGAATATCTTCCATTTTTGTATCTGTAGTTAATAGTGGATGAGCAAAAATTATGAGTTGAATTGAATGCAATTTAATTACATAGTGTATATTTCCAAGTAAATGTGAGCATAAGATTACTAAAATTTTTATCATAATGTTTTTGTTTTTAATTTAAATTTTATAACATGACTGTATACTATTTTAGTTATTAGTAAAATAATATGAAATAATTTCATCAGATTTATGTTTGCTCACATGTCATAACTGAATAGCATTATTCTTAACCAGTATCCTATCATAGGTAACTCATATATAATTACTATGTAAGTCTCTATGTTGAATCACTGTCGATCTTCAATTGGGGGATATCATTTAATAAACCATTTATAAAGGCTTGACAATATGAACAACACATAAAGTGTCTATTTAAGAATAAAAATGTTTAATGATACAATTTTAGATTCAGTCAAACAACAATTATATTGCTGGAATTAATTTTTTTTTTTTTCATCTTCATCTTTTGTTAGTACTTTTATGAGTTCATCAGTTTTTCATTAGAGTTCTGAAAATGCTTATTCATTCAGTTCAGCAGTACAGTTACCAGAAACCTGTACTTGTCAGAGTCTTTTCCAAAAAAAAAAAAATTAATTACATGGGACTGAGTGAACTGATGAGGATGAGTATAATTTGTGTGACTTTCTGGCTGAATTTAAAAAAAAAAAAAAAAATCCCACAAGGACTCAGAGGCAAAGAATATACAAATCAATTTTCACTGCAAAGTAAAGGAGCTGTTACAGTGGAGGATTACTGGACTGAATGTCAATATTATGACATAGTATGAGTGTGTTTCATGTTTGGTAATTGCAATCAGTGTTGCTTTTGTTGTGGTCATCCATGTACAATGCTTGGTGTCAGTCTATTTATCTCTTGTAAAAATAAAATACAGTGTGTGTGTGTGAAAAAAAATAAATAAATAAAGCTGGAGAACTACTACAAAAAAAAAAACAAAAAACAAAAAACAATTATATTGCTGTAAAGAAACCTGTAGCTACATTTGAAAAAGAAAACACACATTTCATAGCCCTTATTTTCAATCATTTACACTTTTCTTGAAATATTACCCATTAAGACAAAATTTCTCAGTCTTACACTCAGCTTCAAGGTACAATATTTGGAAAGGTTAGTAAAATTCCATTAAATCATTTTGAGTTATCTAAGGGTGAACTTTAAGAAATTATTCAGACAGTTTTAACACTTGGAGAATTGAAAAGTAGTTTTGTTTTTAAAGTTCACACTCGGCACATATTTAGTGTGAAGAATTGTCTCCAGAATTTCTCAGGACAAGTGGAGGCATTTTAGGAGAAAATCTCTGTACCTTCTGTTTGATTCCTAAGTGAGAGGAGATAGACTGTAGCCCACTTGGGGCTGAGAGAAAGTGATGCTTTATTTCTGGCCTATTAATATCTTTACATCTTTCTGTCTCTTTTCATATATTTACTCATATGTTCATTGACTCTGTCTGGGTCATCCTGCTGAAAGTTAGAAATCTGAAAATGGATACAAACATTTTCAAATGAGAAAAATATTTTTTAAAGACAAGCAGATTTGTCTCTTGATATGCTTTAAATTGCCATGGTTTTGTTTATTTTTAGTTCCTAATTACTCATAGGATGATCTTGTGCATGCAGTGGGCCTTATCAAAAATAATTTGAGTGAAAGAAGTGACAACTAAAAAGGCAAGAGAGGAAGAAAGAGAGAGAGAGTGAGAGAGAGAGAACTTAGATCCAGTGGGGGGTGGTTCTTTAATTACTTACTTCGGACATAGAGGAAGATGTAGTGTCTTATATTTGCAGAAATAATAACACCATAACAATGCAAACCAAATATTTAGTCTAAAATGTACATGAAAGCTGAAAAAAGCACACTAAATTTTAAAACCCAGAATACTGATTTTTATTGAATGAAAAATATTCAAAACAGAATACTACCATATATTTTCTAAAGGTTTTGAGCCAGAATAAAATTTGGATACCAAATGGCATAATTTTTAAAAAAGTAACAAATTAAATCTGGTAATATATGAAAATAATTATATACTACACACAGTGGGATTTATTCCATATCTCAACTTTTGAAAATCAATCATTGAAATCTGCTACATTAACAGGATAAAGAGAAAAATCTTCTGACCATAACAGTTGATACTGAAAAAGCATTTGACAAAGCCCAACAGCCATTTATGATAAAAAACTTGCAGGACTTCCCTGGTGGCACAGTGGTTAAGAATCCACCTGCCAATGAAGGAGACATGGGTTCGATCCCTGGTCCGGGAAGATCCCACATGCTACAGAGCAACTAAGCCTGTGCACCACAACTACTGAGCCTGCACTCCAGAGCCCACGAGCCACAACTACTGAAGCCTGCATGCTCTAGGGACTGTGTGCTGCAACTACTGAGCCCACGTGCTGCAACTACTGAAGCCCCATGCTCTTAGAGCCCGTGCTCTGAAACAAGAGAAGCCACTGCAATGAGAAGCCCATGCACTGCAGTGAAGAGTAGCCCCCTCTCACCGCAACTAGAGAAAACCCGGGTGCATCAACGAAGACCCAACACAGCCAACAAAACAAAACAAAACAAAAAACAAAAATCTTGCAGTAATTTAGGAATAGAGAGAAACTAACTTAGTTTGATAAAGAGCAGCTAATAAAAACCTAGAGTTAAGATTATTAGTGAAAAACTAAATGCTTTCCTCCTAAGATCAGGAATAAGGCAAGGAAATCTCTCTCACTACTCTTATTCAAAATAGTTCTGCAATTTTTAAACAGTAAAGTAAGCCAAGAAAAAATAAATAAATAAAAGACATACTGATCATTAAAAAAAAGGAAACCAAAAATCTTTTAAAACTGGTAAGTTCATCAAAGTCATAGTATACAGGATCAACACAAAAATCAATCAAAATTATATATACTAAGAACAAATACATGGACACTAAAATTAAAAACACATTTTTATCTACAGTTTCTCCAAAGAACATAAAATACTTTGGCATAATTTTAACAAAATATGTACAGGATCTGTATCCTGAAAATTATAAAATGTTATGAAAGAGATCAAGGAAGACCTAGATAGATCAAGTAACATTATTTTCACAGATTAAAAGATATGTTAAGGAGGTCAATTCTTCCCAAATTGATCTACAAATTTAATGTGATTCCTATAAAAATTCTATCAAGATTTTTTGTAGAATTAGATATGCTTGTTTTAAAACAAACATGTTTAGCAAGGGTGGGGCAGGGGAAGTGGGAGTTGTGGGATGAATTGGGAGAATGGGACTGACACATACATACTACTATGTATAAAATAGATAACTAATGAGAACCTACTGTACAGCACAGGGAACTCTACTCAGGGATCTGTGGTGACCTAAATGGAAAAGAAGTCCAAAAAAGAGGGGATATATATATATATGTGTGTACAACTAATTCACTTCGCTGTATAGCAGAAACTAACACAATATTGTAAAGCAACTTGACTCCAATAAAAATTAATAAAAATGCATGAATAAATAAAATTTTTAAAAGTATACAGAAAAGCAAAAAAAAAAAACTAAAATAGCTAAGACCACTTGGAAAAAGAAGAAAAAAGTGGAGTGAATTGCCCTACTAAATATTAAGGCTTAAAATTAAGGCAGTGTAGTAATGACAAAGGAATAGGTACTCAGATCTATGGAAAATAATAAAAGAAACAGATATAGACCCACAAAAATATGCCCAACTGTCTTTTTTCTAAAATGTAAAAACAATTAAATAGAGAAAGGTAGCCTTTTCAACAACTGATGCTGGAGGAATTGAATATTCATAGGTAAAAAAGCTGCACCTCTATCTAAATCTCACAACTCTTATGAACACTGATTAAAAATGAACCATAGATTTAACTGTGAAAGGTAAAACTATACAACTTTTAGAAAAAAAAAAATACATAAGAGAAAGTATTCAGGGGCTAGGGCTAAGGCAAAGAATTCTTAACTTGACAACAAAAGCACAATCAATAAAACAAAATATTGATAAATTGGACTTCATCAAAATTAAAAAGTTTGCTCTATGGTAAGCCCTGATAAAAAGATGAAAAGACAAGTTGCAGACTGAGAGAAATGTTCTCATACCACACAGATGAAAAAGGACTAGTATCTATGTAAAGAATTCTCAAACAACAAACAATTCATTTATAAAATGGGCCAAAGTCATAAACAGACATTTCACAAAAGAGAATTTACAAATGATCAATAAGCACATGAAAAGATGTTCAACATCATTAATAACAGGAATACAAATAAAAACCACAATAAGGTACCAGTACTCATCTATAAAAATGGATTAAAAATTTTAAATAGAGAAAACTAAATACAAGCAAAGATGCAGAGAAATTGGATCACTCATGGATTGTTTGTGGGAGTGTAAAACGGTACAGCCACTCCAAAAAAGAGTTTGGTGAAGATGGCTGAATAAGACATCAATAAGACAATAAGATCTTGAAGAAAGAACTGCACCCCTGTCAACATTACAATATTACTCATAATAGTCAAAATATAAAAATAGCACGTGTCTATTTTGCATATGTATATATATCTACATATCTATATAGATATGTAGATATATATATACACAATATAATAATAATCAGCCATGAGAAAGAGGGAAATCCTGCCATTTTTAACAACATGAATGAAACCTGAGTGGAATATACCAAGTGAAATAGAGAAAGACAAATACTGCATGATATCACTTATAAGTGAAACCTAAAAAAGTTGGATTCATAGAAACAGAGACTAAAATGGTACTTACCTGGGGCAGAGCAGGAGAGGATATTGGGGAGACACTGGTGCAAAAATACAAACTTCTGCTTAGAAGATGAATAAATTCCAGGGATCTAATGTACAACATGGTGACTATAGTTTACTATACTGTATTATGTACTTGAAAGTTGCTAGGAGACTAAATCTTAAATGTTCTCACCAAAAAAAATAAAAGGTAATCATTTGAACTGATAGAGGTGTTTACTTACCCTACTGTAATGATCACTTTGCAATATATGTATATCAAATCATCACAGTGTAACCTTAAACTTAAATGCTATGTCAATTATAACTCAGTAAACCTGAAAAAATAAAATAAAGAGTTTGGTAGTTTCTTATATTAATAAACAAACAATTACTACACTATATAGCAATTACACTCTTGGTCATTTATCCCAGAGAAATGAAAACTTGTCCACACAAAATCCTGTACACGATATTCATAACAGCCTGATTAATAAAAGTAAAAAATCAGAAACAACCCAGATGTCCTTCAGTGGGTGAATTGTTAAGTAAATGGGTTATTTTCATACCATAGAATACCTCTTAACAATAACAAGGGATGAACTATGATACATGCAACAACTTGGATATAACTTAAGGGAATCATACTATGAGGAAAGAAAAAAAAAAAAAAAACCACCCCCTAATATTCCATACTGTGTGTTTTCACTTATGTAACATTCCTGATAGCATTCCTGAAATGACAACGTTACACAGATGGAGAAGAGATTAATGGTAGCCAGAGTTGTTCTGGAGGTGGAAGTGGGTGGGTGTGGCTATAAAGGGCCAATAGGAAACCTCCTCATGGTGAGGGGACTATTCTGCATTTCAGCCATAGTGGTAACTAAATGAACTTATACAAATGATAAAAATTCATAGACTAAACACTCATAAGTACATGCAAGTGAGTACATGTAAAATTGATGAAATCTGAATAATACTGGAGGCTTATGTCAATGTCGATATCCTGGTTGTGCTAATGATTTAATTGCTATAAAGATTTCCATTGTCTCATATCCAATGGTCTTAAGGTTCGAAGATCTCAGGGCAACAGAAAGAGTAAATATGCACAGATATTAAGTTGAGGAAAAACTCTATGAAAAAAAATCTAGAATGTCGAAGTCACAACTTCTGCATCTGGGATGCTTCACAATATAACCTAGATTTATATTAGAAGACCTGGCATACATTCTGTGTGTCTCTTCTTGGGCAAAGCTCTGTCATGGCTGCCATCATATGACAGAGGCGAGAAGGAAAAATAGAGTTTGTATTTCAGTTGTTAGAAGTTGGAAAGTTCAAAAAGCTCATACTGTATGTAGGTAAATATCCAAGGAAGTTAAGTTATAGGATCCAGAGATGAGAATAAATGGAATAATTGAAATTTTGTCACAGAGGCAAAATATGCTAGTATAAATCTGAATTCTATATCCTAGCACATGATTTATCTGCTTTGTCCGAAATATATGATGTAGCCTTCCAGCACATATACAGTCTTTTACTTTTGGAAGAGCTGATTGGCTTCATGTCATGAATAAAACCATGATAAGTTTCTACTGAAAATTTTCTTCCATTTATATTAGTCTAGGTCCACATATAATGACATATAATGACCTTCTATAGAAGGAAGATTCTAGTAGACAGCCATCATCAAAGGCTGGAAATAGACTCTCTTGTTCTTTTCACTTATAATCTAAAATAAATACGCCCCAGTGCTCATTACCAAATAAATCAGTCTCATGAGAAATATTAATTTAATTATACTATTTTACAACAAATTCAGAAGAAACAAAACAAAGCAGAGGTTTAATTGCATGGCAATTTCTCTGTGTGAATTTGAAGACTGCTGTGAACATTCGCCTGCTTTCAAACTCTTCCAGTCACAAAACAAATTATTTATTGAGTAAACTTGGATTGAGTTCGTTTTAGGTTAACCTCAGGAAATGTCTGATATTCTTTCATATTTTTTGACAGATAGAAATTGTAGTTTCCTCTTGTTCAAATTAATGGAATGTGCCAGGAACTCTAAGTAATGGGGATACCCAGCCAGAAAATCATGACCTCCTGAAACTCAAAATTTAAAGGGGAGATAGAAATGTAAATCAATCCCAGTGACTACTGCCAACTGCTTTATTACTCTTAGATGAGGGAAGACTAAACAGGACTTGGAGATAATGAGCTTTTCATTCAAATACCAGATTTCAAAATCCACTCTCCCATAATTATTTCTCAATACTTGTATACAGAGAAACATGTCAGTTAATACTCTCTCCTTCAGGACCAGGTTGTATTGGCTCTGGAGTAGTTAAAAAACAGATGTGTCCCTCACTCATCTTTGCCATCTCAGTAAATAGAACCACCTTCATTCTACATTGCCTATGCAAATACATGGCGTCATCCTTGATTCTTCTTTTTCTGTTGTACCCCAAATCATCCAATCCTATTAGATCTACCATCAAAACCTATTCTGGGGACGTCCCTGGCGGTCCAGTGGTTGGGACTTCACCTTTCAATGCAGGGCTGTGGGTTCCATCCCTGGTCGGGGAGCTGAGATCCCACATGCCTCGCGGCCAAAAAACCAAAACATAAAACAGAAGCAATATTGTAACAAATTCAATAAAGACTAAAAATGGTCCACATCCAAAAAAAAAAAAAAAGTCCACATCAAAAGAAAAATTAAAAACCTTAAAAAAAAAATTCTGGATACAATATCTCACCTCCTCCATCAGCACTACAGGCCAATAAAATTCTTCCTCCCCGGGTCCTCACCTTTGCAATTCTGCAATCTAGCCTTCACATAACAGCAGGAATAATACCACATAGCAGGGTGAGAATACCCATTCCCTGTTTCTCAACATTCCAGTAGCTCCTTATAAAATATAGACGGACTCAAGAGTTACTGGTCTTTATCTAATGCCACCCCCCACATGTTCCCTGCTTTCCTTGTTTCTTCTCAAATACAACAGTGACTTTCCATCTCGGAGACGTAAGGCATGCTGTTCCTTCTGCTTGGATTATTCTCCTAGAAATATTTGCACATAGTCTCTCATTTCATTTAAGTTTCTGTTCAGATGTCACATCTCCTCAGAGAGTCTTCTGAGATCCTTCTTAAATAGAAACTTCTGGCTCTGTTACTGCACTAGGGTTTCCTAGTTTAATTTGAAATGCAGATAAACAACAAACTTTTTTAGTAAAAGTATGCCTAAAATATTTTATGATAGATTTGTATGGCATGGGGTCTCTTTATACTAAAAAATCATGACTTTTTCTGAAATTTAAATTTAACTGTGTGTCCTGTATCTTTATTGACTAAATCTGTCATCCTTATTTATTATACTTTTTTCTCATAGAATCTCATTCTACATGACATATTATGCTTTTTTAAAATTCGTTTGATGTCTGTTTCTTTCACTAGACTGTAAGATCCATGAGAGTAGAAAATTGATTTCCTGTGTTCAAAAGTAGATGATAACACAGAGAAGAAGCTATTGCATAGGAGATACTCAGTCAACATTTGTTCAGGAAAGAGAGAAAACATTATGCACCACTTGCTTTATGTGGCGGAGTGCAACGATGGGGCCCGCAATGCATGTGGAAAAATAGTTTACGCAGCCAGAAGTGAAGTGAGGGTAGAAAGTGAGATTTATTTAATACACGGCAAGTGAGCAGCAGGTGAGATCAAGAGGGGATCTGCCTGGGGGAGAGAAATTGGGCTTCATTTATGGTCCCTTCTGGTCACCCTTGGGTTAATGTTCCACCTATATTGTGGTTAAGGCTGGGTGTGTCATTGCTCAATCTTCCTGGAATGCCAACTGCTGTGACTGCTGGTAATTTTCCATTGTGGGAGGGTGCAAATGTCTTATCTTGAAAGGACCTCCCCAGCCTAAGATGGCTATTCTGTTGTTAAGCTCCACACCATATATATATACATGTGTATGTTTCACATTCTTATAAATAAACATCTAGAAGACCAAACCAGAAAGCACAGACTTACAGAGCCTATGGAAATTGAAACATGAGAAAATGTAATTGGACAAAACATTAAAAACTCAAGCCAGTCAGGGCAAGTTAGAAAACACTTTTAAAGTTTCATTCTAAATAAAAGGATCTGCTTCAGCAGTTGAAGATATTTAAGCAGTATTACGCATGATTGAAGATGATTTGGAAGGCTAATGCTAACAAATTTGGCTTCATTAAGAAGTAATCCTTTCTACAATTTGACAAAGCATTTACAATTCTGATTGTTTTTTTCCAAAGTTCCCTCCCATATTTCCATGAAGACATAATCTCAACAGTCTAGGTTTTTGTCATCAACATATTTTCAAAGGACAGGCCCTTGTTTGGGTGACTCTCTTGGTAAGGATAAATTATATACATGGTTAATTCAGGCTAATTCAGGGCCTCACATGTGCTGGCCACATTCGAGTAAAGTGACCATAGGAAATGAGCTGGTGTTGGGTTCTGAAGAATGGGAAAAGGTAGAAAATATAAGAAGCACATTTGGATTGCATACAATTATGTTAATAATTGAAACCACAAGCCTGAAGTATAACTTTATACCAATGCCATCAGTAAACCAGATGCAAAGAGGTCTCAGAGTTGATTTACCTTCCCTCAAGTTCTAATATCATTTTAATACAAAAAGAAAAGTCAAAGGAATCAACTTTGAAATGGACTTTGAATAATGTTTGAATTTCAAGGCTATTTAAAATAATCCTCACAATGTTAATAATACTGTAGGATTCCCCCCCACCCCTTTATTTCATTAAAATGCCTGATATTACTTCATATACAGATATTCTAACATGGTTTATGGGGAAGGAGTATTGCAAGTACAACATTATAGATCTATTAAAATTTAAATAAATTAGGGAACAAGAACCAAGCTTTAAAGGGCTGTCCTCAGTGAATGGCATCTCTTCTAAAGAGGGTTCCAAACAGTGACAACACACACTTGAAGATATCTTTTTTTTTTTTTTTAACATCTTTATTGGAGTATAATTGCTTTACAGTGGTGTGTTAGTTTCTGCTTTATAACAAAGTGAATCAGTTATACATATACATATGTTCCCATATCTCTTCCCTCTTGCATCTCCCTCCCTCCCACCCTCCCTATCCCACCCCTCTAGGTGGTCACAAAGCACCGAGCTGATCTCCCTGTGCTATGCGGCTGCTTCCAACTAGCTATCTATTTTACATTTGGTAGTGTATGTATGTCCATGCCACTCTTTCACCCTGTCACATCTTACCCCTCCCCCTCCCCATATCCTCAAGTCCATTCTCTAGTAGGTCTGTGTCTTTATTCCCGTCTTGCCACTAGGTTCTTCATGACCTTTTTTTTTTTTTTTTTCCTTAGATTCCATATATATGTGTCAGCATACTGTATTTGTTTTCTCTTTCTGACTTACTTCACTCTGTATGACAGACTCTAACTCCATCCACCTCACTACAAAAAACTCCATTTCGTTTCTTTTTATGGCTGAGTAATATTCCATTGTATATATGTGCCACATCTTCTTTATCCATTCATCTGATGATGGACACTTAGGTTGCTTCCATGTCCTGGCTATTGTAAATAGAGCTGCAATGAACATTTTGGTACATGACTCTTTTTGAATTATGGTTTTCTCAGGGTATATGTCCAATAGTGGGATTGCGGGGTCATATGGCAGTTCTATTTTTAGATTTTTAAGAAACCTCCATACTGTTCTCCATAGTGGCTGTATCAATTTACATTCCCACCAACAGTGCAAGAGTGTTCCCTTTTCTCCACACCCTCTCCAGCATTTATTGTTTCTGTATTTTTTTTTAATGTGGATGTTGCATCAACCTTCCTAACACACAGACACACACACACACACACACACACACACACACGTATGTAGAGACTTTCAATGTCCTAATTCATATCATTAGTTTTATTTTAATTTTTAAAAACATTTTATTATAGAAAACAATAAAAACAATAAAATATAAACAAAAAAAAGCAGTATAATGAACTCTTCTGTGTCCATCATCCAGGTTCAACTCATAGTTAATATTTTTTTTTTATTTCTGACATATACATTTTAAAGTAATAACTAGAATTATGACTTATAACATTATACCAGAACATATAAGATTTTTAGAAATTTCATGTAATGCCTGAAACATTTATATTAACATATTTCCACACAAATAACCCAATGAAAGTTTAGTATTAGTTGTTTTGTTTGTTTGTTTGTTTTTATACTGGATGTTCTTGTTAGTCATCAATTTTATACACATCAATGTATACATGTCAATCTCAATTGCCCAATTCAGCACACCACCATCCCCACCCCACCACAGTTTTCCCCCCTTGGTGTCCATATGTCTGTTCTCTACATCTGTGTCTCAACTTCTGCCCTGCAAACCGGCTCATCTGTACCATTTTTCTAGGTTCCACATACATGCGTTAATATACGATATTTGTTTTTCTCTTTCTGACTTACTTCACTCTGTATGACAGACTCTAAATCCATCCACCTCAGTACAAATAACTCCATTTCGTTTCTTTTTATGGCTGAGTAATATTCCATTGTATATATGTGCCACAACTTCCTTAACCATTCGTCTGTCGGTGGGCATTTAGGTTGCTTCCATGACCTGGCTATTGTAAATAGTGCTGCAATAAACATTGGGGTGCATGTGTCTTTTTGAAATATGGTTTTCTCTGGGTATACGCCCAGTAGTGGGATTGCTGGATCATATGGTAAATCTATTTTTAGTTTTTTAAGGAACCTCCATACTGTCCTCCATAGTGGCTGTATCAATTTAAATTCCCACCAAAAGTGCAAGAGTGTTCCCTTTTCTCCAAACCCTCTCCAACATTTATTGTTTCTAGATTTTTTGATGATGGGCATTCTGACCAGTGTGAGATGATATCTCATTGTAGTTTTGATTTGCATTTCTCTAATGATTAATGATGTTGAGCATTCTTTCATATGTTTGTTGGCAATCTATATATCTTCTTTAGAGAAATGTCTATTTAGGTTTTCTGCCCATTTTTGGATTGGGTTGTTTGTTTCTTTGATATTGAGCTGCATGAGCTGCTTGTAAAGTTTGGAGATTAATCCTTTGTCAGTTGCTTCATTTGCAAATATTTTCTCCCATTCTGAGGGTTGTCTTTTGGACTTGTTTATGGTTTCCTTTGCTGTGCAAAAGATTATAAGTTTCATTAGGTCCAATTTGTTTATTGGTGTTTTTATTTCCATTTCTCTAGGAGGTGGGTCAAAAAGGATCTTGCTGTGATTTATGTCATAGAGTGTTCTGCCTATGTTTTCCTCTAAGAGTTTGATAGTGTCTGACCTTACATTTAGGTCTTTAATCCATTTTCAGTTTATTTTTGTGTATAGTGTTAAGGAGTGTTCTAATTTCATAATTTTGCATGTATCTGTCCAGTTTTCCCAGCACCACTTATGAAGAGACTGTCTTTTCTCCACTGTATATGCTTGCCTCCTTTATCAAAGACAAGGTGACCATATGTGCGTGGGTTTATCTCTGGGTTTTGTATCCTGTTCCATTGATCTATATTTCTGTTTTTGTGCCAGTACCAAACTGTCTTGATTACTGTAGCTTTGTAATATAGTCTGAAGTCAGGGAGCCTGATTCCTCCAGCTCCATTTTTTGTTCTAAAGATTGCTTTGGCTATTCGGGGTCTTTTGGGTTTTCATACAAATTGTGAAATTTTTTGTTCTAGTTCTGAGAAAAATACCAGTGTTACTTTGACAGGGATTGCATTGAATCTGTAGATTGCTTTGGGTAGTAGAGTCATTTTCACAACGTTGGTTCTTCCAATCCGAGAACATGGTATATCTCTCCATCTGTTTGTATCATCTTTAATGACTTTCATCAGTGTCTTATA
Source organism: Balaenoptera ricei (assembly GCF_028023285.1). NCBI lineage: Eukaryota > Metazoa > Chordata > Mammalia > Artiodactyla > Balaenopteridae > Balaenoptera > Balaenoptera ricei. Next base: position 91,137,937 of record NC_082650.1, on the reverse strand, counting down.
ATTTTCTGCATACAGGTCTTTTGTCTCCTTACGTAGGTTTATTCCTAGATATTTTATTCTTTTTGTTGCAATGGTAAAAGGGTGTGTTTTCTTAATTTCACTTTCAGATTTTTCATCATTAGTGTATAGGAATGCAAGAGATTTCTGTGCATTAATTTTGTATCCTGCTACTTTACCAAATTCATTGATTAGTTCTAATAGTTTTCTGGTAGCATCTTTAGGTTTCTCTGTGTATAGTATCATGTCATCTGAAAACAGTGACAGCTTTACTTCTTCTTTTCCAATTTGGACTCCTTTTATTTCTTTTTCTTCTCTGATTGCTGTGGCTAACAATTCCAAAACTATGTTGAATAATAGTGGTGAGAGTGGGCAACCTTGTCTTGTTCCTGATCTTAGTAGAAATGGTTTCAGTTTTTCACCATTGAGGACAATATTAGCTTTGGGTTTGTCATATATGGCCTTTATTATGTTGAGGAAAGTTCCCTCTATGCCTACTTTCTGCAGGGCTTTTATCATAAATGGGTGTTGAATTTTGTCAAAAGCTTTCTCTGCATCTATTGAGATGATCATATGGTTTTTCTCCTTCAATTTGTTAATATGATGTATCACGTTGATTGATTTGCATATATTGAAGAATCCTTGCATTCCTGGGATAAACCCCACTTGATCATGGTGTATGATCCTTTTAATGTGCTGTTGGATTCTGTTTGCTAGTATTTTGTTGAGGAATTTTGCATCTATATTCATCAGTGATATTAACCTGTAGTTTTCTTTCCTTGTGACATCTTTGTCTGGTTTTGGTATCAGGGTGATGATGGCCTCGTAGAATGAGTTTGGGAGTGTTCCTCCCTCTGCAATATTTTGGAAGAGTTTGAGAAGGATAGGTGTTAGCTCTTCTCTAAATGTTTGATAGAATTCACCTGTGAAGCCATCTGGTCCTGGGCTTTTGTTTGTTGGAAGATTTTTAATCACAGTTTCAATTTCAGTGCTTGTGATTGGTCTGTTCATATCTTCTATTTCTTCCTGGTTCAGTCTCGGCAGGTTGTGCATTTCTAAGAATTTGTCCATTTCTTCCAGGTTGTCCATTTTATTGGCATAGAGTTGCTTGTAGAAATATCTCATGATCGTTTGTATTTCTGCAGTGTCAGTTGTTACTTCTCCTTTTTCATTTCTAATTCTATTGATTTGAGTCTTCTCCCTTTTTCTCTTGATGAGTCTGGCTAATGGTTTATCAATTTTGTTTAACTTCTCAAAGAACCAGCTTTTAGTTTTATTGATCTTTGCTATTGTTTCCTTCATTTCTTTTTCATTTATTTCTGATCTGATCATTATGATTTCTTTCCTTCTGCTAACTCTGGGTTTTTTTTGTTCTTCTTTTTCTAATTGCTTTAGGTGCAAGTTTAGGTTGTTTATTCGAGATGTTTCCTGTTTCTTCCGGTAGGATTGAATTGCTGTAATCTTCATTCTTAGAACTGCTTTTGCCGCATCCCATAGGTTTTGGGTCATCATGTCTCCATTGTCATTTGTTTCTAGGTGTTTTTTGATTTCCCCTTTGATTTCTTCAGTGATCACTTTGTTATTAAGTAGTGTATTGTGTAACCTCCATGTGTTTGTATTTTTTACAGATCTTTTCCTGTAACTGATATCTACTCTCATAGCATTGGGGTCGGAAAAGATACTTGATATGATTTCAATTTTCTTAAATTTACCAAGGCTTGATTTGTGACCCAAGATATGATCTATCCTGGAGAATGTTCCATGAGCACTTGAGAAAAATGTGTATTCTGTTGTTTTTCGTTGGAATGTCCTATAAATATCATTTAAGTCTATGTTGTTTAATGTATCATTTAAAGCTTGTGTTTCCTTATTTATTTTCATTTTGGATGATCTGTCCATTGGTGAAAGTGGGGTGTTAAAGTCCCCTACTATGATTGTGTTACTGTCAATTTCCCCTTTTATGGCTGTTAGTATTTGTCTTATGTATTGAGATGCTCCTATGTTGGGTGCATAAATATTTACAATTGTTATACCTTCTCCTTCGATCGATCCCTTGATCATTATATAGTGTGCTTCTTTGTCTCTTTTAATAGTCTTTATTTTAAAGTCTATTTTGTCTGCTATGAGAATTGTTACTCCAAGTTTCTTTTGATTTCCATTTCCATGGAATATCTTTTTCCATCCCCTCACTTTCAGTCTGTATGTGTCTCTAGGTCTGAAGTGGGTCTCTTGTAGACAGCATATATATGGGTCTTGTTTTTGTATCCATTCAGCCAGCCTGTGTCTTTTGGTGGGAGCATTTAATGCATTTACATTTAAGGTAATTAACGATATGTATGTTCTTATTCCCATTTTCTTAAATGTTTTGGGTTTGTTATTGTAGGTGTTTTCCTTCTCTTGTGTTTCTTGCCTAGAGAAGTTCCTTTAGCATTTGTTGTAAAGCTGGTTTAGTGGTGCTGTACTCTCTCAGCTTTTGCTTGTCCAAAGGTTTTAATTTCTCCATCAAATCTCAATGAGATCCTTGCTGGGTAGAGTAATCTTGATTGTAGGTTTTTCTCCTTCATCCCTTTAAGTATATCTTGCCACTCCCTGCTGGCTTGCAGAGTTTCTGCTGAAAGATCAGCTGTTAACCTTAAGGGGATTCCCTGTGTGTTATTTGTTGTTTTTCCCTTGCTGCTTTTAATACATTTTCGTTATTTTTAATTTTTGATAGTTTGATTAATATGTGTCTTGGCAAGTTTCTCCTTGGATTTATCCTGTATTGGACTCTCTGTACTTCCAGGATTTGATTAACTATTTCCTTTCCCATATTAGAGAAATTTTCAACTATAATATCTTCAAATATTTTCTCATTCCATTTCTTTTTCTCTTCTTCTTCTGGGACTCCTATAATTCGAATGTTGGTGCATTTAATGTTGTCCCAGAGGTCCCTGAGTCTGTCCCCAGTTCTTTTCATTCTTTTCTCTTTATTTTGCTCTGCAGTAGTTATTTCCACTATTTTATCTTCCAGGTCACTTATCCATTCTTCTGCCTCAGTTATTCTGCTATTGATCCCTTCTAGAGTATTTTTAATTTCATTTATTGTGTTTTTTTTCATTGCTTGGTTCCTCTTTAGTTCTTCTACGTCCTTGTTAAATGTTTCTTGCATTTTGTTTATTCTGTTTCCAAGATTTTGGATCATCTTTACTATCATTATTCTGAGTTCTTTTTCAGGTAGTCTGCCTATTTCCTCTTCATTTGTTAGGCCTGGTGTGTTGTGACCCTGCTCCTTCATCTGCTGTGTATTTTTCTGTCTTCTCATTTTGCTTATCTTACTGTGTCTGAAGTCTCCTTTTCACAGGCTGCAGGTTCGTAGTTCCTGTTGTTTTTGGTATCTGTCCTCCGTGGCTAAGGTTTGTTGAGTGGGTTGTGTAGGCTTCCTGGTGGAGGGGCCTAGTGCCTGTGTTCTAGTGGATGAGGCTGGATCTTGTCTTTCTGGTGGGCAGATTCACGTCTGGTGGTGTGTTTTGGGGTGTCTGTGGCCTTATTATGATTTTAGGCAGCCTCTCTGCTAATGGATGGGGCTGTGTTCCTGTCTTGCTAGTTGTTTGGCATAGGGTGTCCAGCACTGTAACTTGCTGGTCGTTGAGTGAAGCTGGGTCTTGATGTTGAGATGGAGATCTCTGAGAGATTTTTGCTGTTTGGTATTACGTGGAGCTGAGAGGTCTCTTGTTTACCAGTGTCCTGAAGTTGGCTCTCCCACCTCAGTGGCAAAGCCCTGATGCCTGGCTGGAGCACCAAGAGCCTTTCATCCACACGGCTCAGAATAAAAGGGAGAAAAGATAGAAAGAAGGAAAGAAAGAGGATAAAATAAAATAAATTAAAATAAAATAAAACTAATTTAATAAAAAAATTTAAAAAAATATTAAGGAAATGTTTACTAAGAAAAATTATTTTTTTAATTTTTAATAATAAATTTATTAATTTTTATAATAAAAATAATTTAAAAATTAAGAAAAAATTTTATTAAGAAAAATATTTTAGCTTTTAAAATAAAAAATAAAAATAATTATTAAGAAAAAAATTATAAAGAAAAATTTTTTTTAATTTTTTGAAATAAAAAATAAAAAAATTATTCAGGAAAAATTTATTAAGAAAAAAATTTTTTTTTAAATTAACAATAAAGAAATTATTAAGAAAAAAATGTTTTAAAATTTTAAAAATAACAAATAGGGAAAATATTGTTAAGAAAAAAATTTTTTAAGTACAAAAAAACAAAAACAATAATGGAAGGACCAAACCCTAGGACCAATGGTAAAAACAAAGCTATACAGACAAAATCTCACCCAGAAGCATATACATATACACTCACAGAAAAAGGAAAAGAGGAAAAATTAATATATCCTGCTCCCAAATTCCACCTCCTGGATTTGGGATGATTCGTTGTCTATTCAGGTATTCAACAGATGCAGGCACATCAAGTTGTTTGTGGAGCTTTAATCCACTGCTTCTGAGGCTGCTGGGAGAGATTTCCCTTTCTCTTCTTTGTTCGCACAGCTCCCAGGGTTCAACTTCGGATTTGGACCTGCCTCTGCGTGTAGGTCGCCTGAGGGCGTCTGTTCTTTGCTCACACAGGACGGGGTTAAAGGAGCAGCTGCTGCGGGGGCTCTGGCTCACTCAGGTGAGGGAGAGTTAAGGGTATGGATGCGGGGTGAGCCTGCGGCGGCAGAGGCCAGCGTGACATTGCAGCAGCCTGAGGCGTGTTGTGCGTTCTCCCGGGGAAGTTGTCCCTGGATCACGGGACCCTGGTAGTGGAGGGCTGCATGGGCTCCCGGGAGGGGCGGTGTGGATAGAGACCTGTGCTCGCACACAGGCTTCTTGGTGGCGGCAGCATCAGCCTTAGCGTCTCATGCCCGTCTCTGGGGTCCACGCTGATGGCCGTGGCTCACGCCCGTCTGTGGAGCTCCTTTAAGCGGCGCTCTGAATCCCCTCTCCTTGCTCATCGTGAAACAAAGAGGAAAGAAAAAGTCTCTTGCCTCTTCGGCAGCTAGAGACTTTTCCCCGGACTCCCTCCCGGCTAGCTGTGGCGCACTAGCCCCCTTCAGTCTGTGTTCATGCCGCCAGCCCCAGTCCTCTCCCTGGGATCCGACCGAAGCCCGAGCCTCAGCTCCCAGCCCCCGCCCGCCCTGGCGGGTGAGCAGACAAGTCTCTCAGGCTGGTGAGTGCTGCTCGACACCGCTCCTCTCTGCTGGAATCTCTCCGCTTTGCCCTCCGCACCCCTGTGGCTGTGTTCTCCTCCGTGGCTACGAAGCTTACCCCCTCCGCCACCCGCAGTCTCCGCCCGTGAAGGGGCTTCCTAGTGTGTGGACACCTTTCCTCCTTCACAGCTCCCTCCCACTAGTGCAAGTCCTGTCACTATTCTTTTTTTCTCTGTTATTTCTTTTTTCTTTTGTCCTACCCAAGTACGTGGGGAATTTCTTGCCTTTTGGGAGGTCTGAGGTCTTCTGCCAGCATTCAGTAGGTGTTCTGTAGGAGCAGTTCCACGTGTAGATATGTTTCTAATGTATCTGTGGAGAGGAAGGTTATCTCCACGTCTTACTCTTCTGTCATCTTCTGAAGATATCTTTTCTTAAAGGTTTGTGTCTTTTAAGACATTTGTTCTGAAGACTCAGAGCTGCAGGTATTTGTCAATTATGACATGGCAACATTAGCACTTGATGATAGAATATTTATATTTATTCTCTGAGAACGTTCAATCTTAATTTCCAATATCTAAAGCTTTGTGAAATTTGAATTAATCAAATATGTTGAAGTGTTACTTGTTTGTACAATCATGGCTATTGAATAGGCTATTGCATGGGTCATTGCTCTTATTTTCTTCCCGATGTTTTAGAAAAGGAAAGAACTCAAATCATTGATTTTCTTTCTATCTCCTGGCATTTTAACAGGCACTATTTACAAGTCAGTTGATGATACAGTAAATTTTTTTAAAAAGATTTTTCTTTATTATATTCCTCAAAATAATTTTTCAATGAACAAAGTTTGATTTTCACAAGTTAAATAGTAACAAAAATGAACTCAGATAATAAAAGTGAAAATGGAGAGATGATATAAAGTATAAGTAGTATAAGAAAGATAGGAATGATTGATATAAGAAAAACAGATAAAGTAGATGCTTAAATTATGCATGTAAATTTTATTATTATAAGATTTGGTTTTGTAAATCACTCATTAACAAAATAGTAAAATTCAGTTAAAAGCAACACCATGTTAATAAAAAGTTTAGTCACTTGAAATATTATTATTATTATTATTTAAACTGCATACATGAATGAACACTTGCTTACTAAAACACTAACCTAATAAATCTAGAGCAGTTGCATGCTTTTAACAATTGATTATTGGCAAATTCTGTATTCAGTGTACATTGTGAATCGATGTTGTAGTTTTCATTGTTAGAAAATTAGTGTCAAAAACAGATTATAAAATATTGTAATCCCTCATTAAGTGAATTGGAAGTATAAAACTTTACATTTCACTACCAGTTTTTTAAGAAAGTTTAATTTTTAATGTTTTTAATGTGGTCCTATTGCCTGCTGGTTTATGATTAACACAACAATGGAAAAAAATATTTAAATGATTTCTATTTTAATCAATCTATAAGAGTTATACTCACAAGATCATTTACACAATCAGAACTCTTTAACAATTTTATAAAGCTTCATAATTGGCAAAAATCATTTCACATATATTATTCTCCAACATTATCTCTTAAATGGTCCACTTTTATTTTACTGTATTTAGATGCTGATTTCACTACAACACTAAATCGCCAGAGGTGTTTGGGTCTTATCTGAACTTTCTTTTTCTTTCAACTAGTCTATCTACCTATTCATAAACCAAGAATTTTACTTATTGAGGCTTAATACTATTTTTTAATATCAGGTGCAGCCTATGCTTACTCAATAGTTCTTCTAAGAACTGTGTTATTTTTATTTGCTTATTTTTTCATATGAACATAAGAATCAATGTCTAGAAAAAATATTTTAACATTTTGCTGGGAATATATTATTTGTAAATCAACTCAGGGAAAATTAACATTGTTAAGTTATTGAATCTCCTGTACCAAGGAGGCATGCAATTCCATTTGTGTGCTTTTTTGTGTCCTTCAGAAAGTTTCTAGTTGGTGTAAATTGGTAACTTTTCCATTTTTCTATATATTTTTCATAATGTCTTGTTTCTACTATAGACTTCTTTATGGTTACCTATTTCAGAGACTCTATCAATCTGTTTTATTATCTAAACCTTACAATATGTTTAACCTTCAAACCTTACTCATATAAATATTTCCTCATATATATCTTTAACGTTAAATTGAATCTGATTTATGGCTCTGTTTTTCTTAGGAATCCCGTACAGCTTTGAGTGTGTTTTCCTCTACAGTAATTTTTCTCTCTCTTCTACATTGTCAGAATGATCACTTCCCTAGGGATAATTTTATTTTATTTAATTTTTTTTTAAGATTCTACTGTGTTCTCTGAGAACCTAGGGATAATTTTAAATTATAGTTTCTATGTTTCTATGGTATGGTAAATCTATATTAGAATTAGTTCCTTAGTTACATATTGTCAGAGGATTTATTTTTTCCACTCAGATCTCAGGGAGAGATATAAAACTTTCCTCCTTTTCTACCACATGTGTGAGAAGAATTGTTTCTCTCAACTAAGGGTGCAACATTTCAAGGCATTTAGCTCTTGCAAAGGTCACATTTCCAATGCTAAATTGTTATATAAATTCTTGTCCCTGGGTGTATATCAAAAAACAGAATATATGACACTAATTAAGCAAATGGATAATAGTCATTATGCAATTACATATGTAATGATGTAACCAATTGCATAACTAATTACAATTACCTCATTAATTTGAAGTAATTCATATTGATGTACCCTTTCCAACCACTCAGCACTCACCTCATCAGCTCATATCCGCATGGTTAAAGCTACAATTTTCATATTTTCCACTTTATTGTCTATTGTAGGAGCCCTAAAATCTTAGAATTATTTGCAGGAGTCCATAGGTGTTTTACCTAAGGAAGTATTTTCAACTACCATATGCTTTACTTCCTTTCTGTTTGCTCTAATTACTCTGGTGCACATCTGCCTTCAGGGTCTTTTTTGACCCATGAGGCACAGGAGATATTGCTGCAACAAGCCCACATTGACTGCCATGACCGGCACCCCTGGGCCCAACACCTCACTAACCCCAGCAGACTGCAGTCACCACTGTTGTTGGAAGCAGATGGCTAGGGATCATTTAAGGCAAAACTTCGTCATATCATGTGTGCATGTGTGCACATGTGTGTGTGTGTGCACATGTGTGTGACTTTTCTTTGTGGCAAAATAGATATTTTTCATTTTTGTCTGTCTTTCACAGGATCGATGAAAACTCAACAGCACTGGCTTCCATGTGTCACAATGCTTCACAATTAGTTTAGTCTCACGGGCACGTTTAGTATTAAATTGTAGTTCCCCTGCTGCCCTTAAACATGGGTTGAGAAGAGTCTGTACATGGGCTATGCTTGTCCCCGATTACTAGATTTTATTTGTAGTTTTTTCAGCTCCGTAACAATTTAAACATTATTATATGGAGCTTGACACTTTCTGTAGAATGGGAAGTGTCCCTTTAGCTCCAGTGTGTTTACCTGGGCAGTTCACTGGTCTAGGCCTGAATCTCAATAGTGAACATGTCTTAAGCTAGATTTGGTACACATACTGCTTCAAAATAGTGGATTCATTCTTCATATAATATTAGTCTAGAAATTTATATTTTTATTTTAAATTAAAAATATATATATTTACTTTTTCTACTTAGTTATGCTATAACATAATTTGGAGTTGAGTCATTTAGCAGAACAAAAGTAAATTGTATTTGCAAAAAAATGATTTCAATAAAAGTTATTTCTCAGGATACGCAGAAAGAACTTTTGTTTTCCTATTCATATTGCATTGTAAAAACTGGCACATCTTTGAATTATATGTCTGTTCAAGGCTCATGTGGCATTCATTTAATAAACAATGATATAAAATGCTTATATGATACACTTGGTTTCATATTATATTAACATCAATCACTTGTTAAATTTCTTCTAACACATGATTAAACACATACCTGTAGTATAAAAAATAACATTTTAATTATGTGCATGTTGTATTTACAATAGCCAAGACATGGAAACAATGAAAATGTCTACTGACAGAGGAATAGATAAAAAAGATGTGGTATATACACACAATTGAATATTATTGTCATAAAAAAGAATGAAATAATGCCATCTGCAGCAACATGGATGGACCTAGAGATTATCATGTTAAACAAAGTAAGTCAGAAAGAGGAAGATATACCATATCATACCACTTATATGTGGAATCTTAAATATGACACAAATGAATTTATCTACAAAACAGAAAACGACTCACAGATATAGAGAACAGACTTGTGGTTGCCAAAGTTGGAGGCAGGTAGGGATGGATTGGGCATTTGGGATTAGCAGATGCAAACTAGTATATATAGGATGGATAAACAACAAGGTCCTACTGTATATAGCACCAAGAACTATATTCAATAACCTGTGTTAGACCATAATGGAAAAGAATATGGAAAAGAATACATATATGTATAACTGAGTCACTTTGCTATACAGTGAAATTAACACAACACTCTAAATCAAGTATATATCAATAAAAGTTTTTTAAAATGTAAATAATGATGTACATATTAATGTATGTTTTACATTGTTTAGATACTATTAAGGAGAAGTATAAATTAATTAAATGTAAAAGAAATCAAGACCTAATTGGATATATGTTACCTACTGGGTATATTTTCATATAACTTTTTGATCTAAAGATAGAAATTAGCTGTTTTTGAGCATTTATATTAAAATAGTTCAAAAATAAATATATTAAGAATATAATCAGTGATGCCTATACTATATGACATAACTGATTACACAAAGCAAATATTCAAAATGTAATAACTTCTAAACAGAAGTTCTGTAATTTAATATTAAAATCAAGGAACTCAGGAAAATTAACAGTGTAATTATACTAAAATATGAATTTAATTTCCTTAATATAATTAACATTTAATACAACTTCAGCTTCATGAGTCAACATTTTTAATATTTCCATTATTATATTATCACTTAAGGGAAAATTAAAATGGAAAGTATTAAATTGCTAAATATTAAAGCAAAATGTAAATGGAGAATTAGAGAATGCATTAATAGTATTGGTGGAGAGAAGAGAAGATGGCAGAAGAGTAAGACGCAGAGATCACCTTCCTCCCCACAGATACATCAGAAATGCATCTACACGTGGAACTGCTCCTACAGAACACCCACTGAACGCTGGCAGAAGACGTCAGACCTTCCAAAAGGCAAGAAACTCCCCATGTACCTGGGCAGGACAAAAGAAAAAAGAAACAACAGAGACAAAAGAATAGGGACGGGACCTGCACCAGTGGGAGGGAGCTGTGAAGGAAGAAAGGTTTCCACACACTAGGAAGCCCATATGCGGGCGGAGACTGCGGGTGATGGAGGGGAGAAGCTTCGGAGCCACGGAGGAGAACACAGCCACAGGGATGCGGAGGGCAAAGCGGAGAGATTCCCACACAGAGGAGCGGTGCCGAGCAGTACTCACCAGCCCGAGAGGCTTGTCTGCTCACCCGCCAGGGCGGGCGGGGGCTGGGAGCTGAGGCTCGGGCTTCGGTCGGATTTCAGGGAGAGGACTGGGGTTGGCTGCGTGAACACAGCCTGAAGGGGCTAGTGCACCACAGCTAGCCAGGAGGGAGTCCGGGAAAAGGTCTGTAGCTGCCGAAGAGGCAAGAGGCTTTTTCTTCCCTCTTTGTTTCACGGTGCGCGAGGAGAGGGGATTCAGAGCGCGGCCTAAACGAGCTCCAGAGACGGACGCGAGCCGCGGCTATCAACTCGGACCCCAGAAACGGGCATGAGATGCTAAGGCTGCTGCTGCCACCACCAAGAAGCCTGTGTGTAAGCCCAGGTCACTATCCACACTGCCCCTCCCAGGAGCCTGTGCACCCCTCCACTGCCAGGGTCCAGTGATCTAGGGACAACTTCCCTGGGAGAACACATGGCACGCCTCAGGCTGCTGCAACGTCATGCAGGCCTCTGCCACCACAGGCTCGACCCACCTCCTCCGTACCGCTCCCTCCCCCTGCCTGAGTGAGCAAGAGCCCCCGAAGCAGCTGCTCCTTTAACCCCATGCTGTGTGAGCGAAGAACAGACGCCCTCAGGCGACCTACATGCAGAGGCGGGGCCAAATCCAAAGCTGAACCCCAGGAGCTGTGCAAACAGGGAAGAGAAGGGGAAATCTCTCCCAGCAGCCTCAGAAGCAGCGGGTTGAAACTCCACAAACAACTTGATGTGCCTGCATCTGTTGAATACCCGAATAGACAACGAATCATCCCAAATTCAGGAGGTGGACTTTGGGAGCAGGATATATTAATTTTTCCGCTTTTCCTTTTTTTTGTGAGTGTATTTGTATATGCTTCTGGGTGAGATTTTGTCTGTATAGCTTTGCTTTACAATAGCTTTATTTTACTTCACTATATTATAGCCTCTTTCTTTCTTTCTTTCTATTTTTTCTCCCTTTTACTCTGAGCCATGTGGACGAAAGGCTCTTGGTGCTCCAGCCAGGCATCAGGGCCATGCCTCTGAGGTGGGAGAGCCAACTTCAGGACACTGGTCCACAAGAGACCTCCCAGCTCCACGTAATACCAAATGGCAAAAATTTCTCAGAGATCTCCATCTCAACATCAAGACCCAGCTTCACTCAACGACCAGCAAGCTACAGTGCTGGACACCCTATGCCAAACAACTAGCAAGACAGGAACACAGCCCCATCCATTAGCAGAGAGGCTGCCTAAAATCATAAGGCCACAGACACACCAAAACACACCACCAGACGTGAACCTGCCCACCAGAAAGACAAGATCCAGCCTCATCCACCAGAACACAGGCACTAGTCCCTTCCACCAGGAAGCCTAGACAACCCACTGAACCAACCTTAGCCACTGGGGACAGATACCAAAAACAACGGGAACTACGAACCTGCAGCCTGTGAAAAGGAGACCCCAAACACAGTAAGATAAGCAAAATGAGAAGACAGAAAAACACACAGCAGATGAAGGAGCAGGGTCAAAACACACCAGACCTAACAAATGAAGAGGAAATAGGCAGACTACCTGAAAAAGAATTCACAATAATGATAGTAAAGATGATCCAAAATCGTGGAAATACAATAGACAAAATGCAAGAAACATTTAACCAGGATGTAGAAGAACTAAAGAGGAACCAAGCAATGAAGAAAAACACAATAAATGAAATTAAAAATAATCTAGAAGGGATCAACAGCAGAATAACTGAGGCAGAAGAACGGAGAAGTGACCTAGGAGATAAAATAGTGGAAATAACTACTGCAGAACAGAATAAAGAAAAAAGAATGAAAAGAACTGAGGACAGTTTCAGAGACCTCTGGGACAACATTAAAGGCACCAAATTTCGAATTATAGGAGTCCCAGAAGAAGAAGAGAAAAAGAAAGGGACTGAGAAAATATTTGAAGATATTATAGTTGAAAATTTCCCTAATATGGGAAAGGAAATAGTTAATCAAGTCCTGGAAGCACAGAGAGTCCCACACAGGATAAATCCAAGGAGAAACATGCCAAGATACATATTAATCAAACTATCAAAAATAAATATAAAGAAAACATATTAAAAGCAGCAAGAGAAAACCAACAAATAACACACAAGGGACTCCCCTTAAGGTTAACAGCTTATCTTTCAGCAGAAACTCTGCAAGCCAGAAGGGAGTGGCAGAACATATTTAAAGTGATGAATGAGAAAAACCTATAGCCAAGATTACTCTACCCAGCAAGGATCTCATTCAGATTTGATGGAGTAATTAAAACCTTTACAGACAAGCAAAAGCTAAGAGAGTTCAGCACCACCAAACCAGCTTTACAACAAATGCTAAAGGAACTTCTCTAGGCAAGAAACACAAGAGAAGGAAAGCATCTACAATAACAAACCCAAAACATTTAAGAAAATGGGAATAGGAACATACATATCGATAATTATCTTAAATGTAAATGGATTAAATGCTCCAACCAAAAGACACAGACTGGTTGAATGGATACAAAAACAAGACCCATATATATGCTGTCTACAAGAACCCCACATCAGACCTAGGGACACATACAGACTAAAAGTGAGGGGATGGAAAAAGATATTCCATGGAAATGGAAATCAAAAGAAGCCTGGAGTAACAATTCTCATAGCAGAGAAAATAGACTTTAAAATAAAGACTATTACAAGAGACAAAGAAGCACACTATATAATGATCAAGGGATCGATCGAAGGAGAAGGTATAACAATTGTAAATATTTATGCACCCAACATAGGAGCATCTCAATACATAAGACAAATACTAACAGCCATAAAAGGGGAAATTGACAGTAACACAATCATAGTAGGGGACTTTAACACCCCACTTTCACCAATGGACAGATCATCCAAAATGAAAATAAATAAGGAAACACAAGCTTTAAATGATACATTAAACAACATAGACTTAAATGATATTTATAGGACATTCCAACGAAAAACAACAGAATACACATTTTTCTCAAGTGCTCATGGAACATTCTCCAGGATAGATCATATCTTGGGTCACAAATCAAGCCTTGGTAAATTTAAGAAAATTGAAATCATATCAAGTATCTTTTCCGACCCCAATGCTATGAGAGTAGATATCAGTTACAGGAAAAGATCTGTAAAAAATACAAACACATGGAGGTTACACAATACACTACTTAATAACAAAGTGATCACTGAAGAAATCAAAGGGGAAATCAAAAAACACCTAGAAACAAATGACAATGGAGACATGATGACCCAAAACCTATGGGATGCGGCAAAAGCAGTTCTAAGAATGAAGATTACAGCAATTCAATCCTACCGGAAGAAACAGGAAACATCTCGAATAAACAACCTAACCTTGCACCTAAAGCAATTAGAAAAAGAAGAACAAAAAAAACCCAGAGTTAGCAGAAGGAAAGAAATCATAATGATCAGATCAGAAATAAATGAAAAAGAAATGAAGGAAACAATAACAAAGATCAATAAAACTAAAAGCTGGTTCTTTGAGAAGTTAAACAAAATTGATAAACCTTTAGCCAGACCCAGCAAAAAAAAAAGGGAGAAGACTCAAGTCAGTAGAATTAGAAATGAAAAAGGAGAAGTAAACACAGACACTGCAGAAATACAAAAGATCATGAGATATTACTACAAGCAACTCTATGCCAATAAAATGGACAACCTGGAAGAAATGGACAAATTCTTAGAAATGAACAACCTGCCGAGACTGAACCAGGAAGAAATAGAAGTTATGAACAGACCAATCACAAGCACTGGAATTGAAACTGTGATTAAAAATCTTCCAACAAACAAAAGCCCAGGACCAGATGGCTTCACAGGTGAATTCTATCAAACATTTAGAGAAGAGCTAACACCTATCCTTCTCAAACTCTTCCAAAATATTGCAGAGGGAGGAACACTCCCCAACTCATTCTACGAGGCCATCATCACCCTGATACCAAAACCAGACAAAGATGTCACAAAGAAAGAAAACTACAGGTTAATATCACTGATGAATATAGATGCAAAATTCCTCAACAAAATACTAGCAAACAGAATCCAACAGCACATTAAAAGGATCATACACCATGATCAAGTGGGGTTTATTCCAGGAATGAAAGTCTTCTTCAATATACGCAAATCAATCAACGTGATACACCATATTAACAAATTGAAGGAGAACAACCATATGATCATCTCAATAGATGCAGAGAAAGCTTTTGACAAAATTCAACACCCATTTATGATAAAAGCCCTGCAGAAAGTAGGCATAGAGGGAACTTTCCTCAACATAATCAAGGCCATATATGACAAATCCACAGCCAACATTGTCCTCAGTGGTGAAAAACTGAAACCATTTCCACTAAGATCAGGAACGAGACATGGTTGCCCTCTCTCACCACTATTATTCAACATAGTTTTGAAAGTTTCAGCCACAGCAATCAGAGAAGAAAAAGAAATAAAAGGAATCCAAATCAGAAAATTAGAAGTAAAGCTGTCATTATTTGCAGATGACATGATACTATACATAGAGAATCCTAAAGATGCTACCAGAATACTACTAGAGCTAATCAATGAATTTGGTAAAGTAGCAGGATACAAAATTAATGCACAGAAATCTCTTGCATTCCTATACACTAATGATGAAAAATCTGAAAATGAAATTAAGAAAACACTCCCATTTACCATTGCAATAAAAAGAATAAAATATCTAGTAATAAACCTACGTAAGGAGACAAAAGACCTGTATGCAGAAAATTATAAGACACTGATGAAAGAAATTAAAGATGATACAAACAGATGGAGAGATATACCATGTTCTTGGATTGGAAGACTCAACATTGTGAAAATGACTCTACTACCCAAAGCAATCTACAGATTCAATGCAATCCCTATCAAAGTAACACTGGCATTTTTCACAGAACTAGAACAAAAAATTTCACAATTGTTATGGAAACACAAAAGACCCCGAATAGCCAAAGCAATCTTGAGACCGAAAAATGGAGCTGGAGGAATCAGGCTCCCTGACTTCAGACTATACTACTAAGCTACAGTAATCAAGACAGTATGGTACTGGCACAAAAACAGAAACATAGATCAGTGGAACAGGATAGAAAGCCCAGAAATAAACCCACGCACATATGGTCAACTTATCTTTGATAAAGGAGGCAAGCATATACAGTGGAGAAAAGACAACCTCTTCAATAAGTGGTGCTGGGAAAACTGGACAGCTACATGTAAAAGTACGAAATTAGAACACTCCCTAACACCATACACAAAAATAAACTGAAAATGGATTAAAGACCTAAATGTAAGGCCAGACACTATCAAACTCAGAGGAAAACATAGGCAGAACACTGTATGACATAAATCACAGCAAGATCCTTTTTGAACCAGCTCCTAGAGAAATGGAAATAAAAAGAAAAATAAATAAATGGGACCTAATGAAACTTATAATCTTTTGCACAGCAAAGGAAGCCATAAACAAGACCAAAAGACAACCCTCAGAATGGGAGAAAATATTTGCAAATGAAGCAACTGACAAAGGATTAATCTCCAAGATTTACAAGCAGCTTATGCAGCTCAATAACAGAAAAACAAACAACCCAATCTAAAAATGGGTAGAAGGCCTTAATAGACATTTCTCCAAAGAAGATATACAGAATGTCAACAAACACATGAAAGAATGCTCAACATCATTAATCATTAGAGAAATGCAAATCAAAACTACAATGAGATATCATCTCACACCGGTCAGAATGGCCATCATCAAAAAATCTAGAAACAATAAATGCTGGAGAGGGTGTGGAGAAAAGGGAACACTCTTGCACTGTTAGTGGGAATGTAAATTGATACAGCCACTATGGAGAACAGTATGGAGGTTCCTTAAAAAACTAAAAGTAGAACTACCATATGACTCAGCAATCCCACTACTGGGCATATACCCTGAGAAAACCATAATTCAAAAAGTGTCATGTACCAAAATGTTCATTGCAGCTCTATTTACAATAGCCAGGACATGGAAGCAACCTAAGTGTCCATCATTGGATGAATGGATAAAGAAGATGTGGCACATATATACAATGGAATATTACTCGGCCATAAAAAGAAACAAAATGGAGTTATTTGTACTGAGGTGGATGGATTTAGAGTCTGTCATACAGAGTGAAGTCAGTCAGAAAGAGAAGAACAAATACAATATGCTAACACATATATATGGAATCTAAGGTAAAAAAAAAAAAAAAGGTCATGAAGAACCTAGTGGCAAGACGGGAATAAAGACACAGACGTACTAGAGAATGGACTTGAGGATATGGGGAGGGGGAAGGGTAAGATGTAACAATGTGAGAGAGTGTCATGGACATATATACACTACCAAACGTAAAATAGATAGCTAGTGGGAAGCAACCGCATAGCACAGGGAGATTAGCTCTGTGCTTTGTGACCACCTAGAGAGGTGGGATAAGGAGGGTGGAAGGGAGGGAGATGCAAGAGGGAAGAGATATGGGAACATATGTATATGTATAACTGATTCACTTTGTTATAAAGCAGAAACTAACACACCATTATAAAGCAATTATACTCCAATAAAGATGTTAAAAAAAAGACCCAATTGAATACAAATAATAATAATAATAATAATAATAATAATAATAATAATAATAATAATAATATTGGTTATTCAGAGTATGTACATATTATGGTGGTAAAGACCGAAATGGAATCTAAATAATTTTAATTTATAAATAACTTTTCATCTTATATTGTATTATTTTCCTGTTTGATTTCACAAGACAAAGGTGATGATTTCAGGTTATTGTCAGTTTTTACTTAAAGATAATACATAAAATTTTTGTTAAAATATGATTCTACCCTCTGAAAGGCCATAATAAATTGGCTGCTTTCTCATGTCTTCCAAAAGTTGCTTTATAAATCTTGTCCGTGTTAGCCATGAGGATGACAGCATCTCCTAACGGATGAGGTGTGTAAATTACATTTCCAGGAGGAGTTGTAGAGTGCCCATCACTGCACCACTTGTCAAGTTGAAGATTCTTCTCAGATTTGAAATTTCTATCAAAATAATGCATGTGAATGTTACTTAATTGTGATTTTAATTTGCATTTAATGATTATGACTGATGATAAGACACTCAAGGTGTTACTAATTGAGCAATTCTGTAGATTGCCTGTTAATATTTTTTCCACTTTTCAGTGGGTTGAGATTTTTGCTGTTTTTATGTATGTTTTTAGAAGTTTATATAGCATATATATTACATTCTATAATTTTCATAAAATTATTAATAGTGTGGGTGAGCAAAGACATTCTTAACTGTCAGCATTTTATGGCAATGGTGCTTGGGAATAACCTGTAAATGTATTTTAGGCTCTTGGGTTGAAATAGATTTTATTTATCATGTGAAATATATATAAATGCATTCCGTAAGCTTTCCCCCTGTGCAAAGGAGAGGATAATTTTTTAATGTGCCACTACTATGTTAAAATAAATGAATAGATTTTAATAGCAAATAAACTTAATTTATTTAGAATAAAAAATACTGGATTTTTCATATATTTTAATTCTCAAATACTGCATCTTAAATATGCTAGAACATTGTTTAGAATTTTGTCCTATTTATTAGTAAAGGAAGATATTTATTCTGTGCTTTTCTATTTTGTATGTTTGCTCTCTGAGATTAGTGTTATGTAAGTTTCATAAAATAAATTTGTAATCTATAAATCATTTTCTCAGCTCAAATTTTACTTTAAATGTGGGTATCAACTGTTCTTAAGAAAAAGAAAATGATTTTATGGTAAACAATCAAGGCCAGGTCCTGCCTTCAGGGCGTGCATTGACGGTAATTTGTTAAAGCTGCCTTCTGTGCTTATATTTCTGTATAGGTTTTTTTTACTTCCTGAGTCAAAAGATTTTAGAAAACACCTATTTTATTAAAATATATCCAAATAGCGTTCAATATCACTATGTTATTTTTAATCTCCCTATTTTTATTAAATTTTCATTTGACTAGCAACTAAATTTGACTATAATATTATTGTTGATTTTTACAGACCTCTTCACTACAATTATAAACTAAACCTTATTTCTGTTCATTACTCATACATTCCTTCTTTTAGCTTTATTAATTTCCACAGGTTTATTTTATTTCCTATTTCTAACCCCTTGTGTTACTTAAATACAAAATATTTTATTTAATAATTAAAACACTAAAATCTGTTGATTTGCTTCTGGTAATAGTTTTTGGTTCATCTCATATATTTGACAGGGTTTTTTTTTTTTTTTTTTTTTTTAGAGAGAGAACTTATTTCTTTTATTAATTAATTAATTAATTAATTTTTGGCTGTGTTGGGTCTTCCTTGCTGAGCCGGGGCTTTCTTTGGTTGTGATTCAAGGGCTATAGAGGCAGGCTCAGTAGTTGCGGTTCACGGGCTTCGTTGCTCCGTGGCACGTGGGATCTTCCCAGACCAGGGCTCGAACCCGAACCCGTGTCCCCTGCATTGGCAGGCGGATTCTTAACCACTGCACCACCAGGGAAGTCCAGCTACTTTACTTTGAACAAGAAAGTGGCAGAATCAAGCGAGTGTCCCCCTAACACACCAGCTCGTCCCCCACAGCACACTCCCGCTCAGATTGCCCCTGTGTTTTGCGAGAAAAGCATCTTCTCTCTGCCCAGTCCTGTCATCCACTGTCACTCCTCCACATAGGGCCAGCATGGCTTCACCTGGTATCTGCTTAAGGTCCAAGAATCGGGTCCAGATGGGGCAGCTAAGTGGCTGCGTCTGGGGAGTTGAAAGCCACTTGGTCAGAGCTGAAGGGGCACGAACTGACACAGGGCCACTGACCACTCATCCTGAATCCGAGAAAATAAACAGATTTGCCCAGATTTCCACAGGTGCTGCCATGTGCAAACCGGTTCTCTAGCTACTTTCACTAAAGCATATTCTGGTCAAATAATCTTGCAAAGGAAAGCTCACCTAGCCTCAAGTCTACAACACAAAAACAAGGAGAATACGACAGATTTTCTGCAGCTATCATGCCCAGACCTTCACAAGGGTGGCTGGGGTGTGTGAAGCCCCAGGGCACCGCTAGGCCATCTGCGCCAGAAACTCCGGGTACTGCCCAGGGGCCCCGAAGTGGTCAGCCGGCCGGTTGTACGCCGTCCACACCGGTTCTCCCGCAGACAGCCTCATGGCCTTCACGTAGTTCGCGTCCAGCGTGAAACGGTGGTAAATCCCAGCGGGGAGAGCGATCATGTCTCCATTCTCCATGAAGATCTGGATCCACCTGTCCTCTTTATCCCTCAAGTCGAAGCACCCACTGCTTTTCTATATCATAATTCATAGGAATTTGATTTATTTCATCACGAGTTACTTAATAATTTTACTCATTCTCAAGTAGCTTGAGTCCTAAAAGTCAATTTATATTTAATTTTTATGTATTATAAAGATAGGAATGACCCTTTCACTCTTTTATCTCTAGGCTGAGCTAAACCATGCGCTGGGGGGTGGGGGGGAAACAACCTTTTACAGATATTGCTGAGGGCCTTGAATGATGGACAGCCTCCATGGCCTCAATAAAACTTAAGCTTTTGAACCTTGAAAAAGAGCTGGGAAGCTCCCAAGCACTTCTTCTGATTATTCTTGTGAACACTGACAGGTGTTCTTTAAGTTTACAACAAACAAACAGACAATAAAAACAAAAATCTAAGTCTAAAATAATGGTCACTACAATGAAGGCTTTGAACATGCGGTTCTAAAGAATTTTGGAGAAAGAAGAAGCATTTTTGGAAAGCAAGTTTGGCTTGTAGAAAGAAACAAGCTGTAGCTGATGTAAGAAAAACGTGGTGGAATAAATGCTAAGGTAAGTTCTAAGGATGTGTATACTTTGGTAAGTCACTGCACTTGAAATACTGAATCACAAATTCTAAATAAAATCAAGTTTTGTTTTTTTTTACATATGTATATATATACATTCTTTTTTTAATATTCTTTTCCATTATGGTTTATCACAAGGTATTGAATATAGTTCCCTGTGTTATAGAGTAGGACCTTGCTGTCTAACCATTCTCTATATAATAGCTTACATCTGATAACCCCAAACTCCCAATCCATCCCTCCCCTATCCCGTTACTTTTGTTATAATTGCATTCTTTTGGATTTAAGATTTCTAAACTCTAAATGGCATATTTGTTGTTACTTCGGTGTGTTTGATTTGGCATAGAAGGCAATAGTTTTTAAAATAAGTGCAACTTAACTATCCTTTTTTTCTATTTATATATATTTGGAAACCCAATTCTTAGTGCACCTGATATCTCCTTCTAACAGAAGAATTTTATCTCTTTTACATGGAATCTAAACAAAATGATACAAGTGAACTTATTTAAAAAAGAGAAATAGACTCTCTGACATAGAAAATAAGCTTATGGTTACCAAAGGGGAAAGGTATGGGGGAGGGATAAATTAGGAGTTTGAGATTAAAATATATCCAGTACTATGTATAGAATAGGTAACCAACAAGGGCTTATTGTGTAACACAGGGAACTCTACTCAATATCTTGTAATAACCTATAATGGAAGAGAATGTAAAAAAAGAATATGTGTGTGTGTGTAAAACTGAATCACCTTGCTGTACACCTGAAACTAACACAACACTGTAAATAAAATATAAAGTGTAGAGGAAAAAAGAGACACAAAACTTATGGATTACTAGAGATAAAGAATTATAAAAAAAATAGTGTTTGTTGATTGCAATCACTTACACAGAAAGCTATGTGGCTAGCCCATGGCTTTGAATATAAACAAATAAATAAACGGAAATATAAAAACTTAAAAAAATAAATAAAATCACAAATGTGATAGACTACACAGAAAATACTTGAAATAGAAAAAAATTGTAATAATACAGAATAGGATCAGTGGATTCTATTTTCCTTTCAAGAGGATATCACATGCACCCCTATGTTCATTGCAGCATGATTTACAATAGCCAGGACATGGAAGCAACCTAAGTGTCCATCAACAGATGAATGGATAAAGAAGATGTGGTACGTATATACAATGGAATATTAGCCAGAAAAAAGAATGAAATAATGCCATTTGCAGCAACATGAATGGACCTAGACATTGTCATACTGAGTGAAGTAAGTCAGAGAAAGACGAATATCTTATGATATCACTTATATGTGGAATCTAAAATAATAGTGCAAATGTACTTATTTACAAAACAGAAATAGAGTCACAAATGTAGTAAACAAACTAATGGTTACCAGGGGGGCAAGGGGGAGAGAGAGAAATTGCTAGATTGGGATTGACAAATACACATGTATATGTATAAAATAGATAACTAATAAGGACCTACTGTATAGCACAGGGAACTCTTCTCAATACTCTGTATGTATTCTATATGGGGAAAGAATCTAAAAAAGATTGGATATATGTATATGTATAACTGATTCACTTTGCTGTACAGTAGAAACTAAGCCAACGTTGTAAATCAACTATACTCCTATAAATTTTTTTAAAAAATGAACAAATAAAAATTACGGCTTTTCTAATGAAAAAAAATAAAAAAAATAAATGAAAATTTAACTGGTCATCCTGTGTTTTATCTGACAACACTAGAACAATAGCCTCTGTCAAAAGGAGAAATATATTCAGTTTTTCCCAATCATTGTGATAAATGTACTTTGAGTGATAAACCTGCTTCTATCTTTCCCTTTTATTATCAAGAGTACACTTTTTAATAAATAACTGTTCTGTGTTCCCAATTTATCCTTATAAGCAGCATTAATTCCAAACCATCTAATTCTTAGGAGAAATAAAAATATAAAGCTGTTTTTAAATTAATATATATCAGTAAAACAAATATTCAAATAGAAACATTTATTAAACTAATACACATTTTCATATTTTCTATATTTAGGAATTCTTAGAAATTTGGAAGGCAGATGGGTTAAAACAAATAGCATAAAATAATTGGTGATGTTTTAAATATCATTTTACATTTTTAGAGTTAGTTTTTGCAAATATATCAGTGTTGGATCTCAGCAAGTATTTTTTAAGCATTCTCAGCTGTTAAAATCCTAGATCCAGTGACTATAGGAACACAGAACTATCTATTATCATTTTTGATGACCCCGAAAAAGAAACAAGGAGGGAATTTTCCTTGCAACTCTATTTCTCCTATTATTCTTAAAATAACCTACTTTGCTTATATTTTCTAAAATTGTATTCATGTCTACATTTTTAATGTGTAAGCTTAGTTAGCAAAGAATCATTCACAAGTCACTATCTTTCAGTGGACTTTTGATACTAAAGTACATTTCAGTAGGAGAAAAAGTAAAATTCATATGCTATCTTCTTTTAAAAAAAATTATTAGATTAGAGTTTATTTACAATGTTGCCTTACTTTCTGCTGTACAGCAAAGTTATCAGTTATACATATACATATATCCAATCTTTTTTAGATTCTTTCCCCATATAGGTCATTAAAGAGTATAGAGAAGAGTTCCCTGTGCTATACAGTAGATCCTTATTAGTTATCTATTTTATATATAGTAGTGCTCATTTATCAATCCCAGTATCCCAATTTATTCCTCCCCCCACCCCCTCCTTTCCCCCCAGTGACCATAAGTTTGTTTTCTATATCTGTGACTCTATTTCTGTTTGGTAAATAAGTTAATTTGTACCATTATTTTAGATTCCACATATAAGCGATATCATGGGATATCTGTCTTTCTCTGCCTGACTTACTTCACTCAGTATGACAATCTCTAGGGCCATCCATGTTGCTGCAAATGGCATTATTTCATTCCTTTTTCTGGCTAATATTCCATTGTATATATGTACCACATCTTCTTTATCCATTCATCTGTCGATGGACACTTAGGTTGCTTCCATGCCCTGACTATTGTAAATAGTGCTGCAATGAACACTGGGTGCATGTACCTTTTTGAATTATGGTTTTCTCTGGATATATGACCAAAAGTGGGATTTTTGGATCATATGATAGCTCTATTTCTACTTTTTAAAGGAGCATCCATACTGTTCTCCACAGTGGCTGTACCAGTTTGCATTCCCACCAACAGTGTAGGAGGGTTACTTTTTCTCCACACCTTCTCCAGCATGTACTGTTTGTAGATTTTTTTGATGATGGCCATTCTGACCAGTGTGAGGTTGAGATGATACCACATTGTAGTTTTGATTTTCATTTCTCTAATAATTAGTGATGCTGAGCATCATTTCATGTGCTTTTTGGCAATCTGTATATCTTTTCTGGAGAAATGTCTATTTAGATCTTCAGCCCATTTTTTGAATTAGTTGTTTGTTTTTTTGATATTGAGCTGCATGTGCTGTTTGTATATTTGGAGATTAATCCCTTACTTTTTGCTTCATTTGCAAATAGTTTCTCCCATACTGAGGGTTGTCTTTTTGTTTTGTTTATGGTTTCCTTTGCCTTGCAAAAGCTTTTAAGTTACCAGAAAACTGCTAGAACTCATCAATGAATTTGGTAAAGTTGCAGGATACAAAATTAATACACAGAAATCTCTCTCATTCCTATACATTATCAATGAAAGATCAGAAAGATAAATTAAGGTAGCAATCCCATTTGCCATTGCATCAAAAAGAATAAAATACCTAGGAATAAACCTACCTAAGGAGGCGAAAGACCTGTACTCAGAAAGTTATAAACTGATGAAATAAATCAAAGATGACACAAACAGATGGAGAGATATATCATGGTCTTGGACTGGAAGAATCAATATTGTAAAAACGATTATACTACCAAAGCACTCTACAGATTCAATGCAATTCCTATCAAATTACCAATGATATTTTTCACAGAATTAAGACAAAATTTTTTACAATTTGTTTGGAAACAGAAAAGACCCTGAATAGCTAAAGCAATCTTGAGAAAGAAAAACGGAGCTGGAGGAATCAGGCTGTCTGACTTCAGACTATACCACAAAGCCACAGTAATCAAAACAATATGGTACTGGCACAAAAACATAAATATAGATCAACGGAACAGGATAGAAACTCCAGAGATAAACCCATGCACCTACGGTCACCTAATCTATGACAAAGGAGGCAAGAATATACAATGGAGAAAAGACCATCTTGTCAATAAGTGGTGCTGGGAAAACTGGACAGTTACATGTAAAAGAATGAAATTAGAACACTCCCTAACACCTTACACAAAAATAAACTCAAAATGGCTTAAAGACATAAATGTAAGGCTGAGAAGAGTGATGTTTCCCCAGAAATGAAGTCTTCTGAGAAGGAGACAATGTCTGTAAGTCTAAATCAGACTGTAACACAGTTACAGCAGTTACTTCAGACAGTAAACTAACAGCTCACGAAGGAGAAAGAACACTATCAGGTATTAGAGTGAAGTAATTGGGAAACTGTTCATTCAAGGCTAACAGAAGGCATTGTATTATATTTTGCCAAATTAAAGCCTTATTTATGTTTTCACCCTTTCTACTTTGTCAGAAACACTGAACAGAGTTTTGTCTTTTCTAATCCTTGTTAGACTACTGATTTAAAGAGAGAGAGAGGAAAAAAGCCAACTCTGTACACACCTTCAGAGTTTAGTTTTATAATAAAAACTGTTTGAATGGAAAAAAAAAAAAAAAAAGGCTGGATACTATAAAACTCTTAGAGGAAAACATAGGCAGATACTCTCTGACATAAATCGCAACAAGATCTTTTTGGACCCACCTCCTAGAGTAATGAAAATAAAAACAAAGCAAACAAATGGGACCTAAATTTTAATTTTAAAAGCAACAAGTACTTTTTAGTGTATATATGCCCCAAAGAGTATATGGGTCATACTTATACTCTATTTTATTTCCTAAATCTAGCTACCCTTCATTAACTAATCCTGTCTTTGGCATGAAGGACAGGGCATGTTTATCTCACCTAAATGTATTAGATTTTACTTTTTATAAAAATAAAATAAGAAAACCTTTCTTCCCTTTCATTAATTTTTAATTTTTGTGTTTGGCAAACTATGACAAACTAGAATTTAATAAGCCTGAATGTGTTTTATTCATAAACACACACATTTAATATTTCTCATTTCTCCAACATTTATTACTGTGGTTGACAGATACAGTACATTAATATTTGATATTCTATTGAATGTGTACATCTTAGAGGGTATAAAAAGGACTTTTCTATTGCACTGCTACATTAACATGAAAAAATTGGATGGTCAAGCTCTAGTCCACATATTGTATCATAATGAATTTGGTCCACTGGTACTATTATCCATTGCAGAGTCAAAATACATGCTATGGTAGATGCAGTGGTAACTATTACATGTCATGTTATTTCTTAAAGAAAAAATGGTCTAACCTCCATAGCTGATATAGAGAATTTCCTGCATAAAATATTCCCACATGATGAAAACTGTTCTACTGATTGCTGAGGAGGTATGGACCCTTACCCCCACCCCTCTTAGCTAAGAATGTCTCCTTCTCCTATGCTCACAGAAGTGTAGGAAGTTTTCCTAGAAGTTCCCATAAAGTTCTATAAAGGATCTCTTTTTTCATACCAGAAAAGGCTGAGTGTTACCTGACAGGATTCCTTATGAGTTAGCCCCTTCCCCAAGCATATGTGGTGCACATACACACAATTCTTTCTCATACCAGCTTTGCATATGCTCCTGAGAAAATACTTATCCAGTCTGATTTATCTTTCAAAGTCTTTTTCCTTTTCAAAATTCAACTAAGTCAACATGTCTTCCTCAAAGCCTAAATTTCCAGGGCTGAGACTAGAATTCCAGGGTGTTACTTCTCTGCTTTTCCTAAGCATACTTTCTTCATAGCATTTACTTAAATATATTCTATTGATTTATTATTTTGCTGACTCTCCAAACTTACGAGCACTACGATATCAAGAACATCACTATTATTTGAAACAATATTTGGCACATAGTAGTTTTTCAATAAATAGTTGATGTTTAATGACAATTTCATGTTTACAATAGAAAGATAGATTCATACTAAAGAACTTTTAAAATTATAAAAAATCAATTACCAGTTTAAGTTTCACTTGAGAAAAAACTTGTAAATTAGTATCCTACAGAACAATGTAATGATTTAGAGAACATAAACAACCATATTTGGAACTGCCCTTAGGCTTACTAATTGGAGATCATTGCTTAATTTTAAATAATCAGTTCATCACCACCCACCCCAAAAGGGTAGAATCTTTTCTCCCTCTAATATATAAAGATTCCGATAACTGTAATCTTTAATATTTAAATTAATTGAACAATTTAGTGGAAATGTAAATAAATATGTTAACTACAATTTGGTTCGATAGGAGAAAAGCAGAATACTGTAACCCAAAATATGCAGGAGCTTCATATTATCCAAGTGTTTATTAACAAAGAACCCATAGTTATGAGATTACAGAGCAAAATCAGTTACCATAACACAAAAATATTCACTAATAAACTGAAAATTTATAAACATGTCCCCACTCAAAATCCCTCTTCTCTTAAACCTTGCCTCTGTAATTAAGCACTCTCACCTCAGTGGGGAAAATAATCTAAAAATGATTTTGTTTTCAAACAATTATTGATTTTAACTGTGGTGTATTAAATTACCATCTCCATCCCCACTCAACAGGTAACAGAGTTCACATAGCTTCTCAGTTAATTAAATTAAGAAAAATCTAGTCCTGTACAGTCCTGCTGAAATCTCTTATCCTGTGGCCCCATGCCTTCCCCTGGCATCAGCTGTTTGGGGACTTCTCTAGGGCAATGAGGAGAAGAGACAGAAATCTTGAGTCTCTTGTTAACTGCGGTAGTGATGGGAGTTCATGCCTGATTTCACTCTATTTTTCTTGGATCCACTTACGAATAATGTCATCTATCAAACTGGTGATCCCCACTTAGAAGGTCTAGCACAGTTTTCTAGGGGACTTGTGTTCAGTTCTTCTCTAGCCCCTGTTAAGAACCCTCTCAGAGACAGCCAGCTAAGTGTCCCTTTAATCCCAGGCATGACTCTTAGCCTCACTGTTTCTCTGGAAGGAACAATTCCCCACATGGAAAATATGTGGGCCTTTCTCTTGTTCTTATCTTATTAGCTAATCATTTTGGTCCCTTATATGAGGGCACAGGGAAATATCAGGTCATCTTCTAAATGTTCTAAGGGCTTTGGGGTGCAGGTTTGCCCAGGCTTCTCCCCAGGCACACCTACTACAGTGCTTTCTTTTTCATCAGCTGTCAACTGCTCTCAAAAGCCTTCTCACTTCTTCAAGAAATTCTATTCAGGTGGCCAGTATCCCTCTCCATGTTTAGGTTCCCACTTCAGAGAAAGTGTCAATTTCTTCAACAACTTTGTCATGAGAATTAGCTTCATTTGAATGGCAGCACCAAGGCAGACTGACAGAATATGCCACTTAATGACCATCTAAGAGGTTAACAAAACATCCTTCCTTCCAACAGGCATTCCTAGTCTCTACTTGTGGGTTTCTTGAATCACTCCATCCAACTTTGAAAAAGAAAAATGCTCTCTTTCATCTCAAAATTATAATGATTTGTTTCATCCACTCTATTGTGCCCTAGTCTTTTCTTATAGCCCAGGTGGAAGGATAAGAACTGAAAGTATGGGAACATGCATTTCTTCTGAGTGGTAAGCTTGAAAAATCTGTCTGGTCTTCTCGTTGTCTGCTTCCTATAAAAGGTGAGAAATCTATCACTTCTTTGTTTCCTGTGAGTGTGGGCTTTTTTCAGGTCCACAGAAACCCCTCGCACAAACAGCCATGTATCTATATCTATCTATCTTAACAAATTTTTAATCTCTAGTTTATTTACTGTTGTAGTAAATATCTAACACACAATACGTATCAGTATCAAAGTCAAATAAAGTTATAAAGTTTTGGAAGTGGTGTTAGATAATTGATCAAAATCCTGTGTAAACCTGTTGACATGTCTGAAGAAGAAAACTATAAAAGTGGTGTTCATCTTATAATTAAGTTGATTATAAACAGTATACAAAAATTAATAATAGTTCAACACTCCATTCTGTGCTCTAAGAATTGTTGCATAAATGGTATAATTGACCTCCATTTTAACTCATTTGCAAAGTAGTACAAACACTTCATTCCTTAAAATACACTAACCTTGAAAAAATCAATTGCGCATTTAGTTTCCAAGAATCAATCAGTAGGTCTCCAAGGTTATTTATACTTTTCTATTTATTATAATTAAATACAATTATTAGATAAGCTCTTAAAATATGATTGAGAAATACAGTGTTTTTCTATAAAAATCATAGTTGAATATTTTGAAAAGCTCACTAACAGTAGAGAAAACAAAATATATGACTGGTTAATCGAAGTGTTGATTAGACAGTTATGAATGATTAGAGAAAAACACTGGGAGAAAAATACTGCACTTAAAATGCTTCTCAATTGTCTTTAAGTTCTCACTCCATGTAAAAAAAAAAAAAATGAAAATAATCATTGTATATGATAAATTTGGGTATGCTTTATGCAAGAAATATGGTTTAATGTTTCAGTCATACTGTAGTAGAAGGACTTGGTCCTACATGAAAGATTAGGGAATGATCATGATTAGATGTTTTAAACCAAAAAAAAAAAAAAAATTGAACTATGTACCAATGTTTAATGTTTTCCTACTTTTACTAATGCGCTCTTTGGGGTCCTCAATAATTAGAAGAGGGTAAAAGAATCCAGAGAATAAAATGCTTGGAAAACAATGACCTAAGTCAATCTAGGCCGAATCAAGGCATCACAGACTATGAACTAACACTCACCGCGGATTTCCTCTTGCTCTGTATGATTTCTGAGCAGTCATTTACTTTACACAGAACTATCTCCTCCTTTCACTCTGATGGCTGGTGAAATTCCCTCCTTTGATATTACTGTTGCCCACCAAATTGTGATTACCCTTCCTATGTAAAAAAGAACAGCCTTCTAAGAAAGTGACCTGCTTTAGCATATGAGACATTTTGGTACAATATTGTAGCCCTTTCTAGCACTGTTTGAATAGACTATGGATAAATATAATAAACCTGATTCATGTGTAATTTATATATAATATAACATAAATATTAGAATTTCCTAAAATTGATAAGATTAGGTGAAACTTTGCACAGTTCAGGTGCCACAGACATGGAACCCAAGTATAATTAAGAAAGAAAACAGGAACTTAATCTTTTATTTTAGAGTTTATAATTTGAAAGCAGGAAACTTAATGCCACACATTTTGAACAATGCTAGTCCTCTAACTTTGGTAGAGCCAGTCTGATGTTTTTCTTGAGTCCTTCAATATTAATTGGAATAATATCATAATTGAAATAATGTTATAGAACACAGAAAATAGTTCTATGAATGCAAACTCAATGTAAAATTAATTATAACTCTCCATTTGAATTAAACATTTTATTCAATCATATCACTTCAGTTCTGAGCTAATATTTAATAGAAAAATATCCAGTATGAAGTATTAATAGTTCTTTGATTTGTTTGTTTGTTCTATTAAGTTTTTCTTTGTCCATCTACTTAATTGCTTTTGGTTCACTTTAGAAATAATGTTGTTTCAGCTATGAAAGTTACTGAAACAGATTATTTGCTATTATTTGTAATTTCAGAAGGGTGTTTGCTGCTCCTTTCTAGAATTGCATGTCTTCTTGGTGCCTTAGGATGCTTTTTAATTTTTAAATATAATTGTTCCATGCTGTTGTATAATATTGTGTAGTATAAATTGAATTCAAAGATAACTAGATTCTGAGTTTTAAAGTTCTAATGTAATAACTGCACAGCTGGGAGTAAACCAGATTTTGAGGTACCAATATAATAGGAAACTGAATTGGGTATCATTGTTAATAAGCATGGTCCCACTGAAACAAATGGTGCAGAATTCCCATTCACATCACAAAGCCTTGGAACAATACAAATAATGCATAATGAGATTGTTGCCTAACATTGATCATTCAGTAAATTTATATTGAGCAGTCAATGTTGTCTCTGCCTTAAACTAAGCACTAAGGATTCTGAAACAAATAAGTAAAATGATCTTTTTAACCTCAGTTTACTGACTTTCTGTGTGTTGATGTTAAGTATTCAGACATGAGCAGCCAGGAGGTGACCGTGACAGAAAGACAAGAGGGAAACAATCAAGTCACACCCCAATTGTCTGGGGACCCTCCCCTGACCTCACCCAGAACGGGCGAATCTATGGTCGGGCGGTGGGCAACTCACCCTGATAAAGAGGGGGCACAGTAACACGAGGGGACTTCCCCAGGCTGCACATGCCCAGACTAGACAGGCGTGAAGTGGTAGTCTGCAGTTCTTTGCTTGTTATCACAACGACCGAGACTGCTGGTCTGGGTCTTCCGTGACCTCCTCTGTTGAAGCTATTTGACCACAACGCATACCAAGCCGGTAACAGTGATATGTTACCTAACCCTAGGAATACAGTCATAGTTCTTCCTAGATTTCAAGGGATTTTAAAATCTTGAAAAAGACAATAACCTCAATTCCTTATCATATGTAGATACTGTAGCTCATACAAAAGGGAAAAAAGGAATTGGGTCTCTCCTGAGCCTTCTTTTTGCTGAGAAAAATAATCATTATCAATTGATGTTTGCCAAGAAACGGTATGTCCAAACTTTTCTGCTTATTTTAACAATTTTTTTAAAGGAGGTTAAAAAAATCAGGAAACTGCACAACTAAGTCAAATTATTTCTAAACTTCTTTTATTAGCTATTTTAATTAAAGAGTTTGTAGAATAATGCAGAAGGGAAAAACAACTACCCAGTTACCTTGCAGGCTTTGCAAAAGGAGCAACAGAACTAGCAAAGGGGGTTGAAAAGTGAAATGAATTAATGCTCACTAAATAATTTGACTTTAAAATTGCCCAATTATCTTTCAGGTATTGTTTTTCACAATTTTTCTATGTTAAATGAAGAAATGCCTGTCTACTTTTAAACTCCTATCATTTTGGGAGGAGGATTTTTTTTTAACCTGAAATCTATAAACCAAAGTATGATTACTTTTAATCAGTTATTACTTAAGAAGAGTGACATTCTTAACCTGGAATCTGACATTTTGAGATGCAGAGATTGTACCAGGAAATAAAATTACTTGTGTTTTTTTTACAGTAAGGCAGTAGAATTGATGGAGTTATTCTGAGGACAATTCTGTGTCACAAGATGGTCCAGGTACAATTTCTAGTAGTGAGGGCAGCCATCTTCCACTTCAGATGGATCTGGGCACCTGGCTCACAGATTTACTCTCTAATGCAGGATCTGATATTAACCTCCAGTCACTACAGTGTCTGTGGGGATGCAGACAAAATGCAGTGTCCTAAAGGTTTATCTCTTTTAACTGCAAAATCTTCATTTCACTATAATCAGCTGAGTCCTGATGATTGCCTGGAGCCTCTGTTCTGCCTTTGCCAGGTTAAATTCCAGTGTTTGTATTTCCTCCCACCTATTAAGCAAATGTGGATAAATCACAGTGTGTAGAGAACGTAGTTTAGAATTAGGCAGATAAATAAGCAGCAAGCTCTTGCAAGCAGAGTTAAAGACTTTTAGAAATGTCGGGATTATGATAAGGACTCACTGAGGGGTTTTCCATGGGAGTTACTCATCCTTTTATCTAGACTAGACCCACCATTTAAACAAAAATATAGCCTCATAATATGATGATAATGTATCCTGTAAAAGTCCAACTCTATTACCACTCTAACTTTTAAAATATTTTGTGCCACTAGATTACTGTCCTCTCACCTGTCAGCAAGTTAATCTCCCTACAATATAACCCTCACCTTGCTGATGGCTGCCCATTTCAAATCCATTCAATAGCTTGTCTTTGCCTCCAGAATGAAGTCAAGACTCCTTTGCATGGTGGATTTTTCTGGATTCAATCAATTCCAAGTTACATAAATCTAATACAAATTCAAGATGGTGTAAATAATATAATTTGCTTTTATAGTTATCATTTATAATAGGAATGATGATGGAAAAAACATACCGACTTCTTTTGATGGCATTCTTTCAGACTTTTGTTCTTTACTAGAGATAATGTTAATAGCTCTGAGATTAGCATCTTTATATTCAGTAATCCACGAAGAAGTAGAAATAGTTTTTTGCTTAAGAACTGAGGGGGAAAGAGTTTGGAATCATTTTAGTGTTCTGGGCAGGAGTGGGACTCTACAATAAATAGCCCTAGTACATAGAAAGGAGGAGAAGTCTAAAAGTAAGACGGATGCTGTTATCAGAAAATGGGAATGGATGTAGGACAGACAGAAATTTTAGAGGTCCCGTTTATAAGGCAATAAAATTCCTCATAATTTACCCCCATGCCTCCTATTTTCCCTGTATTGATATTAATACATCACATATTCCCACATTCCATTTATTTAAATTATAATGTAATCTGCCTATCTTACTCTCCTCACCCTCCTCTCTCTCTCTCATATCTGCTTTCTCTAGACTCTTTCCTCTTCCCAAATCCTTTATAACCGTAACTCAGAACTCCACCTTATATGTCAAAGCTCAGTTTGAGTCATTATTTCCTCTGTGAAGCCACCCCACAAATCTCTAGCTGTTTGAGTTGCCCATCCCCTGAGCCTCCCACCCTTAGTCAGAACTGACACTCTGCATCCTTATTGAATTTTAGTGGATCTGTTTCTCCCACTTTACTTCCTCCATTTCATCTAGGTTAAGCATTATGATTTTTAATTTCTTCATCTCAAGTGTCTTTCAAAGTGTTTGGGATAGTAATGGGCAAAGAAATGAGTAAATACTCACCCGTTGAATAAATCATAACAATAATCAGATGAAAATCCCTCAGTGGAAATAGCTCAATGCTCTCTATCAGTGGGCAGGATTCACTGGTGAAACCCAGCAGGAAGCTGTGGGGCTTCTGGGCATGAGACCCTTTCTGTGTCCCACATTTCTGACCTTCCCTGAGTTCCAGAGCAGGTTCAAGCAGTTGATAATCAGGGAAGGGAGGGGATGCAGAGACAAGGGAGGTTCAGTCAAGAGGCAACAGTGGAGCCTTGGGACATGATCCTGGTTCCGCCTCAAGAGATACACATAATATCTTTGAGCTCTTCTGCAGAACTAAAGCCCCCAACAAATGGAAGATGTTAACTACTTGATGAAGCATTCTTAATTCCAGAGAAAATGTTACAGTTTGATAACCTTGAGAACCACAGAAGCTCATCAGGAGACCATCTGAGACCGGATTAAAGGATGGCAGGTCCTGCACACAACTGATCCTTATCAGCAACACTGCCCTTGAACCATTGCTATAAAACTTCTCACCAAATCCCCCCAGGTTGGGACACACAGTTTTGAGGGCAGTAGCCCGTTGTATCCCCCTTTGCCTGGTAAAGCAATAAAGCTATTCTTTTTTACTTCACCCAAAACTCTGTCTCTGAGATTCGATTCAGCACAGGTGCACAGAGGCCGAGTTTTGTCATCGCTGGGAAAATAGATGGCAGGGGTTAAATGGAGATCCACAGCACTCCTACATGTTCGAAGGAGTGACTTGTGGGTCTAACACAGTGGAGGAAGATGGGTGGACCACAGCCC
The DNA here is from genome assembly GCF_028023285.1 of Balaenoptera ricei. Taxonomy (NCBI): domain Eukaryota; kingdom Metazoa; phylum Chordata; class Mammalia; order Artiodactyla; family Balaenopteridae; genus Balaenoptera; species Balaenoptera ricei. Next base: position 91,103,639 of record NC_082650.1, on the reverse strand, counting down.
CAGGTAACAGTTAGGAACTAAATACACTGTCTACTGTGATGATGGACTTGGCCAGCATTCTGTTTAAGGAGTGGGGAGCTTGAGAAACACTTTTCCCTCAGGGAAGCTTGCAAAAGGCAGCATTTCCCAAATGTTGTTTTTTTTTTTTTTTTTTTTTTTTTACCAATGTGACTGAGTATTCTGTGAAAAGATGCATCCAGTCAAGTGAGTTGGGAAACTGGCATGCAAACAAAGTTAAGGAAGCCTTTTACTGTGGAACTTGTCACAGCTATGCTATACATTGTGAATCTCTAAAACAGGGTGATGACAGGCACGATTTTTCAGACATTTTAACTACAGAATACCCCCAAAACCTACTAACATCACACAACTGAGGTTCCCTGAGTGTTACTATGGTTAAATGACAGTGGGCTAGAGTCAAATGAATCTGTAGTCAGAACTTAGAGGTGTTAATTTACATCAATGTAATGTTTACAATAATGTAGTCCCTGGAAGCAATTCAGGGTGTTCATCCAAAAAACGGGCACAAAATATGTACATTTCAGAATGGAAGTGATATTTAAAGAGGAAGAATATTTTATCTTTGGCAATCAGTAGTTGAAGGACTATATGCTATAAGAAGTGAACTTTGTACCTGAGAAAAATAGAGAAAGGGGTCAACTAATATAGGCCATGGACAAGAGCTAGGATTGTCCAGTGAAGGCGCAGCAGTTTCTAGATAACCGTTCTCTAGTCTATACAATGATTTCTCAATAGCCTCCAATGTAACCACATTTTTTTCTAATAACTTACTTATCACTTTAGTAGACCTTCCCAGTATCATCTAAGTCCCTGTGATCCCTTGTTACATGCCTCACACTACCCTCCCCATAATTTAATATCTGTGAATTTATTATTGCCCCCAGAAATAGCTTTTCTCCTTATTGCCTTTCTCTTCATGTACTTCAACTATCAAAACTGTAGCCTATAATATTGGCAAGTATCTGGATAAATATAACAAATAACTAAATAAAAAAATCACCTTTCTTAGAGACAAAGGAGGAATTGATCTTCAAATCCTTCCAAAAGAATGAGAATATGTATCAATGATATTGATGATTTATACATGTGTGTATATATATATATATATATATATATATATATATATATATATATTATCCTGCAGAAAGAAACATGTCTATGTATGAAGCAATATGAAAGTTACTATCTTGTCACACACATGGAAATAACATGATTATTGAGGCAGAACAGGTCATATGTGTGGAGATGACTAGTGTATACAGATAGGAAGAGTCAAAAGGAAGAAGTGAGTTTGATCCTAACTTCTGACTCCTAAACCAGTCTCCTCTCCACACGTTAAAACTTAAAGAACTTATGGAGCTTTAAAAATGCCACGAACAGGGTACATGCCCAGGAGTGGGATTGCTGGGTTATATGGTAGTTCTATTTTTAGTTTTTTAGGGAACCTCAATACTGTTCTCCCTAGTGGCTCTATCAATTTACATTCCCACCAACAGTGCAGGAGGGTTCCCTTTTCTCCACACCCTCTCCAGCATTTATTGTTTGTAGCTTTTTGATGATGGCCATTCTGACCAGTGTGAGACGATATCTCATTGTAGTTTTGATTTGCATTTCTCTAATGATTAATGATGTTGAGCATTCTTTCATGTGTTTGTTGGCAATCTGTATATTTTCTATGGAGAAATGTCTATTTAGGTCTTCTACCCATTTGTGTATTGGGTTTTTTTTTTTTTGTTATTGAGCTGCATGAGCTGCTTGTAAATCTTGGAGATTAATCCTTTGTCAGTTGCTTCATTTGCAAATATGTTTTCCCCATTCTGAGGGTTGTCTTTTCATCTTGTTTATGGTTTCCTTTGCTGTGCAAAAGCTTTTAAGTTTCATTAGGTCCCATTTGTTCATTCACTTTGTTATAAAGCAGAAACTAACACACCATTGTAAAGCAATTATACTCCAATAAAGATGTTAAAAAAAAAAAAAAAGTCATGAACAGGACCCAATCCAAATAAATCAGAATTTCTATAGATAATGTATGGGTTTTGGTATTTTTAAGAAAATTCCCCAGGTATTTCTAACTTGCTCTGATGTAGGAAATGATTGTTATAAACTAAGCTGTGCAGTGACTGCATCTCAAATAGTTCCTTCATTGCCAGCATGTTTATTTTGAAGGAGGGAGACCTATAAATTAAGAGATCCAAAAATTGCAGTTTAAAAAAGTGATATTACCTTCTGTAAATTTGTTTGGGGAAACTAGAATGTATAGTTCCATGATTAGAAAAATGGGATTCAAGTTTTAAATTTGCTACTTACTAGTTGCATGAATATGGATATTAATTTTAAGTTCTGGAACTCAGCTTTTTTATCCAAGAAAATAGGATAATAATAAAAGTACCTTTCTTACAGAATGATTTGAGAATAAAATTAAGAACATGCATGTGAAAATATTATGTTATCTTAAAGAAATATATACATATTTTTGGTTTTAGTGACACTCATATATCTGAAGTTTGAGTGTATAACTGGAGATGACACTTTTTTTCAATTTATTTTAATTCCTCATCTGCAGTCTGATCTTTCAATTAATGACAAACAAAATTACATAATTTAAAAAAAAAGTTATGAACAAAATATTCTTCACCTCATGCACACTAACTCTAACATGTAATAAAAATGTAAAGATTATTTGGAGCATACATTTAAATAAGAATCAATTTATTTGCTCAGACGAAATAATTATGTACTTTAGGAATGGCTCCAAAACACTCAAAAGCTTCAAAATTTTCAAATCAAAGTAACAGTCTTGAGAACGCATTTTGTTCTGTCTGGTTATTCCTCTTGTCTGCTGCATGGGGTTTAATTGGTAGGCAGAGAGCAAGTAGCTCTGATTGTGAGGTATGCAGGAAAATGCAGTCAGATATTCCCCCCCTTTTACTTTTCCTAACACAGTAGATGACTATTTCCATCTCTTCTTTTAAAGCCATCAGGCAAGTTTGCTGATTAATATCCAAATGCAAAACACTAACAGAAACACTTCCTTCTGGTTTCATCAACAAAGTCTTTTTTGAAACAGACCAAACTTGTTTAGATCTATTTAACATTGCAGTTTACCTTCATGTATTCCTCATCTGTCTGTCTCAGGAGAGATAGTTTGGAACATTTCAATCCTGTGGTGACACCTCCTCACTATGACCTTATAACCGTCCTGTAATCCAACTGGGCTATACTTCCTCCACAGTAAAATGAAAACAATAATATGTGCCTCTGTTTTTTACAGCAGTAAGATAAAATACCATCTGTGAAAGTGATCCATTGATGTGCAATTGGTATTATGTTCTTGGCAGCTTTGTCTTTTCCTTTTGTAAAACAAAATAAATGTTGTTATGTAAAATTTTTCAAAATGGTACTAGGAGGGCAACAGACAGGCAAATGGCTTCTTTGGCTGTAATGTAATGACATTTTCTTATTAACATATGTGAATTCACCTTGTAAACTTTATCTGAATATTTGTTTTCTAAAAAATAACAACATATTACTCCTAAATTTATAAATATTTGCTTTTTGATTACAGAATTCAGTTCAATAGATTTCCTACATAAATTTATATGTTTCCTAATAATGTAAAAAAAATGATCCATTAACATTCACTATAGATATTTGTTTTTAATGAACAAGAATGAAAAAAGAAACAGGCTTTTGCTTGTGATTAGGATGTAGAAAGTTTCAGCAGATCATCACTCCCACTCGAACAATTAGGACAAAATGAGTAAGCCTCAACATAATAGTTATTTTTTTCTAATTTATATTTACTATCAAATATCCAAGGATGCAAGGAAACCTAAATAAAATAAACTCAAGACAGCGGCAAGACCTTTCTAAGAGAGAAGGACCCTATGGAATTTTCATCCCTGCATGGTAGTGAGTAGAAAAGGAAAGTGTCATCCAGGGTGTTACAGAGAAACCAGCCTAATTTTAACAAACTCTTAACAGCTGTACACGGGCTGATTGGTATATTAGAATCCCATGGATGGATCTCTAGCCACAGCATAAGCCTGAATCCAACTTGCAAACTCTTTCCTCCAGGTGCTAGCTGAGCTGATGGGGACAGTGGGCTGACAGCCAGGACAGGCTAGGAGAGCTGAGAAACAACACTCAGAGGTGCCCCTGGTTTTCACCAACTGCACGGCTGGGAGCAGGACAACATGACAAAAAATCTGGCTGGACTGGAGAACAAAGGACTCATAGTGACCAAGCAAACTTGCTGCCTGGTAGAAAAAAAAAAAAAAAATCTCTTTTCTGAGGAATAAATGTTATTTACTGCTCTATAGCTGTTTAACATTCAATAAAAATGCAAGAAACACAGTGAAGCAAGAAAATGCAACCTAGGATAAAAAAATAATTTCTTAAACTATGAAAAATATGTGAAAGTATCTATTGAAAAAGCAGCAATATTTGTGAAAGGAAGAATAATTTCAGCAGAAAGATGGAAATTATAAAAAGGAGCCAAGCGAAAAGGCTTAAAGTAATATATATATATATATATATATATATATATATATATATATATATCAGAAATGACTATATGCCATGCATTTAACTACGGACTGGACAGAGTCAAGGAAAGGATCGGTGACCTTGAAAATGGTTAACAGAAACTATGCAATTTCCACCTAGGAGGTAGCAAAGATTTCCTAGGTTACAAAAACACTGGTCATTAGGAAAAAATGCAAATTTTTCCTAAAATTATATATTATTGCTTTCTAAAAAGCACCATGAATAAAATGAATAGTCAGGCCACAGTCTGAGAACAAATATTTGCAATAGATAAATCAGATAAAGAACTCATAACCTGAATCTAAAAAGTCATATAACCCAATTAAACAAGAGGGGAAAAAAGCACCAAACACTCTATAAAAGAAGACATAAGAATGGCCAGTATGTCCATGAGAAGGTGCTCAACATCATTAGTTGTCCAAGAAATAAAAAAAAAAAAAAAACACACAAAAAAACCCGACTATAATGAGGTACCATTTTAAACCCATTAAAATGGCTAAAGTACAAAGAATAGAAATACAAACGTTGTTGATGATGTGGAAAAAGTGGAATGCTCTTACATTTCTGGCAGTGGCATACAATGGCTCAGTCATTCTGGAGAACACTTCAGCACACTCTCTAAATGTCAGCAATTCCAATCTCAGGAACCTATCCAAGAGAAATGAAAGTGTGTTCACAGAAATCTTTGTACAAGAATGTTCAAAAGCACCTCATTTGTAATGGCTAAAAGCTAGAAACAACCCAAATGATCATTATCAGGAGAAAGGTTAACCCCATTGTGATATAATTATGTAATTGAATACTATTCAGTAAGAAAAATCTATGGATCATTGATTCATGGAAAAACATGGATGAATTTTTTTCTTTTTATATTTCAAGTGAAAGAAGTCAGGCACAAAATCATACACACAATATGATTCCTTTTACATGATGTCTAACTATAAGAAAAATTTTAATCTATATTGGAAAAATCAGAATATAGTTGTCTCTTGGAGAAGATTTATTGGACAGTGACACAAGGGAATTATCTAAAGTGATGGAAATTATATCCTGTTTTGGGTGTTGGTCACATGGATGAATATGATTATCAAATCTCACTAAATCAAACATTTATCATTTATTACTTTAAAAAAGAAAAAAGAAAGATAATATTTATATGCTTTAAGACATCCTTTTTCTCTTCTGACATTTATATGTTGGAAGAAATGTAATACTGATTTTGTTTACAAGGCAGAATGCCAGTCCACAGAGATGATTCATTCTGGAAACCTAGAGGAACATTGTGACTGGGAAAATTAAGGCACAATTATTTCAACAGAGATCACACTAAAATGACTCTCCTAGCTTGGTTATTCTCTAGTTAATCTACACATATTTTGAAGCCAATGGATCAGATTAACCAAAAATAGAAGTAACTGAATTCCCATGAATTGGTCTGAAAATAGATTATTGAGAGAGATTAGAATTGAGAAAGAGCTTAATGCAATCACTATGACTCGGGTGTAGCCACAGGGGACAAAAATAATTTATGTAAACAGGTAAAATTTAATTAACACTATTGCAATAATTTGAGGAAAGTTTGTTAATATATGGGGTGTTTGTATAATCTAGAGTTTTAATAAATATGCCTCTGTGGCTGTCAGAAGGAGTTTCTGCTGAGCTGACTATTTTTTTCCATGTGATTAAAAAGATGGATACATCAGACAAGGGTGGCCTGAAGATAATTGTTATTAATACATTTTCAGTTCATTTTCCTTGCTCTTATTCTACAGTTATAAACAGTTTGGATATCTTTCTATTTTCCCATAAGACAGAATGAGCTGAACAGAGACACAAATTGTCTAGTTACATCTCTCCCTGTAACTTAATAATTCAGCTTTCTGGTTTGTGCATTCATCTATGGTATGTCTGGTTGGTGAGTCAGTTCCCCTAAACCTATTTAACTCTGATCCATTGAGTTTATGAATTTGTATGACTGCTTTGAATGACTCAAACTAAAATTTCCACCCCCTAATCAGTGTCTGAGTGGCCGGCTGGTTTATTTTATAAGAGCTCCATGAATCTCTATCTATTTTTTCACATAAGGCATGTTTAGGTATAAAGGGCCAGTGGCGTGTTACCTCAGCACCTCCCAACATACCTGGCTCAACACAAATAAAAATGTTCAACATTAGGAGGAGATTTAGACCAGGGAATAACCAGATTGCAGTGTTCAAAACAAGGATGAACTGAAGGAATTGAAAGAAGTTATAAACAACAAAAATATAGACATTTAAAAGTAGGAATGAGGAAGAAAGTCCAAAATAGATAAAACATTTGAAGGCAGGGGAAATATTAAGAGCTGTAAGTTTAAGAGGCTCCATCCTGTGCAGAAAGAAAGGAAAGGGGTTATGATGAGGTAGAAAGTCAGATCTAAGTTGTGTGACAGTCACCAGAATAATTCAACAAAGAAGACTGGGACCTGTGCTAGAATAAGTCAGGTTTAGGGAGAAGAATTATGTTAGAGGGAGAGTAAGTATTGAAGTTACAAGGGGTAATATTAGGTGGGAGATAACCTGAGTCTGAAAAGTAAGGGATGATGGTATCAACCCATCTAATTCCCTTGTGACTGTGTTTTCTCTGTACAAACCATGCCTTCTTTGACTACACTGAAATGACCACCTCTGAGTTTCAATTTAGGCTATGAGTGGAGAGTATTAAGTAAAAAATCAATATTCTTTTTACTTGTGTAAGCAATAACCAACAACAAGAAAGTAAAACTTGCTTTGAAAAAGAAAACAAAAAAACCTAAAAAAAAAAACCCCTCAAGATTAGATTCTTAAGAAGAAAAAAGCAAGAAAATCCAGTGACATAATCTGTCAAAAAAAGAATGATCTCTGCAACATATTATGTACATTCAATCTATGAATTGGAAACTTCTTTCAACCTAAAGTAATCTATCTTTATCACTGAATTTAAAACCCAGAGATAATTGAAATTCATGTATTTGCTCATTTATTTGATTATTTATTAACTTTAAGGTACCAATTGCTGTGATAGAGACTAAAGAAACAAATAAGGAGAAAAAAATTAGAGATTTTGTGAGGTTGAGCTTTTCTTAAGATTTTAGGATTTGGTACAAAGGAAAAATATGTGAACTTGAATCTGCAGTTTCCCTTCATTGTTCTAGCTAGTAAATGATAATTTTGACATATGAACATTTTATGGACAAATGGATGGATGAAATTAACTTTTACATTCTTTTCGAAAGTTATATATGATATGTATGTTGTCTGAAGCAATCGACAATAGTGTTACACATCTTCTCTCCTTTCTAAATAGGCCTATCAGGGTTCCTAGATGCAACAGTTCTTTCCTCCTTCACTCTCCGCCTTTCTTCTCTCCTTTTATAAATATTGATTTTCTCTGCAGTGTGCTCACTGCTGAGAACATAAAGATGAGCATTACACGTGCTGCCATCAAGACCTGATGGCTTTAGTAAGAGAATTTAGACATGCAGCCCCTTGCAATAGAGCATTAATGTCCTACCACAAAATAGGTGCAAGAAAGAATGCGGCACAGCTAGGGGAGAGTGAGATTTCAGCAGAGGCTGCAGATTAGACAAGGTTATAAGTAAGCTAAATATAAACAATAAACGGATTTTTTGTTTTTTTTTTTGGAGTCAATGCAAGAGAAGGTAAAAAGCCTGGAAACAAGTGTGAGAGGGAATGTAAGAGGGAACAGCAAATGATTGGTTTTCCTTAAAGCAAAAGGGGGATGAACTGAACTGAGAGAAAAGGTTGCAGTTACTTCTCCAAGGGTTTGTACACTATCTGGGGATTTCACTTTACATTTTAGGCCTTGTAGATTCAGTAACACGTGTCAAGCATAGGAATATCATCCTGCGTGGAGGATATATTAGAAGAATGTAAGTCTGAGGTCGGTGTCGTGTTTCCACAATACAGGGAAAACATAAGACTTGACTTACAGTAGGACTGGTGACTCTTTTGTCACTTCAGTTCATCCCTTTCAAATTTAAAGTGAATCTTAGAAAGATTGTTTCAACAGTTAAATATTCACTGAAGTCGTGTTAAAAATAATATCACTATTTTGCCACTGAAAAGAAAATATTTGTGGGACATGATCCATGATTTTACAATGTTTGCAGCTTCTTAAATATCATAGCAATTGTTGGACTTATTTAGATCAGATCTATCTTTGGTTTCGGGACTGAATGAAAATTAATTTGAGTCCCCTGACCCTACACAGGGTGGGTCATTTTAGTGTAAACTAGAACTTTCTACTCTATCCCCCACTCCCGGCAAAATAGAAAAAAAAAACAAAAAACAAAAAGCCTCTCACAAATCTGTTTTCAATCTGTCATGTTCATGGAAAACTCATATTTCAGCGTGGCTGAGTATATGGCATTTTCCCAGGGTTTACACAAATTCACATATGACTTAACAAAGTGAATCTAGGTTTTGATTATGAAGATACAACGCAAATAGAATATACTTTAGGAAATACACCTTTTCTAGAGCAGTTCTATGACAGACATAACTCAACTTTAATGTTTCATTTAACTGAAAGATACCTGTGTGCTGGGGAAAATCAGGTTAACACTTGGCTATAGGCTACATGCTTTGCAACAGGTAATTTTATTCCAAGACAATCTCTAGCCATGGGGTGAAGAAGCCTCAGAGTGCTGAGAACTTCTCTGCTGTTAATTCTATGAAAAAAAAAAAATCCCTAAGAAGAAGCTTGTTAAGTGTAAATTTAACTTTCTTTATCTAAATTTGTAAAGATTTTGTTAGGTAAAATGCATAATGTATGTTTATATCATACAATGCTTTTAGTATGGCTTACCATATAAAGCAAAGGTGTGGTGGGGAGAGGGAAAGAGAGAGACTGTTCTTTCTGATCATGTTTATTGCTGGATTGTGAGCAGGAAATTGGAAAGGAATAGAATCTCCACTGTGCTTAATTGTGCTTAACTGATCCACTCTGTTTAACTGATACTCTTGCAGACCCAAAATGATGTATGTTCATGAATGTGGTAGGGTCATTACTCAAAGAATGTTGATGTTAGAGCAGACTTATGGAAGTGCAACTCCCTTACAGATTAGGGGAACATTCCATGACATCCAAGAGCAACTTGAACCCTGTTCATGACAGTAAGTGAAAAAAGCAAACATAGGTAGAAAGATAGATGGCAAGTAGGTGGGTAGGTAGGTAGATAGATAGATAGATAGATACACACATATATATGTATATGAATAATTAATACAACTTTCTGCTATTTAGGCATAACTTTGATGAGGAACAGGCTGAGAATAATGAAGAAATTTCTTTTGTTACGTTTTAATGTTTCTAATTATACATTTTTATGGATGTGAAATTTTCTCTCTCAAAATGTACGCTCATCTGTTATAGTTATCTGAGAATTAAATAAAGGCCAGTTACAAAATGCAAGTTCAAAAATATAAAAAAACACACTGTATGTGTTTCTTTTTTCTTCCTTTTTACTCTTTTTAGATTGTTTGGTTAATTTCCAACAAACCTGTACTATATTTCTCACAAATGGGCAATATGTTGGCAGTTTGGTGATTTCTTCAGAAACCTTACAATGGAAAGGCTCTGAGTAGATCTCGGAATTTTATTTATTCCCTCTTCTTCAGAACATAAGGAGAGTTTTCACTTTTTTGCAGCCTATCAAAACCAAAATAATAATAATAATAACAATGACAATAATAGCAATAATAATCCCAAACACATATAATTTAGAAGAATATTAATTTAATTTACTTGAAATAGATATTTGTCACAGTAAGAATATCACACTGCTCCATGAGAGTTTAGTGTGGGTTTGTAGTGACAATTTCTGGGTTTTCATCAGTTACCCCAAAACTGGCCACCAGAGCAGAGCCCAGAGAAGGAAATCAGAAATCAGTTCTTTCCTAGTAAAGGGACATAAAGACTTGTGATCTCTGAACTTGGAGATAACAGTAGATTTGATTCGTGTTTGGCTCATAGTTTCTGCAGAATTACAAGGCTCTACACCACCTCTCATTGGTCACACTAAGAATATGCTATAATGTTCTGCTGACTTCTATCAAGAATGAGGAAGTGGTAAAATCAGTTATAGACTTAATATCAAGCATCAAGGAATGTCTAGAGTTTACTGTGGCATTTGCAATGTCTATGGGAATCATTAAAATGAGAAGTAGGGAGTTAAATATACTGAGAAATAGCAGATTAGAGAATCATTTTCAAAATGTGGTCCATGGACCACTCGTATCAGAATCACCTGGCCTGCTTGGTTTTTTTGCATATTCATTGGTCCTGTGACTTCAAAGGTCTATGGTAAAGCCTAATAATGTGCATTTTTTTTTTTTGTTTATTTTTGTTTTTATTTCCATTTCTCTAGGAGGTGGGTCAAAAAGGATCTTGCTATGATTTATGTCATAGAGTGTTCTGCTTATGTTTTCCTCTAAGAGTGTGATAGTGTCTGGCCTTAAATTTAGGTCTTAAATTCATTTTGAGTTTATTTTTGTGTATGGTGTTAGGGAGTGTTCTAATTTCATTCTTTTACATGTACCTGTCCAGTTTTCCCAGCACCACTTATTGAAGAGGCTGTCTGTTCTCCACTGTATATTCTTGCATCTTTTATCAAAGATAAGGTGACCGTATGTGCATGAGTTCATCTCTGGGCTTTCTATCCTGTTTCATTGATCTATATTTCTTTTTTTGTGCCAGTACCATAGTGTCTTGATTACTGTAGCTTTGTAGTATAGTCTGAAGTCAGGGAGGCTGATTCCTCCAGTTCCGTTTTTCATTCTCAAGATTGCTTTGGCTATTCGGGGTCTTTTGTGTTTCCATACAAATTGTGAAATTTTTTGTTCTAGTTCTGTGAAAAATGCCAGTGGTAGTTTGATAGGGAGTGCATTTAATCTGTAGATTGCTTTGGGTAGTAGAGTCATTTTCACAATGTTGATTCTTCCAATCCAAGAACATGGTATATCTCTCCATCTATTTGTATCATCTTTAATTTCTTTCATCAGTGTCTTATAATTTTCTGCATACAGGTCTTTTGTCTCCTTAGGTAGGTTTATTCCTAGATATTTCATTCTTTTTGTTGCAATGGTAAATGGGAGTGTTTTCTTAATTTCACTTTCAGATTTTTCATCATTAGTGTATAGGAATGCAAGAGATTTCTGTGCATTAATTTTGTATCCTGTTACTTTACCAAATTCATTGATTAGCTCTAGTAGTTTCCTGGTAGCATCTTTAGAATTCTCTATGTATTGTATCATGCCATCTGCAAACAGTGACAGCCTTACTTCTTCTTTTTCTGATTTGGATTCCTTTTATTTCTTTTTCTTCTCTGATTGCTGTGGCTAAAAGTTCCAAAACTATGTTGAATAATAGTGGTGAGAGTGGGCAACCTTGTCTTGTTCCTGATCTTAGTGGAAATGGTTTCAGTTTTTCACCATTGAGGACGATGTTGGCTGTGGGTTTGTCATATATGGCCTTTATCATGTTGAGGTAAGTTCCCTCTATGCCTACTTTCTGGAGGGCTTTTATCATTAATGGGTGTTGAATTTTGTCAAAAGCTTTCTCTGCATCTAATGAGATGATCATATGGTTTCTCTCCTTCAATTTGTTAATATGGTTTATCACGTTGATTGATGTGTATATATTGAAGAACCCTTGCATTCCTGGGATGAACCCCACTTCATCATGGCGTATGGTCCTTTTAATGTGCTGTTGGATTCTGTTTGCTAGTATTTTGTTGAGGATTTTTGCATCTATGTTCATCAGTGATATTGGCCTGTAGTTTTCTTTTTGTGTCACATCTTTGTCTGGTTTTGGTATCAGGGTGATGATGGCTTCGTAGAATGAGTTTGGGAGTGTTCCTCCCTTTGCTGTATTTTGGAAGAGTTTGAGAAGGATAGGTATTAGCTCTTCTCTGAATGTTTGATAGAATTTGCCTGTGAAGTCATCTGGTCCTGGGCTTTTGTTTGTTGGAAGATTTGAATCACCGTTTCAATTTCAGTGCTTGTGATTGGTCTGTACATATTTTCTATTTCTTCCTGGTTCAGTCTCGGCATGTTGTGCATTTCTAAGAATTTGTCCATTTCTTCCAGGTTACCATTTTATTGGCATAGAGTTGCTTGTAGTAATCTCTCATGATCCTTTGTATTTCTGCAGTGTCAGTTGTTACTTCTCCTTTTTCATTTCTAATCTTATTCATTTGAGTCTTCTCCCTTTTTTTCTTGATGAGTCTGGCTAATGCTTTATCAATTTTGTTTATCTTCTCAAAGAACCCGCTTTTAGTTTTATTGATCTTTGCTATCGTTTCCTTCATTTCTTTTTCATTTATTTCTGATCTGATCTTTATGATTTCTTTCCTTCTGCTAACTTCGGGTGTTTTTTTTTTTTTTTTTTTTTTTTCTTCTTTCTCTAATTGCTTTAGGTCTAATGTTAGGTTGTTTATTTGAGATGTTTCTTGTTTCTTAAGGTAGGCTTGTATTGCTATAAACTTCCCTCTTATAACTGCTTTTGTTGCATCCCATAGGTTTTGGGTCATGGTGTTTTCATTGTCATTTGTTTCTAGGTATTTTTTTATTTCCTCTTTGATTTCTTCAGTGATCTCTTGGTTATTAAGTAGTGTATTGTTTAGCATTCATGTATTTGTTTTTTTTACAGATTTTTTTCCTGTAATCGATATCTAGTCTCATAGCATTGTTGGTCGGAAAAGATACTTGATACGATTTCAATTTTCTTAAATTTACCAAGGCTTGATTTATGACCCAAGATATGATCTATCCTGGAGAATGTTCCAAGAGCACTTGAGAAGAAAGTGTATTCTGGTTTTTTTGGATAGAATGTCCTATAAATATCAGTTAAATCTCTGTGGTCTATTGTGTGATTTAAAGCTTGTGTTTCCTTATTTATTTTCATTTTGGATAATCTGTCCATTGGTGAAAGTGGAGTGTTTAAATCCCCTACTATGACTGTGTTACTGTCGATTTCCCCTTTTATGGCTGTTAGTATTTGCCTTATGTATTGAAGTGCTCCTATGTTGGGTGCATATATATTTATAATCGTTATATCTTCTTCTTGGATTGATTCCTTGATAATTATGTAGTGTCTTTCCTTGTCTCTTGTAATATTCTTTATTTTAAAGTCTATTTTATCTGATATGAGTATTGTTAGTCCAGCTTTCTTTTGATTTTCATTTGCATGGAATATCTTTTTCCATCCCCTCACTTTCAGTCTGTATGTGTCCCTAGGTCTGAAGTGGGTCTCTTGTAGACAGCATATATACGGGTCTTGTTTTTGGATTCATTCAGCCAGTCTAGGTCTTTTGGTTGGAGCATTTAATCCATTTACATGTAAGTTAATTATCGATATGTATGTTCCTATTACCATATTCTTAATTGTTTGGGGTTTGCTATTGTAGGTATTTTCCTTGTCTTATGTTTCCTGCCTAGAGAAGTTCCTTTAGCATTTGTTGTAAAGCTGGTTTTTTGGTGCTGAATTCTCTTAGCTTTTGCTTATCCGTTAAAGTTTTAATTTCTCCATCAAATCTGAATGAGATCCTTGCTGGGTAGAGTAATCTTGGTTGTAGGTTTTTCCCCTTTATCACTTTAAATATGTCCTGCCACTCCCTTCCGGCTTGCAGAGTTTCTGCTGAAGGATCAGCTGTTATCCTTATGGGAATTCCCTCATGTGTTATTTGTCGTTTTTCCCTTGTTGCCTTCAATATTTTTTCTTTATATTTAATTTTTGATAGTTTGATTAATATGTGTCTTGGCGTGTTTCTCCTTGGATTTATCCTGTATGGGACTCTCTGTGTGTCCTGGACTTGGGTGGCTATTTCCTTTCCCATGTGAGGGAAGTTTTCGACTATAATCTCTTCAAATATTTTCTCAGGTCCTTTGTCTCTTCTCCTTCTGTGACCCCTGTAATGCGAATGTTGGTGTGTTTAATGTTGTCCCAGAAGTCTCTTAGGTTGTCTTCATTTCTTTTCATTTTTTTTTTTTTCTTTATTCTGCTCCATGGCAGTGAATTCCACCATTCTGTCCTCCAGGTCACTTATCTGTTCTTCTGCCTCAGCTATTCTGCTATTGATTCCTTCTAGTGTATTTTTTATTTTAGTTATTGTATTGTTCATCTCTGTGTGTTTGTTCTTTAATCCTTCTAGGTGTTTTTTCTTTAATTCTTCTAGGTCTTGTTAAACATTTCTTGCATCTTCTCGATCTTTGCCTCCATTCATTTTCCATGGTCCTGGATCACCTTCACTATCATTATTCTGAATTCTTTTTCTGGAAGGTTGCCTATCTCCACTCATTTAGTTGTTTTTCTGGGGTTTTATCATGTTCCTTCATCTAGTACATTGTCCTCGCCTTTTCATTTTGTCTATTTTTGTGTGAATGTGGTTTTCATTCCACAGGCTGCAGGATTGTAATTCTTCTTGCTTCTGCTGTCTGCGTCTGGTGGATGAGGCTATCTACGAAGCTTGTGCAAGCTTTCTGTTGGGAGGGACTGGTGGTGGGTCGAGCTGGGTGTTGCTCTAATGTGCATTTTAAAAACATAGTTATTATGCTCACCAAATTGTTATTTTCATTTTGTTATGAGAAACAATGGTTTCCAAAAAATGCAAACTTTGTTAATTATTTCTAATGTTTAGTTCAGACCTCTCTGAAAATAATTCTGTATTAAGAAGCATGGTCTTTACACTATACAGAGATCCTCTCTTGCTTGGAAAAAGCTCAGTATGGAAATGCTATCAGAATAGCCTGTAATAACTTTTCTCTCCTTTGCCATATATGACTATAACAGATGTAGATAATGGATGAATGATTCTATAGACAAAACTTTAAGTGCAGGACTTGACCCTGAAATACCCTGTTCAATGGTGAATGATGGAACAAAGGAAAACATAATTCAGAGGTGAAAGGAAGATAATAAAATTGTTTGCATAATTCTAATTTTCAACTTCATTATGATGTTTCTATCACCTGAAGCTTCTCATTACAAATGGGGGAAAATTTACATTATTTTAGTTTTTATTGAAATACAGTTGACATACAATATTATGTTAGTTACAGGTGTACGACAAAGTGTTTTGACATTTAAATACATACTGGAATGATCACTACAATGTTTGGTAACAATCTGTCCCCATAAAAAGTTATTACAGTGTTATTGATGATATTCCTTATGCTGTATAACACAGCCCCATGACTTTTATTTTCTAACTGGAAGTTTGAATCTCTTAATTCCCTTCACCTATTTTGCCCCCATGCCCCCTCCCCTCTGGTAAACATTCATTTTTTCTCTGTACTTACGAGTCTGTTTTCATTTGGTTTTGTTGGTTCTTTTGTTTTGTTTTTTAGATTCTACATATGATATCATAGTAAATTTTCTTTGTCTGACTCATTTCACTTAGTACAATGGCCTCTAGATCCATCCATGTTGTCACAAATGACAAGATTTTTTCTATATCTGAGTAATACTCAATTACATATATATATATACCACATATTCTTTATCCATTCATCTACTGATGGACAATTAGATTGCTTCCATTATCTTGGCTACTGTAAATAATGTTGCTATGAACATAGCGTTGTGTATATCTTTTTGAATTAGTGGGTTTTTTCCTTTGGATAAATACCCAAAAGTTAAATTGCTGGATCATATGGTAGTTCTACTTTTAGTTTTTTGAGGAATTTAATGTTTTCCAAAGTGGCTGTACTAATTTACAATCCCAGCAACAGTGCATGAGGGTTTCCTTTTCTCCACATCCTCACCAACATTTGTTATCTGTTGTCTTTTGAATGATAACCATTCTGATAGACATGAGATTATACCTCACTGTGGTTTTGATTTGAATTTTCCTGATGATTAGTGATGTTGATTAGTGATATTCATTTGTCTGTTGGCCATCTGTAGGTCTTCTTTTGAAACATATCTATTCAGATCCTCTGTCCATTTTTAATCAGATTGTCTGTTTCTTAATCAGATTGAATTGTATGAGTTTTCTTTATATTTTTTATATTAACCCCTTTTTGGATATGTAATTTTCAAACATCTTCTCCCATTCAGTAGGCTGTCTTTTCATTTTTTCTCATGGTTTTCTTCACTGTGCAAAAACATTTTAGGTGATGTAGTCCCATTTGCTTATTTTTGCTTTTGTTTCCCTTGTCTGAAGAAAAAGATCCAAAAACATATTTCTAAGATTAATGTCAAAGAGAAAGAAATACTTATGTTTTCTTCTAGAAGTTTTATGGTTTCAGGACTTACATTTAAGTTTTTAATCCATTTTGAGTTTATTTTTGTATGTGGTGTAAGAAAGTTGTCCAGTTTCATTCTTTTGTATGTAGTTGTCCAGTTTTCCAAACTCCATTTATTGAAGAGGCTGTCTTTTTATTGTATATTCTCGCCTCCTTTTTCATAGATCAATTGATAATATGAGTTTATTTCTGGGCTCTCTAATCTGCTCCATAGACCTATATGTCTATTTTTGTGCCAGTGTCATACTCTTTTGATTCGTGTAGTTTTGGAGTATTCAATGGACTCTTGAGTAATGCTGGGGTTAGGGGTGCTAACCCTCATGAAGTAAGAACTCTGTGTAAAACTTATAATTGGCCCTCCACATATGAGGTTCTTCAATATCTGCGGTTCTTCAGCATCCATGGTTCACCTTCCTTGGATTCAGTCAACCTTGGATCCTGTAGTTCTGTAGTATTTACAACTGAAGATGATCCATGTATAAGTGGACACATGAAGTTCAAACCTGTGTTGGTCAAGGGTTAACTGTAGTTTGAAATCAAGGATCGTGATACTACAAGCTTTCTTCTTTCTCAAGATTGCTTTGGCTATTTGCAGTCTTTTGTGGTTCCATACGAACTTTAGGATTATTTTTTCTAGTTCTGTGAAAATTATTACTGATATTTTGATAAGAATTGCATTGAAACTGCAGATTGCCTTGGATAGTATGTACTTTTTAAATATATCTTTCCATTTGTGTTGTCTTCAATTTCTTTCATTAATGTCATATAGTATTCAGAGTACAGAGTTTTCACCTCCTTGGCTAGATTTATTCCTAGGCATTTTTTTTTTTTTTTGGATGTAATTGTAAATGATATTGTTTTCTTAATTTATCCTTCTGATAGCTCCTTATGACAGATGTCTGTAAATGAATTTTGGACCATGCAACTTTACTGAATTCATTTACTAGTTCTAATAATTTTTCAGTGGAGTTTTTAGGATTTTTATATATAGCATCATATCATCTGTAAAGAGTGACAGTTTTAATTTTTTTCTTTTCAATTTGGCTTCTTTTTATTTCTTTTGTTTTTTGTCTGATTGCTTGCTATGGTTAGAATTTCCAGTACTATGTTGAATAAGAGTGGTGAAAGTGGGCATCCTTGACTTGTTCTTGATCTTAGAGGAAATGCTTTCAGCTTTTCACCATTAAGTATGAGGCTGGCTGTGGTTTTGTCACATGTGGACTTTAATATGGTGAGATATACTCTCTCTATACCCACATTGTTGAGAGTTTTAATCATAGGTGGATCTTGAATTTTGTCAAAGATCTCTCTGCATCTCTCAAAATAATCATATAACTTTTATCCTTCATTTTGATAATGTAATGTATCACATTGATTGATTTGAAGGTGTTGAATCATCCTTACATCCTTGGGATAAATCCCACATGATCATGGTTTATTATCCTTGTAATGTATTGTTGCATTTGATTTGCCAATATTTGGTTGAGGAGTTTTGCATCTATGTTCATCAATGCTGTTGGCCTGTAATTTTCTATTTTGTGGTGCCTTTGTCTCACTTTGGATTTAGGGAGATGCTGGAACATGGAATGAATTTGGAAGCATTTTTTTCATCATCAGTTTTTCAGAATAACATGAGATAATTAGGTGTTAACTCTTCTCTAAATATTTGGTAGAATTCATCTGTGAAGCTCTCTGGTCCTGGACTTTTGTTTGTTGGGAGTTCTTTAATTACTGATTCAATTTCATTACTAGTAATCAGTCTGTTCAGTTTTTCTATTTCTTCCTGATTTAGTCTTAGAAGACAGTACATTTCTAGGAATTTGTCCATTTCCTCTAGGTCATCGAATTTGTTGACATAATTTTGTTTGTAGTAATCTCTTCTGATTCTTTGCACTTCTGCAGTATTGGTTGTAACTTTTCCTCTTCTGTTTTTGATTTTAATTATTTTGTCCTCTATCTTGCTTTTTGATGAGTCTGGCTAGAGGTTTATGATTTTCCTGTTATCTTTACAATGAACCAGCTCTTAGTTTCATTGATCTTTTCTATTGTTTTTTTAGTCTCTAATTCAGTTACTTCCACCCAGATTTTTATTATTTCCTTCCTTCTGCTAACTTTGTGTTTTTTGTTCTTCTTTTTCTAGTTTTTTTAAGTGTAAAGTTAGGTGGTTTATTTGAGATTTTTATTTGTTTGTTTGTTTCCTGACATAGGTGTGTATCATTATAAACTTCCCTCTTGGAACTGCTTTTTCTATATCCCGTAGATTTTGGAAGGTTGTGCTTCCATTTTCATTTGCCTCCATGTATTTTTAATTAATTAATTAATTTGGCTGCATTGGGTCTTAGTTGAAGCACGTGGGATCTTTGTTGCAGCACATGGAATCTTTTGTTGCGATGCACAGGCTCTTCATTGCGGTACACGGGTTTTTCTCTAGTTGTGGCGCTTGGGCTCTAGAGTGTGCAGGCTCAGTAGTTGTGGAGCGCAGGCTCTCTATTTGTGGCTTGCGGGCTCCAGAGTGCACAGACTCAGTAGTTGTGGCATATGGGCTCTCTAGTTGTGGTGCACAGGCTCTAGAGCACACAGGCTCAGTAGTTGTGGCACATGGGCTTAGTTGACCTGCAGCAGGTGGGATCTTAGTTCTCCAAAAAGGGATTGAACCCACATCCTCTGCATTGGAAGGCAGATTCTTAACCACTGGACCACCAGGGAAGTCCCTCCATGCATTTTTTGATTTTCTCCTTGACTACTATGTTAACCCATTGTGTTTTTAGTAGCATATTCTTTAGACTTCACATGTTTATGTTTTTTCCACTTTTTTTGCAGTTAATTTCTAATTTCATATCATTCTGTTGGAAAAAGTTGCTTGATATGATTTCAGTTTTCTTAAATTAGTGAGGCTTGTCTTATGGCCAAGCATGTGATCTACCCTTTCATGTGAATTTGAAAAGGGTGTGTATTCTGCTATTTTTGGATGGAATGTATTGTATATATCTATTAAGTTAATATGACCTATTATGTCTAATGTATCTAATATTTTTTCCTTTCCGAATGATATTTTCTTTGATGTAACACCTACTGTACTATTATGATGTAATACCTACTATTATAATAGTACCGTCAATTTCTCCCTTTATGTCTGTTGATATTTCCTTAATGTATTTAGGTACTTCTAATTGGGTGTATATATATTTACAAGTGTTATAGCTCCTAATTGGATTAATCCCTTTATCATTATGTAATGTTCTTTGTCTCTTGTTGTAGTCTTTGTATTAAAGTCTATTTTGTATGATACAAGTATTTGCTACTTTAGCTTTTGTCTCATTTCTATTTGCATGGAATAACTTTTTCCACCCCCTCCCTTTCAGGCTGTGTGTGTCTTTAGATATGAAATTAATATCTTGTAGGCAGCATATAGATGGGTCTTGTTTTTGTATCTGTTCAGCCACTCTATGTCATTTGAATGGAACATTTAGTCCATTTATATTTAAAGTATTTATTGATAGGTGTGTACTTGTTGCCATTTTGTTAATTTTTTTCTGGTTCGTTTTGTAGTACTTCTTTGTGTCTTTCTTTACTCTTGCTCTCTTTTCTTGTGATTTGATAATTGTTTCTAGTATTATGTCTGTATTCTTTATCTTTTTCGTATGTACATCTAGGATAGGTTTTTGCTTTGTGTTTACCATGAAGTTGATATATAACTATAGATAGATAGATATTATAGATAGATAGAGATATATAACTATATATTCATATATATTCATATATATGCATATATATATATATATATATATATATATATATATATATGATGATCTCTTAAGCTCACATTCTAACAGCCATACATGTTTACTTGTTACTCATTTTATGTTTCTGGTGTCATATTTTTCATCTTTTAATTTTGTGTATTCCTTAAATACTTACTATAGATATAGATAAATTTACTACTTTTGTCTTTTAAACTTTCTATTTGCTTTATAAGTGATAATACACTCCCTTTCATGTATATTTGCTTTTATCAGTGAGATTCTTTTTTTCTTTCATAATTTTCTTATTTCTGTTGTCTTTTCTTTTCTGCTTTAATAAATCCCTTTAATATTTCTTGTAAAAACATTTTAGTGGCACTAAACTCTTTTAGATTTTGCTTGTCTTAAAACTGTGTATCTCTCCTTCAATTCTGAATGATAACTTTGCTGGGTAGAGTATTCTTGGCTGTAGTTTTTTGTTTTTGTTTTTTTGTTTTTTGGTTTTTTCCTTTCAGCAGTTTAAATATACCATGCCACTTCCTCTGGCTGCAAAGTTTCTGCTGAAGAGTCAGCTTATTGTCTTGTGGGAGTTCCCATTTATGTAACTAGTTGCTTTCCTCTTGCTGCTTTTAAGAGTCTCTCTTTATCTTTAAAGT
Source organism: Balaenoptera ricei (assembly GCF_028023285.1). NCBI lineage: Eukaryota > Metazoa > Chordata > Mammalia > Artiodactyla > Balaenopteridae > Balaenoptera > Balaenoptera ricei. The sequence goes on along the minus strand of NC_082650.1, from coordinate 91,082,390 downwards.
TTTACATTTTATTTATTTTTTAAAGTCTTTATTTACTTTTTTACAATATTGCTTCTGTTTTTATGTTTTGGTATTTTGTTGTGAGGCATGTGGGCTCTTTTCTCCCTGACCAGGTATCGAACCCACACCCCTTGCATTGGAAGGTGAAGTCTTAACCACTGGACCACCAAGGAAGTTCCCTTACATTTTAATTATAATGTGTCTTAGTATAGATCAAATTGGGTTCATCTTGTTTGGGACTCTCCATGCTTTCTGAACCTGGATGTCTGTTTCCTCCCCCAATTTAGTGAAGTTTTCAGCAATTATATCTGCAAATAAGTTATCTGCCTCTTTCTCTCCCTTCTTCTTGTATCCCTATAATGTGAATGTCAGAATGCTTGATGTTGTCTCAGAGGTCACTTAAACTATCTTAATTTTTTTTTAATTCTTTTTTCTTTTTTCTGTTCAGCCTGTTTGATTTCCACTACTCTGTCTTCCAGATTGCTGATGTGTTCTTTGGTATTATCTAATCTACTGTTGATTCTCTCTAGTGTATTTTTAAATTTTAGTTATTGATTCTTCAGCTCTGATGGATTCTTTTTATGTTTTCTAACTTGTTGATGATGTTCTCACTGTATTCATCCATTCTTCTCCCAAGATCAGTGTCTTTATAAGCATTACCTTAAACTCTATCAGGCAGATTGCTTATACCATTTTGTTTAGTTGTTTTCTGAGGTTTTGTCTTTTCCCTTTGTTTGTAACATCTGTCACCTCATTTTGCCTAATTTTCTGTGTTTATTTCTATGTATTAGGTAGGTATGTTTCTTTTCCTAATCTTGGAGAAGTAGCTTTATATAGGAGACAGCCTATGGGTCCTAGCAGGTTGCTTCCCTCTGGCTACCACAACTAGATGCTCCAGGAATACCCGCTATGTGAGTTCTGTGTGCCCTTCTGTTGTGGCAGGGCTGACTACAGTGGGCATGCTGGTGGGCAGGGATGGCTCCAGCCTGGCTGGCTGTGCAACCCAGCAGTGCCTGTCTGCTGTAGCCCATTGGTGAATGGTCAGGCCTCTGTGCTAATAGGCTAGAGAGAGAATTCCAAAATGGTGCTTACGCAGTGTAAGCACAATAGACCAATACCCCCAAATGACTCCTGTGAGCATTTCAGTCCCCAGGGGAATCCCAGCCGCCTCCTGCCTGATCCTCACTCAGGGTCCCCAGTCAGAGATCCTGCACAGAGAAGATAAGCCCCCAGAAAGGCAGGTTTTGAAAACAGCAAGGCTTGCATTCAGAAGATCCAGAGAACTATAGGAAACAGAGACTCTGCTCTTAAAGGGAACATGCAAATTCTTACATGCTCTGATTCCCAGTGCAGAAGCAGAAGACTGACAGGCACTTGGGTCAGACCCACTTGCTGATCTTGATGAGCCTTCTGCACAGGCAGGGAGGGCCACTGCCATTGTGATTCCCTCCTGCTTGAGAGTCACTTACCTGGGGGTGTGTATCCTGACTAGACCAAGTCTCCACCCCTCCTACCCATCTTATTGTAGCTCCTTGTTTATATATTTAGTTGTGAAAAATTATTTTTCTGCTCACCCTCAGGTCATTCTCACAGATAGATGCTCTATAAGTAGTTGTAATTTTGGTGTGTCCATGGAAGAAAGTGAGTTCAGAGACTACTTACTCCTCCATCTTGATACCTCTCCTACATTATTTTAAATAAGCCAAATAAAGCACAAATACTACAGAATATGTAGCCTTTATAAAGATATTTGTTTAAGTTATCACAAGAGGTTCTTTGATAGAATCTATCAAGAAATATTTACATATTCTGAAAATATTTAGAAAGATGTACTTAAGCATCTGTTTTTAAATATATCTAGATTTGACCAAATGACTGGAAGACAACTTGTAGCAAAGCATTGCATTTTATGGTTATTATAGAATGATACAATTTTGAACACAAATGTGTATACCTATAGAGTTAATAAGCTATTTCATTTCATTTTGATTCAAAATGTGATTTCCATTCTATCACTTAATTATTCCTTTTCAGAACCAAACTTATTGTGTTTAAAAATGTAGACTTAACTGACTGTTGCTGTCACTTATTAGCTTACATAACCTCCCCATGACTCAGTTTCCACATCCTTACAGTTGAGGAAAGGGTGATACCTACCCTAGGTGTAGGTAAAATCAGTTACTATATTTAAAGTAGTTGGAACAGTGCCTGGCCCATAGTAGATGATATATCAGTGTTAGTTATTATTAGTAGTAGTATAGTTTTTTACCTTTATACTTTGTGATCTTTTCTGAGTATAAAGAATAAGTGTCCTTTTGTAAACAATAAACGTGTAAGTGATAAAACAAATAGTGTAATCATATTTCATATTATCACCAAGAAAATAAATATGTTACAAGTGGTTTCATTTCATTCTGTTTTCTTTTTCAGTAATTGTGCAGATCTTCTCATGTAATATCTGATGAATAAAAGAAATGTGAAAACATTTTCTCCATATGGTATTGCTACAGAACTTCTAAGAAGACATTTTTTCATTAAGAGCACAGATGTTCCAATCTTCATTTCCATGAGATGCCAAGATATGTCTGCTGGGAACAAAACTAGGGGTAATTTGTGTAAATCATAGTATGTTAAGTAAGTGCATTATGTATTAAGTGTTTGCCTATTAGTGCTAGAAAAATAATGTCTTTTAAACTTCTACATCCTGTTATCTACCCCATAGCAAGAGAACTGGATTACACTAATAAAAGACTAATGAGTAACTTAAATTCTGTACCACACATCACCAAGAGGTTCTGCAAGATAAGTGTTATCTGGCATTTAGTTTTCCCTGAGAAGCAAAGAATTTGACTGTTTCTTCTTCTATTAGAGATTGCGTAATATTTATTGTTATTGCAGTTAAAAACAACCACATTTTCTGCGATCCTTGCCACATGGGCTATCAATTTAGATTAAATATTAAATTATACAGAGTAATGGTGCAATCAAACCTCCATCCCTCCATGAATTACCATATCGGCAAGTTCTTAGCAGCACATATATTGTGTCAGGGCATTGTAACTGTTAGACATATTTATTCTTTAGGGTATAGCAGCAGGATCACCATCTATCTTCTTCTTAATTCTCCTATGCCTGGCCAATTGCTGAACTTGTGTAACTAATTATGACAAAATGCTCTTTGGTATTTTGAGATTATTAGTCATATGTGTCCAATTCAACTATTCCCCTTGTCATCCTCTAGCTGTATGAAAATGTATTTCTTATATAACACGTCCTGCAGCAACTCCATAGATATACCACACTGCTTCAAATATATGCATTTGAGGTTTCATTTGTTTTCTGCCTGAGTTCCTTTTCTAGTTCCTAGACTAAATAATAGAGTCTGTCATTCATTACCAGAGTCACTTGCTTAAAGAAATTGTATCCCTTACCCTGATGTTTTTTTAATTAGCAAACATGTAAGATGCCATTCTGGAAAAGCCTTCTCTTTCTCATATTTCTTGCTTGGTGGCATAGTTGCAACTTACCATATCAGATGTTTTTAATCCATGTGATTTATCTATGACGTTTTATTAAAATTCTACTTAACAAAATACCTTAATACTCAGAATGATCAATAAAACTGTCATTTCCTGGTAAAAGGTGAAATCTATATTGTATCTCTCTAAAATCCTTTCTTTTTTAAATGAAAAGTTCCAATATTTTGAGTGGACAAAATATATTTAACAACTCACTAGATTGCTGTTGAAATGCTTGTTTGTTTATTTTCCTATTGGTTTTCCTCCTAAACCATTTTCTGGGAATGGGACCCACTTTGGGCACAGTGCAGTCCTTAGATCCTGAGAGGCCATTTCTTCTGTTTCTCTAAAGGTTACTTCTCAGGCATCCTTGTCTATATCATCAGGGCAGGGTTAATTTAACCTGTTTTGCAAACACAGTGGAGAAGAGAAGTGAAACTGATCTTTTTGTATTTGAAAGAATCTGGTCAGGTATCACATGATAAAAACGCCCCATTATTTTACTCTCACCTCACAAATAATTATCACGATCCAGGCACTTCCACTCACTTATTGAATTATGTATATTTAAATGGCATCTTCATGGTTAATTCCAAATACGTTATTATTGTGCTTGGAAGACTCATATTTATCCTACTTTTAAGTTTTGTTTTTTTTTTTTTTCTGTAACCATATTTGAATACAGAAAGGGAGCTTGTTATTTAGATTTCTCATTTTATTTATTTAAGTGATGTGCCCCAATGTCCACACTATTCAAATGCTGAATAAAATAATGAATAATTTACACAGTAATCTTTTCTTTAGGTATTTCTTGACAATTTGAATTTTCATGCTTAAATTGTATATTTCAATGTCAAAATAATTCTTTACTCTGCATATATCTATTTTCCTATGTCTAAGTGTGCACAAATGAATTATGATGAAAAAATTTGTGATTCATTCATTGAGTAATACTGTTCTTAGATTAAATATTTCCTTGAGCAATAATGGGTATCATGCATTGAAGCATGAACAAAAAAAACTGAAATAGTTCTAATCATGACATTTTATAAGAATTTCAGTAAAATACTATGTGATGAATATAAGATAATGAGTAGTGATTAAAGTTACCACCTGTTTCAATTTAATCAAAGAAAAAAGAATACTGAAGTCAGAAAATGAATATGGAATATATTATGCTGAAAATGCATCTATTTTTGTTATACTTGAGGCTCTTTTATAAATTATCTCTAATTCAGAGATTAGTCTTTTGGGAAACTTAGATTTCCAGCATAGTACCAGGCTTAGAATTTAAAATTAAAAAAAATCAAACTAAGAACAAAAAGATTTTTTTAACTGAGCATTCACTATTTGAGCAAACAAAGAATTAAATGCTTAAAAAGAGTTAATAAGCTACAAGCCCAAATACCAGATATGATAAGGCTTACATTTTGGAAATCCTTCACAAATAAAAATAAATATTGTTTATATAAAAGAGTTAACCATTTTTGATAGAAAATTAAAAGTACAGGAGAAACAAGATGGGATGGAAGATTCAAAAAAAAACAACAACAACAGAAAAGAAAGACTGGAAGGAAACAATGGAATAATGGGAAAAGAAGATTTAGCAGCAAAATAATGCTAGCAGAGCCAGTCACTACTAACCATGGCAGTGGTGGAGATGATGGTATATAACAAAAGAGAAAGAAATAAAAATTATTGCCGAGAAACAAGATGCAAAATGTCCTATTCATGAAGTGTGGGGATGCAACCCATAATGTTTTATATCATAGAGTATCACTAACATACATGAGCTTGGAAGGCAAGTGGATAAAAAGAGCAAGTTAAAAGACACATGGATGGAGGAATATATATGTCTCCTCTGTACACAGAGACAAGGAGTAATGCTCACTTTAAGTCAGCACATACTTCAAAACCATAAGTACAGTCATGTGATTTACTTAGGAAACATTTACCCTAGGCTATGATATGAGTTTTATGGTTCCAGCTATACACAGCTAAAAACAGTGTGACAAGACTGCAATTATTATAGAGACCAATGAATACCAAACTTTTGAGAAAGGAAATGGATGAATCCTCAAAATAGCACCAAATCTGTGTTATTTGCTTCATGGTCAAAAAAAAAAAAAAAAAAAAAATTTCAACCATAACAGACTTTTCAAAAACCATACTTTGAGGAGCCACTTTTCTGGTGCACATCCACATCTAGAGACTGCATGAAATGACATCCCTTGGTGTAACCTCATTTTTTCCCATCCGCCATCTTCTTGGACATTGGACATTAATTACCAATGTTAACAGCAGGTCAGAAAACATATTCGTTTGTACCTTTAATCTTCAGATTGCATGAGGAGAGATTTCTGGATGCAGATGGTGATAAGATGAAGGTCTGTCCATAAGGTTTTCCTGTACCTAAGTACTCTGTCAGGTTTATAGATTGAGGGGACACATAAAAAGAAAATCCATAAGGGATAGAGTGTTTCTTGAGAGTGTTTCTTGAGTATTTTAAAAAACATTTTAGATACCAGAATTTAGTTTATAACCTAGGCTATTTAAGATCATAAAAACTCCAAATCTCAAAGCAGAGGGAATGCTGAGATGGCAGTGGTATCACAAGGCAATTTTGCTGGAGAAAACCAATCATATGTACCATGGTGTTCATCATTGTCAATGGTCTTTTTATCCCCCAAGCATGGAGCATTCTGAAGGGAAGACTACCAGGAATATTCAGACCTGTGTTTAGAGACATGCAGAGAGTCAGAACACACATACCAGAAGAATTTTCAGGACTGGCGTTGGCCTCACTGAGATCAATGAAAGAATAGGATAAGGGCTCAACATAACTGGAAGAATGTGCATAAAATTAGCTCCATTTTTCTACCAAGCATGTTTTGTCTTCCCAGCTTAGTGCTTTACTAGCAAATGGAAACTATTTTATGGGACTTGAATCTTCCTCTGAAGGGACTGGTCGATATGACAGAGTGAGTGAAGCATTTATGAGCCAATCAAGTACCATAACAATTATTAACAATTTGCTCCTAGCACTCTGGCTTCATCTTTTATTTTTTCAAGGGATTTTTTCATTCTCTCAGGGCAATTGAGCGAAACTGCTATTTTCATGGTTGACTCTATATCTACATGATCCAAAACAATCACTCACTCTGAATTGTGCACTAGACAGACACAAGTGATCACTGCTTCTCATGTTTGCTTTAAGGCTGTTTGCATTTCTTTCGTCTCTACTCAATAGCTTATTAGAGGTTTTAGGTCCAAATCATTTTGAATTCCAGATTGCTGGGAGGAATTTTGTTTTGAATAAATAAATGCTGGTTGAAGTTTTGCTAGAAAACGTTATAGCTGTGTCTATTCACATGTATTTGTGTTTGAATCAGAATTGAGGAAATCACTGCAGTGTACCTCACTCTCAAGTTCATTACTAGGATCAGCCTCAGATCCTAATCTGGATTGGTATAGACAATAATTGTACTCTTATTTTTATAAACATAGCTTACATTGTTGTAAATGAAGAGGTATCAGCAGGCTAGTTATAGGCCAGTGTGCTTCCAGAAGAAAAGGGCACATTTTAAACTGCTGGTACCTGATACTCCTGGATGGTGTTGGACAAATAACAAATAAGGAATTGTTATTTTCCCCACTGCTTGCCCCAAGGAATGCAGAATATGAACCCTAGAAAGTATTTTCAAGACCTTCCTTGTTCTCTTCTTTCTCAGGCTTTGCTCTGACATCTTAGGAGGTAAGCATTGCAGACATGGGGACTTAAGTGCTCAATTTACCTATACAGGAACATATAGAGCTTTCCCTGAAAATAAGACTGTGACCAAGAAAACAAAGTTAGTCTGTAGATAATAAGATGAGTTGCTTCCTGGGGACTAGATGGAGAAGTGCTGGTGAAAATAATTACTCATATTTAAATTCCAAACATCCATTATGATATTAAAAGAAAAGATGTTATGTTTTTCAGAGTTTAAGTCAGTTAATAGGAATTAAAATAAGCATAGACAGTAATTCAAAATAGCAAAATATCTTCACTTATTAGCAGTTAAAGGTAACAATTGCACAGTATCAATGTTCTTGCATTAACTACTTCAAGTCAATCGGTATTTGAGGTCAGAACTTGGACCAGTTTAAGCAAAAGTCCCTGCAAATTCTCTTCTATGGCAAAGTAATTTTAATTTAGAAAATAGATACCATACAGAAACCTACACAATTAGATGTGGGGAATGTCTGTTGCTCTTTCTTTTGATGTGGGGAGGAAAAATAATGTAGGATTACTGATACTAAATTGTTTTCTTCTCTCCAATTTTTATTCTGTCCAAGATCATTCACATCGCCTCGCTGAAATTCTCTTTCCCCCAGAGGGGTGTAGCAGAAAGTGTGTGTCTCTTAGTGGTCAGATCCCCACTACACGAGAGCTGTAAGGCATTTCCAGCAGACACTTTCTTTGTGCTAATCCAACGTCAGAGAAGCCTGTGACCAAAGGGCGAAGTAGGTAACTTCTAAGGTTCATTCCTGCCACAACACTTTATGCATCTCTAGGTTGGTACTTGAATGCCATTGTCAAAGTCCCCTGTAACGAGAGAAAACAGTAAAGATGCAACCCAGAGGCTTGCCAGGAGCACATGGATTGAAATGCACCAACAATTTCATCACTTCCTGTGTTCGTGGGGCCACGTATCATTTTCTTATGGTATGTATATTTACCTTGGCTTGAGTTTTTTTTTTTAAATATACATAATTTTCTCAACAAAATTGCAATGCCACAAATAGTATCTGACTCAATTAATTTTTGTATTTAATTCAGTATCTTAGGCACACTAAGAGCTCAATATTTGTTTTGTTTTTTTCTAATTAATAAATGAATCTGAAAACTAGTGACTTATTCACAACTGAGACTGTTATTCTTAAGGTATGACCATGCCTTCAACTAGTGGGGACTACTTCTACACAGAAACAAAGGTTTGTCCCTTCCTTTACACAGATCCATTTGGCCATTCATCAACAGTTTTTTGATACACCACCTCTACTTTCCACAGAGGGTTGAGCCAGTTTTCCTCACTTTTTTGCTAAATTACCTAAGTTTCCAAGTCTCTCCAAAGAATTCCCATGTAGGACTTCATTGAGTCTCATGCCTGAGGAATCGAATTTATCCACAGACGATTGAGATAAATAGACACAGGACCCCTTTGCCTCATTTTTCTTGTCCTCATCTGATAATGCTACCAAAATCACGTCTCCCACATATTTATAGATACATCAATGACTACAGCTTCTTTCTAAATCCAAATAAGTCTTCAAACATTAATAAAGATCTCCTTTAAAGCCAAGTCTGAAGTCAATATAACCAAACAATTCTAGGATCTTCTAAAAGACGCTTTCAATGAAATAAATCTGTAGCAGGCTTTATGACCTGGCTTTTAAAAATTGAAAATTTTAATCACAAAGACCAACCCTTCATTAATTCAGTAATTTATTTAGCAAGTATTTATTGAGAGTTTACTATGTACCAGCACTCTGTTGGAGTGAGAGATATTGTGCTGAAAGGAATATTTATATGTTCTATAAACATTTCACTAGCAGTTTGTCAGAGAACACATCTGTTAAAGAATTTTTAAAGTGTAGTGAATGCTTTGAAAGAAACCAAGGTGTTGATTAGTCTTAAAAGAGGAATATCTAACATGGCCTGGGGATTCATTTCTATATGTATACGGTAATCCAGTTTGGTCAAAATTATAATAATTTAAATATTGTGCTTATTGGTTAAATCTCAGCATACCTGAAAAATATAACTGCATTCATATACAATTTTTCCTTATCCTCTACATTTCCCCCAAAACAGATAACTAAGAAAAAAACAACTTCTGGCAAAATTACAGAAGGAATATGCATACTAGAACATTTCAATAAAACATTCTGAATTTTATTTTAATATTTACTGACAGGTATAGCTCACTCTTTTTATAAGTAATACCAGTTAATTTAGTGTCATTTAGGTCTTGTGTCTATGCTCTCTAGTGTATGATATTGGAACACAGCAATCCCAGTTTCCATGTCAACACCCATTTTTTTTTTTTTTTTTTTTTTTTGTTAGTGGTGGTGGCAATGTGTAGGCAGATGTGTGTTGATGTCTTGATACTGATTTTTTTTCTGCATACCAACTTAATCTTGTTTGTATATGTATCTCTCTATCTTGCTGTTTCTCTCTCTCAATTTCTCTCTCTCTCCATTACCATCAATATTTAAAACAAATTTTAAAAAATAATAAATAATTCTGAGTATTGGTTCTGTGCTGAGCATTATGGTAGGAATCAGGTGAAATATGATAGAAAATAGACATGGTTCTGACCTAGTAGAGGTACAGTGTTTTCTTGAGGAAGGGTAAAAACTACATCATAATCAACTGGGCATATTTTTAAAAAACCGGGCTCTATCCTGGTCTGATTCACTCAGAGTCATGTGCTGTTGGGTCTTGGAATCTGTTTTTAAAAAGTAATCCCGAGTAATCATGTCAATGTGAGACTATTGTTTTAGTGGAAATTTTCTATCCTTTAAGGAGTATAGCTTTTATAACATGGGCTTTACTAAACTTTAATTTAATTTAACATTTATTCATTGTGATAAAATAATAATATTAATAAAACAATTATTATAATGAACTTACTATGCATCAGAGGGTACTCTAAGATATTTATATTTGTTAGCTCATTTTATCCTGACAGCAATTCTATGGCATAAGGTACTATTTTTAACCCCGTTTTAGAGACAAAGAAACTAAAGCTGGGAATGTAAAATAATTTGTCCAAAATTACTCAACTAGTAAGTGGAAGAATAAATTTTCAATTCAGATCAGTCATGCATTTTATTTTTACATAAATTACAAATCCCAGAATGTATGCTCACTGTATTTTCTTTGGAATGTCAAGTATATTTTAGAGCAATTAAAATAGGAAGAAAGTTCTGACGTTTATCTTAATTTTTTTTTTTTTTTTTTTAGTTTTTAAGGGCTCTTCATTCTGTGAGTAGTCCAAGTTTTGAAGGGTGCCAATGGTTTTCTGCTGGTAGAACTCACTTTAATATTTCTTATAGTTCACATCTTCTGGCATTGAATTCTTTCAGCAGTTGTTTGTCTGCAAAATCATATAGCCATGAATTCTGAAAAAATCTTTTCTGGGTATAGAATTCCAACTTGACAGTTTCACTTTTCTTTTTCTTTTTTACTTTATAGATGTTACTTCATTGTTTTCTAGCTTGCTTACCTTCTTTTAAGAAGTCTGGTGTGATTCTTTTCTTTTTTAAACCTCTGAATGCAATATGTCATTTCCCCCCATCTGGGTGCCTCCAAAATATTTTTTTAATAGAAAAGTATATAGAATTACAAATTTTTTTTTATTTTGATTATATATATTAAAGAAATGTATAACATCAGAGGCTTTCTGTATGTACTACTTTTGTTTTGAGCAATTTGAGCAACCATCATTGTCTTCTCTGAATACAGTAAGTCCCCTACATACGAACCTCTGAGTTGCAAACTTTCAAAGATGCGAATGTGCGTTCGCATTTCCAATCACGTAAGTCAGTTCTCGTGTCTGACGTACATTATCACGTGCACGCATCCTCTATAAGTGTCTGTGCTTTTGTGAACTTTACTGTACAGTACTGTATAGAGTATGGTAGTACAGTATCTTTATTTCTAGCTCAGGAGGTCCAGAAGCAAGCGTAAAAGCAGTGGTGATGTAGCTGGTACATACTACTATAGTTTTCAAGGTACTGTACTGTAAGATTAAAAATGTTTTCTTCATTTTTTGTGTTTGGTTTTTATGCATTATTTGTGTGAAAAGTGTTATAAACCTATTACAGTCCAGTGCTACATAGCCGGTTGTGTTAGTGGAGTACCTAGGCAAACTTTGTGACTTATGAACAAATTAGACTTGCAACAACAAAAGTGCTCTTGGAATGGAACTTATTTGTATGTAGGGGACTTACTGTAGATCTGCCCTATATGTGAACAGATTAAACAGGACAGCTTAAACTCCCTGTGCCAGGCAATTTTCTACATCAAAATCATTTATTCAATCCATTTACCTATTCTGACTCACTTTCCTCTGTTTCTTCAGGACCACTTGGCTTATGGACTTGATTTTGCTTCATATTACTTATGCCCTGACTTGGTAAGCACATTCTTTCTCTTCCAGTTTGACCTGACATTCCACCTCAGGAATAAAGTTATTGATATTCACCCTCCAGGGACACTGAGCAGGGCCGCAGATTAAAGGCAGAAGAGCTCTTCTGATTCCTCCACTTTGACCCACAAAACTGAACAAATGATTCCACCATATGGATTCCCTCTTTGGGAAGACTGATTAGACCAATTATTTAAATCCCTATATGAAGATTCACTTCAAGGATTCATCAGTTCAACCTGTATATGAGATTCAACATTTAAAATTGACTAAAAAAGGAAATATTTACCACTCTCCTAAATATGAGACAAATATAGTTTATACACTACTCAAGATTTTTTAAAGAGACTATCAGTAAAAATGGATGCTTTAGAGCATTTTTCTCAATTTGAGGTCAGACAACCTCCACTACCTTCCCCTAGTTTACTTGGTGCAATGCAGATTCTTGGAAACACTGCTGACTTCTAATCCTAACATCTCTAAGGGTGGATTCCTGTTATCTGCATGATGAAAAGCTTTCCATATAATTATTGTGCACACGAAAATTTGAAGTTCAGTGTTAGGTATTTATACATATTCTTAAAATTTTAAACATAATATTAATTCTTTCTTTTACGGTGTTTGGGGCCATCGTTTGATAGTTTAAAATTTGGGTACATCATGAAAATATATGAAAAAAATCATTTTTGACAAAAACAAATGTCTTTTTACCTAAATGTGTTACTGAAGTTAACATGGCTTGTAGAAATAATGACCAGTATATCAAGAAAATAATATTATTGGCAGCAATAGATGATTGAACCCATAAATATGTCGTAGCAAAAGCTCAATAATGAGTTGGAAACAGCAACTTGCCAATGTAGCATTTGCTTCAGCAATTCAAAAGTGGTCAAGCACTATTTCTATTGCTTTAGGAGGTATAATAAAAGACAGTTTTAGAATGTCTCCAGCTCAGTAGGTAGCAAGAAAACAATGAAATGCTCTTACAATTGATACAGGACAACAACATCTTGGGAGTGTATTAAAGGTTTCCAAATAAATATAACCCTGACTTAAAAAATATTCTAAAGCATAGACTAGAGAAATCTATCCTACTTGTTTATGAAATAAATAGTTTCATGTGATATGTAACTATTTGCAAACAATTAAAAGTATCCTATGAAAATTAAGTCAGAAAGCATTAAAAATCTACCTAATTTAATAAATAGTAATTAATAACAGCAATGATATCTGCTATAATGCAAACTATAATATAGCCCAATAAGAGTTCCTCATGTGTAGAAAATAATTATATATTATTATGTAAAATAAAATAAATGACAGTTGTATAAAGGTAATGTCATAGTCTAAGGGATGGAGAAATCAAATCATACAGAGGGAAAACTTTAAGACACTATGTTTTATACATTTTGTAGGTGCCTTAGTAACTGCCCTCATAACAAATTATGATGAAATTAGGACAGAGATATGGTTAGATAACAGAGTAAAAACCAAAAGATTGAATTTGGATTGATTATCTTTTTTTTTTTTTTTTTTTTTTTTTACTTCAGTGGTAATAAGAAAAATTTTCCCACACTTGGCAATCAAAAGAGAGTACAAAATATCTTTTCAATGACATACTGAGGCAATGCTTAGGGAGCATCTGAGGGACCATTTAATGATTTGGAAGTAGGTATGAGTATTCCATGTTGCAATTTATTATTTGGTGAGAATCCAGGTGGTATGAAGTTTAAGGTTAACTTGTAGACTGCTGTCCAATAGACAAGATAACCACAAAGGTTACACTTGTATCATCCCATAGGGGAAGAACTAGTTTTGTATGTCCCCTAACTTCATATTCTTTGCTCTTTTTGTTTGTAAATGACTTTGTGAAGTACTATTTCAAGGTCAACAAGCCTTTCTTGTACATGGTCAGATAATAAATATTTTCTGTTTTGAAGTTCGTGTCTCTGCCTCAACTATTCTATCATTATAGCAATTGTAGGCAGACGTAAGCAATACATAATCAAAGAATGTAGCTGTGCTTCAATAAGCTTTATTTAAAGAAACTGGCTGGGTTAGGCTTATGGGGCATAGTTTGCCAACCTTTGTATTGTGTAACCTCTTTTTCTGAAGTCTTTTTGGTGTTCCATGTTATTGGTTTGTTGATTCTGACACATGTTCATTCTATATTTATTTGCTATATTTTGAACTTTGGAAAATAATATATAGACAGTAGCATATAGGAAAATAATGAGGCAGAAGGTAACCAAAAGAAAGTTAAATTTCCTTTCTATATTAATCAAGACAATCTGACTATAGTATCACATTCCTGCACAAAGAATAAATTTGGGACATTTCAAGAAGGACCGTTCTGTCCCAATAACAAAGACAGCATTGGTGTGACAATGCTAATTGAAATAAATTATTGTGATACAGCTTATTGATGTATTTTTTTACATTTTATATTTGTGTAAAATTTGAAATAATTTAATGCTTGACAATTTATTCAAAATAATTTAGTTTAAATATTATCTTAAAAACCTAGTCTATTTTGGATACTGTAAAATATATCCACATCTCTTTTTTTTTTACCAATGTAATAGAAAGCCATTGTCCATCTCCTAGAAAGGAAGCATAGCAAGTTTCTCATTCAAGTTCCAATATTTAAAAAAAATTTTGATTAAAGTTATTAAGACTAAGAGAAAAGTTAATCTACAAGAAAATGTATTTTGATGGATGATTACAGAACCCAGAGATAGCCGACTTGTAAACGGGAGTTGAGGAGAAACACTGGGATAAAAGGAGTAACATGTTATAAATAGAAAGCAAATATCTGACTTTCATCTAGTGCATGAGAAAAGGGTGCCACAAGGGAAGCACTGCAGGTGCAGGAGCTAGGGGCCAACAGCTCATTACAACTTCTGCTTAGAAAAATTGAGTTGGTGGTGTGAAAGGAAACGCATAAGGTGTAAATTCAGGGTCACTAGCATCCGGGGTTTGAACAGGTTTATTCAACTCAAGAGACTCAGAGTAATCATCTATACAATGTTGAATTTAATATCTACTCCAGGACAAATAAGTGAGATAATTTATATATGGAAAAACTTTACAGGTCTCAAATACATTGTCTTAGCTTTCTGTAAAATGTTAGTTTAAATCAGAAGCCTTGTAGTGAAATTTGGAGTAAAGAATTTATTGACCCAATACTTTTTGAGATTGCAAAACTCTGGACTACTATGAAAGAAAATGAGAAGGTATTTGAATGTTACTCACCTTAAAATTTAAATTAAAATCATGTTTATTCTATATTTCTTCACTGTGAAATTATATTACAGTGTATATCTGTTTACTAAAGAGAACAATAAATTAGTTTTGAGAGTTGTCACCTAAAGACTGTTGAGTTTGAAATTATGTAAGTGTTACAATTTCCATAGTAGAAGAATGTGTATATCCCCTTAAGGTGATAAACTATGTTTGTCAAAAGACTGTGACAAAATACTGCTGAATATGAATGCAATAGTCTTGTTATATCTAACCCTGAAGAAGTTTAAAAACACAAACTATAGATTTTCTTGATTTTAGAATAACAAGTGAGAAGCTTTTCATTGACTAGGTTTACAAAAGTAAAAATAATTAACGTATATAAAAATGATTAATTGTAAAGGAATACTAACTTCTTTTCTTTGACATACATACACAAGGTTTGACATGGAAATATGTGCACTGTTTTTTACCTCTCTTTTTCAAGTCTTCCACTTCCCTGATTTTATGATCTCATTCAAGAATTGAAGCGCATTTTGTCCTATATACTTAAAGGAAAAAAATGGGAACACTAAGAGATAATAAATGCTTCCCTATTCCACAAAGCATAAATGAAACAAAACAAACAAAAAAACTGTTGTTAAATTTCATCTTTCATGTCTAAAATGATATTTTTGTTAGGATTCAAACCAGAACATAGCAAACCATAAATCCTCCCCAATAGATAAGAAGTCTAGCTTTTCTCTAGAATTTCCATAACATAAGTAATTTCCGTGAAATTTTTGAACACTGTGGTAGACAGAATAATGCCCCCCGGCGATGTCTAGTTCTAATCCTTGGAACCTGAGAGTATATAAACTTACATGGGAAAGGACTGCAGATGTGGCTGGGGTTAAAGACCTTGAGATGGGAAAATTGTCCAGGATTACCCAAATGGGCTGAGTTCAGAGGAAGATGCAATATTTCTGGCTTTGAAGATGAAGGAAGAGGGAAATATTTCCAAGGAATGTGGTAGTCTCTAGAAGTTCGGAAAGGCATGGACACTGATTTCCCCTAAGGCTGGGGTGATTTGTTATGACATCAATAGAAAACTAATACAGGCACCTACAGGCACTAGGAATCCATCTTCACATTTGCTTATTGCCTGTCCTTTGCATACACTCTTCATGTTGCTGGCTGACTCTGCCAGTCACTGAGCAGAGCTTCTTAACATTTATCTCCAGGCCATTAGTTTTCTCTGTGCCTATTTACTTTGTGTATGAATCTAGTTGTTTCCCTTAATTTCCTTAAGTCTTATTAAGGCCACATTGTATGTTTAAAAAGTTGCAGACCTCTCTGAGAGAATGAAAGATACACAGGGCCTTGCTTCTCTAATGCTGAAACACCATTGGTGGCATGGCATAAGGGATGTGGTTTAGAGATTACACCTTGCACAACAGAGGGGTTATAAAGAAGTTTATGGACGGTTGTTGCTTCTGAAATTGCTGTAAGCCAGAAGAGCTGTTACTGACCAGGGTAAATAGACTAAGGATAAAACAGACTCACATATTGTATGCTTGGATCTGGATTATTTTGAGGCATCAATGTGTGTTTGTTGAAAATAAATATTGTCTATGTTGTCAAAACCAAAGATGACTCTAGTCATACAATTTCTGTTGCAGACTTGTGTCTGCTTTTGACAGGATGTACTCATTTGTTCGGGTTTTCTTTTCCAAAAAGATCAAGCTTGGATAAAATCAGAGACATGTTCCTTCTGAAGCAGAAATAATCTCTCTGAATATTGCTTATTACAACTAGAAACACAAAGGTGTTCATACATGATAGACATGTCAGGAAAGCTGTTTCCAAATTTTAGTTTTGGTGGAGAGTTATGAAATCTAATCTCTCTACTCCTGTAATATGAAATCCATCTATTGATCTCAGAATAGTTACACAGAGAATGAACATATTCATGCCAGACTTCTGATACTTTCACCTCTCTTCTTATGAATGTATTATTCATGCTTAAGGTCTCAGTGTTAATATCTGTACTTTAAAACACCCCATCCTTTTCCTTTTTAGTGTTTTAAAAACATGTTTCCAATCACTAGTATTTATTTACTAGTATTATTTATATTTACTATCTCTAGCTCCCTTAGTTTATTATCTGTCTGAAGGAAATAACTGTATCTCTTGGTTTGCCTGATATTCTGTGTACCTGCTGATGACTAAGAATTTGTTGAATGGATGGATAAAAGTAGATTTGAGAACATACCTACTCTGGTAAGTTCTAGAAATCAAAGATACTACTATTATAACTAAAGATTTATGTTGAAATCATGATTCCTACAGTGTGCCTGACTGAATTTAGTGTCTTTAAACCTTTTCCAAAATACAAATTATTTCCAAACTTACGTACAAATGGACACACACACATAACATTGACAGTGCTCCTATTCCAACTCTGCTAACTGATAATGCTAGGAAGTTGACTAGTTAAAAGAATACTAAAAATAAAACAATGAATGGCAAATTGTAATGCTGTGAATAATGTAATGTACAAAGCTTGCCTCAAAACATCTAGAGAATGTTTTGAGATCTTTGAGATCAAAAGGCTAAAAAATAACATTTAAAAGAAACAAAAAAATTGAATACAGACTCAAAATGCAAGTTCTCAGACTTTCAAAGTTACAAATGTAGAAGCTGCTTCATCTTCAAAGGAAAACTAAAATCCTAAGGAAGCTTATTTGATAGGAAATGGGCATGACACCTATCTTATTCATTGTTTATATGATTTTCCTCTTTGCCAACATCAATGAAAGATGACAAGGAAGCTGAGTCTCATCAAAGAATTTTAAGTCTTGTTCAGGTGACTATCACAAGACCTGTCCTTTTGTCTTCTTCTTTCAGTCCTATGCGCCTGCCATCCAAGCTGCTTCTGGTTCCCCCAGGGACACGGTGGAGGAGAGAGATAAAAGGAAAAGAACAAGATCTCATTTGACAGATGATGCTGTAGGCTGGAGTGGTTCTCACTGTGTAACACACACAAATGCTGCCTCTATCGCATACAGGGCGATTATGAGCACATCAGAGAATTTCCAGGTGGGGCAAATGAATAATTACACTATTCTCTGAAGTGGACAAACTATTGTGACTTCCTTCAAGTCCTCCTTCAGTGACACAAATCCCCAAAACCTTCTCTTCTGGGGTTGCTTCAGTACCACAGGCATCCCTTTTAAGATGGCTCAGCCTGGCTTCCCTCTCTGGTATTCACTGAGGTCAGTCTAAAACTGATGAAATTCTGGAAGAAAGGTACAGCCCTTTCTTGACTTCTGTTTTAACCTGGTATCCCTGTCAGTTCCAACCAGCTTCCCATCTTTAGCTTTCCTAATGAGAACCACTCACTAGGAGAGTCCCAACTCCAGAAGGCAAAGATGACTCTCTCAAATCTCTCTTAACTCCACAAGCAGGTAGCAGCTTATGATGGTCTACACGGTTCCCAGCTCCAGCAACGTCCAAGCAGAGCCAAGAAGCCAGTCTTTTGGACAAACAAACCCAATCTTTTTGAGTTATTCTCTTGAAGCCATCCCTCATTTGTCTTAAGATGGAAGAGAAACATCACTACTCTTCTACCATAGGGAAAGGAAAGTTATGCTAATATTCTTTATCAGGGAATTGACAGCGCTGGTGAATCTTTGAAACCCTCCTTACTTCTGAACTTATTATGCTATTATTTTCATATAATCAGAAAGTGGGTAATGGGCTAAGAATTAGAGAACTATCCTCTGGACCCTACGGATCACTAACAGTTCTCACAAAAATGAATGGGCCTTCATCAATTCACTGTCTTCAGCTTTGGGACGTCGGAAATCCATCTGCAATAACAGAAGTCCCATATGTCATCTTGTTTCAATTAAATGATATGGAAACTTTCATAATAAATAGGTACAATCTTCAAACCCACCCTCTGCCCTCCAGTTTTAGTTGCTACAGAAACGATTTTTAAATATTTTCATTTTAAATACTTTTGAATTCCTCTGTAGCTTAAATAAACTTTTATATTTTTCTTAATCCAATTAACATCTATTGCCCCTCACTATGAAAGAAGCTAAGACTTTTAAACACATCCCATGTCATCTCTATACCTACCTCATTTTTCAAATTGTTTGTACTTTCTATATGAGTTTTTAGTTGGTTATCTTTATTTTTTGTTCCATTAAATTTAAGCAGTATTTCTTGATTCTCTGATATATAAGATATAGATATTCATGCTTTTTTTCTATTTACTTTACTTTTTCCCTACTAATTTCCATCTTGAGAACTATGGTTTTATTTTAAATCATAAAATTACTTTTATATCACATTTTTCTTTGAAATGATAAATAAATTATTCTTCTATTTTCTACATGTGTGAAAACAAAGAATGCTCATCTTAATATGGTTACAATATCACTGGCTATGGAAAAATCCAAAAAAATATGCTGAGTTTAATTTTCTTCTCTGCAGGTCCAAAGCCAGATTCTCTGTAGCACTTGAACAAGAAATTTTCTAGTGCCAGGGTCAAATGGATTCTCATGTTCCACACTCTGTGGTGGAGGCATTTACAGTCCAGTGAGGGTCCCCTTACTCCCCAGATCATTTACAGTCAGTGATGTGGAACAAGAGCTTACCAATGAATGGAAGCGTTTAGTGTCTTCTATGGGCCAGCATTGCTGTCTGACCCTCTACCACATTATTCTCCTGTTTGAGTGACCTGAACCCCATGTGTTCCAGATGATGTAATAATGAGATGTCAGCAACCTGTATTCCTAAATCACCATGTGGAAGGCAGCCACCCTCTGGACCCAGAGCCTAGGACAGACCTTGACTGATGATGTACAAATTTCTGAGATGTCAGGTGTGTGGACTGCAGCAGAGTTTAGCCCAACCTGAATAATTAGGCACGACAACATTTGTTCAAAACCACACAACATTTTAATTTTCTTTCTACTCAGATTATGGTATTCTTTCACAACTCCTGTTTTTCGAGAGTTTTTCATTTGACTTTCCTTTTTCTTGATGAACAAGCTATAAGATTTCAACATGCCCTCAAAATTCATCAGTGTTTCTATCATTTTTTTTTTTTTTTTTTTTAGTATTTATAAATGTTTCCTTCCTGATGGTATTCTCCCAAGAGACTTCCAATCTTCTGCTACAACCTGTACAGGTTTTTCTCAGTCTGTTACAGACCTGTCATACTTTGCTCATCAATTAGAACAAGGGTATCATAGCTGTTATAATTTATTCTCTCATATTTCCCTTTTTATTTTACTGGACATTACCTCTGTATGAAAAATATGCTCATTTTTACTGAAAATGAACAGAAATATCTATTTGTACTGGTAGTTTAGAAGAGTACAGAATTCTATGATAAATATTTTCCCATACTTGAATTCATTTTCTGTTGTCCTCTAACATACATTTATTCTTTTTTTTTTTTTTAATTTATTTATTTATTTATTCATTTCTGGCTGTGTTGGGTCTTCGTTTCTGTGCGAGGGCTTTCTCTAGTTCCGGCAAGCGGGGGCCACTCTTCATCGCGGTGCGCGGGCCTCTCACTATCGCGGCCTCTCTTGCAGAGCACAGGCTCCAGACGCGCAGGCTCAGTAGTTGTGGCTCACGGGCCTAGTTGCTCCGCGGCATGTGGGATCTTCCCAGACCAGGGCTCGAACCCGTGTCCCCTGCGTTGGCAGGCAGACTCTCAACCACTGCGCCACCAGGGAAGCCCACATTTATTCTGATAAGTGTATGCTACTATGATTTCTTTCAAAGTGGCCTCTTTTTTTTTTTTATTTCTAGAAGATTAAGGATCTTTTCTATCTTCTTGAAGTATCATTGAAGTATCTGAATGAAGTTGCTAGATGTGATTTGTTTGTTTTGTTTTGGGTAGTATTTCATGCTGTGTAGGATTTCAAGAGTACTTTTATGGTGAAGATTCTTGTCTTCTTTAGCTATACAAAACTGTTTTGCAAAATGACTATCATTTAACTAACCTTTTTTATTGCATTAATAATTTTAATTTCTAAGAACGTTTACATTCTTCTGATTAAACTATTATTTTTCTTGTTAATATTTTCCTGACTTTTTTGGAAGCAATATCTTTTTGAATCTAATTGGATTTTAAAACTTATTGTCAATAAATAATCTTTTTTTTTTTTTTCTTAAATGTTACTTTTTTCATGGTAAATGGGAGACTATGCTGATTACTATAGATAATTCTTATAGATTTCCTATGCTGCTATGTATTTATATCTTTTCCCACAATGGCTCTCTGACTAAAGAGAAGGCTGATAAGGGCTGTAACGCATGCTGGTGAGATTATTGAATCCTTGGCTCCTATTTTGGATGTGTTGTTGGGGAGATGGCCTTTGGGTCCTGCAAGATGTCTTTGTGATGGAGTGATCACTTTTTACAAGAAAACCCAGTTTTCTCTTGGCAGTTCTTTTAAATTACCCTCAGGTTTTTTATAGGGTTAAATGCAAATGCCTGGCTGCCATTCACTGTGTACTCAGGTGTTCAGGAGGAGGGCAGAGAAAGGGACAAACTGGTGTAACTATTCTGAAGCATAGTTTTCAGTTCTATCATTTGGCTATATTATAGCAGACAGATATCTCCATTTTTAAGTCCCTCTTTACAGCTGCATTTTATCTCCATTTTATTTATCTGAAAGCAGAGTCGGCAAGAAGTCTCAGTAAGATTGGCCCCATCTCCACTGAGGCCTCAGCGAGGTCGGCCCGGCCTCCGTTGCAGCACCTTCTATTATAGATCATCTTATGCTCTGTTCTCTCAATCAACAAGCTCTCATAGGTCTCTGTATTTCATGAATTTATGGATTTTGCCCTTTCTGATGTAATGCCTCTTATTCATTTCTGTGCTAGGATAAATGTATTCTCTTTCTTAATTCTATGCTGTCCAGTCAGTGGATTCTTGGGGTGGAGAATAAGAAAGCATGTGTGTTTGGCTGGCTCTTAGGGTGACCATCTTTCCATGCCCCACATACCCTAGAGATGGGAGAAAGGGTCAGCTTCTGCCCTGCTCAAAACCCCTTTCAGATCCATATATTTCACTCCTGAGTAACATTCCACAGATGTTCCTTATCTAAAAGCATCCTAACTTCTTTTCTGATCACAACTTTTCATTCTTTCATTTTTCTATTATATGAAATATACAGTTTACCTTTTACAGAATTGACTGCTTTGATTTGTGCTTACTTATGAATTCCTGCATATCTTTCTATCCATCCTCATCTGGTTTAAATTTTAGGGTGATTTCACCTGAACCATTTTCTTGCCAGTTTTGGAATCTCTCCTGCTCTTCTGTCTCTGACCTCATGTTGTTTCCTCATGTTGACCTGGGAAAACACCAATTCTCAGTCAAATCAATGTTTGCGCTCACAGGGGACATGAGTGACACTCAGCACACTCACATGCTCACATTAAGATAAAGGTAGCTCCACAAACCTGTAGCCTCAATCATAGCCAGCCACTCAGTAATAAAGGACCATGGTTCCGTTATTTCTATTTAACTGTCTCCTCTTCTACACAGTAACAATGTCCATATTTTATCTTCTACTCTCTTCAAATGTTCCAAGAAAAAACTTTGATCTCCACTCTCAGCAGGTAATTTCCTCACCTAAGTAATGAGAAAATGGTATTTCCTTATTTTCTTACAACCAAACATCATAAACTACATGTGTCCATGTCATCTTTTATTCTTTCTACCTATTAGAATAAAGGTGTGTACAGTGATTGATTGGTTAAATTGCAGTAAGAGACATTCTTTGAATCTTAGTTCTTAAAACAATAAAGCGGCTTAGGTTCTATTTTCTTCACATCCTTCTTTCTGAGACATGACTGTTTATTTGCTACTTCAGACCCATAGTTCTTTCACCCAGCTTAAAAACAGCCACCTTGTGAGCATCTGAAATAATAAACTTTTGGAAGAAAGCAGCACTTAACATTTTGTCTAAGTGAAAAATCTTTGAGCTTTTTTTAGTTTGAGATCTTTACCATTGCATTTATCACTAGAAGTTCATTTTATCCAAATACAATTTCTGACCTTATCTCTATTCTGCTAGCAAATATTTTATCTTAGCTCATCTCTTCCTGTGATTAATGGGTCACAACTAAGATATACTAACATTATAGCTTCCAACCATTCCCCTCCAGCTACACACACTGCTCTCTCACGCTACTGTCGGCATTAGTTTTACTATGTGTTCTGTGCGGCATCATGGTGCTCTTTCAGCCTTCCATTCTGTTAGATCTTTTTCTTCAGTGACTACCACCGACTTCCAAGCCAGGGCCACATACATTAATGTTTTATTATGAATGGAGCCCACCTCCAGATCATCTATTAGTTATTTGAATACATGCTGCAGTAACAAGCTCCCAAACTGCAGTTTATCAATGATATGGAAGTATCTTGCTGACTTATTGGGTAGTCAGTGGACCACCAATCCTTACTGAAGGATGTGTCTGTCTGGGAGCTGGACACTCTGCTCACAGTTTGGGGTCTGGGGGTCTGCGATGTGCCAGTGTACCCTCCTGTGTCCCAGCAGCATTCTTTATCCCAGGCTTCTATGAGGAAGTGTGTGAGAAAGTTTATAATGTGTCAGCTTTAGACCTTGACCACATATATTAGATCAACATTCTATTGGCTTAAAAATCAGTCATATGGCCACGTATAACTTGCAGGTGACCAGGAAATATTATCTGTGTCTGGGTATCTGCTTCCTAGGAAACTTTTCTCACCATGAGCACACATTACACAAGACAGCTAACCTTTTTGCTAAAACAAAATACTAATGTTATGCTATATGTAATAGTCTTTGGTCATAGTAATATTTGGTATTAAAATAGTTGGTAAATTATTAATGATAATGGAGGGTGTCCCCAAATTAGCAAACATTTCAAGTTTCTAGCACTGAGTCTGCATTTAAAGGAAACCCTTGTCAAGCCTACCAGAGCAGCTGATAGACCTGCAGAACCTGGGGACGTTGTGTCCACAGCCAGTGCTGGAGCCAGGTTTCTGGATTATCTGGGAGCCCAGTGCCCACTTGCAGGAATCCAGGAATTAGAACAGAATCCCACAGGACTGTTCTGAGGCCAGCTCCCCTTCACCGTAGCTGGGCCCTCATCCAAGGGTTCTGCTTCTTTTATCCCTCACTTTTACCCCACCACCTAAACTGGAGGGATAAAATGGATATCAATGCTAATCATTTCCAGGGTAAACACAAAACCAGATATTTCTTAGTTACTTTGTAAGTGACAAGTTACTTTGTAAATGACAAGTTAAAAAAATAAATGAGTACATTTTGAAATATTTTTATAGAGGAAAGAAAGTTATTACTATTATTATTATTTTAGCTACAGTGGAAATTCCAATTCTTCCTTGTTCAATTCGGTTGCCAGGCTGCATTTAAAAATTAAAGTTTATTTTTTCTTGAATAGTATAATATACATCCACATGATAGCATATATAGAAAATACAGAAAAATAGAGACAGGTGATGTAAAGTCTACTATAGACCTTTTATTAAAAGGCAACATATCTTAGTATTTTGATCTATTTTGTTGGTAATATTTTATATATCACTATTTTCTTCCTACTGTGGTTAAGATAATACAATATATGGTAAACCTACATATTTTAAAATAGTTTGTTTTGTAAACTGTCACCATGATAATAACTATACCTTAACGAGATAGTTTGGGAGAGGGGATGCTAGTCAAATAGTGAATAATTCTGAAAACAAATGATGGTATTTGGAGGTAGCATTTTACAGTGAAATTCAATGTATTATGGAATCAGATAGATCTGGCTGAACTTTGACAAACTTTTTTTAGGACTGAACTTCTTCTACTACAGAAATTGGTGAACTAAGGCTTGTAGGCCAGATCTAGCCACTGTCTGCCTTTATCTGCTTTATTGGAATACACCCATTCAATTACTTATTGTCTATGACTGCTTTCACACTCCAGTGGCAGAGCTGAGTAGTTGTGACAGGGATGGAAATATTTACTATGTGCCCTTTTACGGCAAAATTTGTATAACCTGTTCCAGGAGGTTAAAGGATAAAACCTAGTAGTTAAAAGAGAATAAATAATACTTGTTATACTTGCTCTTGAGTGTTAGATGAGGAAAGTGAATCTTTCCATGACTAATTAAGTAGAATTAGGATACATGTCAGGCAACTGACATCAGGGTCTGCAAGATTAACCACGTTCTACCTTTTAGTCAAAGTTTAATTCCAAAATGCTTTTACTTTGTTAATTTAGTTTAGTTGTCTACTTGAAGGACTCAAAAGCTTTTCTTCCTTTTTTTTTTTTTTTTTTTTGTTTATTTTGTTAGCTTCATTTTAATTTCTAGTATTGTGGATGTAGCCTTATTATTATTAATTATTATTATTACTTAGAATAGCTTGTTCTAAGTGTTCACTTTAATAATCAACTTTTTCCAAGTTCACAGAACAGACTTTGGTATCATTCTTATAAAATATGTAAAATTAACGAGTCTTCATATTAGCTGATTTTCTTCAGTGTATAAATCTTGATTGGTCTTTGTTTATTGTGTATGAAGTATTTTTTTTCCACCCTAGTGATGGAGAGCTTAGACTGTCCAGTAACTTTACCTATGCTATAATTTCCTAGTAATTTATGTACACTGGCATGATTATTTCTGTCATAGGAAAGTACCATATAGGAGTTTTCTATTAATGTTTTTAAATGATAAAACTGCTAATGAAATTAAGCTCTGTGAACTTTTATTTTCAGTTTATATAATTAACTCCTGAATTATTTATTGTAGCTTAAAATGAAGGGATTTTGCAAATACTTCAGATTTCACCTGAAATTTCAATAAATCCAGAACACTGTCTACTGTCAACTAAAAAGCATTTTGTACAGTCAGACTATCAGAATGCAAGTTCAAGAAGAAAATAAAAGTGACAGAAGGAAATTCTTTTTTTTTTTTTTTTGGTTTTGCAAATTTCAACCCTTTTTTTAAAAAAAGTTATTTTATTAAAGTATAGTTGATTTACAAGTTTGTGTTAATTCAGTTGTGCATATATATACATTTTGTCATATTATTTTCCATTATGGTCTATCAGAGGATACTGAATATATTTCCTTGGGCTATACAGTAGGACCTCGTTGTATATCCATTCTGTATATAATATTCAACCCTGCTTTTTTTTTTTTTTATTTTTTGACATATTCTAATCTCAAATGTTTGCGCTGAAGACTGACACTTTGTAGTTTGTTTATACTCATCCTGGAACTCCACAATTCTTATGCAGTAGCTTGGATTATTGTATCTAACTCTCCACTCCTGGTTATAACGTAATTATGTATCTGTATCCTTTGCTTTGTGAATTTTGTGGTGTCTCCTACCAGAATACCCAAGAGTAAACTTTCTTGCCCTGTTAAATACCAGACTTGTGATTTGCCCTCTTCAATAGAAAGTGAGCAGAAATAAGCACACAGAGACTTTCGATGTGCATGAGTGATTTGTCTTGGCTTTTCAGAGCTCCTGGCCTCTACCTAGAGGAAAAGTGTGCCCGGATGTCCATTCACTCTGAATCACAGAATGAAACAGGAGGAAAAACCTAAGCTAGTGTCTCTTTACCTTACTATGATGTTGATACTGTAAGGAAACTTAGAAAACATTTTTCCCCCTAATTGCCTCCTCCCACCCATGAAATTTTAATCCCACAAGTATACTACTTTTGCTTCTATAATGTGACCTTTTGGAGTAACACAAATCACTGTAACATGTAAATTGCATACATACATCATGAACTAGTTTTTACCCCATTGGGGTCAATATTGCTTGCCTTGACGATGCATAATTTAAATCTAACCTCAAGCCAGGAGTCCAGGCTTTCTTATCCAAGACCCATGAGAGAAGTCAAACCATAGCTGATGGACAGCCGCACGGTGGTAAAGTAACTTTTTATTTTAGGTCACTGAAATTTGGATTTGCTGGTTATGCCACAATTTGTCATGTAACACTAATTAATATATCACCTTGCATTACACCAATATTCATTTATTCAATAAATATTTATTGAGAACCTGTACAGCACCAGAAACTATGCATAACAGTGGATATGGAAGTAAAGCTTATGGCTTAAAAGGCACATGATAATCAAATAAATACAATGATAGCTGATTTGTTGCTCAGACAGGAAAGTTATAGCAGAACAGAAACCAGTCTAGAAAGACTTTTAAACAGAGGCCATATTAATGTGCTGAGAAGTTCTGATGTTGAAAGGGAATTACTAATCATTAGAGAAATGCAAATAAAAACTACAATGAGGTATCACCTCACACCAGTCAGAATGGCCATCATCAAAAAATCTACAAACAATAAATGCTGGAGAGGGTTTGGAGAAAAGAGAACCCTCTTGCACTGTTGGTGGGAATGTAAATTGATACAGCCACTATGGAGAACAGCATGGAGGTTCCTTAAAAAACTAAAAATAGAACTACCTTATGACCCTGCAATCCCACTATTGGGCATATACCCTGAGAAAACCATAATTCAAAAAGAATCATGTACCACAATGTTCACTGCAGCTCTATTTACAATGGAAGCAGCCTAAGTATCCATCGACAGATTGAATGGATAAAGAAGATGTGGCACATGTATACAATGCAATATTACTCAGCCATAAAAATAAATGAAGTTGAGTTATTTGTAGTGAGTTGGGTGGACCTAGATTCTGTCATACAGAGTGAAGTAAGTCAGAAGGAGAAAAAACAAATACTGTATGCTAACACATATATATGGAATCTAAGAAAAAAAAAAAAAAAAGGTTCTGAAGAACCTAGGGGTGGGACAGGAATAAAGACACAGATGTAGAAAGTGGACTTGAGGACACAGGGAGGGGGAAGGGTAAGCTGAGACGAAGTGAGAGAGTGACATGGACATATATACACTACCAAATGTAAAATAGATAGCGGGAAGCATCCGCATAGCACAGGGAGATCAGCTCAGTGCTTTGTGACCACCTAGAGGGGTGGGATAGGGAGGGTGGGAGGGAGATGCAAGAGGGAGGAGGTATGGGGATATATGTATAGCTGATTCACTTTGTTATGCAGCAGAAACTAACACACCATTGTAAAGTAATTATACTCCAATAAAGATTTTAAAAAATAAATAAATAAAACATAAACACCTCCTTAAAAAAAAAAAAAAAAGAAAAGGAATTACAGAGTTTGGGAAAATTATGTGTAAAATCTCTGAAAGTGGAGTAAGGCTCATTTAAACAACGAGGAAAGTAATGAGAGTGAGTCAGGATAGAACTGGGCACTTCTGAAGGCAAACTCTTGAGCTCTGCTTTCTCCTGTTGTCCCTGAAGAAGTGACTTTGGATACAGAATTTATGTGCCCCTCATAATATGTCAATATATGAGCCTCACAGTTCGATGAATCTTCTGAATTTTTATATGAAAAATTATGACATAATTCTTTTTTATTATTATTTGTTGAGAAGGCAATCCAAACCTTTAAAACACCTTCTCAAGGAGTTCTGTGACCCAGCTAAAATTAAGACACACTTAATCAAGAGTTTTCTGTAGGGAAGTGTCATATTCAATTTTTTGTCTTAGAAAGATTTCTCTGGCTATATTGTGTAAAATGAATTTAAAGGACCAAGATTTAGACAGAGAAAAGAGTCAGCAGTGAGCGTATATCAGGGGAAAAGTGAAGATGGCAGTAACCATGAAGGTGCCAATGTGTGAGTGGACAGTTTAGAGAGATATTTAGGAAACAGGATTGCTAGGACTTGGTGACTTTGTGTTTGGGGACATTGGGATATATTGGAGGAGATGGATAGATAATTTCATGTTTCAGTTTCGGGAAACTGGAAGGCTGGTAGTATCATTGCTATGTAAGGGCAGAATTTGAGGCCAGGATGTTAGTAAAATGGCTGGAATACAAGCTCTAATTTGACCCATCTTGGAAGGACTCGCGTCCAGCCCCATGCTTATCCATATGGACAACTCAAGCTCATCATTCCCAGGAAAGTCATCCTGATGGATAAAGAAGACACTAGGAGAATTATATGTGCTTTACCATCAAGTGGAGAATTTCCCTGAAGTAGCTTAATTGTATCCTTTCTCAAGTTCAGGGAGCACTTGTATCCTGTGCATCTCATTCTGCTGACCTGCTGGAAGCCACGGAATGATTTTTCCCATGCCTTCTTCACCCATCTTGTGTCTCAAAGCCACATGACCTGTAATCTCTGCTCCATGAATATCTTAAACTTCTTACATTGCTTACTGTCTACCATGCTATTTCTGAACTGTCTTTACCTACAGTTTCCTCTGCCTGGTATGTGACTAAATTTATTTAACTTTTATAACTCCTACTAATCCTCTGAAAATCTAATTAGATAACTTCAGGCTTGGCTATGAGCTTCACACCATCCATTAATAATAAAGTGTTTGTAATTTTATGGCTGAAGTGAAAATGTTATATTGCTAACTTTCAATTTGTCTGCTATTCTCTCTAAACTGTCTAAACTGTGATCATCTTAAGTGAAGATACCTTGGCTAATTTACTTGTTTTTGCATCTCTAATGCACATGATACTGTCTGGGAAATAGGTATTTCCTACCTGTCTTGTTAAAT
The DNA here is from genome assembly GCF_028023285.1 of Balaenoptera ricei. NCBI lineage: Eukaryota > Metazoa > Chordata > Mammalia > Artiodactyla > Balaenopteridae > Balaenoptera > Balaenoptera ricei. The sequence continues at coordinate 91,052,776 of NC_082650.1, read as the reverse complement.
GCATGAACAGATGAGTTGTGGTAACAAAATGGCCTAATATATCTTTCCCATCAAATTCACCTTCTACCTGGCTTTCCAGGTCCTCCTTGTCTCAGTCTGTTGGAGCTGCTATAACAAAATACAGCAGACTGGGTGGCTTATAAACAACAGGAATTCATTGCTTACAGTTCTGGAGGCTGGAAGTCTGAGAGCAGGGTGCTGGTATGGTCAGGTGAGGGACCTCTTCCAGTCAAAGACTTCTCATTGTGTCCTCACAGGGTGGAGAGAGCGAGCAAGTGCTAATCCCTTGCATGAGGGCTCCACCTTCATGACCCAACCATCTCCTGGGGATCCCATCTTCCACCATCACCTTTCGGGGGTAGGATATCAACATATGAATTTTAAAGGGACACAAACATTTAGACATTAGACATTCTCTTTGTTAGACTGAACCTCGCCTTAACTACAATCTTATAACAAATTTGGACTCGATACTAGAAATTATTACAATCTGACTCTATAGTAAGTCTTATTAAAATCTTTGTTAAAATATATATATATATGTAATTTTTTTACTCATCCATATTGCAAGTTAAAAACATTTTTGTTTACCTCTCCACAATGCTTGACATAGAACTTTGTGTATTGTACCTACTCAATTATCAAAATATACATAAAAAATCTTCATGTGAGAATCAATAATACATTGCATTCATATTTTGAATTATTTAGAAAATTATTTTGGCTAACTCCATTACATTTTGGAAGCCATTATTATAACCTTGAAGAAATTCTTATTTATTTACCATTGATAATTTGATTTCTGCCATGTCATTGATAATGTCTCCACTTATATATGGAATTGAACTTTTAGTGCAGTGTGTTTTTGTGGTGGAAACGGGAAACCAAACTGATCTTTTTGTTATTTCAAATGCACTGGTTATCATAATCACTCCCAATATTTTTAACTGCAATAAATTTCTCACAGGAGTTTTAGTCCAGATAGCTGTAATAAGAAACTCTTAATAGAAGTCAAGGGACAGATGAAACTTTCTTTTAAGAGGGAACTCAAATCATCCTAAATTTGCGGAAAGAGTACTGTAACTAATTGGTGCATTTCTTTAAAGACCATCTTTTTCAGTTCTTTGTGTAGAATGTTTCCCTCTTTCTTTGGTATATAAGTCTACATTTTCATGCATTACCTAAATTTGGTACTTTGGAAACAAGTGAATTTCTCACAGTAGGAAGCTGAGTGTTCCTGGAATAAAGGATCTATTCTATAACATAAGCTTTGTGAAAACACATAACTTCTTCTACAAACTCGAATTATTTAATGAATAAAACATGAAGCTCGTACAGAAAAGTGCATTGCCCTTTAGCTAAGTACTTCAAAACTGATGTTTAGAAGACACTTTCATTTCTTTCTAACCTTTTTGAAAGAGTTGGTTCTGCAAATTTCTCTCCTCTACATCCCCTTTCATGTCATTTCAAACACTGGTTTATTTAATTGCATTTCATTGTCATTCAGTAAATCACAAATATAGTCATTGCTGTATTTTCAAACTATAGATGAAAGGAGGATCTTAGTTATAGCTAGTAAAGCTCCTAGTAGGCCTAGAAATGTACACTTTCTTGGGGACTGTCTGAGCATGGTTTTGTGACCTATACAATATACTCAGTAGAAAACCTCTGGCTTCCTGTTTTTACTATTCACACTAACATTTTCAAAAGATTAAAAATTAAAAAAAAACACGTTTTTTGGCATATCATTATAATGAGAGCCTATAATTCCAGATACTGATTAAACTCTAAATGGAGATAAAGGATTCTGACTTTAATGTGTGTTCATGCACAAAATCTCCCTGGGCTCATCAACTGAAGGTTTTACTAGGCTCCATTAACCATTAGTTAAATTAACCATAACTTTTTAACATTATTGACTAATTGCTTTGTGATTCTGAGGTAAATCCAGAGTATACTAAAACTTCATACTGATACAATATACTTTTCCTTCACAGTGTGACATCACACTATTTAAATCCTGATCTATGACTATCCTTCAGGATACCGTAGAACTTCCTTACCGCAGAATCATAGAGCAAGATGCAGAGAATTTAGTAAAACCTCCAAATGTGTGGTTCCTTTATACATGCAAATATTATTCTTAAAGTTTACTAGCGTCCTGAAAAGCATTCTTCTGAAAGCATCCCATGATTACCTGAAGTAAAACATCTATTGATGAGGGATAATTTTTTCTTGTATTGCTACTGAATTTAATTACTCCCTTTTGAAATGTGCCTATCATTTGGAATTCTACTTGGGATGAATAATTTAACCAGAAATTAAATTCTTGTGAACACAAGAGAAATTGTACCCATTTATCTCATTCATGTGTCATTTACTCATTGTTCTACAAATAATTCCTAAAGGCATATGATACTATAGATACAAGTTGGTCCCTTCAGTTGTATTAATCTTAAAGAATATGGTATAACTGTAACTGTATATTTTAACTATTTGGGAAAATGTTTATTTCCTAGTATGCATTTGCTAGATAAACTAGAATGCTAAATATACAAAACAACTAAATCTAATAAATAAATAATCAAAGTTTTTTTTTTTTTTAACATCTTTATTGGAGGATAATTGCATTACAATGTTGTGTTAGTTTCTGCTTTATAACAAAGTGAATCAGCTATACATATACATATATCCCCATATCTCCTCACTCTTGTGTCTCCCTCTCACCCTCCATATCCCACTCCTCTAGGTGGTCACAAAGCAGGGAGCTGGTAGTGTATATATGTACATGCCACTCTCTCACTTGGTCCCAGCTTAACCTTCCCCAAAGAAGATATACAGATTGCCAACAAACACATGAAATGATGCTCAACATCACTAATTATTAGAGAAATGCAAATCAAAACTACAAAGAGGTATCACCTCACACCAGTCTGAATGGCCATCATAAAAAAATCTACAAACAAAAAATGCTGGCGAGGGTGTGGAGAAAAGGGGACCCTCTTGCACTGTTGGTGGGAATGTAAACTGATACAGCCACTATGGAGAACAGTATGGAGGGTCCTTAAAAAACTAAAAATAGAACTACCATATGACCCAGCAATCCCACTACTGGGCATAACCATAATTCAAAAAGAGTCATGTACTACAATGTTCATTGCAGCTCTATTTACAATAGCCAGGACATGGAAGCAACCTAAGTATCTATCGACAGATGAATGGTTAAAGAAGATGTGTCACATATATACAATGGAATATTACTCAGCCATAAAAAGAAATGAAATTGAGTTATTTGTAGTGAGGTGGATGGACCTAGAGACTGTCATACAGAGTGAAGTAAGTCAGAAAGAGAAAAACAAATACCATATGCTAACACATATATATGGAATCTAAAAAAAAAAAAAAATGTTATGAAGAACCTAGGGGCAGGACAGGAATAAAGACACAGATGTAGAGAATGGGGGAAGGTTAATAATCAAAGTTTTAAATCTATTCCGTTTCTTAATGATTTTTCTGCCAAATCAATTTATGTGTTCTTTCACGTATACATTCAACAAATATTTATTTTTTTCCAGCTTTATTGAGATATAAATGACATACAATATTGTCTTTAAGTTACAACAACGTAATGATTTGATACATGTATATATTGCAAAATTATTACCACAATTATGTTAGTTAACAAATCCATCACATCACATAGTTACTTTTTTTTCTTCTGTGGTGAGAAGTTTTAAGATCTACTCTCTTAACAACTTTCAGGTACATAATACAGTATTGTAAACTATAGTTATCATGCTGTACAGTCATTTTATAACTGGAAGTTTGAACCCTTTAACCAACATTTCCCCATTTCACACACCCTCAGCACCTGGAAACTACCAACCTACTCTCTATTTCCATGAGCTCGACTTTTAAAGATTCCGTATACAAGTGAGATCATACAGTAACAACAGATAATTACTGAGTATCTATTACATGGCAGAAAAAACTCTAAGCAATGAATGAAACAAGTTCTTGGTCTTACAGAGTAGCGGGGGAAATACACACATAAATCAATTCCTACTTAGATATTGACTGGTGTTTGAAGAAAAAATAAAGAGGGGGTGAAGAGAATAGTGACTACTAGCAGCGTTTTGGAAGAAGGGTATTTTTTGAAGGATAGGCAGGGGTGGGGAGACTCACTCTTAAGGTTACTTTTGAGCAGAAACTTGCCTAAAGGATATGAGGAAGGAAACCTTGTGGATAATTTAAGGGAAGAAATTCCAAAACTGAAAATAACCTGAGGCCTGGGCTTCTTGGTGTTTGTTGTTGTTGTTTGTTGTTTGTTTTTAATCAAGAATATTAGTTGAGCAGAGTGATCAAATGAGTAAGGAGAAATGAGTAAAAGATGTAAGAGGGGCTGGGGAACGCCAAGTGGCGAGAAGCAGAATGTGTAGCTACACTAAAACACCTTTTTCTTTTTGTAAGTGACAAGTGAAGCTCCCAAAGCATTTTTTAAGCGTTTTATTTTGAAATAAACTTAGATTTGCAGTAGAGCTGTAAAGACAGAACTGAGTGTTTCCCTAACCTTTCCCTACATTCCTCCAGTGTTATCAACTTAAATAACCATGGTACTTGTAGCAAAGTTAGAAAAGAATTATTATTGGTACAATACCATCCATTAAACTACAGACTTTATTCAGACTTCTCCAGTGTACCATGCTGCATTTGTTCGTTATGTCTCCTGCAATCTGTGACAATTTGTGCTTACCTCACTTTCTTTCACGACCTTGGCATGTTTGAAAAATTCTGGGCAGGGGATTTGTAAAATGTCACTCAATTGAGGTTTTTCTGGTGTTTCCTCAGGATTAGACGGAGGCCATGACTTTGGGGAAGCACACTGGAGAGATGACGTGCCCTTCTCATAGCATAGTTTCCATCAACGTGATATTGCTGGTGAACATTCATCCTGATTACTAGCAAAGGAGTGATGTGGTCTGACCTATGTTTAAAAGTGATATGCTGGCTGCTGGTTTGAGAGCAGATTGTAGGGGAACAAGGGCATAGCAGGGAGACCAGTTAGGAGGCTTTAATGGATTCTCTGGATTTATTACAGATAATACAAATGAAAGATGGTTGTGGTTTGCACAGGAATGTTAGTAATGGGAGTGAGAAGAAGTGGTGGTGTAGATTCCACAAGGAATTCCTCATGGATCCTGGAAGGAATACCAGCAGGATTTGCTGATGGCCTTTATACAAGGAGACAAGGAGAACACCCAGAATTTTATGCTGAGCAACAGGAAGAATGAGGTGGTAGTTTGCAGAGATGGGAAAGCTTGTAGGAGGAACAGATGGGGGTATAAATAGGAGTTTGCTTTTAGACATGTGAATTGTGAGATGCCTACTCAGTGTCCAGATGGAGTTGTTTTATAGAGTGTGTTATATGACTTTGGAGTTTGTATTTGGGCTGGAAATATGCATTTAGGAGTGGTTTGTGTATAAATCTTATTGAAAGCCAAAACTACATGAGGTCACCTACCTAGTGAATAAAGGGAAGAGGCCTAAGAACTGAGACTCGAAGCATTCCGTATACTTATCCCTGTTTATTACCCTTTATTAACAAATACAATGTTGTGATATGTCACCAAGATACTAATAGTAGTCAGTTCATTAATTGAACAACTATTTGTTGACTGCCTACTTTGTGCCCAGGACACAAAGGTGAACAAATCAGAAAAGGTCTCTGTTCTCACAGCACCTGTGTTCTACAGGCAGAGAACACAGAAGACAGTCAAGCAACAATGGCAAACATATTTAGAGGTTAAAGCACTTAGTAGTAAGGACAAGGATGGAAATAAAACAGAGTGAGAGGAAAGAAACTTACTATTTTGTCCACGACGTCCTGAGAGGATGGTATCAAGCTGAGACCTCAGTGTCAAGGAATCAACTGTGAGGAAATGTAAGTGGGGTGGGTGAGTATAAAGACCTTAACATGCACAGAGTTTAGGATCCCAGCAAATTAACTTCTAGGAGTTTATTCTATGGATATATTCAATACAAATATCTTCAATGAAGACTGTATAGTACTGAGGGAGGAAAAATCTAGAAGCACTCGAATTTTATTAATATGGGACTAGGTAAACAATTATGAATCACACTGTAGTGAAAGGCATGGTAGCAGTTAAACAGGACAAGGTATATCTCTATGTGTTCATATATTAACACTTATTTTTTTATGTGTTAAAATATTCTTTAGGTATGAAAAAACATTATTTGATAGTATGTGGTTATAATCACATTAACACTTTAAAGAATAAAGACTGTATTTTTTTCCACATTTATTTATTTTTTTTTATTGGAGTATAGTTGCTTTACAATGTTGTGTTAGTTTCTGCTGTACAGTGAAGTGAATCAGCTATATGCATACCTGTATCCCCTCCCTCTTGGACCTCCCTCCCCCCATCCCACCCATCTAGGTATACCCATATAATATTTCTCAAGGAAACAAAAGAAGCCGTTAACAATCATTTTTCATGAGAAAAAATAGGCTGAGTTTTACTTTTCCTTAGAAAGCCTTCTGAGTAATTTCAAAGTTTCCAATGTATATCTATTATGTTTTTAAGGTAATTCCAGAAGGATTAATTTAAATAAGAAATATTATTAAAACCATAAAATGTGGGCACCTCACCTTTGCCTTGATATTTTCTCTATATGTTCTGTTTCGTTTTATCCATTTGTTTTCCTTTTTAATCTGCATTCACAGAGCCCCGTCTCTGAAGGGGCCTGTGTGAAGTGTCCTGTCCTCACATTCTTCTCAGATCGAGATTACACCATGTCAATAACGCTAGTGGGGAGCAGCTTGTAGTTGGTTAGCGGGTGCTGAGCTGGGCTGGGAGAACAACCCAGGTGTCAGGGAGAGCAAGGTTGACCTTGGTGCCCATATTGAAAATAGAAACAAGAAAGGTAAGTAACAGAAAAAGCTGGGAGGGTTTAAATTGACAATAAGTATAAAGAAGAGATTAAAAATGAATGATGACATGGGATATAGCAAAGGTAGTCCCATTGGTTATTGCTAGAAAATGTCATCCTAGGGTCAAACTGTTGAGGTGGAAAAGTATCAAGGAAATTGAAGTTCAAGATGTTCAGAAGTATATTTGCCAAAGTGGAATGGAGGTGATTTTATCTGTAAATCCCTACGTAGGAATTCCATATATATATATATTTCTTTTTAAAAATGTATTTACTTTTAAAAATATTTTTATTTACATATAGTTGATTTACAAGGTTGTGTTTGTTGCAGGTGTACAGTACAGTGATTCAGTTATACATACATATGTATCTATTTTTTTTCAGATTATTTTCCCTTATAGGTTATTACAAAATGTGAAGTATAGTTACCTGTGCTATACAGTAGGTCCTTGTTGGTTATCTATTTTATATGAAATAGTGTGTATATGTTAATCCCAAACTCCTAATTTATCCTTCCTCCCTTCTCCTTCGGTAACCATAACTTTGTTTTCTATGTCTGTGCGTCTGTTTCTGTTTTGTAAATAAGTTCATTTGTATCATTTTTTTTTAGATTCCATGTATAAACAATATCATATGATATTTGTCTTTCTCTGTCTGGCTTACTTCACTTAATATAATAAACTCTAGGTGTATATTTTTATGTTACAGATGATTCACATCTTTCAGGGAACAAAGATTATCCTGTGATTGGAAACTTCTGAGTGGGGGTATGGGTCCTAATCAAGCCACTCTGCTGGTAATAAGCCAGTAAAGAAGGTTCTGTCGACTGCAGGCAGCTAAGGGAGGTTTCAGTTTCCTCAAGATCCTCTGCTGATTGACACATACTGCAATGCCTCAGCCCACGTGCTGGGCCAGGGTCAGGAGTGCACCTGAGGGAGGTGAGCTGATGTTCTTAACAAGTTGTGCTTCCGGTGGCTGAGGTTCACCATGTTACTTCCAGTGCAGTGGACCTGGGTATCAGAGATCTCTGTTTAAATTTTTTCCTAGCTTCATCTTTTATAAATGCTAAAGTGAATGTGATGATTGGCATGTAGATAATGAATATTTTAAATAGTTGATTTTTGTAGGGTGACTAAGTTTCTGATCTTTATATTTTTCTAATATTCTTTGTGGTTCATGATTCTTTGCTCAAATTGTCTTTATTTCTGCCTATGAAGAATATTGAATGACTGACAATGCCCCCTAATAATAAATAACTATCTATTTGATAATATTGCAAATTAAGAGGGACTCCTTAAAGTTGCCATTATGAACTGGGAATTATTGTTAAAAATGCAACCACACAGCAATTCTAATATATGCTAATATGTATACATCAGAGTTAATGATATATTATTAATGTTTAATAGGCATTAATAAGCATTCTTGAAGGATTGAACAAATGTCTGTATTTAATTGTTTCTGACAAAGACACAGAACTAAGGACTGCCACCAAATGAAGTGTACATCGCAAAGTCAGAACAATGGCTGAAGATTCAAATGTCACAAACAGTCAGATAAATAAAAGAATAAGGGGCTTCCCTGGTGGCGCAGTGCTTGAGAATCTGCCTGCCAATGCAGGGGACACGGGTTCAAGCTCTGGTCTGGGAAGATCCCACATGCTGCGGAGCAACTGGACCCGTGAGCCACAACTGCTGAGCCTGCGCGTCTGGAGCCTGTGCTCCGCAACAGGAGAGGCCGCGACAGTGAGAGGCCCGTGTACCGCGATGAAGAGTGGCCCCCTCTTGCCGCAACTAGAGAGAGCCCTCGCACAGAAACGAAGACCTAACACAGCCAAAAATAATATTTTTTTAAAATAAATAAATAAATAAAAATAAAAGAATAAGAACACTACTTTCAAACACATTCTTAAATGAGGAGTATAGAATTCTAATGCTTAAACCAAACCCTAATAAAAACCCTATATTCGTGGAAGACAACGTATAAGATTTAGCTCAGTGGCAGCTTTGTTATATGAGTATGTATGGGCAATCACTACACTTAGTTTTCATTTGAAAGAAACTAGAATTTTTCAGATTTTTTTGTAAGGAACTCTGGGTCTCATCTTTGAAGCCTAGGATTTGTAGCAAATTATTTTTAGGCATTTTGATTTATGAACATATTTTTCTAATACACAAAGTAGTTTACTGAGTTAATTTATTTTTGACCTGAAATAGAACTTTACCCAATATTTCAAGTGAAAATAAACTGCTACATTAATCCACTAATCCTCCTAATTTAAGAATTTACAGAAAATGTATTACCTACTAAAGCAACCAAAAATTCATATTCTATAGAGATGCTGTAATTTCACTGAGGAATATAAAATTAAATGGTTTAACTTTCATTTTCTTGTGGTATCCTCTGATTGGCTTTATATTTTGTTGTATGTATACTGTTTAACCAATTATAACTCGTGTCAGTAGCTTTTTTTCAGTAAGACATATGATTTATTTCAATACACATTTAGCTACTGCATTTGTAATCTCTTATGTTTATTAAATACTGGCAAGGTAACTGTGAAAATAAAACAAACAGAAAAGCTATGCAATCATTTCTATTAATAGGGTACATTTCAAAAGTGTAAAATATATTCCAACCATTAAAGCAAATGAGGAGTTTTTAAATATGATAGAACATAGAATCCATAATTACTAAAACCAATATTCTTCCTTACACAAAACAAGCACATCCATAGCTTAAAAAATACTCGTTAATATTTTGGTAATTCATAACAGAAGAATGGTAATTCCCCAGATTAGCAATATCAGCATCACCCAAGAACTTGTTATAAATACAAATTCTAAGCCCCACTCCAGACCTACTGAATCAGAAACTCCAGGAGGTAAGCAGAGCAATCTGACATCCTCTAAGCGTAGAAGAAGAAAAATGCACCACTACTGTTACACATAAGGAAATTCAGACAACAAAACAAAATGGACCTATAGATCACTATCACTAGAAACCTTTCTTCTGAAATCACGCACATTGTGTAGAAGTAGGTAGTTCAAGATCTGACTCTGTAGCAATCAGATCAGTGTCAGTGTCCCACCCATGTCTCCTTAGACCTTTTACCGTGTCTGGCTTTCAGGACCTGTGCACTCCCAACAGCCAGCGCTGGGTCTTTGTCTGAGGGTAGCCTTCAGGCTGCCAAAATTTGTCTGCTTCACCTTAATTGGTCATTTATGGAAATTTAAATCACCTGACTTAACCTTGGGCAGGTTTAACGAATAACTGAGGTGTGTAAATGCTCCAGCTCTCTTTCTTTCCTAAACATGTTCTGAAAGATGACTCACACTGTCTCCAGATCTCCCTGATGAGATCCAGCCAGTGACTCTCCATCAGACTTTGCTTGGGAGCCCCATCTCCCCGGCCCCCGACCCTTGCACATTCTTTCCTTCCTAGTCCCACTTCACCCATCCCTACCAGTTCTAGGGATAATTCCTACTCTCTCTCTGTCATTTGAACCCTTATCTCAGGATCTACTTCTGGAGAACCTAACCTAAAGCAGACAGAATCCTTATCTCTGTGAGAAAAAAATACAAGGTTTTATACTGAAGTGGTTGGAGACATTCTCAACATCATCTGATCTTTTGCCATGACACTGTTTCCATGACTGTTTTGCGTTTTTATATGGCGTTTTGTTTTCAACAGACTTTATTTTTTAGAACAGTTTTAGATATACAGAAACTTTGAGAAGATAGTATAGGGAATCCCCATATGCCTTGTATCCAGTTTCCCCTGTCATTAACATTTTATGATGGTATGATGCACTTGTGACATTTAGTGATCTGATATTGATCCATTATTATTATTAACTAAAGAGGACTGTGTTTTTGATTAAATTGTACTCATCCTTCAATTCTTAGCTCATGCCTAATACGGGTTCTTATTTATCTTCACTCATTCACTTAACATTCATCCATCCCCCCTTGAGTTTTACTAAACATTAATATACACGCCAAAAATTATTCTATTGAATAATAGGTATAAGGCAGTGAACCAAACATATCAGGTCTAAGCTATCTAAATTAGATTCTGAAGGAAAAGTTCCATTCTAAAAAAAATAAATTAATGCATACAAACATAATTTCATATAGTAATCATTAGAATAAATGGATACTTTAGGAGAGGATGATCTGTATAAATCCTTCTGTGCAGTGTCTTTGGAGTTGACACCTGAATCCTTAGTCTCAGGTAGCCATGGGAAGATCTGTGGCATGGAGGTTCCAGACAGAGGGAATGGAAACTCCAAAAGACCTAAGGTGTATCCAATGTATCTGGAAACAGCAAAAGAAACCCAATGTGTCTAGAGGGCAAGGGGAAGAGCAGTGCCAGATAAGGAGGGAGACTTAGGCAGGAGAAAGTCTCATGAGCTTGTCAGGAAAGAGAAAGCACTATTGAATTTATTCCAAACCAACGAGAAATTATTAGATACTAATAATTAGAGGATGAAATGCAAACAGTATCATATGAGGTGATCAGCTTTTAAAAATGTCATTCTGAAGAATGGATTGAGACATGTAGGGGATGGAGTAAAAGGAAGGAGACTGGATGGATGCCCCATGCTTATCTTTTCAACCACCTGTAGCTCTTGGTTTTAATTTGTAGGCTTAATTCTGTATTTCCTCTTCGAATGAGAACTATTTACATATAGGGCCAAGTCTAATAAATTTTGTTCTCGAAATGATAAGCATAATGTTTAGTATATTTGATACTATTGTTGAAAGAAGGAATGAATGATTTCTAAAACCTAACAAACAGCTAGTTAACACCAATGGCAACTGTTTTTATTTATAGAGGCCAATGGCTCAGCAAATCAAGGTCCTTTTTCTACTCATGTTCACCAAATCTATTGTATCATTAGACACTATATTTAATTTCCTCTCAGCCATTTTTCCCCAGTGACTTAGAACAGAATCTGATTCCTTAAGCATGTTCTACTTGCTTTTATTTCTCAGCTCTTTGATAACCTTGGTACATTTTTTAGTGCTATTTCTGTTAATTCATCACATCCTTTTAATATGTACACCTCAGAAGAAGATGAATACTCTGAAAAATATTTGACAGGGGATAAGGGTGATTGCCTTGCATGGGACTCTATATTTATACTCTACATTTGCATATGAGAATCTTGATTGTGTTCTTTTCACAATAACTCTACATTGTTGATGTTAAATTAAATGTTTAATAATTTATCACCTTGAGTTTTACACCTTTACTATACATTTATATTTATATCCACTTTAATTTATATTTATAATCTTATCTTGTCACTGAATGTAAGCCTTGGAAAGCAAGATATTATTAACTTGACTTATTTTTAAGTGACAAGCTAATAAATGATATGAAATTTAACTGCACTATATATTATAGTACCTAAAAAAAAAAAAAATTCCGGTTGATTTTAAAGGTCCAAAATGATTTTTAAAACAAATAAATATCCCTACTTCTTTCTCACTTTTTCCACTTGGATTTCCACATAGATTTACGTAGCTGACTGCAGACATATTTAAAATGGAATACTGAGGCTCAGTAACCTACTCATTATCTTTATCCCTTCCGAGGTAGCTTACTTCCATTATTCATTAGGCAGGGGAGTGATATTTGAGTAAAGTATAGACTCCTATAGTCAGAAGAATATGTAAGTAAGAAGATAGCCATACCTTGGTCCTTTTCTTCAAATGATCTTCCCAAAAGAGCATTTTATATTACTTGCTGAAATATGACTTTGAGTACTAATTACTCTCTTTGAATTTAAAAATATTTGGTTGAAATGTCTTAAATATACTTCAGTGTTGATCATGCACAACCATCATAATAGGAATGTATGTCCCCAGATGATATCAGAGCAGCAGAGGTTTTCTATTGTTTCTCAATGATTCCTACACAGGAACAAAATTAAGAATACAAATAAAATTTACAATGATAATTGTCCTTCTAGATAATCTGGCCTATTTTATTAATAAAAAATTAGAATTATGATTCAGTTATTTTTCTTTTTACTGTGGTTACCTAAAGACACAGGCAAAAATTTAATGCGAAATTCATTTTTTAGCATACTTTGCTCCTTATAAAATTATTAATTTGTTTCTAAAATTTTTCTAGATTCACAAGTTGTTTTCTGATATAAATTTTTATTCTATATATTATTTAGATATTTCAATATAGTAAGTTGCTTAAAATCCTTTAACATTAATAGCAACCATGCATTATAAATGCAGGTATTAATTAACAGCATAAGTCACTGAATAAAACGAATTGGCTAAATTTTTGCCTCTGACTATATGTCAAATATGTTTAAGGGTTGAATGGCTTTTTATATTATTTTCCTAAGCTAAAAGTATTTGTTAAAAAACAATAATACACTTAGAAAAAAGCAAACTAGAGATATTTAAGGTAGATAATTTATCTAATGAAAGTTACATATGTTTATGTTGTTGAATGTTCTGACTCAAAGCAAGGTCAAATTTGTCAGATTTATCTAATATTTAAATTACCTTTTAACCTGCTGACCAGCTGTGACCAAACATTGTTTAAGAACTGCTTGAGAAACTTAATCTCAAGACAATATATATAATAGCTGGAAATTAAAAATGGCCTGAAAATTCATTTTCAAAGGACATTTAATATATAAGGACAAATCTGCAGAATAGAAAAACCATACAAATAAGTATTTCATCATGATGTAGTTGTTTATATGTTGATGTAGAACATTATTTATGAAATAATTTAAATGACAGACTGATACAAAATTGTACATAGAGCTATATGTTTTAGAAGAGATACAATCAAGTCAAAAAGGCTCCAGTGCTTGTCATGAATAGAAAAGAAGAAAAAAGTCAATGATAGAAAATGAAAGAGAAAAGAATAAACTCTTATATTGGCAGTTTACAGATAATTATTGAGTTGACTTTTTTCTTTTATATAATTGACTGTGTCTCAGGGTATAATCTAGGGGAGAGTAGGAGTTGAGGGGTGAATGTTTTGAAATAAATTAATTTTGAACCTTATTGGAATAATGATTGTTACTGAAGCAATCACCAACACAGAACAAATTGGCAGTGGTTTCATGACAACAAAAATCTGCTTCCAACACACACAACGATGTAATGGCAGTGTCTCTGGTTTGCAGACTACCTTTATCCACACAGTGATTCAGGGATCCCTCACTCTTTTTATCTTGTGGTTCCACTTTCCTGCCTTGCCATCTTCTTCATCTAGCCAGAATAAGGAAAGAGAGAATTAGGAGAAAGTGCAATAACTTCTGAAAATCTGGTCCCACAAGTACAATATTCACTTTCTCACAAAGAAAACTCACTTCCATAGCTTACCCAGATACTGGATGACCAGAGAATTTGGTCCTAAATCTGGGCAATGCTTCCCAGTGATGATGCTACATTATAAAATATCTGTCACAAGGCTCACATAGAAACTTTCATTGTTTCCCATCACCACCGTCATAGTTCTCTTTTTTTGTCATTTGGGGAAAAACACTATTATTTCACTGAACATGTGGACATATTTTCGTACTTACGTCTTTTGGGGGAATTATCCTTCGCCTGCTAGACCATTCTTGAAAGGAGACTTATACTATCTTGGTTAACTCATTTTGTTGAAGACAAAATTGTAATCCCAAGAAATTAAGTCACTTGCCCAAGGTACCAACACATTTAATTAGTAACAAACCCATAAATAGAAACCATCTTTGTCTTATTTCCTTAGAATCTCACCAATCCTGATAATGTATTAAATGGAATACTGCATTGGTTTTTAGGTACTTAATAGCAGATCTACAATGTATTGGGCAAGAAGAAGAAGAAGAAGAAGAAGAAGAAGAAGAAGAAGAAGAAGAAGAAGAAGAAGAAGAAGAAGAAGAAGAAGAAGAAGAAGAAGAAGAAGAAGAAGAAGAAGGAGGAGGAGGAGGAGGAGGAGGAGGAGGAGGAGGAGGAGGAGAAGAAGGAGAAGAAGGAGAAGAAGGAGAAGAAGAAGAAGAAGAAGAAGAAGAAGAAGAAGAAGAAGAAGAAGAAGAAGAAGAAGAAGAAGAAGAAGAATGAGGAGAAGGAGGAGGAGGAGGAGGAGGATGGGGAGGAGGAGGAGGAGGAGGATGGGGAGGAGGAGGAGGAGGAGGATGGGGAAGGGGAGGAGGAGGGGGGGAGGAGGAGGACAGTTCCTTAGGCAACTTGCATATGTTTTGCTTGATAGAAAAAATATTTTGTTACTTTTAGTATCCCTGGGGTAACTACCTGTGACTGAATGGCTGTAGAGAGCTCAGATTGTAAAGGACTAGCTTTGAAAATATATATTCACAAAATATATATTTTTTGAATTATACATACTCAGATTATCATGTAATGGAATGTTCAGATGGATATTTTCTTAGTTGAGTTCCTGTAAAGCAGCCTATGAGATGGAGATTAGAATGTTGACGGTTTATTAGGGACTGCTCTTGGTATAAACACCTCTGGACGGTACACTAAGGAAGCAGGTTTGGGAATGGGGAGAAGTATGGCAACAGTACATACATACAAAGGCCTCCATGGTCCTTCTTGGGAATGCTGATGCTGGGATGACCCTGCAGAGTTGTCTCAAATTAGTGTGGGTATTGGGTTTTCATTCTCCAACATTAATCACTTATTTATGCAAGCCATCCCAGGAAGGGGATTCCACCTTGGGCAACATAATTTTCTTCACTTGTGTTTGAAGGAGGTGAACAGCTGAGGGCTGCCCTTGTGGGTGCATCATTCCTGAATTGTGATCTGGTTGATGTATCACATTGTTCACTACAACAGTTTATGTGACAGAGCTTCCCAAGGAAGAGGGGTAGGAGGGATAACCCAGATTGCTTTTCATAAATCTTAAATTGTTGACCCATTTATTTCCACAGACCAAACAAGGTTTACTTTGGATAGGTGTAATAAGAAATATTCTTCTATTGAAAAGTCAGTCTTACTTACATAATTATCCATTTGCTTGTGTGTTTATTTGCAACTTTATTCCAGAAAGGCCATGAGGAATAGATAGTTTAATCTTATTTTTTTACTCTAGTCTCTGCTTTGTTGTATTGTGTTGATCCACAGATTAATAACTATAGTGGTGCTTTGGTCCCTATCAGAAAGATGCTACAAAACAGTAAATTTTTCATTTGTGTAACTTAACTTGAGTCTCTAAAGGAAAACAATAAATTATATCGTTCAACAAGATTCATTTTGCTTCTTTTGTGGTTGAAACTAATTTATTAATAACTATAATTTGTTCTAGGTTTTCAAAAATAATAATTATTATTTTGCACAGTAAATCCAATTGTAAAGATTTACAAGTTTATGATTGCTGCTATACTTGTATGTGTAAAAAATATTTTGTATAATCCAATTTTTATAATTGCCATTTAAACAATTTTAACTCTTGTTTATATTTAGCACTATGCAGTAGGCAAAAATGTATTTTATAAATCTAAGTGATGTACTATAACAAGTAATTAAAATTAACTCTCTATGAAGTATTTTTATTCATTGTTGACAAATCTAAGATTTAATATAAAATTATAGTGTTCGGTTTTTCTAAGTTACTTTTTTCCTAGTCATAGAAAATTAATGTGGGTGATGTCAGCTGCTTTTGGTCTCTCTCCTTCAATCTACTATCACTAAAACATCCACAACTCAACAAAAATGCCTCTGCCCAATACACCAGGATGCCGGAAAATTCCACATATTTGTACATCTAAAAGTGGGTAGACTGGAGCACACAGAGAAGGTGGAACCAGGGGAACAGTGGAGACAGTTCCTGAATCCCAAGTCCTTCAGCCATGGCAGCTGAGCCCACAATTCCTGAGAACCTGGTAGTAGCAGGTAGCATGTAGCACCTCTTGGAGGTTGCACGACTCTGACCTCCCTGCCACAGCAGTGCCCACAGCCACAGGTAACTGGGCAGCAGCTGCAGAAGGACATGGGTCCTATTCCTCCAGACGTGGAGACACCCACAAGTCCAGCCCCCAGCCCCCATCTGGGGTAGAGACTGCAAACCTGATGACACCAGACACAGCAGTGGTGCCCATGTGACCCCAGCTACAACCCCCAACTCTCTTCCTCCCCCCCGTAGTGGTGGAGCCTGCAACTCAGGAGACACCAGATGTGGCAGAAGAGTCCACCATCTCAGTGCCTCAGGTGGGGACACCAGCAAGAGTGGCAGCAATGAGGCATCAGTGACCCTGAAGGCACAAGCAGTGATAAGGTGGGTGTGGGGTGATGCCTCTGACAGAGGTTGTAGAGGATAGAAAGTGCTACCTCTCAGAAAATATCAGAGGCAGCTCAGGTAAGAGAAACCAAGAACTATCACAACACCTACTGGAAAACAAAAGAAAGGCCTCTAATTTCTAACCTGTTGAATCCTTAGGATTGGTAGAAAGGTGTTTGCTACTTCTAATGGTGCCAGCAGAGGAACAACTCATTAAGCACCAAGAATTACCACAGTAACAGAGCATCACAAAAGGAAAATGACTATTCTCTAGAAACCAAACTTAAAATCATTGAATATTGTGATCCAACTGATAGAGAATTCAAGAGAGTTGTCATGGGCTTTCCTGGTGGTGCAGTGGCTAAGAATCCACCTGCCAATGCAGGGGACACAGGTTCGAGCCCTGGTCCGGGAAGATTCCACATGCCACGGAGCAACTAAGCCTATGCACCACAACTACTGAGCCTGCACTCTAGAGCCCGTGCGTGCCACAACTACTGAAGCCCACGTGCCTAGACTCCATGCTCTGCAACAAGAGAAGCCACCACAATGAGAAGCCCACACACCACAACGAAGACCCAATGCAGTCAAAAATAAATAAATAAAATACATAAATTTATTTTAAAAAATTAATGCAAATATATGCATAATGAACAAAATATCAAAATTTTAACTAAAAAAAAAAAAAAAAAAAGAGCTGCCATGAAGAAACTCAACAAGCTACAGGAAAACTAAAAAAGACTGTTCAGTGAGCTCAGAAATAAAATGAACAAACAGGAGAAATACTTTACCTAAGAGGTTGAAACTCTAAAAAAGGATCCAACAAATTCTGGAGCTGAAGAACTCAATAAATGAGATGAAGAATGCATTAGAAAGCACTGGAAATAGAGAAGACCATATGGAGGAGAGAATTAATTAGCAGTAAAATATAAATCTAGAAATTACAGAAATACAAGAAAAAAGAGAATCAAAATACTTAAAAATGAGGAAGTTATACAAGAGCTCTCCATCTCTTTTAAGAAGAAAAACTTTAGGGTAATGGGTATCCCAGAAGGAGAAGAGAGCGAGAAGGGAGCAGAGAGTTCATTTAAAAAATTAGTAGCTGAGAACTTCCCAAACCTTGAGAAGGAACTGGATATAAAAGTCCATGAAGCTAAGAGAACACCTAATTGCCTCAATGTAAAAAGAATCTCTTTAAGACATAGTATATTAAAGCTGTCTAAAGTTAATGATGAAGGAAGAATTTTAAAAGAGCCAGGGAAAAGTGGATGGTAACCTACAAAGTAATCCCTATTAGACCACCAGCAGATTTCTCAGCAGAAACTCTACAGGCCAGGAGGGAATTTAATGTGATTTTCAACATACTGAAAGATAAAAACTGACACACAAGAATACTCTAATCAGCAAAATTATCAGTCACATATAAAGGAGAAATAAAGGCTTTCCCAGACAAACAAAAGGTGAGGAAGTTCATCACCACTAGATGTGCCTTACAAGAAATGTTGAAAGCAGCTCTTCTCTCTGAAACAAAAAGACAAAAGTACACAAAACTTTGAGCAAGGTGATAAATAGACAGAATTAGAAAATTGTGATTCTATATCAGAATAGAGTTTTCAACACTTTATTACAGTATACAAGTTAAAGGAGAAAAAAGCAGAAAAAATAAACATACCAACTTCAATTTGGTAACAAATTCACAACATAAGAAGAGATAATTTGAGACAACAAAAACACAAAAGGAGAAAAGAAAAAGAATGGAACACGTATAGGTAAATGACGATAAGATGCCATCAGCAGAAAAATGACTAAGATATTGAGATGTTTATACAAACCACAATGTAATCACAAAACATAAATCTAAAGCACAGACATGAAAACACACAAAATAGAAGAAACTGAGAAAAACATCATAGAAAGCCACCAAATCAAAATATCAGAGAGAAGCACATGTAAAAAGAACCAATGGAGATATAACATCCAGAAAACAAAAGATAAAATGGCAGTACTAAGGCTTCGGCTATCAGTAGTCGCCCTAAATATAAATGGATTGAATTCAAAAGGCACAGAGAGGCTGAATTGATCAAAGACAAGACCCAAATATATGCTGCCTCTAGTAGACTCAACTCAGTTATAAAGACAAACATAGGCTCCAAGTGAAGGGATGGAAGGTGTTACTATAAGCAAATGACAGCCAAACAAAAACACATGGAGCCATACTCATGTCAGACAGAATAGACTTCAAGTCAAAAGATGTAACAAAAGCCAAAGACAGACAGTATATAATAATGAAGGGGAAAATTTATCAAGAAGACATAACAGTTATTAATATGTAGGTACCTAATATAGAAGCACCAAAATGTAGAAACTAAGTACTAACAGACCTAAAGGAAGAAACTGACATAACACAATAATAGTAGGGAACTTTAACACCCCACTTTCATCAATAGATAGATCATGCAGACAGAAGGTCAGCAAGAGAATAGTGGCCTTAAATGAAACATTAGACAAGATGGATTAAATGGAATTATACAGAACATTCCATCCAAATGCAGTAGAATACACATTTTTCTCAAGTGCACATGGAACTTTATCAAGAATAGATCTTATTGTAGGACACAAAACAAACCTTAGTAAATTTAAGAGGATTGAAATCATTTTAAGTGTAGTTTCTGATCACAATAGTATAAAAGTAAAAATCATTTACAAGAAGAAAGCTGGGCAAATCACAAATATGTGGAGACTGAACAACATGCTATTGAACAACAACTGAGTTAAGGAAGAAATAAAAGGAGAAATAAAAAATTACCTAAGTCAAACAAAAATGAAAATATGACATACCCAAATCAATGGGATGCAGCAAAAATGGTATTAAGGTAATAGTTTATAGTAATACAGGCCTACCTCAATGAACAAGAAAAATCTCAAATAAATCCAACCTTATACCTAAAAGAAATAGGAAAAAAAAAAAAAAAAAAAAGAAGACCAATGAAAGCCCAAAGTCAGTAGAAGGAAGAAAATAATAAAGATCAGAGTGGAAATAAATGAAATAGAGACTAAAAAGACAATTAAGAATATCAATGAAACTAAGAGCTGGTTCGCTGAAAATAAAAAGGAAAGTGACAAATCTTTTGCTAGACTTACTAGGAAAAAAATGGGAAAAGGCTCTGATAAATAAAATCAAAAACAAAAGAGGAAAAATAACAATGGTTACCACAGAAATACAAAGGATTATAAGAGAATATTATGAACAGAAGTATGCTATTGAATTTGACAACAAGAAATGGATTAATTCTTAGAATCATACAACTTTCCAAGACTGAATCACAAAGTAGAAAACCTGAATAAATCTGAACATTAGTAAAGAGTTTGAAAAAGTAATAAAAAACTTCACCAAAACCAAAAGTCCAGGACCAGACAAAGCTTCACAAATAAATTCTACCAAACATTCAAAGATTTAATACATATCCTTCTCAAAATCTTCTAAAAAAATTAAGAGAAGTGATACTTCCTAACTCATTTTACAAGACCAGTATTACTCTGATAACAAAACCAGACAAAGACAACACATAAAAAGAAAATTACAGGTCAATATAGCTGATAAACATAGATGCAAAAATCCTCAACAAAATATTAGCAAACTGAATATATTAAACAGATCAAATCGAAACATTAAAAGGATTATACACCATGATCAAGTGGGGTTTATTCCAGGGACGCAAGGACAGTTCAACACAAATCACAAATCAATCAACGTGATTCACCACATTAACAGTATGAAAGATGAAAAGCATATGATCTTCTCAAATGATGCAGAAAAAAAAATTTGACAAGGTTCTGCACCCATTTATGATTAAAACTCTCAATAAAATGGGTATAGAAGGAAAGTACCTCAAATAATAAGGGTCACTTATGACAAAACCACAACTAAAATCATACTTAATGGTGAAAAACTGAAAGCTATATCTCTAAAGTCAGGAACAAGACAAGGATGCCTATTCTTACCAGTCAACATAGTACTTGAAGTCCTAGTCAGAGCAGTTAGGCAAAAAGAAAAAAAAAAATTTTTTTAAGCATCCAAATAGGAAAAAAAGAAGTAAAATAGATAAGTTTTCAGAAATTTAGGGAACGATTGGATTTTTTCATAACAGTACTGAAGAACATCTATTGGATTGACATTTTGAAAAATAATTGTGCCTGGAATGTGGAAAATAGATTAAAGAAAAGGGAGACACCACCAGTGTCAGGTTAGGAGGACATTACAGTAGTCTTGTTACAGTTACAAGATAAGTGAAATTGGGGATGGTGTGGGCAGAACCAACAGCCATTCAGGAGGTCAGATTAAAAGGGATAGACAAAAAATTCTAATTATTTATTTCTTGTTATCTGGAACAATCCAAGAGAAGAATAGTTTTGGTGTTTACACTTTTTATCTCTCCTTTAAGAACCTAAGAAATGGAAAGATCACTCTACACTTATGCAAAAATTATTTCTACGTCCTGCTTTAACATCAGCTTATGTTCTCAGGTTAGAATCTCACAGAATTTCAATGCACCACCTTAAAAATGCACAGAATACGTTCTGAATTTCCTGCCACACAACATTGTGGAGAGGCCCAATGAAATGGTGTCTGTGGACTATATATATAGCAAGTATAAAATTATTCATGGTGGCTTTTCAAGAATCTAAATTGTATTCTAAAGTATTCCAAGGAGGACAGATTCCAGAAGCTCTTAAGTATACAATTCTTATCTTCTTCACAACAGAATGTTCTTCATTGTGTGTGCTCTGACTTTTTTTTTCTTCTGACATATGTTGATTTTTTCTAGTGCTTCACTGAAAAATCATCAGAGTTTATAGCATTTTTGTTATAAGCATATGTTATAAAAATTGTTCATGACCAAGAGAAGATAAATTTGGATGCAGAGTTTTGACATACATCTTTGGAATGTACATGGCTAAATATATTAAATATTACTCTAGCAGAAATGTGGATATACTAAAGATATATAAAATTAGTAAATTTATATTCACCTTGATAGGTAGGTATAGGTCTACTTATATAGATTTAACTACAAGTGCATTTAAATCTGGGCTTAAAAAGAGAAAAAATAAGTAGATTGTGGTTGAAGCCATTTATGTTATGCCATTTATTTAAAAAATAACTAGTTTGATTCTGTGTATTTAATATATATATATATATATATATATATATACACACACACACCTATATATACATATCTGTATGATTTGAAAAAAATGTAAAAAATAGCATGCATCAAATTTGTTATGATATTAATATTAAAGGTGGTATAGAAAGTTTTCTGAAACCAAATCAAAGGGTTTCATGTTGGCAGATATTATAACAGAAGGCTTGATTTCCAGCTAGACAGAGTTCACCAAAGTCTTGAAGTTAAGGGAGCTTGTCAGTGCTTTCTAGTACAATCTTATATTTATGTTTCAATAAAAAGTCATAGAGTTATAGCTAAATAGAAAGTTTTGAATAAGATTTCAAATTATTTTTGAACTCCCTTTGGAGAATTATTTGACTAATACCTGGGAAGATGCCTTTGCTGGAAAAGCTTATAACATAATACTTTCTGACTGTGA
The DNA here is from genome assembly GCF_028023285.1 of Balaenoptera ricei. Taxonomy (NCBI): domain Eukaryota; kingdom Metazoa; phylum Chordata; class Mammalia; order Artiodactyla; family Balaenopteridae; genus Balaenoptera; species Balaenoptera ricei. The sequence goes on along the minus strand of NC_082650.1, from coordinate 91,029,946 downwards.
CTAATAGGAAAAAAAAGTAGGAGACTAGCTACCTAGTATGTGAGATAGGAGCACAGATAGCAAAGAATTCAGAGATGGCAGAAGCCTTTGTCTTAAGCACGACACTCTGAAGCAAAGCAAACATACATGAATATATGTATATGTATATATGTATATATAAACTTTTTAACAACATTCATAAACAAGGTGAATATCAGCATAAGAAAAGTCTTCAAATGCATATAATGTATATAATATATTTAATATTTCAGAAAATTTTTGAAAAACAGTAGTAAACTAAATAGAAATGGAAAATCTATTTCCTCAAAAGAAAAACAATAATATGTTTATTAACTTAAATTTTATTTTATTTCAACTGATTCATTTGGAATATACAACTATCATTTTCAGAGTGGAGATTCATCATTGGAGAAATGAATAAATAGGAAATTTTAGATCATAGGAGGAAATTTACCAGGATGGCTATAAGGAGCTGATTGCATTGATACACTTTTAATTCAATATGGACATATATTGTGAAGTAAGGCATATCAAAACGAAACACAAAAATTAACTGAAAATACTTTTATCTTCTAAGGTTTCCAATAAAATCTTGGGAAAAAAACCTCTTTTGACATCTAAGTTTGAATGAATGATCCCATGTATTTGAAGATCATAGCTATATATATATATGTATTTGGTTAATATGTGTACAAGAAACAAGATGAAAAACATTGTGAACGATTGCTTTCCTGGGGAAAAATTGGATTTTATCTAACTTACCCACATTTTACTTAGCCTAAGTTACCCCTAACCGTCACCTCTTATGGTCTTGGGTGGGAGAGCAATTGGCTAAATGCTTTGCTCCACTGGTTCACAGGTTCTCCCTGCCCCTTTATTCCATTGACTCTCCCAAGTCCAATCTCTTGTTTGTCATGTGTCAGTCTGTCATAGTCTCTGTCTCTGTATCTCTCAAACTAGAGGCTAAATAACTCGATCCAGCCTTTCTTCCATATTATGGTGAAAACTCCTTATAACCAAGTGTCCTGTCTTTTTTCCCATATAACCTATTAAACTATTTAGGATGGCAGGTACTTAATAAATATATATTTAATTAATTGTCTCCCTACTCCTTTATTCTGGCATTCTGAATTCTGGAGTCTGTTTTCACAACTTTTTCTTTTTTAAAATCTCATTATTCAAGAATATCAACTTGACTCCACCATGATACCTAACTCTGGCTTTAAGTGACTTTCTTCTTAAGGTGTGACCTGACTTAATTTTGGTGTATTTTAAGGATCTTTATTTAGCTAATTAAAAGTTTTGATTTTCACCTTACCTATCATTCTCTACCTTGTCTTTTGAATTCTAAGATGCTGACGGGAGTCCAGTATATGAGTAACAAGCTCTTGGTAATATTATTTTACCAAGAAAAGAAGACAATATATAAGTTACCGAAATAACTTTAAGAATGCTAGCTGTTTGAAAACAAAGGTAAATAATAATAATGGTCTGAAGTAATAATTGTATATTTAACATGATTATACAGCATCAATCATAATTCTGGCTAAAATCTATATTGAATATGATCTAATGATATCCATAGATTTCTTCAGTTTGAAACTGAAAATTAATTGAAAGACAATCTTACATATTTGAGACATTAGAACACACAAAATATAGGATTCAGACAACAAATTTGTCCAAAATTCTTAACAAAATAACTTGAGTCAGTCGAGGTTGAGAACCTTTGCCTTTACAAAATAATATTTAGTCTCAAATTAAAAATTATTATAATTATCAAATTAACATGGCCCTATAGTCATGATACCTTTATTCATATAGTTCTCTTATAATTACGTATAGTTGTCTGAAAATAGGATTTACAGTCAGATTTTCTAGCATAATTATTTTATTAAATTATATACTTTGGTTCAATAAAAATAGACTGTCATTCTTTTGACAAAATTAAAGTTAAGTGATATTTACTTGTAAACATACCTAAAAGTAGCTTTGAAACTTGAAATTATCATTTACCATATGCTTTTATTTGCAGTGCTCCATTTGCACTACTGCACTTAAGTCAAATATGCATTTTTGAATTTAGTTTTTTACTACTTTTTAAATTTTGGTAAAATTCATATTACATAAAATTTATGATTTTAACCATTGATTAGTGTAGAGTTCAGTAACACTAAGGACACTCACATTGTTGTACAACCATCAACATCATTCATCTCCAGAACTCTTTTTCTATTGCAAAACTAAAACTCTGTATTCATTAAACAGTAATTTTCTATTCTCCTCCTCCCCCAGCCTCAGGCAACCACCATTCTATTTTCTGTCTCTATGAATGTGACAACTCTAGTCACCTTATTCATATAAATGAAGTCACACAATATTTTTCCTCTTGTGATTGGTTCATTTCACTTAGCATAATGGCTCCAATTTCATTCATGTAGTAGCATGTATCAGAATTTCCTTTCTTTTAAAAGTTAAATAATATTCCTTTGTATGAATATACCACACATTGTTTATCCATTCATCTGTCCATGGAAACATGGGTTGTTTCCACCTTTTAGCTACTGTGAATAATGCTGCTATGAACATGGCTGTAGAAATGTCTGTTCAATTCTCTACTTTCTGTTATTTTGGACATACATCTAGAAGTAGTATTGCTGGATCATATGGCAATTATATATATATATATATATATATATATATAAAAATATATATATATATATATATATATTTTTTTTTTTAGTAACTACCATGCTGTTCTCCATAGCAGCTGTACCATTTTACATTCCCACCAGCAATGCACAAGTTTTATAATTCCTTACCAACACTTGTTATTTTCTAGTTCTTTTTCTTTTGATAGCAGTCATACTATTGAGTGTCAGGTAATAACTTATTGTGGTTTTGACTTAAATTTACCTAATTATTAATGATGTTAAATATTTTTCATGTACTTAGTGGTCATTTGTATATCTTCTTTGGATAATTTTATTCAAATTCTTTGCCTAATTTTTAATTGGGTGGCTTTTTTGTTGTTGAGTTGTAGGAGTTTTATAGTTTTAGCTCTTATGCTTAGTTCTTTTATCTATTGTGAGTTAATGTTTGTATACAGTGTATGACAAGGCCCAGCTTTATTGTTTTTTAAAAATTTTTATTGGAGTATGATTGATTTACAATGTTGTGTTAGTTTCAGGTGTACAGCAAAGTGAATCGGTTATACATATACATATTTCTACTCTTTTTTTAGATTCTTTTCCCATATAGGCCATTACAGAGTACTGAGTAGAGTTCCCTGTGCTATACAGTAGGTTCTTATTAGTTATCTATTTTATATATAGTAGTGTGTATAAGTAAATCCCAATTTCCCAATTTATCCCTCCCCCCTTATTCCCTGGTAAACATAAGTTTGTTTTCTATATCTGTGACTCTACTTCTGTTTTGTAAATAAGTTCATTTGTACCCTTTTTTTTAGATTCTACATATAAGCAATATCATACAATATTTGTCTTTCTCTGTCTGACTTACTTCACTCAGTGTGACTATCTCTAGGTCCATCCAAGTTGCTGCAAATGGCATTACTTTGTTCTTTTTTATGGCTGAGTAATATTCCATTGTAAATATGTACCACATCTTCTTTATCCATTCCTCTGTTGATGGACATCTAGGTTGCTTCCATGTCCTGGCTATTGTAAATAGAGCTGCAATGAACACTGGGGTGTGTGTGTATCTTTTCAAATTATGGTTTTCTCTGTATATATGCCTAGGAGTGGGGTTGCTGGGTCAAACGGTAGTTCTATTTTTAGTTTTTTAAGGAACCTCTATACTGTTCTCTATAGTGGTTGTACAAATTCACATTCCCACCAACAATGTAAGAGGGTTCCTTTTCTTCCACGCCATCTCCAGCATTTCTCATTTGTAGATTTTTTGATGATGGCCATTCTGGCCAGTGTGAGGTGATACCTCATTGTAGTTTTGATTTGCATTTCTCTAATAATTAATGATGTTGAGCATTTTTTCATGTGCTTTTTGGACATCTGTATGTCTTCTTTGGAGAAAAGTCTATTTAGAACATCTCCCCATTTTTTGTTTGGGTTGTTTGTTATTTTGATATTGAGCTGCATGAACTGTTTGTATATTTTAGAGATGAATCCCTTGTCAGATGCTTCATTTGCAAATATTTTCTCCCATTCTGAGGGTTGTCTTTTTGTTCTGTTTATGGTTTCCTTTGCTGTGCAAATGCTTTTAAGTTTAATTAGATCCCATTTGTTTATTTTTGTTTTTATTTTCATTAGGAGGTAGATCAAAACAGATCTTGCTGTAATTTATGTCAAAGAATGTTCTGCCTATGTTTTCCTCAAAGGGTTTTATGGTATCTGGCCTTACATTTAGGTCTTTAATCTATTTTGAGTTCATTTTTGTGTACAGTGTTAGGGAGTGTTCTAATTTCATTCTTTTACATGTATCTGTCCAGTTTTCTCAGCACCACTTATTGAAGACACTGTCTTATTTCCACTGTATGTTCTTGCATCTTTTGTCATAGATTAGGTGACCAGAGGTGCATAGGTTTATCTCTCGACTTTCCATCCTGTTCCATTGATCTATATTTCTGTTTTTGTGGTAGTACCATACTTTGTAGTATAGTCTAAAGTCAGGGAGCCTGATTCCTCCAGCTCTGTTTTCTTTCTCAAGATTCCCTTGGCAATTCAGTTAATAACCTTAGGACCTTTATCAAAAATTACTTAACCATATATGTGGGGATTTATAGCTGGGCTCTGTATTCTATTCCATTGGTCTATATGTCTGTCATTATGCCAATACCACATTGTTCTGTACTATAGCTTTGTAGTAATTGTTTAAATTAGGAAGTGTGAGACCTCCACTTTTTTCTCTTTTTAAGACCTGTTTTGGATATTCAGGATCCTCACATTTAATTTTGACTGCTCATAATTCCAAAGTTTTAAAAATCAGAGACATATGTATGTCTAAACTAAACATTTATATACGTATATAAACTATTTTACGCATTGTGTTGCTGTTAGCAACTGAATTTCGTGGTTTATTGTGTGTTCTTTAAAAAGTGTTCATTTTTCAATTAATATTTTTAGACTTATGAGTCCTGAAGTATGAATATTTCTTTGCTGTTCATTTTCATTTTGTAAAATGACTCCACAGATAACCATAATAACATGTTGCTCTAATAGTGGATCCCACATCTGTCTGCACATATAATTCTCCTTATGATGTTTAGAAATAACAGCTAACCAGTCATGTCCCCATCATTGGGAATTCTGCTATAGTGAGTCTGTGGTGAGACTTGGAAATTTGAGTTCTTTGTCTGTTCTGAAGGTGACTGTAAGCAGAGGTACTTACAAATAAATAGTTTGAATAAAGATAAAACACCTATCTATTCTACTTTGCCCCTATTTGAGTAGGAGAGAGGAGTAGAAGATAAAGTGAGAAAGAGATAATTTGAGAAAAATGTGGTGAACAAGGCTAATGAAATACATAGTGATTATTAGTGTCTTTACTGAAGGTAAACATGATGCCTAAACTTTCAAGCCATATAAGAAAAGTTTTGGTATTTACTGTCATTATGCAGCCTTTAACTAAATTGTATGAAGAATTAGTTAAATAATTGTCTCATTTTAATGATCCAGCATTAAATTTTCTCTATGATTATTACAAAAAATTGTGAGGTGTATTATTCTTTCTTTTTGATCCACATTTTTTGTGTGTTTGGCCTGGAAAATATTAGCACATATAAAAATAGGAAAAGAAAAAAAGAAAGAAAGAAAATAAAAAAGAAAGAAGGAGAGAAGGAAGACAAAGAAAGGAAGGAAGGAAGAGAGGGAAAGAAGAAAAGTAGGAAGGAGATGGAAAATAAAAGAAGACCAATATAACTAAAAGAAGGAAAAGACGGAAAAAGAAGGAAAGATAAAGAAGGGAAAAGGAGGGGAAGGGAGGGGAGGGGAAGGGAGAGAAGGGAAGGAAATTACTTCCAGTGTTTAGAATCTAGAATTGTTACATAAAATTTTAAATTCCTGGATTTTCTTAAAAACTTTGAAACAGCTGGACATCCCAAAGTCAACGCGTGGAAAAAGCAAGGAAACAGCTAGTTGGTCCTTCAGCTTGGCAATCGCCAAAACTCCATAGAAGCTGTTAGCTATTTCTGCCTCACATGTATATTTTCCATTATTAATGATGCAACACACAACTGGCCTTTTTAGGTATTGGTGTTTGTTAATCTAGATCTCAGTAAAATCATCAAGAATCCTGCTATTTGTACTGGTTTATAAAATGCAAAGCCATATATAAATCCTTTCTTCTTCCTTTACTCCAATGATAGTTTTCTCCTGGGCTTATTCTCTGAGTTCAGCAGATAAGACATCTCATCCTTGCTTGACTGTTGCTGCTTTTTTTAAAATGTTAATAAAATTTAAAATTAATCAGTGTCATGCTTAAAACAAATTCAGTTATAAAACAGTAATAAGACTACAGGAGCAAAACAAAAACTCAGTATTATCAGTTCAAAACAAAATTCAGGATGAAGCAATACATTGTGAAAATTATATTAACTATCCCAAGCTAGAAGCAATTTGCTAAGTTGCTTTTGCTGTGCTTTGATAAGTTTAATTTGACTTTTCAGAGTATGAATTTGACTGACTGAAGGAAGTCAATTAAATCGAATCTGTTTTAAAAAATTTCACATTAAATAAAACAACTAGTTCAATCAGTTAAACATTGAAATAAATTTGGTGTGCACAGTGAAACTAAAACTTTCATCAACTTGTTATTACTTTAGCCAGGACATTTGAAAACAAATTTATGGAAATGATTAGAAAAGTGTATTACCAATATGCACAAAGTAGTTAGTTTTATGAAAACTGAACAATTTCTGGTCTCAGCACTGTTTATAAATTATAGACTTATGCATGGACATCAAATAGTGCAAATAAAAGTGATGAGAGTAAAAGAGTGCCAAAGATCCAGCTTGTAAAAACACTTTTCAGTTTTTGCACTCATCCATTTCTCTTGAAATTCAGTGAAATTTATTAGATTTTTCTTATAACAACTAAAATGTATGGCACTTAGAAATCCTTTTTGGATTTAAAAATATACCATTATCTTTATTCTGGTATTATTGATGACACACATAATGGATTTTAATTTTAATTTTCAAGTATGGAAAATTTTTCAGAAAGAAGTAGAAACTTATACAATTGTTTAAATGTCCTAAATCAGGTTTAATTTTTTTTCTTAAAATAAATAGGTTACTTTACATCTCCTAGTCACTATTCACTTATTTGAGAATAAAACATGTTTCAATATTTGATATAATAAACATCATTTTATGCTTATTATATAAAATGTCGTAACTTTTCTGATATCCTGGTGTATCAAAGACTTATTCTTTGGTGCCTTCTCAGCTAAAGTTGCCTTTTTTTCTGATAAATGTATTGTCCCTACCATCTCCTACCCACCACTTCCAAAATGTGGACACCTCAGAAGTCCTGCTAGGCTATAGGACCCAGTGTATAGTTGACTCTCACAGGTGAGGATAACAGACCCAAGCCAGAGATTCTTCCTCCGAGGAATGTGGAGTTGAGTGTCAGAGATGCTGCTCCAACTCTTCTGATTGCTGATTCTGAGAGCATGTGACTGACTGTGATGCTGGTTCACAACTTCGTGTGGCTGGTTGGTACCCTCAGAGTGGTCACCTCAGTACATCCCAGCGCTAGAGGGCATAAAAAACAAGTGAGGGCATGATAATCCAGAATGATACAAAAGAGGAAGCTGATACACAAAGCGTGCAGTGCAGAATCATGAATAACCATGTTTGTCTTGAATATCTATCAACTGGGGAAAAAATGGACATTATTTAGGGAAAGTGTGATATGAATATACTGTCTCCCCAGCATTGAATCCACTTACATTATTTGGAGGTGACCATGGAGAAGAGAGAGTGTGGTTTTAATTGTACAAAGGGTAATTTGATTAAATTAAGTCCAATTTATCTGTAGATGTCAAAAAATGTTGGCTGTGAAAGCAATGAATCAGTTATACTGGACAATTGTCCAAGCTACTCAACCCAGAATCTTTCCCTATGAGACCAACCATGGCATCAATCCGTGTGGACTGCAGCAAACACGTACTGTCTACATGACTGAGCTACTCTCACCGTAGTACTTGAGGTGAGGACTGGATGAGTTATTTATTAAACTTTCCCTCTATTAAACTATAGATGTGGAAACTTGGGAGTTGTGAGATCAGCAATCCAATATTTTGTGTGGAAAGAAGCAAGAAAAGCAAGGTGCTTATGAGTTCTTTAATACATTTCTGGAATTAATTCTCCTCTTTTCTGAAAACTGGTGGTTTTCTGTGTCTTGAAATGGGGTGATAACATAATCAAGTGGGAACATTTATGTCAGGATTCTCAATTAGTCCAATGTTCTGGAAGATGACATGAGCAGGAAGAATTACCCTGAAACATTTATACAAGCTTCCCAGAATTCTTCAGGAAATGTCACCACCTGCTGTACTGCTGCCCAAGTCAGAACAGGGAAGTCATTGGATATCCCTATTAGACATACCCCTTAAGGGATATCCCTTAAAGACATATCCAGTCCATCACAGAGCCCTTTATAAATTTCCCTACAATCTGTCCACTTCCCTCCACTTTACCTGGAACTAATTTTGATCAATTCTTTGTTAATTTTCACTTGATTACTGAAACACTCTGCAATAATTTCTGTACCTCCAACTTCTCTTGCTATAATCTATTCATCACATTAGTCAAAGTAATATTTTAGAAATGTAATTCTTACCATGTCACTACTTTACACAAAATTATTCAAAAATTTCCCATAGCCTTGTTTATAAAATCTAAAATGATTTGGTTACTACCTAAGTCTCCAGCCACACTTCATATTTTTATTCTTTTAGCTCTCAACGTTCTAGATCACGGTTGAACAACCCTGGAAGTGTTGATGTTTTGTACCAGATAATTATGTGTTGTGAAGGGTTGTCTTGGCATCATGGAATATTTAACAGCATCTCTGTCCTCTATTTCTTAGGTACCAGTAGCATCACTGTAGCTGTGATAAAACATCCCCAGACTTTGCCAAATGTCCCCTAAGGTCACCATCATCCTGGCTGAGAACCATCACTCTAGATACATGTTTTTTGTTTTTTGTTTTTTTTATATATTATAACACTGTTCTTCTTTTCTTTTCTACCTCAAATCTTTAAAAATTATTGTCTTCTTCCTGGAATGCTCTTTCTGTACTGCTACTGATTTTCCTACTGATTTTATGTCACTTCCTCCTAATGCAGTACACTTATTTAGTTTTACTCTCTGACATCTTTTATTTCATTCTTTCAAATTCTCTGCCTTTAATTCCCATGTCATCTTATCAGTTTCTCCAATGTGCTCTGTTCCTGCTCATCACAAGAGCTTTGCTCCTGCCCTCTTGAATTCTCTGATAATTGCCCATCCTTCTTCTCAATGTATATTCACCACCTGTGTTGCTTCCTTCAAGAAAACCTCCTTAGTACCGCAGACTTCATGGGTCTGATTTTTGTTGTTGTTAACATGCGCATTAATAATTGTGTTCCTTTTACTCAGAACACTTGCCTCTGTTTGCCTTTTTGTATATATTTGTGTAACTATCTGCCTAACATATTTCCCATCCACAAATCTTTCTACTCAGTGAGAACAAGAACCATGGTGTGTGTGTGTGTGTGTGTGTGTGTGTGTGTGTGTGGCTCACCACTGTATCTCCACACATACCACAGAGTCTGGCACATAACAAACACTCACTATGTATTTGGTGAATGAGAATAAAGAGGAGCACTGCTCACACTTATAATTGGATGATTGATTACCTATGTAATGATGCTTCCAGTATGGATCATAAGCTGCCTGAGAGCTGGGACCTTGCCCTTGTTTAGAACCACTATACATATAGTGCATAATGAAAGTTCCCAAAAATATTATTTTCAAGGAAATGAAAACTTTCTAAAAATAACTCACTGTTTGTTAAAAGTTAAAGATGTATAAATTTTTAACATTTACAATTAAAACATGGACCTAAGACATCTGCTGGCCCACTTTTATGTATTTGTTATTCATTCTGTAGATGAACAGTATGAATTAATGGTAGGCTAATACTCAAATCTGGTCTCCTAATACTTAGTTAAACATTCCTTTCTTAATTGCTTAATATCACCTATCAGATATCATTGAAAACTACAAAATACTCTGTGATGTATGTGTTCAAAACTCTAATACACCTACAAACACCATTGTTAGTATGCAATACTTGTCGATTTACCTATATTACACTATTTTACTTTCCTATTCAGTCTCTGTGTAGCTTCCTACAGAATTTCTTCAATAACTCTTTTTGCAATAAGTTGATATCACAGTAGTATCATAGAATTAACATATAGTTTTAATAAGAATACAACTTTGCTGTTATTCTCATGTTATTGTCATATTTAATAAACTTATTTAGCCAATGTAAATATAGACTCAGATCTATAAACTACACAGAAAATAAAAGGCCTTAAATTTTTGAACTAACATTACTGATATCAGGATCCCTTATTACTCAAAAACCATTTAAACTTTATGGAATATGAAACAGATTGTTATCAGTCTAAGTATTTTGGACCATCATACTAATAACTGATTCCCTAAAAATGTGGGGAGCCCTGTATAAGATTTATCCTAACCAAGCTCAAGTACTCTGGGAGACCAGAGACCCATTTATCAGGAGAAAGCCTGTCGCTCATTAATGAACAAAAAGACATTAACATGACTCAGATCCTGAGGAAAACATATGTAACAGGAAAATTTAATTACTCCACCTCTGCTATATTGAACATCGAAAAGCAGAATTTACAAAGCATGCTCACAAACCCCCTTGGACACAAAAGCTGCATGGATTAAATAGCATCAATACCTAGGTATGGTGTACTTGACAAGCTGATGTCAGCATGCCATTTCTAGAAAATAACTCTAGGGTTGGCAGGTGAATCACTTCCTACATTACCAACCATGAAAATGGTGTAGTGCAGGCCTTGTGGGGTGAAATACATATGAAAAAAATCCTGTTTTCTAGCTGCCACAGAGCTAGGATAAAAATTTGTCTTACGTTAATATTTTGTTCTTAAGAGGTTGGTTTGTTTGCTCCAGCAAAAGCTTTGTATCCATCACATCCTGGGTGCCTTTGATAATGTATACAGCTTTTTACAAACTATTGATGAATATTAAATCTAGAAGAAGGAACAGCAATCTGTCAAGAAAAGAATTCCCTAAAGTAGAGATCAGCAATGTCCTCCTTTAATTGATTTATTTCACTACTCACCATCCAAAAAAGGTGACTTGAAAAATATATGCTTCATTCTAAAATAACAGTATACATAGCAAGGAAGTTTTAAAAATAAAGTCCTATTAAGTACATTGCCAGTAATTTATAACAATATTAAGCTACTCATTTCCTCAAGTCCCTTTCTTGAAAGTTAAATATTCACATTGAATCAAAGAAAATATCCTTTCATTTCCCATGGTTTATTGTTACATATACCTAAATTTTTATTTTAATAAAAAATAATTTATAAACCAAGGTTAATGAGTCATATAAATATATTGGTCATAATGAAAATAAACATAATTTTCATCTTTCTGAATTTTCTTGTAATGAAAAGACACAACTTTTAAAAAATCCCAACATTGTCAATTAGAAGTTCTAAATTCTAAATTAAAAATTTCCCCTAAGTAGAGTTGTGTCTTTAGTACAGTTACTTCCTTAAACATCGGCTGATGAGAAAATGAGGATGTTTCCGTGAATTATCTTAAACATACATTTCAAACTCCATTTATGATTAAGAAGCAAAATCATGTTCGTCTGAATGAATGACAAAGAGCAAGAAACTATATTATGTCTCGAAGGTTACTTTTAGTAATGAAATGTTCTTATATAAATGTAACAGACGTCAACACCGAGTTCTGGGTGCAGACGTCCTCCCTACAAAGGCGGACTAATTCTCCATAAGCGGCTCACGTGGTTCTTTCTGTTGAGTTCCAGGGCTGCCGCTGCTTCTCCTGCGTCCTCACTCAGGTCAAGAAGCAAAAAATCATCTTTAGTGGAAAGCTGTGACATCCTGAAAGCAATGGCTTGATACCTGCTTTTGTAAATTTTTCTCATTTGGTCTCTTCTTGCTTTCTTTTCCTTTATTGTTTGGAATTGGTTATATGCCACTGGAATTAAACTTGAACACATCTGTCCTAGCTTGGAAACACAACCTTTACATCTTCATGTTCAATCGCTATTTTAGCCCCTTCTGTTCTGATTTCTGTATTATTTTCACAGATTCCTGCTGTGCTCATTCATAATTACCATTCCTGCCCTATATTTCACTTCTCTGCAAGGGAACTCTTGCGATATGTATTTTTTAATTTTTTTCCATGTTTGCTTTATTTCAAATGTTTTTACGGTAGGCATCCTCACATTTTGATCACAATCTCCTCTCTTTGTTACTCATCGATGCTTTCCCCATACCCATTCTCACCTCGTGAAGTAGCTGCTAATTCTTTGCCATTGTTGTCACATCTCTCACCTTTCACAAACCTAACATAGCTAATAGTCTATTTCTTCCTGAACTTACCCCTCTCTCTGCCTTCCTGTCTCACTAAATGACACCACAATCACCTAACTGCTTAAGACAAAAATTTACAAGTCATTTATAACTTCTTCTTTCCTCACCACTGACGTTCAAAACCTTTGTACCCTTGAATTCTAAAATACGTATCAACACCAGTCACCTTTTACTGCCTCTATTTCTACTCCTGGTTCACTCTACTATCCTCTCTTATCCAGATTGCAGTAGTTTAGCTGCTTTTTCTGTTCCAGTGGATTCCCACTGTACTTGAAGTTAAGTCCAAATTTTTCTTTTATATATATGTACATATGTATATAAAAAGGCTCCTGCTTATTCCTCTTGACACATTCTTTGCCACTCCCAACCACTTAAGTTTTTGTTTGCTTGCTTGGTTTTTGTTCTTAATGTTTTATGAAAAAAAAATATTTATCTTATTCCCAATATGGAGTCTTTATCCTTGTTGATCTTTCTGTCAGGGATGCTCTGTTCCTAACTTTGCTTGACTGGTCCTTTCTTACTATACAGAGTTCAGTCCACATGTGACCTCCACTGGGATAGCTGATTTGACTGCTCAAACTGCCAACCACCATCCATATCCTCAACCCAGTTAAGCTCAACTACTTATTTTTTATTTACTATCTTAATAATAATGTAACTGACACTTTCACATGTTTAAAAAGTTTTTACTTTTTTATGTGCTATCTTCCCACAATAAAATAATATACTCTAAGTAAGCAAGAACCTTAACTATGAAGTTCATCTTGGCTCAGAGTTGAAAATCAATAAATACTTAATGAGTGATTGAGTAAGAAAATCCACTTTGCAAGTGATAACTCTTTTATATACTAAATCACCAAAAGAATTATAGCTAGAACACATCTTAGAGTTATCTAACCCAACAGACTCATTTTATAAATGAGAAAACTGAGGCCAGGATATATTATGCAACTTGCTGAAATTCACAGATAGCCACTAGTAGCATTAAGACTGGAATGTGTACTTCCCATAACATGCAGAAAAACTGGGGCAAAGGAAGAAATGATCCATATATTTTTGTATGACTTTCTCTCTGTCATATTATCTGTTTCATCATGTCATATCCTCCGTTTCCACATTAGGCACATTTATTCTCTTTCAAATTTATTCTTACAAAGCATATCATAACAAATCCAAATGCCCGCATATTCATGGGTTTAGGGTTTTACATCCAGGGACTCCACAAGTTCTCATGAGGCTTCAGCAGAGGGAGGGGGAAAATAATCATTGTGAAATATTCCCAGAGAATTCTGAAATAGCAGAGGCATACACTGCAGGAAAAGGTCCTTACCAAAACCTTAACCTCTTAGGTGAAATGCTCCAGTCTCCTCTGGCCTTCCTGTCTCACCTAAGGAGGAACAAGTTGAGAGACACTTGCAAGGACACAACCCAGGGATACAAGTCTACTAAAAAAATGAGATACAATCATAAAATAATAGATCACTTCCGCCACACACACACTATACTGTCACATCAATAGGGCTCTTTATATTAACAGTGGTTTACAGCTGAGAGATTTATAAGAAAGACTTGATCTAAGCAGGAGTTCTTAGGGAATCCCAAAGGAAATTTTGAGACAAAAATAAGGGCACTAAAAGGATTTGAACTCTCTAACACCTGTGACTACAGCAAATATTAAACACAGCTCAATTCCTGGCCAAATTAACATAAAAACTCACACTAAAGGCCTATTTACCTCATTTCCTATCTGTTATCATGTTTGACTTTCAAAAACAACAGAAAAATTATAAGGCATGCTAAAAGACAGGTAAAAACACAGTCTGAAGAGATAAAGTAAGCATCAGAACCAGACTCAGATATGACAGAGATCTGGGCAATATCATATAGAAAATTTTAGATGACAGTGATTAATATGTTAAGAGCTCTAATAGAAAATTTAAATAATATGCAAAAACAGATGGATAAAAGTAAGAGAAGAGGAAAGTCTCAAAAACAATCAAAAGATAATACTAGCAATCAAAAAACTGTAACATGCATGAAAAATGACTTTGATGGGCTCATTTATAGATTGGACACAGACAAGGAAATAATAAGTGAGCTGGAAGATATGTCAGTAGAAACTTCACAAACAAAAATGCCAAGAGAAACAAGGATGAACAAGAAAAAGAACAGACTATCCAAAAATTGGGGGGTGATTTCAAAAGGTTTAACATATACATAATTGAAACAACAGAGAGAGAAAAAGGAGAAAAGGTTATAGAAGATACATTTGAAATATTAATGACCAAGAAGTTTCCAAAATTAATGACAGACACCAAATCTCAGAAAGATGTTCAGAGAATACCATGCAAGATAAAAACTAAAAATCTACACCTAGCTCTATAATATTCAAACTGCAGAAAATAAAAGGCAACAACAACAACAAAAGTCTTGAAAGAAACCAAAGGTGTGAAAAAAATCTAACATATAAAAAGAACAAGGACAAGAATTACAGAGGACTCTCATCTGAAACCATGCAAATAAGAGCAGAATGGAATAAAATACTTGAAGCATTGAAAGAAGATTAAAAAAAGAACACCCACCTAGAATTCTATATCTAGTGAAATTACCCTTCACAATGAAGGAGAAATAAGGAATTTCTTAGTGAAACAAAAACTATGGTAATTTATTGCCAGCAGAACTATTCTGCAAGAAATGCTAAAAGAAATTCTTCAGGTAGAAGAATGATATAGGTAAAAAACTCAGATCTACATTAGAAAGGAATGTCATCAGATAATAAATAAATGAAGGAAAAGTAACGTCTTATTTTCTTAATCTTCTTAAAAATATTTTTTAAATAGTGGTAAAATATACATAACATAAAATTTACTCTCAACATTTTTAAGTGTACAGTTTGGTACTGTTAAGTATATTCACATTTTCGTACAACCAATCTTTAGAACTCTTTTTATCTTGCAAAACTGAAACTCTATACCCATTAAGCAATAATTTCCCAATGCTGTTGCCCTCACAACCAGGCAACCACAACTTTACTTTGTCTCTGTGAGCTTGAACTAATCTAGCTAGTTCCCTAAATAAGTGGAATCATACAGTATTTGTCTCTTTGTGAGTGGCTTATTTCACTTAGCATAATATAGCCAAGGTTGCAACATGTGTCAGAATTACCTTCCACTTTAAGGTTGAATTATATTCCATCATATGTATATACCACATTTGATTTACCCATTTATCTGTCAATGAACTCCAGGTTGCTTCCACCTTTTGGCTATTGTAAATAATGCTGCCACGAAAATAGTTGTACAAATATCTGCTCATTTCCATGCTTTTAATTATTTTTGGTATATACCAGAAGTGGAAATACCAGAACATATGATAATTCTATATTTGTAATTTTTGGGTAATTGCCATACAGTTTTCCATAACACTGCACTATTTTACATTCCAACCAACAGTGCACATGGATTTCAATTTCTTCAATCCTTGTCAACCCTTGTTATTTTCTGGATTTTTTTTTTTTTTTTTGATAATCATACTAATGAGTGTGAGGTGGTATTTTCTTATTCTTAATTGATTTAAAATATAACAGTTTGCTTAAAATAATACTAGTAACAGTGTATTGGGAAATTACAATATATGGGTAAGGAAAATGAATGAAAACAATGTCATACAACATGGGACAGAGGAGTTGGGAATACCATGTTGTATGGTAAATTTGTTATGTGAGACGTGGTAGAGTATTACCTGAGGGAGGACTTTGTTTGGCTGTAAATGCATCTTGAAAACTCCAGGAAAACCTTATTTAAAAAAAAAAAATATAATGAAAGGAGATGAAATGTAATCATATGAATATTCAATTAAAATGAGATTGCAGAAAGAATGAGAAAAAAAGAACAAATGCAACTAATAGAAAACATCTCTACAAAAACATGGTAGATAATGATCCAGCTATATCAGTAATCACTTTAAATGAGAATGCTCTAAATACACCAATTAAAAGACAGAAATTTTCAGAGTAGATTAAAACAGAAACACAAATATAAACAAAACCCAGCTATGTATTGTCTAAAAGAAATCCACCTTAAATATAAAGACTTTGAAAGTTTAAAAATAAATAGATTTAGAAAGATATAACACATAAATCCTAATGAAAAGTAAGCTGGAATAGCTATATTAACTTCAGAAAAAGCAGATTTCAAAACAAGGAAATGATCAGGGATTAAGAAGGGGATTGTATAATGTCAAAGGTAACAAAGCTTATAGAAGACAACCATCCTTAATGAAAGTGCACCTAACAACAGTGCATCAAAAGACGTGATGCAAAAACTCATAGAACTGCAAGGAAAAAAGAAAAATTCACATTATACATGAAGACTTCAACAATCTCTTTTAGTAATTGATAGATCAAGTGGACAACAAATAAGTGAGAACATAATTGACCTGAATAGCACTATCAGTCAACTTGATGTAAATGGCATTTATGAAATAGCACATCCATAACATCAGAATATACATTCTCCCCAAGCTCATATGGAACATTCACAAGCTAGATCATATTCTGGGATATGTAACACATCTCAACAAACAGATTTATAAGAATAGAAATCATCAAAGTGTATTAGCAGGCCACAATTAAATGAAATAGAAATAAAAAACAAAGATATTTGAGAAATTTCCAATATTTGGAAATTAAACACCACAACTTATAAACAATGCATAAGTCAAAGAAAAGGTCTGCACATAATTGTTTAAAAATATTTTGAACTAAATGAAAATTCAACTTATCAAAATTTGTAAAATCTAGTGAAAGCAGTGCTCAGATGAAGTTATAGCAATAAATGCATATCTTGTAAAGGAAAAAAATAAGATCTAAAATCAATCATCTACGCTTTCATCTTAGAAAACCAGAAGAAGAAGCTAAGCCAAAAATAATCCAAGGAAAAGAAATAGTAAATATTAGATCAGAAATCAATGAAATTGAAAAGAAAAAAATCAACAAAACCAAAAGCAGGTTTTGTAAAGATCAATAAAATTGATTATCTTTCGGCAAGCTTAAAAAAAAAAAAAAAGATAAAGAGAAAACAAAAACTACCACTATCAGAAAAAAAAGCTGTCATCTCTACTGATTCCATTGCCATTAAAATGATAATAAAGGAACACTACAAACAACAGTATGTCCACAACTTTGATAACTTAAATGAAACAGACCAATTGTGTATAAGACACAAACTACCAAAACTCACATAAGGAAAAATAGATAATCCAAATAGGTCTATATCTATTATGAAAATTAAACCAATAATTAGTAGCTACCAAAAATGTTTTTGTGTGTGAAAAAATAAAAAGTCCTCGTTGATTTTACATGTGATTTCTACTATATGTTTAAAAAAGGAATGGTACCAATTCTACATGATCACTTCCAGAAAATAAAAGCAAAGGCAACACTTTCAAACTCAATCCATGAGGCCAGACTATCCTTATATAAAAACCAGATAAAGACATCACAAAAAAAGAAAAGACAAATATCTCTCATGAACATAGATGAAAAATCCTCAAAAACTAGCAAATAAATATTAAAAATGTATTAAAAAGTATACACTCTGACCAAGACAGATTTATTCCAGGTATTTATTCCAGCTAGGTTGTTTCAACATTTCAAAGCCAATCAATGCAATCCACCACACCAAGAGACTAACAAAGAAAAGTCTTGCCAAGATCCATCATGCATTCAAAATAAAAACCCTCAGCAAACTAGAAGTAGAGGGAAGTCCCCTCAACTAGATAAAGGACCTCTATGAAAAGCCCACAGCTAACACCATATTTAATGGTAAGAAGCTGGATGTTTCCCTCTAACATCAGGAACAAGGCAAGGATGTCCCCTCTCACTACTGCTCTTCATACGGGAAGTCTTATCTAGTGCAGTAAGAAAGGGAAATAAAGGTATAAAAATTGAGAAATAGAAACAGAGCTGTCTTTGTTCACAGATGACATGATTGTCTGTATATAAAGTCTTAAAGAATTAATAAAAAGCACGATGAGAGTAAAGTTTGAGGATTCAGGTTAGTACAGCTGACCCTTGAACAACTCAAGGATTAGGGACACTGACCCACCATGCAATACAAAATTATGTGTATAATTTATAGTTTGTCCTTTTTATATGCAGCCTTGGTATCTGTTCTTCCTCATATCTGCAGTTCCTCCCTATCAGAGAATTCAACCAACTTCAGACCAACTTATAGTATTTACTGCTGAAAAAATCCACATATGAGAGGTTCCACGCAGTTCAAACCCTTGTTGTTCAATGCCCAACAGTATACAAAAGTTAATGTCTTTCCTATATACCAGCAGTGGAAAACTGGAATTGGAATTTTACATTTTTTTTTAAAATGCCATTTCAATAGCACCAAGAATATGAAATATTGGATATAAATCTACCCAATATGTACAGGATCGATATGCAGAAAACTACAGAACTCTGATGAAAAAAAGTCAAAGAAGACCTAAACAAATGGAAGAATATTACATTCATGGATTGGAAGATTCAGTGTTGTCAAGATGTCAGTTCCTCCCAAATTGATCTATAGAGTCAATGAAATCCCAATCAAAATTCTAGCATAATATTTTGTAAATATTGACAAAATGACTCTAATGTTCATATGGAAAGATAAACAACCCTGAATAACCAATAGAATAATATTAAAGAAAAATAATAAAGTAGAAGGACTCAAACTAGTTGATTTCAAGTCTTTTTATAAAGCTACAGTGATTAAGATGGTGTGACATTGGTAAAAGAATAAATGCAGATCAAGGAAAAGTTACAGTATAAAAATCTGTCCTTTACCCATTATCTCTCTCCACATCATTTAAATATTTCTGGTTTTATCTATTTTGGCCATTATGCATACAACTCTAGCTAACACGTTTATGCTTCTCTTGCTTGAGTTTTCAACTATATGTATCTGTCGGTTGCTTAGTTTTCCACACAAAGAACTCAAAACTGTAAAATAATAATATAACTATGGAAATATAAAATCTTGTCTGTATTCCCTTCCCTTTAAAGAAAGCACTTGTCATTCTGCTTCTTAGATTATATATAGATCTACCTTATATTTTTATTGCTTCTTATACTTTATTTTACAAGAGTGAAATGATTTCTGTCTTCCGTCCCTCCCTACGTAAAGTAATGCATAGACTTCACAGGTTTATCTTGAATGTAATGAATAATATGAAACCATCAGATCAAAGAAGCTTAGATTAAACCACTAACTTAAGAGCCAAATAATCAAACAAAGGCAGATGACAGGAAAGTGCAGGTCCCTTTTTGTGTGGAAAGCTAAACAACAAAAAGTGAAATTTCCTCCCTTCCCTATCTTGTTTCTAGAAGTGTAATCTTTACAATGGCACAGAGTGAGGAGTGTTTTCTGGAAGCCTCAGACAGCTAAATTAAACATCTGCTGTAGCAAACCCCAGCTTTTTCTTGCCTGTTTTTTTTTTATTGCCACAGAATGCAATCTTTCAATCACAGTTCAGCTCTGCCAGCCTAGCAGTCCTTGATAATTAGTGAACTAAAAGAGAGAATAATTTTTAGTAAATACGTCAGAAATTAAAGTCCTTAACTAAGCCAAGAAGGAAGTATGATCTGAATCTTAATTACTATTGTCCATGATCTTCAGTTTCTCAGAGAAATATTAGATGTCTTGGCATTGCTTTGGACCAAAAAAGACAAAAAACTAATGAAGATATTGGGTTTCTAACAATTAACAAAAAGATAACTTGGTACAAATTCTGAACTCTTCCATCTCTGACAGAATCCCCTAAATAAATTGAAGTGTACAATCTGAAAAGAATTATTATCCAGCAATTTTAACATCAGGGAGTTTTTGACAAGCATTACCAAAAGGGCTCAGAAAAAAAAAAAAAAAGTTGTTTTAACAAAAAGAATTGTTGATTTAGTGTAGCTATGTATTTAATCTATAACATCTGGCCTTGACTCAGTTCAGTCATTTTAGTTACACAACAAAAACCTTTTCTTTTTTCCTGCCTTGATTATTACATCAGATCTTAATTAACAATACGTTTTTCTTACTTTCAGTCATTACTAAAAGATCTTGGAAGATCAAGGGAACGCAGTAGGCCCCTTGTCTATTGTATCAATGGCCTTCCAGTTCCCCTGAGGGTTGTGGTTGCCTGTCCTCACGGGCTCAGTGGGATCATAGCCACATCAGAGACAACTTTCATCTAACATTCATAGGGCACCTTTTCTACCCCACCTTGTTCTGTTAAGTATTCTGAGTATTTGTAGGTAAAGCAGCTAAAATCTATTGAAATGCTTTACTTCCATAGATGCACTGAAATAAAATCAGTAGAGTGTTACTTCCATCTGGCAATTTTTATTTGCACTAATTTGTATGGCACATAATTGGCTTAATTATCCTAATGCTTTGCATCAGAAATGTGTTTAATATTTCTTCATTCAACAATGAATCAGCTTTGCTGTGTCTAAAGAATTCAAACTCAGACAAAGACTTGACCGATATCTGGCTTATAGGATCATCAAGAAAGTGGATTATTTAGCCCATAAATTTTTCAAATGCCAGTCCAGTTGGTTGAAGAACATTCATAGATAATTTATTTTAGCTTTACAGGCCTAAAAATTGTATATCAGAAAATATTTAAGGAAATATTACTTTGGGAACTCAAAACTCACCACATATCAATGAAGAATTGAGGTTTGAAAAATCAGATTTTTCTTTACATATATGTATGAAGACATAGCTGCATTCATAATAAATCTGAATGACATATCTCATTTTACATAGCCATGAAGCTTAAATTCAATTACACAATTTTCAAAATATAAGTTAAAGCAAGCAAATTGATAAATAATGAAAAATGCAGGTGCAAAAAAAAGTAAATATCACTCAAAACAAAGTAAATATCACAGAAAAACATATTTAAAATATCTCAAAAGGAGAATAATGTAGAAAAATAAATAACAGGTATTAGTTATCCCCATATTTTACTCCTGTTTCATATTTTAATGTAAAGTTTATTCAGTAAAGCTTAATGTAATTGAATAAATTTTACACTAAAATATAGGAACTGTAATATATATTTGCCAATTTAAATACAGCATGAAATAAAATTATGGCATTAATGAGAATAAAAATCAAGTAAAAAATTAATATGCACATATTTATCTTGGAGGAAATCCATCTCCTCAGTTAGCTGACTTTTCCGCTACACTTGCTCTTCCATTTTAGGTTCTGTTAGTAAATTTAAAAAAAAAAATTGAATAATAGATTTTAAAATCGAATTTGTGTAATAATAACATTAAATAAAATGTATGAGAATATACCCCCTTTGTGTTTTTAATTAACTGACATTCTTTGTACACTTTAAAACTATACCATTCTTGGTTTCTTCTACTCACAATAAATTGTGCCTTTTTTTTTTCACAGCAACATCAATTAATATACTTGTAAATAAACGATATCTATTTTAGCAATACTTCAAGCCCCCTAGTTTACCCTTCTTTCCACCTTAGGGAAAATGAGTGAAGCTCTCACTTGGCAAATTTTTAATTTAAAATAACTTGCAATGTCATTTTGCATAGTTCATCCCAAACAGTCTCAGATAATAAACAACTTTGTGTGTTTGTCTCTAGTAGGTTAAGCCATGGTGTTGACAAGAAAAACAAAGTGGTCTCTATTCCCGATGTCATCCTCCATCCACATGACCTTATATAAATCATTTATACTATAACTTACCACACCATTCTGTGCATCACTAAGCAGTGCCTACTGCAGCCTATTCTTCCCAGTTTGGATTGTGAGTTGGCTACCATAGAAAAGCTTAGTGTTTGCAGTGGCTTTTCTTTCACATTTTCCCATTAATTTTCATGGAAGGCCCTTATTTCTATGGTTAAGATTGGTTGTATTAATATCCCTTTGTGATAAAAATGGACTGGGCCAAGGTACAGCACCCTTACCCCCATTGTTCAACAGTCAACTGCGTTTGTAGGTTGGGTATTATCTCACTTTCAGGCATCCATTGGAGATCTTGGGACTCATCTGCTGTGGGTAAGGGCATGGGGGTGTGCTGTATTTGTAAGCTAAAACTAAGCCTGCCAGTTACATGACCCTGCAACTCCTGGGTCGGAGATGACTCCATTACTTGTGTCATTGCAAGTAGCAAGAGCTTCTTGTTTGTGTCAGTTCTCTTTGCAAATATTAATGTTTTAGGGCATTTCTTTTTATACCTTTTATACGTGGTGCATAATTATAGCTAATATACATGGCACTCTTTTGTATCTGTCAAGCTCTTTGTTCTATACCTGCATATTAAATACTTTATCACATTATATGAAATATTCTTTTATACTGAAGTTAGCGGTTCTGAAATTCTTTGGTTTCAAGATTTTTTACATTCTTAAAAAAGCTTTAGAATGTCAAAGAACTTTTGTATTATATACATTGATATTTACTGTATTAGAAAATAAAACACAAAGCTAAAAATATTCTTAATGAATTCATTTTGAGATAACAATAATAATCCCATTCATGTTAATATAAATAATGTAGGTTTCCTATTTTATTTTTTAGAGCATTGGTTTAAGATTTTTAAATCTCTTTAAAGTGTGACTCAATGAAAAGAGCTGTATGACATATCTGTTTTTCTCTTCAATATGTTTCAATATGATGAATAATAAGAAAATTCAGTCTCATCCAGATAAGGAGGAAAAGGAAGGTGTATTTCAACATTTTCACATAACTGTGAATAGTTTTCTTTGGTACTATACAAATATTGACAAGTCATATTGGGTTGCCACGTGGAATCTGAAACCACACCCACAACCTTTCATACTCTGTTATATTAAAATTCAATTATCCATCTTGCAGTTTGAACGTATCTTTTATTCATGTGACTTATAACACCATGACATTGTCATTTGGAAATTATATGTCTATTACGTTATGCAAATAGTCTAAATATTGCATTGGCATTAAGCAAACTAAGAGCTTTGATTATTAATTGAATTTCGGGAAATTATTAGTACGCTGAGAAATTAGACAGAGTTATATTAAGTTTATTTTAATGAAAACATAGAGTATCTGTGACTTGACCCCAGGTATTTCTTACTGGTGCTTAAGTATTATGGATTGTATTCTTCATCCTTTATATTCTTAAATAAAAAGAGAAAATTGTTCCTTTAAGTAATGTAGAACATGATAAATTATTTATATGAGCTTATGTCACTATAGCAGCACCAAAGGTCACAGAAAAAAGGATCTTTAAGACTGAAACAAAACAAAACAAAAAAGTTTATGTATAGTTGAAATTTCCATAATGATACTGGTTATACCTTGTATTTGGTTGGCATTCTAGTAAAAATAGGCTTGTTTTATATATAGCAGTGTCCTTTGTGTACTGATGGCGCTGTTACACAGAGGACGTTTAAATAAATGTAGTCATAGAATCTTAGACCTGAATACAACCTCAGAGATTATCGAGGCCAATATTCTCATTTTGTGTGTGAAGAACCTGAGAGCTGAGAGATCATTTGACTTACTGAATTTAATAGCTGGTTGGTGATACAGCTGAGACCAGAATATAGACCCAAGATTTCTGTGAAAGGTGCTACATTATTTTCCCCTCAACTAAGAGTTATGGTTGGTTTCAGTTTACTTTGAAGATGAAATAAGAAATTTGTGGTTATATATTTTATAAATGAATCAGATTAAAAATAAAGCCACAGAAAAATTAGAAAAATAAATATCTATTTATATTTACTATAGTTATGGTTCTGCTAGTCCATGAGACTATCATTTCTTTTTATTTATAAATAACATATGACTGTATACAATATCTGGTCTATAAGTGGAATTATCCAAATACCTGCCTGAAAAAGTTAATGTACATCTGAAACTGCATTTTCTTTCAGAATCTAATTTCATTTATCATAACTTACAATAAATGACAAATGCCTAACTTCTGAGTTTGGATTTCGATTAGCTGGATGTGACTGTTTGCTCCCATTCACCATTAAATAGAAACAGGCAAAAATGAAGAAAAAAAATAAAAATGAGGAACAATAAATAAATGTTCACCATTTCCTTAGAAACTAAGTCTTCATATAATTAATAAAAGCCAGATATGAAAAAAGCAATTTTTGAAGCACCTATCAATAGACCCATGAAAGACACCCGTTCATTGGTCCCATTGAATGTTAAGCCATAAGAGGATTGGGGCTGAGCTGTTTGGTGGAGCAGATCTATCGTGTGGCTGAGCCAATCTATTGCTCCTTGCTGCTCCACCTCCAAAATTACATCTATTTTGCATTCATTTAGAAGAAATGAGATGAGCATGGAATCCTAAAAGATACAACCAACTACAAGTAAGGGCAGAGAGAGTAAGATGACTGTTAGCAGTATATTCTGTATACTTTATTTTCCATATTTCAGTTCAAATACATAAACTGCAGACCATTTCACACCATGCACAGAAATAAGATTTCCATTGCCTCATAGATTACTAACAAAGCAGTGGAGAAAAATACCTCCTGAGCAAGGGAAAGTTAGCAGCAGGCCTGCAGAATTGATACTTTTCTGTAAGTAGGAGGATAGATATTAAGGAGTAACACATCAATATTTCTCATTTTCTCCATATATTAAGAAGCACAGTTGTCTGCTGTGAATGATAGAGTGGACATTGGGTATGGCACTTATGAAGATTCATTAAAGTTTAGAATAATCATAATGGGGAAAGCACTTTGTAGCTGATCATGGAAAGTAGATGGGTTGGTGACTAGTACTGAATGTTCTGTGGGTGTTTGAGAACTTGCCTTACACTTAGGGAAGATTCAATATACCCATTTCACTGCATTTCTACATCACATAGGACCAGAAACCAATAGCAGCTTTTAGTATGGTTTCAAGGTAGGGATTTTGCCCAGCTTCTGAAGAGAGGAGTGGAAGAGAACGTGATTCCAAGATACTGGTTCAGGGCAGATTCATGTCAGAAGTTGGAGCAGAAATTAGGCTGATAACCGAGAGGCAAGGGGAGAGGGATAATCTGAGAGATTGGGATTGACATATACACACTACTCTATTTAAAATCGATAACTAATAAGAGTCTACTGTATAGCATAGGTCTATAATGACCTATATGGAAAAAGACTCTAAAAAAGAGGGGATATATGTATATGTAGAACTGATTCAAGTTGCTGTACACCTGAAACTAACACAGCACTGTAAGTCAATTCTACTCCAATAAAAATTTATTTAAAGGAAAAAAAAAGGCTAAATAGACATTTTCAGAAATATAAAAAAAGGAGGTAGGCTGAGGAGAAAGGGAAGAAAATATAATAGAAGCAGATAACATGAAAGAAAATAAAAAAGATTACATGTCTAGATAGAAGACTCAAAAGATAATTGTTTGGAAGTGAAAATGTGGAAATAATTTTGTAAATCTAGATTTTGAACCTAATTTTTAAACATGTGGCCATAGGGAATTAGTCATGGGAGTTGAAGAAATAAAGTAACTATGAGGAAAATTTCATATAGGTCATCTTCATGACAAAATGACTCCAGCCCTAAGGGGTGAGCCGAATAGTGAAGAAGCACAAGAGCAGAGACCAATTTCTAGAGGATATTGTGGCATAAGCAGGCTAGTGTTAAATTACAGATTCAAGAAGAGTGAGAAAACGTGTATTTTAAAGAAACGTGAACATTGAAAATAAGCAGCAGAATGATGTTGAGAAAGGGACTGTGGAGTATCACAAGTTCAGTGTCCAGTGCAGAAAGCTTCAGGACCTGAGACTTCAAAGACTTCTTTCCCTTTTTCTCTTTGTTTTATTCAAAGCAGTGGCCTGCTTTCCTAATTCCTGTCTCCAATCCTTATAGCTAATTCAACATTTTTTTATCCCTCAAAATGCCCAAGAGTTTTGGTTATTTTCTTTGTTTTAATGAATAAAAACCCTGGGCAGTTTAGAAAGTTCAAAGTTTTGACTAGTAACTTAGCATTTGAAGATTTATCCTACAGAAATGAGAAGATGTGTCAGGTATAAATTATGTGGATGAATGTTAGTTTGTAACATTATATATGCTAATGCAAATTTGGACATAATTTAAATATTAAGCAGCAATACAAGAATATATTATTGTTCTATACCTATTTTGTATGATAAAATATAAAGCGTGACTTTATGATTTCACATAATATATTTTCAAAGTGTTTTAGTATAATGTAATATGCTTAAATATTGTGTGAAAAAATAATGCTACTAACAATATACTAAAAATAAAATATATTATGCCTGTATGTGATATATTCAAGGAATGAAATGATTGCACCAAAGCTACAAAAATAGTTTTCACTAGATGGTGGAATTATGAAAGTTATTCTTTTTTTCTATGGGGTTTGACATTTTCCAAAGAACAGATGAGTCAAATTGCAAACAGCAAGAGGATAAAATTAACCTGTCTTTATCAATAATCACATTAAATGAAAATGGTCTAAACATTCCCATTAAAGGTTGATACTGTCAAATTGGTTAAAAAAGCAAAAATCAAATGTATGTTGCCTACATGTGGTTTAAACATAAAGACAAAAATAGGTTAAAATTTTAAAAAATATACTGTAATCAAGACTGTGGGATATTGGCAGACATATAGATAAGTACATCAGTGGAATTGAAGTCTAGAGAAAGCTGCATACATATTTGGACAACTGGTTTTGATAAAGGTGCAAAGACCTTTCAGTGGAGAAAGAACAGTCTTTTCAAAAACTGGTGCTCCAGCAAATAGATATCCATATGAAAACAAACAAACAAATAACCCCACAACCTTTTTGTTTTACATCACAACATATACAAACATAACCTAAAATGGATCATAGAAATAAATATAAAACCTAAATCTATAAAACTTTTATAATGAAATATAGAAGAAAGTTTAATTTATTTATTTTATTGAAATATAATTCACATAACAATTTATTACTTTCAGGTGTACAACATAATAATTCAACATTTGTGTATATTGTGAAATAATTACCACAATAAATCTAGTTAGCATCTATGATCTTTCACAGTTACAAAATTTTTTTTCTTGGGATGAGAACTTTTAAGGTTTACTCTCACAGCAACTTTCAAACATGTGATACAGTGTTATTAACCATGGTCACCATGCTGTGCGTTGCGTCCTCCATGACATTTATTTTATAACTGAAAGTTTTTACCTTTTGGCCACCCTCAACCACCCACCTCTGGCAACCACAAATCTGTTCTTTGAATCTATGAGCTTGTTTTTGTGGTTGTTTGTGTGTTTGTTTGAAGACTCTACTTATAAGTGATAAAATATGGCATTTGTTTTTCTCTGACATATCATTTAACATAATACATCAAGGTCCACCCATGTTGTTACAAATGGCAAGATGTCCTTCTTTATTATGGCTGAATAATATTCACAGGAGAAAATTTTGTGACCTAACATTAGGTAAAGATTTTGTACAAACAGTTCCAAAAGCACCATCCATTAAAAACACATTGATAAAATAAACTTCATCAAAGCTGAGAACTTTTGCTTTTCAACAGATATTGGTAAGATAATGATAATACAATTCACACACAGAGAGAAACTATTTGCAAATAAATATCTAATAAAGGACTTTTGATGAGAATATGTAAAACAACTCTCAAAATTCAATGACAAGAAGCCATTTCTAAAAATGGGCAAAGTGTTTAAAGAGAAAATTCACCAAAAAACAATACTGAAGGCAAATTAGAATATGAAGAGATGCTAAACAGCATTAGAGATTAGAGTAATGATTGTACTTTAGAACTATAATGAGATCTTATTACACACCTATTAGAATGTCTATAATAAAACCATTTGCCAAGTGTTGTGAGAATGTTGAACAAGTGGCAGCACCCTCAGACACTCCTTGCAGGAATGTCAAGTGCTAAAGACATGAATCTTCATGTTGCTTTATTTTTGATAGCCAAAACTGGAAATAGCAAAAGTATCCATCCAGAGATGAATGGAAAAACAGTTCTGGTATAGCCATACAACGGAATACTGTTCAGTTATAAAACAGTTTGAAACACTGATATACAAACAACGAAGATAAATCTCAAAATAATTATACTTAATAAAAAAAAAAAACAACAAAATAGAGTACATACATATGATTTTCATTACATAAAATTCTGTAAATTGTCAACTAATGTATAATTAGTTTATCTGGGACTAGTATGGGGCAGAGTGGGGTAGGAGCGAGAGATTCTAGGAGTTTAATGAAACTTTTGGTGGTGACAGGTATGTTCATCATCCTCAATTTGATGATGGTTTTATGGGTTTATGCAGGTATAAAAGCTCATCACATTGGACATTTTACATAAGTGCAGTTAACTTGTGTCAATTTTACCTCACAAAAACTATAAAACTTTGAAAAAATTAAAATGCCAGAGTCATTGAAGTAATATGCTACCTAGAATAAAACAAGCAATTTATTCTGGAGGTCAACTTACATGGCCTATTTTTTATTACTCAATAAAATATAAATATCATTGACATATAGTAAAATATAAAAAGAATTCTGATAAATCATATAGATAAACATTAAGTCTAATAAAAATGGTTACAACAAAGACTAGCTTTGAAGCATACGATTACCTAATAGGATGTTTTGTATTAAATGCTTTGATTCAACAAACATTTCTTGAACATATTCTATGAGCTGAGTTCCTTGGAAGCACCTAGAATATTTTTCAGGGATTTAAGAATATAAATAACTAAAGATTCAATTATAAGATACTGTGTTGAAATTTGAAGTATGCCAAGGTTTATGCAAGGTGCTAGAGGATCACAGTAATTTTTTTTTTCTACAAATGTTTTCCTATAAGTTCCAAGGATTGAATATGTGCTCAGAAATAAGTGTATCCAGGTGAACGGCTTGAGAGACAGGAAACAAGCATGGCTTTCATTGAGACTAGGGAAAAAAGAAACCTTAAGCTAAATATGTTTATTAGGTTACATGGTACAGTGGTATGGAGTACTAGGGGGATTTATAAAGTCAAGAGTCATCAACACAGATGTTAAGTGAAATCATGAGATGGTAATAGTTGGTTCAATAAGATGTGTTAAACTAAGAATAGAAGAGCACAAAGTTTAGGTTTAACATATACACTCTACTATATATAAAATAGATAACCAACAAGGACCTACTATATAGCACAGGGAACTATACTCAATATCTTTTAATAACTTATAATAACCTGAATCATTGTTCTGTACACTTGAAACTAACACAACATTTTAAATTAACTATACTTCAATTAAAAAAAAAATAGAAGAGTACATAGTATAACCCTGAGAAAAGAAATATAATGATGGGACACAGCAAGTGCAGGTGGCAACAGAGATTGGATAGGGGTGATTAGAAAGGTAGGGGGGAATGCATATCTTCCAGAACATTGTACAACTACAAACTATTTGCATATAAGGTATGCTACATATACTTTCCAAAGTTAAAAAAATCTAATCTAAAATTTTAATTAATGTATATTTATTTACATAAAAACCTACTTCCATGGATATATTTATGTCACTTGATAAGTATGTGCAGAAATATTGAGCTTTCTTAGAAAATAAAGCATATTCTTCACTTAAAATAAGATCTGTATTCATATTAACAAATATGATCATGATTCTGCATGATCCTAAATGTAAAATATCATTTTCCAAAGAGAAAATAAAATAATAACTTTTTCAAAATAAAATAAACAATACTAGATTCAACCCATAGTTTTTTTGAGAAAGTTGCAATGTTTTGGATCTTTGAGCAAGTCACAATTCAGTCAGTTTTTTTGTGAGATATAATTAATATTAAATTTGTTTTCTTTTTTTATATATATTTATTTATTTATTTATTTATGGCTGTGTTGGGTCTTCGTTTCTGTGCGAGGGCTTTCTTCCAGTTGTGGCAAGCGGGGGCCACTCTTCATCGCGGTGCGCAGGCCTCTCACTATCGCGGCCTATCTTGTTGCGGAGCACAGGCTCCAGACGCGCAGGCTCAGCAATTGTGGCTCACGGGCCCAGTTGCTCCGCGGCATGTGGGATCTTCCCAGACCAGGGCCCGAACCCGTGACCCCTGCATTGGCAGGCAGACTCTCAACCACTGCGCCACCCGGGAAGCCCTAAATTTGTTTTCTTTATAGTTCTTTATGTCAAATTATAATTATGGTTGCAGTGCTGTAAACTTTATTCAGAAATATGCTCCATTTACTTAAATAAGAAGCTGGTTTTTAAAAGAGGATTGAATTACCCCAAACACTCCATACACTCATTTGGCCCAGCAGGGATTTTTAAAAGGATGCTCATATGATAATTATCATCTTCTTCCTGTTGGCAGATGCCTCATTTCAGAAACATAGAATTTGTGATGTCCCCTGTGATATATTCTGTGCTTCTATTGTTGATTAAAAAAAGACTAAACATTTAAATTAAATTTAGATAAATAATGACTCAAAGTTTAAGTACCTATATGCCAAGTTTTAGGGAAAAGCAAATAAATACAACCAAGTTATAAATCATTCAATGGGGGATTTATGAAGGAAACAATAAGCTGACTTTAACTATAGCTTCTCTGTTGGGTGCTGTGCTATAGAACAGTTATAATAAGTCAAGCAATGAATGAATAGAAATAGAATTCTTTTAAATTCCTAAGGATAAACTCCTGAGAATTACTTCTCTCTCACTGTGTGTACTTGTACATGCACGTCTCTTTTTTCACTATGGATATTTTACACTTTATTGACTGTACCATATTTACTTATTCCTGCAAACAAATCTCTGATCAGATGGATATTCATGCTCTATTTTTTACTTTAAGTTTGTATATTATGTATTTGTACATACAGTGTTCGGTTTTCAGTACATTCTGCTACAAGAAAACTCTATTACCTGACCATCTTAGAAGAGCCTATGAAGTGTATGTTCTGTATTGCTAGGAACGTCATTTGCAATTTTGTAAACAACTGGAATATTATTAAAAATCTTGTATTTTCAAAATTCTAGAGTTCATTTTTAGGCTTATTAGAAATAATCTTTCTCTTGAATCATTGTTGCTAAATCCACTTTATGAAATAACTTTGCCTAAGAGGCAATCTAGGATGGGCCTGTACATATTTTTCACAACCAGTATAGTTTTTATTACCTCCATTTACATTAATCAAATTTTGTAATTTTTTATGGAAAAAGTTGCTTGGAATTAAGCAAGTAAAGAAAGTAGTAGAAGAGAGAGCAGATAGGATATAAGGTGAAAGAAAAGAGAGAAGACTGGGAGAAGCGCATGCAGTGACAAAGATATGAAGACAATAACTTGAAAGAAATAGAAGGAAAAACATCACCATAAATTATCTTTGAAATACAGTCATCTTGGTATTAAATTTTCCAGATACTTTGTGTGCATTTACCACAAAAGAAACTGGAATAGATACAAAAAGCTTAAGGAAAAGAAGACAAGAGAATAACTGAAAGGAAACAAAATTTAAAAGCTCATATCTCTGAAATTTCCCTACAGATTTAGCAAATACCTATTAGTTTGCTCTATCTTACTAAGTTAAAAATACCATAAAAGATAAGCTTCTTGCTTATGCAATGCCTTGGATTCAGAAAGCTATAACAACTTTGTTACTTACTTTTCAACTTAATATCCCTCTTTACCAGGTAAACAGGAATAATTATTTTCTGGGAAAAATCATTTTCAAATACTTTGTTT
The DNA here is from genome assembly GCF_028023285.1 of Balaenoptera ricei. Taxonomy (NCBI): domain Eukaryota; kingdom Metazoa; phylum Chordata; class Mammalia; order Artiodactyla; family Balaenopteridae; genus Balaenoptera; species Balaenoptera ricei. Next base: position 90,997,507 of record NC_082650.1, on the reverse strand, counting down.
CAAATTTTCAGTCAAAAAAAAAAAATGATTCTGTGTTAACTAAAGTAAGAACTATCAGAGTCTTCAAGCAAGAGGTCTTTCTGCTCATCCTTTGAGTGGTGGACAAAAGGCCTAGCAGGTCAAAGTACTTTCTGAGTACTTTCTGAGAACGTTAGAGCAGGCAGGTAGAGCAGAGAAATGGGGGCAGGGGCCAGGTGGCAGGAAATCATACATCTTGTCAACAGGTCCATGGGCAGAGAAAGAAAAGCAGGAACCTCCAGACCGACAGGAAACCACACATTTTGGGTGATAAGTGTCTTGGGGGCAGACAAGGAAAGGTGGGGAAAGGCGGGAAACTCCTGACTGTGAATGTAACCTGTTGCTCATTATATTACAGTAAAATTAGCCTTGCAGATAAGAAGTACCCATCACGCACCGACCCCATGACACGTCTGATCTAAGCTAAATAAAGACAAAAATCCCTCCTTCCCTCGGGAAGATGGAGCTGGGGTGAAAATCAGGGAACATGACCCCCAAACTCCTCTTTCTCCAGTGAATATCCCACCCCTTCATTTGTATGCCCCTCATAACCGGCTTGCAGAAGAAACCCAGGGTAGCAGTTCCTCACCTGTCTACTCGCTGCCCCTCTGAGAGCGTGTTCTTGCTTAAATAAATGCTCACTTTACTTTCTTGACCTTCCTATCTCATCTCCAAATTCTTTCCTCGGGGAGGCAAGAACCTCAAATTCACCGGGAACAAGAACAGTGCTTCCTCAGAGTGAAGAGGTCAGGAAAGGACACAGACCCTACCTACATGCATGTGAAAGTTTGCAGCAGAGTCAATGGAAAGAGCTTTGGGAAGTTCACCGTGTGTGACTCACTTCCAATGCTTGCTCTTGAATGTGAGGATAGGAAGTGAGGAGAAACTTCACGCTACGGAGGTAGCAAGAAATCAGGGGACAACGGGACAGAAGGGGAAACGCTACATTATTCCTGATTTCAATGTGACTCTGAGATTCAGCGAAGAGTAGAATGCAGCTGGAGAGGGAAAGAGGTGCGCCCTGCACTAAACTATTATGTCAGGTTCACTGAAACACGTTTGACTAGATGCATAGGCGATTATGTATTCATTAATTGACAGCTGGCAGCCTACGTAATTAGAAAAGACTGTCCCAATATTTCCATGTGATTCCGTTTGTAAACAACATCAAAGCTTTGTTTTCTTTAGAGATATTTATAAGAAATAAAAGAAAATAAAAAGTAATGCTCATGGAAATAAGGCGCTATTTCACACAGCAAGACTTCACTTTTGACCCACTGTCAGAATGTACAGCAGGTGAAGTGAAAAAAGCAATGGACTAAGAATCGGAAGACCAGGGTTTTCATCTTGGTGTTGCTGCTAATTAACTATCTGACCAAGAGCATCTCAGTGTCTTTGGATTTGAACATTCTCCTTTGTAAAATGAGGCAGTAGTTAATCTCTAAAACTCTGTCCAGTGCTGAAAATCTATATACATTGCATTCTCTTTTCTAGCAGTATAGATAGATTTATGTTGACCTATCCCTGTGGGTTTTTCGGTTCTTTTGTGAGTAATGCTATGCTCCAGTAAACTTGACTGGCAATGTTTATAGGTATAGTCTGTGTGACAGAGGGACTCAAAGTGATTCATGCAAAAATCAAAATCTCCACCCCTGCCAATTAGCAAAGGCCCCAATCAATGAAGTGCCCTGTTCATACTGTGATGCCAATGATTCCTTGGAGATGTATTTCCATGAATGTCTGTTTGACCAAGAAAGAATGCATACACCGTGAAATAATCACATAGAATTTCAATAACATTTGGACAAAATACATTCTTTTGAGAGAAAAATTACAGCTTATATTGCTTCCTTTTTTCTTTATGATACAGGTAGAAAAGATGAAAAAAGATCAGTGAATTAAGGAGATTATAAATCAGCATCCATGAAGTTAAGTGTACTTCTGTGAGCTAAAGTAGCATACATAAATATGTCTAGATTTTAATAGCTCAGCTGTGAGAGGGAATAGAGATGTTTATGTATATAAAATACTATAAATGTATGTGCATTTATATATATATTACATATGTTATCATGTGTATTATATATATATATATATATACACGAGTATATGATGGAGGACAGAAACACTATAATTGTCTGTTGCATTGACTATGTGATTCCAAGTTTTAGTTTCAGTCTTATCTCAAAATCACTGGTATGCCTGTGTCATGCTGTCTTGTGGAAATGTTGATATATTTTAGTAAAATTTTAATAAATGTGTTCAATTGTGCTGCATTTAACAATCTGAAAACAAAATGATTAGTGACAAATGAGGTTTTCAATAATACCTTTGGAATACGATACAAATAAGGTAGTTTTGCCCTCTTATTAACCCATTTATCTAAGGCACATTGTTTAGGAGAACAAGGTCATGAACTTGAAATCAATGTGAACTTTATTCTGCTATGCAGTTACAAACTTTATTACTGGTACCTTCAAAAGCTCTTTTTCAAAAGGCTTTCTTTTGTCTAATAAAAGACATTATGAAAGAATGTGGATAAACTAGCAATAAATATTCATGCTATGTATCAATAATGATATACTAACAATGGATCAGTACTGGCATAAAATTCAAATTTACATATAAAAGACTGATAGACCTTATGGTCCAACCCATTGTCTGTGGACCAACCAAAACAAATTGTACTTCTCTTCGTTTTTTTCTACTTCACTTTTAGGGACTCTGTTATATAATTTAAAACATTTACTGCTCTGATATACAATTTGACTTTAAAAATACTGATCCAACCCAATCCTACTACAGATGAATGTACTGAGATCTAGAGAGTTTAAGTAACTTTTGTCAACAACAAATTGGCACTTGCCATTGGCACTTGCCATCTACCTCTATAATGATTAAATCATGTGCTGCTGCAGCTGCTGATTTTCAACCCCCCTGAATGGAGTTCAGGTGGAGAGCAGAAATAGGCACTCTGTGCTCTGGGAAAACTGGCAGAGCCGGTCTTCAGATAGTTAGATATTTTCAGGAGGCAATTTTATAAGCCCAATTCTTGTATCTCCTCATATCTAGAAAAACACTAAAATCCTTCATGGTGACGACTACTCCTTGTGACTAGCAGAAAACTTCTGCAAAACAAATACGTGTTTGATTGTATGTACTCCCCCTTCACCAATGTCACATATATACTAAACTCCCCCCCTACCTCTTTGGAGCAGTTTCTCAGAGCCATCTGAAATGCTGTCTCCCAGGCTATAGTCCTCATTTTGCCCCACATAAAACTTCACTCAACACCTCTCATGTTGTACATTTTTTTGGGTCAACACTTTCTAGAATCAGTTTGTTAGTATCACAGTTGAAACCTAGGTCTCATGACTTCAAATGTAGCAATTATCTGTTAGACTTTGTATGGGCTAAAATCAAGACCAATTATTTTTAAAATGATTTTCTTTTGGTATAAATATTGTGAGTTTATTCAGGAAGTTAGAGCTATAATTTTTATGGAAATTCAGTTCTTGCTCAGAAGATGAAATTAGTCAACTGAGAAAGGAGAAGTTAAGGTTTTTAGCAATTGGAAACAGATCTAAAATTTAGGAACTTACCTACCCAAATGTCCTAGAGAAGGTTCTCAGGACTTTTCAAGTAGGGAGCAGCACAGTCACCAGTCAACTTTAAAAAGGCAAATGACAATTAGCAGAGCCTTTTCCTTTCACAGACCCATGTATGTATAGGACCAACAAATGGAGACATAATGGGTGATCCTATTAAAGACGTAGGTAAATAAGCAGTAGGACTTCTAAATGTCCAGCAACTTAAGTTTATGTTAAGTTCACAATTTGAAGGGACAGAGAGAAGGTTTTAAATGGAATAGTTATATAAACAGAACAAATGCATAATATTTGACAAAGGAACACTTGTTAACTCCCAAGAACACTTTCATGTTGGCTTTTGCCCAATTTTGCACAATCTGGATTCTGCCCCAAATGCCTCTCAGGGTTTGTAACCAGACACTTTGAAATATACACTTTGAACACATATAAAGTGTATTTAAATAGAACACTAAAATCTCTGCTTTCTGTAGTAGATTATCATAAAACCAAATATAATTAAAAACGTGCTTTATGAGCATATAGTTAGGACTAAGTATGTGATGATATAGACTTTAAATTTTTAACACTTTGTTTTGAAATAATCTTATGCAAAAGTCACAAGAGATAAAGTGAATGTTTAATGGCATCAGGATAAATGAGCCTCATGCATTTATTTTCACACTTGGAACAGTATTATCCATGTGACTGGTATATCAATAGTCTGATGGTTTGAAAGGGATGTACCAATTTTTGCCTCTGTGACACTCATTTTGCTTTTTAGCCCAATCCATTTATAAAAGGCCAACTATCAGCATGACATGCTGCATGTCATTTGGATTGTCTCCATGTTCGACCTCTGAGTTGATTCATGTTTTCATCTTAATGAGAAAGAAAGGCTATAAGTAAAAATTGAAAGACATTTTTTCCCTAAACCCTCTTTGCAAGATACTGGAGCAAGTATCCAGTCAAGTTGGTGCTTAACTAAAAGAATATAACTGTAAGAATGAAAAGTCTCCCCTGACTTTCCCCCAAAGCCAACTTTGTTGGGAGGTGGCAGCTTTCATAATAGTCAGGGGCGGTAATGGGGTGCTGATATCTGGCAGGAGGTTGTGGTGCAACCATGGAAGTTGCTTTAGCCAAGAGACTATCACAGTTGAGCCTGACCTAGTTTCACTGATGACAGACCAGAATTCTTCATAAGTAGGAGTAAGGAATTCGTTGGCATCCCTGGAAGGATTTGAGAGTGTTTTGTTGAGGATGGACATGAACAAGTTAGGGCAACAACCTATAAAATATAGGCTATTATTAGTAATATGGCACCATTTCATCCATTGGCTGTTAAAGACTAGGGAAAATTGACTTTTAAATAATTTAATTTTCAAAGGAAAACTTCACATCTTCCTGTATCAAACACTCGACTCATGTGATGTTTTACTATTCTTAATCTTATGTGACAATATGTCCTGCAGCACCACCCCTTACCATAAGCCCTGGAGAACTTATCTATTGTTGGACAGTTCAGGAAAGCACAACAGTGTAAAGCCTTATGTGGGATCCAGGGCAACAGTTTGAAATGTAACACCCTGGTTATTCTGGGCTTTAGGACTCGGGAGCAAATCCCTCAGAGTCTTTTGGTCTCACTGGGTCAAACATGCATTCTTCTGACTTCTCACTAGGGAACAAAGTATTCCAGGCAATGTCAATTCCTGGAAGAAAAATGGAGACTTCTAATTTTTGAACAAAGTACAACATTTTTGAACAAATATCCTGGGACTGCTGACATGGTGGAAATACTTACTAATTTCAGTCATTATTTTAAACTGTTTAAACATTTGAAGGGGGAATGTTAGTTTCATTAAATGCTGATGATTGGGAGAAAATTACCATTCATGAGACTAGTAATACATTTCTTTATTTGAGCATTATACCCAAAGAATTATTACTAACTTCCATTCAACTGGCCCCTCAAATTATCATACATCTTAATGTCCCATACTGACAATGTCTACAGGAAACTTCATACCATAGCTAGTAGAATCCTACACTTTTTCTATGCAGTTATATGGCCTCAAGACATAAATTTAAGATTACCAAGATTCAGTTGTATTTATACACAAACATGTTTTTGCTGGTTGAACTTGTTAAAGCATTTAAGTGAATCATGCAAACTAATGAATTACAAGGAGAAAAAAATAGAGCTTTTATGTAAAAATGTTTTGAATGTGATAAAATTGAGTTGCTAAAAAATCTAATGAATGAGTATAACTAAAATTTTTTAAGTGAAAAAAAAGTAAAGGAATTCTACATTCAATGTGTTTTGTAAGTTAAGTATTAATTCATTTTTTAGACATTTCAACTTGAAATCATAGATTTCATATATTAAACTTACATCGTTTCATAAGAAAGATAATAATAGAATTCTCCTTAAGCAAATCATATTCTAAGTTGCAACTATAGCCTCACACAACTAGGTTGGTTACTAAATATCAACATATATATTTTAATTCTAAAAAAAATGACATGTGTTCTTATATTAATGGTTTATGTTTTCTTGTTTAGTATCACTTTCAAATTTACTGACAAATTAACTATTTGAACCAATCACAAAAGTTAGGTAAGCCTAAAAATAGTTATTACTCAAGGCTTCTGCAATCCTGCTGTTATTGTTTATTTATTTGTTTTGCATCCAACATTATAGATATAAATTAGGAAGATATGCCAGTCTATATTGAGCAACATCTCTTTACATTAAAGATATTAATTTTCTTATTTTTTAAACTAAAAACACTGAAGATCAATTGCAAAATACTTGGGAATGTTTAGACTCACTGTTTAAATTATGGAGATTATTAATTAAGCAGATGATGAATTCCCAGTGTGATACCATATTTGTTTATCTTTTTCAGAATAAGATGATTTTGAAGAAAGACAAGAGAGGGACATATCATTATGTAGATCTAAGCACAGAGAAATAATGCTAACTAAAAAGTCACTGGAAAACACACAGAGGAGGTGGGTCATGAAACTTAAAAGCTTTTTCACAGCAAAGACAACCATAAACAGAACAAAAAGACAACCCTCAGAAAGGGAGAAAATATTTGCAAATGAAGCAACTGACAAAGGATTAATCTCCAAAATATATAAGCAGCTCATGCAGCTCAATATCAAAAAAACAAAAAACCCAATCCAAAAATGGGCAGAAGACCTAAATAGACATTTCTCCAAAGAAGATATACAGATTGCCAACAAACACATGAAAGGATGCTCAACATCACTAATCGTTAGAGAAATGCAAATCAAAACTACAATGAGGTATCACCTTACACCAGTCAGAATGGCCATTATCAACAAATCTACAAACAATAAATGTTGGAGAGGGTGTGGAGAAAAGGGAACCCTCTTGCACTGTTGGTAGGAATGTAAATTGATACTGTCACTATGGAGAAGAGTATAGAGGTTCCTTAAAAAACTAAAAATAGAACTACCATATGACCCAGCAATCCCACTACTGGGCATATACCCTAAGAAAGCCATTTTTCAAAAAGTGACATGTACCACAATGTACATTGTAGCTCTGTTTACAATAGCCAGGACATGGAAGCAACCTAAGTGTCCATCGACTGATGAATGGATAAAGAAGATGTGGCACATATATACAATGGAATATTACTCAGCCATAAAAATAAATGAAATTGAGTTATTTGTAGTGAGGTGGTTGGACCTAGAGTCTGTCATACAGAGTGAAGTAAGTCAGAAAGAGAAAAACAAATACCGTATGCTAACACAAATATATGGAATCCAAAAAGAAAAAAAAAAATGGTTCTGATGAACCTAGGGGCAGGAAAGGAGTAAAGGCACAGATGTAGAGAAGGGACTTGTGGACACGGGGAGGGGGAAGAGTAATCTGGGACAAAGTGAGAGAGTAGCATTGACATATACACACTACCAAATGCAAAATAGATAGCTAGTGGGAAGCAGCCGCATAGCACAGTGAGATCAGCTCAGTGCTTTGTGACCACCTAGAGGGGTGGGATAGGGAGGGTAGGAGGGAGATGCAAGAGGGAGAGGATATGGGGATATATGTATACATATAGCTGATTCACTTTGTTATACAGCAGAAACTAACACAATATGGTAAAGCAATTATACTCCAGTAAAGATGTTTAAAAAAAAACACACACAGCGGTGAGGTAAGTGAAAAACAACAAATGAATAAAACACATGCAGTTTTAAGATTCAGGATTCTATTTTGAGATTCAGGAATAAATGAATAACTGTCACAAAAATGAGTTGGAAACACTTTAACTTCATATCATAAAATTGAAACCAAATTTGGATATATGTAGTTTTTAATACAAACTTGTTGCAAAAATGTTACTGGCTGTGGCTGTGACATACTCATCCACCTCCTGCTTTATTGGAAAACCTACAGAAATAATTGTTCCATAATAAAGTATATATAGGATGTGCTTTTTTTATTTCATATTTTATGTACCAAAGCATGGTGGGAAACTCATCACAAAAGCTCTGGAATGAAAGCCCTCTAAACCACACTATAACTCTGTGGACAGTGAAATGTCAAAGTAGTTTAAGATTGTTAAGCAGCACTTGGAGGGCAAATCCTTCCAATATTTTCCTTATGGATTTTTAACTCCCTAGAACATTTGGTTTGGATTCTACAGTACAAAACACAGGGCAGAATATCGTTATCTCTTTTGTTTGAAGCCAGTGCGGCCACACTGTCATGTTTTAGTTGACTGACTCAAGTTGTAATTCAGTTTGAGCATGACTTTTGCAGGAAATCTGGGACAAAGAAGAAGATGGTGATGAGGAGGCTCCTGGAAAGGTGAAAGGCCAACACACGGAGGATCAAACAGGCTTTGCAAATAACTTCACCAAAACTTCCATATGAGAAACAAAATAGTAATCTCCACAATCCTAGCATATTACATTTTCTTCTCCCAGGCAGATAAATAATTTTTGTTTAGTAAGTGTTCTTAAGGAACACGTTCTAATACTGTTTTTAAATTATTACATATGTGTCAGAGAACAAACTTGAGAAATTGTGTTCTATAAATTTAACATTTGCTCTATTTCCCTTCTCTTTTACAAATAATTTTGTTTGCCAAACAATCTAATATTATAAATATTAGAATGATGTCACAAAATTACATATAGTGAAATAATAAATATATATATATATATATATATATATATATATATATATATATATATATATGTGTGTGTGTGTAGTTCTCAGTATCTGGTTCCTGACAGAGAGTTCCTAAAACCCTTGAAAATAACCGTGCTAGGAGAATCTTTTTGTCTAACATTTAGTCTTTGACCTCAGTCTTGACACAGAAATCCTAACACCTTTGTAATTTCCTGAGTGATAGGAGCATCTGGCACCATGCTCCTAAATCCCTTGGAAATTCCAGGGTGATAGGAATGTCTTTGTATTAATGAGGTGACTCTTGGTGGGCTCTTGGATGGGGTCTGGTCACCAGAAAGGCCAGCCACGAATAGAAGCTTGGGACTTTCAACCCCATAGATGATGAGGCCTCCATAAAAATTCCAATAGTACCAGGTTTGGGGAGCTTCCAAGTTGGTGAATACATCCACATACTGGGAGGGTGGTGCACCCCAACTCCAGGGGGGACAGAAGCTCTTTCACTGAGGACATTTCCAGACCCTGCCCTATGTATCTCTTCATGTGGCTGTTCATCTGCATCCTTTATCACATCCTTTACTGTGTCATTAACCAGTAAGAATAAGTAGGTGTTTTCCTGAATTCTGTGAGTTACTTTAACAAATTATTGAACCCACAAAGGGAATCATGAGAGCCCTGACTTATAGTCAGTAGGTCATAAATAGAGCTGACAACCTGGAACCTCCAGTTAATAAGAAATAACATTTCTGGTTATTTCACAATGTGTAAACGTAATTTTTGTGAAATTGTCCTAGTATTTATAATAGTATATTGTTTGGCAAAAAAAAAAACACCAAAAATAACTTTGTAAAATAGAAGAAGGGAAAGAGATCAAATGTTAAATGGATAAAATTGAGGGTAGTCTTGTGGGGCTGAGACCTTAACTTGTGGGATCTGATGCTAACTTCATGTAGATGTGTCGAAATTGAATTGAATTATAGGACATCTAGCTGGTATCCCAGAGAACTGCTTGGTGTGGGAGAAACCTCCACGTATTTGTTTACCAGTGACAGGGATTCTTTGTTTGGCCAAACTTTAGGCAGGCTTGCAAACCTTTTCCTATGCCTATCAGTGCACTTCCTTCCTTGTAAAATCCAGCTTTAACAAGAAGCCTGTTAAGTCAGTTTAACCAGAACCCCCAACCCTCAATATCTGATCACATTTGATTTCTGATCAATTTCCTCATTATCCATCATCGCCCAGGCCTGGCTTCAGCAAGAATCCTGTTAGGTCAGTGTAGACAGGATTCCTCTTACCCCTGATTTTTCCTCTGAGTAAATTTCCATTCACTGGCCCCCACCCTGCTCCTTGGCTGTTGATTCCCATTTGCTTGTGCTGTTTTTGGAGCTGAGCTTAATCTTTCTGCCACTGTGAAATCCCACTGCAGTGGTCCTTATCTACCATGATGGTCCTAAACAAAGTCTGCCTTACCATCTTTTTTTTTTTTTTTTTAACACATTAATTTCTTTTTTATTTATTTATTTTTGGCTGTGTTGGGTCTTCGTTTCTGTGTGAGGGCTTTCTCTAGTTGCGGCAAGCAGGGGCCACTCTTCATCGCGGTGCGCGGGCCTCTCACTATCGTGGCCTCTCTTGTTGCGGAGCACAGGCTCCAGACGCGCAGGCTCAGTAGTTGTGGCTCACGGGCCTAGTGGCTCCGCGGCATGTGGGATCCTCCCAGACCAGGGCTCGAACCCGTGTCCCCTGCATTAGCAGGCAGATGCTCAACCACTGCGCCACCAGGGAAGCCCCTGCCTTACCATCTTTAACAGGTGTCGTTGAATCCTATTTATTTAACACCGGAAGTGTTAGCAGTGTTCTGTGCTAGCAGTGAAAGAAAACACACAGGAGTGTTTTATATTTTTTTCTTTTGCACAATTATATAGTTGACTCAAGTTTCAATAATTAAAGTGAATTAAATGTTTTTAATTCATTTTTGTTATGTAAGTTTAAAGACTGTACCAACATGGCAAATTGGTCACAGAGAATTCTCCATTAAATGTACTAGTTTATCTACTTCAGTAAAACCCAAACATTCACAGAAGAATTTAAAATATTTAGAAATATCATTGAAGAAAAAACTTATGTAGTCCACACAAACAGCTGACATAGAATCAATTACTTCTGCCCAGTAGGAAAGACTTCCTTTGAGCTAACCTCCAAGTTATTTTCTTCCCACAACTCTTAAATTCAGATCCCTCCTACTACTGCCCTAGAGGTGGGTAAAGACAGGATGTAGAGCAGAGATTTAACACACAAGGACAGTCCATTCCTGTCCATCCAGGAGATATTGGTGAAATTTTGAAGAAAGCTCCTGAAGGAGAGCAAACCTAACATTTCTGCGTTGCATGGATCTCTGCAGAATGATATTAGGAGAAGCAGTAACTAGGGATTTGACATGCATTTAATGAAGTCTCCATTTGAATCTTTGTTAAAAGATTAGCAGCTGAATTTTAAAATAGTTGTCTCATGAGATGAAGAGAATTGATATCCACAATGTATAAAAAACCCCAACAAATCACTGAAAACAAGTCATCCAGTAGACAAATATCAAATTATATGAACTAAGTAGGGACAGAAAATAAATATATTAAAAGGTGTCAATCTTATTAGCAATCAGAAAAACAAGAAGGGGTGGGGAGAAACGTATTGAGATACAAATTTATACTCCTTAAGTATAACATTAATTTAAAAGAAAGTAAACAACATATTGGAAAGGTTTTGAAGAAATGGAAACTCCCATACACTGTTGGGGAAAGGGTAAATTAGTACACCCACTGTATAGTGTGTTAGAAAATTTCTAAGAGAATTTAAAATGTTTCTAATGTGTGAATAAGCTTTCAGTTCTAGATATATCACCTACATAAATGTTTACAAATGTGCCATAGGAAACCGTTATAGGAATGTATATTGGATCACTCCTTGTAAAGAAGAAAACTGGAAAACAAAAGTCTATCTGATGCAATGTAGATCTATTGAGAGGTATATTAATAAAATAAATTATAATCCAGCAGTTAAAGTAAGTAAATGAAATCCCTCTGTATCAATATGGATATAAATGCCTAAAGATAGATGAGACAAAGGAATTATGTAATAATAATAATTTATGTAAGCTTAAAGACAAATCTTGCAAACTATTCCATATAATTAGGTGCATTAAGCATATATTTGGAAAGAGAGGGGTGAAAATGGACCAAGGAGAGTAATGGGGGAAATTTCTATTTTTTGCTATTTATTAAAAAGCCTGAAGCTAATATAATACATATTTGTATTTATTGTCTGTGGCTGTTTACATAATTATTGGATTATAATCTTTATATTTTTATTTGTTTGAAAATTAAAACATTTATATTATATTTAGATTGTATACTGTAATTTGTTAAAGAAAGAAGAAAATCTGAAAAAATAAAGTGAAAGGTAAGACATTTTCAATTATGCAGATTCACAATGGAAGGTTTGTGGAAGAAGAGAAATTTAGTGCACATGGAAAAATAACACCATCCCCCAAAACTATTAAATGAGCAATATACATTTTGAATTAGGAAACTAATGTCCTAGATCATTTCACAATCTATCCTATCAGTCCATTCATGAACAGAAGAGCTTTTGTATGATGTTACCTGTTAATAATGCAAATGTTGTTTGTTTAACCATAACTATATATTTACTTTGGAAATAGTTATAGAATTACTAAGTCATTCTAATCAAATTTTGCTTTGATTTTAAACGTTAATATTTAAAAATGACTGCAATAAGATGCATGTATGTGAATAAGAAGTATTTATGATGATATTTAATAATTCAAACTATCTGTCCTACTCAACTTCTATAATAGGATTTATGTTTATTTCGATCCAAGGAAGAATTTGAAACTGGTTAAAGCATAGCATGTATGCTATTGGGTTATTTAATAACATAACTTGCAATGTAAAATGTGTAATGACAGTTTCATGATATTATATATTTGCCCACAATTTCTAAGGTTCAGTGCTGCAAATTAAGGCAAGACTTGTTGAATTATATCATATTTGTCTTGATAGAAAAAAATTATTTTTTAGAATTCCCTTCTTGCCATAAGATACTGCCAGTAAGTCAATGGAATTAATTTATTTATGACATATAACTCTTTGAAGAATAACTGAAGAAATGACAGACTCGTCTCATCCTTTTAATTTTTTTAATGTCACCTATTATCTTTATAACGTGACAAAAGGAAAAATATCACAGCAGTAAAATGGTTTATTTTATTGCATTGTTGGTCAGCTCACAACAAAGCGATTCTGTAAATACAAAGATGCAGAAAGAGCAGAATTATAGGAAATCAAAGTTGTAGTTCAGGACACATAGAAAACATATTTCAAGAAATGTACTAGACAAGGCAGTCTTCAAAAATACTGTGAGAGGCCATCAATATCAAGGATGATTTATAGAACACGTGGGAAGTCACATCTTTAAACCCTTTTTATTTGTGTCAGTTCATCTTTTTCCACCTCAAGTTCCTTTGAACACATTTCCCAGTATGGTTTTATTATTTTTCTCATTTGCTAAGGATCAACTGCAGTATTCTAGGAAACTGGAAAATGTGTTTTTTGTATTTGTTCAAAAGATATAAGAATGAATTTATATACCCATATTTTGTCTGGAAAGAAAATAATAGAAATTCACTTTTATACATTTTGAAATTGAAAAGTTTATATCACTCCTACCTGGGGTGGCAAGTCAGTTACACATACTTACGACACCAGTGCTTCTTCACAATGCTTGATGATTAGTCAGAAACACCACAATGAAATGATTATTGTCTCACATCAAGAAGCCACAATAAGAAAGAGAATATGGCACAGATGTGTCTTGCTGTAGTAATAGTGATGGATCCACACTGTGTTCTCTATGCACTTTCGCCATGCTCCTCTAGGGTTCTAACATATTCAAGAGAAGCAAACCTACTACACTACATCGAGCCATCTTTAAACACACTGTCATCCATTTTCTATCTCTTAACAGTATCTTAAGGAGATCCTTTAGCTTTCTGGTGGCATTCATTTACTAAAAGATAGTTATTGAAAAATACCATTAAATATCGCATGCAAGAACTGTGTGATGTTAATATTTCAACAAATATTTGTTTAATGAATGTTCCTCAAGTCAAGTGCCCGGTTTGTGAATCAGACAGACATGAATGCCATACTGATAAAACAAAACTTAGAGCGTACTGTCACAGATTCCTAAGGAGAATCTTAGGAATGGAGATTAGTTTCAGAAAAATAAAAAATAAAAAGCTACACTTGCCATCATCCTGAGTACTCTATAGTACTGAAAGCAATACTTCCAGTGGGACAGGATCCAACCAAAACTTGTTAGTATTCTACCATAACTTTACTACAGAAACTTAGAGTAAACATTAGAAACCTCAGTTTATCCATTTTCCTGTTGATGGACATATGTTTTGTTTCCATATCTTGGTTATTATAAAGAAAGTTTCTGTGAACCTTTATGCACAAGGCTTTGTATGGACATAAACATTATTTTCACTTCCACAAATACCTAGAGTGAAACATCTCAATCATGTGTTACATATATGTTTAACTTCAAACTGTCAAATTATCGTTGTGCCATTTTACACACCCACAATGATATATTACAGTTTCAGTAACTCCACATGCTTGACAACACTTGGCATGATCAGTCTTTACTTTTAGACATGCTAATAGGTGTGTCATATTATTTTGCTTTCCATTTGCATTTTTCTAATAAATAATGTCACAGAGCATCTTTCCTTCTGCTAAATTGAATACATATATCTCCTTATATGAAATACCTGTTAACAACTTTTGCCCATTTTAATTTCGTAATTTGTTTTATTGAATTTTGAAACTTAAAATATTCTGCACAAAACTAATTTATCAGCTATATAATTTACAAATGTTTTTTTCATATTCTTTGAATTATACTGTCATTCCCTTTTTTTTAAATGACTTTATTGGAATATAATTGCTTTACAATGGTGTGTTAGTTTCTGCTTTAAAACAAAGTGAATACATATACATATATCCCCATATCTCCTCCCTCTTGCGTCTCCCTCCCACACTCCCTATCCCACTCCTCTAGGTGGTCACAGGCACCCAGCTGATCTCCTTGTGCTATGCGGCTGCTTCCCACTAGCTATCTATTTTATATTTGGTAGTATATATAAGCCCATGCCACTCTCTCACTTCGTCTCAGCTTACACTTTTCCCTGTCCCATGTCCTCAAGTACATTCTATAAGTCTCTGTCCTTATTCCTGTGCTGCCCCTAGGTTCTTCAGAACCTTTTTTTTTTTTTTTTTTTTTTTAGATTCCATATATATGTGTTAGCATGCGGTATTTGTTTTTCTCCTTCTGACTTACTTCACTCTGTATGAGAGACTCTAGGTCCATCCACCTCACTACAAATAACTCAATTTCATTTCTCTTTATGGCTGAGTAATATTCCATTGTATATATGTGTCACATATTCTTTTTCCATTCATCTGTTGATGGACACTAAGGTTGCTTCCATGTCCTGGTTATTGTAAATAGAGCTTCAATGAATATTGTGGTGCATGACTCTTTTTGAATTATGGTTTTCTTAGGGTATATGCCCAGGAGTGGAATTGCTGGGTCATATGGTGGTTCTATTTTTAGTTTTTTAAGGAACCTTCATACTATTCTCCATAGAGTCTGTATCAATTTACATTCTCACCAACAGTGCAAGAGGGATCCCTTTTCTCCACACCCTCTCCAGCATTTATTGTTTATAAGTTTTTTGATGATGGCCATTCAGACTGGTGTGAGGTGATACCTCATTGTAGTTTTGATTTGCATTTCTCTAATGATTAGTGGTGTTGAGCATCCTTTCATGTGTTTGTTGGCAAACTGTATATCTTCTTTGGAGAACTGTCTATTTAGGTCTTCTGCCCATTTTTCGATTGGATTGTTTGGTTTTTGATATTGAGCTGCATGAGCTGCTTATATATTTTGGAGATTAATCCTTTGTCAGTTGCTTCATTTGTAAATATTTTCTCCCATTCTGAGTGTTGTCGTTTCATCTTGTTTAGGATTTCCTTTGCTGTGCAAAAGCTTTTAAGTTTTATTAGGTCCCATTTATTATTATTTTTATTTCCATTTCTCTAGGAGGTAGGTCAAAAAAGACCTTGCTGTGATTTATGTCATAGAGTGTTCTGCCTATGTTTTCCTCTAAGAGTTTTATAGTGTCTGACCTTACATTAGGTCTTTAATCCATTTTGAGTTTATTTGTGTGTATGGTGTTAGGGAGTGTTCTAATTTCCTTCTTTTACATGTAACTGTCTAGTTTTCCCAGCACCACTTATTGAAGTGGTTGTCTTTTCTCCATTGTATATTCTTGCCTCCTTTATCAAAAATAAGGTGACCATATGTGTGTGGGTTTATCTCTGGGCTTTCATCCTGTTCCACTGATCTGTATTTCTGTTTTTGTGCCAGTACCATACTGGCTTGATTACTGTAGCTTTGTAGTATAGTCTGAAGTCTGGGAACCTGATTCCTCCAGCTTTGTTTCTCTTTCTCAAGATTGCTTTGGCTACTCAGGGTCTTTTCTGTTTCCATACAAATTGTGATATTTTTTGTTCTAGTTTTGTGAAAAATGCCATTGGTAGTTTGATAGGGATTGCATAGAATCTGTAGATTGCTTTGCGTAGTATAGTCATTTTACAATGTTGATTCTTCCAATCCAAGAACATGGTATATCTCTCCATCTCTTTGTGTCATCTTTAATTTCTTTCATCAGTGTCTTATAATTTTCTGCATACAGGTCTTTTGTCTCCTTACGTAGGTTTATTCCTAGATATTTCATTCTTTTTGTTGCAATGGTAAATGGGAGTGTTTTCTTATTTTCACTTTCAGATTTTTCATCATTAGTGTATAGGAATGCAAGAGATTTCTGTGCATTAATTTTTATCCTGCTACTTTACTAAAGTCATTGATTAACTCTCGTAGTTTTCTGGTAGCATCTTTAGGATTCTCTATGCACAGTATCATGTCATCTGCAAACAGTCAAAGTTTTACTTCTTCTTTTCCTCTTTGGATTCCTTTTATTTCTTTTCTTCTCTGATTGCTGTGACTAAAACTTCCAAAACTATGTTGAATAATAGTACTGAGAGTGGACAACCTTGTCTTGTTCCTGATCTTAGTGGGAATGGTTTCAGTTTCTCACCATCGACAACGATCTTGGCTGTGGGTTTGCCATATATGGTGTTTATTATTTTGAGGTATGTTCCCTCTATGCCTACTTTCTGGAGGATTTTTATCATAAACGGGTGTTGAATTTTTCAGAAAGCTTTTTCTGCATCTGTTGAGTTGATCATATGTTTTTTTTCCTTCATTTGGTTAATCTGGATTATCACACTGATTGATTTGCGTATATTGAAGAAGCCTTACATTCCTGGGATAAACCCCACTTGATAATTGTGTATGATCCTTTTAATGTGCTGTTGGATTCTCTTTGCTAGTATTTTGTTGAGGATTTTTGCATCTATGTTCATCAGTGTTATTGGCCTGTAGTTTTCTTTCTTTGTGACATCTTTGTTTGGTTTTGGTATCAGGGTGATGGTGGCCTGTTGAATGAGTTTGGGAGTGTTCCTCCCTCTGCTGTATTTGTGAAAAGTTTGGGAATAGGTGTTAGCTCTTCTCTAAATGTTTGATAGAATTCGCCTGTGAAGCCATCTGGTCCGAGGTTTTTGTTTTTTGCAAGGTTTTTAATCACCGTCTCAATTTCAGTGCTTGTGATTGATCAGTTTATATTTTCTATTTCTTCCTGTTTCAGTCTCAGAAGGTTGTGCTTTTCTAAGAATTTGTCTGTTTCTTCCAGGTTGTCCATTTTATTGGCATAAAGTTGCTTGTAGTAATCTCTCATGATCCTTTGTATTTCTTCAGCATCAGTTGTTACTTCTCCTTTTTCATTTTTAATTCTATTGATTTGAGTCTTCTCCCTTTTTTTCTTGATGAGTCTGGCAAATGGTTTACCATTTTTATTTATCTTTTCAAAGAGTCAATTTTTAGTTGTATTGATCTCTGCTATTGTTTCCTTCATTTTTTTAAATTTATTTCTGATCTGATTTTTATGATTTCTTTCCTTCTTCTAACTTTGGAGATTTTTTGTTCTTATTTCTCTGATTGCTTAGGTGTAAGGTTAGGTTGTTTATTTGAGATGTTTCTTGTTTGTTGAGGTAGGATTGTATTGCTATATACTTCCCTCTTAGAACTGCTTCTGCTTCATCCCATAGGTTTTGTGTCATTGTGTTTTCATTGTCATTTGTTTCTAGGTATTTTTTGATTTCCTCAGTGATCTCTTGGTTATTTAGTAGTGTATTGTTTAGCCTCCATGTGTTTATATTTTTTACAGATATTTTCCAGTAATTGATATCTAGTCTCATAGCTTTGTGGCTGGAAAAGATACTTGATATGATTTCAATTTTCTTAAATTTACCTAGGCTTGATTTGTGACCCAAGATATGATCTATCCTGCAGATTGTTCCATGAGCACTTGAGAAGGAAGTATATTCTGTTGTTTTTGGAGGGTATGTTCTATAAATATCAATTAAGTCCATCTTGTTTAATGTATCATTTAAAGCTGTGTTTCCTTATATATTTTCATTTTGCATGATCTGTCCATTGGTGAAAGTGGTGTGTTATGCCCCTTGCTATGATTGTGTTACTGTCAATTTCCCATTTTATGGCAGTTAGCATTTACCATATGTATTGATGCGCTCCTATGTTGGGTGCATAAAGATTTACAATTGTTATATCTTCTTTCTGGGTTGATCCCTTGATGATTATGTAGTGTCCTTCTTTGTCTCTTGTAATAGTCTTTATTTTAAAGTCTATTTTGTCTGATATGAGAATTGCTACTCCAGCTTTTTTTGATTTCCATTTGCATGGAGTATCTTTTTCCATCCCTTCACTTTCAGTCTGTATGTGTCCCTAAGTCTGAAGTGGGTCTCTTTTAGACAGCATATATATGGGCCTTGTTTTTGTATCCATTCAGCCAGTCTACGTCTTTTGGTTGGAGCATTTAATCCATTTACATTTAAGGTAGCTATCAATATGTATGTTCCTATTACCACTTTCTTAATTGTTTTGGGTTTGTTATTGTAGGTCTTTTCTTTCTCTTGTGTTTCCTGCCTAAAGAAGTTCCTTTAGCATTTGTAATAAAGCTGGTTTTGTGGTGCTGAGTTATCTTAGCTTTTGCTTGTCTGTAAAGGTTTTAATTTCTCTGTCAAATCTGAAAGAGATCGTTGCTAAGTAGAATAATCTTGGTTGTCGGTTTTTCCCTTTCATCACTTTAAATATGTCCTGCCACTACCTTCTGGCTTACAGAGTTTCTCCTGAAAGATCAGCTGTGAACATTATGGAGATTCCCTTGTATGTTATTTGTTTTTTTCCTTTGTTGCTTTTAATATTTTTTCTTTGTATTTGATTTTTGATAGTTTCATGACTATGTGTCTTGTCGTGTTTCTCTTTGGATTTATCCTGTATGGGACTCTCTGTGCTTCTTGGACTTGATTCACTATTCCCTTTCCCATATTAGGGAAGTTTTCAACTATGATCTCTTCAAATATTTTCTCAGTCCGTTTCTCTTTCTCTTCTTCTTCTGGGACCCTTATTATTTGAATGTTGGTGCATTTAATGTTGTCCCAGAGGTCTGTGAGACTGTCCTCAATTCTTTTCATTCGTTTTTCTTTATTCTGCTCTGCGATAGTTATTTCCACTATTTTATCTTCCAGGTCAGTTATCCGTTCTTCTGCCTCAGTTATTCTGCTATTGATTCCTTTTAGATAATTTTTAATTTCATTTATTGTGTTGTTCATCCTTGTTTGTTTGCTCTTTAGTTCTTCTAGGTCCCTGTTAAATGTTTCTTGTATTTTCTCCATTCTATTTCCGAGGTTTTGCATCATCTTTCCTATCATTACTCTGAATCTTTTCCAGGTAGACTACCTATTTCTTCTTCATTTGTTTAGTCTGGTGAGTTTTTACCTTGCTCCTTCATCTGCTGCATATTTCTCTGTCTTTTCATTTTGCTTAACTTACTGTGTTTGGGGTCTCCTTTCACAGGCTACAGGTTTGTAGTTCCTGTTGCTTTTGTTGTCTTCCCCCAGTGGCTAAGGTTGGTTCAGTGGGTTTTGTAGGTTTCTTGGTGGAGGGGACTAGTGCCTGTGTTCTGGTGTATGAGGTTTGATCTTGTCTTTCTGGTGGGGAGGACCATGTCCGGTGGTGTGTTTTGTGGTGTCTGTGACCTTATTATGATTTTAGGCTGCCTCCCTGCTAATGGGTGGGGTTGTGTTCCTGTCTTGCTAGTTGTTTGGCATAGGGTGTCCAGCACTGTAGCTTTCTGGTCATTGAGTGGAGCTGGGTCTTAGCGTTGAGATGGAGATCTCTGGGAGAGCTTTTGCTCTTTGATATTACATGGAGCTGGGAGGTGTCTGGTGGACCAATGTCCTGAACTCGGCTCTCCCACCTCAGAGACACAAGCCTGACACCTGGCCAGAGCACCAAGACCCTGTCAGCCACACAGATTTCACTTGTCAAATTCACAGGATGGCTTCCACATTATTTTGGGGGTCTCAGTTCTCAGTAGTTCACCAGCGAAGTTCATCTGAATTGAGAACTCAACACCAGATACTTTGCATAAAGTCCAATCTTAGCAAAGATCTTGCTTCAAAATTTAATCAATCAGGTAACAGTGTGACCGAACAACGGCTCACTGTCAGAAAGTCACAGAAGCCAATACTATCTATAGTCATTATCTTAACAGTGACTTCTATTGTGCTTTTATTGGTATATTTTAAATATATTTTTCTAACTCATATTACAGATATTTTCTTAAAATGTTTCTAGATTTTTTACAGTATTATTTCTTAAATTTAGGACTCAGGTTCATTCTGAATTTATTTCTATATATTTATTTCTAACATAAAGATTAGGAACAAAGTTATTTTTTTTCTTTTTTTTTTTTGCATATGCATATCCAATTGTTCCAGAAATATTTTTTGAAAAGATTAGGTTTTATTATTTGTCTTTCCACCTTTGCTGAAAATCCATTTTCCAAATACATATGGGTCTATTTCTTGAATCTCTATTCTGCTTGCTTGATCTATTTTGGTGTCAGTAGCAATTGCTTGGTAATTATAGATTAATAAATAGTCTTGAAATCAGGTAGTGTTAGTCATGCAGCTTTCTTCTTCAAATTATTTTGTCTATTCTAGTTTATTTGTATATTCATATAAATTTTAAAATCACAATGTCAATTTCTACCAAAAATAATTACTTGAATTTTGATTGGGAATACACTGAATTTTATATTATTTTGGGAAAATTGACATCTAAACTATATTGAGTCTTCCATTCCATGTACAGAGTTTGTCTCTCAATTTATTTAATTCTCCTATAACTTCTTTCAGCAATATTTTGTAATGTTCAGTGTAAAGATCTTGCATTTCTTAGTTCTGATTTATCCCTAGGTATTTTACATTTTGGATAATATCTTAAAATGACAATACTTTATTCATTCAATTTCCAACTGTCACTTGCATGTAGAAAAACATACAAGTGATTAATTTTTTTTTGTGTACTGATCTTATATTCTGCAATCTTGATAAACACACCAATGATTTCTGGTAGCATTTTAGTAGATTACAACATCTTTTCTGTTATAGATTATCATGTTGTCTGTTAACAAAGACATTTTTTATTCTTTTTAGTTTCTTTTTTTTAGTTACCTTTAATTCTTTCTTTTATTGAAGTATAGTTGATTTACAATATTGTGTTATTTTAAGTTGTGCAGTAAGGTGATTCATTTATATATTTTTTTCAGATTATTTTCCTTTATAAATTATTACAAAATATTGAATATAGTTTCCTGTGCTATACAGTAAATCCTTGTTGCTTATCTTTTTTATGTATAGTATTTTGTTTCTGTTAATCTCATACTTTTAATTTATCCTTCCCCCCATCTTTCCATTTTAGTAACCGTAAGGTTGTTTTCTATGTCTGTTTCTATGTGGAAAATGCCTGTTCGATAAGTGGTGCTGGAAAAACTGAATAGATGCATTCAAAAGAATGAAACTGTGGCTTCCCTGGTGGTGCAATGGTTGAGAGTCTGCCTGCCAATGCAGGGGACACGGGTTTGAGCCCTGGTCTGGGAAAATTGCACATGCCATGGAGCAACTGGGTCCATGAGCCACAACTGTTGAGCCTGTGCGTCTGGAGCCTGTGCTCCACAACAAGAGAGGTCACGATAGTGAGAGGCCCATGCACTGTGATGAAGAGTGGCCCCCACTTGCCGCAACTAGAGAAAGCCTTAGCACAGAAACGAAGACCCAACATAGCAATCAATCAATCAAATCTTAAAAAAAAAAAAGAAACAATGAAACTGGACAACTTTCTCACAGCATATACAAAAATAAACTTAAAGACTTAAATGTAAAGCCTTAAACCATACAACTCTAGAAGAAAACTAACATTGATGTTGGTCTTAGCAATACTTTTTTGGATCTCTCCCCTCATGCAAGGGGATCAAAAGGAAAAATAAACAAATGGGACCTAATCAAACTTAAACGCCTTAGCACAGGGAAGGAAATCATCAACAAAAGAAAAAAAAAATCCTTACTGGATGGGAGAAGATGTTTGCAAATAATTTATCTGATAAAGGGTTTATATCCAAAATATACAAAAACTCATACAACTCAACATTAAAAAAAGAAAAAAAAAAAAACAAAAACAATTAAGAAGTGAGCAGAGGACCTAAGTAGACATGTTTCCAAAGAAGACATACAGAGGGCCTATAGGCACATGAAAAGATCCTCAACATCCCTAAATGTCAGACAAATGCAAATCAAAACCACAATGAGATATCACCTTACACCTGTCAAATAGCCATTATCAAAGAGATAACAAATAACAGTGCTGATAAGGATGTGGAGAAAGGGATCCCTCACACACTGTTGGTGATAATATAAATAGGTGCAGCCAGTATGGAAAACTGTATGGAGGTTCCTCAAAAATTAAAAATAGAACCACCATATGATACAGCAATTTCACTCCTGGGTATTTGTCCTAAGAAAAAGAAAACACTAATTCAAAAAGATATATCCACCCCTCTGTTCATTGCAGCATTACTCATAGTAGCCAAGATATGAAAACCACTTAAGTTCTCACTGATAGATGAATGGATACAGACAAAGTGGTATATATATATATATATATATATATATATATATATACCCCATATATTATATATATACAACATATATTTTATATATATATATAAAATGGAAAATTACTGAGCCATAACAAAGAATAAAATCTTGCCATTTGTGACAACATGGATGGATCTAAAGTTTATTAGACTACATGAAATACATCAGACAGGGAAGATAAATACTGTATGATTTCACTTATATGTGAAATCTAAAAAACAATAAACAAATGAACAAACACAACAAAACAGAAACAGACTCATAGATACAAAGAACAAACAGATGGTTGCCTGAGGGGAGGGAGGTAGGGGGAGATGAGAGAAATAGGTGAGAGAGATTAATAGGTACAGACTTCCAGCTTCAAAATAAATGAGTCACATGTATGAACTTACAGTGTGAGGAATTTGGTCAATAATTATGTAATCTCTTTACATGGTGACAGATGGTAACTAGACATTGTGGTGATCATTGTGAAATGTATAGAAATATGGAATCAGTATATTGTGTATCAGGAGTTAACATTATGTTGTAGGTCAATTATACTTCAAAACCAAGCAAACAACAAACTCTTAGAAAAGGAGATCAGATTTGTGATTATAAGAGGTGGGAGATGGGTTGAGAGGAACTGGATGAAAGTAGTCAAAACATACAAACTTCCAGTTATAAACTAATTAAGTCCTAGGAATATAGTGTGCAACATGATTACAATAATTAACACTGCTCTGTGTTTTATATGAAGGTTGTAAAAGATAGTAAATTCTAAAAGTTCTTGTTACAAGTGATTTTTTTTTCTATTTACTTTGTATCTTTATGAGATGACAGATGTCCATTAAACCTATTGCAGTAATCATTCCATGATGTATGTAAACCAAATCATTATGCTCTACACCTTAAACTAATACCCCAATAAAAATGGAAGAAAAAAAATAGATTGTACAGAATTTATACTATTTTTCATTAAGTATTTGGTAAAGTTCACCACTTAAGCTATATAATCCTGAGTTACACACACACACACTTATACATATTGTATAGGATCTTAAGTGACCTGGACAACCGAAACAATCTTGAAAGAAGAAAGGTTGTTGATCTCAACTTATACCTTAAAAAACTAAAACAGAAGGACAAAGGAAATGAATGGCAAAGAGAAGAAATGAAACAATAAGGGTCAGAGCAGAAACCAATAGAACAAAACAAAACAAAACTGAGAAAATTTATGAAATCTGGTTCTTTAAGAATAACCAAAGAAAAAAAGAAAAAAAATTTAAAGATCATTCTTTTGCATGTAGATATCAAGTTTTCCCAACACTGTTGAAAAAACCATCTTATCCCCACTGAATGCTCTTGTCACCCTTGTCAAAAACCATCTGACCATATATGTGAGGACTTATTTCTGGGCTCTTCATCTTGGTCTATATGCCTGTCCTTATGCCAATAACACACTGTTGTGATTACTTTAGCTTTGTGGTAAGTTCTAAAATCAGGAAGTGGGAGTCTTCCAACTTTGTTCTTCTTTTCCAAGATTGTTTTCGTTATCCAGGGTCCCTTAAGATCCTATATCAATTTTAGGATGATTTTTTTTTTTTTAATCTCTGCAAAATTATCATTAATTACTCAAAAGTACACAATAAACAAAATAAATTCCTTAAATGAAGGCTTGGACATTGAAACTGAAACCACACTTCAAAGGAATCATAATGATGTAAAGAAGAAAGATTTTTTTAAAGATGTTAGATTTATAATACAACAGATGGCAGATTGAAGAGTAAAAGTCATTTTAGTTGATATATTCTAGTAAAATCTCTTCTCTAGACATGCATTGTGGATATGTCAATTTGAAGCTCTGTTACAACTGGAGAAAAAAATATAAGTAAGGGATGAATTCATAACATTTGTTATATTGACTTAAAGCATTTTAAAATGTAGACCCTTCCTTTTGATAGCTTGATTATATTTTACTTGGTGCATTTGAGCAAATAAAGGTACAGAACTCAGCATACCCTAGTAATTACCAACCTTCCTAGTATCATACATTTTCCACTACTCCTGAATTTCTCTGTCATTGAGTAATATAATTACTATTCTGGATGTTCTTTATTTTCTACAAGTTACTCTTCATCTCCTGCTTTGCAGTGCAGTTGAAAATATGTTGATACATTAAAAAATGCTCAATGTAAAATGCATACACCCCAGTTACTTATTTTTAAGAGCAAATTATATTTCTATGATTTCAACCTGTGTGAGTCAACTTATACAGATTATACAAGAGAGCTATGCTTTTACCATCAAAATAAAGAGAATGATTAAGCAAACTAGAAATTAGGAACAGAAAAATGTAAAGTTCAACATGAAGATGAGGTTTAATTCTGTTTCTTCAGTTCATAGTTCTATATGTGTTTTTAATTTTAATAGCAATCATTTTAATAATTTTCCTGAGAAACTTTACGTTCTGTAACTTGAAAACTTTGACACATTTTCATTTGCTCCTATTCTGGAAACTCATAAATTGAAGATATGTAAAAGAATAATTTTGTTAAATTCAAAATTTAACCAGATATGCCCTTAAACCACTTGAGACAGATGCATTGTTGATATTTGAGCTCTTCTTTTCTCATTTTTTTGAAATTTAGTATCCATCAGAAAAATATATGAGGTTGTTGGACTGTCATATCTAATGCACCCTTCTTGCTGTCTCTGTATTCTTCTGTGACATTGACTTTTTGTAGCTTTTATGGGGCAAACATACTCTAACAAGCACAAATTGTTGCCTTATTATAGGGGAGGCCAATTGGATAAAGTTGAGACATTTTGCCACTTTAAAATTAATATATTTTATTTTAATACAAAATGGACTAACTAGTTGCCATGAAAATGTGCATAAATAATTAAAAATGATATCTAAATTTCAAGGTCATTTTTTATGATGCAGCCATTTCAAAATATCTATTTATGAGTTTAAAACTTACATACAGACAACCAAAAGATAAGATCATAAATATAATTCTGGAAGAATCAGTCAGCTCTTAAGGGAATGTAGGATTTTCTCAGCTCTAGCTAGGAAAGAACATAATCAAAAGAAAAAAATATATCATTTTATCATGACTAGAAGGCAAAAGAGATTTTTTAGAGACCAAATAAAACCTAAACCAATACAAACCTTCACAAACACAGTTAGACAGGATTGTCCCTAACTGGCTTAAAGATGCAAGATTTAAGATTAATCACTCAATTTGTGTTTCCCTAACCATCTCTTCCACACATTCTTCATCAAACCTAGCAACCCAGCGAAATAGAAATGAAGCTATCTATCTACCTAGATAAATAATAAAGTATGTGTGTATGTCTATAATAAGTAGATATATATTATAGGTAAATATATATATTAGATATATACATATATAATGTGTGCATATAAAATTTGAGTTATTTGATTAGAATCAACATCACAGGCACCTGTGAAAAGGGTTTAAAGTCTCAAATATAATAGTATATACACTTCACTCTGCCTTGATGACTTGGGACTGATGGTGAATATGGATCACCTAGTGGTGAAGGAGCTGTGTGTGTGTGTGTGCGTGTGTTCTCTAGATTTGTTTTGAGGTCCACTAGAAGATCTCTTTTAACCTATTTCCTACTTCCTTAATGAAAATGCTCAAGACACCAGTAATTGCAGTAGTGAGAGACCAGGCTCTGACTATTTCTACCTAGAGAAAAGTTCTACATTTTGAAACATACCAAAGCTTAGCTTAGTCAAGGATTAAAACCTCTTGTATGTCAGGCCTGTGTAGCATCATCTCAGAGATGAAACCAGAGAATAAAGTGCAGGACATGAGAAAAAATGTTATCAAATCAACATTGGCTGAAATTTATAGAAATTCTTCTTGTATACCCCAAATTAAAAGTATTCCCATGATTGACCTCTCACAAACTTGTGCTAAAAGTTGTGACACTAATAAGCAATAAAATAATTTTGGTAGTTTGTCTTTTAAACTAAGAAAGCTACCCCCATACCTCCTTGATCTCCAACTGGTCCATTCTTCCATTGTCCTCCCCTGCCTATAGTTTGATCTGGTTATATGGACTGGATCATATATACTCCAACAGACTCCTAGTAAAAGCCAGCCCTGTTGTCCTTTTCTCCTTTTGCTGGGACCCCTGAATTTCCACTTTTGAAAAATGTTGCAAGAGAGACCTTTGCAACTCTAAGTTGGGGAAAATTTACATGAGGAAGGGCACGCATTTTTCTTGTTGCAAACCTAACTGTACAATATATCATTTGCACCTCTGGCCTTATTTGTTAGCATAATTGCTACTAGACATATGTACAAGATCAGTACGCCTTCCAATTTGGTCAACTTTACCCTGGTGATTGCTTAGGAATATAAAGTCAATATATGTTATCTTAAACTTACACTGAGATTTGTGTTAAAGATGACCTACAAATTATTTTATAAGGAAAACAAAGAAAATATTTTTAAGAAGTGTGCGTGAGTGTGTATGTGACTTTGTGTATGTATGTGTGTGCAGCAGCCAAACACTGCATCTGCAAGGTTTTTTTTTAACCATTCTAATGAGAAAAAGAGAGAAAATAAAATATTTTATATTCCTTCAAACTTAAATTTTCATATCTTTATAAAAACAGCAAGCCTGAATCCAGCTGTATATTCAGGTCATCTTTAAAGTTTGGCAAAAAAATGGAGCTGTAATTTGGGGGTCGGTCCTCAAGATTCTTCAATATTTGTAAATGTATCCTCCATTTTCAGGGTATAATTCATTTGAAGACAACAATAAGAGTAATACTACATATCATCTTTCTCATATCTAAGTTTTAAAAAGAATAATCTAATTCATTACTCTGAGATTATAAATGGGATGCTTTCAATTCCCAAGCATTTTACTAATATACCGATCTTAAATTAAGAGTTTTATCTATGTTTATTTTAGTAGGTTGCCAGTAATTTTAATTATTACCTTTAAATATTAAATTATAGAATTGAAATGCTTAAATCCTTATATCTCCTGTTTTTCATATGATATGATTCTAAACTAGTCTTTAGATATAAGTTCTGAATATTCTCATCAATTGAATCCTGAAATATTCCACAACAAATGAATAAACCACGTTGTATTAAGATTGAGAGAACATCTCTTCAGATCAATCAATTTGCTACTAAAATGTGTTCTGTGATAAAAGTAAATCATTCTTAAGACATAACTATGGTTAAAAAGAATACTTGAGAAAATAAAGAACTATTCCATTTTTTGCTTTCAAAGTTTGAATCAAAGCTAAACACTTTCTGGAGTACTAGGCATTCTGGCAGAACTCTACAGGAAGTGTCTTCTGCAGTTAGTATCAAACTCAAATGATCACTTTCTTTTACAGCACTTTAAACTTTCATCCTAAAAATAATGATATTAACTCAGTCAATGAATTTCTGCTTGTTCTTTTAATCATTCTGACCTCTCTGAAAAAAACTTGCACATAGTTTTCAAGAATTTAATGAGTGTGTCTGTAGTACAGCTTCACACTAATTGCTTTAGACTACTACTATGACTTGTATATAGAAGCATGCATATGAAGAAGACATTCAGTTTCTAATTAAGCAGTCCACATTAAGGCTGTCTGTCAGATGTGAATTAGTCTTAAGGGCATTTATAAAGTGATATTGTTTGCGGAATATCTGTGGTCATATCCTCATAGTTGGGGAGTTATTTAGCAAAGTTCTGGCACAATTCTTCTACTATGAGCAAGTAAGTTGCTTGCTTTGCTTATTTGTTTGTTTTTGGTAGTTTTTAACAACTACATGGGGGTAGGTATTCATGCTTTAGTGCTGAGGAGTAATTCTAATCAAAGAATTTTAGAAGAGGTAATCAAAGGCAATGGTGCATAGCTACTGTGAAAGGAAATTTCTAGCAGGTAGGAACTTTCTAAGCACTTCAACATGAGGATTAGGCCACCTAAAATGTGGTTGATTTGGCTATAGTTTCCATTTTCCTCCAGAGTCAAAAAACAGACTTATAAATCCTGGAAGATTTGGTGGTATTCTGCATCCAATAATCAAAAAGGAACTAGAAAGCTTGATATATATATATATATATATATATATATATAGATATAGATAGATATAGATAGATAGATAGATATAGATATAGATATAGATATAGATATAGATATATATTAGATATAGATATAGATATAGATAGATATAGATATATAGATATATCTCCAAAAATCTTTTTCAATAGCCTGCCATTGATATTTTCAATTTTACCATTTATAAGTTTCTTCTTCTTACTCCTTAAATTATTCCATGCCACCCCACTGCTGGGCAGGTTTTATCGGAGAAATAATCTTGAGAAGAAGAGAATACATAGCAACTCAATGTGGAATGAATTGGTTTGACAACAAGAATTAAGAGCGACATTGGTGAACTGGGCAAAGGGGGCAAGGACAGTAAATTACAAAATGAGTGGACTTGGAAATTGAATTAAAATTTTAACTTTTTTAAGGCTTTGCTCAAAGCACTCTTCACAAGTGAATAATAACAGCCATTACTGAGCAATCATTTTAAACAGATTAAAAATGCATTTTAATACTAACCAATAAGATTTTAAGTCTATAATATTTACCTTGTATTAATGTAATTGAAAACAATTTTTATTGAATATTGATTGACTGATCGAAAGCATTAAAAGCACCATATTATTCCCACTTTAATTAATTTAAATAAAAAATAATTTTACTAATACATAATTTTATAATTACAGAAATTTATTGAGTATATGGTAAAAGAAAGATACAAGTATTAAGATTTAAAGTTTATATGAATTTAAATTACTTTAAATATAATAGTCCATATTAAAATCAAATGTACTTTTGTAAAATTTAGTGATTACCAATTGAAAGTCAATTCAAATTGCGAAATTGTTTTGAGAGACATATATTTTAATTTTGAAAATTATTTCTTGTGTAATATTAAGAAGCAAGTAATCTGTTAGAAAATATCATATTAACTATTACTTATTTTAATGAGTGAAACATTTATTAAAAGGTAAAAATGATCTAATTAAATGTATTGATAACTGTTCTTTAATTTTTTACTCTCTAGTTTACATTTTTTTGTGTGTCATATGATGACTTACTTTCTATTTCATTTGTTTTGGTAGTCACTGTGAATATAACTTAAAACTTAGAAACCTTTACAATTAGAGATTTTTGTCATAATAGTTGTCTAATACTTATGAGCTGTCTGCCCTTTGAACTGACTCATCCACACTACATTTCCTCCCTATTTGTGTAACATAAAATATGAAAACAAGCAAATAAGAGGTATCTTATTCTTTCTAACAGTTTGTGTGTGTGTGTGTGTGTGTGTGTGTGTGTGTGTGTGTGTGTGTGTAATCAATAAGGCTTTCTACATATATCACCAGTCAACAGACATAATTCTACTTCTTCCTTTCTGTTTAGATGTCTTTTATTTATTTTTCTTGCCTCTGGCTAGAACTTCCTGTACTATGTTGAATAGAAGTAGCAAGAGTGATCATCCTTGACTTCTTCCTGATCTTAGAGAAAGATTTATCATATTTTTACCACTGAGTATGATGTTAGTTGTGGGCTTTTCATTTATGGACTTTATTATATTTAGATAAATTTATTCTATACCTAGAAAATTCTATAATGGTGCAGGATATAAAATCAACATACAAAAATTAATGGTATTTCTATACACTAACAACAAACTATCTGAAAAGGAAATTAACAAAAAAATAATCTCATTTACAGTAGTGTAAATAAGAATAAAATACTTAGAACTAAACTTAGCCAAAGAGGTGAAAGACTTGTGCACTGAAAACTACATGATATTGATGACATAGATTAGACACACATAAATGGAAAGACATCCCATATTCCCAGATTAGGAGATATAATATAACTGTGTTAAAATATCCATAGAAAGAAATCTACAGATTAAATGCAATCCCTATCAAAATCCCAATGACATTTTTTATGTAAATAGAAAAAGAAATCCTAAAAATCATAGGAAACCACAAAAGGTCCTGGATAGTCAAAGCAAACTTGAAAAAGAAGTGGCATCATACTTCCTGATTTCAAAGTATAATACGAAGTTATATTAATAAAAACAGTATGACACTGGCATAAAACAGACATATAAACCATTGGAACAGAATGGAGAGCCCAGAAATAAGCCCATGTGTATATGCAGTCATCTGGTATTTGACGAGGTGGTAAGAATACACAATGGGGAAAGGATAGTCTTGTTAAAAAATGGTGTTCCACATACAGAAGAATACACTACACACAAATATCAACTCAAAATAAAGACTCAAATGTAAGAATTATTACTGAAAACTCCCAGAAAAAAACATGGGGTAAAAGTTACAGTTACACTATGACTGAAAAAATGACATCATGCTTAACATGGATTTGTTAATAAAATGTATTTTATGTGAGTGTTATCTAAGCCTATCATAGAATTTCTCTGTTTCAGTGACTGGTGGTATTGTCATCAGCAGTGCTAACCAAGGTGGAATTTCTCTTCATTATTGTTTGTTTTACAGTCATCAGTGTGTAAGTTATTTTGATTGCTCTTTTCTTCACAACATTCTTTGAATTTCCCTCTTCCTATTTTTTTCCTCACTGGTTAAGTTAATCTGATTCCTTCCTGGATAACTTTATTTTTTGTAATATACAATATAATGCAATACTCACTGTGTACATAGGCTTGTACATTACTTGGTGCACTCTCCCAACGATAGCAAGAATGTTATGTCTGCCTGCAAGTCCCTTTCACATCCATTCATTGTCATCATAACTTTTCCTATATTTAAACTCTCCAGAGTTTCCCTGCAGTCCCTTGTCTTCCTTCATTTAATCTAGCAAGATCAGCTTTTCACAAAAAAGTATTCTAGAGGAAGTTATATCTAGAATGTGCAAATTTGCTAAAAAAAAAAATTGTCAGTAGGTATCTATATTTATAAATATAAAAAATGAACAAGTATTTTTCTTTATTACAAAGATATTAATATGCTAACACACATAGTGAACATTTAAATAGAAGGAGGGGAAGAAAGCAAGTAGCTTTTCCCAAAATAATTTGACTACGGAGATACTTCAACTCTCTTTATACCAAGGCACACAATTTGGGAATTGCTCATTTAAATCTACACAGACCGAATCTCTATTCCTTTATCAATTACACGTGCAGTTTATAATATTTGGTTTTAAAATTTGCCCGAATCTCTCTTTATGCCCTTCTATGTGCGCATGTGTGCATACATATGTGTGCATTAGTGTGTATGCTAGAGAAAAAAACAATTCTGCCAACTGAAGACCCTTTCTCATCAATATGGGAGAGAGAGAAAACACAACTTATTACTCGATTGGCTTTAACAGACATGCATGCATATAAATTAGCATGAAAGTGGCCATGAAGTTAAGACAAAATGTCACAGGTATCATACAGCAAAGCAGAAGAAAGAACAATGATTTCTTTATCCTTGACAAACAAAAGGGGCTCCCTCTTGTGACAATATTCTGTAAGTCTTCTGAAAGACCCCCTGAGCTAATTCCAAAGGTATGTTTTTACAAATCTAGAGGGTGAGACAGCCTCTAGAATATTAAATAGCCCTTGGAGATATGTCTTCATTGTAAGAACTCGAAACTAAGTTTATTCCTAGAGATATCTATATTTTTTTTTCAAAAGTTAAAATAAAAACTCAAGATTTACTCTGTCTCCAAGGAAAATTCTAAAAAAGAGGGGAAGTGGAAGGTAATTCCTTTGTCCTTATATATTTCCTATTCCACAGGTTTTAAACTCAGCAAAATAAACTATTCCTTGATTTTTTTTTCATATTCTTGCCTAATTATACCAACTCATTTCTGAATATTCTACTGTATTGAGCACTATTTTTCACCCAGTACAGTGCTATATAGAGTGGGCCCTTGATAAATATTGTTCAATAACTCACTTAAGTAAATCTCATCAAAGCTCTAGAATAAAAATTGCTCTGAAATCTCTAAACATAATATAGATGAAAAGTACATCACTGCCACATTAATAGTGAGAGAGTGTATTTCTCATGATATTGGATATAAAGTGTCAACAAATTGATAATAAAGATTAATTCAACAAATGAAGTTTCTATACTATATATTCTAGATTAAAATTACCATTTAACTATCACCGGTAAGTCTCATAGAGTGAATGAAATTATCCAATAAAATATATTTAAACTGAATCCATAAGACATTATGTTGGGCTAAAGAAACACTAAATAATGTTCAAGTTTTCTATGCTAAATGATCTGTTTTTTATAATTTAATTAATATAAGAATGTACCAGTTGTCAATACATTTAGTTTGCTGATGATACAAGGAAGCATTGGACCAAGAAACAAGCAGTGAAATTAAAAAGAACTGTGTTCTTATCTTCTATGTAGCCGCTAAGACAAGATACTACGAATGTTTTAGAATTGTGATTATAAACGCTGCTAATGCATCCATAAAATTCGCGATGCTTTTAAATTTTGAGAAATAAAATGGATTTGAGGCCACTCACTTTTCAGGCAGTGAAGAAAGGGGAAAAATTTGAGGGGCGTTTTATGTAAACGAATTACAGAAACCTAACGTCTCTTTTGATTACAGTCACAGAGGTGACTGAATTGACTGAAAAGTTGTCACGTATTTTAAAGGAACATGAATGTTATTACCCAGAAGTATAACAAAAACAAATGAAAGAAAGAAAGAAAGAAATTAGAAACTCCAAAACCTAAAGCTGATCCCAAACTGTACAGCTGTTATCAGATTCTTGTATTCTACATCCACATAACCATTGTAAGAATTGATATCCAGGTTGGAATTCTTTAGGAATGCCATGAATGACTTATTGCTCTATGAGATTACGGAGGGTATTGGAGCATTAGCAGTAGTCCATTCTGATGTCTTACATTAGTGTAACCCAGTAAAGTGTCCTACAAGTGGCTGAGTATAAAGGACCCTAAGAAGAAAGGCAGTGTAAATACTCACAAATATGAGGCATTTTTCTGGAGTTTTCATTGTCATTTAAGTAACACTAAATAAGATTATTCCCTGAAACTATTCATATTTATGAATTAATATGATTATGTCTATTGTCTTTATACTATTCTGTTGAAAATTATGATGTCTAAGTATTTGCCATTTTTTACTTCCTTTTCTCCTTTGGGTTGTTTATTAGTTAACAACAACAAGATTTTTTTTTTTTTTGTCCTGTTAACTGTCAGAAAGTGAAGAGTTTGATTTCTGATGCTGTTAGGAGCAAGATTCAGTTTACATTGCAATTGACCTTTCTGCAGATCTTCATTGAAGAAAAGAAAAAAAAAGTTGTGGAGAATATCATCAAACTGATTGAAAAAATAAAATCCCTTTGATGGATTCCACTTAAAATAGAAGTAGTACAAAATGAGCATCAGAGAATATGTGAATACTTGATTTCTTCTTCAGCAAATAGAGTTCAACTGCAAATTGTGCAATGGTAAATGGTATAAATATGAAAATAAATAAGGTGCAAAGAGCAATCTGTATTTTCAATGCAAACAAAATTAGGGCGTGTGAGTGGGAGATAGACCTATAAAACAGATAATTACTATTCAATGTGCTAAGTACAGTAGTTAAGAACAAAATGCTAAGAAAAATATTGAAGGAGGCTAAATATGTATGAGGATTGTGGGGAAGGAGCTCCAGGGAAAGTTATATCAGAAATGAGCTGTAAAGGTAAGGAAGAGTTTCCCAGTCAGAGAAAGAGTACTGAGGAAAATGTAATTCCACAAAGAGAGTTAACACACCATACAGAAATATGAATTGATTTTTTAGAAAAGCCACAGGAGTAGTGAACATGTAGCCGTCTTAGAGGGTTCAGAACTTAATCTCTAAGAGATTTCCAAATGTGCAGAGAATTTGAACCAGAGTGTTCATGATGGCAGCCTCTACTTTGGATTTTTTAAGGCACCGGGATTTCAATGCATCAAACTTTGTTTTCCTATTCATTTCCTCAGAGCCACAGAGATCTCTTCTACTGAACTACAGTGTTCTGGAGATATTTTAAATTTTATTTTGTTTTATTCATCCATTACTTACTGAGAGAGCAGCCATTGCTGAGGGCAAATGGTGTTCTGACTTTCTTTTATTTGTGTTTGCTTCTGAGTAAAAGATTCAACATAGGTAAGATTATATTGAAGAATTTAAAAATACAGATTTAAAAAGTTGCAGTCAATGAGAACTTTTATTAATGTTTTAACTCCTTTAAAATTAGTAAAACTTCCAATTCTCAAACATATGTGAGTACCAAAAGAAACCATGAGTCATATTGAAAGTTAGTTTTGAACCACAATATATTATGATTGAATACGAGAGATTATAACTGAAATATTTAAGGTGCTTCTCTCTGAGATATTGTGACTTCAAAGATATAAAAGCCAGTGTCTGTGATTGTTTCTGATCAGGAGAATGTGCATATTCTACTAAATACAGATCTAAAAGAACTAAGACTATTTCTTGAATTTCAGACATGCACATAAAAACTAAATATGCATAATAGTTCTTCTTTCTCCATTAAAGGACTCAGATGTGAATGATATAGTGCTAGCATTTGTAACATGATTTAAAATGCAATTATTAAATTACCAACATTTAAGAAACAATATGCATTAAAATTTAGTTGCATCGAGAAGGAAGAACACAAGTAAAAAACTGATAATGCATACATCATCATATTAAAATATACGTCCTCTTTTTTCTTAAATTTTATTTATTTATTTATTCATTTATGGCTGTGTTGGGTCTTCGTTTCTGTGCGAGGGTTTTCTCTAGTTGCGGCAAGTGGGGCCACTCACTATTGCGGCCTCTCGTTGCGGAGCACAGGCTCCAGACGCGCAGGCTCAGCAATTGTGGCTCATGGGCCTAGTCGCTCCGCGGCATGTGGGATCTTCCCAGATCAGGGCTCGAACCCGTGTCCCCTGCATTGGCAGGCAGACTCTCAACCACTGCACCACCAGGGAAGCCCTGTCCTCTTTTTTATAGAAAATTATAAATATATTTAAAAATAGAGTATGGACTCTCAAGAAAATGGGTTTGCAGCATAATCTTCCTTAATGGAAAAAACAAAACCCAAAACAATTATTACACTCCTCTTCGGCTAACTTGCTGAATAAATGAGACAAAAGGTATTACACAATTCAAAATAAAAATGCTTCTTACTTAATTAAATTCACTTTAAATAAAAATACAACCAGCATAAACATATTTTCAGTTTGGTGAATTCGGATAATTTTCTCTTTTGAAAAATAGCACTTATTAATACAGTATATAATTTGTTTAAACATTTACAGTTTTTTTTAAATTAAAATCTATTCTTTTTACTTAGTAATATTACTTATTATTTTTAGAAATAGAAAATTTGTAATAAACTCAAAATGAGCAGTGCAGGTATAGAATATATTCAACCAAAAAAGGAAAATGTAAATATGAATATTTGTTCTTCAATCTAATCTTCTGGGCTCTGACTTAATCAAGTATGCTCTCTGACACAAATTATAAAGCACTCAACTCCACTCTGTGAAAAACAGTTCAAAGACAAATCTATCCATGAAAAATATTAGCTTAGTAAATACGTTTTTATTAAGGTATAAGTGATATACAGTATCAAGTAAATACTTGAATATATTCTTCTAAAAAATCAGTTAACACAAATAAAACTTCCTTTATGGTTGACGACTTACACTTTTCAAACAAAATCTAATATCTAGCCAACAAAACAAATCTAAATTTAATTTTCACTTATATAAACAGTAATTCAATCCCTTTTAAAGAACTGACCTCTTCATGAACACAATTTTCTAGTCAAAGGTATAAATAATTAAACAAATTAAAAATTGAAATGTTTATTTTTAATCTTTTCCCAAAGATCCTTTTGTTTTTTGAGACGCAGTATGAGAAATTTGTTAGGCATCTTTCTAGATTATCTCATGTTTAAATGAGTAACGTTGGGTTTAACTCTTAACCACCCTACAAGGTACATGGTTTTAGTCCTCCTACTTTAGAAATTAAAAACTACAACTTTTAGAGATTAGATATAATGCCAAGGACACATGGATTTATAAATGGTGGAAAACATACGATCAAAACCAGTTTCTTTTAATTTCCTTTTTTTCTTTTTTTTAAAGCACGGGTTTGGCAATGAAATAAAAAAAAAAAATCTCTCCCTAGGGAACAATTTTGGACTAAGTATGAAACATTGTATCAACATTTTTTAAACTGCACGTTTTTCTTGAGGATGGACTTATTTTTTATTGTTTTCTGGAAGATTCCCATAAATCATTTATATTTGAAATGCTGATTTAACATCATAATCACTTTCTTGTCCCCAAGAAACTTCTTCAAAACTAAGTAAATTCATCTTTGTTTAGTTATGCTTTTATAGGTTAAATGGCTGCTTTTATTTGACAAATTAAGCACTTCGGAATTTATTAGTGGGTCTTGGTTTTAATGGTGTGATTTCATTGCTGTTCTCTCAGTGCTCATGTAAAAAATAAATGTCTTTGAGCTTTGAAATAAGGCTGAAAAGTTAAAATGTTGATCATGTTATGAAGGAAGACATTTAGTAAATAAGATTTTTAAAGTGAACAATGACATCTTTTTAAGTTTTTTCTTTATAGAAACAATCTTTATATGAACAAACTGACTAAAAGTGTTAAATATAAAATAATCTAATGTTGATTAAATTCATATGATGAATTAAATAGGCATATCTTATTAGACGTCATGAGTTGAAATTACACTTAATTAAACCTGAGTTTGGAAATATACCTAGTGTAACAAACTTGATTCCATATTGGATCTCTTCCTTTAGCTCTAACCTTTGTGTTCTGTTGCCTGTGCTTAGTCATTCTGGCTCTGCACCTTTGTAAAAGAATGTCACCTGTAGCCTGAAATATACAGGATAGCTCATTCTCAAGGCTCTGACCTTTAAAGTTATACACTTTTTCATTTATATAGAGATAAAAAGTTACAGAACAGAGAATAACATTAGTTTTGTTGGAAGTTTACAGGAACATTGTGACCAGACAAATGTGGACAGCTGCAAGAACAAAGGATTCGACACCAAGGAGTTTGAAGCAACCAGCTACACTCCCCCCCCCATTTTAGTATTAATATATAATATATATAGTATTAATTTAAAAGAAGCCTGAATTCTACCTCAGGTAAGATGGTTCTTTGGGACACTAGTCCACCAACTTCTTGGTCTGTTAGCTTTCTGAATAAAGTCACTATTGCTTGTCCCAACAACTCATCTCTCTATTTATTGGCCTATCATGTGGTGAGCTTGGCCTCTGTAACACTAGGACTAAGGGGTAGGATAGTGACTATGAAGAAGCATTCCTGAAGTATGAATCCACAGAAGGCAACTTTTCTAGTATATCCCCTTCCTCCTTCACCAAGGTTAAGTGGTCAAATAAGTTTAGGAAACACAGCAAATAAAAATTCCTCCATGATGATCATGTTACCATAAGCATATTAGTGATTCTGGAAATGCTCATAGTTGGTTTATTTTGTTGTTGTTTTTTTAATTTTAACTGTACTTAAATCAAAATTATTTGACTATGTAATTTTTTTATTAATCACATTCTTAAATTTGTATCAATGCATAGTGTTAAAACCCTTTTAAAAATGTTGCTATGGAATATATATATATACATATATAATCAATAGTAATAAACTATCCATGTAATTAATAAGAATTTGTTATGTGCAAGATGACGTGTTGAATACTTTATACAGATTACCTTATACAATGCACCTAATAGTACTGAGAAATAATTTACTGCTGTTTCTATTTTCATGGGGAAGAAACTAATGCTATGAGAACTAAAGTGACAGGCCCAAAGTCACATAGTTATCTGGGAAGGTAAACATACATCGTCTCCAAATGCTGAACTTGAAAGCGGAATGTATGTAGATTTCTTTAGAACAGAAAATATTTTATTAGATTAATACTTTACATCTATTAGAAACCATTAGGTATGCATAAACCTGACACAGTGTTAAAAACACCAAAAATGAAGCATTCTCATGTAGTGCTCCTTCCAAAAACAAGAAAAATAACTCTAAAAATTGATTTGGAAATGTTACAATATTGTCAACTAGAAGATGCAAGCTCAAAACTGCACTTTGATTTAGGATGATGAATTCTTAAGGAGAGTCCAAATTATAGCACAAAGGAATATGACAACCTTCAGAGTATAAACTACATTGGCAAAGATGACCTTCTTTATAACTTTTATTGTTTTCTGTGATTATGCAAAGGTGTTGATACTTTCTTCATGATATCTATTATTTCTATATTTCCTTCCCATTTTCCTTGCAAGCATCCTAGTTATAGCCCACGTTGTAATTGACAATGATATATATCCTATCTATATTCTTTCTTGTCTCTATTTCTCTCCACACTTATTGTAGATGAAAGTTTTAAAAGAACCATGTCTTCCGCAGGTACCTTCCATTGTATCTGTGTTCAGAGTGGTGACGCTGTTCAGAATTTCAAAACCCTAGGGCTTATGTTGACTCACTCCTTTTTGGGGGGCAGGAGAGATGATTTTAGCTTACAGTGTATGATGCACGAAAACATGGCGGATCCAGGACTGAATTCAAGTACCCACTTAGTCACGTGATCTTCCTTTTACACCTGTTTATTCCACTTTAGGATTCATCTAACCTACCTTGTCAGCAATTGTATTGTAATAGGTCTGGAAGGGCAAGGAAAATGACCATAAAAAACATATAAAATGCATACAGTAACCAAATGTAATACATATCCATAATTATTAATATTAACATGTGCAAAGAATTAGTGTGAATGAATAAAAACTGATTTGTCACATATGAAGGTATGGGGACACTGCTTTCAGTTATGCACAGGAGCATATGTAGTGTCTCAAAGACATTTTTAAGTAGTCATTTAAAAAAAAAAACAAAAAAACGTTTTGTACCTCATAGGAGGTATGCAGAATTTTGAAATGACCTCAAAGTGACTATTAGAATAAATATAAATAAGAACTTAAATTATACCTCTATTTTGCCTTTTGCACTCACTGCATTTATAAATAAAGCTTCATGTTAATTACTGTGCTGATAAGAAGTCCCCAAAGAAATCTCTTTGATATAAAATGTTTAACATTCTTTTAGATGACTCTTTAGAGCTACTTCTTCATTAAAATAATTTCTTCTAATGTATTACATTTATGTATCTTTCTATAATATCACAGTCATCAAAATGTTTGTCAGTCTGGATTATATAATATCTTTTGAAAATTATTTTATATACTGAAATTAATTCTTAGAGAACATTTGAAGAATTATCTTTGAAACAGGATAATTTATATGGTTTCATGGAGGAGATTGATGAGCAAAGATACTCTGAGCATCTTAATATAAAAGGAAGAGGCCAAGGTCTTCTTACAATTTCATGAGAACATTCTACAATTTGTATCAAAAATTACATGTATCATAATGACAATATGTACATATTGGTACAATAAGAAATGTCTGTTACCAAAGAACGTAACAGTTTAGGTATCCAGGTCTGAATGAGACACAGTTAAGAAATGGCAAACTTCCTGTTGATGGAAATATGATCACAAAGCACAATGGGAATGCCTCCTTTCCTCTTAAAGCCTTAGTTAAATTCTTAAAATAAATAAATAAAGCAGGCACAAAACTACAAAAAAATAAATAAATAAACAAATAATAAAGGAGACAAGAGCATGGAGAGAAGACAACAGAAATTTAAAGATAAAAAGAAGTTAATTTTCTCTTCTCATCAAAAAAAACATGTATTTTCTCTGTGGAAAAAGCTGAATCTCATTGTTGCAAAAAGGAAACCAAAAAAGCATTTACGTATGGGACTCTAGGTTTACAAAATTAGTACATTCAGGCACTTTAAAAGTTGGAAAGAATGGTGAAGGTAGAGATTAGAATTTCTTGTTGAAACCCAGATCCTTTTCCTCCAAACACATGCTGCTATTAGAACACTAGTCACCCATAAGAGAAGAATAGTGATTTTTTTTTTTTTGAAGTTGTTGGAGTAGAGGGACTCCTCTGCCTTTAGAGACACAAGGCACATTTGGGATGCTTTCCTGAAACCAAGAAATGAAAGAGTCTCTTTTACAATTACCTGTATGATTTCCACACACTGTCCTATTCTTAGTGATCATTAACACAAGGTTAATTCTTGGCAAACTTCTATTTACATCATATGCTTATCTTATGGAGATTTCAGTGTGATTGTAAGCTAAGCTTGCACCCTTACTATCTGATTGTAAGCCAAGCTTATATCCTCACTACCAAAGCAGAGATTGAAGATTTTTTTTTTATGAAACTGACTATCACACAAAGAATTTAGCCACTTAATAAGACTTGCTCATGCATACAACTCTCCATAACTTTTTCATTCTTAAATGTAAATAGATCACTGAAAGCGTGAAAAAGCAACCACAGATTAGGAAAACATATTCACAATTTGTATATCTAACAATAGAATCCAACATATAAAACATATATTTGAATATTCAAATATAAAAAGAACTTTTATAAATCAGTAAGGAAACGATAGGAAATTCAATAGAAAAATGAACAAAAATCTTGAATAGATTTTACGAACAAGTTGTGGCAAATGACCAATTCATATATGAAATGTATCTTATATCATTAGTCATTAAGGAAATGCAAATTGAAATAATATTAAGATAACACAAAATATCCACTAGGATGACTAACATTAAATTCTCTGGAATTAGCAAGTATTGGCAAGGATATGGAATAAAAATAACTCTTATACTTAATGAGGGTGTCTAAATTGTCACA
The DNA here is from genome assembly GCF_028023285.1 of Balaenoptera ricei. NCBI lineage: Eukaryota > Metazoa > Chordata > Mammalia > Artiodactyla > Balaenopteridae > Balaenoptera > Balaenoptera ricei. Next base: position 90,955,528 of record NC_082650.1, on the reverse strand, counting down.
ACTACTTTGAATAACTGGCAGCATGTATATCATATGACCCAGCAAAACTACTCCTAGCAAACCAATAAAATTTGCATATGTGCACACAATCACATTTATAAGAATATTGATAACAACACTATTTGTATTAGTTCCTAGGTAGAGACTGCCTCTATTCCAATCATCAATTAAATAGATAAAATAATCATAGTATATTCACACATTGCTATATAGTATATTCACAGTCTAGAATTATATGCAAGAATATGAATGGAACTAACAAACATAAGTTTGAACAAAAGAAGCCAGACACAGAAAGTAAATATTGTAAGATTCAATGTATATAAAGATGACAAGGGTTTCGTGGGTGCTGATAAAGTTCTATTTCTCTGAGTTCCATCTACCTGAATGTTGCATATTTTCTTGTTTTTGTGTTATTCTTCAGTAAAAATGTGATATTTCTTTCTCTCTACATGCCACAACCTACCCTGAAAGAAGCAGGTTATGGGGGAGATTTAAGGGAGTGATGGAAATGGAACACACCACATGAACTTGAAATCTTCCTATTGGGGACAAGCACAGCATCTTTGGTCAGAAGCTTTTCAGGACGGTGGGCCTGATTTCAATATAGTTTACTCTCAAACAGTAAACTCAGGCAAAAAGCGAATCCCAATTTTAATATTTTAAATAGAAAAATCAATCTGATGATTTTATGCAGTTGCCTTTAAAGTGCCAAGCAAAACAGGAATTAATAAAATATATGGAAAGAAAAAGATTTACTAAAAGTGACTATGAAAATGCATAAATGGATAATAAATATGGATACAAAAGTATCTTATCTTCTAAAACTATGTTTCTTGCCACTTTTTTCTCCTTGGATGTTTGATTTTTTTTCCATAATACATATCTAATTCAATGCACCCTGAAGAGTCAGATTGTACAAACACATTAGCTATACAAATAGCCTCCAGACAAGTTTGATTCATGCCAGGAAGGTATCATATAATTAACTAGTAAGATCTTTGTTTCTATCCCCATCCTTTCATATTATTTTCAAAAATGAAGCTGAACATGCCCTTGTCAAAAATTCTTTGTAATCCAATTGTCATATAGAATATGTTCTGAAGGATAAACTGAAAATATTTTCCAATAAAAACATTTTTATTATTTATATTATTTTACTTAACAGCATGTTATAAACACACATATACAGTTACAATTTCAGTAAGGCATTCCAAGACATTGGTATTTCATTAAGTAATTCTAAGTAAAATAAAAATGGTACTTTTAAAAGGAAAAAAAAAAATGAGATATGTGTTTGCTTAAAATTCTCCCAGGTGAGGAATCAGTGATGCAAGGTATCCAAGGCTGAGCTACATCATCTTACTGGTAACCAGAAGACTTCTTCATTAACAAGCTGTGTCATTTTGTGCCAGTCATTTGCATTTTCTGCACCTAAATTTATTTTTCATCCTGAAATAAGGATAAAATATAACCTCACCATCAACTTTTCTATTCATAAGATGCTTTGTGAATGAATTGCATAAACCCTAGTGCACAATAAGAAAATTCTAGCTTAGTAGATTTCAGTATAATAAATTGAACATATAAGCATTTCTTTTTTTTTTTTTTCTTTTGAGGTTTCAATGTATTTTATTATTTTTGTACATTTAGTAATATGTATCTTTAAACAAAAATATATATTTAAAAAAAATCTTTATTGGAGTATAATTTCTTTACAAAGGTGTGTTAGTTTCTGCTTTATAACAAAGTGAATCAGTTATACATATACATATGTTCCCATATCTCTTCCCTCTTGCATCTCCCTCCCTCCCACCCTCCCTATCACACCCCTGAAGGTGGTCACAAAGCACCGAGCTGATCTCCCTGTGCTATGCAGCTGCTTCTCACTAGCTATCTATTTTACATTTGATAGTGTATATTTGTACATGCCACTCTCTCACCCTGTCACATCATACCCCTCCCCCTCCCCATATCCTCAAGTCCATTCTCTAGTAGGTCTGTGTCTTTATTCCCGTCTTGCCACTAGGTTCTTCATGACTTTTTTTTTTTATTCCCTTAGATTCCATATATATGTGTTAGCATACTGTATTTGTTTTTCTCTTTCTGACTTCCTTCACTCTGTATGACAGACTCTAACTCCATCCACCTCACTACAAATACCTCCATTTCGTTTCTTTTTATGGCTGAGTAATATTCCACTGTATATATGTACCACATCTTCTTTATCCATTCATCCCATGATGGACACTTAGGTTGCTTCCATATCCTGGCTATTGTAAATAGAGCTGCTATGAACATTTTGGTACATGACTCTTTTTGAATTATGGTTTTCTCAGGGTATATGCCCAGTAGTGGGATTGCTGGGTCGTATGGTAGTTCTATTTTTAGTTTTTTAGGGAACCTCCATACTGTTCTCCATAGTGGCTGTATCAATTTACATTCCCACCAAAAGTGCAGGAGGGTTCCCTTTTCTCCACACCCTCTCCAGCATTTATTGTTTCTAGATTTTTTGATGATGGCCATTCTGACCAGTGTGAGATGATATCTCATTATAGTTTTGATTTGCATTTCTCTAATGATTAACGATGTTGAGCGTTCTTTCATATGTCTGTTGGCAATCTGTATATCTTCTTTGGAGAAATGTCTATTTAGGCCTTCTGCCCATTTTTGGATTGGGTTGTTTGTTTTTTTGATATTGAGCTGCATGAGCTGCTTGTAAATCTTGGAGATTAATCCTTTGCCAGTTGCTTCATTTGCAAATATTTTCTCCCATTCTGAGGGCTGCCTTTTGGTCTTGTTTATGGTTTCCTTTGCTGTGCAAAAGCTTTTAAGTTTCCTTAGGTCCCATTTGTTTATTTGTGTTTTTATTTCCATTTCTCTAGGAGTTGGGTCAAAAAGGATCTTGCTGTGATTTATATCATACAGTGTTCTGCCTATATTTTCCTCTAAGAGTTTGATAGTGTCTGGCCTTACATTTAGGTCTTTAATCCATTTTGAGTTTAATTTTGTGCATGGTGTTAGGGAGTGTTCTAATTTCATACTTTTACATGTACCTGTCCAGTTTTCCCAGCACCACTTATTGAAGAGGCTGTCTTTTCTCCACTGTATATGCTTGCCTCCTTTATCAAAGACAAGGTGACCATATGTGCGTGGGTTTATCTCTGGGCTTTCTATCCTGTTCCATTAATCTATGTTTCTCTTTTTGTGCCAGTACCAAACTGTCTTGATTACTGTAACTTTGTAATGTAATCTGAAGTCAGGGAGCCGGATTCCTCCAGCTCCATTTTCCGTTCTCAAGATTGCTTTGGCTATTCGGGGTCTTTTGTGTTTCCATACAAATTGCAAAATTTTTTGTTCTAGTTCTGTGAAAAATGCCAGTGGTAGTTTGATAGGGATTGCATTGAATCTGTAGATTGCTTCGGGTAGTAGAGTCATTTTCACAATGTTGATTCTTCCAATCCAGGAACATGGTATATCTCTCCATCTATTTGTATCATCTTTAATTTCTTTCATCAGTATCTTATAATTTTCTGCATACAGGTCTTTTATCTCCTCAGCTATGTTTTTTCCTTGGTATTTTATTCTTTTTGTTGCAATGGTAAACGGGAGTGTTTTCTTAATTTCAGTTTCAGAATTTTCATCATTAATGCATAGGAATGCAAGAGATTTCTGTGCATTAATTTTGTATCCTGTTACTTTACCAAATTCATTGATTAGCTCTACTAGTTTTCTGGTAGCATCTTTAGGATTCTCTATGTATAGTATCATGTCATCTGCAAACAGTGACAGCTTTACTTCTTATTTTCCAATTTGGATTCCTTTCATTTCTTTTTCTTCTCTGATCGTTGTGGCTAATACTTCCAAAACTATGTTGAATAATAGTGGTGAGAGTGGGCAACCTTGTCTTGTTCCTGATCTTAGTGGAAATGGTTTCAGTTTTTCACCATTGAGGACAATGTTGGCTGTGGGTTTGTCATATATGCCCTTCATTATGTTGAGGAAAGTTCCCTCTATGCCTACTTTCTGCAGGGCTTTCATCATAAATGGGTGTTGAATTTTGTCGAAAGCTTTCTCTACATCTATTGAGATGATCATATGGTTTTTCTCCTTCAATTTGTTAATATGATGTATCACGTTGATTGATTTGCGTATATTGAAGAATACTTGCATTCCTGGAATAAACCCCACTTGATCATGGTGTATGATCCTTTTAATGTGCTGTTGGATTCTGTTTGCGAGTATTTTGTTGAGGATTTTTGCATCTATGTTCATCAATGATATTGGCCTGGAGTTTTCTTTCTTTGTGACATCTTTGTCTGGTTTTGGTGTCAGGGTGCTGGTGGCCTTGTAAATTGAGGAGTGTTCCTCCCTCTGCAATATTTTGGAAGAGTTTGAGAAGGATAGCTGTTAGCTCTTCTCTAAATGTTTGATAGAATTCACCTGTGAAGCCATCTGGTCCTGGGCTTCTGTTTGTTGGAAGATTTTTAATCGCAGTTTCAATTTCACTGCTTGTGATTGGTCTGTTCATATTTTCTATTTCTTCCTGATTCAGTCTCGGCAGGTTGTGCATTTCTAAGAATTTGTCCTTTCCTTCAGGTTGTCCATTTTATTGGCATAGAGTTGCTTGTAGTAATCCCTCATGATTGTTTGTATTTCTGCAGTGTCAGTGGTTACTTCTCCTTTTTCATTTCTAATTCTATTGATTTGAGTCTTCTCCCTTTTTCTCTTGATGAATCTGGCTAATGGTGTATCAATTTTGTTTATCTTCTCAAAGAACCAGCTTTTAGTTTTATTGATCTTTGCTTTTGTCTCCTTCATTTCTTTTTCATTTATTTCTGATCTGATCTTTATGATTTCTTTCCTTCTGCTAGTTTTGGGTTTTTTTGTTCTTCTTTCTCTAGTTGCTTTAGGTGCAAGGTTAGGTTGTTCATTCGAAATGTTTCCTGTTTCTTGATGTAAGCTTGTATTGCTATAAACTTCCCTCTTAGGACTGCTTTTGCTGCATCCCATAGGTTTTGGGTCATCGTGTCTCCATTGCCATTTGTTTCTAGGTATTTTTTGATTTCCCCTTTGATTTCTTCAGTGATCATTTCGTTATTAAGTAGTGTATTGTGTAGCCTCGATGTGTTTGTAATTTTTACAGATCATTTCCTGTAATTGATATCTAGTCTCATAGTGTTGTGGTCGGAAAAGATACTTGATACGATTTCAGTTTTCTTAAATTTACCAAGGCTTTATTTGTGACCCAAGATATGACCTATCCTGGAGAATGTTCCATGAGCACTTGACAAAAATGTGTATTCTGTTGTTTTTGGGTGGAACGTCCTATAAATATCAATTAAGTCCATCTTGTTTAATGTCTCATTTAAAGCTTGTGTTTCCTTATTTATTTTCATTTTGGATGATCTGTCCATTGGTGAACGTGGGGTGTTAAAGTCCCCCACTATGATTGTGTTACTGTCGATTTCCCCTTTTATGACTGTTAGAATTTGCCTTATGTATTGAGGTGCTCCTATGTTGGGTGCATAAATATTTACAAGTATTATACCTTCTTCCTGGATCGATCCCTTGATCATTATATAGTGTCCTTCTTTGTCTCTTGTAATAGTCTTTATTTTAAAGTCTATTTTGTCTGATATGAGAATTGCTACTCCAGCTTTCTTTTGATTTCCATTTGCATGGAATATCTTTTTCCATCCCCTCACTTTCAGTCTGTATGTGTCCCTAGGTTTGAAGTGGGTCTCTTGTAGGCAAGATATATACGGGTCTTGTTTTTGTATCCATTCAGCCAGTCTGTGTCTTATGGTGGGAGCAATTAATCCATTTACATTTAAGGTAATTATCAATATGTATGTTCCTATTCCCATTTTCTTAAATGTTTTGGGTTTGTTATTGTAGGTGTTTTCCTTCTCTTGTGTTTCTTGCCTAGAGAGTTCCTTTAGCATTTGTCATAAAGCTGGTTTGGTGGTGCTGAACTCTCTCAGTTTTGCTTGTCTGTAAAGCTTTTAATTTCTCCATCAAATCTGAATGAGATCCTTGCTGGGTAGAGTAATATTGGTTGTAGGTTTTTCTCCTTCATAACTCTAAGTATATCCTGCCACGCCCTCTGGCTTGCAGAGTTTCTGCTGAAAGATCAGCTGTTAACCTTATGGGGATTCCCTTGTGTGTTATTTGTTGTTTTTCCCTTGCTGCTTTTAATATGTTTTCTTTATATTTAATTTTTGATAGTTTGAATATGTGTCTTGGCGTGTTTCTCCTTGGATTTATCCTGTATGGGACTCTCTGTGCTTCCAGGATTTGATTAACTATTTCCTTTCCCATATTAGAGAAGTTTTCAACTATAATCTCTTCAAATATTTTCTCAGTCCCTTTCTTTTTCTCTTCTTCTTCTGGGACCCATATAATTCGAATGTTGGTACATTTAATGTTGTCCCAGAGGTCTCTGAGACTGTCCTCAGTTCTTTTCATTCTTTTTTCTTTATTCTGCTCTGCAGTAGTTATTTCCAATATTTTACCTTCCAGGTCACTTACCCATTCTTCTGCCTCAGTTATTCTGCTATTGATCCCTTCTAGAGTATTTTTAATTTCATTTATTGTGTTTTTCAACATTGCTTGGTTCCTCTTTAGTTTTTCTACGTCTTGGTTAAATGTTTCTTGCATTTTGTCTATTGTATTTCCAAGATTTTGGATCATCTTTACTATCATTATTCTGAATTCTTTTTCAGGTAGATTGCCTATTTCCTCTTCATTTGTTAGGTCTTGTGTGTTTTGACCCTGCTCCTTTATTTGCTGTGTATTTTTCTGTCTTCTCATTTTGCTTATCTTACTGTGTTTGGGGTCTCTTTTTCACAGGCTGCAGGTTCGTAGTTCCTGTTGTTTTTGGTATCTGTCCCCAGTGGCTAAGGTTGGTTCAGTGGGTTGTGTAGGCTTCCTGGTGGATGGGACTAGTGCTTGTGTTCTGGTAGATGATGCTGGATCTTGTCTTTCTTTTGGGCATGTCCATGTCTGGTGATGCGTTGTGGGGTGTCTGTGACCTTATTATGATTTTAGGCAGCCTCTGTGCTAATGGATGGGGCTGTGTTCCTGTCTTGCAAGTTGTTTGGCATAGGGTGTCCAGCACTGTAGCTTGCTGGTCGTTGAGTGAAGCTGGGTCTTGATGCTGAGATGGAGATCTCTGAGAGATTTTCACCATTTGGTATTACGTGGAGCTGGGAGGTCTCTTGTGGACCAGTGTCCTGAAGTTGGCTCTCCCACCTCAGAGGCACAGCCCTGATGTGTGTCTGGAGCACCAAGATCCTTTCATCCACACGGCTCAGAATAAAAGGGAGAAAATATAGAAAGAAAGAAAGAAAGAGGATAAAATAAAATAAAATAAAGCTATTATAATAAAAAATTATAAAGAAAAAAATGTTTTTTAAATTTTTAAAATAAATTTATTAATTTTTATAATAAAAAATAAAAAAAAATTATTAAGAAAAAAATTTATTAAGAAAAAACATTTTTTAAATAAAAAATAAGGAAAAATTATTTTAAAAAATAATTTTTAAATTTTTTAAAATAAAAAAGAAGGAAAAAAGTAAGGAAAAATTTATTAAGATAAAATATTTTTTAATTGAAACAAAACAAAACAAAACAAAAAAATGGACAGACCGAACCTTAGGACAAATGGTGAAAGCAAAGCTATACAGACAAAATCTCACCGAGAAGCATACACATATACACTCACAAAAAAAGGAAAAGGGGAAAAATTAATATATCCTGCTCCCAAAGTCCACCTCCTTAATTTGGGAAGATTCATTGTCTATTCAGGTATTCAACAGATGCAGGTACATCAAGTTTTTTGTGGAGCTTTAATCCACTGCTTCTGAGGCTGCTGGGAGATATTTCCCTTTCTCTTCTTTGTTCGCACAGCTCCCGGGGTTCAGCTTTGGATTTGGACCTGCCTCTGCGTGTAGGTCGCCTGAGGGCGTCTGTTCTTCGCTCACACAGGACGGGGTTAAAGGAGCAGCTGCTTCGGGGGCTCTGGCTCACTCAAGCTGGGGAGAGGGAGGGGTACGGATGTGGGGCGAGCCTGCGTCAGCAGAGTCCGGCACGACGTTGCACCAGCCCGAGGCACACCGTGCGTTCTCCCGGGGAAGTTGTCCCTGGATCATGGGAGCCTGGCAGTGGCGGGCTGCACAGGCTCCCGGGAGAGGTGGTGTGGATAGTGACCTCTGCTCGCACAGAGACTTCTTGGTGGCAGCAGCAGCAGCCTTAGCGTCTCATGCCTGCCTCTGGGGTCCACGCTGATAGTCACAGCTCGCGCCTGTCTCTGGAGCTTGTTTAGGCAGCGCCCTGAATCCCCTCTCCTCGCACACCAGGAAACAAAGAGGCAAGAAAAAGTCTCTTGCATCTTCGGCAGCTGCAGACTTTTTCCCAGACTCCCTCTCAGCTAGCTGTGGTGCACTAACCCCTTCAGCCTGTGTTCATGCAGCCAACCCCAGTCCTCTCTCTGTAATCTGATCTCCGAAGCCCGAGCCTCAGCTCCCAGCCCCTGCTTGCCCCGGCGGGTGAGCAGACAAGCCTCTCGGGCTGGTGAGTTCTGGTCGGCACTGATCCTCTATGTGGGAATCTTTCTGCTTTGCCCTCCGCACCCCTGTGGCTGCGCTCTCCTCCGTGGCTCCGAAGCTTCCCCCCTCTGCCACCCGCAGTCTCCACCCACGAAGGGGCTTCCTAGTGTGTGGAAACCTTTCCTCCTTCACTGCTCCCTCCCACTGGTGCAGGTCCCTTCCCTATTCTTTTGTCTCGTTTTTTCTTTTTTCTTTTGCCCTACCCAGATACGTGGGGAGTGTCTTGCTTTTTGGCAGGTCTGACGTCTTCTGCCAGCGTTCAGTGGGTGTTCTGTAGGAGCAGTTCCACGTGTAGATGTATTTCTAATGTATCTGTGGGAACGAAGGTGATTTCCGCGTCTTACTCTTCCGGAGTCTTGCCCAGACCCCCAAGCATTTCTTATAAAAATATATTTATTATAGAAGTTTCCTTCTCGGGATCTTATACAAATTAGTAAGTATAGCATACAGGCTTTAAGGTGACCCCCTGTGAACCTCACTTCCTGGTATTTGTGATTTTGTATGGTACCTCTGATTTGAGTGTAGGTGGGACCACTGACTTGTTCTTAACCAATGGAATGCAATACAGATGATGGTATGTACACGATTATATACTCATGATTACATAAAAGTAGAGTATCTCTCTTGCTGGAATCTTTCTCAGCTGTTGGCATTGAAGAAGCATGGTGAACTGAATCCTACAGTCCTAAGAAAATGTATTCTGCTGTTACTGAGTCCAAGCTCATACTGCTTCTAAATCGAGAGACGAGGTGTTGGGGCAAGGAATAGAGACTTTATTTGGAAATCCAGCAGACCAAGAAGATGGTGGACCAGTGTCCCAAAGAACCATCTTACCTGAGGTAGAATTGAGGCTTCTTTTATACTAAAAGAGGAGGGGCTGTGGTTAGTTGTCGCCAACTTCTTGGTGTCAGAATCCTTTGTTCTTGCATCTGTCCACAGAGGTCAATTCATGATGTTCCTGTAAACCTCCAACAGGACAAAAGTTATTCTGTGTTCTGCAACTCTTTGTCTCTATATGAATGGAAAAGTGTTATACCCTAAAATGTCAGAGCCTTGAGAATGGGCTATCATGTGTATTTCTGGTTATACATTCTTAACTTGTAACAAAAGCAATAAAATACAAAAGTTAATGTAAGAGAAACAGATCTAATATGAAGTCAGATTTGTTCATCCCTATGACACTGCCAGTACCTTTGGAGATCCAAGAAGCAGACCCTTCCCTGGTCAAGCTTCAGATCAGAACCCAGAAGTGGCCAACGCCTTGGTTACAGCCTTGTGATATTCCAAGCAGAGGACACAGCTAAGCCTGGATTTACCCACACTCCTGACTGATAGAACCTGTGAGATAATAAATGAGTATAACTTTAAGCTGCCAAGTCTGTGGTAATTTGTCATACAACATATAGAAAACTAATATAATAAAAAATTCATAGTATTTGTTTCCTGGCTGAAAGTTCCATGTTGACTCATTGCAATTTTCTCTTTATTTCCTCTCATAATATGATTCCCTTCATGTGCCAGATTTGATCATCCACCTGCAAGTTCTCTCCAAACTCAATTCACATGGAACACCTCTTTATATTTTTCCCTAAGATGGGAGAAAGAACTGTCAGTACTATTTTAATAAACTTTGCTAAAATAATATGCATAATCATATAAAGTTGAAGAATTCTATGTTTGTTTTTTTTTTTTTTAACTTCAGGACATTTCAAAGCCTATAATACACTAATATGCATAGAGTTCTCCAACAGGTAAATATATAATATTCAGCACATCGTGAAATTGTCTGATCAAGGGAGCCCCTCAAAGAACCCAGGAACAGTTCATGGGATACTGTGCTGCTTAGACCAGTTTAAGAAATATAGGTCCAGATTTTCTGTTGGCCACCATATTAAAGCAAGCAATGAATGGTATTGTAATAGGCATGAACAAATCTGACTGTATACAGGATCTGTTTCTTTTACTTTAACCTTTGTATTCTACAGTAAGTCCCCTACATATGAACGAGGTCCATTCTGAGGGTGTGTTCCTAAGTTCAATTCGTTTGTAAGTCCAACAAGGTTAGCCTAGGTACCCAACTAACACAATCAACTATAGAGTACTGTACTGTAATAAGTTTATAATACTTTTCACACAAATAATACATAAAAAAACAAACACAAAAAATAAAGAAAACATTTTTAATCTTATAGTACAGTACCTTGAAGAGTACAGTAGTCCAGTACAACACCTGGCACACAGGGGCTGGCATTGAGTGAACAAGCAAGAAGAGTTACTGACTGGAGGAGAGAGAGGAGGTGGGAGATTGTAGAGCAGAAGGATCATCAGCAATAGGAGATGGAGGGCAAGCTGCAATTTCACTCACGCCTGACGTTGATGGCACAGGTTCTGGTTCTTTGCTGGATACAATTCTATCTACATTCTTGAAAAAAAATGATCCAGTGATGTTGGGGTAGTGCCCTTTTTTTCTCATCATAGATGACACAGTAGCACTGGATTGCATTCTGAACGGCTGCTGCAACCTTCATGTACTGTTCTACGTTCAGGTCCTGTGCCTCAAAAACTAACAGTGCCTCCTCAAATAAAGAAAATTCCCTTGCCATTTCCTGCAGTGTGAATCTCTTCAATTCTTCAGTTACTTTTTCTTCCTCTTGTCTCTCTTCATTTTTTCTCTGGGCCTCCAATTCCATCAGGTCTTCATCAGTAAGCTCCTCGTGTTACACAGCAAGGAGTTCAATGAAATCCTCTTGCAGATCTAGCTCCAGCTTCTTTCTGAGGGTAATTAAGTTGCTGAAGACCTCTTTGGACTCTTCATCCACCTTCTCAAATCCATGAAAATTGTGAACAAACTGCGGGCAAAGTTTCTTCTAAACCCCATTCCTGGTGATGGCCGTAACATCATGCCAAGCAAAGTCAATGTTCTTTATGGCCTTGTAGATGCTATAGTCCTTCCAAAATTGTCACAAGGTTGTTCCTGATTTGTCACTCATGCCTGATGAAAAGTGTGATGTAAATAATTTTCTTGGAAGTCGCTATAACTCCCTGGTCCATAGTTTGGATAAGCAATGTAGTATTCGGTGGCAGATGCACTACTTTGACGCTGGGATGAAAGACATCCATGAATGGGGGGTGGCCTGGAGCATTGTTGAGCAGCGAAAGAATGTGGAATAGAACGACCTTGTCCAAGCAATATTTCTCTACCTCTGAGGTAAAGTGGTGGAAAAACTAGTCCTGGAAAATGGCTTGTGTAACCCAGGCTTTGCAGTTACTCTTCCACTCAACAGGAAGAGAGCACTTGGCTATGTTTTTAAGGGTTCTTGGGTTCTCTGAATGATAAACTAAGAGAGGCTTCAGCTTCATATCACTGGAAACATTGCTACCGAACAACAGAGTTAGCCTATCCTTTGCTGCTTTATAGCCTGGCATCAACTTTTCCTCCTTACTGATATAACTTCAGTCTGGCATCTTCTTCCAGTACAGCTCTGCCTCATCCACATTAAAAACCTGCTTGGGTAAATATGCACTTTCATCAATAATTTCTCGAAGTGCTTCATGAAATTCCCAGGCAGCTAACATATCTGAACTCACTGCCTCTCCACTTACTTTTACTTTGTGAAGGTTGGCTCTAGCCTTGAACCGATGAACCAGCCATAGCTGGCATTAAAAATGCACCTTCTGATTCTTCACTGTGTTTCTTCCTCAAGTCTTCATAAAGGCTTTTAGCTTTCTCTTGAATCAGCATTAAGCTGAGCGGGACTTGGCACTGATGCTGCTCCTGCATCCACACACTGAGAAGTTTCTCCATCTCCTCTATCACTTTTCCACACTTCCTCAATACTATTGTCGACATCATCAGCACAGCACACTTCACACGTTCCATGATCTTGTCCTTGTTTATTAGAATCGTGCCAATGGTTGAACAATTCATGTTATAAGAATGAGTGACATCTACCATCTTTTCAACTGGCTCCACTCTCTCAATTATTTTCACTTTTGTTTCCATCGTTATCGCTTGGCACTTCTTAGCAGTACCAGCTCCATCACTGGTGCTTTTATGCTTGCTTCTGGACTTCCTGGGCTTGAAATAAAGATAGTGTACTACTGTACTTTATACAGTACTATATAGTAAAGTACACAAAAGCACAACCACTTGTAGAGGATGCACACACATGACAATATATGCCAGACACATGAACTAACTTATTTGATTGGACATGCAAACGCATGTTCCCATCTTTGAAAGTTTGTAACTTGAAGGTTTGTATGTAGGGGAATTACTGTATTGCTTTTGCTACAAGTTAAGAATGTTGCCTATAGCCTGAAATATACAGGATAACCCATTCTCAAGGCTCTAACCTTTAAGGATATAACACTTTTCCATTCACATAGAGGTAAAACATTGCAGAACAGAGAATAACATTTGTCCTGTTGGAGGATTACAGGAACATTGTGACCTCAACTACCTGGAAAGATGCAAAAACAAAGGACACTTGCATCAAGAAGTTTGCAACAAACAACCATGACCCTCCCTCATCTTGCTTTTAAAAATGCTTTGCCGAAACCCTTTGGGAATTCAGGGGTTTGGGGCACAAGCCACCCATCTCTTGTCATGGCCGTGCAATAAACCTTTCTCTGCTACAACTCCAATGTTTTGGTTTGTTTGGCCCCAATCCGTGTCAGGCACATGAACTTGTGTTCGGTAACAGTGTGAAATACGAAAGTATATTCATTCTTCTCCCATAGAGTAAATTATCCATAAATGAGAAAAATCAGGCTAACTTTTATGGAAATTCTATTATGGGCCAGGCCCTGTGCTAGGCTGACTGCACTGATTAGATCATGTTTTCAATGATGAGATATTGTAAGGAGATATTATTCCCACTTTACCAACTTTAGACTTTGAAGATCAGTGGAATGAGGGACTTGCACAAGGTCTACATCTCCCAAGTGTCAGGCGTGGACTCAAACCTAGCTAGTCCTGAATCCCAAGTTCATATTCTCACCACATAATTCTTTTTACATTTCAAAGCACATGGACAAGTACATCTATTTTGTGAAGAAGAGCACTTAATCAAGAAATTATGTAAATATCGACTGCTTAGTCCCATTTGACAAATGAATATAGTTTCATTTATATAATAAAATGATAGTTAAAAATTCACTAAAATCCATAACATAGTTCTGGTTAACAATCAGTATTTCCTTGATGTCTTCTGAGAAACAAGACATCACTTACTGATAATCAAGTATATTTTGTGCCTTTTTCACTACTTAACTAGGTTTTTAAATATCTCATATTAAAGTTTGGTTGTATATTTTTTTAAAAATTGGCAAATCAATATTAAAAGAACATATTAAAATGCCCACTTGCCCTTCTTCAAACTTAAACAGGTAGACAGAACAGCCCCAGGTAGCACGTATCTGCTCAAGTGCTTTCTTGGCACCTTTTCCCCAGGGTAAATTTGGGAAATTTGCTGAAGAATACCCATCCTAAACTCAAGATTCAACAAAATCTGTTGTAATATGTTTAAATTTAATGTGAATTTTGAATTCTTATCCATGTTGATTTCAATGCAAAATGTTTAAATCTATCTCAAGAACAAACACTGTTGCAATTAGTCTATTGATTTGAAAATTAGGATGAGTTGAAGAGAACTGAACACACATCTCAAGATAAACAGCCTGTTAATTTCTCTTCTCTGTCTTCAGATAACAATATTTGAGATAAGAGACTCCCGCAGATAAGGAACACAAAAAGCTAACATTTCCTCTCACTGCTTTATGAGCTGTGTCAAGATAACTTAGGAAATCTGTTTCAATCCTACCATTAATAAAAAAGTCATGATATTGTTAGTAAAATGTTTGAAAAACAAATGCATTGTCTTTTGGAAAAGGTATGTCACTAATTTCATACTGTGGAGTAAAAGAATCTCTGATTCATTGATTAGTCTATTTCCTATCCCAGGGGAAACAGAATCCAAGAACTTTTTTTTCAGTGAGGGTGAATGAGTAATGATCTTTATTTTAACACCAGTTTTCCTTCCATGGAAACAAATTGAAAGCTTTGGATGACTCATAGATCTCATGAGAAACTGTTAGCCAACTATCAAACTTCATTTCCATTGCAGAGGCCTATTCACCACAATTCATTTTATTCTGAGTTGTCTCACATTTGATGATTTGTGTTGTGCTCTTGAAGAAATATCTCCTAAAGAAGTTGAATTTGAAATATTTCCTTAATAAATAAAGTAAAAAAAAAGTATGTAACTTATCTGAGTTTTAACAATATGCCTTAAAATTTGTAGTCTCTAACGAAAAATTGAGAACTTTTGGACAAGAGAGTATAGTACGTTCATCCATGAATCTCTGCCAAATATATGAAATCTATGAAAATGATAAAGTAAAAACATATCTGAGTTACAAAAAAATATCCTTGGGATTTGTCAAAGCAAAAATTGCGCTGGACAAAGTTAAGCAGACAAGGAAAACTATTCTTGGCAATAGGGGAGAGAAATCAGAATGTTGTCTGAACTCAACTCTGCTAAAGCAAATGGCTGGAGAAAGCTCCCTGTGGGTAGGATAGGTTCATTCTGGGCCATCTGTGTTTGCTAAGTGGCATTACCCAAAGGGAAAGCAATTTTCTTGTATCTTTAGGACAAGAGATAGTTTTAGAACTTGGGGTGAGGAGCGCATCAAAGTCATAAATTCTATCTCCCACACAGAGTGGGAGATGAGGGTAGCTTCCTCAATGGCTGCATTTCAAGGGCTTGGCTCCCAACTACTTGAGGAACATAGTCCTGGACTGTGAAATTTTCAAGAGGCTTTTAAAAGTACTTACATTTCAAAGGGACAGATAAAGAATTTACAGGAACACGTTTTCTGAAGTAAATGCTTTTAAGAAAAGAGAGAAAGGGCCCTCTATATCAGGCCATCTGGATTCTGTAAGGGCCATATGAGAGAGAGTCAGGGCCTAGAGGTAAGAAGAAACCTGTCTAATGTGACTCAAGCTGAGGAAGGCAACAAGGCCTACTGGGTCAGCCTAAAAGGGAAGAAGGGATTGTTCTTGAATCCACGGGCCAAATGGACCCAGATTCAAATGACTAACAGAGGTTTGATTTCTGAAGGAAAATGGGGCTACAGGTGCTCCACGTAGGATGTGGTCTGAGCCAGCACCACTGCTTTATACCAGGGCTGCATAAAATGTAGTCAGTTGTTGGTCATCACTATTTCTGGATCTAGGAAGGACAAAAGCCAGGCAGAGAATTAAATCCTGGAAGTGAAGAAAGACATCTACAAGTCTCTGACTAGACCTGCAATATTTCCAAGACCACCTTGGGGTAGGAATCTTGATTGACCTTTATAACACCACATTCTGAATGGAGGATAGGGGACTAGTAGTATACAACAACAAACCAAAAAGAGAACAAGCAAACAGACCATTGGAAATTAGTGGAAAAATGACAAAAAGAAAAAAAATAATTCCATTCACTGTGCCTCAGACACTAGGATAATATAGGAGAGAGGAAAAGACCAATGAAATTTAACAGAGCTCCCCAAAGCAGATTCACATACAAAGCAGGGAATTAGGTTTAAGATTGCTTTAGATGGGAGTTGTGATTTAGAAATTCAAATAAGGTGGTTGAAAAAGCCTCAGGGAGGGGAGAATGTAACATTTGAGCAAAGATATGAAGTAGGTTGAGAAGCTAGTCCTACTGTTCTCTGGGGGTGAGGAGAGGAGGAGCACAGGGGAAAAGAAACAAGTGCAAGGGTTTCAGGAGAAGCAAGGAGACCATTGTGGAGTTTGGAAGGAGATGAGATCAGAGATAAAATTATTAATTTGTGTAGGGTTTGTAAGGATTTTGGCTTAAAGAAAGTCTTGAGCAGAGGAATTCAATGATCTGATTTACCTTTGAAGAGAATCATTCTAACTGCTGTGTTGAGTCTAAATGGAAGGCAAGCCAAGTCAAGGTGGAATGGGAGAGGAGGGTCAACTTCATTAATCCAGGTGAGCAATGATGGTGATTTGAACCAGAGTATTGCTTGCAATGTGCGACCATGGTTTCATATAACATATAAGGAGTGAAAAACTATACTATCATTGCAGAAGAATAGGGCGCAAAGGGCTGGTCATATTCCCCTGGATGAGTCCCTGGGATGGGCTGCCAAGTAAGGGTACTTGGCTTTGTGCAGGAAAGAATTCAAGAGCAAGCCATGGTAAAATGAAAATAGGATTATTTATAGAGATACACATGTCATAGGCAGAATGTGATCCATCTCAGAAGGTGAGAGTGGCCCCAAAATATAGGGTGGCTAGTTTTTAATGGGCTGGGTAATTTCATAGGCTAACAAGTGAGAGGATTATTCCAACTATTTTGGGGAAGGGGGTGGAGATTTCCAGGAATTGGCCCACCACGCAGTTTTTGGCCTTTTATGGTCAGACTTGGAAGAGTCATGGCTCCTGTGGGTGTGTCATTTAGCTAAAGTATTACAATGACTGTATAATGAGAATCAAGGTCCACTGGAAGTCGAATCTTCTGCCATCTTGGACCTAATCATTTCTAACCAATTTTTGACATATCCTGTTCTTCCCGTTCTTCTTAATGGCTATGCCATTCTTTTAATGGTTGTGCTCTGCCCCCTTCCCTCCTGTCTCACTATTTCATCAATTATCATATATTTTCATATTCAGCTATAAGAATCAGCACCCACTTAATTTTTCATTATGAAGAAAAGTAAATCTCTTTAAATGTAAACAATTGCTTACTAAACCATCCAATAATTTCCTTTTATTGTGTAACTAAATTTTCTTTTTAATTTGTTAAAAAGATATTTTTCAGAAGGTGAAATGGTGACTCATAGAAAGACAAAATGAATATGCTTTAAGAGATTTTAACTCATTATTAATTAGAAAAAAAATAAGATGTTTCAAGTTCAAAGGAGGAATAAAAGAAACAAAAACTAGTATGTAATATAGAAATAATTAAAAAATAAACATCATACGTTTTTTAGAGAGGATGAAGTCAATTGAAATTCCAGTATTTGGAAATTTATTTGCACATCTATAGAAAATACTATAATTATCTACAATTTACAAGATTATAAATTAGCTTAAAAGCAGCAAAAATCTAGGATAAGATAACCTGGAATGGTATGCTCTAAAAAATACATATATAGTTTTCCATTAAAGACACCCAATAATTTTTTTTTAATTCCAAATCTCTGTACAATTCCAGAGAGTGATATAGTTTAAAAGCAATTCACAGAATCATGGTTAGTGATAGAAATTTATAGAATCAATTTAGAGATAAAAAATATGACACCCAGAACAATCGCAATACTAGATCACTAATAAAAGGACACATACTTACAACCCATACCTATGCCAATACTTTGTTACCCCCCTGTAAATAATTAAAGCCCTTTATGGTGGCTCCTAGTTGTATGTGGTCAAAGTGAGTGAACTCTGACTTCAGATTATAATAGTGTCCTTACCGGTGTCAAGCAATTATTCTTGACATTACCAAATATATATCCAATATGGCAGAAGGCAGTAAAAAAGGATTTTGCTGAAGAACACCAACCAGAAGTCAAGGTATTCTTTAAATTCAATAGTTAAAGTGTTACATTGTTGTTCCCTACCATCTGAATTATCAATTATATCCAGAATGCTTTTCTAAAAAAGAAATTCAATATTTCTCTTCAGTGAAAAAAATCTCACTTTTTTTTCCTTAGATGTGATTATGCTTCCCTGGTTTCCTGCAAAATAAAAGTAAACTCTTATTCTTAATCTATTTATTATAAAATTCTGGATCATCTTCTCTCATGTCCTGGTTCATACTCAATTCTAAATAACCCACCTATCATTTCTCTTATATTTTACTCCCAAACTGTGGCATTTTTATGTGATTTACAGTGCTTATGACTCTATCAAAAATATTAATGTGTCTTCTGTTAAATATTTTTCTTTGGAAATTGCATCAAATTTTTCTATTTTGAATTTTCTTTTGAAGAAAAGACTTTTTCTTTAAAGTAGTGGTAAGAGATATCAGGCTTTGGATAAGGGTTTCAGTAGAAGTTTCGAAAGGAAACTTAGAGGTTTAGTGCAGTCACAGACATGTGATTCTTGATTCAGGGTCATGAGAAAAAAATGTAACATAAAAAAAGCTTACACTTACTGAATCACAGAACATTGTGAGTTCAGACAACCAACCAGCCAAGCAACCTCTCTAAGTCTACCTGGATTTAGTAACAATTATTCATAAAATTAAA
This sequence comes from Balaenoptera ricei, assembly GCF_028023285.1. NCBI lineage: Eukaryota > Metazoa > Chordata > Mammalia > Artiodactyla > Balaenopteridae > Balaenoptera > Balaenoptera ricei. Next base: position 90,936,647 of record NC_082650.1, on the reverse strand, counting down.
TAACATACCAACTAGACATTGTGTGGAGTAAAGAGATATAATTGCTAATTGCTATTATTCAGACTGCTTGGATAATTCTGGTCAAGAAACTCACCCTGACAGCAAAATGTCCTAAACCATAATTGGTTAGCATTCTTTATAAAGGGTCAAAGACTATTTGCTTATGACTTCAACTCATTGGATGATATTTCTGTAGAATCACAAAAAAATGATTCTTTTAGATTGATAAAATGTATCATTTTAAGGAAAAAGAAACTAAGATACAAAGAGATTAGGAGCAGCTCTAAAAGCATAGAATGAATGGTGATGTTAAGGAATAAAGTGGACAATAAATGTATAGTACTGTATAAAGGTTATCTGAATCAGCTCTACATTATAAATATATACATATGTGTAAAAGTAGATATGTATCACATATGTGATGTTAAATGTCAAGCTCTCATAATATAATTAAATATGAAATTACCTACGAATAATACAAAATCCAACTAACTGAATAATCCCAATAGTTATTTCATTTTTTCCCTTTTAAATTGTTTAACTATAAAATCGCATTTTTCATAAGCTTCTGATTTCCTACACCTGAATTCCTCAATCTGTTTATATTTTTACAAATGAGTTTGATATTTTACTCATTAGAAATAAAGATAATTTACTAGAAAAAATCAAATATATATTGGACATTTGTAATATAAATCTGAACAGTCCCTTGCTTTCTGTGATTTGAAATATTTCACACTGCCATGAATTTTTGTAAATAATTGTGTCCCCCAAGCAAAAGAATTATAAAATATAATTTATATTTGGAAAAAGTTTAGCTAAAGTAATAAGATTTCATAGGACAAATAAATAATGATGGATATTGAGGAAATGAATGGTTTTCATATAAGAAAATTAAACTTAGCACTTTGTGTATTGAGGAAGAGATTGGGGAAATGTCATGTATTAACCACACTGGAAGGTACCTGGAAAATGTTTCTTCTTTTCTGAAACACATGCCCACATAACATTCAAAGGTGATGCTCTGTTCTCTGCTCTGCACAGGGCCTCATTTCCATGGCTGCCTTAGCAACTGGGAACCAGACAGAGCTCGAAGATGGATGGGGGAAATCAAGTGGTGAAACTGTAAAGGCACATGTTCCGGAAGGAAAAATAATAGTCTGTTGAAAAGAAATGAAGTAATTCATTTGCAGAATGTTCAACACACTCTTTATTTCTTAAATTCCTTGACTTTTTAAAACGGTTGTTCAAGATGCAAATGTAAAATATTACAAAATGGGAATATACATTTGTCATAAACAGAGATGAATAAAATGATGTGTGTTTGTGTTTTTTGCAGTACGTAACATGTCCTCCCCAAAATTAAAATTGGTCTACACCTTTATAGTAAATACATATATGGGGGAACAAGATGCTTCCTTTCAATTGTCTTGAGAGCAATAGGGAAGGCTAATCTTTACTGTTCTGCATGCATATTTGTACATATTAATATGCTAAGAGTTTCTAAGACTACCTTTGCTAAGTAAAATGAAAGCAGTAAATTGTAACTAATGAATGCTGAATCTACCTTAATGTTACATATTTTAATTGTACAAGATTTTGATGAAAGAACAAAATAGCAATAGTCTGAGGCTGTTTTGTGTCTGTACTTGGTTCAAAGTTTTATGTAAAAATGATACATTTAGAAATGCCTAGCAAGTAGCCCCATCCCCCTCAACACACATAGACAAAACATTGTCACTAGAGGATGGTGTTCTATACTATGTAGTAGGTGTGAAATGCTTTGTAGAGGGAAGATAGCTCTAGGTTTTCATTTGTTGTGGCAGTTATTATATTGTTTTTGTCATAATGCTTTTGTTTCTTCAAAATTATTAATATAGGAGGTTCATATATTTGGGTAGGGAGTTATCTTTTAATTACATCACTCATTGCTCATTTATTATCTAGCTTTATCTTGTGAATAAAATAGTTCTTTCAGGAATTAGAGATAAACTGATTCTTAAAAAATTTAAATATTAAATCCCTTTATTTTAATTATTTTTTCAGGGTAAAGAGTTAATATAACAACCAATTAGAGTAGGTAGCAAAAGAGTGTTCGTCTTATTCTTCCCTTCCTCCTTCATCTCCTTCCTTCCTTCCACTGCAGCTTTCTTTGATCAGAGTTTACATGGGATATCCTTTTTTATTCTTTATGTTAAACCTACTTATGTCATTACATTGGAAGTGAGTTGCTAGGGGACAGGATATTGTAAGGCAATAGTTTTGTTTTTGATTTGTTTTGTTTGTTTATTTCTAGCCATCCTGAAAATCTTTGTCTTTTATTTAATGTGTTTATGCTGTATACATTTAATGTATTTATTGATCTATTTTGATATATATCTACCATTTTATTACATGTCTTTTATCTGTTTCCTCTAGTTTTTGTTCCTATATTTACTCTTTCCTGCCTTATTTTGGGTTATTTGACATATTTAATATTTCATTTTAATTTATCCATTTTTATTACATCTCTTTATATTATTTTTATTGCTTTCTGTTGACCCACAATATGGACAACTAATTTTTCAAAATCTACTTGGAATCAATAATTTATCACTTAAAGTGGAATTTTAAAAATTTACCACCATACAGACCACTTTGATCTTTCTTTTTATATTATAGGTATCATATATTATAGCTGCATACATTAAAAGCCACATCAGTTATAGATTCTGATTACAACCAAGGCATATAATTTAAGAAGTTTAAAAGAGAATAATTTATTTTATATATCCAGATAGTTACCAACTTTGCTGATCATTCTTCATTCTGATGTTTCACAATACTTCCTACTTCTCATTTAAGTCCCATCTGAGCAACTTCCTTTAGCAATTTTTAGAACATGTCTACTGACAACAAATTATTTTATTTTTCCGTCATCTAGGAATGTCTTTATTTCATCATCTTTCCTAAAAGTTATTTCTACTGGATATATAATTCTACATTAATGATTCTTTTCTTTCTGTAGATTAGCCATTGTTTCCAATTTCTTGTGACTTACCTACAGTCACATTGTTCCCCTATACATAATGCTTTATATTCTCTTGGTTTTATTCAGGATTATTTTCTTCTATTTAAACTTTTTGATTGTGATGTGACAGGGAATGGGCTTCTTGAGTTTATATTGTTTGAGGCTATATTTAATTAATTTTTATTGGAGTATAGTTGCTTTACAATGTTGTGTTAGTTTCTACTATACAGCAAAGTGAATCAGCCATATATATATATCCCCTCTTTTTTGGATTTCCTTCCCATTTAGGTCACAACAGAGCACTGAATAGAGTTTCCTGTGCTATACAGTAGGTTCTCATTAGTTATCTATTTTATACATACTAGTGTATATATGTCAATCCCAATCTCCCAAATCATGCCAACCCCCCCTTCCCACCTTGGTGTCCATATGTTTGTTCTCTATTTCTGTGTCTCTATTTCTGCTTTGCAAATAAGATCATCTATACACTTTTTCTAGATTCCACATATATGTGTTAATATATGGTATTTGTTTTTCTTTTTCTGACTTACTTCACTCTGTATGACAGTCTCTAGGTCCATACAAGGCTCTGCAAATGACACAATTTTGTTCCTTTTTGTGGCTGGGTAATATTCTATTGTGTGTGTGTGTGTGTGTGTCTGTGTGTGTATAAATATATATATATACCACATCTTCTTTATCCATTCCTCTGTTGATGGATAATTAGGTCGCTTCCATGACCTGGCTTAGTAAATAGTGCTGCAATGAATATTGGGGTGCATATATCATTTTGAATTATGGTTTTATCTGGATATATGCCCAGTAGTGGGATTGCTGGGTAATATGTTAGTTCTATTTTTAGATTTTTAAGGGACCTCCATAATGTTCTCTATAAGGGCTGTATAAAATTACATTCCCAGCAACAGTGTAAGAGGGTTCCCTTTTCTCCACACCCTCTTCAGCATTTATTCTTTGTACATTTTTTGATGATGGCCATTCTGACCAGTGTGAGGTGATACATCATTGTAGGATTAATTTGCATTTCTCTAATAATTAGGGATGTTGAGCAGCTTTTCATGAGTTTGTTGGCCATCTCTGTGTCTTCTTTGGAGATACCTCTACTTAGGTCTTCTGCCATTTTTTCATTGGGTTGTTTGTTCTATTGATTTTGAGCTGCATGAGCTATTTTTATATTTTGGAGATTAATCCTTTGTCAGTTGCTTCATTCGCAAATATTTTTTTCCCATTCTGTGGGTTGTCTTTTCATCTTGTTTATAGTTTCCTTTGCTGTGCAAAAGTTTTAAGTTTAATTAGGTCCCATTTGTTTATTTTTGTTTTTATTTTCATTACTCTAGGATATGGGTCATAAAAGATCTTCTTGCTGCAAATTACCTGAAAGAGTGTTTTGTCTATGTTTTCCTCTAAGAGTTTTCTAGTGTCTGGCCTTACATTTAGGTCTTTAATCCATTCTGAGATTATTTTTGTGTATGGTGTTAGAGAGTGTTCTAATTTTAGTCTTTTAGATGTAATTGTCCAATTTTCCCAGCACCACTTACTGAAGAGGCTGTTTTTTCTCCATTGTATATTCTTGCCTCTAGCATCAAAGATAAAGTGACTATATATGCATGGGTTTATCTCTGGGCTTTCTATCTTGTTCCATTGATCTATATTTCTGTTTTTGTGCCAGTACCATATTGTCTTGATTACTATAGCTTTGTGGTATAATCTGTAGTCGGGGAGCCTGATTCCTCCAGCTCCATTTTTCTTTCTCAAGATTGCTTTGGCTATTGGGGTCTTCTGTGTTTCCATACAAATTGCGAAATTTTTTGTTCTAGTTCTGTGAAAAATGCCATTGGTAGTTTGATAGGGATTGTGTTGAATCTGTAGCTTGCTTTGGGTAGTACAGTTATTTTCACAATGTTGATTCCTCCAATCCAAGAATATGGTATATCTCTCCATCTATTTGTATCATCTTTAATTTCTTTCATCAGTGTCTTATAGTCTTCTTCATAAAGGTATTTTGTCTCCTTAGGTAGGTTTATTCCTAGGTATGTTATTTTTTGTTGTTGTTGCAATGGTAAACGGGAATGTTTCCTTAATTTCTCTTTCAGAGTTTTCATCATTAGTGTATACGAATGCAAGAGATTTCTGTGCATTAATTTTGCATCCTGCTACTTTACCAAATTCATTGATTAGCTCTCGTAGTTTTCTTTTTTTTTTTTTTTAAGAAATTCACGTTCTTTTTATTTATTTATTTATGACTGTGTTCAGTCTTCGTTTCTGTGCGAGGGCTTTCTCTAGTTGCGGCAAGTGGGGACCACTCTTCATTGCGGTGCGTGGGCCTCTCACCATCGCGGCCTCTCTTGTTGCGGAGCACAGGCTCCAGATGCGCAGGCTCAGCAATTGTGGCTCACAGGCCCAGTTGCTCCGTGGCATGTGGGATCTTCCCAGACCAGGGCTCGAACCCGTGTCCACTGCATTGGCAGGCAGATTCTCAACCACTGCGCCACCAGGGAAGCCCTCTCGTAGTTTTCTTTAGGATTCTCTACGTATAGTACCATGTTATCTGCAAAGAGTGACAGTTTTAATTCTTCTTTTCCAATTTGGATTCCTTTTATTTCTTTTTCTTCTCTGATTTCTGTGGCTAAATTTTCCAAAACTATGTTGAGTGCTAGTCGTGAGAGGGGGCACCCTTGTCTTGTTCCTGATATTAGAGGAAAAGTTTGCAATTTTTCACCTTTGAGAACAATGTTGGCTGTGGGTTTGTCATATGTGGCATGTTGAGGTAAGTTCACTCTATGTCTACTTTCTGGAGAGTTTTTATCATAAATGGGTGTTGAATATTGTCAAAAGCTTTCTCTGCATCTACTAAGATTATCATATGGTTTTTATCCTTCAGTTTGTTAATATAGTGTATCACATTGATTGATTTGCATATGTTGAAAAATCCTTGCATTCCTGGGATATACCCGACTTGATCATGGTGTATGATCCTTTTAATGTGATGCTGGATTCTCTTTGCTAGTATTTAAAATGTTGAGGATTTTTGCTTCTATGTTCATCAGTGATATTGGCCTGTAGTTTTCTTTTATTGTGACATCCTTGTCTAGTTTTTGTATCAGGGTGATGGTGGTCTCATCAAATGAGTTTGGGAGTACTCCTCCCTCTGCCATATTTGTGAAGAGTTTGAGAAGGATAGGTGTTAGCTATTCTCCCAGTGTTTGATAGAATTTGCCTGTGAATCCATCTGGTCCTAGGTTTTGTTTGTTGTAAGACTCTTAATCCTAATTTTGATTTCAGTGCTTGTGATTCATATGTTTTTATTTTCTATTTCATCCTGGTTCAGTCTATGAAGGTTGTGCTTGTCTATGAATTTGTCCATTTCTTCCAGGTTGTCTATTTTATTGGTGTATCATTTCTTGTATTAATCTCGCATGATCTTTTGTATTTTTGCAGTGTCAGTTGGTACTTTCCTTTTTCATTTCTAATTCTTTTGATTTGAGTCTTCTCCCTTTTTCTCTTGATGAGTCTGGCTAATGGTTTATCACTTTTGTTTATCTTCTCAAAGAACCAGCTTTTAGTTTTATTGATCTTTGCTATCATTTCCTACATTTCTTTTTCATTTATTTCTGATCTGAACTTTATGATTTCTTTCCTTCTGCTATCTTCAGCTTATTTTTTGTTCTTCTTTCTCTAACTGCTTTAGGTGTAAGGTTAGGTTGTTTGAGATTTTTCTTGTTTCTTGAGGTAGGATTTTACTGCTATATGCTTCCCTCTTAGAACTGCTTTTGCTGCATCCCATAGTTTTGGGTCATCATGTTTTCATTTTCATTTGTTTCTAGGTATTTTCTGATTTCCCCTTTGATTTCTTCACTGATCTCTTGGTTATTTAATAATGTATAGTTTAGCCCCCATGTGTCTGTATATTTTACAGATTTTTCCCTGTAATTGATACCTAGTCTCATAGCATTGTGGTCAGAAGAGATACAATTTCAATTTTCTTAAATTTACCATGGCTTGATTTGTGACCCAAGATATGAGCTATCCTGGAGAATGTTCCATGAGCTCTTGAGAAGAAAGTGTATTCTGTTGTTTTTGGATGGAATTTCCTATAAATATCAATTAAGTCCAACTTTTTTAATGTATCATTTAAAACTTGTGTTTCCTTATTTACTTTCCTTTTGGATGACCTGTCCATTGGTGAAAGTGGGGTATTTAAGTCCCCTACTATCATTGTGTCATTGTCGATTTCCCATTTTATGGCTTTTAGCATTTGCCTTATATATTAAGGTGTTTCTATGTTGGGTGCATAAATATTTACAATTGTTATATCTTCTCTTGAATTGATCCCTTGATCATTATAAAGTGTCCTTCTTGGCTCTTGTAATAGTCTTTATTTTAAAGTCTATTTTGTCTGATATGAGAATTGTTACTCCAGCTTTCTTTTGATTTCCATTTGCATGGAATATCTTTTTCCATCCCCTCATTTTCAGCCTGTATGTGTCCCTGGATCTGAAGTGGGTGTCTTGTAAACAGCATATATATTCGTCTTGATTTTTGCATCCATTCAGCCAGTCTATGTCTATTAGTTGGAACATTTAATCCATTTTCATCTAAGGTAAGTATCAATATGTATGTTCATATTACCATTTTCTTAATTGTTTTGAGTTTGTTACTGTAGGTCTTTTCCTTTTCTTGTGTTTCCTGCCTAGAGAAGTTCCTTTAGCATTAGTTGTAAAGGTGGTTTGATGATGCTGAATCCTCTTAGCTTTTGCTTGTCTGTAAAGTTTTAAATTTCTCCATCGAATATGAATGAGATCTTTACTGAGTAGAGTAATCTTAGTTGTAGGTTTTTCCCTTTCATTACTTTAAATATGTCCTGCCACTCTCTTCTGGCTTGCAGAGTTTCTGCTGAAAGATCAGCTCTTAAGCTTATGGAGATTCCCTTGTATGTTGTTTGTTGCTTTTCCCTTGCTGCTTTTAATATTTTTTCTTTGTATTTAACTTTGATAGTTTGACGTATAAGTGTCTTGCTGTGTTTCTCCTTGGATTTATCCTTTATGGGACTCTCTGTGCTTCCTGGACTTGATTAACTATTTCCTTTCCCATATTAGGGAAGTTTTCAACTATAATCTCTTGAAATATATTCTCAGACCCTTTCTTTTTCTCTTCTTCTTCTGGAACCCCTATAATTCGAAGTTTCGTGTGTTTAGTGTTGTCCTAGAGGTATCTCAGACTGTCCTCAACTCTTTTCATTCTTTTTTCTTTATTCTGCTCTGTGTTAGTTATTTTCACTATTTTATCTTCCATGTAACTTATCTGTTCTTCTACCTCAGTTATTCTGCTATTCATTACTTCTAGAGAATTTTTAATTTCATTTATTGTGTTTTTCATCATTGTTTGTTTGCTCTTTAGTTCTTCTGGGTCTTTGTTAAGTGTTTCTTGTGTTTTCTATATTCTATTTTCAAGATTTTGGATCATCTTTCCTATCATTACTCTGAATTCTTTTTCAGGTAGACTGTCTATTTCCTCTTCATTTGTTTGGTCCGGTGGGGTTTTTTCTTGCTCCTTCATCTATTATATATTTCTCTGTCTTCTTTTTTTGCTTAACTTACTGTGTTTGGGGTCTCCTTTTCCCAGGCTTCAGGTTCATAATTCCTGTTGTTTTGGTGTCTGTCCCCAGTGGCTAAGGTTGGTTCTGTGGGTTGTGTAGGTTTCCTGGTGTGGAGGGGACTAGTGCCTGTGTTCTGGTGGGTGAGGCTGGATGTTGTCTTTGTGGTGGGCAGGACCGCATTTGGTGGTGTGTTTTGAGGTGTCTGTGAACTTAGTATGACTTTAGGCAGCCTCTCTGCTAATGGATGGGGTTGTGTTCCTGTCTTGCTAGTTGTTTGGCATGGGTTGTCCAGCACTGGAGTTTGCTGGTCATTGTGTGGAGCTGGGTCTTAGCCTTGAGGTGGAGATTTCAGGGAGAGATCTTGCCGAGTGATATTATGTGGGGCTAGGAGGTCTCTGGTGGTCCAATGTCCTGTACTCGGCTCTCCCACCTCAGAGGCTCAGGCCTGACACGCAGCTGGAGCACCAAGACCCTGTCAGCCACATGGCTCAGAAGAAAAGGGAGAAAAAAAAGAAAGAAAGAAAAAAAAAATAAACTTATTAAAATAAAAAAAAAATTAAAAAATATTATTTAAATAAAAAAATTAAAAAATTATAAACAAGAGAGCAACCAAACCAATAAACAGATCTACCAATGACAACAAGCACTAAAAGATAAACTAAAATAACCATATGAATCTGAAACTTGTCAGTTGCATTCAGCAAACCCCAAGTCTACAGTGCTCCCAAAGTCCACCGCTTCAATTTTGGGATGATTTGTTGTGTATTCAGGTATTTCACAGATGCAGTGTACATCAAGTTGATTGTGGAGATTTAATCCTCTGTTTCTGAGGCTGCATGGAGAAATTTCCCTTTTTCTTCTTTGTTTGCACTGCTCCTGGAATTCAGCTTTGGATTTGGCACTGTTTCTGCATGTAGGTCATCCTCTGGCATCTGTTCTTTGCCCAGACATGTGGGAGTTAAAGGAGTGGCTGATTAGGGGGCTGTGGCTCACTCAGGCTGGGGCAGAGGGAGAGGTACAGAATACGGGGCGAGTCTGCAGTGGCACAGGCCGGCATGATGTTGCAACAGCCTGAGTTGTGCCCTGTGTTTTCCAGGGGAAGTTGTCCCTGGATCACGGGAACCTGGCAGTGGGAAGCTGTACAGGTTTCTGGGAGGGGATGTGTGCATAGTGATGTGAGCTTGCACAAAGGATTCTTTGTGGCTGCAGCAGCAGTGTTAGCGTTTTATGCCCATCTCTGGTGTCTGTGCTGATAGCCATGGCTTGCACCTGTCTCTGAAGCTAGTTTAGGTGGTGCTCTGAATCTCCTCTCCTCATTCCACCCAAAACAGTAGTCTCCAGACTTAGGCAGTTCCAGACCTTTCCTTGGACTCCCTCCTGGCTAGCTGTGGCACACTATCCCCATTCAGGCTGTGTTCATGCAGCCAACACCAGTCCTCTCCCTGGGATCTGACCTCCAATGCCCGAGCCTCAGCTCCCAGTCCCCACCCGCCCCAGCAGATGAGTAAACAAGCCTCTCAGTCTGGTGAGTGCTTGTTGGCACTGATTCTCTCTGCAGGAATCTCTCTGCTTTGCCCTCTGCACCCCTGTTCCTGTGCTCTCCTCTGTGGTTCTGAAACTTCTCCTGTCGCCCATCCCTTGTCTCCACCAGTGAAGGGGCTTCCTAGAGTGTGAAAACTTTTCCTCCTTCACAGTTCCCTCTCAGAGGTGCAGGTCCCATTCCTATCCTGTTGTCTCTGGTTTTTCTTTTTTCTTTTGACCGACCCAGGTTCATGGGGATTTTCTTGCCTTTTGTGAAGTCTGAGGTCTTCTGCCAGTGTTCAGTAGGTGTCCTGTAGGAGTTGACCCACATGTAGATGTATTTTGATGTATTTGTTGGGAGGTAGGTGATCTCCACGTCTTACTCCTCTGCCATCTTGAATGTCCTCTCTGGTAGCATCTTTAGGATTTTCTATGTATAGTGTCATGTCATCTGCAAAGGGTTACAGTTTTATTTCTTCTTTTCCAATTTGGATTCCTTTTATTTCTTTTTCTTCTCTGATTGCAGTGGCTAGGACTTCCAAAACTATGTTGAATAATATTGGTGAGAGTGGACACTTTTGTTTTATGCCTCATGTTAGCGGAAATGGTTTCAGATTTTCACTATTGAGAATGATGTTTGCTGTGTGTTTGTTGTATATGGCCTTTATTATGTTGAGGTAAGTCCCCTCTATGCCAACTTTCTGTACAGTTTTTATCATAAATATGTGTTGAATTTTGTCAGAATTTTTTCTGCATATATTGAGATGATCATATGGTTTTTATTCTTCTGTTTGTTAATATGGTGTATCACATTGATTGATTTGCATAATTTGAAGAATTCTTGCATCCCTGGGATAAATCCCCCTTGATCATGGTGTATGATCCTTTTAATGTGTTGTTGGATTTGTTTTGCTAGTATTTTGTTGAGGATTCTTGCATCTATGTTCATCAGTGATACTGGCTGGTAATTTTCTTTTTTTGTGATATCTTTCCCTGATTTTGGTATCAAAGTGATGATGGCCTTGTAGAATGAGCTTGGGAGTGTTCCCCCCACTGCAATTTTCTTGAAGCGTTTGAGAAGGATATGTGTTAGCTCTTCTCTAAATGTTTGATAGAATTCACCTGTGAAGCCATCTGGTCCTGGACTTCTGTTTTTTGGAAGATTTTTAATCATAGTTTGAGTTTCATTACTTGTGATTCATCTGTTCATATTTTCTGTTTATTCCTGGTTCAGTCTTGGGAGGCTGTCATTTTCTAAGAATTTGTCCATTTCTTACAGTTTGTCTACGTTATTGGCATCTAGTTTCTTGTAGTAGTCTTTTATGATCCTTTGTACTTCTGCACTGTCAGTTGTAACTTCTACTTTTTCATTTCTAATTTCACTGCTTTGAATCATTTTTTCTAGGTATTTTTTTAAAATTTCCTCTTTGAGTTCTTCAGTGATCACTTGGTTATTTAGTGGCATATTGTTCAGCCTCCATGTATTTGTGTATTTTACAGTTTTTTTTATTTTCCTGTAATTGATTTCTAATCTCATAGTGTTGTGGTCCAAAAAGATGCTTGAAACGATTTCAATTTTCTCAAATTTATCAAGGCTCAATTTGTGACTGAAAATATGATCTATCTTGGAGAATGTTCCATGTACACTTGAGAGGAAAGTGTGTTCTGCTCTTTTTGTACGGAATGTCCTATAAATATCAATTAAGTCTATCTGGTCTAATGTGTCATTTAAGGCTTGTGTTTCCTTATTCATTTTCTGTCTGGATGATCTACCCATTGGTGTAATCAGAATGTTAAAATCCCCCACTATTATTTTATTACTGTTGATTTCCCCATTTATGGCTGTTTACATTTGCCATATGTATGGAGGTGCTCCTATGTTGGGTGCATAAATATTTACAGTTGTTGTATCTTCTTCTGGGACTGATCCCTTGATCATTATGCAGTGTCCTTCCTTGTCTCTTGTAATAGTCTTTATTTTAAAGTCTTATTGTCTGATATGAGTATTGCTACACCAGCTTTCTTTGATTTCCATTTGCCTGGAATATTTTTTCCATCCCTCACTTTCAGTCTGTATGTGTCCCTATGTCTGAAGTGGGTCTCTTGTAGACAGCATATATACGGGTTTTGTTTTTGTATCCATTCAGCCAGTCTGCGTCTTTTGGTTGGAGTATTTAATCCATTTACATTTAAGGTAATTATTGATATGTATTTTCCTATTACCATTTATTTAATTGTTTTGGGTTTGTTTTTGTAGGCCTTTTTCTTCTCTTGTGTTTCCTGCCTAGAGAAGTTCATTTAGCATTTGTTGTAAAACTGGTTTTGTGGTGCTGAATTCTCTTAGCTTTTGCTCGTCTGTAAAGCTTTAAATTTCTCTGTGGAATCTGAAGAGATTCTTGCTGTGTAGAGTAATCTTGGTTGTAGATTTTTCTCTTTCATCAGTTTAAATATGTCTTGCCACTCCCTTTTGCCCTGCAGAGTTTCTGCTGAAAAATCATCTGATAACCTTACGGGGATTCCCTTGTATGTTATTTGTTGCTTTTCCCTTGATGCTTTTAATATTTTCATTGTATTTAATTTTTGATAGTTTGATTAATATGTGTCTCTTCATGTTTCTCCTTGGGTTTATCCTATAGGGGACTCGCTGACCTTCCTGGACTTGATTGACTATTTCCTTTCCCACATTAGGGACGTTTTCAACAATAATCTTCAAATATTTTCTCAGACCCTTTCTCTTTCTCTTCTTCTGGGACCCCTATAATTCAAATGTTGGTGCATTTGATGTTGTCCCAGAGGTCTCTGAGACTGTCCTCATTTCTTTTTATTCTCTTTTCTTTATTCTGCTCCACAGCAGTTATTTCCTCCATTGTATTTTCCAGCTCACTTATCCAATCTTCTGCCTCAGTTGTTCAGCAATTGATTCCCTCGAGTGCATTTTTCATTTCTGTTGTTGTGTTGTTCATCACTGATTGTTTGTTCTTTAGTTCTTCTAGGTCCTTGTTAAACATTTTTTTTTTTTTTTTTATCTTCTTGGTCCATGTCTCCATTTTATTTCAGAGATCTTGGATCATCTTTACTATCATTACTCTGATTTTTTTTTCAGATAGGCTCCCTATTTCCTCTTCATTTACTTGGTCTTGTGGGTTTTTACCTTGCTCCTTCGTCTGCAACATATTTCTCTGTCATCTCACTTTGTCTATCTTACTGTGTTTATGGTCTCCTCTCTGCAGGCTGCAGGGTCCTAGTTCCTCTTTTTCCTGTTGACTGACACCTGGTGACTGAGGTTGGTCCAGGGGCTTTTGTAGGCTTCCTGGTGGGAAGGACTGGTGCCTGCACTCTGAGAGGTGAAGCTGAGTCTTTTCCTTCTGATGGACAGGGCCACATAAGGTGGTGTGTTTATGACTAAAGTTGCTTAGTACAATTTTAGGCAGCCTGTCTGCTAATTGGTGGGGCTGTGTTCCTGTCTTGCTAGTTGTTTGGCATGAGGTTTCCAGCACTGGAACCTGAAGTCAGTTGGTTGGAGCCGGGTCTTGGTGTCGAGATGGCTACTTCTGAGAGAGCACATGCCAATTAATATTCCCTGTGCCCAGGAATTCTCTGGTGGTCCAGTGTCCTGGACTCCACACTCACAACCCTGAGGCCAGAGGCCCAGGCCCAACGTCTGGCTGGGGAACTAAGAGCCCACTAGCCATGTAGTATGGCCAGAGAAAAAAGAAAGAAAAGAAAAAAATAGGAAAAGAAAACAGACAAAAAAACACAAGACAAATAGTAAAATTAAGAACAAACAGCAACAACAACACAGCACACACACACAAAGAAAGAAAACAAACACACCAAATCCAAGACAAATGATAACAACAAAAACAAACTAACAGAAACACACAAAGTAGACAGAAAAGAAAAAGAAAAACAAACAAACGAACCCAAGAGAACAAACAAAAGAACTCAAAAATGAGAACAACAAATAAGGACTAAACTAACAAAAACAAAAGAAAAATGAAAAATAAAACAAAAACAGAAAGCAAACTAAAGAAAAAAAAGGCAAAACATAAAACACATTAAAATGATAAAAAAGAACAAAAACAAGAAAAAGCACAAAACAACAAAAATGTAAAGTAAAATAGAAAAAAATGAATATTAAAAAAATAAAAACATAAATAATGAAAATAAAAAAGTATTAAAAAGAACAACACCAACAACTGAACAAAATGAAACAAACAAAAAACGAATAATAGTAATAAGTATATTTTCCTGGGACCTCCTCTGTCAGTGTCCTTCCTCCCACAGTGAGCCACAGTCAACCGCTTTCTCTCCAAGAGACCCTCCAATACCTCTAGGTAGGTGTCTGGACCTGCTGTGGGCACTGCAGGGTCAGCTCAGACTCTTACCTGGCCCATCTCCCTCCTGCACTTGCCCCCAAAGTCCACTGCTGCTAAAGTTAGACCAGTCTCCGTTTGGGAGCACCCACTGTCTATTCAGATCTTCCACAGACACAGGATTTACCAAGCCAATCGTGGGGATTTAATCTGAGGCCTGTGCAGCTGCATGGAGAGATTTCCATCCTCTTCCTTAATTTCACTGCCCCTGGGACTCAGCTTAGCTTTTTGCCCCACCTCTGCCTGTGTGTCACCCTCAGGTGTTTGTTTCCCACCCAGGTGAGAGGGAGTAAAAGCAGCAGCTGATTGGGGCACACTTACTCACTCAGGTCCAAGAGGGTTATGGCGGCCACAACTGGGGTGTGCTTGAAGTGCCTGCTGCAGTGGGGACCAGCAGGCAATTGTAACAGACTGGGGTGCACTCTCTCTGGTGGGCATCCCTCCCACTGCCTGCAGAGACCAAAGAAGCTGGCAGGTGGGGAAAAGGGTTGCAATGGCAGCCCTACTTCTTGCATGCCACTCAACGTTGATACCTTGCTTGTATGGTGTCCCAGGCTTTTTCCACAAACTTTCCCTGTTGTGGAACTCCTTACTCCTGTCCCTTCAGGCTGTCTTTTCATAGCCAACAGCTGTCCCCTCCCTGGGTCCATGTTTCAAGCTCCAACTTTCCAACACACAACTCCCCCTCCACAGTAGGTGACAAACAACTCAGGTTGGGGTGCACAGGGCTGCGGCACAGACCACGCACACAGTTTTTACTTTGTCCTGCCTTCCATAGACCATTCACTGCATTTGATCTCCCAAAGGTACCTTTCTGTCCCAGATGATTTCCCCTACGTGAGGGGGGTTTTCTGAGTGTGGGGACCTCTCCTGCCCTTCAGATTCCTGCCATGGTTGCTGGTCCCTTTTTTGATTCCTCTTTTATTTCTTTTTTTTTTCTTTCATCATACCCTGTTACAAGGGGATTTTTCTTGTCCTCTTAGGTATCTGGAATCGTCCACTAATGTTCAGCAGCTGCTCTGTGAGAATTGTTCCATTTGTAGATGGATTCTTGATGTACCTGTGAGGAGACACAAGTTCTGTGTCCTCCTATTCCGCCATCTTGACTCCTCCCCCCGTTTGAAGTTTTCTGAGCTCTTTGAATCTGTTGGTTGTGTGTTTTCCCCAAACTTAGGAATCTTCTGGTATTATTTCTTCAAGTATTATTGGAGCCTTTCTCCTCTCTTTGTAATTGACCTGGTTAGTTTCAGGCTGCAAATCACAACCCAACTTCTATAGACTGTAATCACAATGTCGGTTCAGTTTTCAAAGACTTTGCAGTGCCATTTGGATCTGTCCTTTGCATGCACTGCCAATGACTCTGAGCCTGAGTGGTCGTCTCTGTTAGTTCAGTTCTCTGTCTTTGGCGTGCTAGTTAGGGGCAGATTCATACATGCATAGCTTGGGGATGACCTCTAAGATTTCATGAAAAATATCATGGGATTTTATTCCAAATACCGCCCCTTTGTTTGGTTTCCAGTTCCCTGCAGCTCCCTTTTTGTTTCTCCAGCCAGAAATCTGAAGGTTTAATTATTCCACTCTGTGACACACTTCTGTAATGTCCCCTGCATTCAAGATCAAGCAGTGGGATACAGAGAGAGAAAAACAAAAACTTAGGTATTTGTCCTACATTCATGAGTACCACTTGTGGGAGGAAGGGTTCTCTCCCTCAGGGTTTCAGCTCCTATAGACTTCAATTGCATCTAAGCTTCTGCCAACATTGCCATGGGAGATCAGAGAGAAGAAAAACATGGTGGTGGGGTCATTCCTGCACTTTCTCCTAGCTGGCTTCTCCTGGAGTTTTCTCTGTCCATGATCATACAGACGTCAGAATTTCAGATTGTTTCATATACTAGCAAGGGAACACCAGTGGGCAAAGAATAGTAAATTTACCACTGGTTCTGGGACATTTAGAATTCTAATGTTTTGCTCCAAACTTCCTGCTATTATTTATTTTTCAGAGTACTCAAATAACTTATTCGTGCATTCTGTCCAGTTTTTATGGTTACCTTCAGTGGAAAGGCAAGGTGATTTATGTTTATTTTATTCTACCCTGAACTGGGCAAGCATCAATAATTTAGATCTCCAGTTTTGTCTATTAATAGCAATTGTTATGTTCTAACTGATACATTATGCTGAAGTCCATGATATATGTATTTTATTGGCTACATTGTTCCTTTAATTAGTAACCAGTACATGCAAGTATTTCTACACTTGCCTGTGTGATTTTAAGTCAGCCCATAGCTATCTGATAAACTCTCAGTCAGGCTCCTTGTCACCTGATGAGTTTTTTGTTAAATTTGGGTATATGGATGTCTCTCTTTCTTTTTGAGTCACTCTGTGAGTCATGAACCTTGCCATTTTCTTGTATGTCTATTACCTGGTTTGGGGAATTTCCTAATTAATAATTGATTACTACATATCAAGATAAAGAGTACCTTACTGTAATTTTTAAAGTAGGACTGTTCAAGATTTCTAACTTCTCAAGTCATTTTTGTAATTTCTATTTTATTTTCTAGGAAATTTCAGTTTCATGTATGTTTTCAAGTTTAATGACACACTAATAATAACATCTCATTAGCTTTTAAACCTGGCTTAATAAGAAGAATTGCCTATGCCTATATTTCATAAATTTAGTACCCAGTACTGTTCTAAGTATTTTGCAAACTATAACATATATACTTAATCATCATGGCTAAAGATAACGCACAAGATAGGTACTGTTGATATGATTCTACCAATTTTAGAGATTGACACAGCTGGTGAATGGTAGAGCCAGGCAGTCTGGATTCCCAGCCTGTGATGTTTTTAACTTACCTTCTGTTTATTACTGGATTAGGTGTTCTTCAATATCTCATTTTTCTTTGTCTGAGATTACTATTCCTCTTGGTATCTCTGTTTTGTGAAATAATGTATTTGATTTTATTTCTCAAAAATAGTAAACTATTAATTATCATGAATTTGTTTTGTTTTGTTTTTTTCAATTTGGAGACTGAGTTTTAGTTCTAAAAGATATTTTTTAAAATCCTTCAATAGCAACTCCTTGAGGACTGTCATTTTTATTATTAATATCCTTATCTCTCTCTCTGTTTAATAATCTTTCAATGCTGGGAAGTGCAACATTAGAGTGGCTGGGAAATATTTGCCTCTGAGCTGAGATACATAGACAAAACCCCATGTTAACAGTCCTCTCTGGATGTAAGAGGCTATCTGCTTCACTTCTCATGGACTGAATAATTAAGTTTATCAGTGCCTGGGTTCCTTTGGATCCTAATCACAGCAAGATTGAGGATTACCTCCACAGATCATTTAAGGGGATGATACAGATGGACCTCCTTAATTTGTGATGAAATATACAGATCTCACTTCATAATTTAAAGGAGAGGGAAACCATTTTTTTGTGTGTGGTTTTCCAGTTCTCTCATTGTACTGTAAAGAATGAGGGCCATCCCCTGGAATTTATCAGAATAAAAGAGGCATTAAGATTATTATCTAAGCTAAAAACAAGCATGCTTACATCTTTTGCTTGTTATTTCAAAGAAGGAGACACAGTATGAGAATGATTTAGGAATGTATGTTCAGGCTGCATCTTTCCAGAGTCTACTATATTCACGTTACTTTTTGAAAAGTATTTTTCTGACTCTCTTAGTTCACACTTAATATAATAAAAACTATTAAAAGTAGCTTCTTAGGCTTTCCATTACACATCTTACATTTTGAAATGCAAAATGTATTGCACTGTATTTTTCAAAAGTTTATGCTGTGAAACATTCACACATTGACTAATGAACTATTCATTTATTTGCTCTTCAGTGTAAGAAGTAGAGCTAAAGAAAAACACTGTAAAGCAAAATTATGTTTTGCAACATTATGAGGCAAATTTAAATGTTACTGTATAATAACTGTTACTGTATAATAATTAATATTCAACATAGTGAGTTTATCATGCAGGAGTCAATCGTAGAAATAGAACCACTAGAAATGATAGAGGTATGGAATTTATACAAAAGAACTTATATAACTGTAAGGTGCCGATAACACTTTATAGACACCTGTTGTTTTTGCTTTTAGTTTTGGGTCTGGAGAACAGGGCGGACTTTCAGGAAAGAAAGATGGATATAAAATGGAGGACAAAAAGGGCAAACTGGAAGCCATGAAGAACAGCTAGAATATGCACTGGTCTCTCAATCTCCAATTTTGATGATCAGGTGACATGTTAGAGAAACTGGTGCCCAGGATTTGCACAAAATGAAGATCTGATGGAAGATGAAGGAACTATGGGCCTGGCTGTGTCCCAGGCCAACAAGGTAAGCCAGCAAATCTGCAAAAATATGTGTTAAGTACAACAGCACCAGGCCCTGCACTGCCCTTCTGAGCCTAAAAACAACTTGTCTGCTGCTTCCCTTTTGCCTTCCATATCCCACACAAAGTGTACCTTGTGGCGCATGTGATCTAAAAAAAGGAACTGGAAAACCTAGTACCAGCTCTGCTCAGTTGAACCAGTGCAGGTAGGTCCACAACAATGAGTAAGAGAACATATATTGGTCAATGGAATTTTAAAAAGAGTTATTGTAAACGCCTATATTTGCTCTAAAAAGAACCATGAAATATAAAATCCTGAGGATTAACTATATCAGTGTACTAATGTGAGCTATTATATTCCTTAAAAAATATGTTACTAAATCAATGATTATATTCAGGAAAGAAAATCATGCTGCTGAGTGTATTTCTGAACTATATTAGGATTTGAGCAATCTGTGTCCACTTTGATTTTTTTTTTTTTTTCAAATCTGGATTTTTTTTTTTTCTGATAATTCTTTCATGTCTTTAAAGGATAATTCCAGTACAGTCATGTAGAAACCATAATATCATTAAAATATTTTTAGCAGAAGTAATCACAAACTGTCTAGAGGGATCATAAAGTGCATACTTTTTCAAAAAAAGGTGAATTTGTTCTGTAACAGAAAACAATGATACAAAGTTTAATCAAAATTACACACCTAATGTGGTATGAGAGTACTTTGTAAAACCCAAGTGCAAGAAACAGAATCCAAAGTTTATCTTACATTTTTTCACACCTATTTAATGCCCATTAAGGATCACGAAAGATAAAGTTAAATTGATTCAGCACTAAAATTCTATGGTGCTTTTCAAACTAATATAATGATAATGTATTATTCAGATTTTCAATTTCACTGACACTGAAACAAAATGAGAGTAGAAGTTATATATTTTCTTCCTTGAAATATTAAAATGCTAGGTAATTCCACTAAACATTATAGTATCTGAATAATAAAGAAATTAAGCCAAAATTAGAGTATTATTATTTTAAGTAGTGTGATGTTTTATTAATGATATAAAGTTTTGACCTGCATAATGAACTATTCCAAAAAGAACCAAATATAAATAACAAAAACAACTAAAAAAAACCTGTGTTTGTTTTTAAGCAGTGAGGAGCCTTTAGTCAATCACTGTTTGTCTTTATGTTTCTGCATTTTGTCCAGTCTCACCTTCCTCTAGACTTCTTAACTAGACCAGGGGTCAGCAAAATAGAAAGCACAGATCCAAAGCTTTCTCACATATTTTTTGTATAGATCTCAAGCTAAGAATGTATTTTACATTTTTTAAAGGTTGTTTAAAAAATAAACCACAAAGCAAAAAACCATAAAACAAAGAAGATGCAACGAAGTTCATATGTGGCCCACAGAGCCTAAAATATTTACTACCTGGCCAGTCACAGCAAGTTTGTCATTCCCTGGACTGGACTGTAAGTTCTTGGACATCATGACATATATACTGTGATATACTTAGCCTAATACATGCTTGACACATAATGAATACTCAATGGATTTGTTGAATTTATGAAAGCTTACCTTGTGTTCACAAGGGAGAGTCACATCAAGTGGGAGTCACATGCATATGTGGGCATGAAGCATATGAAGCATATGAAGAGTCACATCAAGTCTGGAACTAATGGTACATAGCTGTCTAAAAAGTTCTCAAGTGACAATTACCAGTACATTGGATGAAGACACTTGGACATGGATTGTGTGACAAAATACCTATGGTACTACAAAGCTTATACTGCCCTTTCTTTAATATGCAGTTGTTTTGGAAACTGTCTTCCTAGCTATGGTTTCTATTTCTTACCCAGACTGCTATGTAGGTATGGACTTGGGACCAGCTCTTATTTGAGTGAGCCAGAGATTTCCCTTTTCCCTTCAGCAACCAGAATGCAACACACATACACATGCGCACAATGCATAACTCATAATATTATGTCATAAGCTGTATGCATGTAGCAAACTGCATCTCAAAACAACTCATTTAAAAATATCATTTGACCAACAGTGCCATAAGTGTATATCTATTCAGCTGAAACAAAAATAAATTGTACACAACAGATCTGCCTCTGGCAGAATCACCAGGGATGTGTAGCATACAAGTTGAAAACTATTGCCATGGACTCTCTAACTTACTGCCACCTACTTGATTCCAGAGTGCTTATTATTACTATGCAATTTTAAAATTTATGATTAAGAGGCTATTTTTTAGAGTAAAAAGTTAACTTGAACTGAATATCTAAAACAACAACAACAATAACAACAACAACAACAAAAACACTATATTTAATTGATTGAGAGAAATGGGTAAAATGAGTGACAATCTTTAACCCAGTTTACTTTCTCTCTCATCTTTTTTTTTTTTTTCTGACCAGACGTCTCTGAGGCATTGTTTTCATATCAAACTCAAGAAATCCATTACAGTTTAAAATACTGAGCATTATTTTTACACTAAAAGATTGTCCTCTTAAAATATTCTTTCCAGTGTTGCCACAGTAAGTAGAAGTACTTCAATATATATGGGCTTAAAAGAATGGTGGGACCCTACAAAACTGCAGTACCGGAGGCAAGAACCTGCAGGTCAGTCTGCTGATGCAGTGGATGTTATTTGCTTACCCCGTGACCATTTTCTCCTCTTTCCTGCTAAAAATGCCTTGATTTTATTTAAGAAACAGGTGGAGATCTCTTGATCTTAAAGAAGTTAAATCACTTATTAGCTCTCAAATCATCATCTGTCTAAACTTGTATGGGTTGTTGCATACCATCTGGTAATGTGATGTAACATTTTTTCTGGTACTTTCTAGGAAGACTTGCTTTCCCATTAATAAAGAGTGGCTAAAGGAAGGCTGTATTTTTGTGGTGCCATTTTCTGTTTGGATATTTGTGTGTGTTCTGATGCCTTTTTGTAGCCATCTGTTGATAGACTTGGGCTCTGAAAGGCAAAAGTATCGCATCAAATAGCTCCTTAACATAAGGACCATTTTAAATTTTATTTCTTCTGGAAGTAAGAAAGCCAGGTTGCTTCCACAACATTCCAAGATTATGAGCTGCTTCAAAAGCATATCTACTATCAGTATAGATACTGGCACCTTTGTCCCTGGTTAAAGTACAGGCCTGTGTAAGAGTGTATAATTCAGCTTGTAGGGCCAAAGTAACAACTATAGTTAAAGATGCTGTCTGAACAACATTGAAAGGAGTTGCAGTAGCATACACAACACAATATTTGTTAGTCACCTTTTAAATAAGAATCATCAGTGAAATTAAAGAGTTATGTGAGGAGCAGTTAGCAAAAGGTAAGGTTGCTGGCTGAGAAGTGTTGTGTGTGCTCAGGATGCAGTAGGGTTTCTACTGCATGAGGTACAAAAATAATTAAAGGGAATTCCACAGTGATTCTCTCAGTGACCTTAACCAAAAAGGCAATGGCTGTAATGGCTCTAAGGCAAAGGGGGTATCGTTGTGCCACAGGGTCCAGGTTGATGGTGATCTCTATGATTCGAGGTGAGTTAACCCAAGGGCATTCCCTTCTTTTTCATATACAAAAAAGAAAAAAAGTGGATCTGATAATTGGGATGCCCAACAGCAGGTGGGTTCACAAATTCTACTCAAGTCCTTAAAGTCTATGTCATCAGGTTCTTCACATAAAATTGGGTCAGGTTGTTTTTCTTTAGTAAAATATACAGCGGTTTGGCCATAAGACTGAAATTTGGGATTCTGTTTCATCAATAACCAACAGCCAGAGAAAACCTTGCAGTTAGGGCTTAGTTTTGGGTTTTGGTTAACTTAGGACACCATGAAGTCTATCTGGATCTAGGGGTAGCCTTTGTCCTAATACCACATGCCCTCAATTTTAAACATGGGTTTGGAAAAACTGCCATTTTTCTTTGCCAGCTTTATTGCCCTTTAAGGCTAAAAGCTTTAGCAAGTGAGGAGGCTTGGCAAGGAGCTTAAAGAAGTCATTCACATACTGCAAAAAAGTAGAACCCCTAGGGAACTTTGCATAATCCAGATCAGCATTCATGATCTTCAGGAAATAAGGACTCTCGGTAAAACCCTGGGACATTACTATCCAGGTGAATTGTTTTTCTTCTAATGTAAAGGCAAAAAAAGGTATTGATTAGCTTAATCAGCTGGAACACTAAAGAATGCACTGCATAAATCAATTACAATAGAGAATTTGCTTTTGTTGGGAATGGATGTTAGTAGCATCCACAAGGCTTAGGGACAACATGGTGTTGAGGGATAAAAATGTTTATTGTTCGAGGTCCTGGACAAATGTCCTCCCTCAGGCCTTTGGTTTTCTCACTGGTAAAATGGGAATATTACAGGGAGTAGTACAGGAGATGACGAAACCTTGAACCTTGTAATTTCTATTATGGGCCTTATGCCTTGAAGGACTTTTTTACCTCTTGATTGGAGGCGTGCTGTGAATTTTGTCAATAGCAGTTGGAAATTTTGCCCGTAAGGAGGTTGGTAGCTGACTCAATAGAAACAAATGATCATTGTTCCTGAATCAACTCTAGTACCATCAGAGAGAGAGAGAGGGAATAATAAACATCAAAGGGTCATTTAATTCACCTAGTTGATTACTTTGATGATTACTTTCAAGTTCTAGAATTATTTCCCTCTTTTGGGAGAAAGACATTTCTGAATGATACTTCCCTGAGAAGTCGTGGCCTAGATGGATAGGGTTGGAGGAACTAAGGAGGAAAGGGTGTGTATCTTTCAAAGGACCTAAACAAAAAGGAATAGGTGGACAGATCCCCACTATTTGAACTCTGAGGCAGGGGCTATTTTATAGTAGTGAGATTGAGAACCAAGGGTGTGTCACTGGTGTCAATTAGGACTAGAAGAAATTCATCCCCTATCTGGAGAAATGTTCCTCCATGTCAATTATGAAGGAGTATTGTGAAGAGACCCTGCAATTCCTTGGAGTCCATCACTGAGGATTGGGGGGACTTTGGAGAGTCTGGTTAAAGGGCTGAAGATTCCAAAAGTGCTTGAATTTGTAACAATCTCTTTTCCAGTGTCCTGGTTCTTTGCAATAATAGCAGAAATGGAAGTGTTTTGGTTTCATTTAGGGGTCTCCATTTGCTGGAGTTGGAGATTAAGAATTTTGGCGGTCTTCCATTGTGCTCATCTAGAGTCTGGTTTGCCAGATTAACTAAATCTGGAGTAGATATAGTTTCTGATTCCATCTTATTAGAAGGGACAGTTTCATGAGATTTTTGTGTGCAAACCTGAACTTTGTTCTAATCAGCAGGCTTTGCAAAGCCCTAGGAATTGCTCGATGAAGTCCTTATATTATGGTCTGCCAATTATCATTCTAGAGAGCTTTCAGGATTTTCACAATTAACAGTTTTCATCCAGTGCTGGGCCTGACTTTTACTGATAAGCATATGAAGTAGCTGATATAAGTTAAAGAAACCATGTTGATATGTTTGAATGACTATATTACATTCCTCAGCAAACCTGTAAGGATCTCCAATTACTTTGGGAAAATCTTTGACTATGGCTCATGGTTCAGCATTGGTCCAGAGAACATAAGAAATGAAGGGTGTAGTCTTTGGATCTGCAGGTTCTGATAGGTTCAGAGGAAAAGGGGGTGGGGAGAATTTCAGAGAAAAAGTGAAGTCCGGTGCAAGAATTAGTATGTGGGAACTGAGGGTCTAGAGGAGATGTACGCAGCATAGACGGGAGAGAGGAGGAGGGTGCTGGAGGGGTCTTGAGACAAAGAAACCAGAGAGGAAGAGTCTGAGGCTTCAGAGATGCTTTCTCTCTTTGATCATTAACTATTTTCCCCAGTTAACGTTAAGATCTTATTTTTCAGTAATTTTAGACTCCTGATAATACGTCAAGTCTAAAAATATCAATTGAAGCAGGCATTCCATTCAGTTTTGGAAATTTTAGAGCTATGGTTGTCCAATTTGGTTGCAATAAAAGTAAGTTCCTCACAAGGGCCATTGATATTCTAAATTGCCTTTGGTCAGGTCAGTCTATTTAGTTAGAAATGCACCATGATTTTCAAACATAAAATGGGTTGGGGTCTCTGTAGCAGACATGCCCTCAAAATATTTATATAACTGGCATCCTTCTCCTCAGGTTTTTCCCTAGCATAAAAGAATAATTATCAAACAGCCTAAATAGCTGAAACAGCTCAAATATCCTGCAGCCCTAATACCAGCCAGTTCTAAGAGAACAATCTGGTCCCAGACCAGCCAGGCCAAAGGCTGCTCATCACAGTTACAATAGAACAGCCCCTATTCCAAAGGAATAGACTGAAAGTTGAACTGGCACAGTTCCAATTAAACAACCCCTATTTCAAAAGGAATGGGCAGAAGGCAAGCCAGATTCAGATGGAACAGCCTTATTTCAAAAATCATGCCAAAGTGCCAAACAAATACTCACATATGGAACAAAGTCTTAGCCAGAAAGATAAACCCTTAAAAAGATCTCAAATAAAACCTTGGAGAAAATCAAACTGTAAAAATGGCAGAAGGTCAGATTCAGGAGGAAAACTTACCCACAAGTCCCAAGGTCAGTGAGAAAAGCAGTGAGCACAGTGGGCTCAGTGTAGGTACTGCACCTATTTGCTCACCAGCCTCAGATTCCTTGGGGGTCCTCTCTGGTCCCCATACAGGCCACCATAAAGTTGACCTAAAACAAATA
This sequence comes from Balaenoptera ricei, assembly GCF_028023285.1. NCBI lineage: Eukaryota > Metazoa > Chordata > Mammalia > Artiodactyla > Balaenopteridae > Balaenoptera > Balaenoptera ricei. The sequence goes on along the minus strand of NC_082650.1, from coordinate 90,911,078 downwards.
GACTGTCAGTTATTTCTCCAGCAAAAATGGGTTTATTCAGTATCAGCAAAGAATTGCAGTTCAAGGTCTGCAACCATGGTGAGCCATGTACAAATCCCCTGCAAAAATATAGAGGAGAACACTTTTACAGAGGGGAAAGGAAGTGGGAGGGCTACAGTAAACCAAGAGTCTATGGCTTTTCATTGGCTGAGCTGTAACTATCTCATTGGATGAGCTTTTGCCAGGAAAGAAGAGGGAGTCTTTCTTTTTCCTTTTGGGCTCTGCTATCATTGTAGGGCATACTCCCCCTTCTGGTTTCCTGGTTACTTATTTAATTGACGTATAGCACTGTGTAAGTTTAAGGTGTACAGCACAATAGCTTGACTTATGATTATCACAGAAAGTTTCTTGAACATCCGTCATTTCACATAAAAATATTAACAAAGTTAAAGAAATAGAAAAATAATTTTTTTCTTGTGATGAGAACTCTTAGGATAACTGTCAACAAATTGCATATATAATATAGAGTGGTATTATAACTATTGTGTTGTACAATACATCCCTAGTACTTATCATCATATAACTGGAAGTTTGTGCATTTGACAACCATCATTCGATTACTCTTCCTTCCTCCCCCTGCCGCTGATAACCGCACACCTGACCTTTTTATCTGTGAGTTCATTTGTTTGATATGTTTGAAGTATAACTGGCCTACAATACTATGTTAGTTCTTCTTACATAACATGGTGATTTGGTATTTCTATACAGTTCAAAATAATCACCACAATAATTCTAGATATGATATGTCATAATACAAAGACATTATATAGTTATTAACTATATTCCCCATACGGTACTTTTCATACCTGTGATTCATTTATTTTGTAACTGAAAATCTGTAGCTCTTAATCTCCCTCACTAAATTCTTTCATCTGCCCACCACCTTCCTGGCTGCCAACAACATGTTTTTTCTCTGTATCTGTGACTGTGTTTCTTTTTTGTGTGTTTGTTTTGTTTTATTAGATTCCATACATATGAGAAATCACACAGTATTTGCTTTCTCTGTCTGACTTATTTCACTCAACATAATATGCTCTTGGTCCAACCATATTGTTGCAAATGGCAGAATTGCATATTTTTTAATGGCTGAGTAATATTCCATTGTGAATATATACTGCATCTTCTTTATCCACTCATCAGTTTATGGACACTTAGGTTGCTTCCATATCTTGGCTATTGTAAATAATGCCACAATGAACACTCGGGTTGATGTCAAAAATTCTGAGTTTTCAGTGCCAAATCGAATCTTGGAGACTGAGTTTTAGCTGAAGTAGAAAAGAATAGCTTTATTGCTTTCCCAGGCAAAGGGGGACACACAGGCTCCTACCTCTCAAAACTGTTTCCCAACCCAGGGGGATTTGGTGAGGGGTTTTATAGCAATAGTTCAAGGGTGGGGTTGCTGACAAGATTAGGGTGTGTGCAGGGCCTGCACTGCTTTAATCTGGTCTCAGGCAATCTGATGAGTTTCTGTGGTTCCTTTAATCTGGAATGAAGAATGCTGACATTTTCCATTTGTTGGAGGTTGTATTTCTATAAAGAGCTTAAAGATATTGTTATGTGTAATATTTAAGGCAGAACCAGGACCCTGCACCAATGTGACACTATTGTTTCTTGGCTACTCCTCCCTTATTTCTGCATCCCCTCCTTTCCCTGCTTAGCAACTGTTCAAATCTGCCCTTTGGAACACAGGGAAGGTCATGGAGGCTGGGGTCTATTCCTTACAAACAAGAAATGGGGGACAGAAATTCTTCCATGTCCAGGAGCCCTACAGGGTCCTGCTTGGTTTCAGTGTGCACATATTTTTGTTAAATTAGTGGTTTTGTTTTCTTCAGATATATACCCAGGAGTGGAATTGCTGGTTCATATGGTAATTCATTTTTTAATTTTTTGAGGAACCCCCATACTGTTTTTCATAGAGGCTGCACCAGTTCACATTCCCACCAACAGTGCAAAATTGATCTCGTCTCTCCACATCCTCACCAACACTTGTTATTTGTTATCTTTTTGATGACAGCCATTCTGAGAGCTGTGAGGTGATATCTCATTGAGGTTTTGATTTGCCTTTCCCTGATGATTAGTGTGATGAGCATCTTTTCATGTGCCCATTGGTCATCTGTGTGTCTTCTTTGAAAATAATGTTTGTTTAGATCCTCTGCCCATTTTTAATTGGATTAATTGTTTCTTGATTTTGAGTTGTATGAGTTATTTTTATATTTTGGATATTAACTCCTTATCAGATATATTGTTTGCAAATATCTTTTCCCATTCAGTAGGCATCATTTTTGTTTTGTTGATAGCTTTCTTCATTGTGCAAAAGCTTTTAGGTTTGAGTAAGTCTCATTTGTTTATTTTTGCTTTTGTTTCTCTTGCCTGATGAGACATATCCAAAAAAAAAATATTACTAAGACCAATAGCAAAGAGCATACTGCCTATGTTTTCTTCTAGAAATTTTGTGATATCACGTCTTACATTTAGGTCTTTAATCCATTTAGAATTTATTTTTGTGCATGGTGTGAGTAAGTAGTCCAGTTTGATTGTTTTGCATGCAGCTGTCCAGTTTTTCCAACACCTTTTATTGAAGAGGCTGTCTTTTCCTCATTGTATATTCTTGCCTCCTTTGTTGTAGATTAACTGCCCTTATAAATGTAGGTTTATTTCTGGCCTATCTATTCTGTTTCTTTGATCTATGTGTCTGATTGTGTGCCAATATCATAATGTTTTGATTACTGTAGCTTTATAGTATAGTTTGAAATCAGGGAGCATGATTTCTCTAGCTTTGCTCTTTCTTAAGACTTTTTTGGTCTTTTGTGTTACCATACACATTTTAGAATTATTTTTTTCCAGTTCAGTGAAAAATGCCATTGGTATCTTGATAGGGTTTGCAGTGAATCTGTAAATTGCTTTGGGTAGTGTGGTCATTTTAACCATACTAATTCTTCCAATCCATGAACATGGTATATCTTTCTGTCTGTTTGTGTGGTCTTCAATTTCTTTTATCAGTGTCTTATAGTTTTCCAAGTACAGGTCTTTTACCTTCTTAGATTTATTCCTAGATATTTTATTCATTTTCATGTAATTGTGATTGGGATGGAGCTTAGTTCTGAGGTGGGTGATTGTGGGGCTGGGGTCCCAGATCTAGTTTCCGCCTGCTGGTGGTCAGGGCCTATTCTTGACATGGATGGTTGCAGAGTCTGTGGTCTTCCAAAGCTTGTGTTGGCCCACTGGTGAGTGGGGCTGGATCCATTGGTGACTTGCAGAGGGTTCCAAGGTGTTCTGGAGCTGGTTTCAGCCTGCTGGTGTATGGGACCTGGATCTCGGTGTCCCAGGGATAGTGTTGGTTCAATGGTGGGCAAAGCCAGGTTCCTGGGGTTGTTTCCAGGGCTCTGGGGGACCTGGAGCTGTTGTTGGCCTGTTGGTGGGCAGATCCTGTTTTGACATGACTCACTTCTGGGTCTAGCATATCCCAAAACTCGTATTGACCTCCTAGTGGGTAAGATTGTGTCCCAGGACAGCTGACTGAGGGGTCTAATGTGTTTCAGAGCTGATGTTGGCCTGCTGTTGGACAGGCCCAGGACCAAGAAGTACTGTGGCTGGTTCCAGACTGCTGATGGGTGGGCTGGGTCCTGATAAGGCAGGCTGCAGGGCTGTTGTGGTCCTGGGGCTTGCATCCACCTGCTGGTGTGTGGGTCAGGGACCAAAGCTTCTGGTTTCATGGCCCTTGGGTTTCCAGAGTTTATGTTTTGGTCTGCTGGTGGGCCCTGGAGGTCCTTGGGCTGGTGCCTACCCATTGGTGGGTGAGGTTGCTCTTGGGTCTGGTGTTGTCCTACTGTTGTGCAGAGCTGGGTCCATGGATCTGTGGCTGCAGAGCCCTGGGTTCCCAGAGTTGATGTTTTGGCCTAATTGTGGTTTGGGCTGGGGGTTAGGATGTCCTTTAGCTGGAGCCTATGAACTGGTGGATGAGACTTGTCCTAGGACTAGTGCTGGCCCGCTGGTGGTGAGGTTGGTTCTCAGGGTCTCTGGCTGCAGGGCCCTGGGATTCCTGGGTCTAGTGCCATCACTGGGGTGCAAGGCCAGGTCCTGCACCTTCTGTTGGACAGGGCTATGCACCAGGCAGCTGTGGTCTCAGGAGGTCTTCAAGCAGCAGGCTTGCTGGTGGGCAGGGTTGTGTCTCCACCTAGACTACTAGTTGTTTGACCTGTGGCATCTCAGACTATAGGCTGGTGAATAGGGGCAGGGCTGGAGCCCTGTGCTAATAAGCTAGAGAGAGGGTTCCAAAATTGTCCTTGCAAGCATCAGTGTCCACATGGTAGATCAAGCTCCCAAACATGAGTGCTACCAGTGTCCTTGTCCCCAGGTGAGCAGCAGTCTCCTCCTGCCTCGCCAGGAGGCTCTCCAAGATCAGCAGGTAGGTCTGACCTAGGCTCCTTTCAAATTACTGCTTCTGCCCTATACCCTGGAGCATGTGAGATATATGTATGCACTCTTGAGGAGTGGAGTCTCTATTTCCCACAGCCTCCTGGCTCTCCCAAAAGTAAGCCCCACTGGCCTTCAAAGCAAAATGTTCTGAGGGCTTGTCTTCCCAGTGTAGGACCCCTGGGCTATGGAGCCTGATGTGGGGCTCAGACCCCTCACTCCTTGGGGAGTTTCTCCTCAATTGTATTTACCCTCCTCTTTGTGAAACACATATCCAGAGGTGTGGGACTTGACTATACTGCATCTCTGCCCCCCTCTCCTTGTGGTTCCTTCTTTATGTCTTTAGTTGTAGAAGATCTTTTCTTCTAGTCTTCCAATATTTCTCAATAGTTGCTTTGTAAATAGTTGTAAGTTTGGTGTGCCTCTGGGAAGGTGTGAGCCATCCCAGTCACACCCTCCTGATATTATTTTAATTGAAGTTTCTGTTTATTAAATTTGACATTTTCTAAGGAAATACTGAGATATATGTCAGCACATGTGCATTCCTGGTTTCATGAATTTTTATATTTCACTCACTGGAGGAAGACGTAAAATGATTGCCTGTACAGTAGAAATTATATATGGTCATTACCTAGGTTTCTGCACATTTCCATTATTGAAAGTTTAATAGTGCCAGAAAAATTTACAAAATAATGGTGACTCCAATAATAGAGTCGCTTATATTTATGGAAGGTGATATGATAGGGATGATATCTGGTACATTATTTTGCTATGGAACAAGTAGAATGAGATTATCTGAAACTGAATTCCAGATTATTTATTTAATTAAATACTTTCAAAAGCAGACATCCTCTGTGATCCTTCTCGCTGTGGTCTCACACTCCAGGCTTTCATCCCATTGCCTGGTGCCTCAGTCTGCTCTGTATGTGCATTGAAAATTGAATTACATGCTTCACTTTGATATATCAAATTTGCTTCTGAACCTTTTCTTTAGGATTAGCCTATTTTTAATGCTCACCAAACTCTAAGTCAAGAGATAATTTTTCCTGAGCTCAATTTAAGCCTGAGTGTTGTCCATTCAATGTCCAGGCACTGACTTGACTGGTGGAGGAAAAGGTGGGATCAAGACAGAAATGGCAGAATCTGACAGGACAAAATATACTTTCTATAAGTTCTTATTTATATAAGTATCTGCAGTGTATACCATCAGACATATTTCAGGCTATTTCAGTGCAGAATATGGATTTGACATAGAATTATATTTTTTAACAAATAAGAAGGAAGAGAATACTGCATTATGTGAAATGAATTATATTGACTAAATTTCCCATCCAGTTGTCATGACAACCCTCATATTTTCCATAACGTGTAGACTATTGAGTGTTGAACAAGATGCACTTCAAAAAAAGATACTAACATTCTGGGAGACATCTTCCATTAAAAATCTTTGAAAGGATCACAGGATTACTATGCTTCAACAAACAACCTGTTATCCTTATGCTATTCCTTTGGATAACAAAATAGGTGAGAAAAGCATGAAAAACAGCCGGTAATATCAGGGTTCAATAATATACTTTTAATGTCAGTTACTTCAAACATCAGCATATGCTCGAGTCCTGTCTATGGACTCTGCGACTGCTGTTGTCCAGCTAATGTTGAGTATCTGCAGTGACTGAATTCACCACTTCCTCAGTGTAAATACACTGAAAATTAGAACACTCTCCTAAAGTCATCTCCCTTTATCTTTCACTTATTTTTCTTTCTTTTGCACCTCGAATGACTTGTTTCAAAATTTAGATTTATCTGGCATAGTAATCCATTGATGAGTTTTAAGCACATTGGTGATAGTGATTTGTATTGTCTTTTGGTAGGAATCTGTATTGTTTCCTTAGTTAGCTAGAAACAATACTTGGAGGTGAAGCCTTACTTCTAACATGTTAGTATAATCTCTAGTATGGTTCAGAAGACATTTTATTAAAAAAATAAAGTAAAATATTGACCTGACTTTATATGATTAAATATTTTGCTGTAAAAGTTCATCTGATGTATCTTTCAAAGATTTTAATCAGTCAGTTCTTTTGTCCTCAGATTCTATGCATTTTATGCTAGGTAAATCCTAAAGACATGCCTGTAGTTTCCAATATAAAACATCAACCACTTTAAAATCTTTTATGTGCAAAAAGTTTTAGATTCTACACCTGGGAAAGTTCTGGACTCTTCAGTACATCTGTAAGACAGCTTGACATCTGCCTTATAATATGTAAATTGTTGAGAAGACCAATCAAAGATAAAATCTTTTAAAATCATACTACTCTCTGAGCAATCATTTGCAAAACTTCAGCCTCTAAGCATACAGACTCTTGTGAGTTCAATGTGTCGACTCATTTTATGTGTCTGGGAACTAATTCATATCTACATGGAATTACAGAATCATTATTCTTTTGTGACAATTCACACTCCAGAAGACAAAGCTATGTCCTGGCACAAGGTGCATGAAATTTCTGCCTACACAAAACAAGCCAGAGTACATGGCAGAAAACAGACCTCACTCATGAACAATAAATCACAGCACATACTTGCTACTAAATCCTGAAAGAAAGTCTTTTATGGTGCCCTTTAATAAATAGCTCTGTTAGACACACAGAAGATAGAAATGAATTTAATACAGTAATTTATGGTCAAATTCATTGCCAGAATATGTAAGCAATCATGGGAAAACTATCAAGACCAAGACTCTGTCCTAACTCTGTTCCAAGCAGGTGACACTGGGGAGACTACCTACTACTTTGTTTTCATGAACTGTGTTTCCATGTTTGTCAAATGTTGTAGGAGATACATCAAAATCAGTGAAAATATTAACTGTGCTATGTGTAGATTTCTACATTTTTAATAAGTAATGTGAGAGTTAATCTTATTTGGCATATCTGAACCAGTTAATTTTGTTGATTTGTGTGCAGAGTTAATGAGGTCAAAGTTCTGATTTAAATCTCTACGGGAGACCAGTTAGCTTCACACAGTGTCCTAGTGCCATGAATTGCACTTGGCCATAATCCTGAGCAGCTATATCTCAAATATCTGCTCTGGATCATAATGGAAAGTACGTAAGGTTCAAACTATCACTGCTTATGGAAAAAAAAAATGTGGTACAGTTTCCTATCTAGGCCAAGCTCTCTGTATAATTTTGAAAGTGCATTTATCAAGTATTTTCTAAAAGAAGTATTTTAGTATTTTTTATTTCACTGTATTATTTTCCAGTTTATCTTATTAAAGAATAAAAACGCATGCTTACATCACACATTTATTATAACATCTTAGTGCATTACTTTTAATTTACTTGATATTTAAAATATATTTCCTAATTTAAAACATTAACATTTTATTAACTTCTTAGGTAAATACATGTGAGGGTTCTTGGGTTACATAACCCATATAGACACAATAAATGATTTGTAACATGTTCAGGCATCTTTACTCTCACACGTAATCAATTGCTTCATCTTCAAAATGTAGAGCCATTGTGTATATCTTTTTTTTTTAAAACAGCTTTATTGGAGTATAATTGCTTTACAATGGTGTGTTAGTTTCTGCTTTATAACAAAGTGAATCAGCTATACATATACATATATCCCCATACCTCCTCCCTCTTGCGTCTCCCTCCCACCCTCCCTATCCCACCCCTCTAGGTGGGCACAAAGCACCGAGCTGATCTCCCTGTGCTATGTGGCTACTTCCCACTAGCTATCTATTTTACATTTGGTAGTGTATATATGTCCATATCACTCTCTCAGTTCGTCCCAGCTTACCCTTCCCCCTCCCCATGTCCTCGAGTCCATTCTCTACGTCTGTGTCTTTATTCCTGTCCTGCCCCTAGGTTCTTCAGAACCATTTTTTTCTTTCTTTTTTTTTTTTTTTTTTTAGATTCCGTATATATGTGTTAGCATACGGTTATTTGTTTTTCTCTTTCTGACTTACTTCACTCTCTATGACAGACTCTAGGTTTATATCTTTTGAGTCAAGAAGTATCATCCAAAGAACCTAAATATTAAATTATGCCTAAATGGTATTCAACTTTCTCATATAAACTATACATTCTAAAAATCCTCCTATTTCATGAACAATAAACATAGAGTTTTATACTTATGTTCTCCCATACAAAGAAAGATATTGTAGAACTGTGTTTTGGCCACCAAATCCTTCCTTTTCAGAAGGTTAGAGTGCTTACATTTCTTACTCTTAAAATTATTATACATTCCTCATTAGTATTATACATAACCTTATTTGTAAATGTTGCATTAAAAAAAAAAAAGATTATTAGAGTATGCCTACCAACGCAAAAGTAAACAGAATGGAGACTTCAACTCTCTTTTGTTTTTCAAATTTTATATGTTATAATCTCCACATGTTATCACAGTGAATAATTGTTAAATTTTTTGCTATGCTTTGCCTGATAATCACAACTTCTGTCAAAAGCATTATACTTGCCTCTTTTAATAGGGTAGGTGTTCTAACCCCTCACCTCCAAAGGAAAAAAAGAAAGAAAGAAAGAAAGAAAGAAAGAAAGAAAGAAAGAAAGAAAGAAAGAAAGAAAAAAGAAATAGTTGAGCACCTTCTATTTATTTTCAGATTTTATTCTCCAGCCTACCTAACATATTTTGGGATCTAAGTGCTTCCTTTTCTTGATTTACAAGCAAATTCTCTCTGATCCAAGAATAAGAAGATTGGGTAGAATGGCCAGTCAACTAGTTAAACATCAAATAATGATCATAATCATAATAGCAATAATACCAAATAGCCCCTGATGGTTTCCTAATTGACTGTTAAAAACTGGAACAGAGTGTATCAGTTAGATTATATTAAATTACATAAACCTGACATACGTAAATCTAAGGATAAGGAGAAAGACCCCAAATTTCAGCAGCTGGGGACAGTAACAGTATACTGCCCTCACTTAGAACCTGTTTCTAGCCTGGAGAACTAACCCAGACATACGCCTTCAGCTGTGGCCTCAGCCTATAAGACTCTACAATCTTCAAGAGCCACTGTAACAAAGGCGCTTCCATGATTATGTTAAAGTAACCAGACTACCCCCTAGATGGAGTCCCTCATGCTAAGGCCCTTGTTCAGCAAACCAAAACTTAGCTAAGTTTTTATGCTCTGCTCTTCCTGAAGAGGAAGGCTTAGGTCCTCCTGCTCAGTACAAGTTACCTAACCAGGATCTAAGACTTCCCTTTGCTCCAGTGTAAGGAAAGTAACCCTGCCTTAACCAACAGCAAGTACCTAGTACAAATTCCTTGCTCCTGCTTACTTTGGTCTGTAAAAATCTCTCACTTTGTACAAGTCTTTGGAGCTCTTTTCTATCTGCTAGATTGGATGCCACCCAATTCATGAATCCTTGAATAAAAGCCTACTAGGTCAGTAAATTGTGGAAATTTTTCCTTTAACGATGATTATGGCACTAGCAGTTAGACTCTTGAACAATGCTGAATTTCATCCAAGCCCTGGGATCCTAGAAAACATGTACAATTGAAGAAAGCCCCTTTACCTTGCATTCCAGAAAACAGCTTACTGCAAAGAAATATCCTTCCCGAATGATTTAGATAAGATTCATGGATACCCCCTTGTTTATAACATGGACTCTCCAAATTCCCATTCTTCACCTCATAAATGAATAGCTGAACTGTGTGTCCCACTGATCAACTGGAACAAAATTCTTGTTAATCAAACTTTAGTTAAAATTCTGTCCTCCCTCCAGGCTCCTGAACTTGGCCCATCCTCAGCCTCAGCCAAGATTCAGCACCTCCTTAAATCCACAGGGAAAAGAAGCTAGCCTCAGGGTAAAGCATTCTCTGGGCTGCTATCTTACCTTGTCCCTGTCATTCATCCCACCTCCCCACTTTCCCTTCCTGTTTACTCTTCCCTATAAAACAAACAATCCGTTTGCCTAACCCTTGAGATACTTGCATCCCTTAGGGTCTGAATGTCTTCCCTATTGTAATAATTCCCTTTCCCCTATTGTCATGGCCCTTCTACCCGCTTGCATAAGCCTTTCTTATTAAGTCTTTCCTTACTGAATCTGGGCTTGCTTTTTTATTTGACAGCTTCTATTAAGAACTTGTGTATTTCAATTCTGCTCATGTTTCATTGGACAAAGCAATTTGTATGGCCATGCTTGACCTCAAGGTCAGGAAAATGCCATCCCCAGTGGTCCAATTGTTACTTCCTTTATGGCATTCACAACAAAATGTGTAAACAAATTCTGTATTTAAGAAGAGATGAAATACCCTCTCATTGTGACTCTCACAAAACTGTAACCATTTCTGAAACAAAAACTTAAACTTGGTTTTTGGTCACAAGACTTCTGTTCTAATATCATGGTATTATTTTAAGCTTTATTTAGAGCTACTTCAGTTTTCTCTCAAGTTTGACAGCTTTCTGTCATGCTACTCAACATAATACCATTTAGAAATTTAGAGGTCCTGTTGAATGTAATTTAATAATTTTCTTTCATAAGGTCACTGACTACTATTCATCCAAACAATGATTTTCCAGATAGTAACTAAATGAAAGACTAAGATTATGTCACTTTATCATTATTTGTTTTAAGAATCACAAAAGTGCTTATATTCTAAATGTAATAATTCAGATTAGGAGTTAGCAAACTACAGCCTGGGGACCAAATTGAGTCCACTGTCTGTTTTTTATAATCTAAAGTTAAAACTGTTTTTTAAAAAATATCTGTATCTATTTTAAAGTGTTGTAAGACAACAACCACAGGAAAAAAATAAGGACTAAACTGTGTGTAACACACAAGTCAAAAAATTTTACTGTTTGTAAAATAGTTTTGTTGACCCCCAATTTAGATAATTATACATCAGAGTCATGAACAAGATTGATAGCAATTAACTTAGATTTACTTTTATATTTTATGAAAAATGTAGTTTATAGAAGGATAAATATAGGTGGCAAATATAAGTTACCTGTCATTCTTAAAATGTTTGGATTAATTCATTCTTAGATTTTAATTCTACATAAATGTTATACATTACCCACTACCTTAATTATAAGAGTTATTTAAATTACCAGTAGAAATATATGATGACTCTTGTTAAAAATATTAAATACATATAGTTTAATTTTTTAAATGTAAATGTTAGAATATTTCAAACAAAATATTGATAAGTGAAGAGAGATACATTTCATATATTTTGAAGCTGTCCTCTGTTTCTGATAACTTTTGTCTCATCAATAACCCTCACTGAGAAGAAGTAAACAAACACGGTATTTTAAGTGTAGTACATTTTCCCAGGGCTCAATTATGCCACTAGATGGCGCATTTAGCACTACAGAGAGCTCTTGAATTAAATTCATGGGTTTTGTTTTGGTTTGGTTTGGTTTACTTTAATAGATTTTAAAGGGGAAAGATATAAAAAGTGTGACAAATAACATTTTCCTACACTTTTATTGACAAAGTCATCTCAATAATATATGATTGTTTTATAGCCAAAAATTATTTTTAGGCTACCCAAATTGATATGCAAGGTGAAAGATTAGACTTTATCAAAAGAAAAATGGCAATGATGTTGTAAATTGACTTTTCAGTGGCATTCTTCATTTCCTCTGATCTGATACATGTGCCAACATCAAAGTGTGTTTGTGAATTTTGAGGACGAAGAAATACTGCTACCATTAACATTAGAAAATGACAATTTTTAACAATGATAATAGAGTCTTTATTAGTTGGCCCTCATGAAAAGGATAAAAGAAAGGCAAAAAGAGGGACAGTTGTACCTCAATGGAAAGGAAGCAGCAGTGGATATTCCCTGTCACTGCATAGCTCTAGAAATAAGAATAGTGTGGCACAGAGTTCTTTCAAGTGCCTGGCCCTGCAGAGGTCAGCACAATGGCTGAGAGCCCATATAGGTCCAAGCCACAGGGTCGAACAAAAGCATATTGTGCATCGTTCATTAGTCTCCATTTTTAACCCATTGTCTTCATCCTGAGAAACAATACATATGTTCAGGAGGACAAACAGGAATCAAGTTACTGAAAGCTGGCTTGTGCCCAGGTTAATTTATACATCTCCAAAACTTAAGCTTCACCAACTTACTAAAGCCCATCATTTAACCCTATTCCAATGTGCAGCTGCTTAAATGAGATTGGAAGCAATTTTGCCACATGATGCTGATGTTAGTTAAAAGCTGAGTATTAGCAGCATGGAAAAACATCACATGGGTGTGTCCACTGTTTTGATCAGCATTTCCCAAATTCTAATGGATCCAACGCACAGAGGCTCAGCTCATTGGCCTAGGAAGTGGAATTCAGACCTATTGACTATTACAGACACGCATGTATATGAGGGGAAGCATTGAAATTAGAACAAGAATTAGATATTTTTTTCCTCCCTGGATAAAGCCAGGAAAATTCTGAATGAAGACTTTCAGCAAGGCAGTATGCAAAACTGCCAAGTGTGAAAATGATTACAAATGACAGCTTATTTGGAAAAGCACTAACCAGAAAGGATTTCCAGTTTCAGAACTACATTGTACGATAACATGACTCCACCCAAATCAAGTAGAATTCCAAACCAAAGGATGATGATTGCTTCAACATTTATTTGTGAATGACAAAAAGACATTCAAAAGGAATATTCCTGACACAAATATTTGCTTTCAAGAGTTCACTGAAAAATATTACTTTCACATAAACTGTATATATGGTATATGGCAGGCCACTATAAGATGACAAATAGCTATTTGGGGAATAATTATATTTAGGTAAGTATAATTAATTTTTTACTGAGCTTTGAGAACTATTTTGTGGTTTGTTCATCTCTAAAGGGTTAAAACTATATTCAAGTTTACAAATATTCTCAGCTGTTTTGCAGGACAGCTTTATAATGGGCTCAGCTACCTTGAAATTGTTATTACTTTTCTTCTTTTAAACTGGTTGATTCAGGCCAACTATCAAATGAAAATGATGATGAATAAAGACAAAATTGTTTAATCTTAATAATTTATGAGCAGTAAAAGTCATTTAGGAAAGGACCTATGACTATACAGTATAGAAAAATAGATATATTCCCTAAATATGAACATTATGCTCTGAAAAAATCTCGGCAGTCAGTATTTATTCTGTCAATTGGCATTTTACAAAGTTGATCTGGGAAAGATGAGAAAGAAAAAAAATCAGCTGATCAGATTGTGACCATATGACTTTGTCAGGGATAAAACTCATCACTTTACTTGGATGAGATCATTTAATTTAGATATTAGCATAAATTATTAAATTGAAAAAGTTCTTGGTTGTTTGTCAGATTGGACAAGTTTGGAAGAGGAAGCATTTGGAAGTCAAAAGGCCTCAGTTGAAATTACAACTTCCTTCCTGGCTACTTGATGTACATCATTTACCTCAACCCCTGAGCTCTCACTTCTTCATGTATAAAAGGAGATAATGATGTCATGTCACAAGTTTATTGAGATTTTATGATATGGATTGCTTTTAGTTTTCATTATTAGTAACAGTAGTAAAGGTTAATATTTTCACTTTGAAGATATATTTTTAGTGTTCCGTATGTTTTGTTTTAGTATACTGTTGGCTAACATAATACAAGTGTTTCAGAATCTGTAATAGATATGGAGATAAGAAGTCTGAGGTTTAGCTTCAGTTGCCAAATATATATGTGCAAATATGTTCATAACAGGCAAAGCTAAGTGCAGTGCAGTCTGCCTTATTTTCCTTCCAAACACAGGGCCCATACTTATCATGTGCTTCCTGCAATATATAGAAGCAGGCTGGGTCCCAGGGTGTTATTTTTAAGAAGTCTAAAAGCAGACTCAAAGCATACACGTTTCCAATTATAGGTCTATAAATCCATTCATCCACTCATTCATCCAGTCGATATATTAATTCTGGAGCTCTTTTTGTGGCCTTAAGATATGAACTGATTTAACATTATTTTTATATTCCCTCACCTTTATTAGTCAAAATATCACTTAAACTATAAATTACAAAGGCAAAGTAAAATAGATAACAGGTGTGATAATCTAAACTAACTATGGGGCATTAATAAAACAACAAACAGTTTTTTTTTGTCCTAGATAATGAATTGTTATTAATACATCTGACATAACTAAACAACTAATGGTCTCTTCGGTTTATCTTTTCAAATTTAGAAATTTTTCTATTTGAAGCATCATTGAAAGTTGTCATTTGGAAACTGACATAATACATTCTAACAGATTAAGACTCCTACAAAAGTATATTATTGACTTCCTTGATATAATTGCCTCTTCATAGCCATTGCAATCATTCATGTAAACATTTATTTGGGGAGGCATGAAAAGCAGATTATTTACCTAGTGAAGTATGACAGCTCTAGAGGATTTACTGTGTTCATTGCTACAATTGTCACCAAAAGCTGTTACTTCATAAGCACTGCTACCCGATTTTACATTTAAATATCTATCATTCCCTTCATTAAATCAAAGAGAAGTCAACTCTGTATGGAATTAAATCTTAGACTTATTTTGAAAAGGTTAATATAAGAGGGACAAAATTCTTCAGTAATGGCATTTTCGAAAGAACATTTTAATTTAAATACCTTTCCTTTAAGAAATAGGAGCGAATATTTAACAATACTGGGCAGGATGCACTTAATATCTCATTTTTGAAAAAAAACATATAATTTGGAATAAGTGCTTTCACGTATCTTCTAGTTGAAACTTCTATAATTCAGGCTCAAAAATATAAATGCAATATTTAGTGAGGGAATTCTCAGATGCATAATGTCACTGAATACCTGCCACATGTGTGGCATGCTTTTCAAGTTAGAATGCTGTTGGGTAGATGCTTCTATTTTCTCCTTAGAAAAACTTCTGGCTGCTGGTTAAAAGATATGGTGGGATGCTTGTAAAGTGTGGACTGAGTGATTCATATTTAAAAATGACAGAATGGTTTTTTGTTTGTTATTTGCCTGCTTGCTTGCCTTCTTATCTATTTGGAATAATAAGGGAAAACTATTCCAGTGTTGTTTTTCATCAGGTGATAGAGATAGAGGATAGGTAAGTAGTCAGGTAGGTAGGTAGATTGATAGATATCCTGCAATTAGTAGATAAATGTACTTTTATCTGTAGCGAATGTATTTGGAAGAAAAAAAAAAACTTGTTCTATTCTTTGCAAAATGAACATTTTTAACTGCTAAAACCAAAATCTGAATTGAATATTTAATTTCATCTAGTAATTTTCAAATTTTTTTCTGAACAGATTATCTAGGATTCCTGAAAGCTAC
The DNA here is from genome assembly GCF_028023285.1 of Balaenoptera ricei. NCBI lineage: Eukaryota > Metazoa > Chordata > Mammalia > Artiodactyla > Balaenopteridae > Balaenoptera > Balaenoptera ricei. The sequence continues at coordinate 90,895,339 of NC_082650.1, read as the reverse complement.
TATCATTCTCTCCTGTAACAATGAGTGCTCACTCAGCACTTACCTGACCCACTGATGCCATGCATTCACTTTAGAGGACGTATTCTCATTTTGTCTTTCCCTCTATGGGTTCCATCTTTTCCTGGCACCAACTAAAGCCCCTAAATTCTGGCAAAGGTACTGAGGACCCTATTTTGAGTATCATGACATCAACCCACAGTTAGTCACAACTCTTCTTTGAGCTTATTATTCCAATATGTAAGGATGATAGAATTTTCTTCCAACCTCCAAATATTTTGAGAGAATTAATAATACAAAATGCATAAAACATTCTAAAAAGCTTAGAGAAACTATTTGGTACAAACTGTTAATTTTAGTTTCGAGAACATTGAAAATGCTCTTTGGCATAAGTGTAAGGCGCCATTTAATATTAATTATATAGCCTGACTGCTTTGAGAGCTCTTGGTGGCATCATAATGCAATATCATAAGTGAAAGTCTTTGTAGACTATAAAGTTTTATTCAAGTATAAGTGGCATTAGAATTATAAACAATACTTTTTTGTTGTTATGGTACTAGTTCTGTCCCTTTTGTTTGAAGCTAAAATAGTTGAGGGAGACTCACAGACTATATACATCTATTCAATATAACTAATGTCAATTATATTTTATCAAGAGTCTGAAGTAATTTATATTCTTATTAATTTGTTAAACTATATTACTGGGAGAAAAGTATAAGCTTGATTTATATTCAACTATAAGCATTTTAAAATAAATGTATAGATTATATATATACTAGAATAAATATACTGAGACATTTAATTTTACCTTTAATACATGGGTGGTTTAATACATGGATGTTTACCCATGTATTAAAAGTAAAATTAGATGTCTTAGAGGATATATGTGCATTTTTGCAAATTTCATTTGCTCTTATTATATAACTCTTGTTCATTTTTCGTTTTGGCCCTGGGAATTCATATTGCCTGTCTGCAAGATAGGAGACTTCTTCCTTTTATGCTTTTTTTTCAGTATAACTTGATTTTCTGTCCAAGAGATTGTCACTGGCCTAAAACCTATGCAATGTTGGAGCAGGCCTGTACACATTGTTTCCCAAGTCTGTGTGCAGTGACAGCTCATTGGAAGCTTGAAGTCAACAATGGTGGGGCATTTACCCCTCAGAGACTGGTAAATGCTAGAAATCAGAATTTGTTCCCTCTGGACAACTGGTTGTTAAACTTTTCCTTCTACACCACTGCCTGCAACTGAAATTCATAAGCACCTGTTCCCACATTTCAGGTGTATACAGAGTGCCTGTGAAATCAGGTGATGTACTTTCACTGATAAATGAATGCTAGACAATACACATTTACCTTATGTATACTACATGGAAAGAACAAGGGAGCAACATATAAAGGTATTTCAAGACTTCTATAGGAAATACAGAGGTATAACTTTTAACAAGTTTTCACTACAGGAAGAATGTATTTTCTTATCCATAATTTTTGAAAGAAGACAGTGTTAATGTGGCATGCAAATTTGTTGACACTGTCCTCTCCCATGTTTTCTGATACAAGAAACACCCTGCAATCTAACAGGAGGGAGACAGGAGAACTTCCTTCTATGAAAGCTATTGCTTTTGCGTCCCAGTCTGCCTGTCCTAAGCATGGAATACAATTATGTCAAACTCAGTGTGTCCATACTAAAAAAAATAAAGCAAACAAACAAACAAACAAAAGTATCTCTTCCCTTAAAACTGATTCATATTCTCTACACCTCACTTTGGCAAATGACCCCATCATACCCACCCCTAATCCCATGATCTGGTCCAAAAACGTTTCCTAACACCACCTTCTGTGTCCTAACCTCAAATTCTCATCACTAGCCACACGAAAGCTACCCTGCTGACAGTACTAAACCAGAAATTTCTAGGGGGTCACTTATAAAATGAAATCTAATTTTGTCAATTTTCTGTTTGGAGTCTTTCCAAAGCTTTACTGTCCATTGCCTGAAACCGAAAATCCTTAATAGCTAAGGCTGAAATAGGAAAGGGGCAGGGCACAACCTTTAAGGGAATGATATAGCCATTGAGGATACTACATAAACTGGTTAGAACAAAATTGGTCCAAGATGGCGGACAAGTCAACTTCCAGTGGATTTTGAGCCTCAGTATACGCTCATTATAATACATCAGCACCCTAAATGACACACCTACATGTGCCATGACAGTTCCAAGGACGCCCATAAAAGGCCAACAAGGGGGCAGTGGCCCAATTCCTGGAAATCCCCACCCCTTCCCCAAAATAGCTGGAATACTCCTCCCACTCATCAGCCTATGAAATTACCCACCCCTATTAAAACTGACAACCCCATACCCTGGTGCCTGTAACCTTCCAAGATGGCCCACATCCTATGGAGTGTGTATATCCCTGAATAAACCTTCTTTCGCTTTACTATGGCTCACTCTTGAATTCTTTCCCATGTGAAGACAAGAACCCACACTTTACGGCTGTGCCAGGGATTCGTTTGAGACTTGAGACATGACCACCCTCTCACGCCCCACTCTCTTTCCTGAAACAAGACCATCCTTGGCCTGCTCCTGCTTGTTTCCTAGGTTTATTCCCGTCACTTCCTGCCCATTGTATTCAGTATCTCAATCATGCTAGACTATCAATAGCATGTTCTCTAGCTTTATTTTTCCTCTCTTACAACAACTTATACCGTTTCTATGCCCTCTAAGTGGGATAATTCTTCCATCAGAGAATCTGAATGTGGTCGTTTAGATGCTGAATCACACGTAGCCATTACTGACCTCCATCTGGAAATGCTTTGAATTTTTTATCTTAGTCATCTGTGAACTCTTTAAGGGCAGAAATCACAGATACTCAATTTTATGGACCAGTATCCAGCACACAGTACCACTCCATATATGTTTGCTGATGAACGAATATATTTGCCATACTATTTATAAAAGTACTTTTTGAATATAATAACAATAACAAATTCCTTTTCCTATTCCATGTAAAACATGAGTCATCTAGTGAGATCTGTACTGAGACCAAGGGCAGATAGTGAGATATTTCCTTCAAACAACTCAGTTTGGAGAAGAAGGGGAAAATTAGTAAGACAGAAAGAGGCAGATTTTGGCAAGCTGATAAGGCCTTCTATTTTAGCAAATAATGAAGGCCCCAAGAACATTAAACATCTTTTTTAAAATTTAAATATGGTTGCTGTACAAGATATCTTAGCTTTAGGTGAACTACACAGTGATTCGACAGTTACATACATTATGATATGATCACCACAACAAGTCTAGTAATTATCTGTGCCCATACACTGTTATTATGATATTATGGCCTTATGCTGTAGATTACTTATCCATGGCTTATTTATTTTGTAATTGGAAGTTTGTACCTCTTAATCCCCTTTGCTCATTTAGCCCAACCACCACCTCCCTCCCCGACAACAACTGCCTGTTTGTTCTCTGTATCTCTGAGTCTGATTTCATTTTATTTTGTTTGTTTGTGTGTTTGTTTTATTTTTTAAGTTCCAAATATAAGTGAGATCATTGGTATTTGTGTTTCTCTGTTTCACTCAGCATAATACTCCCTAGATCCGTCTACATTTTCACAAAGGGCAAGATTTTTTTTATGGCTAAGTAATATTCCTCTGTGTGTGTGTGTGTGTGTGTGTCACATCTTTTATCCATGTACATTTCATCTGCTTCCATATTGTGGCTGTTGTAAAATGCTACAATGAACAATGGGGTGCATATATCTTTTTGAAATAGTTTTTTGTTTTCTTCAGGTGAATACCCAGAAGTGATATTCTTGGATCATATGGTAGTTCTACTTTTAATTTTTTGAGAAACCTCCATAATGTTTTCAGTAGTGACTGCACCAATTTATATTCCCACCAACAGAGCACGAGGATTCCCTTTTCACCACATCCTCACCACACTTGTGATTTGTTGTCTTTTTGACAATACTCATTCTGACAGGTGTGAGGTAGTATATCATTGTGGTTTTGATTTGCATTTCCCTGATGATTAGGGATATGGAGCATCTTTTAATGTGTCGGTTGCCCACCTGTGTGTCTTCTTTAGAAAAGGTGTCTCTCCAGGCTCTCTTCCCATAGTTTTGATTGGGTTATTTGTTTTTTGAGTTGTATGAGTACTTTGTATATTTTGGGTACTAACCCCTTATCTAATATATCATTCACAAATATTTTCTCCCATTCAGTGTTCTGCCTTTTAGTTTTGTTGATGGTTTCCTTTGCTGTGCAAAAGCTTTTTAGTTTGATGAGACCCATTTGTTTATTGTTGCTTTTGTTTCCCTTGTCTGAGGAAACAGATCAAAAAAAAAAAAAAAAATATATATATATATATATATATATATATATATATATTACTAAGACCCATGTCAAAGCATGTACTGCCTATGTTTTCTTCTAGAAGTTTATAGTTTCAGGTCTTACATTCGAATCTTTAATTCATTTTGAGTTTATTTTTGTATAAGGTGTGAGAAAGTTGTCCAGTTTCATTCTTTAGCTTGTAGCTGTCCTGTTTTCCTAACACCATTTATTGAAAAAGCTGTATTTTCCCCATAGTATGTTCTTGCCTCATTTGTCATAGATTAATTGACCATAGGTACATAAGTTTATTTCTGGGCTCTCTATTTTGTTCCTTTTTCTGTGTGTTTGTTTTTGTGCCAGTACCATACTCCTGATTACTGTAACTTTGCAATATAGTCTGAAGTCATGGAGTGTGATACCTCCAGTTTTCTTCTTTTTTCTCAAGATTGCTTTGGCTATTTTGAGGTCTTGTTCTGTATAAATTTGTGGTTTACTTGTTCTAGTTCAGTGAAAAATGCCTTTGGCATAATGATAGGGTTTGCATTGAATCTGTAAATTGCCATGGGTAGTATGGTTGTTTTAAGAAATTATTCTTCCAGTCCATGAACACGATATATCTTTCCATTCATTTACATCATCTTCAGTTTCTTTCATAAATGCCTTATAGTTTCCAGAGTACAGATCTTTTACCTCAATTGTCAAGTTAATCCCTAGGTTTTTTTTTTAATGTAATTGTAAATTGGATTGTTTTTTTTCATTTTTTTAATGATAGTTAATTATTAGTGTATAGAAACACAACAGATTTATGTATAGTAATTATGTATCCTGCAACTTTACTGAATTCATTTATTAATTCTAATAGTATTTTAGTGGAGTCTAAGATTTTCTATGTATAGTATCATGTCATCTGCAAAGAGTGACAGTTTTACTTCTTATAAGGATCCCTTTTATTTCTTTTTGTTGTCTGATTGTTGTGGCTATGTGGCTATGTTCAAATTCTATGCTGAATAAAAGCAGCAAGAGTAGGGATCTTGTCTTGTCCCTGATATTATAGGAAATGCCTTTCAGTTTTTCACCATTGAGTATGACGTTAGTTGTGAGTTTGTTGTATAAGGGCTTTATTATGTTGAGGTATGTTCCCTCTATACCCACTTTGTTGAGACATCAAATATCCTGATATGTAGACTCCAGGGCCATATTTAATAATGTCATATTAGCCATTTTTTTCAATTTCCTCCTTTTTTGTTAGTATACATAATTGATATTTTGATTTCATGATGATCATTTTTTTAGAAATTGAAAATATATTATTCTTATTTAAATATACCATAGATTGCACCTCCTTCCTTCTCCAATTGTCATTTAAAACACCTAAATTATTTTACATGAGTTGGAGATAATTAAATAGATTAAATCCATGGAAAGCTTCACATTTTAAAATTCTCCTCCAGCTTAGAGAATCAAGTTAGAAGTTTCCTTATAACAGTCAGAAGTTACATTCAAAAGCCTACCCTTATAAAAGTGAATAATCACTTATTGTGGACAGCCCAGGGATGCCTTTCCTGTCTATCTTCCCAACGCACACAGACTCTAATGAAACTGAAGTGAAAATCTGACCAAAACTGCAGTTATACAAGTTTTTCCCTACAACATGATTACTTCAGTTACTTTGTTTGGGTACTTTAGTGCCGTGCAGAGTGAAAATTGAGTAGTAATTTTCTGTAAAGGATATGACAAAGCAAAGATAGTCTGCTGAGGGAAAATTATAAAACAAGCTGAAAGAACCAAAGACAAAAGTCCATGAACATTCAGAAAGAAAAATTTTGACTCTTACAATTATTGTCCAACAACTGATGACTATAGTTTTTGCCATTTGATTTTGTGGAATATCTCCATGTGGGTTGAAGTAGTTAAATAATGGTTTATACTTATTGTAACCAAATTATTCTGATTGATAGCCATCTCTGTTTTTGATTACAACTAACAACCTCTATAATTCTAATATCTTTTTGTAATTTCCACCTTATCATTTTTATTTTTTCAGTCTTTATTTTTAATGTACATTTCAGCACTTCCTAAGGTCCAGACACTCTTCTAAGCCATTTCCAAACATGAATGGATATAAATATGATAACAATCCTATGAAACAAGTAGTATTATTGGCCTGATATTACAAGTGAAGAACTAAGACCCTGGTGAAGCAGATTGCTGAAGAGCACACAGTGAATCCATGGTAGTGAAGAGTTAACCCTAGGCATCCAGATTCAGGGATTTAACCAATACCCTCTGCTTCCTCTGTTTCTACTTGGAAGGGACTTTAGAAGATCTATATATATTTGTTATCTAGACTAGCTTCTGACTTGTGAAAATCTGCATGCATTACATAGCATGTGTCTAAGCTTAACTCAGGGTCTAATAGAAGAGAAAACTTGATAAACAGTGTAATAATGTTGACTGCAGCTGGATAGGATTATCATTTAAAATATATTTTTAAAATTAATTTCAATTAACATATGAAGAAGAATGAACTATTTTCTCTCCTTTGCATAAGATAAGCTGGTCTTCCTGGAAAGAGGCACTATCAAACTATCAAACCATAGTGTTCTTCTACAACCAGGCTTACTTATGAAAAACACAACAGGCTTCTTGGGCTTCTTTAAAGATGTGAAGTTCCCTGCCAGGACACTGAGCAACATATTTCTGAGATACTGGCTACTTGCCTATCATTTGAGACAGCCAAAACTGAATATAAAGAACTCAAACACTACCCCCCTTCAAGAGTTGTAAGCAAGAGGTAGGCAAAGTCTGAGGAAAATATATATCTGGCTGATTATATGAGCCAGAGTTATATAGACTGACTCCTTATTGAGTAAAGAAGCTAATTTCTTACACCAAGGAAGTGAGGCAAAAAATAAAAACGTTAATACTCAGCTTACCTTTGCAAATGAGGAACAATTACCCTGCCATATGTTGACTCAAGGAAGCAAAGATCTTCATCACAGACCATCAGGTTTCTTTTAGTAGCTGCCAAAGAGATGAAATTTAATATTAAAAATTATTGGCTCCTTACTCTGTGTTCTGGGTCAGGTACTCTTATGTAGGTGTAGCCGAACATCTTTAGGTTTGCTTCTGGTGGTGTAATCATCAACCTGTAGTCATTCCTACCATTACTGTATTAGTGTACTGTTGCTGCTGTAACAAATTACTACTAAATGAAAACAACACAAATGTATTCCCTTATAGTTCTGGACATCAGAAATCTGAAATCATTTTTACTGGGCTAAAATCAAGGTGTCAGCAGGGCTACTTTTTCCTGAGGCTTTGTGGGGAAGAATCCATCCCCCTTGCCTTTTTCAGCTTCTAACAGCTTGTGGCTCCTTCCTTCATCTTCAAAGCTTATCATTCTCATCCATCATCACGTCCCTTTTGCCTCTGACTCTGATGCTCCTGCATCCCTTTTACAAGGACAATTATGACTATATCAGGCACACAGGGATAATCTCTCATCTCAGGATCCTTGACTTAATCATGTGGGTATAGTCCTTTTTACCATATGAGGTAATATTCTTAGGTTCGAAGGGATTAGGACATACACATATTTGGGGGACTATTATTCAACCACAATTACATAATCACACTGTTTCCTTTCCTTGTGTTTAGGAGCTTTCCTTCTGTTACTTTTGAAATGTAGAGGACTTTTGGTGGGTAGAAGATTTGGGAGGGAAAAAATGACAAATCTAGAATGTATGGTGTGGTATCTGTTTCCTGATGGATCTGGTGGACTGGACTGAGCTCCTGTAGGGAAGGGAACTTGAATAAAGGTTTGTCCCAAGCCAAGCCACAGATCTTTGAGTTCTCAGGCATTATTATACCTCATGGAATAGGAGAGAAGACTTTCCCCTCACTCTGCTCAAAACTCAGGTCTCTTCTGGCCCATCAAGCAAAGATCAGATGCTGTTTTCAAGATGTTCAGAGTCAGTGGTATATCTTCTGCAAAAACATCAGAAAACAACAGTAAAGACTTTTTTTAACTCAACTATGGGCAACTAGTTTGAATTCAATTTGGCAGCTAGTATGGAGAGGAAAAACAAAGAACCATTGATATAGGAGGATTGTCATAGGTGTATTGGTTTGTGGGCAAGCGAAAAACAAACCAATGGTGAATATTTTACTTATCTACTGCTGCAAAACAAATAATCACATAACTTCATGGCTAAAAACAACGTTCCTTTTATTGTCTCTTACCTCTTCTGTGTGTTAACTGGATTCAGCTGATATCACTTGGGATTTCTTAGCTACTTGTAGTCAAATGGTTGCTCAGACTGGAATCATCTGAAGACTCAACAGAAACACTGGATTGATTGGAATTTCCTGATTGTTCATATGGTCTCAAGGCCTCTCTGACTATATATCTTTCATGAACTCTTTCCTTATAGTTTCCCCAGCAGAGCGTCCAGATTTCTGGGCCACTCTGGGTTCCCAGAAAACACAAATACAAGTGCTTACAGACTCTAAATGCTTGGGCTTGGAAGTCCCAGAACATTTCTTTGATTGCCTTCTATTGGTGAGTTAAGTCAGGAGCTGGACCAGATTCAATGAGGATGACACAGCAGCATAAGTGCCAGGACGATCATCATTGAGGGCCATGTCTTTAGTGACCATAAAATACAGAGTGAACCAAATGTTCTGGTTTTTCTAAGACTCAGGGAGTTCCCTGGACATGGGATTTTTCAGTGTTAAAACTGGGATATTTCTAGGAAAAGTGAAATGAGCTGGCCATCGAAAAATAAAGCAACCATTGGAGAGTTTGCAGATGGGAGGTATAATGGTCTGGTATTGCATGAATAGGGGATATTGAGGCAAAATATATTTGAGTTATATAGATTAACCCATTTTGCTTCAAACCAATTTTAGACCTAAGTACTATTTTAATCATTTTTATAGATGAGGATACACAGGCTAAAAAAAATACTTTACTTACCCTTGGTCCGCCAGTTATAAGGAGAAGAGCTTGGATGTAAATTCTATACTTTTTCCATCACACCAGACAGTCCAGAAGCCCATTACAACAGATTTGCCTATATTTTTGCTGGCCTCTTATTCTATTAAAGCTTGGAGTTTGGCCTTCTAGATATTTCTTACATAAGATATAGATGGGACATGTGCCATATCATGAGATCCTGAAGAGGACAGATCAAGTTTATTTATCCTTGAGGTAGCTGTCACAGAGCTTGGCACATAATACTTGTTAATATATGTTTGTGGGTTGCAAATACTAAGTGTTGAACATTTTAGTACTCTTTTCCTCTTTAATTCTATACTACTATTTCCAAGTGTGTGACAATTCCATAGTCTTTTTTATTTTTTAATTTTTATTTTCCAAGTATTACTTTCCTGAGGTTGCTATAAAAAATTATCATAAACTTGGTGGCTTTAAACAAAAGAAATTTATTCTCTCACAAGTCTGGATGCTAGAGTTCTGAAATTTGACAGGACCAACTGCCTCGTGAGGGATGTAAGGAAGAATTTGTTCTTTGCCTCTTCCAGCTTCTAGTGGTTGCTGGCATTCCTTTTCTTGTTGCCATGTCACTCCAATTTCTAATCTTGTGGTCATATGTCTTCCTGCTCTGTGTGTCTCTATGAAATCAGCCTCTGCCTCACTAAAAAGGAGGGTCACTGGATTTAGGTCCTATCTGCATAATGCCAGGATAATCTCCTCCTCTCAGAATTCTTAATCACATCTTTTGCCATCTAAGGTAATATTCACGGATCCTTGGAATTACGTGTAGAAATATCTTTTGTAGAGCTACCTTTATACCCATTACCGGTATATGTATATATATATATATATATATATATATATATATATATATATAATCTGTGTGTACAAATATTCAGAGTTAAAAATAAAAGTCTAATGCACTTTGGAGAATAATTAAAACACTACAAATCTCTGGATGGTGGAAGCAAGAGTATCTTAACACAAATTATTAAAACATTTTTATACTTTTTATGTTCATATGACAGAAGAAATTCATATTTATATAGTTTTCTTAAATTAAAACATCTAATTAAGAAATTGAAGACATGAATTCCTAGTTTCCTTGAGAGAACATTGAAATTCATGAGTCCAGTGTAAGAGATGATAAGCTCAGCTAGAGATCTTGTGACTCTTCCAGATGAGTTTTAAAGTCGTGTACTGAAGCCGTCAACTGAGGGATAATCTAAGAAAAAGTCCTTTCCTGGAAATGAGAAAGAAACAATAGATCTTCCTTCTGAAGAAGGTGTGTGTGTGTGTGTGTGTGTGTGTGTTATTTACTGACCTAGAAATTGACATATTCCTAAGAAAGAGAGTTGAATTCATTAGGTAACAGACAATTTCTAAAACCAGAATGTTATAACTACACAGTCATCTAAAACCATCCCTGGACTCATGCCATAAATAACTTAATAACAAAATGTCTGTATTTTGAGGAGAACATAGAACATATTTTATAAAATAACAGTTTGATACTTATAAACGGTTTGTTTTCTACAAACATCTAAATTAATTAACAGAAAAATTCTTTTTATATGTTTTCATTTCCTACCATGTGGAAAATCCACAACACATTTAATTAATGGATGTAGCCCAACAATACATTTCTTTTTATTAGTCACTTTTAAGAATAGTTTGATGAAGATTTATATTACTGGATCTGAGTAAGGAATCAGTAAGTGTATGAGCAAAGTTTCTATATAAATATTTCCAAACACATGTAAGACAAGATATGATGAAAGGATTCAGCCTTCATTCATTCTCTGTCCTGTTCTGAACTATAATCTTCTTGTTGCTCTGTATATTTTGGTTCCTTTCTCCTTGATACAGTATATCCCCTTGAACTGCATTTTAACACAATGTCCAGAAATGTCTATTGTCCTTCTCTTTGCAGAAGCTTACATAGCAGATGGTGCAAATGGTCCAGCATATATTTGTGAGATTGATACAAAAACCATCTGCCAGAATGCTAACTTTTGTTGATATTTTGTCAAATTATATCAGTGACATGGTAGAGAAATTCAAAATATATGAAATAATTGCAATGTTTCCCCCTTATATTCCAAGTCTCTATTCTAATTTAGCAAAGTATGATGTAATTTCATCTTTTGAAAATAGATTTTTTCCTCAAATCTTTTCTTCAGTCTGCTTCTAAGGTACCATCCTTGACCATGCTATTTTAATGTTTTTCTTTTTGTCTTCATCTATGAGAGTGTCAGATATTTAGCTTTTTCTAGCCCACAGCAGATTAAAGGTAGATAGATGTGGATTTTTATTCTATGTTCATTTTATAATGTATAAAATATCAATTGGGGACAATAAGAATGTTTTTCATGAGTTTTAACTTTAAAAAATTCACAATATAGATTTATTTATGGATAAAAATTATTAAAAAATAATAGATCAATGGAGGAAACCACAATGCAAGTGGCTTATCCTTCAGCTACTTTTAAAAAAATAAATTGAAAATAATACAGAAATGAAAATAACAACTATGACTTTTAAAGTATTTCATCTATTTCTGTACTCTTGTTACATATTCTATAGAGATTGTGTTGACACTTTGTTCCTGAGAATCAATTTGGGAAGGAGAAGTGACGTGTAAACCTCAGGCAAGTTAGCCTCTCAAGCGTTTCAACCCAGGGCTACTTAAAGGGCTACTTAAATATAGAAATCAATAAAAAGGCAGGTAGCTGCATCCATGCTAACCAAACAAGACAGAAGCAAGGCCATGGTAATGACTTTGGTAGGGGATTTGTGTTGAAATCACAGTTCTCATAAACATGTATGAAGATATAAAATTTTTGAGTTTATAAAAAATTATATGAATATCATGTAAGGAGAGTGTAAAGGTGAACATAAAAATGTATAAAGTTTACAAAACTTTTGATATAATTTTGTGCAGTACATTTCTACACCACCTTGGAGAAACATTTTTCATTATCACTATCTATTAACAGGTACCTAGACCTTACTATTACTGTTTAAAAAAAATTAAAAAGATTATTTTTAACTACATGTGGCTAGAATTTACAAGTATATTAAGGAAAAAGCAGTAGGGAATAAGTCCAAAAAGGTATTCTGACAGCCAGATTTGTAAGACAGGAGAATTTGGAACAATGGAACAGAGTTGAAATACTTTCCTGGCTGTGTAATGATGAGAGCATGGACCAAGGTAGCAGCTGTCCAGATGCAGAATTAGAAGCAGGATGTGTGGGCAGTATGATTGAACTGGTGAAAGCTGAGGGCTTTAGGGAAACAGAAGATAGGAAAAAGCAAATAGGGGAACTATAAAAATCTGAGAAGAAACAAAGTTACATCACTTGTATTGAGCTCATGAAAGGGAATGATGGTGATATCAAGGAATTTTACTAATGAGAGTGCATTTTCAAAATAAAATATAAGGCTTACATGCACATCGAATGCAATCTTCTGTTCTACTTTTCCTGTTCTTTCATTTTCTACCTATGGCAGCTCTCCATAAATATATCAGCCTCAGGGAGAACCATGTGATTTAATCTTATGAAAATCATTTCAATTGTTTTAAGTGCACTAAGGTAGACCCACATAAAATCATCATCCTATGTTTATAGATCAATATACACCAAAAAGCTGTAAAAACATTATTTTACAGTAAATATTCAGTCTAACAAAAGATTCTTAAGATCTCATCCAATATGCTTCCAAAGCACATCTCCTGTCAGTCTGTGTGGTTTAAGAAAATATAAATTAATTACTGCAAAATCCTGAGCAAGAATTGTTTGGTAAAACAACTATGCTTTGAACTGCATATAATACATTTAAATAATATAATTGTGGATCTTTCTACTGAAAAATTGAGGGTTACATACATCTCTGCCAGTGCTTTGCAGATGCTATCATATCTGAACATTACCTTTATCCTTCTTTTTGAGTCTTTATTTATTTATTTTTTAATATATATTTTTAACACTTGTTATCATTCATGGATTTGTTTGTTGGTTTGGTTAATCTCTTCTTTCTTTTCTTCTTTTTTTTTAAACTTTTTTATTTTAATAATATTTTTTCTTATTTTTTATTTTAATAAATTTATTTTATTTTATTTCTTTCTTTACTTTTTTCTCCCTTTTCTTCTGAGCCTGTGGCTGACACGGTCTTGGTGCTCCAGTTGGGTATCAGGCCTGAGCTTATGAGGTGGGAGAGCCAAGTTCAGGACATTGGTCCACCAGAGACCACCTGGTCCCACATAATATCAATTGGCGTGAGCTCTCCCAGAGATCTCTGTCTCAATGCTAAGACCAAGCTCCACTCAACAACCAGCAAGCTAGAGTGCTGGACAACACATGCCAAACAACTAGGGAAACAGGAATGCAAACCAAACCATTAGCAGAGAGGCTGCCTAAAATCAAATTAAGTTCACCCCCAAACACACCAGCGAACACTGTCCTGACCAACAGAATGACAAGATCCAGCCTCATCCACCAGAAAAGAGGCACCAGTCTCCTCCACCAGGAAGCCTACACAACCCACTGAATCAACCTTACCCACTGGGAGCAGACACAAAAAACAATGGGAATGATGATATTGCAGCCTGTAAAAAGGAGACCCAAAACACAGTAAGTTAAGAAAAATGAGAAGACAGAGAAATACACAGCAGATGAAGAAGCAAGATAAAAAACCCACCAGACCAAACAAGGAAGAGGAAATAGGCAGTCTACCTGAAAAAAATTCAGAGTAATGATAGTAAAGATGATCCAAAATCTCGTGAATAGAATGGAGAAAATGTAAGAAACGTTTAACAAAGACCTAGAAGAACTAAAGAGTAAGCAAACAATGATGAACAACACAATAAATGAAATTTAAAATTCTCTAGAGGAATCAATAGCAGAATAACTGAGGCAGAGGAAAGGATAAGTGACCTGGAAAATAAAATAGTGGAAATAACTACCACTGAGCAGAATAAAGATAAAAGAATGAAAAGAATTGAAGACAATCTCAGAGACTTCTGGGACATTAAATGCACCAACATTCGAATTATAGGAGTGCCAGAAGAAGAAGAGAAAAAGGAAGGGTCTGATAAAATATATGAAGAGATTATAGTTGAAAACTTTCCTAATATGGAAAGGAAATAGTCAATCAAGTCCAGGAAGCGCAGAGAGACCCATACAGGATAAATCCAAGGAGAAACACTCCAAGACACATATTAATGAAACTAGTAAAAAATAAATACAAAGAAAAAATATTAAAAGCATCACGGGAAAAGCAACAAATAACATACACAGGAATCCCTATAAGGTTAACAGCTGATCTTTCAGCAGAAACTCTGCAAGCCAGAAGGGTGTGGCAGGACATATTTAAAGTGATGAAAGGTAAAAAACTACAACCAAGATTATTCTACCCAGCAAGGATCTCATTCAGATTCCATGGAGAAATTAAAACCTTTAGAGAGAAGCAAAAGCTACGAGAGTACAGCACCACCAAACCAGCCTTACAACAAACGCTAAAGGAATTTTTACTGGCAGGAAACACAAGAGGAGGAAAAGACCTACAATAACAAACCCAAAGCAATTACGAAAATGGTAATAGGAACATACATAACAATAATTAACTTAAATGTAAATGGAATAAATACTCCAACCAAAAGACATACACTGGCTGAATGGACACCAAAACGAGACCTGTATATATGCTGTCTACAAGAGACACACTTCAGACCTAGGGCCACAAACAGATTGAAAGTTAGGGGATAGAAAAATATATTCTACGCAAATGAAAATCAAAAGAAAGCTGGAGTAGCAATTCTCATATCAGACAAAATAGACTTTAAAATAAAGACTAAAACAAGTGCCAAGGAAGGACACTACATAATGATCAAGGGATCAATCCAAGAATGTAACAATTGTAAATATTTATGCACCCAACATAGGAGCACCTCAATACATAAGGCAAATGCTAAAGCCATAAAATGGAAATTGACAGTATCACAATAATAGTAGGAGACTTAACCACCCCACTTTCACCAATGGATAGATCATACAAAAGGAAAATAAGAAAGGAAATACAATCTTTAAATGACATATTAAACAAGGTAGACTTAATTGATATTTATAGGACATTCCATCAAAAAAATCAGAATACACTTTCTTCTCAAGTGCTCATGGAACATTCTGCAGGATAGATTATATCTTAGGTCACAAATCAAGCCTCGGTAAATTTAAGAAAATTGAAATCGTGTCAAGTATCTTTTCCGACGGCCACACTATGAGACTAGATATCAATTACAGGAAAAAATCAGTAAAAAATACAAACCAATATAGGTTAAACAATACACTGCTAAATAACCAAGAGATCACTGAAGAAATCAAAGAACACTTAGGCAAATGATAATGAAAACACAACGACCCAAAACCTATGGGATGAAGTACAAGCAGTTCTAAGAGAGAAGTTTATAGCAATACAATCCTACCTCAAGAAACAAGAAATATCTCAAATAAACAACCTAATCTTACACCTAAAGCAATTAGAAGAACAAGAAAGCCCTAAAGTTAGCAGAAAGAAAGAAATCATAAAGATCAGATCAGAAACAAATGAAAAAGAAATGAAAGAAATGATAGCAAAGATCAATAAAACTAAAAGCTGGTTCTTTGAGAAGATAAACAAAATTGATAAATCACTAGCCAGACACATCAAGAAAAAAGGGGAGAAGACTCAAATCAACAGAATTAGAAATGAAAAAGGAGAAGTAAAAACTGACACTGCAGAAATACAAAGTATCATGAGAGATTACTACAAGCAACTCTATGCCAGGAAAATGGAAAACCTGGAAGAAATGGATAAATTCTTAGAAAAGCACAACCTTCCGAGACTGAACAAGGAAGAAATAGAAAATATAAACAGACCAGTCACAAGCACGGAAATTGAAACTGTGATTACAAATCTTCAAACAAACAAAAGCCCAGGACCAGAGGGTTTCACAGGCAAATCTTATCAAACATTTAGAGAAGAGCTAACACCTATCCTTCTCAAAGTCTTCCAAAATATAGCAGAGGGAGGAACACTCCCAAACTCATTCTACGAGGCCACCATCACCATTATACCAAAACCAGACAAAGACGTCACACAAAAAAGAAAACTACAGGCCAGTAACACTGATGAACATAGATGCAAAAATCCTCGACATTTTAAATACTAACAAACACAATCCAACAGCACATTAAAAGTATCACACACCATGATCAAGTTGGGTGTATCCCAGGAATGCAAGAATTCTTCAACATACGTATATCCATCAATGTGATACACCATATTAACAAATTGAAGGAGAAAAACCATATAATCATCTCAATAGATGCAGAAAAAGCTTTCAACCAAATTCAACACCAATTTATGACAAAAAACCCTCCAGAAAGTAAGCACAGAGAGAACTTAACTCTACATAATAAACGTCATATATGACAAACCCACAGCAAACATTGTTTTCAATGGTGAAACACTGAAACCATTTCCACTAAGATCAGAAAAAAGGCAAGGTTGCCCACTCTCACCATTACTATTCAACATAATTTTGGAAGTGTTAGCTGCAGCAATCAAAGAAGAAAAAGAAATAAAAGGAATCCAAGTTGGAAAAGAAGAAATAAAGCTGTCACTCTTTGCAGATGACATGATACTATACATATAGAATCCTAAAGATTCTACCAGAAAACTACTAGAGCTAATCAATGAATTTGGTAAAGTAGCAGGATACAAAATTAATGCACAGAAATCTCTTGCATTCCTATACACTAATGATGAAAAATCTGAAAGAGAAATTAAGGAAACAATCCCATTTACCATTGAAACAAAAAGAATAAAATACCTAGGAATAAACCTACCTAAGGAGACAAAGACCTATATACAGAAAACTATGAGACACTGATGAAAGAAATTAAAGATTATACAAACAGACGGAGAGATATACCATGTTCTTGGATTGGAAGAATCAAAATTTTGAAAAGGACTATACTATCCAAAGCAATCTACAGATTTAATGGAATCCCTATCAAACTACCAATGGCATTTTTCACAGAACTAGAACAAAAAATTTCACAATTTGTATGGAAACACGAAGAACCCGAATAGCAAAAGCAATCTTCAGAAAGAAAAACAGAGCTGGAGAAATTAGGCTCTCTGATTTCAGATGATACTACACAGCTACAGTAATCAAGACAGTATGACACTGGCACAAAAACATAAATATAGATCAATGGAACAGAATAGAACGCCCAGAGATAAATGCACACACATATGGTCACCTTATCTTTCATAAAGAGGCAAGAATATACAATGGAGAAAAGACATCCTCTTCAATAAGCGGTGCTGGGGAAACTGGACAGCTACATGTAAAAGAATGAAATTAGAACACTCCCTAACACCATACACAGAAATAAACTCAAAATGGATTAAAGACTTAAATGTAAGACCAGACACTATAAAACTCTTAGAGGAAAATATACGCACAACACTCTTTGACATAAATTACAGCAAGATCCTTTTTGACCCATCTCCTAGAGAAATGGAAATAAAAACAAAAATAAACAGATGGGACCTAATGAAACCTAAAAGCTTTTGCACAGCAAAGGACACCATAAACAAGATGCAAAGACAACCCTCAGAATATGAGAAAATATTTGCAAATGAAGCAACTGACAAAGGATTAATCTCCAAAATTTACAAGCAACTCATGCAGCTCAATATCAAAAAAAAAACAAACAACCCAATCCAAAAATGGGCAGAAGACCTAAATAAACATTTCTCCAAAGAAGATATACATATTGACAACAAACACATGAAAGAATGCTCAACATCACCAGTCATTAGAGAAATGCAAATCAAAACTACAATGAGGTATCACCTCACACTGGTCAGAATGGCCATCATCAAAAAATCTACAAACAATAAATGCTGGAGAGGGTGTGGAGAAAAGGGAATCCTCTTGCACTGTTGGTGGGAATGTAAATTGATACAGCCACTATGGAGTATGGTATGGAGGTTCCTAAAAAAAAGTAAAAATAGAACTACCATACGACCCAGTGATCCCACTACTGGGCATATACCCTGAGAAAACCATAATTCAAAAAGAGTCATGTACCACAATGTTCATTGCAGCTCTATTTACAATAGCCAGGACATGGAAGCAACCTAAGTGTCCATTGACAGATGAATGGATAAAGAAGTTGTAGCACATATATACAATGGAATATTACTCAGCCATTACAAAAAGGAAATTGAGTTATTTGTAGTGAGGTGGATAGACCTAGAGTCTGTCATACAGAGTGAAGTAAGTCAGAAAGAGAAAGACAAATACCGTATGCTAACACATATATATGGGATTAAAAAAAAAAAAAAAGTTTCTGAAGAACCTAGGGCCAGGACAAGAATAAAGACGCAGATGTAAAGAACGGACTTGAGGACACAGGGAAGGGGGAAGGGTAAGTTGGGACAAAGTGAGAGAGTGGCATGGATTTATATACACTACCAAGTGTAAAATGGATGGCTAGTGAGAAGCTGCTGCATAGCACAGGCAGACCAGCTCCCTGTTTTGTGTCCATCTAGAGGGGTGGGATGGGGGCATGGGAGGGAGATGCAAGAGGGAGGGTGTATGGAGATATATGTATATGTATAGATGACTCACGTTGTTATAAAGCAGAAACTAACACACCATTGTAAAGTATTTATACTCCAATAAAGATGTTAAAAAATAAATAAAATAAAAAATATATATAACACAGATAGTGCTATAGCTTTTGATATAGCAGTTTTTGAGCTTAGAGACATTTTACTCAGTAAATGTGAACTGCTGGAAATTTAATTTGCCAGTGTAGCCTCATTAGGGTAAAAGTGTCTCTTCCTGAACTTGTGCTTCACAATAAAGCTCTTCTTTTCATAGCCTTCAGAGGAACTATGCAGAACTTCTTCTTCCCAATTCTTATTTGATTGTGGTTTGCTTTTGAGGAGAAGCATCCCCTTTACTTTTCTAATGGGTCCCCTGAAAATCTTCAAACAGACACACCTTTCTCTGCCAGTTCTACTGTGTGCTGCGTGGACTAACCAGCCACCAACTAGTCACTGGGGAGGTGGCCTACTTGGAATACAGGCCAGTCTTAAGGTAGAAAGAAAAATGGGCCAGGCTCCTAGTGTTCTCTACATGGACCTACTAGGCTTTTCAACTTGAGAAATTGAGTACCAATACTTAGTACTGACTAAGAAAAATAGAGAAAGTATGCGAGTTAAGTAAAGTCAGAAATTATAGGGGGTATTTAACCACCAACCTCCAGAAATCAAAAGGATAGTTACATAATTCTATGCACAACTTTATGCCAACAAACTGGACAATCTAGATTACATGGACAAATTCTTAGAGACGCATAGATTACCAAACTGACTCAAGAAGAAATGGAAGATATCAAGAAGACCTAAAACAAGTAAAGAAATTGAATCAGTAATCAAAAATCTCCCAACAAAGTATTTCTCATGGTAAGATGGCTTTACTAGTAAATTATACCAAATATTTAAAAAATAAACACTAACCCTACTGAAACTCTTCCAAAAAAAATAGAAGAAAATCTTCCTAACTTATTTTATGAAGATATTATTACTCTAATACCAAAGCCAAAGACATCACAAGGAAATAAAACTACAAATTAATAGTTCTTATTAAAATAAGTGAAAACATCTTCAAAACAACACTAACAAACTGAATCCAACAGCATATTAAAATGATTATATACCATAACTGAGTTAGGTATATCCCAGCACTGGAATTCAGAAACACTGTAGATCTAAGTAAGATAATCAATCAGTATAACACACTTTATTATAATGAAGAAAAGAAACCGCATGGTCATTCAATCGATGCAGAAAAGGCATTTGACAAAATAGGATACCTTTTCTTGATAAAAACATTTAGAAACGTAGGAAGAGATAGAAACTTCCTTAAACAGATAAAAGGCATTTATGAAAAACCCACAGCTAATATCATGCTCTCCCTAATATAAGGAACCAGACGAGGATCTTTTACCACTGTTATTCAACACTGTATTTGAAGCTCTAGCCAGAGCCATTAGTCACAAAAATAGAAATAAAATGCATTCAGAGAAAACCTTTGTGACATTGGATTAAGCAAAATTTACTTAACTGTGACATCAAAATCAGGAAGAGTTGACTTCATGAAAATAAAACAAAAAAAAATCTACCCTTCAAGACACACTGTTAAGAGAATGGGTAGAAAAATTATGAAGTGAAAGAAAATATTTTCAAATTACATACCTGACAACTTTTGTCCAAAATACATGAAAGAATTCCCCAAAGTAAGCAATACTAATAAATACCCCAACATAAAAATGAGTCAGTGCTTCCCTTGTGGCACAGTGGTTAAGAATCTGCCTGCCAATGCAGGGGACACGGGTTCGAGCCCTGGTCTGGGAAGATCCCACATGCCACGGGGCAACTAAATCCGTGAGCCACAACTACTGAGCCTGCGCGTCTGGAGCCTGTGCTCCGCAACGAGAGAGGCCGCGATAGTGAGAGGCCCGCGCACCGCGATGAAGAGTGGCCCCCGCTTGCCGCAACTAGAGAAAGCCCTCACACAGAAACGAAGACCAAACACAGCCAAAAATAAATAAATTAAACAAACAAAAAAAAAGAGTCAAATATTTGAACAGGCATCATACCAAAGAAGATATACAAATAACTAACATCTACAAAGATAACTACAGGAAAAGATTCACAATATGTCATTAGAAAAAGTTTGCTTAATGATAACAAATGGCAAGATGTGGAGGAACCACTTCTTCCATACATTTTTTGTGAGAAGGTGAAAAGGTACAACCACTTTGGAAATATTTTGTCAGTTTTTAAAATAGGTTAAACATGCCTGCACTTTACAATCTAGGCATTCTATCCTAGACATTTACTGGAGAGGAAAGAAAGAAAATATCCATATAAAACATGTACACAAATGTTTTTAACATTTTTGATTAGTTCTATTTTTAAAAGTTCCAAACTGGAGACAATTTAAATACCCATCAAAAGGTGAATGGTCTCAAGAAATGGAAAGAATTTTTGCCCAAATTTCAAGCTAAAAGCTTGCCTGCCACAGTTTCATGGATGCTAGCCAAAGACATGAAACTTGCAGGTCAGAGACAGCAGCTATGATTACCCAGAGCTTAACTAGCTACATGAGCTTCATGTTTACATCTATTTCCCAGATGCAAATTTAGCCTGCCTTTGTTTAAGTTGGCTGGCTATGTATCACGAGCAACAAGGAGTCTAGCTAACACAGAAGCTGACACCAGGAAAGCAATGTTGAAAGTGACATTCCTAATCTAAATTGACTGGCCTGACTAGAGGAAATTGCTTCATCAAGATTAAGAGCTTGGTAGTCATTAGTTCTGGTTTTATTGACTGTTCCTCTTTTGGCAATCAGAGAGAACAGTTTATTATTATCATTCTTTTCAAATGGGAAAAGTGTAAAGAAATTGTAAGTGACGTTTTACCATCTTCTTATACTGTATTTTACAGAACAATGTTGTAATAATTCAGATAAGAAATAGCAAAAGAAGTAAAAACAAATTGTTAAGTGATATGTTAGCCACTAGAAACCTGAAACATGAGACCTGAACTGTAAACCCTTACATATAGGAAGTTCACAATCTCTGGTCAATTGCCATAATATTACCAAGAAACAAACAAACAAACAAAAAACATTTTGCCATTGATCAAGGTGGAATATAGAAGTACAAAAATGAAGTTCTCAATGAAGATCCAAAATTGAGGAGCATAAGAGAATGTCATTGTCCATATACCATGTGAAGAACTTGTAGGGAGATATATAGGAAAAGTGGTTGAGTAGTGAGAAATGGGGCAAATAAATAGAATGGTAGAATATAAAGCATTTGTAAGACTCTGATAACTTCTGAAATGTCCATCCAGTCACTAAGGATGAGTTAAAATATTTCTTAGGCTACACACTTGATTTAGGGTAGATTTAAATGTTAATGGAGTAAGTTGATTACAGACATTCCTCAAATTTTGCCAGGCATACCTGTCCAATATTCTATTCTAGTGCTTGCAGTTGTAAACATTAGAACATCATAAACTTGCCATTCTAACTGGGGAAATGAAAATATTTGGTTGTTTTAAAGATAACTTTAAAAATAAAGACTTTTTAAAAACATTTTTATTGGAGTATAAATGCTTTACAATGGTCTGTTAGTTTCTGCTGTATAACAAAGTGAATCAGCTATACATATACATATAGCCCCTTATACCTTCCCTCTTGTGTCTCCCTCCCACACTCCCTATCCCACCCCTTTAGGTGGACACAAAGCAGTGAGCTGATCTCCCTGTGCTATGCGGCTGCTTCCCACTAGCTATCTATTCTACATCTGGTAGTGTCTATATGTCCATGCCACTCTCTCTCTTCATCTCAGCTTACCCTTCCCCCTTCCTGTGTCCTCAAGTCCAGTCTCTACATCTCTACATTCCTGTCCTGACCATAGGGGCTTCAGAACCATTTATTTTGATTCCATATATATGTGTTAGCATACGATATTTGTTTTTCTCTTTCTGACATACTGCACTCTGTATGACACTTTCAAGGTCCATCCACCTCATTACAAATAACTCAATTTCCTTTCTTCTTATGGCTTAGTAATATTCAATTGTATATATGTGTCACATCTTCTTTATCCATTCATCTGTCGATGGACACTAAGGTTGCTTCCATGTTCTGGCTATTGTAATAGAGCTGCAATGAATATTGTGTTACATGACTCTTTTTGAATTATGCTTCTCTCAGGGTATATGCCCAGGAGTGGAATTGTTGGGTCATATGGTAGTTCTATTTTTAGTTTTTTAAGGAACCTCCATACTGTTCTCCAGAGGGGCTGTATCAATTTACATTCCCACCAACAGTGCAAGAGGGTTCCCTTTTCTCCACACCCTCTCCAGCATTTATTGTGTGTAGATTTTTTGATGATGGCCATTCTGACCAGTGTGAGGTGATACCTCATTGTAGTTTTGATTTGCATTTCTTTAATGATTGGTGATGTTGAGCATTGTTTCATGTGTTTGCTGTCAATCTGTATATCTTTTTTGGAGAAATGTCTATTTAGGTATTCTGCCCATTTTTGGATTGGGTTGTTTGTTTTTTTGATATTGAGATCCATGAGCTGCTTGTCTATATTGGAGATTAATCCTTTGTAAGTTGCTTCATTTGCAAATACTTTCCCCCATTCTGCGGGTTGTCTTTGAATCTTGTTTATAGTGTCCTTTGCTGTGCAAAAGCTCTTAAGTGTCATTAGGTCTCATTTGTTTATTTTTGTTTTTATTTCCATTTCTCTAGGAGATGGGTCAAAAAGGATCTTGCTGTGATTTATGTCAAAGAGTGCTGTGCATATATTTTCTGCTAAGAGTTTTATAGTGTCTGGCCTTACATTTAGGTCTTTAATCCATTTTGAGTTTATTTTTGTGTATGGTGTGAGGGAGTGTTCTAATTTCATTCTTTTACATGTAGCTGTCCAGTTTCCCCAGCACCGCTTATTGAAGAGGATGTCTTTTCTGCAGTGTATATTCTTGCCTTCTTTATCAAAGATAAGGTGACCATATGTGTGTTGTTTATCTCTGGGCTTTCTGTCCTGTTCCAGTTATCTATATTTCTGTTTTTTTGTGCCAGTACCATACTGTTTTGATTACTGTAGCTTTGTAGTATTGTCTGAAATCAGGGAACATGATTCCTCCAGTTCTGTTTTTCTTTCTGAAGATTGCTTTTGCTATTCAGGTTCTTTTTGTTTTTCCATACAAATTGTGAATTTTTTTGTTCTAGTTCTGTGAAAATGCCATTGGTAGTTTGATAGGGATTACATTAAATCTGTAGATTGCTTTGATAGTATAGTCATTTTCACAATGCTGATTCTTCCAATCCAAGAACATGGTATATCTCTCCATCTGTTTGTATCATCTTTCATTTCTTTCATCATTGTCTTATAGTTTTCTGCATACAGATCTTTTGTCTCCTTAGGTAGGTTTATTCCTATGTATTTTATTCTTTTTGTTGCAATGGTAAATGGGAGTGTTTCCTTAATTTCTGTTACAGATTTTTCATCATTAGTGTATAGAAATGCATGAGATTTCTGTGCATTAATTTTGTATCCTGCTACTTTACCAAATTCATTGAATAATCCTAGTAGTTTTCTGGTAGCATCTTTAGGATTCTCTATGTATAGTATCATGTCATTTGCAAACAGTGACAGTTTCACTTCTTCCTTTATAATTTGGATTCCTTTTGTTTCTTTTTCTTCTCTGATTGCTGTGATGGAAACTTCCAAAACTATGTTGACTAATAGTGGTGAGAATGGGCAACCTTGTCTTGTGCCTGATTTTAGTGGAAATGGTTTCATTGTTTCACCATTGAAAACGATGTTGGCTGTGGGTTTGTCATATATGGCCTTTATATGTTGAGGTAAGTTCCATCTATGCCTACTTTCTGGAGGCTTTTTTTTTTTTTTTTATCATAAATGGGTTTAGAAATTTGTCAAAAGCTTTTTCTACATCTCTTGAGATGATCATATGGCTTTTATCTTTTAATTTATTAATATGGTTTATCACATTGATTGATTTGCATATGTTGAAGAATTTTTGCATTCCTAGGATAAACCCCACTTGATCATGGTGTATGATCCTTTTAATGTGCGGTTGGATTCTGTTTGCTAGTATTTTGTTGAGGATTTTTGCATCTATGTTCATCAGTGATATTGGCCTGTTGTTTTCTTTTTTTGTGACATCTTTGTTTGGTTTTGGTATAAGGGTGATGGTGGCCTCGTAGAATGAGTTTGGGAGTGTTCCTCCCTCTGCTATATTTTGGAAGGCTTTGAGAAGGATAGGTGTTAGCTCTTCTCTAAATGTTTGATAAGATTTGCCTGTGAAACCCTCTGGTCCTGGGCTTTTGTTTGTTTGAAGATTTGTAATCACAGTTTCAATTTCCGTGCTTGTGACTGGTCTGTTTATATTTTCTATTTCTTCCTTGTTCAGTCTCGGAAGGTTGTGCTTTTCTAAGAATTTATCCATTTCTTCCAGGTTTTCCATTTTACTGGTGTATAGTTGTTTGTAGTAATCACTCATGATTCTTTGTATTTCTGCAATGTCAGTTTTTACTTCTCCATTTTCATTTCTAACTCTGTTGATTTGAGTCTTCTCCCTTTTTTTCTTGATGAATCTGGCTAATGGTTTATCAATTTTGTATATCTTCTCAAAGAACCAACTTGTAGTTTTACTGATCTTTGCTATCATTTCCTTCATTTCTTTATTACCTATTTCGGATATGATCTTTATAATTTCTTTCCTTCTTCTAACTTTGGGTTTTTTTGTTCTTCTTTCTCTAATTGCTTTAGGTGTAAGGTTAGGTTGTTTAGTTGAGATGTGTCTTGTTTCTTGAGGTAGGATTTTATTGCTATAAACTTCCCTCTTGGAACTGCCTTTGCTGCATCCCATAAGTTTGGGTCATCGTGTTTTCACTGTCATTTGTTTCTAAGTATTTTTTTATTTCCTCTTTGATTTCTTCAGTGATCTCTTGGTTATTTAGCAGTGTATTGTTTAGCCTCCATGTGTTTTTATTTTTTTACCGTTTTTTTCCTGTAATTGATATCTATTCTCATAGCGTTGCGGTCAGAAAAGTTACTTGATACAATTTCAATTTTCTTAAATTTACCTAGGCTTGATTTGTGCCCCAGGATATGATCTCTCCTGCAGAATGTTCCATGAGGACTTGAGAAGAAACGTATTCTGTTGTTTCTGAATGGAATGCCCTATAAATATCAATTAAGTCCATCTTGTTTAATGTACCATTTAAAGGTTGTGTTTCCTTTTTAATTTTCCTTTGGGATGATCTGTCCATTGTTGAAAGTGTGGTGTTTACATCCCCTACTATTATTGTGTTACTGTCTATTTCCCCTTTTATGGCTGTTAATATTTGCCTTATGTATTGATGTGCTCCTATCTTGGGTGCATAAATATTTACAATTTTTATATCTTCTTCTTGAATTGTTCCCTTGATCATTATGTAGTGTCCTTCTTTGTCTCTTGTAATAGTCTCTATTTTAAAGTCTATTTCGTCTGATATGTGAATTGCTACTCCAGCTTTCTTTGGATTCCATTTGCACGGAATATATTTTTCCATCCTCTCACTTTCAGTTTCTTTGTGTCCCTAGGTCTGAAATGGGTCTCCTGTAGACAGCATATATATGGTCCTGTTCTTGTATCCATTCAGCCAGTGTATGTTTTTTGTTAGAACATTTAATCCATTTACATTTAAGGTAGTTATCAATATTTATGTTCCTATTCCCATTTTCTTAATTGATTTGGGTTTGCTATTGTAGGTCTTTTCCTTCTCTTCTGTTTCCTGCCTAGCAAAGTTCCTTTAGCATTTGTTGTAAAGCTGGTTTGGTGATGCTGAATTTTCTTAGCTTTTGCATATTTGTAAAGATTTTTATTTTTCCTTGGAATCTGAATGAGATCCGTGCTGGGTAGAGTAATCTTGGTTGTAGATTTTTCCCCTTTATCACTTTAAATATGTCCTGCCACACCCTTCTGGCTTTCAGTGTTTCTGCTGAAAGGTCAGCTGTTAACCTTATGTGGTTTCTCTTGTATCTTCTTTGTTCGCACAGCTCCTGGGGTTCAGCTTTGGATTTGGCTCCGCCTCTGCATGTAGGTCGCCTGAGTGTGTCTGTTCTTTGCTCACACAGGATGGGGTTAAAGGAGCAGCTGATTCGGGGGCTCTGGCTCACTCAGGCCGGGGAAAGGGAGGGGTACGGAATGTGGGGCAAGCCTGTGGCAGCAGAGGCCGATGTGTCATTGCACAAGCCTGAGGCACGCTGTGTGTTCTCCCAGGGAAGTTGCCCCTGGATCATGGGACCCTGGCAGTGGCGGGCTGCACAGGCTCCTGGGAGGGGAGGTGTGGTTAGTGACCTGTGCTTGCACACAGGTTTCTTGGTGGCTGCAGCAGCAGCGTTAGGGTTTCATGCCCATCTCTGGTGCCTGCGCTGATAGCCGTGGCTCACTCCAGTCTCTGGAGCTCATTTAGGTGGTGCTCTGAATCCCCTCTCCTTGCACACCCTGAAACAATGGTCTCTTGCCTCTTTGGCAGCTCCAGAATTTTTCCCAGACTACCTCGCAGCTAGCTGTGGCACACCAGCTCACTTCAGGCTGTGTTCATGCAGCCAACCCCAGTCCTCTCCCTGGGATCTGACCTCCAAAGCCTGAGCCTCAGCTTCCAGCTCCCACCCACTCCAGCAGGTGAGCAGACAAGCCTCTCAGGCTGATGAGTGCTGGTCGACACTGATCCTCTGTGTGGGAATCTCTCCGCTTTGCCCTCCGCACCCCTGTGGCTGCGCTCTCTTCCGTGGCTCCAAAGCTCCCCCCTCCACCACCTGCAGTCTCCGCCTGTAAAGGGGCTTCCTAGTGTGTGGAAAGTTTTCCTCCTTCACAGCTCCCTCCCAGATTTGCAGGTCCCATCCCTATTCTTTTGACTCTGTTTTTCCTTTTTTCTTTTGCCCTACCCAGGTACTTGGGGAGTTTCTTGCCTTTTGGGAAGTCTGAGGTCTTCTGCCAGCATTCAGTAGGTGTTCTGTCAGAGTTGATACACATGTAGATGTATTTTTGATGTATTTGTGGAGAGGAAGGTGATCTCCACGTCTTACACCTCTGCCTTCTTGAAGGTCCCCCTCTATCTGTGTTTTAGAGTGATTCCCCCCTCAAATAGGAAGTAAAGCATCAGCTTGATGACAGATCACCTTGATCTCTCTTCTTTTCCAGCATGGTGATCAAAAGCCCCCTCCTCCTCTTACCCAACAGGGAACAGTTAAAATGGGCAAGGAAATAAGGTGGGGAAATAGGTGTGTAAGGACAAAGAAATACAAGGCCAATTAACGAAGCCAGAGCCCAGCTGTCAAGTCAGGAGGGCATGGGGAGAGAGCTGCTGATATAGCCAAGGCCTTCCTTCTCACCACGGGAACTGGACACAGGAGCACAACAGTGTCTGAAGAGTAATTGCTCCTGTGCAAGTATAAGTTAGCTGGATGAGCAAAATGTCTTGACTCACCATTCCCCACTCTGCCCTGTCCTTTCTTTACAGTTGGGATGCTTATCATTGACCCTAAGATAAGGAATTGACTGATCTTCCTATCTGTGAGTCCACCTATGATAGTGCAATTTGTGTACTTTACAGAGGTATCCAGCTGAAGGGATGGTGGAGGACTGGCATATATACTATATCTGTGAGTGCAGGGACATTATCTTCTTTGCAAAAAGGCTTAATCTATTCACTAAGGCACGCTCTTTCTCACCTGGACTCACTAAAAGGGATCACCCTTTTCCAATTTTCTTAAAGATACTCTGTAGGTTATGTGCATGCATATTCGCATATGCGTATATCCAAGTGTACATAAACACACTTTCATTAGACTGACAGAGGGATAAAAAAGAGTAAATGCTATTTTCTGTTCTACTGATGAGCACTACAAATACCTTAGACTCCTTTGTAATTTGAAATTGGGTGGCCAATGAACCCAACATATAACTACAACGTTTTTAATATTGTAAATGAAAGCTTGGGCTATAAGAATGGTGGAAAAGTAGGATTTTTGTTGTTATTATGTCTTTAATTGTCCTAGTATTGTAAACTATAACCTGTCTTCTGGATCCAATTTCAAAGCAAATAATATTTGTCTAACTCTAAAAAATGACTAGGGAAATCAAATAGCATGTGAAAAAGTTTTGGAAAATCTGCATTATATATGGTATATTACTACTCTGAACTGGACTCCCAGTCTTACTACTAAGGCACATTCATGTACTTTGGCCAGATTGAGCCTTAAATTCCCAACTTTTTTTTTTTTAAGTTTAATTTTTATTTATTCATTTATTTATGGCTGTGTTGGGTCTTCGTTTCCGTGCGAGGGCTTTCTCCAGCTGCGGCAAGTGGGGGCCGCTCCTCATCGCGGTGTGCGGGCCTCTCATCATCGCAGCCTCTCTTGCCGCAGAGCATAGGCTCCAGACATGCAGGCTCAGTAATTGTGGCTCACGGGCCCAGTCGCTCCGCGGCATGTGGGATACTCCCAGACCAGGGCTCGAACCCGCGTCCCCTGCATCGGCAGGCAGACTCTCAACCACCACACCACCAGGGAAGCCCAAAATTCCCAATTTTTAACTGTAGCATATTACTTTACTTGTCTATGGTGAACACACTTTTTTTTCTTTTTTCGGATTTATTATGTACCATTGGATTCCACATCGTGAAGTGAGCCTAAATGTGGTGCCATATCTGATCCTTTAAATTACATGGAAATGAAAGGGCATATTCCATGCTATTCTCTTGCACATGTTCATGCCTCCAATCTTGAAATAATTTGCTTGGACTCTGTGCTGAGCATGGAATGGAGGGGGAAATGTTCTCTGGAAAATAACTGAAATTTAGCATAGTCACTACCTTCATACTGATTTGCAGGTTTTCACTAATAATCTCTTTATTTCACTTCATTGAATAAAATCAGATTTAATATATCTTCCTCTGGTTATTTTATGCTGTATCAGAAACAAAATCACTTAAAACATTTGAAAGTGAGAACATTTTTAAGTTGTAGTGAATGTGACTTGACACCACGGTTAAGTCTGTAGCCCACACACACAAAATCAATCCAGTTAATAAAGTTAGTATAAATAAATCCAACTGACTGTCAGATTTTGTTAAAAATTTGACTTCTTAACAGAAATTTTTTTATCGAGTATTATAAACTCTCAACTATCATATTTACTTCATGGAAATATAATAATGTATGATAACTCTATAGTGGAAATTTTGGATTAGCTCTATTTGTAATCTGTAGCTTCTTTGTCATTATAAGGCTAACTTAAAAAGGACTTCCTGCCTATGACACATTTTTAATTGTTGATAAAGAAATTTTCTACATTGCTCTCTAGATTAAATTAATTTCACATTCAACAGAGACTCACCTTTTTTAAAATTAAAACTATGATTTGAAACATATTTTACTATAGAATTTTTTTCACGTTTTTCTTTATCTTCCCTTTACTTGTCTTTCCTTACTGGGAGCCTGAATGAAATAGAAACAGTTATGTTCAAGCTGTATTTCCCAATGAAATATTGTAACTGTTATTAGTCATCACAAAAAGTTCCAAACTCTGCCAGCCACAAGTGATATCTTTCACTTTTCTTTTGATAACAAAGATTATTTATTTCAGTTAACTGAACCTTAGCTAACCAACATGAGCAATAATAATGCATCTTTGATAATGTATTTCTTGTAAACAAAATCCTTCATTTAAACGAAGGAGTTTGTTTTCATGTTATTTCTCTAGGGCTCTTAGCTTCATTATTTACAAATCATAAAAGTACTCATAGAGTACAAAGAACAATTTCTCATATGGGTGAATGTGATGAGAAGTGTTTTCCCAGAGTTACCACATGCTTGTTTGTTTGTTTCCCAAATATACATGTCTTAAGGCTATTTTGTAAAAAATATATTTTCTAAAGATCTCATCTTTGGAGAATAAATTCTAATTTCTCTATTTTTAAATTATTATTATTTTAAATTTTAATAAAGTATAGTTGATTTACAATGTTGTGTTAATTTCTGCTGTACAGAAAAGTGATTCAGTTATATATATATATACATTCTTTTTCATATTCTTTTCTATTATGGTTTATCACAGGATATTGAATATAGTTCCCTGTGCTATACAGTAAGACCTTGTTGTATATCCATCCTCTATATAATAGTTTGCATCGGCTAATCCCAAACTTCCAATCCATCCCTCCATTACCCCACTCCCTCTTGGCTACTATAAGTCTATTCTCTATGTCTGTGAGTCTGTTTCTGTTTTGTAAATTCATTTGTGTCATATTTTAGATTTCACATATAAGTGATATCATATGGTATTTGTCTTTCTCTTTCTGACTTACTTTGTTTGGTATGATAATCTGTATGTCCATCCATGTTCCTGCAAGTGGCATTATTTCATTATTTTTAATGAAATTATTATCTTTATGGCTGAGTAATATTCCATTATATATATATATCACATCTTCTTTATCCATTCCTCTATTGTTGGACATTTAGGTTGTTTCCATGTCTTGGCTATTGTAAATAGTGCTGCTATGAACATAGGGGTGCATGTATCTTTTCACTTTATAGTTTTGTCTGGGTATTTAATTTCTCTATTTCTAATGTTATCAGAGGGAGGGAGAATATAGATAATTGAATCAAGCAATTATCTAAAAGTCTTCATTGAATTATCTCACCTATTCATTTTTTTTTTGACAATTGCTAAATAATTCAAAATTGATCCATTTAGGTTTCTATCTATAGTAGGGTAAATTAAAGCAATCCACAAATGTAAAATGGCCCACATATAATATAAGTTTATTCCTCACTCAGGCAGTAGATGAAGATGGATGTTGTTTGCTATTGGTAGATGGTCCCCTTCCAACTAGTGGGTCAAGGACCTAGCCTACTTTTCCATCTTACATTTTCACCATTCCCTTGGCCACTGGGTCTTCCACATCTGGTCAGATGAAGGGGAATGTGGTTTTAGCTGAGGTAAAAATCTTCATTAAAAGCCTCTGTCTGTGTCTTTATTACCATCTTGCCACTAGGGGGAAGGGTGAGATGTGACAGGGTGAGAGAGTGTCATGGACATATATACACTACCAAATGTAAAATAGATAGCTAGTGGGAAGCAGCCGCATAGCACAGGGTGATCAGCTCGGTGCTTTGTGACCACCTAGAGGGTGGGATAGGGAGGGTGTGAGGGAGGGAGATGCAAGAGGGAAGAGATATGGGAACATATGTATATGTATAACTGATTCACTTTGTTTTAAAGCAGAAACTAACACACCATTGTAAAGCAATTATACTTCAATAAAGATGTTAAAAAAAATGATAAAAAAAAAAAGCCTCTGTCTAAAAGTGTCATACCTCACTTCCTCTCACATTCCTAGGTGAAGTATATGAAAGAATTAGAAATGGCATGAAATTATGTACCCAGATAGAAACAAAATTTGAACTGCTATCTGGCTCTATTTTATAATCACACCCATGGGTTCAGATTCTAAGATATATAATGGGCAGAAGAAAAAAAAACTGAAAGTACAAGATGAATTGAAAGCTGAATCGATAATTGAATTGCCATTTGCAGCAACATGGATGGACCTAGAGATTGTCATAGTGAGTGAATTAAGTCAGACAGAGAAAGAGAAATATCATATGATATCACTTATATGAAGAATCTAAAAAAAAAAAAAATACATAATGAACTTATTTACAAAACAGAAACAGACTCACAGACTTAGAGAACGAACTTATGGTTTCCGAGGGTGGGGGGTGGGGGTTGGGGGGGGAAAGGGATAGTTAGGGAATTTGGGATTGACACGTACATACTGCTATATTTAAAATGGATAACCAACAAGAACCTACTGTATAGCACAGGGAACTCTGCTCAATATTCTATAATAACCTAATTGGGAAAAGAATTTGAAAAAGAATAGATACATGTATATGTATAACTGAATCACTTTGTTGTACACTTGAAACTTAAACGACATTGTTAATCAATTATACTCCAATATAAAATAAAAAGTTAAAAAAATAATAATTGAATTGGATGATATCTCCCTGAATAATTCAAACTTTATTTTTGAATGTATGCATTTTAATTTTAGATAGAAAAGTCAATATGCAATGAAACCTTCTACATTAGAATACATCAAAATATATTTAAACAATAAAATTATTTTCAAACATAAAAATATTTTAACACTTCAAATTTCTTATTTCCATGTGCAGAAATAAGCCATTCTCAGTGTTTTCTACAGTAATGTTGTAAAGCTTCAAAGAACTAATTTTTATCTGAAAATTTCAATATCAATTCACCTCAATGTTTGATTGTTATCAAATTTTATCAAGAAGAGTGATTGAAATGATCTTTTCCTCTTGAAAATTTTAATGCATTATGATAATACCTTTTAGTTTTTCATCCAAATTTCCTCTTGATACATTAATTTATTATTTTTTTGTTAAAGGTGGCAAGCAATTTGGTAAAATTGGTTCAAAAATTTAAATACTCTAAAGAAATAAGAAATATGTGAAAAAAAAAGAAATATGTGAACACAAGGGGGTGAAGCAGGGGAGTGGGATGAATTGGGATATTGGGGTTGACATATATACACTAACATGTATAAAACAGACAACTAATGAGAACTTGCTGTATAGCACAGGGAACTATACTTCACTTCGCTGTACAGTAGAAACTAATGTAACATTGTAAAACAACTATACCCCAATAAAAAATTTAAAAAAAAGGAAATATGTGAACATAAGTGATATGTAAGACGCTAGTAAATCATTCCATGTATTAGCCAGATATCAACTATTTTTTGTTTGCCTCATTTATATCTGCTATAAAATATATTATTCTGTGGTGCACTACAAGAAATAAAAATATATATTCTAGTTTATGGGAAAGAAATCAGAAATTTTAATAGATATTTCCTCTTACTGAGATTGTGATATTACTGGGAAAGAAAAATCTTTTCTTAGGACTGTCTCTCTTTTTTTTTTTTTTTTTTTCTTCCAGCTTTATTGTGATATAACTGGCATACAGCACAATGTAAATTTAAAGTATACGGCATAATGATTTGATTTACATATATGATGAAATGATTACCACAATAAGTTTAGTGAACATACAAAGGATCATTTCTTAAATGAATTATTACATAAGTAGTATTTTAATTTATTTCCCCAAATAACAAATAGAAAATATATTTTCTTGAACTATTTTAACAAAAATGAAAATATTTTTCAAAACTAGGAAGGAAGGAAAGAAAGTGTAAAGAAAGAAGGTAGGGAAAAAAGAAAAAGAGAAGACTCATTCAATGTATCATCCCAAATATGTGACGTGCCACCAGATACACATCTAAAACCATCAAACAGTGATGCTCAGTTAAAGCTTTGTCTTGTTGTATGTATTTCTTAATGTAACACACTCAGAATGGATTTTGCTCCTGTGTAAAACCAGAACCATAACCACGGGATTTGCTGAGTTCGTTTGACAGAAGCTCATCAGTTCTACAACACTTACAGGGGTTCTTATACTCGAAGGTTTGAGAAATGACAGAGAATTATTCAGATCCCCAAAGTGAATTTCTAATAAAAATAACTTAAGCTTATATAAATGTGATTAGTTATATCTTAAAAATACTTTTTTATAGAATTAAAAGGTGAAGACTCTCATTTGACCTGCTTTGTCTCATTCTTGGATCTTATGTTGGTAATTAATAAATGAGAGAAAAAGATAGCATCCTAAGATCCTCTTCGGGTCTGAATTTACTTCTAAGTATGTTCTTGCTCCTTCCTTCTATACATATGGGCAAACTTCTCCCCCCT
This sequence comes from Balaenoptera ricei, assembly GCF_028023285.1. NCBI lineage: Eukaryota > Metazoa > Chordata > Mammalia > Artiodactyla > Balaenopteridae > Balaenoptera > Balaenoptera ricei. The sequence continues at coordinate 90,860,496 of NC_082650.1, read as the reverse complement.
TCTGAGAATCCAAAGGTGCTCTTTTCTTTACTTTCCCAGAGTAAATTACTCTATATTCCCTTGGGGAATCTCTTCCAATATTTATCATAATTTCAGTGGGTATATTGTAAAGTCCCCTTTCTATGCCTATTTCCATTATCAGATTGTGGGTGCTTTGAAGTCTGGAAACTGGTCTTTTAATTTTACTATTAGACATCTACCATCTAGTGTAGTTCCTGTAATATAGATTTTAAAAAATGTTCAATAAATAAATGATTTAACTAATAATCAATTAATAAAATATGATATCATGAGTCTCAAAGGTTAGGGTACAAAACAAACATTTTTGAAGCTTTTTGAAAAAGCAGATTTCCAGAGTTTCTCTTTGAGATTCTATAAATTTCAGATGAGGACTGGATTGCCACAATTTTGAAGCACCTGTTTTTCAATAAATTTTGCTCAGGTGTATCTCTCTGTGAAGCTTCCATGCTCAAATTTAGACCCAGTACTCTACAGATCTCATGTTCTTTGGTGTTCCAGAGGTTAGGATTTGGGGCTCCCTCCAAAACTGAGTCATGTCCTTAATTGATCATTTAGGTGCAGTTAAGGTCTATTAGTGACTATTTTAACATTTGGCAACCTTAAAACTGAAGGAGAAGACAAAATATCCTCTGGTGATTTGAGGTGGACAAAAGGGAGGGAGAGGCTGCCACGTTATCTATTTCCACTTACACATAAGTCCTTGCCCTAATTATTAATTGACCTTCCTATGCTACGAATACATTCTGCCCAGTGAATTATCTTTAATAATGTAGGAAATTTAATATTATCTTTCAGAAATCTTATTTTTTATAATTGGTGTGTTTGTGATTTTTATCTTAAACTTTGAAGAAGGTATGGACTTGATGTTCAGTTTCCAGAAAGACATTTTTTTAAGTTAATAAAAATTTGATTATTTTATATGATAGTCTTGCACCCCTGTCAAAAGTAAGCAAAGCCTATGAGATAATGAGGAAATTAAGGGTTTCACAGGTAAATTCAAATAATTGAAACTACTTAGTACAAACTTCTGAATGACTTGGATAGCCCCAAAGCACCGTTATATAATCAGTGATAAATTTCACAGCAATAATAACGCTTCATGTGGTCAAGGATTTCTAGACCGAATCACAGAAAGAATAAGAAAATGAAGAACTAAAACTTCTATGTAGCCAGTCTTAGAAAGAACAGAAAGAATGAAAATGTGTTATATAATATCACATGTGAAAATAATGTGGTGTATAAATAAAATACTTTTGTTCTTATAAATTTTATTACTTTCTAATTATATCTATTCTATGCTAAGTCTGTAGAGAAACCCCCCATAAACTCTCTTCTTCAAGTCAGGAAATTTAACTCAATAGTTTTGGATTCTTTCATAAAATTTACTTTTAAATCACCTCCTATTGTCAGATAATTTCTTCCCAGCTAAGAGGTAAAATGCCAGAGACAACGCTCTAGACAATACGAAGAATAATTGAAAGCAGCAGATGTGAAGAGTCAACCACAGCATGGGCTGGTTTGCTCCCTATTCGTCCCTCCAGATTCATTCTTCACTCTTCTTAGCTCTGATTTAGGCAACAAAGCTGATCTCGGTGCACTGCATCACCCAGACTCCCTTGTCCTCCACTTTCTTTGGAGTTTGTCTAGAGGAGGTCGTGTCCTGGGATCAGAGAACCAGCCCCTCCTCCACTCACTCTCACCAGGATCTACCCTTCTGAGCGTTTGTAGCACTTTGTCCTTCCCTCACCTATGTGAGGGTGGTGATGGCTTTGGCCCCTTGTTTTACTGATCCCTGGATGCCTCACAGCCTTTCGTGGGCCATGAGCCCTGTCCTAATCTCTGGTTTGGTATATTGAGTCATCTCCATCCACTTCCTGCTGGAGTGCGATTTGACACACTGAAGTGGATTTACCATTAAACCAATTAATTATGTTTAAGCTTCAGGGCCTACACCTGCGCAAGCCCCTAGGAGCCCTGCAGTTACTGGACATTGTAAGCTATGCTAGGTGAGGAAGCAAAGAAAGTGGTAATCAAGAAGCATTATTTTATAAGATTTCTGAAAAGTGGCCTGAAGAAACTTCACAAGAAAGAGACCTATATCTCTAAAGCTCAGGTATTTGGATTTATTTCTTTTTCTCATCTTAAATAATTATCTCCTTTCATGGTAGATTTTTATTTGTAATTTTATATGCTTTTTTTCCTGAAAAGAAGGACACCAAATTATAAAAGCTTCAGTTTCCCCAAAATCTGTATTTAGCCCTACTGATCCAGAATGCATCTAGGAAACCTTTTGAAATCACATTTGACTCAGTGAAAAAAGGATTATAATTTTTTGAGGTTTCCATTTTAAACCATAATATCAATAATAATAATAATAATAATAATAATAATAATATAGAATATCTTAAATTAGATAATGTAAATAAAAATTTTATTTATTTATTTAAAAATAAAATTAGTTGCCGAAAATGAAATTGAAATATTAAGTAGTAGATCTATCTAAACCCTTTCAGAAAGTGGAGGGGCTGATGGTTATGCATTGGCTGCATAAGCTTGTTGGGAAAAAAAACACACTAAAGAGGTGATATTAGAACACATTTCTAAATACTGACAAAGATGTAGGCAGGCAGGACTAGGGTAAGGCCAGTGAAGCAGTTGCCTCAGGTGAAAATTTATGGATTCACCAAATAAATTAGTAATTGAGATAAAAAATAATTTTTTCAATATTTGAAAAAATCAAATTAATGTAAAACTTCAAGATAAACAAAGTACCAAAACTTTAAATAAAACAAGGTCAATTTTGCTGATGATTTTCCTTTTGCCTCAGTCTCCAGTAGGGTTTAGCATGACACTGGATCTAACCATATTCTATCACCAGCTCAAACTCCAGCTCAGCAAGCTCATTTTTCATTCCTACTTTGTTCCAGGTATACTGGACACTTTTTATTGTTGCATTAATATATTGAATATTGGCACCCTCTTTACACATTGACTAGAATGCTTTTCTCCCAAATCTCTCATGGCTTGTTTTATCTTCTTACTTAATTCTCAACTCATAAATCACAGTCTCAGACAGCCCTGTCCTAACAACTGTTCTAAAGTTAATTATTCATTTCTCCTTATCATTCCATACCAACAATCTAAAATTATCTATTTATTGTTATATGCTTAATTTTTGTCTTTTCCCAGTATCATATGAGCTCCAAGAAACAGTTCCCGCCTTTCTCTCATCTAGCAGTGAGACCACACAGCTTAGAACAATCCTGGTGCTTGATAGAAATTCAACAAACGCTTGCTAATGATTAATGAAGAGCAATAGCCAGTCCTCCATAACTGAATATTCTGTGCAGGGGTCTGTACAACATGTGTTCGCTCTGGGTAGGAGATTGCACAGCCTGACTTAAAGCACTCATTTAAAATACAACTTCTGGTCTTCCCTGGTGGCGCAGTGGTTGAGAATCTGTCTGCTAATGCAGGGGACACGGGTTCGAGCCCTGGTCTGGGAAGATCTCACATGCTGCAGAGCAACTAGGCCCGTGAGCCACAACTAGTGAGCCTGCACGTCTGGAGCCTGTGCTCCGCAACAAGAGAGGCCACGACAGTGAGAGGCCCGTGCACCGCGACGAAGAGTGGCCCCCACTTGCCACAACTAGAGAAAGCCCTCACACAGAAACGAAGACCCAACACAGCCACAAATAAATAAATAAAAATAAACAAACGTGGGGTTAAAAATAAATTAATTAATTAAATAAAATACAACTTTTATTAATTATGTGACTAGCCCTACTCTCCTGAAGTGAACTGACAGTGAACGCCCTAACAATTGGTGTTTTTCCGACCTTCTGAGATTAAATTTGGAGGGCTCTGGACTATCTCTGATAGTAACAGTGGAACTGATAGAGGGAGTATCAGAGAAAGATACACTTTTCATAGAATGAGTTGAATGTGAGATGAAAATTAAAGCATATTAATAGTAACACCTAAAACTGGCACCCATTCTTATATCTGCTCACAGATAATTTTTAAAACAAACAACCCAATCAAAAAATGGGCATAAGATCTAAATAGACATTTCTCCAAAGAAGACATACAGATGGCCAAAAAGCACATGAAAAGATGCTCAACATCACTAATTATCAGAGAAATGTAAATCAAAATTGCAATGAGGTATCACCTCATACCTGTCAGGGTGGCCATCATCAAAAAATCTACAAACAATAAATGCTGGAGAGGGCATGGAGAAAAGGGAACCCTCCTACACTGTTGGTGGGAACATAAATTGGTGCAGCCACTATGGAAAACAGCATGGAGTTTCCTTTAAAAACTGAAAATAGGGCTACCATATGATCCAGTAATCCCACTCCTGGGTGTATATCCAAATAAAACCATAATTCGAAAGGATACATACACCTCAATGTTCATTGCAGCACTATTTACAATAGCCAGGGCATGGAAGCACCTAAATGTCCATCAACAGAAAAATGGATAAAGAAGATGTGGTACATATATGCAATGGAATATTACTCAGCCATAAAAAAGAACAAAATAATGCCATTTGCAGCAACAGGGATGGGCCTAGATATTCTCATACTGAGTGAAGTAAGTCAGACAGAGAAAGACAAATATCATATGATATCATTTTTATGTGGAATCTAAAAAAGGGGTAAAAATGAACTTACTTACAAAACAGAAATAGAGTCACAGGTATAGAAAACAAACTTATGGTTACTGGGGGTAATGGAGGGAAGGATAAATTGGGAGATTGGGATTGACATATACACACTACTATATAAAAAATAGATAATAATAAGACCTACTCTGTAGCACAGGGAACTCTACTCAATGCTCTGTAATGGCCTATATGGGAAAAGAATCTAAAACAGAGTGGATATATGTATATGTATAACTGAGTCACTTTGCTGTACACCTGAAACTAACACAACATTGTAAGTTAACTGTACTCTAATAATTTTTTTTAAAAAAATATTCATAATTAACTTATTCAAACAGATATTTATTGAGGTTCTGCAACACAACAGGCTCTGTGATTGCTGATGATGATACGTTAGTGATAAAAACAAAGACTTTGTCCCAATGGAGATTATATTCTTATTAGAGAAAATGGTGGAAAGAATTTTAATAGTATGTTGAATGGCCATATGGGCTTCAGAGAAAATCCAAATAGAATAATCAGCTTCTGATGGAGGTGACATGGGACTGATATTTTAAATACAGTAATGAGGAAAGGTATCTCTGATGAGATAACATTTGGGCCAAGCCCTGCAAGAAATTGGCAAAGAATGTTGGAGAAAAGGGCACATGCAAAACTCTTTTAAGAAGAGAATGACTAGGGAATTCCCTGGCGGTCCAGTGGTTAGGGGTAGGCACTTTCACTGCCAGGGCCCAGGTTTGGTCCCTGGTCTGGGAACTTAAAAAAAAAAAAAAAGAGAGAGAGAGAGAGACTAGAGATTTAGAAGAATATCAAGGAAACCACTGTAACTGGGGAAGAGAAAATGGGAGGGTATGAGGGAAAAGTCATAAAGGTAGGCAGAGCATAGGAATTTCACCTGAGTCAGATGGAAAACCAATGGAGGATTTTGAGCAAAGAATGACAGGATCCAACTTTCATTTTTAAAGGACAGTTATTGTGAGAATAGACTAACAGCACACACAAGTAGATAAAGAGACAATGTAGGAGGTTATTGCAGTAAACTAGGTAAGAAGTAAAGACACAGCTTGGGCCATGGTGTGGGCAGTGTTGTGAGAAATGGTTTTATTTTGTATATACACGGAATGTAAAATTAACTATTAGCTAAACAATTGGATGTGTGTTGTAAAGTAAAAGAGATACAATGATGGTTCTAGGGCTTGTAGCTTAACTGAAAAGGTGGAATTGCCCTTTAGCTAAATGAACTACACTGGAAAGGAGAAAGTTTGAAGGAGCAAATCGGGAGTTTCACTTTCAACAGGTTAATGATATGCCTCTTGTTACATATCCACATCTGGCGATCAGAATATGGAACAAAGCTGTTGATATAATTCAGGATTCATCAACATACTCCTGGTGTTTATGTACTGGAGCTAGATAACAACATTTACAGAGTCCATGGTCTTGATACAATAACAAAGCAGCTAGGCTTTTGTAGTTGGTTCTTGAGTGATAGGAAAAGCCTGGAAATACTGACTTGAGAATCAGTTACATAGAAACCATAGGTGATACTGAGCAAATTCTCTAGATTGGAAATTATAAAGACAGAAAAGAGACCATTGGGCAATTATGATTTCAGAAATGCTTTCTGTACTCCTGGGTACAAACCATCACAGTCAAATGTCTTTAATGGGAAATATATCAAGCCATTCAGTAACACTCTCATAGTACCTGTGAGAAAATATCTAGAGTGCACATGGCATCCACTAATGCTATCTTACAAAACAGATTGTATTTAACTAAATTATTTTTTGCCATCATGATGCTAGATGTTAACACAAATATCTCTGTATATTTTACATTTAAATACATTGTTATTCATTATTCTGGTTTTTCAATAGCCTTTTCACTTTGGACATTTTCTAATACTTTTGTATTTTTTTTCACTGTCAGACCCCTTCTTAAGCAGCTCTCATTGGCCAGGTAACATCAAGTTCAGTTTTGCATTTAAACAGACGTTGTTAAATATTTTAAGCTTTTCAAGTGTTTGTAGGTTATCTACTCTGCTATATTTTTGGAACAGAAGTTAAGTTCAAATTTTGAAGAATTTTTTTCTTATGTTGAGAGGTAGAAGACTTTCTCACTTTGAATCGCTATTTCTAGCTGTATTCTTTCTATGAGGAGCCATTTAGATGTTTAAGGTAGCTAACACATAATATAACGAATATGCAATAAGTTATTTAAATGTTCTCAACTTAAATTATCTAGAAAATTTAAATGTAGAGATAAGTTAGATGGTCTGACATTTCTGTGATTCTAGGGATTCCATAATAGCCATGTTGTGAATCTGTGCCTCAGTTCTGAGTCTTAGAAAATCATGCAGTCTGTGTCTTTTTAAAAGAAATTTTATTTTATTGAAACCTATATTTCTAGCATCTAAATAATGCCAAAACACACTGGACGCTGGTATTAACGTAATTAAATCATATATCCCTACAGCACTATTAACTGAAAAGCTAGTGTGTGCCAGACAAAGTCAGCAAGACATTGGTCATAGACATTAACTGCACTGAGATGTGAAATTAATTCAACCATAAGATACCAGGGTAAATGGAATCAGATTTCCCTGTTCATTCTTCAGAGCACCATCCTAGTTCACAATGTTGCTAAGAACTTTTAAAGACTTTAATAGAAACTTACTATCATTTTCTAATGACTTTTCTAATCTCTTTTTCCCCCAAATTACTGTCACAGTGGCTATTTTTTTATAGTAGTGCAGTGAACTTTGAATACAACCTGTTTTCTTGCCTACTTTCTCCCAGTCATGCATATTTGTCTTAATCCTTTTCCTATCGTCTCAGTTTTGAAGAGAAAATAGTCACATTATTTTTACCTCCACAATATTTCCAACTTTGTTGGTTTCCAGCAGCAGAAGCAGCAGCTCCAAAGGTTTAATTGGAGGAGTGAATCATGCTTCCATAGAAATGAGGAGACCCTAAGGGGTATTAATTTATCAAAGGCCGTTAGATTGTCTGAAGAAGAGTCAAAGGCTACTTTAAAAAAATAATTAAACTAGGTTAGGTAACAGATATAGGGAAGTACATACCATACAAATCTTCTCACTGGAATCTTTCCCATACCTTCTTTTAGAGATAAAATAACAGGGGGTGATTCCCAATTTGCTAAAATAACTTAGAACTTTGGGAAATACTTATGTTTTTATCATTATTATTAATTTTAATAATTAATTAAATACATTTTATTAATTAATTATTATTAATTAAATTAAAAATTAAAAAAAATTATTTATTTTGGCTGCGTCGGGTCTTCGTTGCAGTGTGCGGACTTCTCATTGCGGTGGCTTCTCTTGTTGTGGAGCGCGGGCTCTAGAGCGCAGGCTCAGTAGTTGTGGCTCATGTGCTTAGTTGCTCCGCGGCATGTGGGATCTTCCCGGATCTGGGATCAAACCCGTGTCCCATGCCTTGGCAGGCAGATTCTCAACCACTGCGCCACCTGGGAAGCCCTTTTTTTTTTCTTTTAATTTTAAATTAAAATTTTGTTAATTTTAATAATTAATTTAATGCTGCAAATGTATATCAAATGTGATAGGTAAGAACCATAATTGAATTTTAATTCCCATATTTTTTAGCAGCTTCTATGTGCTGGCCATTGTAATGTAGAATTCTAATGGATATAAGGATATAAGAACATACTTCTTTCTCTCCAGGAATTTATAATCTGGTATAATTCATTTTGTTCATGAAATATAAAAACAGTATGTATATATAATCTGAGATCAGAATCTCAATAAGTACTTTGGTAAATTGCACGAACTGTGTTTAATAATAAATACAAAGTCATTTCAAAATTGATTAATTTTAATTATTTTAGTGATAGAATCAGTTGTATAGTTATATATCTGACAGCTTCACAATTTACATGCATATAGTAGTCCCAAATAAAAAATTTGTTATACCCAAATCCTACTCTGTTCAAGTAAACACAGTCATTCAATGCTATTAATTAGTTTTATACAGATAAATATTAAAAATTATATGATTTATTTTGATACCTAATAAACAAAAATCCATTAGTCACATGAAATCAGCTTCTCCTGGGTTTAACTACTTGAAAATCTTTTTAATGTTCACTAAGGAAACACTATTTTAAGCTAATTTAATGCTTTGTATTGTAATTGAGCTCAAAGATTAGACTCATACAGAACACAAATATTTATATAATAATTTATTATCTACAAAAGACTAATTCTGCTCACTGATAAACTTACTAAAATGTGCTTGATAGGCTTAATTTTAATGAATTTCTTTTAATACATAGTTTTCTGTCAGTGGAATATAAACAGAAGTTAAATAATCAGTATGGACAATTCATTTGGTTTATTATTTATGTTTAATCTGGTCTTGAAATGCACTAAGTTAAAAATCACTAGTGATAGGGACTTCCCTGGTGGTCTAGTGTTTAAGACTCTGTACTTCCAATGCAGCAGGCCCAGGTTCGATCCTTGGTCTGGGAACTAAGATCCCACATACCATGTGGCCAAAAAAAAAAAAAAAATCACTAATAATAAGGAAAACACGCAAAAATATTTTGAAAGATAATTCACAATTTGTTTTGGGTTTTTTCACAAGACTCCCTAAATCCTAAATCAGGGCTCCTTCTGCTTTTTCTTATCCTTCACCATTTGGCCTGATGAATGGTAGACAAAACCTCACAGTATCTCTAATCTCCCTGTGCCTTAGCACTGTCTATTAGTCTTTGTTTGACAAACTTCAACACCAGCCTTCTCCACAGCTTTTCCAAATAGCCACAGCTCTTCCATTTTGCTCTATTCTACCACTTACCTGTAGCTCAGAACAAAAACTAACAGACTATTCAATCAACAAGAAACTCTCTCAAAATCATTCCATTAGATATGGAATGTGCATTCCATTCTCATCCGTGGTGAATTCTGATCTCAGGAATTACAAAAATACTTACCTGTCTTGTATCTGTCTTCAGACCCCCTCTTCCCTTTAATGACCATTTCTCTCAACTTGTAAGTATGTTTAGGTCTACTTCATCTTCATCTTATAATTATTTGTTTACCCTATATTATTTTGCAAAATCTCTGCAAATCTCAGTCTATCATGGATTTCACTCAAAAGCAGAATACAAATTTCATGTAAATTAAAAATACCATCCCGGTGTTTAAATTGTAAAAATAAAATATAACAATTGAAAATCAAAAGAACTATTAATAGCTTCAATGGAAGAGGGGGTTAATAATATTTGTAATCTTTTCCAAGCTTTCTTTATCTACATTGTTGATGAATAACTTCAAGCATTCGTCTGGTTTGACCTTTATTAGATTTCTTTGCTTACTCATTATATATAATAAATTATAATATTCTAACTTACAATTATCATTCATATGGAATGGCAGGAAGAGTTTGACAGTTTTGTCAGGCAATTTAAGATAGTTAGATTGAACATGGACCCAGACACTATGAAAAGACTTCTCATTTGCCAAAAAATCTTACTCTATGTTGCTTCATATTTTTTTAAATTAATTAATTAATTTATTTTTAGCTGTGTTGGGTCTTCGTTTCTATGCGAGGGTTTTCTCTAGTTGCGGCAAGCGGGGGCCACTCTTCATCGCGGTGCGCGGGCCTCTCACTATCGCGGCCTCTCTTGTTGTGGAGCACAGGCTCCAGACGCGCAGGCTCAGTAATTGTGGCTCATGGGCCCAGTTGCTCCGCGGCATGTGGGATCTTCCTAGACCAGCGCTCGAACCCGTGTCCCCTGCATTAGCAGGCAGATTCTCAACCACTGCGCCACCAGGGAAGCCCCTATGTTGCTTCTTATAAATGAATTTGTTAGAGTAACAACACTTAAATTCCCCAAGAGGCATATAAGGAAGGATAACTTTACAACACAAAACACTTAATTTTACTGACTATAAAGTCAAGGCATTCACATACAAGTGAGGTAGCCAAATGAAATTCATATGATCCTCTGTAATGAGTTAAACATCGTATTTCGATAAAATTTTCTACAAAAACTTATAATAAATTGAAATGTCCGTGATAAATATTTAAATAAGCAGAAATTTGAAAAGCCACACTAAAACTCTAAACATTTTACAGTTAAATGCAAGAATGTCAAAGGAGTGTTTCTTGTAAATAGACTAACTAAATTTGTTTTGGTTATGTAATTATGCCATTAATATAACTTAATGGTAACCCTAATCTGGGTTATATTAACATTTTAGTTTCTACATATATCTAATTTGTAAATTTTCTTCAGCTTTCTACTTTATGTTTTCCTTAAAATATAAATGTGTACTCAAAATACTTGTGCTTTCATATGCTCAAAGGTGTCTTATTTGGAGATGTTGAAACTTTCTCCCTATAGTTTCAACTATAATTTTAGAAAAGCTGAGTCAAATTACTTAATATTTTTAATCTCTATTATTACACGCAGAATGTGTTCAGTGCTCTAGGAGATGCATCACTGTTTTCAAATATAAAGACTGAATTTGTTTTGGTAGTGGTAATTTGATGCCTACTTTTGGTTAAATAAAACTCTGAAAAACACTTTTTATATTTTATGGATAGAGTTATTACATTTGCCAATGACATTTTATCTATTTGCTTTCCAAATCATAATAACATCTCAAGTGTTAAGGAAGTGCTAAATTCTCATCTATAATAGTTTGGCTTTCCCAAGAAACACTGAAATGTCATTCTTAATATTATATAATATATCCTGACATTTTTTCTTGAGGTATATTCATAGGACACATATCACCAAACTATTTTAGTTTAGCCATCTGATTTGATTTAGTGATTAAATTTTCTCTTTATTGACTTTATTGGTGTCATTAAATCTAATCATATGTAAATATATAGAATGATATACAGAACAAATATATAGAACAAAATATATAGAACAATATATATAGTATGTGTACAATATATAGAAAATAATAAAATAAAACAATAATAAAATAATAAAATAAAAACAATAGCAACAGCCAAAAGTCATGAAAGTAGCTTCCTTTGAACAACTACTTAGGTGTGGAAAAGTAATATTAAAATGAATGTTTTTTATTAAATATCACACAGCACTAAGTTGTGTACCCACAGATGGAGATTCAACCAAAGTCACAATTTTGAAATCTTAAGTCAACACTAAATCAAACTCAGTCAGCATATAATTAATAGTCACATTTTCACTATAACAATTCACTCTAATAAAGCAGAGTGTGGGTTGCCTTGTATGTTCAATCTCTATTTGAATATAAATGACCTTCCTTGAAAGTACTCAGATGGATATCCTTGAATATCAGCCTCGACCCATCTTTTCTAGTCTCGTCTGCTCTAAGTATGATAACCACTCATAGCGTAATTTACACATATGTGCTCAAGTGCACGCACACACACAGACACAGACACAGACACACACACACAGTAATATGTCCACAGCTACATTTATTACAGCAGATCATTGCTTACATCCTTGCTTGTATAACATCTAATGCTTACTTTTCCACAGTATATGTCTTTGGTATCATGTGACATTAATTAATACAGTCTGAGGAAGAAATTTTGTCTCTGGCAAATTTTTCTTTATATAGATTTTAACATTTAACATCTCAAAATTAATGAAACTTATATCTTGTTTTGCTACTAAGACTACCATATTTTAAAAAGTTTCTATAGTTTTCATTGTTTTTCCTCTTCTGGAGGTAAAACTATCAGTTTTGTACTCAAAAAATTTACCTTTGATTGTCATAATAGATAAAATAGCATACATATATTTTAGAACATTAAAAACTGATGAATAATAGAAAATGTGCAAGATTGCTAAACTGAAAACTGTAAAAATGTCAAAAGAAATTAAAGAAGTTCTTAAGTAAATGTATGTATATGTATATATATTCCATAAGGATGGATTGGAAGAGTTAATATTACAGTCTTCGGGAAGACATAAATTCTTACCTAATCTATAGACTTAACTGTAATCAAAATAAAAATCTATAACAGACTTTTGGGGGTGGAAATTTGTGGGTAATTTATTCAGTTTATTGTAAAACTAATATATAAATGCAAAGTAATAGAACAGTCAAAATTAAAACATATATGCATTCATATCTCTTAAAAAAGAAGAAAGTTGGAGGAAGTACACTACTATTACCTGGTTTTGAAGCCTACTATAAAGCTACAGTAATTCAGAACACTGCAGACTGCTAGAAAAACAAACAAAAATAAGGAATAAAACATAATATAGAGTCCAGAAGTAGACTCACACATATAGCATGTATTAATTTTCCACAGAGGCACCAAGACAATTTAATAGGGAATGGAAAGTATTTTCAGCAGAAAGTGTGGAAATTATTGGATAAATACGGAAAAAGGGAACTTCAACATTTATATCAAACACAAAAATTAACCCAACATATTAAAGAAACATAAGGTAATATATTCACAGCATTGGAGTAAGCAAAGTTTTCTAGACAAGAAGAAAAAAGCACTATCCATAAGAGAAAAAAATGTTATTTAGGCTTCATCAAAATTAAAATTTTATGCAACTTTGTAGGCATCATTTGAAAAATGAATATTGTTCAATAACATTTGTTGTCTGGGAAATTAGTTGTCAAATTAAATTTGGCAATAACCTAAATGGCTAATAGTAAAATCATTGGCAAATCAAATGTTGGTGAGAATGCAGAACTACTGGAACTTTTATTGTTTGCCAGAGGGCTGTGAAATTATACAAAACCTTGGAAAACTATTAGACAGCTTTATAAAATTAAATACGCATGTATTTTTTTACCCAGTTCCATTCCTAAATACTTACACAGAAGACATGAAAATTATTTTCAAAAAATATATAACAAGAATATTTATATCAATTTTATAACAGACCAAAATCCAAACACCCCAACTGGATAACTGACAAACAGTTTTGTCCCTCAACAGCATAACTGACAACAAATTTGGTCTGTACAATCAATGGAATACTACTCAACGAAATACAAAAAATTCACTACCGACCTTCACAACAATGGAGATGAATCTCAAAAATATTATATTGAGTTTGCAAAAAAGCCAGGAACAATATGGTTATTTCATTTATATGAATTATTCTGTTTTTATGAAGATCAAACCAAATGAAACAAACTTATGGTGGTATAAGTCAGAGCACTGGTTTCTTACTAGAGACAAAGAATGACAGGAACGGTCAGAAGGAAATTCTCTGGGATGATGAACATGTTTGATATGTCTATTGGGGTACTGGTTACATAGGTGCATACAAACATCAAAACTAAACAAATAGTACACCTAAGACGTGTTCATTTCACTCTATGTATATTTGACCCCAATTAAAAAATATACAATGCAGTGAGAATTAGATGCAAAATAATCACCAATCTAACAAAATTAATAAAGCCCAGACTTTTAAAATACTCTTTAATTTCGGTTGCTTGTATGAATCTTCACCATAGCAGATTTTTTTAGTACAACTAAAATCTCCTTTTGTCATCTTATTAGATTCCTCTTTACTATTACTAGAAAAATAAGCAGATAGTAGCTTAATCATTATTTTAAAATAAATGGATATTATATGTCCCTTGCAATAGGTATAGTTTTGATACTTTGTTTTCAATGAATCTCCTTTATTCCAGATAAATTGTGTCTATTAAGAATATAACAGTAAAATAATGACATCAAAAACTGTAAAGTTTTTGATTGTTGTTAACTTGTTAATGTAAAATTTGTGAAAATACTTTTGTCAAAATGAACTGCACCCACTTAACTAAACATTAACTAAATTTAGACTAGGATAGCAGTGTGTGAAATCCTTGTGTCATATGAGCAGCCAATGAGACTTAAATATTAAGATCACAGTGAAATATCTGCAAAGTTATAAAAATAATGTTACAAATTCTGGAATCACAGAGCAGTAAAATTTTTAATCATTGTTTTTCTTCTGAACCTGAAAAAGCTCCTTTATTTGTCTTGATTGAATACTCTAAGTCATCAAAGGTCCACAAGCCATTTTCCAAATGAAAAACTAACCTAATCCAATATATGATTTCTATGATCACTGTTTCATCCCTTGTGTTCAAAGGAATATTTTTCATGACTGGTATACACTATATATTTCAGGTATTTCTCTGTAAAATTCATTATGACACCAGCCTCTTTCAGTTATCCAATAAAATGTCTCTACTATGTACCAAGCTTAAAAGCCAGTTTCTACGCCCTCATTTAAATGGATCACTTTCCTGTATTAATCCCGGTAAATCTATATTTCCTCTTGAAAATCCAGTCTCTAGGACTGTGTGATGCCTTACTCTTTGAATATCTCTAACCATTCCTTTAGCCTCTTCTTATGGAAGTAATACTTTTATGGACACCTTAACACTGCCTTATATGCTCCTTTTCTATGTTCTTCAAATATTCTTACACTGCAGTAGCATGTTGTATTATAGTGTTTGCATTTTCCTCTATCCCTCACTTGATTGTCAGCTCCTTGAAGGAATAAAACTTGTCTTATTCATCTCTTCTTTCCCAAAACTTGACACTTGTTACATGGTCAGTAAAATTACTTAATGAATGAATGAGGAAGATATAAGAAAAATACCAGCAATAATATACATCAGTTTATACGATTTTTAACAGAAGGCAATAAGTACATGATGAAGAATGATTTGTGATCTGGAAAAGTTTTCTTGTAGAGATCACTTTTTTTTTTCTTTCTTTCCTTTTCTTTCTTTTCTTTTTTTTTTTTTTTAACTCTCTTCATAGATAATGAAACAACATTGAGTTTCAGTGGGAGACTAGATTTCAAAGGACCCCTAAGTGCTTTTTCAGAGGAGACTAGAAATGAGAAAGACAATAATAAAGAGGGATCAAACCATTTAGAAGGAAGAGTTTGTAAAATAATCCAGAGAAATAAAAGTACTTATATAGTCTAAAACAATTTTTTTTTGGCCCTATATGAAGGTTAATTTTATTTGTCAACTTGGCCAGGCAATAGAACCCAGATATTTGGACAAACGTCTCTGGACATTGTTGTGAAGTTATTTTATTTGATGATATTAACATTTGAATCAATAGATTTTGAGTAATGCAGATCATCGACCTTAATGTGGGCATGTCTCATCTATTCAGTTAAAAGCCTAAAGAAAAAGAATAAACTCTTCCAAAGAAGAGGGAATTCTGCCAGCAGACTGCCTTCAAACTTAAGCTGTACCATCAGCTCTTTCCTGAGTCTCCAGTCTGTTGACTTACCTTGCAGATTTTGGATTTGCCAGTCTCCACAATTACATGAGCCAATCTCTTGTAATAAATTTCTCTAGATAGATAGATGAGAGATAGATAGATAGATAGATAGATAGATAGATAGATAGATAGATGATAGATAGATAGATAGATGATAGATAGATAGATGATAGATAGATGATAGTTAGATAGATGGATAGATAGATAATAGTTGATGTATGGATAGATAGATAGATAAATGATAGGTAGATGATAGATGACAGATAGAGAGATAGATGGATAGATAGATGATAGATGGATTGATAGCTAGCTAACTAGATAGATGATAATAGATAAATGATAGATGGATAGATAGATGATAGAAAGGTGGATAGATGTATAGATAGGTAGACAGATAGATGATAGATGGATAGATGATGGGTGGATAGATAGTTAGATGGACAGATAGATAGGTGGGTGATAGATAGATAAGAGATACAGATGAGACAGAAGAAGGGCAGAGAGGGACACTTACTCTGTTAGTTCTGGTTCTCTGGAGAACCCTGACTCCAACATCTTGTTTGCAAGTTTATATTTAAGCATAACTATTTGAAAGACATTAGTTCTTTCTTAAGACACGAAACTAGATTTATAAATTAATTTTAGTTATAACATAAGAAGTCAAAATACAAGTTGACGGCTATGTGTAATAGTTGCTGATGTTTTTTAATGTTGTGAATACTCTATATAAACATAATTCTATAGAAAGTGTAGCAAATGTGACAGAGAATAATTTATTTCACTGAAAATAATACAAAATATTGGGGAAAAAAAGCATTTTGATTAACAATAATAAAAAGGCAGAGAATTTAGCCTGAAAATCTTTTGCAAAATAATATTTCAAAATTAATTTAACTGTCTATTTGATTAAAGTCAGCATCTGGTCCAAATATTAATATCACCATATTACTGTCATTTTATTTATAGTGCTTTGTAGGGTTGTAAAATAGCACTTTGTTTTAAATATTCTTCTCTATTTCTTAGGCATTTGGTTAGGGTGATGGACTGTTTTGAAATTTCAAATTAATTTTCATTCAATTCCTGGCTTACACAAATTAGAAGAATAACAGTATGAAGCAATAAGGACTTATGTGACATAAGCAAAATAATAGTAAATGTATGCCAATTGAGAATTGTATGTGTGTGTTTCATGTTTTTAAAACCTAATTAATGATTCATACAGCTTGATTAGAAAGTAGGCAAAGAAAATTTTTCAATATATAAAAACTAGACAATAAACATGAAGATCTCTCTGTGTGAAAGAGAGTTAGTATAGTAACAAATGTTGCTGTTTGTTGTTGTTTAATATTGTTTGCTATCAAAAGCTAACTTAAAATAAAAAAGCTTTGAGATGCAGACGTAGAGGATGGACTTGAGGACACAGGGAGGGGGAAGGGTAAACTGGAACGAAGTGAGAGAGAGGCATTAACATATACACATCACCAAATGTAAAATAGAAAGCTAGTGGGAAGCAGCCACATAGCACAGGGAGATCAGCTCAGTGCTTTGTGACCACCTATGGGGTGGGATAGGGAGGGTGGGAGGGAAAGGCAGGAGGGAGGGGATATGAGGATACATGTATATGCATAGCTGATTCACTTTGTTATACAGCAGCAACTAACAAAACAATGTAAAGCAATTATACTCCCATAAAGATGTTTAAAAAAAAATCTGAAAAAATAGGAAGTATAATTTTTCCATACTTGTAATTTTTATATAAAGAAACAACTTAAATTTATTTTTTATAAATTAATATAATCTCTGATTTTTAAAAATCACATTTTATGTAAATGGATGAAAAACATTATTTCTGTATAACACTATATATCTTTGGATGTTACTTTTTTTCTAACTTATCCTCTTTTGGAAAAAAAATGTTTCCCTTTCTTTAAAACTATTTTTTTTTAAGTGTTTATTTATTTATTTATTTGGCTGCTCTGTGTCTTAAGTGGTAGCATGCGGGCATGTGGGATCTAGTTCCCCGACCAGGGATCAAACTTGGGCTCCCTGCATTGGAAGCATGGAGTCTTAACCACTGGACCACCAGGAAAGTCCCTGTTTCCTTATTTTTTATTACACAAATATTGGACAGCATGGAAAAACAGCTTAAAATGAATTGAAGTTACTTCAGCAGATAGAAGGAATAAACCAAGATGGCTGAATCTCTGTAAGAACAGAGATCTTTGTGGTTTTACTTAGACTTATGCCCATCTCCATTTTCCCAGCTCTTTTTCCAGAGAAAAATAAACAGATAAAAAAAATACTTGAGACACAATAGCTGAAAACTTTCCAAATCTTATGAAAAACATTAATCTACAAATCTGAGGATCTCAAAGAACTTTGTTATTCAATGAAGTAGGATAAATTCAAAGTTATCCCTTGAAAGACATACATTAAGTCAAAGTTAAAGGATATAAAATAATATAGTAGGGAAACAGTAAACAAAAGAGAGCTTGAGTCATTATAATAGTACCAGATAAGATAAACTTTAAGACAAAATTGTTATTAGAGACAAGATAGACATTTTGTAATGATAAAAGTGTGAATCCATCAGGAAGGCATTCAATTATATACACCTAAATACAGAAATCTTGAATACTTGAAGCAAAATTGACACAGTTGAAGGGAGAAATGGACAAGTTGACAATAATAGTTGCAGACTTAAATACTCCACTGTCAAAATGTACAGAACAAATAAAGAGAAGACCAGCATGGAAAGATAAGGCAGGAACAACAGTATAAACCAACAAGACTTAACAGACATCTGTGAAATGCTTCACTGCTATCCAGTAACTGCAGAATATATTTTTTTCTCTGATGTACAGGGAGCATTTTCCAAAGGAGACTATATGTTAATTCATAAAAAAGAAAAGTCACAGTACATTTAAAGTATTGAAATCAAACAAATTGTTTCTCTGACCACAATGGAATGAAATTAAAAATATAGAAGGGAAGGATATTTATGAAAATGAAGCAAAACACTCTTCAGTAACCAACAGGTCAAAGAAAAACTACAGTAGAAAATAGAGAATACTTTGAGATGAATGAAAATATACACACAACAAACCAATTTATGAGATGCGGCAAAAGGAGTGATCAGAGGGAAATTTATATTATAAATATAAATTTATATTAGTATGGAGCACATATACAACTCACAAAACTAATAAAGAGACTAAGCCAGGTGGTAGGATCCAATATTCAATATACACAAATCAACTGCATTTCTATATGCTAGCAATTAAAAATCTGAAAATAAAATTAACAAATCCATTAAAACAGCATTAAAAAATAAAATAGTTTGTGTACTGAAAGCTACAAAACATTGTAGAAGCCCCAAATAAATGGGAAAATATTTCTAGGAGGACTTAACTTTGTTAAGATGACATTGGCAACACTTCTCAAAATGATCTACAGATTCAATGCAATACCTATCAAAATCCCAACTTGCTGAATTTGACAAACTGATCCTAAAAGACATATAAATGCAAGGAATCCAGCACACCCAAAACTATTAAAGAGGAGAATAAATTTGGAGAACTCACATTTGCTGATTTTAAAACAAACCACAAAGCTACAATAATCAAGATATTGTGGTCATGACACAAGGATAGACATGGAAATCAATAGAATATAATCGATAGTTTAGAACTAAAACTTCATTTTATTATTAATTAATTTTTGATAAAAGGCAAAGAAAATTTAATGAGGAAAGGATAGCCTTTTCAGCAAATGGTGTGACAAGGTATCCAAATGCAAAGAAACAAAAAAAGAAAACAAAAACATCAAACAAAAAAGCAGTCTATTTAGAAAAACCAGCTCAAAAATGAGTCATAAACCTACTGTAAGAGCAAAAAGTATAAAACACTTAGAAGAAAACTAAGAAGTAGATCTTCATGATCTTGTGTTAGTGAGTGGCTTCTTATATAGGGCAGCAAAAGAACAAGTAATAAAAGAAAAACAGATAAATTGGACTTCATAAAAATTACAAACTTCTGTGCTTCATTGTACATCATGAGGAAGTGAAATAACCTACAGTATGAAAGGAAATGTTTGTAAACCATATATCTTAGAAGTGAACTGCATCCAACTTATGTAAAGACCTCTTGCAACCTAACAAAAAGTGACAATTCAATTTTTAAATTTTAATAAATTGAATTTGAATAGACATTTTTCTGAATAAGGTATACAAACGTCCAAGAAGGACATAAAAAGATACTCAGCTTCATTAGTCATTTGGGAAATGGAAATCAAAAGCACATCGAGAACTACTTTACACTCACTAGATTGGCAAAAATAAAAATAAACATAAATATATATAAAAGCAAAACCAGAAACAAACAAAAACAACAAAAAACACAGAAACAACCAAACAAGCAAACAAAAAAGCAGATACTGTTAGAGAGGATGTGGAGAAATTGGCATCTTCATTTATTACTGGTGGGATTGTAAACTGGTGCAAATGCTTTGGAAAACAATTTAGCAGTTCCTCAAAATATTAAATGAGTTACCATATGCTATAGTCTGAATATTTGTGTTCCCACCAGATTCGTAAGTTAAAAACCTAATGACCAAGGAGTTGAGGCCTTTGAGAAATGATTAGATCATGAGGGCAGAGTCTTCCTCAGTGTATCAATACCTTTTAAAAAAAAGGCTCTAGAGAGGTCCCTAAACCCTTTCCGTTATGTGAGCCCCAAGATGAGTAAGCAACCTGCAACCCAGAAGACGGCCCTCAACAGAACTTGGTCATGCTGGCACCATGATCTTTGACTTCTCAGCCTCTAGAACCATGAGACATAAATGTCTGTTGTTTTTAAGCTACCCAGACTTTGATATTTTGTTATAGCAGCCCAAAAGGACTAAGATACCATATGACCCATCAATTCTACTTTTATGTATATAAACCTAAGAGAAATTAAAATGTATTTCCTCACAAAAACTTCATATCATAGCATTATTAATGATAACAACAACATAGAACAACCCAAGTGCCTACAGTATGAGTGAAACATGAACACATTATGCTAAACGAAAGAAATATTTCACAAAAATCTACATACATGTTCTATGAATTCATTTTATGAAACGTCCAGAATAGAAAAACTCATAGGGTCAGTAGTTACATGGGGTTAGGAGAAGGAAAATGGGGGGATGACTTCTAATGGTTGCAAAGCTTCTTTAGGGGATGATGAAATGTTCTAAAATTGCATAGCAGTGATAATCACCCAATTTGAAAAGCACACTGAAAAACACTGAATTTTAGACTTTAAAAAGGTGAATTTTATGATGTGTGAATTGCATCTCAATAAACCTGTTATTTTTTAAGTGAAAATAAAAGAAAGAAGGACATTTCTCTGGACCACGACAAGAATTGAATAATATCTGTGAATTTTGTTTCATATCGAATTAAGGGTGCCTCTGTATGTGACACATTGTTTCCAACTGAGTTTTACCAAGGCGAGGTTTTAGCAAGTCATTGGAAAGCTGGATTATAAAAGCCAATGTATCTCTTTTCCTACCTTTCTACCTCAAGTGACATCTCTTCCAGTGATGGCAGATCACTAACGTTCAGTGATGGAAGGATGTACTATAATTAACCTGCCACCAGGGAGCTGGCTGGGTTTGTTTTTTCTGTTTTTTTTTTTTTTTTTTTCTGAACAATGGTGCCATGTTGAGTGTTTAGGTTACTGTTGGCTTCTGCCCTTGGCAGGCTGGGTATTGAGCAGGTGGATAATCAGATCATCCTACAACATATTGATACATCATGATACAGAAGAAGCTGGCTTAACAGGATTTGATTGGCTAACTGAATCAGTTACAGTGTCAAATGGTAAACAATATCCAATTAGGTTGGTGAGTTGTCCTTCTACTTTTTTGAATCAGTTACAAGTCTAAGGTACTGTTTCTATCATAAGCCAGGATATACATATCAGAAAATCAAAGATGTATGTGAATATTATCCCTTACTACTACACCTAATAAACCACTTAGAGAGTTTTGGCTTCTTGTCGCTGCAACCTTGTTCTGATGTTCCATACTTCTTAGTTTCCAAACAAGAATGTTTCCCTCAGGGGATTAATAGTGATTTTTTTTTTTCTTATTAAATTGAGAGTTGATACTGTTTCTAGCGTACTTTAGGCTTCTCAAGTCACTATACTCTACTGGTCAGGAAATATATACTATTTACCAAGAAAAAATTTAGTTGCTGCTCCAAAACGCTTGCAAGGAAATTAATGTCTGGAATTCAGACAATCTGGGAATACTACTCTGTAAGTTCATTTTCTGCAATAAAGGTGGCTGGAACACTAGAACAGTATAATAAATGCAGAATCACTAATAACTCAGATACCTTAAGAATAACATTTTACTACCAGATTAAAAAATGGAACAAGACAGTGAACTGAGATATTAATGAAAAACAGAGTTAAAATAATGTTAGGGGGGGTGAAAAAAGGAAATGATAAACATCAAGTGCAACTCTGTATTCAGTTTCAAATGTTAGTACTGTGACAACTATGAACACAAAAAAGAAAGGAAAATGTACACAGAGTAGAAATGGAGATGGTCTGT
The DNA here is from genome assembly GCF_028023285.1 of Balaenoptera ricei. Lineage (NCBI taxonomy): Eukaryota > Metazoa > Chordata > Mammalia > Artiodactyla > Balaenopteridae > Balaenoptera > Balaenoptera ricei. Next base: position 90,837,924 of record NC_082650.1, on the reverse strand, counting down.
GCCATTTCTGGACTTATGTGCCCTATGATGGTTTCCTGCCATTCCTCTGCTCTTTATTGCAGAGGGGCTGACTGCAGTAGGAATATTTCCCAGGTACCCTTGTCAGTTGGCTTCCAGCTAGATTTTACTATAGGAAGAAACAATGGAAGATTGCAAGGCAATATGTGCCCCTCTATATGTGGGGCAGCATCTCTGGCAGTGGCTGAAGCTTCCACATGTCACCTGCTTTCCTCAGACTCCCTAGTCTTACAGGTTCATCTTAGGAAATGCAGCCTTTGGGATCCCACTATAACAGCTCTTTCCTTTGACGTTCTCTCCTAGTGGTGGTAGGTGATTACATGTTGCTTATTTCTGAGTTGCCTTACTGTTTCTTGTCTAGATCATAATTTTTTCCATTACTTGTAAAAGCAAAATGCTTGTAGGAGTCAGAGGACTGCCACCTGCTAAGAAAGAGGATGCATCACCTGCACCTGCTATTGGAAGTTCTCCCCAGGCAGAGGAGATTCCCAAAGTCCCATGTAGACTGGCACCAACAGGAGCCATGTGGGTGGGGGTCTGGGGGGAACGAGGACCCTGGAAGCACTTGGAAAGGATCAAGGCCCGGCTCCATCAGAAGGAGCTGAGGGCCCCACCCAGGTGGAGGATGGTAACTTCAACACAAGATTCCTGGAGCATTGCCCTGTTGCCTTACCACCAGCCAGTCAGAAGAAAGTCACACACCCTGCAGCCCTCACTCCAAATTTTGCCTTTAAAAACTTCTCCACAAAAACCTTCGGGGAGTTTAGGACTTTTGAGCACAAGCCACCATTCTCCTTACTTGCCCTGCACTAAACCTTTCTTTGCTCAAAAAAAAAAAAAAAAAAAAGTCCCTTTAAGTATTAAGTGTGTTTCTGTTTCCTGATTAGATACTATCTGTATTGTACCCAATGTACCCCATATACTCAGTATAAACATTTTGAGCATGCACTATCTTCATTTATAAAATAATGCATATTTTTACTAAGATAGTATACACATCAAAAAATCCACACAAAAATAGATGGATTAAGATCGCCTTACAATAACGAAGTAAGATTTTCAGTTTACATGGTTTTCCAGGGAAGAATAGGCTGTGAATCAAGCAGGTCTTTAAGTGCAGTTTGGGTATACAATGTCCATATCTCCAAGAATATTGTCTTCTGGAATCTAAGATCAATTTTCCAAAACTAAATTCCTAAGATTTGTCAGGCAAATAATTTATGATCTGGAACAGGACCCACATCCAACCAGTTATTTGGTGATAACAGTCCCTCCACCCTTTCTTCATTTCTCTCATTCCTGTGAACCTCAATAAATAATACATCAACACACAATATAACCTGAGCTGGAAAGCACTTCTGTGGAGAGGTGTTGAAACACAGGCTGCAGTAGAAAACAACAAGTTTCTTCTGGGAAATCTTGGACCTATGCTACACACTGGAAAGGCATAATCATTTAATAGTGTATGCTTGTTAATTACTTAAATTAATTAATTTGCACTAAGTAGAATACACCTGGTTTGTGTATTTAAATTTCTGTAGGTATTTGTATTGTATTAATTTGCAAAAGTAATTTTTAAAAATGCCTTTTTCCCAATTCTGAAGTCACACTCTCCATTCAGAACACAGAAAATGCATTTGTTCTTTGGGATAACATAAAACTTTTCTTGATGCAATTCCTTATTCTCATGACTTGGGCCCCATGATGATGGAGGGCATGACCAATATTTATATTAAGAAAGCTGTCTTTAAACTCAAATTCATGTCATAGCCCTTGATAATCAGAATCCATAAATAGATTTCTAAAGTGCCATTGCATCTCTCAAAACAACAAGTGACAAAAGGTTCTACACACAGCTAAATTGCACAATGATTTTGATGATTCTGTTCACGTTAGCTAGTCTTTAAGATACATGAAATTGTTCAAGCTTTACACTTAGAGCTATAAAATAAAGTAAAATGAGGTAACTTTGTTTATCTTAGCTAACAATGCCATCACCTCCCATATTGTTATAGCAAGGAAAAAAAGGGTACTGTATCCAAAAAATCTTTCTGTCATTTATTCTTGACTTTTCTCTTTACAACTCCATATTCTTCGTTGTGTTTGTCACAAAATTTTCAAAATATCTTCCACTAAATATCTGACTTTCTAGCCAGGATATTCTATGTGTGCTAAATTCCCCTCTGTCTTCATCAATTTGGTTTCTGCCTATCTGCCTGTCTTTCTGTCTCTCTGTCTCCATCTCTCTCTCTCTCTGTTTCCCTCTCTCTCTCTCTTTCTCTCTCTCTTTCTCTCTCTCTCTATATATATATACTTAACAAACTTCACTATTACAAAGAGATACCAAAATGCCTTAAAATGTTTTTAAATATCATTTACTTGAGCAAGGTTTACATATAAAAATCTGTGCCAGTAAGTATGTAATCAGTAAAACATAATTCCTTCGAAATCTGGGCCATGCAATCTGTTCTGATATTTGGTAATACAATTTAGAATGGAAATTTAACTGAAAACTTACTAACCTTATTCATTATAAATTACAACCTGATATTCTACAGGATACATTCCAAATGATCCAATTTGTCTTCCGACTATAGTATCATCAAGTCAGAACCTAATGTCTCTACTGTCAAGATTCAGCAGAGGAGAAAAAGCCTGGCTATGAGGTTTGAAAGCTTTTGCCATGGTCAGTAACCTAAGAACTGGGTTGGACATTATGCTTCTTTCATATCATGGACTCTGTCATCTGAACTGTGCTTCCCTGTAACTCCTGTTGTTTTCCAAACATTCTGATATAAGAGAATAGGAAAATACATCAGATAAAATGAGATACATTGTCAACTCAAATATAAAAACTTAAAGTTAGAGCAACAGGATAAATTATTAACAATTCAAAGTAGAAATTTTTTTCTCTCAAATATAAAAAGTAATTATGCAAGAATTATGGGGAAACTGAAAATTTGTATCTTTAAACTTATAACGATCCATAATTTTCTCTTCTAAATCAATGAAGTGTCACTCGTGTAAAGCATTTATATAGTCATTGGTAATTTATGACTAAACTATAAAAATTAATTGTTTTTTTAAGAAAGTTAATTTAGCATAAATCATTATGAAGTTAGCGTTACTTAAGAGCCACTAAAATAAATATTTCATTAGTGTGCCAAAATAAAATAATGATGCAATTAGGAAGATATTCTTCATATTTTAAAAGAGAATAAAAAAATCAATTTGTTTGAAGGTGATCTGAAAGAAAAATGTACTCAGGATAAACTTGTTTTTATGCTATGGAAAATACTGCATCTAATTCTCTAGTTTTACATCAAGTTTTCAAAAATGAAAAAGACAAGGTTACTTTGAAAGCCACAAAGGCTTAGAAATTAACACATTGTGTGTATGTGTGTATATTAAATTTTGATAAATTCTGCGTGCATCACACTTAGGTATTATTTACAAAAATACCTAGTTTTGGGAGAATTGAAATCTTCAGAAATTAATAAGTACAAGTGGTAAAATTAAAAAAATAAAATATATGTAGGCAATTAACTAGTTGATTAAAAATATATAATGGTTTTGTACTATAAACTAGACACTATGAAAGACAGTGGCTATGTACCAGTGACTACACAGTAGAATACCTGCTTTAAGCTCACTTTCATGTATAGGGAACCACACAGTAAAACAATGAAAATATAAATATGCAATATGTCATGTAGTTACATGTGCTATGATAAAAAAGACTGAGAGTAATAGAGGATCCTGGAGACAGTTGGGAAGGGGGTTGTTATACTCTCTTAAAAGGTAGCACAAGCAGGAAGCTGAAGTAAATGAGGAAACAAGTTACATGGAAATCCAAGATAAGAATGTATCAGTCAAAGAAGGTAGCAAATCCCTAAGTCCTGAGACTGGAGAATACTTGGAGATTGCAAGAAACACAAAGAAGCCAGTATCAGACTTTCAGAAAAATGGAGAAGAAAGATGTTCGTGATTTGGATTAGTCACCATGATCCTGCCTTAATGTCTATGAACAAGGTGGTTGCTAACACACTGAGTTTCTGTTGATTTTTGTTTTTTATATTTACATAGTTTACTATATATATATATATATATATATATATATATTCATTGGGAGGAGCAGCTATCATATCAAATTGCTACCCATTGATCCTGAAATATTAAAGCTTTATTTTTGAGTTTCTTATTTTGTTTCAGAGATAATTTTTTTTAAGTTTAGTAAAATTTTAATAAATAAATCTAATCTGAGAAAATATGATTTAAAAACTAATTTTAAAAAGATAAAATGAAAGCATACGTATATAACTTAATGAGAGCAAATATATGAATACAGACTCAATGGCATGTCATTGATAGATTTTAGCATAAATGCTTAATGTATATGTAGAATTGTGCATATTATAAAATCAATTATCCTCATTCATAAACAAATCTGGTTAATTCACTAGGAAAAGTTTATTTCATAAAAAATACAAAAAGTCAACAAGTAAGTACAAAAGAATTTCAGTAATTTTTCTTGCTATTTTAATTAATCTGTAACAGGACTAAACTTTGGATTTCTAATGCACATTTGAAATAAACAACATATTTCACAGATCAATGTTTGCTTTCTTTGAGCTATTCTTTCAGATATTCAATCTGGAAGGAATTAATTTAAAACATTATTTGTTTATATGTACATACACATACAAACACAATTATACATGCAATCTTCATCATGCTGGAAGCTGTATGGATAATAGCAATAATATAAGCTTTGTCCCTAGGCCTATGTTTAAATCCTATCTCCAGCAGTGAAATATATACATGTTTTGAAAATTTGTTTATTTTGGACCTTTTTTAAATAAAATTATCAAATATGCATGATAATATCTGTTGTGTAAAGTTGCTGCAAATGTTAGTGATAACACATGTGAAATATTAAGCATCTATCAGGTACATAATACCCTTTCAATTAAGATTAATTATAATTAATTATAATTATAAATATATTAATTGTGTGCTTTTTATGCTGTAGGAAATGTCCCTTACACATATGGCTTCAAAGTACACAAATGGAAATCACGTGATCAAAACCCTTACAGCAACCCCATCCTTGGTGAATATTATGAAAATAATTTCTGTTATGTTCTTGCCAGATATATAGAATAAAACTTAGAGAATTTCCTTGTTTCTTATTACCCGTTATTAAGAGGTACAGAATGTAACATTTTCTTTAATTCAATACTTGACTGGCTTCTCCAAGTGCTGTGGTGTCAAAAATTGTTCAATAAATGATAAGTGAACAAATGAATTCAAACAGCAATAAACAGATCTTGGTAACTCTACCTGAAATATATGTCAAATATCTCTGAAGCAATATTAAATGCTTAACTTGTGCAGTATACATCACTGTCAACTAAAAATTAAAATAATTCATTGTCTTTCTTTTTCATTCTCCTTGGTGGGAAGTGACTAGCAATATAAAGAATGCATTAAACTTACAGCACTATACTTATTGGGGTTATGAATGATTTCATATGTTTGGTTTTAAATACACCCCAGTCAAAAAAAAAGCAAAACTATGATTGTGTTTTTGAAACAAAAATATAAAGTATTTTATTGAGTTATTGCCAAGTTGCATACCATAACAAGTTATTAATAACTATTTGCATTTATAATAATTGGATTAATAACTATTTGGATAACATTTTTTATAATACTATTTCTTACACATTATTGAAGTTATTTTCATATTTAAAATACTTTAAATAATGACCAAATAAACAGGAATTAAAAGATCACATCTTAATTCAGAGGACTAACAGTTTACCAGTTGGTTTGCTTTTTAAAATAAATAGTAGATTTAAAAATTGTTTTAAGTTTTCTAAGACTCCCTGACATTGTCTTTTCTTCTTTTTCTCTCTTTACACACACATACACATGCACACACATGCACACACACACACACACTATTTTGGTCACTAAGCTCAGAACTACTGTTGAGAGGGAGTGTCCTGTGGGGTAAGCAGAGGTCCTAATAATGTCAAAGTTAGGATATATGTATGATTAAGATTTTAACATGGCTGATATAAAACTAAGTATATAGTATGTGCTTAGAAAGAAATTCACTGCTTAATTTCTATTCTATAGTGGTGGTTTTGTTGTCTGCTTAAAAATTATAGTGCTCAGGATCATTCAAAACATAGGAACCATTTTTTACTACTCATTACTCCCTGATATATAATCAATTCCAATAAATCATTTAAAGGCAAGTGATATATGTATGTTATTCACCTTTGTGTGTTCTTGTACTTACAACTGTACCTTTTTTTAGTAGCAGACTCTCAATAAGCAATTATTGAATAAAGCACACATAATTCTGCTCCTAGAAAACTAGTCTAATTTTTGTAATTGTTTTTCATCTTGTACTTTCTATGCTTTTATATACAATTGTCTACCTCACTTCTAAGAAGAGGGATGACAAATTTATCAAACTGGTGAGCATATGTGTAAAGGAGCATGTAATAAAAATTATTTATTTATTTATTTGTATTTACTTTTGGCTGCATTGGGTCTTCGTTGCTGCACGTGGACTTTTCTCTAGTTGAGATGAGCGGGGGCTACTCTTTGTTGTGGTGTGCGGGCTTCTCATTGTGGTGACTTCTCTTGTTGCAGAGCATGGGCTCTAGGCTCACAGGCTTCAGTAGTTGTGGCTCGTGGGCTCTAGAGCACAGGCTCTGTAGTTGTGTCACATGGGCTTAGTTGCTCTGTGGCATGTGGGATCTTCCTGGACCAGGGCTCGAACCCGTGTCCCCTGCATTGGCAGGCGGATTCTCCACCACTGCACCATCAGGGAAGTCCAAATTATTTGTTTTTATAATGGTAACCTTTCTCTCGATAAACTGTATTTTTGTAATATACATTCCAATTATTAGCAAATGAAGAGATGAAAATACATTGTTATATTGTGTATAGCATGTCCTTAGAAGAGAGAGGCAGAGAAAGATTCGACAAAGAATAGGAGAAGGCAGTTTGACCATCGAGGCAGATATTGGAGTGATGTGGCCATGAGTCAAGGAACAACAGTGGCCACTAGAAGCTGGAAGGAGTGGAGAATGGAGTCTCCTCTAGAGCTTCCACTGGAAGTATAACCCTGCTTATAACTTGTTTTCATCCTAGTGAAATTGATTTTGGGTTTCTGGTCTCCAAAACGGTGAGAGAATACACTTCTGTTGTTTTAACGAACCAAGTCTGTGGTAATTTGTTACATCTGCCACAGGAAACTAATACACACCCTTAACCCAGCTCATACATAATGCCCTACAGAAGGTCCTGTATAACAAGCTGAATAAGGAGGAAAATACTGGAGATGGGTGCATGGATATAATTACAAAGTTAAAATGGACAGTGCCTGCATCGTAGCCACATTCAAGGGTGACTTTAAGACAGTGAAGAGAGAAAAATCTTCCTGCCTACAAATAGGACAGTTTGCCATCCACTTTGTTCAGAAAAAAAAAAAAAAAAAAAAAAAAATGGCCTGCAGAAAAAATTCATACTGGTTCCAAGGCAATGCCAATGGTCTAATCATCTGATCAGTGTTCTAGAAAGAAATGATCTGGAAGGTTGAAGACACAAAGGTCTGAGTAGAAGTGTGTCAATGGACATAAAGAAATGTGCATGAAGAGTGGAGACTTTTTTTTTTTAATCACTTGTTATTTCTGACCAGAAAGCTCCCATCATGAAAGGAACACTGAATGATCAAATAGACTAAATGACTTCGTCTCTTAATCATCCACCTCTGAATTGATATAATGGACAGAGGAGTCATGGCGGCAGATGGACGCTATGTATGAGTCCAATAGCATGGACTCACTTACCAATAGGGTCTTTTTACTACTACCTCTGGATGGCTTCTGAAAGGACACCAACACTGCATCTCCAGTATTAGAGTATTCCTTGAGGACTTAAAAAAGTACTTGATGACAAGTCAACTTCCTAGGACCCTTCCTTCTTAGGTTGCCTTTCCCACCTGAAGAAATAAAGTGTATGTGATGACGTGCTCTTCCTCCTAATCTCTATGCCTTTTTTATAATCTAGAAAATATTGTCTGATTTTTCTCAATGAAAGAGTGTGTTCTCAGTACACAATATTCAATTTTGTTACTTCTACGTGGCTTTCGATTCTGTCCTGTCTTATCTTCCATTTATTTTCTGAAGAATAAAAGAAAATGAAAAATATGATTTGCTTTAGCTAATCCTTTAGCTAATTGGAGTTAAATTTCATCTATCTTTAGCTCTCTTGTATCTCAATTTGGAATTAGTTTTTCAGGGTCTGTTTTTTCATTTAATTTACTGAGTACAGGGAATTTCTTATTCTGAAGTATAATACACTTCTTACATTTTTGTATGTTTATTTTGGGGATACTCTGTATGTGTAAAGTATCTGGCACTGAGAGTTTGTTTTTGTGATGGGAATGGTTCAATCCTGGCCTTCAATGTGCTGAAAAACATGGTGTGAAAAATAAGAGAAATGAGGTAAAGAAGCCAGAAGCTTTAATACAATTTTGAAAACCATTTTCTATCACACATTAGCTTTATTTGCTAATCTTGGTGGATACATGGTGTCCCTCAGTTTTCAGCTTTTACCTTTTAGGGTTGAGCAAGCAGTTTTCATAACTCATTGTGAGGTTAAGTATAAGTATATGACTTTTAAAAAATGTTCATGTCTTTACTCAGTTACAACAGGCCAATAGCAGAAAACTCTTTAGTTTAGGAAGGTAGGCTAAGAGGAAAAAGCAAAAAAGATGCTGTCTTAACCACTTCTCCTCTGACATTCTGAATGTGAAATTCACTGAGCCAGTTTTTGTACCTTCTCTGTGGTCATGCCCAAACTACTGGATGTCTCATATTTTGCATGGGTTTTCAAAAATGTGCCATTTGTTATTTAAAAAAATCTGAACCCTGTCACTTTATTCAATGTATTTCAGTAAGGCACGGAGTATAGATATAGCTCACATTTACCTTGAGAATTGTACTGTCTGTTGATTTGTTCACTCTGTATTTATGTCTCTCTCTGTGTGTATGGGTGTTCAGGGCTGTGTGTTAGAGACGTGATCATAAATAAAAAGCATGTACAAGTGACAATTTATCTCTCTGTTTCCTTTTAGTCAGCTATCACCAGAGTAACAATAGTGATCCACTCAGAAACAATCTAATACTCTTTTTCATTCATGAACTAGGAATCCATTTAGTTCTTAATAGTATGATTAAAAAATATTTCTAATGGTCTAATCAATCTGTGGGCACATTTTAATCATATTATTAATAATTATTATATTTTATTCACTTTCTTACACTTCCTCAAACCAAACACAATCAGCCACCCTTCTTACTGGCTCTGATATGCAAGTAGAGACAGCTACCACAGAGCTTTCTCTCAGACACTGCAATTATAACGATCTCCTTCTCACGAGAAACAGTGACTTTTTTAGCTTTTCACCACAGTCTCTCACCATTCTTCCCTGGAAATGTTCTGGAAACTTCTGACCACCCAACTACCAAGGTGTTCTGTGGTTCCCTTACTTTTGAAATACACTCAGTTATATGGGTTGCAATTCATTGCTGCTTTTCTTTTAGTGTTTTATTAATTTTCTACTTAAACAGCTTTCTAAAAAGACCATTCTATATGATCTAAACATAATTCCATAAGCTAGACAGGTGACATATACTAATGGCAGGTGCCTTGCTATACCAAGAATCACCCTCCCTTCTGACAACCAAGGTTAGGATAATGAAACAGACTCATTGAATGTGTGTTCAACTTCCTTTAAAGTAAGTTTTCTCCCAGAAAGAATATCAATCCTTTATGAAAGTATACTCTGTAAGGTCTCAATGTACCATTTCTCAGTTATGCCCATACATGCCTGAATCTGAAAGATTTATACAGTTTGGCCTCAAGCTAGGATACTCTCTATAATGCATTATGTGTATCAGATAGTACATGTTTGATTATGCTACTCAATGTTTCCCAAGTATGTATTTTATATGTAAAATATGAATACTGTGACTTATTAAATGTTTTATTTAAATTACATTTTTTCAAATTAACATTAATAATATCCTTTAACATGCATCAACTATCCAAATCTTTTAGATAATTTGATTAGTTTTATCTTCAGTCTTCAACCTTGGAAGTACTTTCTAAACACTTCCTTGAACCTACTTTTGAGGTTAAATCATTTTGTCATTAATATTTTAAGAAGACTAAATGGAAAGCTATGCTCATAGAGTCCAGACATCTTTGTCACTGATATAATAGGGCAATGAGACAATTTCCCTCCTAAGACCGGAAGATAGTTCTGTCTGTTCTGTGTCGGCTCATTTATCTCTGTTACATTGATGAATTCATTTTCATGATGATACTTGGTCTGAATAATGAAAAGCTGGAAAAGATAGTGTGATGGTCAAGATGGAATATTTAAAATTTTCTTCCTAATTATAGCTAACCAGTTTTTTGAGATTCACCATTGAGATAATCAATCTTATTGTATGAACACAATTTTTAGATGATATTTTTAAACTAAATTATAAGTCATTTGAATAGTATAATCTCTTTTAAAGCTTTATTAAATCAGTGTGAACTCCAAGTATTATATCATCTTAAACACAAGTATACATAAAATATAAGAATGTGTTTTCAACTCTTCATTTGTTAATAATTTGAATATACATTATCAAAAAAAAAAGTTTATTGAAAGATCACCTTTACAAATCAAATCAACTTTTTTTTTACATGCTTATTTCCATGTATGTTGACTAAGTAAAAAGATTCATTAGTCCTCATCTTAGTTAGAGATGAGGTAGATAATTTTTTCCTCAAGGTGATTTAAAACAGCGCCTCTCAAACATTAGCATGTCTATAAAGTACTTGAGGATCTTGATGGAGCCTGAGACTGCATTTTTAACAAGCTTTCTCAACATCCACCCAACTAGTCAAAATCTGATGTCAAGTTTTCTCCATGAGAAGTTCATATACTGGAATTGATTCTGTTTTTTGATTGGCAGTTAAAATGCATATAATACTGAAAGAAAGACTGCTTTAAAATGTGTGACAACTTACGATATTTTTTTCTTGTGATAACCCATGGAGAAATTTGGTTCCTTCTGTGAACTAGTTGGAACCTAATTTTGGTTATGAATTTTAACAATGAAATAAGGTATTATTGATAATATTGATATATTATCAAGATGGCAGAGTAGGAAGACCCTGCGCTCAACTCCAACCACAATGACACCAAAACTACAACTACAAATGGAATAAATCTCTGAGAAAAACCTGAAGACTAGCAGGTCTGTTCTACAACTAAGAATATAGCTCTTCTACAATTAAGGATATAAAGAAGAAGAGAAAAAAAAAAAAAAAACACGCCAAGATGGGTTGGAGGGAAAGAGAAGTAACCTAATATGGACCCAACCCCTTGCAGGAAACCCAAAAGAGGAAGAAACTATCAAAAACTCCGAGGTCTTCCTTAAAAAGCAAGGGGTTCAATCTCCACATTGGGCACCCGAGTCCTGGAGACAGCACCAGGAAGATGAGCCCCCTTAATCAATTTTGGAAAAGAGCCGGACTTGTGACTCGGAGATCTGGATGTCTGTAAAAAATCAAGACTCCACTCAAAGGGCACATGCACAAACTTACTCACTACAAGTTCCAGCACAAATGTCACAGATTGAAAAGCTTCTGGCATTCTAACCAGCCTCCCAGGACAATTCCACCATGCCCCCAGCCCTCAGCTGGCTTCAGCTCCAACATTCCCACTAAGGTGGTGGCCTGAAGCTCACCCTGGGAAAAGCCACTGTCAATGCCAGGCTCCACTCATCCCCTCCAGCTCCAGCATTCCCCCACAGAGGCATCAGCTTTCAATGCACACAGGGAGAATCCCCAGCCCATCCTCACATCAGCTCCAATCCTCCCACCAAAGCCACCAGGCACATGCAGTCTGTATAGGGATACTCCTACCCAAAAACACTCCTTTGAAAAAAAATAAGGTTATTCATTCATCTAATTCAAGGGGAAAACACAGAAAATCAAACAAAATTAGAAGACAGAGGAATATGTTCAGTATGAAAGAACAAGATAAAACCCCAGGGGAAAAATAACATACTAAAGAAATAGAGAAAAATAATATACCTGATAAAGAGTTTGAAGCAATATTTGATCATTTAAAGTCATAAAAATGTTTGTTAAACAAAGGAGAAAAATAGAGGAACACAGTGAGAACTTCAGCAAAGAGTTAGAAAATGTGAAAAAAGAACCAATCAGAATTTAAGAATAAAATGACTGAAATGAAAAATACACTAAAGGGAATCCACAGCAGACTAGGTCATACAGAAGAACACATAAGTGACCTAGAAGACAGAATAGTGGAAATTACCCAATCAGAACAGCAAAAAAACCCAAAAAAACAAAAGAATTTTTAAAAATGAGGATTAAGGGGCCTCTGAAACAACATCAAGGGTATACCAACATTCTCATTATAGGGTGTCTTAGAAGAAGACTCATGTCAGACAAAATAGACATTAAACAAAAACTATAACAAAAGACAAAATGGACATTACATAATGATAAAGAAATCAATCCAACAAGAAGGCATAACAATTGTAAACATATATGTACTCAACATAGGACCACCTAAATACATGAAGAAAATATTAACACACATAAAGCGAGAAATCAACAATAATGCAATTATAGTAAGAAACTTTAATACTCTTACTTACCTCAATGGATAGATCTTCAAGACAGCAAATCAATAAGGAAACATTGACCTTAAATGACACAATAGACCAGATAGATTTAATAGGTTTCTACAGGATATTCCATAAAAAAAACCCAAAAACTGTCAGAATACACATTGTTTTCAAGTACACATGGAACATTCCCCAGGAGAGATCATATGTAGAACACAAAACAAATCTCAGTAAATTTAAGATGATTGAAATAATATCAAGCATCTTTTTAAACGAAAACAGTGTAAAATTAGAAATCAATTACATGAAGAAAACTGGAAAAAACACAAACACGTAAAGACTAAACAACACGTTACTAAAAAAATGGATCAAGGAATAAATCAGAGGAAATAAAAAAATACCTTGAGACAAATGAATATAGTAACACAACTTTTCAAACTCTATAGGATGTAGCAAAATCAGTTCTAAGAGGGATTTATAGTGATTCATGCTTACCACAAGAAACAAGAAAAATCTCAAATAAACAACCTAACTTTCCACCTAAAAGGATAAGAAAATGAGAAACAAAGCCCAAAGTTAATAGAAGAAAGGAAATAATATAAGAGCAGAAATAAATGTAATAAAGTCCAAGAAAAAGAAAGAAAAAGAAAAGGTCAGTAAAACTAAGAGATGGCTTTTAAGTGTCTGCTGGGCAGAAGAATCTGTAGATGTCTTAAAGGACTTGGCAGTTGTCAGCACTATACTAACTTCTGTTCAGTAGTTTGCACTTAATAGGTCTGCTTAACCAGCTGATGTGGTCCTGCACCCCTTCCAGCCTGGTGATTGAGTCCTCATCAAAACTGGAGAGAACAAAGACCTGAACATCAACTTGCCAGTGCATGGACAGGACCATAGGAGGTGCTGTTGAACACTCACTCCTCTGTTAAAATAGCTAGCCTGGATAAAACCATGGATTCACCACACCCAAAAAAAACTCACTCCACCAGAAACCAGACAGAACGGAAAAAAGCAGATTTAGTCTTGTGCCTCATTAGAAGGTCTTAAGTTGCTGTTTTGAGCCAAGCCTCTTACCACATAAGTAACGAAGACTTATGCACTTCTCTTTTGTTTCACTACACTGGTGACAGACACTTGTTTGGAAGGAGTACTTTAATCAAGTTATCTCCAAGTTTGGATATAAATATAGGGCAGAACATCCAGGGGATCCTCATACCAAGAGCTGAAGTTTCTGTGTATGTTCAAGTGGTATCTAAGTGTTGAAATACAGCCATAAACAAACATTTTTATGCCCAGTCTTGGACTTGGAATACTTCCAGTCCCAAGTTGATCAATTCCATTCCAACCCCTCATCATCTCCCTTCAGCAGGAAGTAGCCAGAGCAGTCATTGCTCCTTTCCCACAAGATTGTGAAATGGACATTGACAGAGCGGAACTGTGTCAGAGAAGAAAAAACCTGACTCCTTATTGGATCTGTTTCTTTAGTTCTAACCATTTTTTCCCTAACCTGCTGCCTGTGCTTAGTCATGCTGGCTCTGCACTTTTGTAAAGAAATGTTGTCTATAGCCTGAGATATACATGCCCAGGTTTGAACCTTTAAAGGTATAATCCTTTTTATTCATAGAGAGATAAAAAGTCACACAACATAGAATAAACATTGTGAACGACTTACATGGATAGCTGCAAGAAAAAAGTATTATCACATCCTCTCTGGAGTCTGGCCAGTACCAAGAAATTTGCATCAACCAACCACACCCCTTCCCTTTTACTATAAAAGAAACCTATATTCTAAATTGGGTAAGTTGGTTCTTTGGGACACTAGTGCACCACCTTCTCAGTCTACTGGCTTTCCAAATAAAGTTGCTATTTCTTGCCCCAACACCTCATTTCTTGATTTATTGGCCTGTTGTGCAGGGAGCAGTGTGAGCTTGGACATGGCAATCACAAATCCTCAAGATGTATATCAAGGAGGCAGAATTAAAATTTAAACAGTTGACTTTATTAAACACTTTCTTATATAGCTTGTGTTTCAGAATGAAACCATTATAACAATTGTGAATTTTTAAAAATTGAACTAATGTTTCACTCAAGTAAAAAGTGGAAGGGAAAAAATTAAGGATTTATAAAGATGTTTAAAAGTTTGGAGGTTGCTATATATCTATATCTATCTATCTATCTATATATATATATATATATGGCAATCTTCCTCCATAGGAACAAAGAATGCATGTGGAAACTTGAACAATCAGAGACTCACATTCACTATCTGTGTCTTCACAGAAAAGAATTTCTCCAAACCCAAGCATAAACTTATAGTACATTAGCTATTGCTAGTTAAATGAATAATCAAAACCAATCTAATTGAGTGAATAATAGGAGGATCAAATAAATGTATTATCCTATATATAAAGGAGTGGGACTGGATTTCTAAGGAGTTCATATGTGCAAACAATCTAACAACTACCCCCTGCTTCACTAGGAAGAGTAATGAACTGTCCATGCAAAGGGAGTCAGCAGATGTGCATATATGCTCAGTGTTCATGAACACTGTAATTAACAATA
The DNA here is from genome assembly GCF_028023285.1 of Balaenoptera ricei. NCBI lineage: Eukaryota > Metazoa > Chordata > Mammalia > Artiodactyla > Balaenopteridae > Balaenoptera > Balaenoptera ricei. The sequence continues at coordinate 90,822,601 of NC_082650.1, read as the reverse complement.
GGGTAAAAAGTGGAATATTTTGTCAGTTATTTGTGCTAAGATCATATTTGCTTTCGATTTTCCAGTTTTTGTTTGGTTTAGATGGTGGGTGAGAATATAAACAATTCTCTGGGGTTACTGTGCTATGCAGAATATAAAGTACATTTATTTGAAATCTTATTTTGTATTTATAGACACAAGAAAAATTCAGTGCACTTTTCTTCCTGTAACTGATTTCTAGTTTCATACTGTTGTGGTCTCAAAAAATGCTTGATATAATTTCTATCCTCTTAAATTTGCTGAGACCTTTTTGTGGCCTAGCATGCAATCTGCTCTGGAGAATATTCAGTGTGCACTTGAAAAGAATATGCATTCTGCTGTTGGACGGAATGGGCAGAAGACTTGAATAAACATTTTCCCAAAGAAGACATGCAGATAGCCAACAGAGACATGAAAAGATGTTCAGCATTGCTAATTGTTGGAGAAATGCAAATCAAAACTCCAATGAGGTATCACCTCACATCTGTCAGAATGGCTATAGACAAAAAGTCTATAAATAACAAATGTTGGCGATAATATGAAGAAAAAAATTTAAAAAAACTAGTACACTATTGGTGGAAATGTACATTGGTTCAGCCACTGTGGTAAACAGTATGAATATTCCTCAAAAAAATAAAAATAGATCTGCTCTATGATTCAGCAATTCCACTGCTGGGTGTATATCCAGAAAACATGAAAATGCTAGTTCAAAAAGAAATGTGCACCCTAATGTTCAACAGCATTATTTACAATAGCCAATATATGGAAGCCACCTAGGTGCCCATCAACAGATGAACTGATAAAGAATATGTGGCATATATATACAATGGAATACTAATCAGCCATAATGTAGAATAAAATTTTGCCATTTGCTACAACATGGATGGGCCTGGAGGTTATTAGGCCTAGTGAAATATGTCAGACAGAAAAAGACAACTACTATATATTATCCCTTCTGTTGGAAATCTTAAAAAAGAAAAAAACAAATAAATATACGTAAGAAAAGAGAGACAAACTAGCAGTTATTAGTGGGGAGAGGAAAGAGGGGAGCAAGACAATGGTATGAGATTAAAAGACAAAAACTACCATGTATAAAATAAATAATCAACAAGGATGTATTGTACAGTATCAGGAAATATAGCCATTATTTTGTAATAACATTAATTATAGTATAATCTAGAAAAAATTTTGTACACCCAAAATGAATATAATATTGTAAATCAACTATACTTCAATAAGGTATCTATCTAGGTCTTTGGGAAGATAATTAGGTTCAGATAAGGTCATGATGGTGGGGTCCTTCTGATTGACTTAGTGGTCTTATAAGAAGAAACACCAACTAACTAACTAAGCTCTGTCTCTGTCTCTGTCTCTCTCTCTCTCTGTCATGTGAGGACACAGTGAGAAGATGGCCTCTGCAAGCCAGGAAAAGAACTCTCACCAGAACCCAACCATGCTGGCATACTGACTTAGGATTTCCACACTCCAGAATCATGAGAAAATAAATTTTTATTGCTTAAGCTACCCATTCTATGGTGTTTTGTTATGCCATCCCAAGTTGTGGTATTAAAAAGTGGGGTGATGATTTATCAAATATCTAACATGTGGAAGTTACTTTGGAACTGGGAAATGGGTTTGAGTGCATACTAAAAATATGGACTTTAAGGGTGATTCTGGTGAAGTCTGCAGTGGAAATGAGGAAGATATCACTGGAAACTGGAGAAAAGAAAATTCTTGTCATAAAGTGGCAAAGAATTTGGCTGATCTGTGTTCTTGTGTTTTGTGGAAGGTAGAACTTATGGGTGATGAAATGAGATTATTTAGTTAAAAATATTTCTAAGCAAAGTGTTGACAGAGTGGCTTGGTTCGTCTTGACTTCTTAAAGTAAAATCTGAAAAAAGAGAATTAATTGAAGACGGAATTGTTAAGGAAAAACAGAACCAGAACTTGAAGACTTGGAAAATTCTTAGTCTATCTATGTTGCAAAAAGTAAGACAGCTTAATTTGAAAAGCAGAATAAAAATGTGGCTCAAAACCACTTAATAAAGAGTTTGTGGGATTATATGAATGGAAACACTGCCACCTTTAACTGAAGGGGGAAATGGGGCAAAATGAAGGAAGACTGTAGGACTTCTTGGATTTGACAGGACTGAATACCTGAAAAAGATATTCTTCAAAAGGGAAAAGCTATTGTGTAGTCAACTCAGAGATCATCAGGACCACCAACTTGGTTCAAAAGGCAAAATGGCCTCTACCTAGGCATTTTGGATGTCTGGTGACTGAAAGAATGCTACAAAAGCAGAAAATAGAGCCATTATTTGTGCCATTTTATTTAAGGCCTCTTATGGCATCATACAGAACATACATTCCAAGCACGGAAGAGGGGTGGGGGTGTCTCCAATTGCCTGGTTCCAGTTTGCTGGTCAAACAGCAGTCATGTCCTCTGAATGACCTCCTCCAAAAAAGACTAGAAGTGGTGCACTAATATTACCCTAACCCTGACCACACACATGCTTAGGCAGGGGAGTGTGGCCCTGGCCCCTGGCTCAGAGGAGGGAGAAAAAGGCCTTGTTGGGTCTGAGCTACCAAGGTGTGGGGATGTACGTAGCCCAGAATAGGTCTCATGATGGTGGCAGGAGACTTTCCACCTGCCCAAGAATGGAGGCTCCCAGCCCCTGGTGCATACTCCATGGTGTCTTCAGACTCCACTTAGAAAATACCAATGCAAAACTTAAATTATTAAGAATTTCACAACAGCAACCACAGAGCATTAAACCCTAAGCACAGGGCTCTTTTGAGCTCAGGATCTTTAGGAAAGACAGTAGAGGTAGGGGCTGAAGTAATAATAAAGGAGCAATGAGATCAGGATAAGTTAAATGTCAGGAAGAAGGACCTGGCAGTGAGACCTTAAGGATGGAGGAAGTGAGGCATAAAGAATGGTAGGTTAAATAGGACACAGACATGCTGTGGAAGGATGGTGGGAACCAAACCAGAGGGATAAAGACATAGTTATATATTGCAAAGGATATGGAGGGATAGATACCATGAATTGAATGGGACCCTCAGATGGATGGGGACATAAAAATAGAGAGAAATAGTTAGAGAGCTTGCCCCTGCCCCTGGCTATTACTGTTGAAGCAGCATGGGATCAAAAGTTCAGGAAACATCCAGGAAGTAATATCAACATGTCTTTTGAATACCAGGAGTATACATACATAGTACTGGGATAAACAGGCTTTTTTCATTTATCAAAAATTTTCTATCTTCAGATGATGACCACTAATATTTTGTTGAGGATTTTGCATTTAAATTTGTCAGAAATATTAACATGGTTTTTATTTTTATTTATTTGTTTTTGTTAGGTCTTTGTCTGCTTTTAGTAATAGGATAATGGTGGCCTCACAGAATAAATCTAGGTGTGTTCCTTCTTCTTCATTTTTTGGAATAGTTTGAGAAGGATAGGTTTTAGCTCTTCTCATACTTTGGTGGAATTCCTCTGTGAAGCCATCCAGTCCTTGATTTCTGTTTGCTGAGAGTTTTTTGATTAGTAATTCAATTTCACTACTAGTGTTCAATCTGTTTGATTGTCTATTTCTTCCTGATTCTGTCCTGGAAAATTGTATGTTTCTAGAAATTTGTTCATTTCTTCTATGTTGTCTAATTACTTTGGCATATAGATATTTTTGGTAATATTTTCATATTTTTTTGTATCTCTGTGATATCATTTGTTATTTCTCCTCTTTCATTTTTTGTTTTGTTTAGTTGGACCCTATCTTTATTTATTGATGAGCCTGGCTAAAGACTTATCAGTTTTGTTTATCTTGTGAAAAAAAAATCAGCTCTTGGTTTCACTGATTCTTTCAATTGTTTTTTTTTGGGTCTCTAGATATAACCTTTCTAATTTTTATTGTTTCCTTCCTTCTACTGACTTTGGCCTTTGTTTGTTATTCTTTTGCTAATTCCTTTAGATGGTAAGTGAGGTTGTTTATTTAAGATTTTTCTTGTTTTTTGAGGTAGGCCTGTATCACTATAAACTTTCCTCTTAAAACTGCTTTTGCTGCATCCCATAGATTATGGAAAATTTTGTTTTTATCTTCATTTGTCTCAAGGAATTTTCTGATTTTATGTTTGATTTATTCATTGACCCATTGGTTTTTTAGTAACATGTTGTTTAGTCTCCATGTGTTTGTTGTTTTCCCATTTTTCTTTCTCTAATTGATTTCTGGTTTCATACCATTGTGTTTGGAAAAAATGCTTCATATAATTTCTATCCTCTTACATTTGTTGAAACTTGTTTTGTGACCTAGCATGTGATTTATCCTCATGAAGATTTCTTGTGCACTTGAAAAGAATGTGTATTCTGCTGTTTTTGGATGGAATGTCTTGTAGATATCTATCAAGTCCAATTGGCCTAATGTGTCATTTAAGACCATTGCCCCTTTTTTTTTTTTTTGTATAAATTTATTCATTTTTATATGTTTAATTTTCGCTGCATTGGGTCTTTGTGGCTGCATGCAGGCTTTCTCTAGTTGCGGCGAGCAGGGGCTACTCTTCATGGCAGTGCACAGGCTTCTCATTGCAATGGCTTGTCTTGTTGTGGAACACGGGCTCTTGGTGAGCATGTTTCAGTAGTTGTGGCACGCGAGTTCAGTATTTATGGCTTGCAGGCTCTAGAGCGCAGGTTCAGTAGTTGTGGCACACAGGCTTAGTTGCTGCATGGCATGTGGGATCTTCCTGGAACAGGGATCTAACCCATGTCCCCTGCATTGGCAGGCAGATTCTTAACCACTGTGCCACCAGGGAAGTCCCACTGCTCCTTATTAACTTTCTGTGCTGTTTGATTTGTCCCTTGATGGAAGTGGGGTGTTAAAGTCACCTACCGGTAATGTATTATTGCCAATTTCTTCCATTATGTCTATGCATATTTGCTTTATAAATTTAGGTGCTCCTGTACTGAGTGCATATATGTTAACAATTGTTATATCCTCTTCTTGTGTTGATCTCTTCGTCATTATATAATGCCCCTCTTTGTCTTTTGTTATAGACTTTGTTTTAAAGTCATTCAATTAGCCATGTTATAGATTTTGATTGGAGAATTTAGTCCATTGATATTTAAAGTGATTATTGTTAGGTATGTATAGCCATTTTATTATTTGTTTTCTGATTGTTTTTGTAGTTCTTCCTGGTTCTTTTATTATTTTAGTTTATTCCCTTGTGGTTTGATTACTTTCTTTAACAGTATGCTTGTGTTCCTTTCTCTCTAGTTTTTGTTTATCTATTGTGTTTTTTTGATTTGTTGTTAATATGGGTTTACATATGTTAACCTATAACTATATAACTAACCTACAACATGTTTTAAGCTGATATTCATCAAAGTTTAAACACATCCTAAAATATCTACATTTTTTACTCCCCTACCTTACATTTTGTGTCTTTGTTGTCATATTTTGCAACTTCCTTTTCATTCCTTGACTATTTATTATAGTTATAGTCAATTTTTATAATTTTTGTCTTTAATCTTTTACTAGCTAATTTAAATGGTTAATCCTGAGCCTTTATTATCTATTTGCCTTTACCAGTGGGATATTTCACTTTCTATAAATTCTTACTTTTTGTTGTAGCTTTTTCTTTTCCACATAGAAAAGACCCTTTAACACTTCTCTTAGGATCAGTTTACTATTGACAAACTATTTAAGTTTTTTCTTGTCTGAGAAGTTTTGATCTCTCCTTCAATTCTGAATGATAAGCTTGCTGGGTAGAGTATCCTAGGTTGCAGACTTCTCCATTTCAGTATGTTGAATATATTGTGCCACTCCCTTCTAGCCTGCAAATTTTCCACAGAAAAATCAGCTGATATCTTTATGGGGATACTCTTGTATGCGGCTCTTTGTTTTTCAATTGCTGCCTTCTGCAAATTTAACTCTAGGCTCCAATTTTACTGTCAGGAGATTTTTGTCATGTTTGGTAACATCTCTCAGATTTAGTTCCCTCTTTTATTCAATATAGAAAACAGTAATTTTCAAATGGTTAAATAAATGATTACATGATTATTAATAACAACTACACAAATATTTGTTACTTTTCATTATGATATCCTAGCTTCAGAGTTTGTTATAGAAGATTGGAGACTTTTAATAACTCCCTTTTCCTACCTTTTAAGACCACAAATGCTGGACATTGGGTTTAGCACTTATGAGGTGCCAACTACATATACTTAAATAACTCAGAATTTTTTTCTTCTAACAATGCATTATGTAAAATATTGCCCTCTATCCCATCATGCTATTTTGTAATTTTTTGCTTTATATTACATCCTTAACATTTTTCATGCCATTGAATTTTCATCTTTAGTATTAGTAAAGAATGGAATACAAGGAAGTCATGTTATTTAATCAATTGTTTATTTCTGATAATGTGATTCTTTTCAACTTTTCAATGTTATAAGTAAGATTATAATGAAACTCCTTGAGGCTAAATGTCATGGAAATATAATTTTTAACTTATATTCTTTTTTTTTTAATTTTTATTTATTTATTTTTATATTTATGGCTGTGTTGGGTCTTCGTTTCTGTGTGAGGGCTTTCTCCGGTTGCAGCAAGTGGGGGCCGCTCCTCATCGCGGTCCGTGGGCCTCCCACTGTCTCGGCCTCTCTTGTTGCGGAGCAAAGGCTCCAGACGTGCAGGCTCAGTAATTGTGGCTCACGGGCCTACTTGCTCCGCGGCATGTGGGATCCTCCCAGACCAGGGCTCGAACCCGTGTCCCCTGCATTGGCAGGCAGACTCCCAACCACTGCGCCACCAGGGAAGCCCTAACTTATATTCTTAAATAATGTAATTGTTTGCTTAGGATGATCAAATAAAATTTTGATGTTTACCTGTTTTATTTTTATTTTTTAGAGCATAAGAGAGTCCATGAAATTAAATTCAGACAATATAGTTCATCTTTAAAAAAATCTGCTTGTTTTAACAAAAATTTAAGTAGTACCTGACAGATATTAGTTATTTAATTGAATTCACCAGGTGGTTTCCAAACATCTATTAAGGATAATTGAGATGTTAAGTAGTCAAGTTCCTGTATCAAAGATAGCAAAAGAGTGAGCCAATTGACGAAGCAAACACAATCTTTTTTTCTTTTCTTTTCTTCTTTTTTTATTGGGTTATTGTTGTTTTACAATGTTGTGTTAGTTTCAACTGGACAGAAAAGTGAGGTTGAGTTCCCTGTGCTATACAGCAGTTCTCATTAGTTATCTATTTTACATACATTAGTGTATATATGTCAATCTCAATATCCAAATTCATCCCACTGCCCCTTTCCCCCTTAGTTTCCATACATTTGCTCTCTACATCTGTGTCTCTATTTCTACCTTGCAAAGCAGTTCATCTGAACCATTTTTCTAGATTCCACATATATGCATTAATATATGATGTTTGTTTTCCTCTTTCTGATTTAATTCACTCTGTATGACAGTCTCTGGGCCCATCCACATCTCTACAAATGACCCCATTTCGTTCCTTTTTATGGCTGAGTAATATTCAATTGTACATATGTATGACATCGTCTTTTCCATACATCTGTCAATAGACATTTAGGTCACTTCCATGATCTGGCTATTATAAATAGTGCTGCAGTGAACATTGGGGTGCATGTGTCTTTTTGAATTATGGTTTCCTCTGGATATATACCCATTAGTGGGATTGTGGGGTCATATGGTAGTTCTATTTTTAGTTTTTTAAGGAACCTCCATACAGTTCTCCACAGTGGCTGTATCAATTTACATTCCCACCAAGAGTGCAAGAGGGTTTCCTTCTCTCCACACCCTTTCCAGCATTTATTGTTTGTAGATTTTTTGATGATGCCCATCAGTGTGAGGTGATATCTCACGGTAGTTTTGATCTGCATTTCTCTAATAATTAGTGATGTTGAACATCTTTTCCTCTGTTTATTGGTCATCTGTATGTCTTCTTTGGAGAAATGTTTATTTAGGTCTTCCACCTATTTTTTGATTGGGTTTTTTTTTTTTTTTTTGATATTGAGCTGCATGAGCTCCTTATATATTTTGGAGATTAATCCCTTGCCAGTTGCTTTGTTTGCAAACATTTTCTCCCATTCTGAGGGTTGTCTTTTTGTCTTTTTTATGGTTTCCTTTGCTGTGCAAAAGCATTTAAGTTTCATTAGGTCCATTTATTTACTTTTGATTTTATTTTTATGACTTTGAGAGGTGGGTCAAAAAAGATCTTGCTGCAATTTATGTCCTATAGTGTTCTGCCTATGTTTTCCTCTAAGAGTTTTATAGTGTCTGGCCTTACATTTAGGTCTTTAATCCATTTTGAGCTTATTTTTGTGTATGGTGTTAGGTAGTGTTCTAATTTCATTTTTTACATGTAGCTGTCCAGTTTTCCCACCACTTATTGAAGAGATGGCTTTACTCCATTGTATATTCTTGCCTCCTTTGTCACAGATTAGTTGACCACAGGTGTGTGGGTTTATCTCTGGGCTTTCTATCCTGTTCCATTGATCCATGTTTCTGTTTTTGTGCCAGTACCATACTGTCTTGATTACTGTAGATTTGTAGTAAAGTCTGAAGTCAGGGAGCCTGATTCCTTCAGCTCTGTTTTTCTTTCTCAAGTTTGTTTTGTCTATTCAGGGTTTTTGTGTCTCCATACAAATTTTAAGATTATTTTCTGTTCTACTTCTGTGAAAAATGACAGTGGCAATTTGATAAGGATTTCATTTCGTAGCTTGTTTTGGGTAGTATAGTCATTTTCACAATATTGATTCTTCCAATCCAAGAACTTAGCATATCTCTCCATCTGTTTGTGTCATCTTTGATTTCCTTAATCAGTGTCTTATAGTTTCCTGAGTACAGGTTTTTACCTCCTTAGGTAGGTTTATTTCAGGGTACTTTATTCTTTTTGTTGCTGTGGTGAATGGGGTTGTTTCCTTAATTTATCTTTCTGATCTATTGTTGTTAGTGTATAGGAATGCAAGAGATTTCTGTGCATTCACATTTTATCCTGCAACTTTACCAAATGCACTGATGAAATCTAGTAGCTTTCAGGTGGCATCTTTAGGATTTTCTATGTATAGTATCATGCCATCTGAAAACAGTGACAATTTTACTTCTTTTGTAATTTGTATTCTTTTCATTTCTTTTTCTTCTCTGACTGCTGTGGCTAGGACTTCTAAAACTATGTTGAGTAATAGTGGCAAGAGTAGACATCTTTGTCTCATCACTAATCTTAGAGGAAATGCTTTCAGCTTTTCACCATTGAGAATGATGTTTCTTGTGGGTTTGTCATATATGGCCTTTATTATGTTGAGGTAGGTTCCCTCTATGCCCAATTTCTGAAGAGTTTTTACCATAAATGTATGTTGAATTATGTCAAAACGTTTTCTGCATCTATTGAGTTGATCACATGATTTTTATTCTTCAATTTTTTAATATGGTGTATCACATTGATTAATCTGTGTATATTGAAGAATCTGTATATCCCTGGGATCAATCCTACTTTGTTATGGTGTATGGTCTTTTTAATGTGTTGTTGGATTCTGTTTGCTAGTATTTTGTTGAGGAATTTTGCACCTATATTTATCAGTGATATTGGTCTGTAATTTTCTTTTTTTGTAATATCTTTGTCTGATTTTGGTATCAGGATGATGGTGGCCTTGTAGAATGTGTTGGGGAGTATTTCTTCCTCTGCAATTTTTCAGAAGAGTTTGAGACGGATGGGTGTTAGCTCTTTTCTAAATGTTTGATAGAAGTCACCTGTGAAGCCATCTGGTTCTGGACTTTTGTTTGTTGGAAGATTTTAAATCACAGTTTCAATTTCATTATTTGTGATTGGTCTGTTCATATTTTCTAGTTCTTCCTGGTTCAGTCTTGGAAGGTTATACCTTTCTAAGAATTTTTCCATTTCTTCCAGGTTGTCTATTTTATTAGCATGTAGTTTCTTGTAGTAGCCTCTTATGATGCTTTGTATTTCTGCGTTGTCTTTTGTAACTTCTCTTTTTTCATTTCTAATTTTATTGACTTGAGTCCTTGCCCTCTTTTTCTTGATGAGTCTGGCTAAATGTTTATCAATTTTGTTTATCTTCTCAAAGAACCAGCTTTTGGTTTTATTGACCTTTACTATTGTTTTCTTTGTTTCCATTTCATTTATTTCTGCTTTGACCTTTATGATTTCTTTCCTTCTACTAACTTTGGGTTTTGTTTGTTCTTCTTTCTCTAGTTGCTTTAGGTGTAAGGTTAGGTTTTTTATTTGAGATTTTTCATGTTTCTAGAGGTATTGTTATAAACTTCCTTCTTAGAACTGCTTTTGCTGCATCCCATAGGTTTTGGGTGGTCTTATTTTCATTGTCATTTGTCTCTAGATATTTTTTGATTTCCTCTTTTGATTTCTTCAATGATATCTTGGTTATTTAGTAGCATATTGTTTAGCCTCCATATGTTTGTATTTTTTCCAGTTTTTTGTTTTTTATTTTTCATGTAATTGATAACTAGTCTCATAGCGTTGTGGTTGGAAAAGATACCTGATACAATTTCAATTTTCTTAAATTTACCGAGGTTTGATTTGTGACCCAAGATATAATCTATATAATCTATATATATCTATATATATCTGGAGAATATTCCATGGACATGTGAGAAGAAAGCGTATTCTGTTTTTTTCAATGGAATGTCCTATAAATATCAATTAAGTGAATCTTGTCTAATATGTCTTTTAAACCTTGTGTTTCCTTGTTTATTTTCATTTTGGATGATCTGTCCATTGGTGAAAGTGGGGTGTTAAAGTCTCCTACTATTTTTGTGTTACTCTTGATTTCCCCTTTTATGCTTGTTAACATTTGCCTCATGTATTGAGGTGCTCCTATGTCGGGTGCATAAATATTTTCAATTGTTATGTTTTCTTCTTGGATTGATCCCTTAAACATTTTGTAGTGTCCTTCTTTATCTCTTGTAATAGTCTGTCTTTTAAAGTCTATTTTGTCTGATATGAGTATTGCTACTCCAGTTTTCTTTTGATTTCCATTTGCATGGAATATATTTTTCCATCCCCTCACTTTCAGTCTGTATGTGTCCCTAGGTCTGTAGTGAATCTCTTGTAGACAGCATATATATGGGTCTTGTTTTTGTATCCATTCAGCCAGGGTATGTCTTTTGGTTGGAGCATTTAATCCATTCACATTTAAGGTAATTATCGATATGCATGTTCTTATTACTATTTTTGTAATTGTTTTGGGTTTTTTGTTGTAGGTCCTTTTATCCTCTTGTATTTCCCACTTAGAGAAATTCCTTTAGTATTGTTGTAGAGCTGCTTTGGTTGTGCTGAATTCTTTTAGCTTTGGCTTGTCTGTAAATCTTTTGATTTCTTCATTAAATCTGCATGAGATCCCTGCTGGGTAGTGCAGTCTTGGTTGTAATTTTTTCCCTTCCTTAACTTTAGCTATATCCTGCCACTCCCTTCTGTATTGAAGAGATTATGCTGAAAAATCAGCTGGTAACCTAAGGGGGATTCCCTTGTATATTATTTGTTGCTTTCCCTTGCTGCTTTTAGTATTTTTTCTTTGTATTTAATTTTTGTTATTTTGATTAATATGTGTCTCTGCATCTTGTTCCTTTGGTTTATGCTGTATGGGACTCTCTGTGCTTCCTGGACTTTATTGACTATTTCCTTTCCCATGTTAGGGAGTTTTCAACTATAATCTCTTAAAATATTTTCTCAGACCCTTTCTCTTTCTCTTCTTCTTCTGGGACCCCTATAATTCAAATGTTGGTGCATTTAATGTTGTCCCAGACGTCTCGGAGACTGTCTTCCTTTCTTTTCACTCTTTTTTCTTTATTCTACTCTGCAGTAGTTATTTCCACCATTCTGTCTTCCAGCTCACTTATCCATTCTTCTGCATCAGTTATTATGCTATTGATTCCTTCTAGAATATTTTTAATTTCCGTTATTGTGTTGTTCATCAGTGTTTGCTCTTTATTTCTTCTATGTCTTTGTTAAATGTTTCTTTTATTTTCTCCATTCTATTTCTGAGATTTTGGATCATCCTTACTATCTTTCTTATCAATCCTCTTTCAGATAGACTGCCTATTTTCTCTTCATCTGTCTGGTCTTGTGGGTTTTTACCTTTTTCCTTCATCTGCTGCACATTTCTATGTATTCTCATTTTGCTTAACTTACTATGTTTGGTGTCTCCTTTCTGCAGGCTGCAGGGTCACAGTTCCTCTTACTTTTGGTGTCTGTCTGAAGTGGGAGGGCTTGGACCAGAGCTTGTGTAGACTTCTTGGTGGGCAGGACTGGTGCCTGCGTTCTAGTGTGTGGAGCTGGATCTTGTCCCTCTGATGGACAGGGCCACATCTGGTGGTGTGTTTTCGGGTGTCTGTGAGCTTAGTATAACTTTAGGCAGCCTGTCTGTTAATGGATGGGTTTGTGTTCCTGTCTTGCTAGTTGCTTGGCGTGAAGTGTCCATCACTGGAGCTTGCTGGCCTTTGGGTGAAGCCAGGTCTTAGTGTTTAGATGGAGAGCTCTCACCAATTAATATTCCATGGAGTCAGTAGTTCTCTGGTGGTCCATTGTCCTGGATTCAGCTCTCCCACCTCAGATACTTAGGCCTGACCCCTGGCTGGAGCACCAAGACCCTGCTAGCTTTATGGCACAGAAGAGAAGGGAAACAATAAAAAGAAAGAAGAAAATGAACTGACAAACAACACCCCAAGAGAAGTGGTAAAAGCAAAACTAAACAGACAAAAACACACAGGAATCTCACACACACTCACAAAAAGAAAATATAAAAAAAGAGGGAAACAAAAAAAGAAGAGAGAACAAAAACAATAAACAAACCCAAATAAGAAAGCAAACAGTAAAAACTAAACTAATTAAATCAAAAAACCAAAGACAAATCAAACACAGATAGCAAACTAAAAAAGGGAAATGAAAGCATAAAACACACACAAAAATCAAAAAAATTAATGTAAAAACAAAAGAAAGATGAAAACAAAGGAAAAAATACTAAACAAAGAAGCAAAGTAAAAATAGAAAGATATAAAATAAAGTTAAAAATAAGATAAAAACAAAGGAAAAAATCAAAAACAAGGAAAATACACAAAATAATCAAAAAGTACAGTAGAAATAGGAAATAATTAAAAATATATTAAAAATGAAAGCATAAAAAAGAAACAAAAAAGTAGATAAAATAAAAATTAAAGGAATAATACAAAAAACACCAATAAAAAAAAAAAAACACCAAAAAAAGAAAAAAAAAAAAGAAAAGAAAAAAATCTAGTAGAAATAAGAATAATTTTTTTCCTGTGGCCTCAGCTGTCAGTGTCCTTCCCCTACAGTGAGCCACAGTCAATCCCTGCCTGCTCAGGAAGTCCTCCATTACTTCTTGGTAGGTCTCTGGACCTGCTGTGGGCTCTGTGTGGCCAGCTCAGACTCTGACCAGGCCTTTCTCCCATGTGTACTTGCCTCCAAAGTCCACAGTTGCCCCCAAAGTCCACAGCCTCGATTGTGTGAACACTCATCTATTAGATATTTCACATATGCAGGATTTACCAAGCTGATCGCGGGGATTTAATCCGCTGCTCCTGTGGCTTAATGGAAAGATTTCCCTTTCTCTTCTTTGGTTGCACTGACTGTGGGGCTCAGCTTTGGCTTTGGCCACAACTCTGCGTGTGGGCCACCCTCTGGTGTCTGTTCCTCACCCATTCAAGAGGGGTCAAAAGCAGCAGCTGATTAGGGTTCACTTGCTCACTTAGGCTGGGGAGGGGGAGGGATATGGCAGTCACAGTTGGGATGTGTGGGGAGTGCCTTTGGCAGCAGAGGTTGGTAGGAAGTTGATACAGCTTGAGGCATGGCATGTGCTCTCCCAGGGGTGTTGACCCCCGGATTGTGGGACCCTCAGTATTAGTAGGCTGCACAGGCTCCAGGGAAGGTGTAGGCAGTGACCTGCCCTTGCTCACAGGACCCTTGAGCACCCACAATCTTGGCAATTTTTTTTTTAATTCAAGAGATTAACTATGTTAGTTTTACACTGTGCATGAAATAGTGTATGCTGTGGATGTAAAGTAAAAAGATAACATGTTAAACAAAACTCAGGGTAAGTTGTAATTTTCAGGTAATATAGTTTGATCATTTTTTTGTTTAAATTTTGACCTGGTAAATCCAGATCATGATCAATAAAGAAATGACAACTATTCTTGTTAAAAACCTGGTATCACTGTCAAATTGAAGTAACATGCAAGTGTTGAACTGACTAGTTATTTCTTTCTTTTTTTTTTTTTTTAAAGACCAAACCTGTCTTCTTTTTTTTTTTTTTTAATTTTATTTTATTTATTTATTTATGGCTGTGTTGGGTCTTCGTTTCTGTGCGAGGGCTTTCTCTAGCTGCGGCAAGTGGGGGCCACTCTTCATCGCGGTGCGCGGGCCTCTCACCATCGCGGCCTCTCTTGTTGCGGAGCACAGGCTCCAGACACGTAGGCTCAGTAATCTGGCTCACGGGCCTAGTTGCTCCGTGGCATGCGGGATCCTCCCAGACCAGGGCTCAAACCCGTGTCCCCTGCATTGGCAGGCAGACTCTCAACCACTGCGCCACCAGGGAAGCCCGACTAGTTATTTCTTAGCACCATTATCATTTAGACAACTCAAACAGACTAGTTACTTGGAATGGGGTGGGGTCAAACTGTAATGCTTACACATATTTGAGTAATTGCATTGTCTTTTTTGATATTTTTTTTCTCAGATTTATCTATACCAATAGTTGCCCAGGGCCCAATTTTTAAGATTAAGACCTGTTGGTTATTTAGCATGTGCATAATATTGAAAATATTATGGAATTCCAGGCTAGAAGTTGCTTTACATATATTAATTCTTTACATTCACTCAGTTATTTTCAGCCACAGACACTATTTTACCTCATTTTCTACATGAGGAGATGAGACAAAGAAAAATAAATCAATTTGCTAGTAGGTTGGGAAGCCAGGTTTTGAGGCAAAATAGTCAAATTGGAAGCTACATGCTCAAGCCCCACCTTCTAACACATCTCCACTGGCCTGTTGTAATAGCCAGAAACTGATGGAACAATTTATATACTATTGTTAAACTATAGATTTCATCAGTTCTCCTGCAACATCTTTCCTGAGCTGAAATGGCTTTGGGCTATTCATAGACTGTAAAGAACAGTACACAGGTCTGCAAACCAAAAATCCTGGCTTCGTGTTCCAAATCCATGAATCTAACCAGTTCTGTAAATTTTGGTAACTGTCTATTAAAGGTCAATTTTTCCAACCACAGAGTGAAGATAATAGCAAAATTTACCAAATAGATTTCTGTAAAATTAGATTGAGGCTTAGTGTAGTGCTAAATATCAAGTATTAGCCATTGTCATAGGAAGATTAGATACATGATAGATAGAGAGAAAGAGAAATTTCAAAGTTTTTATTTCATTTTTACCTTTTCTTAAATACACCATTTCTATATACATGGGAATTACATCGAGCAATATAAGCTGATAAGAAATGAATGGTTTTATTTTGGTTGAGTGCTGTTGTCAGAAGGGAATGTAATGTACTGGTGATTTGACTAAAGGATGAAATGTGCTCATATAAATAAACACCTTTAAAGTATGAAAAGGCACTATTTCTTCTTAATGTTTTCTTTTTTTTAATATTTTCTTTTATTTATTTATTTATTTTGTTTGGCTGCATTGGGTCTTCATTACTGCACATGGGCTTTCTCTAGTTGCAGCGAGCAGGGGCTACTCTTTGTTGTGGTGCATGGGCTTCTCATTGCAGTGGCTTGATGCTGAGCACGGGCTCTAGGCACACGGGCTTCAGTAGTTGTGCCACACAGACTCAGTAGTTGTGGCTCGCAGGCTCTAGAGCGCAGGCTCAGTAGGTGCGGCACACAGGCTTAGTTGCTCAGTGGCATGTAGGATCTTCCTGGACCAGAGCTCGAACCCGTGCCCCCTGAATTGGCAGGCAGATTCTTAAACACTGTGCCACCAGGGAAGTCCCTCTTCTTAATGTTTTCTATATCTTTTTCCCTATTCTCTTCTTTTCCCTGTGACCCATATGTTTATTTCCCCAGAACCCATATTATTCACCTGTTGCCACTTTCTCTAAATGGTTTAGAACCCTTAATCTTTGATCTTGAATGGAACCTGTTTTTCATTTTGGTTTCATTCAACTCAAAAAATATATGTATAGTCTTCTGTCTATGTTTTCAATTATGTATTATGGAGGAAGAACAAAATTAGCTCACCACATTTTACCTAAATTTTGACAATGTTTTGTTTGTTTGTCAATATTGACATATGTATTATATCATTAATAAATGTTCCTTTTTTGCAGCAATATTTACACTTTTTGAAGACAAACATTGCATATATATATATAACAACAACAAAGGGCAAATAATACAGATGAGTCTGTAAAGAAAGAATAAATGGCATAATATTTTAAATATATATACATTTTACTCAAATAATTAAGGACATTTTAGTTATTTTCTTCATGAGTTTGCATGTGTGTTTCAAAATGTGAAGTAGTTGATAACACTTTTCTAGATATAAAAGGAAAACATAACTTGTTTTATTTTTAAGTTTGTCCAAAATATTAAATTTTCTGAAAGTCATATTTTTTGCAGATCCTGCTAAAATATTGTCTGTGGTATTTTTTTTTTCATATTTTAGTTGGAAGTATAACATACAATGACCATAGTTTATGAAATCACATATGGAACAAGTGTCACTCTTCGCATCTAGAAAAAGCCAAATCACTAAGTGAAACTACTACATGAAAACCATCCTAAAAATTGCTCAATATGGGATTTCCCTGGTGGCACAGTGGTTAAGAATGTGCCCGCAAATGCATTGGACATGGGTTTGAGCCCAGGTCTGGGAAGATCTCACATGCCATGGAGCAACTAAGCCTGTGTGCCACAACTACTGAGCCTGTGCTCTAGAGCCCATGAGCCACAGCTACTGAAGCCCGTGCACCTAGAGCCCATGCTCTACAACAAGAGAAGCCACCACAATGAGAAGCCCGCACACCGCAACGAAGAGTAGCCCCGACTCGCTGCAACTAGAGAAAGCCTGCACGCAGCAACAGAGACCGAAAGCAGCCAAAATAAATAAGTAAATAAATAGATAGCTCAATATTTACAAGCAAAGTAATAATTGTTACATAACCAATTTACTTGTAGTAAGTTGCTTTGTAAATATTATTTTATCTTTTTATATCAAAATTATGTCGTCCCAACAAAAACCTATTTCTGAGAGGTGAATTTAGAATAACTTGATTATATATATAAGATCAAATCTGAATTATTTCATAAGGAGGAAAAAAGAAGGAAAAGAAACTGTCTTCTTAAAGTTTCAATAATCTAGTCTGAGCTGCCTCAGGTACAGGTGATAAAATTATATTATTGTAATTTGGTGGCTTCAGGAGAGGGGAGGAGGGAGGAAGGAAGGAAGGAAAGAAAAGAAAAGAAAGAAAAAGTGTATAGCATACGGTGGCAGGGAAAATAGAAGCAGAATAAATCATTTTCGTATAATAGTATACTTTTCTTACGAAGATGAAACCTTCACCGTTAAAAAGTCCAAAAATGTGGAAATGTCTCTAATGAGACTTACAGGAAGCCACATTTTAACTTGCACTAATAATTTGGTTATAAGAGGCCCAATGACTTTACATTGATTCTTATTGATCATGAAATTATTTTTATTATTATTATTTTTATTTTTTTTGAAATTCACATAGAGTACATTGTTGCTCTCAATAATTGCAGAAGCGAAACTGCTAGGTGGCATTTTTGGGGGCTCCAAATAGCTCCAGTTCTTTATATCTTAGAGCAGAAAGAACTCAGTGAGAGGGAAAGTGATAGATAAGAATTGATTTGTTAGAATAGAACACTTGTGAGGCTTACAAGTGGGTGGGAGAGAGTGTGCTGCCCCAAGGACTTAGTGGGCTACAGTTTATAATTAAAGAAAAAGTGAGGAGGGGGAGAAGACGGCCTTCTTCTTCGTTCTTGAGTAGATGTCAAGCTTCCATCATCAGCTCCTCCTCCACGTCAGGTGGGGGAGTTTGTCCCTACATGGTCAAGCCAGGACTGTCATGATACAATGGAAATGAGCAAAAAGGTGGTATCATATACTAAAAATGGTAAATCATCTCAGGTTTCTGTATAATGTCACCTTTGTCTTCTACTTTTGTTTTTAGTGTGTGCAGAGTAGCACAACCTAGGAATCATTAACTTACTGAGCTCACTGGGCAGGAGGTGGGTCTCATGCCACCATTGTTTTAGGATATACCTCATGCTTCTGTTGCATGGTTTTGTTGCTAATCAAGCCTGCTTGATTTTGTGGTTAAGCAAACGTGCTTTCTTTCTTTTTTTTTTTTTTTTTTTAAAGAGCTCCTGACTTATTTATTTATTTATTTATTTATTTTTTTGGCTGTGTTGGGTCTTTGTTTCTATGCGAGGGCTTTCTCTAGTTGCGGCAAGTGGGGGCCACTCTTCATCGCAGTGTGCAGGCCTCTCACTATCGTGGCCTCTCTTGTTGCGGAGCACAGGCTCAGTAGTTGTGGCTCACGGGCCCAGTTGCTCCGCGGCATGTGGGATCTTTCCAGACCAGGGCTCGAACCCGTGTCCCCTGCATTGGCAGGCAGATTCTCAACCACTGTGCCACAAGGGAAGCCCAAACGTGCTTTCTTGAATGATCATTAACTTACAGGGGTCTCCCATACTATTTTCTTTACTACAATCCCCTACTTTGTCCCTTTCAGAAGGTCAACACATTTCAGTAGAAGAATCAGTAGAATTCATTTTTATGGCTCATTGAATTTATACTAAGTCTGCTTCACAGTTTTTTAACTTTCTGTTTTACTTTTTTGCATAGTTGAATATTTCACTTCTGTTAAAATATAGTAAATTATGACCAGTAACTTAGAAAGTATAAATGCTCAAAATTTCAGCTGAGATACATATCATGTATTTCAAGGAATGGTGAACAAATTTTAAAATATCAGTTATAGATTCACACTTAATGTAAGTGAACAACAACAAAAAACCCACTGTGGAAATATGTAGAGACATATTGGATGAAATTTCTGCTTATAGTTCTAAAATAAGATATACTTTGACATTTCTTAGGAAATATGCCCCAGACTTTAAAAAAGTTACATTTAATAAATAACAACACAGACTCTGAAATGTTTGAGGATGCACAGAAAAAAATTTTGAGAAACTGCTATGTCTGATTGTTTCTGAATAGAAAATATGATTGATCTATTTACATTATAAGTAATTACCAACTCCACATTTGATAACCTCTCAATCCAAATGATTTTGGTAGCTAAGGGTCACTCATTTCAAAGAAATAACTTTTCTATCCATATTCATTTTATTACTAAAATTAGCAACTGGATATATATTAATACCAGTCTTCACAAATAAACACAGAATTATGATATCATAAGTACTATTATGCTGTCACAAAATGTGGAGAACAATCAAATGCATTTGACATAAGAAGTCTAGGTAATTGCCTAAGGCCACTTATTGAAAGAATAATTCATCTACAATCAAATATCTTTTGATATTTTTGGAATGTGTAATTCTGCCCTTCAAGAATTAGAATCTTAGACTTGGCAATGATCTCAGTTACCCCTTAATATTGTATATTTATTTATCTGAAAAAGATTCCCCTTTTAGAACATCCTAGGCATGTGATTTTTGGCTTCTGCCCCACCATGGTGTTGTATTAAAGACAGCAATTCTCATTTCCCTTTTGTTACATCAAAGTTACTACAGACTTATTGGTTGTACCTGCATTATACTTACAACACACTTCTACCTGTGATTTTATTTTACTTTCATCATGACCTATGAAATAGACAAGGTGGATATTGGTATCTCCAGTTTGTAGCTAGAATCATAGTTGATAGATATTATAACTTTTAAAGATGTTATATCCAATAACTGAGAGCTCAAATACAACCCCAGTCCTTCTGATTTCTAATCAGGACTCATTTTATCCCCTACCTTACAGCCAAATTCCCCATTAGCCTTTTCAAACTTTGTTTTTTGTTTTTTGTTTTTTTTTTTTGATAAAAGAGATTACATTAAAGTTTCTTTGCATGTGAATCCCCTTTATTTGACAGCATTTCTCATGGTAGCTCTACAATGCTGGTGTTCAAGACCTAGTGTGCATTTTTCCTTTAATTATCTGAGTATCCTTAAGTTACCAGATTTTTCATGATACTCCTCTTGATACTCCTCTCAGAAAGATAACCAGTATGTAGAAGTTTCTGTCATCCTGGTCATAGTGATCATAATGGTCATACTGATCAAGAAATGCGCACTACCTAATATAGTCTATACAGGACAATTTCCAGTGGTTATCTATCTTGTATTGGACACCGAATTTCAATTAGTACATTCACTATTTAAAAGTCACATAACTTTACTAGTTAGTATTCAGCAAAGGATAATAAAAAGCCTTCAACAGGTACTTCCCTAGTGGTGCAGTGGTTAAGAATCTGTCTGCCAATGCAGGGGACACATGTTCGAGCCCTGGTCCGGGAAGACCTCACACGCCACAGAGCAACTAAGCCCGTGTGATACAACTACTGAGCCTGTGTTCTAGGGTCCACGAGCCACAACTATTGAGCCTGAATGCTGCAACTACTGAAGTCTATGTACCTAGAGACCATGCTCTGCAACAAGAGAAGCTACCGTGATGAGAAGCCTGCACACTGCAAAGAAGAGTAGCCCCGACTCACTGCAACTAGAGAAAGCCCATGCACAGCAACGAAGACCCAATGCAGCCAAAATTAAATAAATAAATTATTTAATTAATTAGTTTGTAAAAAATAAAAATAAAAATTTATCAAAGAAAAGCCTTTAACAGGTAATACCGTGGACCCAGTTCTTACCAATTCTTGTACATGCAGAATTTTTTAACCTAAATATGTTCGTTTATATCTATTCTTGTTAAACACAATCCTCTTGAATTCTGTACATCAGTCTATTCTGTCAAGAACTTCTTGAATCTTAATTTTGTCATCCATCATATTATTTCTTTTTCTGCCTTCTGTCATCTACAAAATTGATAAATATATCTTCTTTATTTTGATCCAAATTGTTGAAAAACAATTGCATAAGACAAAGCTGTGAATTTTAGATGAGCATCTCTGAGCTTTGGTTTCCACATTTCTAAACTGATACAGTTTAGGTAGATAATATCAGTGGTCTCTTCCAGCTCTATAATTCTTTGCAAGCAAATAATAGCCATACTGTGTTAAGTAAATATTTTAAAAAAAATTATATATATATACACACACACACACACATATATTATACTTAAAACATCCAAAGTCTCTAGTTCTTTAATAAATATATCATTAAGTATTATTTTTAAATTCAACATATATGCTAGAAATTCTCAAGTGTAGGATTTATAACTCATCAGTATGTTGTAATGACCCATAAGACATTGCCAACTAATTTGTTAATACTAATAATTATCTACTTTATTGTTATTTTAAAATTTTTGTATTACATTTCATTCCAAGACTGTTTACTAACACCTTGTTAAATAGAACTAAACATTCTTCCATCCAACCAACCACCTTGTTCAAACATTGTGAATTGGTAAAAATCAAAGAATGGGTAGAATGAGCATAAGCATGTAAACACATATACTGATGAATTGAAACAAAACATACGTTGATTACACATATGGTATATAACGATCACAGTCAGAGAGCAAGTAACCTAGTCTGAAGGTAACAATGTATGTGTGTGTGGGTTTGTGTGTGTGTATTTATGTGAAAAAATCTGGAAGTCTACATGGATTGGATGGGAATTATTGAGAAGTTTAACGAGTGTGAATTTTAGTGAAATGGGTAGCAAGAGGTGATACTTTTTTAGCAGTTCTGGGTGAGAAAATGTTTGCTATAACAGGGACCCTGAAATTTCCGATTTAATTAATTATATGTTATGAGACAGGGGGGAATCAGTGGACTAGTAGGTCAGAGGAGGCTTCTTTCTGGAAATAATATTTGACCTGATTGATGACAGGATAGCTGCTTAGTAGAAGTGCAGGGATATGTGTGGTAGTAGAGATGCAGTATTTCAGGCAAAGAAAATGACATGCAAAGGTGCTGGGGAACAGGGCAAGCAGTGGTTCTAGAGTAGTGGGTGAGGTGAATGTTAAATATGAGGTCATAGAGGAAAATGAGGCCATATAATTATTTTCTAAGTATAAAATCAGTGGAAGACTATAAGTAAAAAAAAATAAATAACCCTGGGAAAAATAGGAAAATAATGTAGGAGGGCAAGAATCAAAGAAAGAAGATCATGGTGGTGGTCCAGACAAGAGATTATAAGGACTTGGAGTAGTATGATAGCAGTGAGATAAGGGAATGAGACAATTTTGATTTAATCTGAAAATATATTACTTGCTAATATAAAGGTTTTGTTTCTAATGGATGGAACTTCATATTTACATAAGGAGCACATAAATTTTACTGTGTTTTAAAGGAAAGTTCACCTTTCAAGATGAGAAATTTATATATAAGTTGATCATAAAGTATATGAATATATGATTGTAATTGAACATGAAATTATATATGAATATGTTAATTTAAAATTTTGGAAAAAATAAAATAAAATTTGAAAAATTTTGATATTTTATAAAGTTTTCCAAAATAACTCTTGAGAGATGGAACAAAGAAAAATACAAAGAAATAAAGTTTTCTGTTAGAGAATATAAAGTTCACATGAAATCATAATAACGAGATGAATGCACCAGTAAAACATGAGGATAATGCATTAGGTATAAGAGCCAGTTTTAGATCACCAGCAAAGCAATCCCTTTGAATTCTAATTTTTGTATATTTTGGTGAAAGATTCTGCCATGTCCTGTGATCAATGTTAAACACAATCATCTCACACCAGTTAGAATGACCATCATCAAAAAATCTACAAACAAAAAATGCTGGAGAGGGTGTGGAAAAAAGGAAACACTCTTGCACTGTTGGTGGGAACGTAAATTGATACAGCCACTATGGAGAACAGTATGGAGGTTCCTTAAAACACTAAAAATAGAACTACCATACAACCCAGCAATCCCACTACTGGACATATACCCTGAGAAAACCATAATTCAAAAAGAGTCATGTACCACAATGTTCATTGCAGCTCTATTTACAATAGCCAGGACATGGAATCAACCTAAGTATCCATCGACAGATGAATGGATAAAGAAGATGTGGCACATATATACAATGGAATATTACTCAGCCATTAAAAGAAACGAGGGACTTCCCTGGTGGCTCAGTGGTTGAGAATCTGCCTGCCAATGCAGGGAACACGGGTTCAAGCCCTGGTCTGGGAAGATCCCACATGCCACGGAGCAACTAGGCCCGTGAGCCACAACTACTGAGCCTGCGCGTGTGGAGCCTGTGACCCGCAACAAGAGAGGCTGCGACAGTGAAAGGCCCACGCACCGTGATGAAGAGTGACCCCCGCTTGCCGCAACTAGAGAAAGCCCTCACGCAGAAACGAAGACCCAACACAGCCAAAAATAAATAAATAAATAAATAAATAAATAAATTTAAAATAATAATAATAAAAAAAAAACGAAATTGAGTTATTTGTAGTGAAGTGGATGGACCTAGAGTCTGTCATACAGAGTGAAGTAAGTCAGAAAGAGAAAAACAAATACCGTATGCTAACACACATATGTGGAATCTAAGAAAAAAAAAAGGTCATGAAGAACCTAGGGGCAAGACGGGAATAAAGACGCAGACCTACTAGAGAATGGACTTGAGGATATGGGGAGGAGGAAGGGTAAACTGGGACAAAGTGAGAGAGTGGCATAGAAATATATACACTACCAAATGTAAAATAGATAGCTAGTGGGAAGCAGCCGCTTAGCAAAGGGAGAACAGCTCGGTACTTTGTGACCACCTAGAGGGGTGGGATAGGGAGGGTGGGAGGGAGGGAGACGCAAGACGGAAGAGATATGGGAATATATGTATATGTATAACTGATTCACTTTGTTTTAAAGCAGAAACTAACACACTATTGTAAAGCAATTATACTCCAATAAAGATGTTAAAAAAAAATTCACTCTTGCCAGGGGTATGGGGTACTATAGTGGGGAAAATGTCAGTTATAAGTACATCCCCAATTTTGAGTACAGAGCAAGGTTTTTATATGGTGAAAATTCTGGCAGGGTCACATAGAGTTGCGGAGAGTCTGGTCTCAAAAAATTCTTTCCTTTGGCAATGGACTCTTTTTCCCTTAAATAGATTTTAGAAATGTCTATCACAAAGCCATTCCCTTCTCTCTTAAAAAAGAAAAAGATTAAAATTTACCACTCTCCAAAAATATACACCTCAAAGTTATGTCTATAAATCAAATTCTAATTCCTCTTTAAGTATCCAGTTATTGCTCTTCTTAACAAAAATTAATCCATCCAGTGTAAAATAGTTGAATGAAAACAGAATCACCAAAATAACAATTCTCACTTGGAAAGAGAAAAAAAAGGCAAATACACTTGGTTGACATTTTTCTTTAACAGGAATAGCAAGAATTTCCCAAGAAGTCAAGTGAGTCTTTCGTTAGTCTATTTGCCCTAAACTGTGCCCACTGACCATATCAACCATGCCCATTCATTGTCTTACATGGCTGCTACTGAGAGTTGTAGCTTAGCTGGGTTATGTGATTATGTTGATTGACAGATTATGAGGTTACTAGCAACTCTATGGATTCATAAACTAAGCAAGTAATCTTATCTTCGTATGATATTTGAATGTTGACATTGTCCTGAAAAATTCATAATACAACAGCAGGGTAACACTCAGATCTCTAGCCCTCAAAATTATGGCTTCCGTCTTTGTAAATGCCTGAGGGTAATATGAACTATGTTCCTCCAAGCTATAGCCAAAAATGTTCTGTAGCTGTGGTTCATGGGACCTCTCAGAGGTCAGGCATCTTCCACTTCTCTGGTCCTAATGATTATTCTTCTCTTATGCTCAGCTTCTCTATAAACTGCCTTTGTAATAGATGCTGTTTTGCATAAAGAAGTCAGATTTTTTCATTTCTGCAAAATTCATGATTATTTGACTTCCAGCCACTTTTTATTGTTGGGTGAAGGGAGAAGGGACTTCTTTTAACATACATGCATGTTTTTTTCTCTGCTTTCATACTGGCCAATTTAGTTTGAAATCATAATAAAAAACAAAAAACAGTACATCCCCAAATTCTAAGCCTTTTATTCTCTCATTCTCACCACCCCAAACCTCTAGTATCATCTAAATTTAAAGATGTAAAAGGTAAAGATTTATCCAGCTTGTTTGCTGCTGCAAAAAAAGTATTTCAGCCAGATAGGAAAAACCTTTTTTTTTTTTCCTACTTTCCAGAGCTTAAATCTGTTTTCTACATTTACAGTTTGCTCTTACAATATTCTGCTCTGTTATCAATTTCTGTAAGTTTCTGGACACTGGTTGCTACACATAAAAGGCACTCAGGTCGAACTCATTCAAGACAGGAGGAACTTCTCTCTTTACTGGTTCTTTCAACTGCAATGGCAGCAGTGGATGTAGCATCATAAACAGAATTCTACAAAGCATGAATAATGGAATCATGCTTTCATCTCTTCCTCTTCTCTCTTCCACCCTACCTTCTCTTCCAGCCTCTCCCCTTCCCCCTCTCAGCTCGGCTCCCTTCTCTCTGTAGCCCTGACTTATTCATAGTACATTTAGCTTTCTCCATTTGACTTTGAAATATGGCCATCAAAAGAACAAAATTGTACATTCTTTGGGCTTAGTAACCTCTGGGAAATCCTGTTTTTATCATCATTATGTTAATATCAGGATCAGTTTTGATTAGCTTTGTTTCATAACACGTCCCTACTCTTTCTACCACACAAGGTAGTGCATATGTTAGCAGAACTGGGGCATGGATCTGTCCACCTTGAAGTTTCTGTAAATGCTACCCAAAAGAGAATGGGTTAGTTCCTAAAGAAGGTACACTAACAAAAAGACAACTAAGGTGCAAAATGAAAATTCAAAAAAGAATAAATAGAAAATTTTAATAAACTATTTTTGATTTCACTTATAATTCAAATAATACTAACTAGAACAAAACTTATCTCCTTGACCTCTTCAACTTGCAAAAATTGTTATAAATAGTAATAAAATGTGACAAAATGATTTGAGGGAAACTCTTATGCTTTGCTTGTGTAAGATAAAATTTATTTAACATTTGTAGACGTCAGTTTGGAATCTGTATCAAGACCTTTAATACTGTTCACTATTATAATTAGGTCATATGTATACTTCGATTAATTTATCTAAAAGAAAAACAATAAATTCACAGTAGACTTATATAGACTACTGTTCACTCTATATTTTTTATCTTAATAAAATGTAAATCCTACAAAAATCAAACATAAAACACTTTATGTATGCATAGGTATGCTATAATAAAGATAAATTTAAGAAGAAATAAATTTACTAAAGTGATATTTATAGCAAATATTATAAAACTTCAGAAAAATATGAACATTTACTTAAAAGTAAGATGCAAGAGATCATGTGAATATGTATATTCTGGATACCAGCCCTTTATCACATTTATGTATTGTAAATATTTTCCATTCTGTGCATTATCTTTTCATTTCCTTAACAATATCTTTCTAAGTGCAAATTTTAAGTTTTGATAAAGTTCAGTTTATCAATCTTCTTTTGCATGAAATTTTGTTTTTGTGTCCCTTGTAAGACACTTTTCCTCCTTCAATATTGAATAGATTTTTTTCATCTGATTAACTCTAGGCCTTTTCTAGTTTTATGTTTCACATTTAGGTTTATCATTCATTTTGAGTTAATTCTTGTGTATTATGTGAAGTAAGGGTCATTTTTTCCCCAGTGGGTTTGTAGTTGTTTCAGCAGAATTTGTTGAAAAGATTTTCCTTTCCCTCACTGAATTATCTTACTACCCTTGTTGAAAATCACTTGACCATATACATGTTGGTCTATTTCTGGAGTCTCTGTTATGTTCCAGGTGGAGGTATCTAATAAGATGTTTGAAATAGGAAATTGGAGCTTTCTGTTTTTTTTTTTTTTTTTTTTTTTTTTTTTGGCTGAATTTCAGCAATATATCTTTGCCCAGCCCACGGAGAAAAGGAAAATATGAAAACTTGGGTTTAGACTTGGTCAAATGCACAATGACACCAAGTATTTGGGCTCCCTAATTGTTTACTAAACTTAGTCACGTATTATTTCTGTGGAAAAACTTACAGGAGAAAGAACTGAAAATGCCTGAAAGACAGCTTAAGGATCTGGAAGCTGTCTCTGCAAAGACAATCAGGGATCTGGATGTCACCAGACTACTCAGCTTTTTCTTGGTCCTATTTATGCCACATAAAGTCATCTTCCAGGGCACCAGGATCACTGGCCGGGTTTCCCTGGCACTGGCTTAGGTGTGTGGGCCTTTCTGTCTCTAGACTCCAAGAAAAGCAAATCCTTCACAGAAATGGATTCAACCACCATCTGAGAATAGTGCTCCTCCCACCTCACAGAGGTTCAAGAAATACTTTCTGTTACCACAAAGGTTTTCTCTTATTTCCCTCCACTTATCTAGGTATCAAAATCTGAGGAAAGAAGGAAATTGGTCCAAAATATTAAATTTATTATAAACAGGAATTTTAAATAAATATGAGGGCAATTTTGAAGACATAATAGAAGAAACTATGAAATTCAGTTTTAGTGGCTCATTTAAAACGATGGAAGGATTGTTGCAGAACATGGATTCAGAAGTATGTGACCCAGTGGACCCAGGGGATCTAAGTTCATATTCTGATTTCAGCACACGTCTTAGAAAGGTCATCTCTGTCCTGTATCTTAATGAGAGCTACACGTGTTATTAGGAGAACTGCACGATGTCTGCTTAACTATGCTTATGTAATAACAAGTAAATTTAAAATTATATTCGAGACAATTCCTTTCCCACTTAAAAAAAAAAAAAAAAAGAGATCATGTGAATATGAATCATAGATTGTGATTGTTCTTAGATAATACTAATAAACATACACCAGATTCATAGAAAGTGAAAAAATTGAGAAAACAGAGAAAACATAAAGATCTAAATTAAGAACCACATAGGTATTATACAAATGTGAACAGAAAATGATGAAGAACTAAATAAAATATATGCTAAAATACTTAGAGATCATAATGAAATAAGTAATTTGAATATTATATATTAAAAAT
Organism: Balaenoptera ricei; assembly: GCF_028023285.1. Lineage (NCBI taxonomy): Eukaryota > Metazoa > Chordata > Mammalia > Artiodactyla > Balaenopteridae > Balaenoptera > Balaenoptera ricei. Next base: position 90,794,301 of record NC_082650.1, on the reverse strand, counting down.
TCATGACACATATATCATGGCATATGAAGAATGTGAAGAAATACATTTATGAGGAAATCTTTATTAATATAGACGAGTAAAACAAATAAAATATTATAAAAATCACATGTGAAAATAACAATACCATACTGTACCAGCAATAACAGCAAGTGTAAGACACCAGGAGTAATACCACAGATATGACATTTCACCCCTAAAATAAGCACTGGGGAATCTAATAACATAATACCTTACATGTACTGGTTAAATGAATAAAACAAATTGACCGTTTGTAATAGATGACAAAATGTATTTAATAAAAAAGTTTTATTCTCTTCTGATTTGAAAAAGGATTTTTTTTAGAAAATTAGTAATTGAAATATATATTTCTTCAACATGATATATATTATTTAAAAATCACACTCTAGGGTCATATTTAATGTTGAACACCTAGATGTAGTCAGCATTAGATAAAATGAGAATATGAAAATTTCTTATCAACGTTACTATTTCACAATTTGATAGAGTTCTAGATAATTCAGTAAGTTAAGATATATACTTGTGAATTATAAAATAATGTAAAATAAGAGCTAATTTTATCATTTTTAGTAATGACGTGATTTTCTAGTAGAAAAACAAAATATATTGAAGCTAATAAGTAAGTTCAATAAGTGGCTGGTTAAGAAATAAGTACACAAAATCAATTATATTTCTGTATGGTGATAATAATCAAACAGAACTTATAAAAATAAAAAGGATCACAAAACAGCAAAATTATTATATATATAAAATTAAGAAAACAATATTGCTGAGATACTTTAGAAAACTAACTTTTAATCAAGATTGATGAGAAAACATCAAATAACATTTTTTTCAATGAAACAACTTTAATTTAATAAAGTGTTGATTATGTTATGAACTCCAAATAATTATAAAAATTAATATAACCAAAAATAACTATGAATTTATTATCACCTAATTACTTATTATGTAACAAGTATCTCTAACTCAATTTTTAAAAAGGATCATAATGATATAGGTATATCCTGCCAAAAATTGGAATTAGTCTAAGGCCTCAGTAAAAAATAATAATTTTGTCTTTAGAATTATATTATGGATAAGCTATTTTTAAATTATTAATCATATGAGATAGTATTTTTCTTCAATTAATATGTGTTCCCTGGAAAATTAAAAAATATTATAAATAAATAAATACAATCTAAAAAGTATATACCCCCAGAAGTGGGATTGCTAGATCATGTAATAGTTCTATTTTTTTTTTTTTTTTGAGGGTCTGCCATACTGTTTTCCAAAGTGACCACACCAATTTACATTCCCACAAACAGGGCACAAAGGTTCAGTTTTCCACATCCTCACCAATGCTTGCTCTTTCAGTTTTATTCAAATCATAGCCACCTAACACGTATGAGGTGACCACTTATTTTGATTTTGATTCACATTTCCCTGATTATTAGTGATATTGAGCACTTTTTCATGTGTATTCCTTTGTCCATTTTTTTTTTCCAAAAATAATTTGGCAAAAACCATGTGAGCAAGTCACATAGGATAAATACCTCTGGTTAAAGACCATAGGCAATTATTCATGTCATTCAAATTAAAAAACTGTTTTGAAATTGCAGTAAGGTACGGTTTTCCCTAATTAATCAAATCAGAAAACTGTAAAATATGCAAGTTTACTTAATTCTGGAGACGTCACATATGAAACTTTAGTATATAATCATTGTTTGAGATATTCTAATTTTAGGTATCTCTACTAATATTCTAAAATAAAAATATTTTGTTAATTTTGTGTCATTGAAAAAGTTCCTCTGCTTTCATTATGTGAAATCAAAAGAATTATACATTGTCAAAAACAGTCACTTCAACCTTATGAAAAACCATGCAGAAACACATAAACAGGAAGTACATATGACCAAAACGTTAATAGTATTTGGGTTTTGGTAGGCTGTGACTTTCTTTTTTTCTTTCTAAATTTTTATTTTTATTTTTGGATTTTACATAGTTTGTATGCTACTTATGCATATTTTTGTAATAAAAATAAATAAAAATAATCTTTGAAATATACAACTGGTTATATTTGAATTGGACTTGATTATGAATAGATATTTAAAAATAAAGGAATATACCTCTGTTTAAAGATCACATAGGACATTATTTTGCTTTGAATTATTAAAGCAGAACTTTTCAAAATTTGGTCAATTTGGTCAATATAGGTTTTAAATCTATAAATGTATACATAGTTATTCATAACAAAGAATATTTATCCTTATAAATTTTTTTGTTTGTTTACCAAAGAGGATACAAAACTGTACTTGGTAAATACTGAATTAGCTCATGTAAACCAGCAGGAGTGGAAGAGTTAACCTAGCTGAGGTAACTCAAACTCCTCATTTTTTGGAGTAAATACTCCCTTGCTTAAATAAACCAAAGGGAGAGGAGACAAACATACTTTAAAATCAATGAAAAGTAGCTGAAAAGGATTCCTAATTTTCTGTTATTTTACTGCATTTTTTGAATCTGTACATTTAATCACATATAAACCAAGTCATATAGTTACTATGGTTAGCTAAAATCAGTGAGCTAAATGTACCTATAAAATATTGTCCCAGTTGATGAAGTAAAATACAAAACATTAATTAAAATATGAAATTTATTTATTTAATTAATTTACATGTCATAATTTAACAGATATTCTACATAATGAAAATAGTAAAGAATATTAATTATATTGAATCTATGTATTAAGGACATCTTGACTTAATGATATGTGTTATTTTATAATTATCTATTTCTCCAACAGTGAAAAATTCATTTGCCAGGCGGTTAGGCTCTATTGCATAAGTGGTTTATGCATTAGCAAGGATGGTATAATGAGAGAGTTAACTATTAGAATACAGTTTATTTTTAAGCTATATTTTTAAACTATAAATTTCAATTTTTAGAAATTTATTTATTGAATTCCTACTATACTTCAGAAGCTTTGCAAAGATACAGACTTGTAAAATCCCTACTGTAAAGGTAATTACAAGTTAATCATAATTGTTTTAATAAAACACTGGTGAATCACAGTATTTATTTGAATGTTCATTGCTAAACAAGATCAACTGCAATATATTTTGTTTAATTTGAACCATATACTGTATATATTGATCAATACTTACATAAATCTATGTCTTTTGTCTACCTGCTATCTATCTATACTTATCTTTATTTTTTCTTAAATATCATGAATTTTAATTTTAATTCAGCATTAATAATATAGGATGCCGTGCTACACTCTTTCATGTGCACAAACTGTTAATTTTTATGTGAGTATAAATTAAGAATAAAATATCTCTAGGAAGTGCCCTCTACAAAGAAAATAAATGGTTAGCCATATGTTAGATATTGTTAATACAATTCACAGCACATGTTTTAGAAGCACAGCATCTCTTTCCAAGCATGTTAGAAATAATCTTCAACAGTATATTTGCATGTTATAGAACCAGTATTTATGAATACATCATAAAAAACACCTAAAATATCAGCATATATGAAGCTCTTTAGAAACATCAGTATTCCAATCTGGTTAAAGGCTTACTTTATTTTACTGAAGGGCAAATGGCATACATGACACTTGAATTCAAAATGTTTTCCCATCTTAAGCATGTAGGAGGTTGGTAATACTGTACTTTTTTTTTATTTACTTTTTTTGAGGAGAGATAAAACTGTCTTGACAGTACATAACATTTGTTTAATTCTTTTGGTAGGTCTGAGTTTTGTTTGGGAACAGATTTTAGCAGCCAACTTTAAAAACCTGTAAATTAAATGGAAATTTAAGAACTCAGAACTGTTGCAGACAAATTATAGAAGATATTGAATTCAAACTATAACTTTTATGAAAAGTGTAAGTTGAAACTGTCTTGATACTGTCTGAATATTAAACTCTGGCCAATGTTTTCCTATTGCTTCTTTTTTCATGACCATCTGATTCGAAGACTACTTTGAATTTAATGTTCTTATCCAGTTTTTGTGGTCCTCCTCTTATTTCTTTTTTAATTTCCACCTTTCTCCTACCATTAGCCTTTAAAAAAAAAAATCACCGCTCTTTATCCTCTATTCATTACAGTCTTCTTCCATCTCTTTTTTTCATCTTTTACATTAAATAAAAGCCTCTAAATAAATAGTTTTCTGTCTTCAGTGGTGTTTTCCAGGAAGGAGAAGTTTTACATACTTCCTTTTCTTCTTCTTGACTATTGTGGACTCTGGCATCTAACCAGGGTCCATCAGTCTGTGGGGAAGCCCAGGGTCCTAGTGCCAATTTTACATTTCCATTTCTCTCAGCTCTCTCTCAGCTGAGTAAGCTATCAAACTGATTGTCAGGAATGTTACTTTGTTTGGTAGCAACCTGAATCTGCTAAATCAAAACTGAGATTTCACCTCACTCTTTGAAGAACCTGTACAAAGGTATTTCACAAACTCTTTCCCAGGACACTACCTTAATGTTCTATACTTTTTTGCATTCTATGGATGAACTAAAAATTAATATAGAATGAATACATGGAGCACCAAGTACTTTTAGGGCAGTAAAAATACTCTGTATGATACTATAACAGGAGATACATCATTATACATTTGTCCAAACCCATAGAATGTACATTAAAAGTGAACTGTAATGTAAACCATGGACTTTGGGTGATAATAATGCATGAAAGTAGGTTCATCAATTGTAACAAATGTACCACTTTGGTGGAAAATGCTGATAATGGGGGAGACTGTGCGTGAGTCAGGCAAGGGGCATATGAGAAATCTCTATACTTTGCACTAAATTTTGCCTGAAGTTAAAATTATTCAAAAAAACAAAGTCTATTTTAAAAAGTATTATTGGGTAAAGGAAAATGTGAAATATTAAATATATGTATTTAAATATCCAATGCAGCACTGTTTGTAGTGATAAACAACTAATGATTATCAATAGGGGATTAAAGAAATTATGACATATCCTTAAAAATGGAATACTGTGTAGTCACTAAAACAATAAAGGAATAAGAAAAAAAAAAAATCAAGACATTATGTGGAGCCAGCAAGGCACAGAGCAGCTTTCACAGGAATACTAAAAGCATGTGTAAGTGTAATTATACATGCATGTGCTCACCTACACATACATAAGCAAATGGTTTCTAGAATGGTCACAGGAAATGGTAACCATGGTTGGCTGTGCAGGGGATGAGGGACAAAGGGATCACCCTCAGGAGGAATGCTATAGTCTCTGCAATGTTCGTTTGTTTTTCATGCTTGTTTAATCATGTACTCATTTTTTAAAAATAAAAGTATACAGTATTTGATTAAAAATTAATATAAGCATATTTAGAATATGTGGATGATACAATGCCTGTACCTTAACAAACATGTTGGTATAACGTAGTCTGAATTTAATTATGATAGGATAGTAAGAGAAGAATAAGACGTTTATTTTCTACATCTGTAATGCTATTTCTGTTTTGTAGATAAGTTGATTTGTACCCATTTTTGTTTAAGATTCTACATATTGGTGATATCATATGATATTTGTCTTTCTCTGTCTGACTTATCTCACTCAGTATGACAATCTCTAGGTTCATCTATGTTGCTGAAAATGGTATTATTTCATTCTTTTTTTGGGCTGAGTAATATTCCACTGTATACATGTATCACATCTTCTTTATCCATTCCTCTGTTGATGGACATTTTGGTTGCTTCCATGTCCTAGCTATTGTGACTAGTGCTGCAATGAACATTGGGGTGCATGTATCTTACCAGGAAGTAAGGGAGGGGAAAGGATAAATTGGAAGATTGGGGTTGACATATACACACTACTATATATAAAATAGATAACCAATAAGGACCTACTGTATAGCACAGGGAACACTACTCAATGCTCTGTAATGACCTATATGGGAAAAGAGTCTAAAAAGAATGGATATAGGTATATGTATAACAGATTCACTTTGCTGTATACCTGAAGCTAACACAACACTGTAAATCAACTATATTGTAATAAAAACTAAAAATAAGTAAATAAATATAAGTAAAAATTAAAAAAGAAGAATAAGAGGATAACATAACTTGTAAAAGGTATATGTTGGTCAAGTGTAGGACCACAGAGCTTGTGCACAGGTTTGGAAAGAGTTGTGGAAGGGTTCACACATGCAGGTGCCCGACACACAGGCAGAACAACACCAAAACTCCAGTCAGAGAGCAAAGGTGCTGGGGTCGTTTTTCAATACATTACTTCATTCAGCAAACAACATGATCAGTCACATTAAAGTGTTGCCATTAGTGTACATTTTATTTGTTTTATATAATTCTTATAGATTTTTATAAATTTGATCTGGTTCCATAATTTTTAATATGTTAAGCATTAGGAATTGAATCCTAGTTTCAGGACTATTCAGGCTATTTATTGATCTAAATAATTTAAATTACCAAAAAAAGATCTAAGTAATTTTCTTTCTCCCTTGCCTAAGCAAAACAAAATAAAAACAAATTAAAAAAAAATACTTATGTTTTGCAGAAGATTCTTTAAATGACCCTACCTGAATTTTCTGGGTGGATAGAGGTCCAGCATGTATAACAGGTAAATCTTTGTCACAATCTTGTTCTCTGGAACTCTCAGCAACCTTTATTTCTTGTCATGGTTCAATTATTTCCACAGATTCAGCTCAAATTCCACACTTCATTCCTGACTGCTTCATGCTCAGCAGAAAATCTTACACTTCATAGTTACCACTGAGACCTACAGACAGAAATCCCCTCCTTCACACGCTTCTCCAAAATGGAGAGATACCCTCCCCACACTTTCTTTTTCAATAGTCATCTTGCTTGTTAACCTGTGATACAATGCGGAGCTCAGGATGCTTAAGGGGGATGGTAGTACCCCGCTGTTCTGACAATGTATAACTCTCACTCCAATATTTTCTCTTCTCTCACTTTCAAAAGCGTCCTGTGGGTCAAGTCCCCTTCAAGCTTTGAATCTCCCAGATTTCTCCTTCTGCTGCATGTCTCTGATCAACTCTGCTGCTTTCCTCTTGTGTTTTTAAGGTTCCACGTGTTACATTTAGCTCCATTGTATAACATCGAATAATCTCCCTATCTTAAGGTCAGCTAATTAGTTACCTAATTATATCTGCAAAGTCTTTTTACAGAATTTTCTAGATTTGTGTTTGACTGAATAACCAGGAGAAGAGACTATTGGGAGGATATCTCTATGAGTCTGCCTTTAGCATAATTATTGTCAACCAGATAGCCAACACTTTCGATGCAATAGGTCTTATGAAAATAACTATGTAGTATTTAACTATAGATTCCTCATATGCTCAGACTAAAGTAATCTGTTTATTCATTTAGTAAATAATTATGGAGCACCTACCCTGTGATAGGCACTGTGATTGTCATTGGTGATACAATGATCATAATATAGATACGTTATTTCCATTTTTTTTTTAGTTTACAGTCTATCATTTAACAAGCAGATGGGTATTGAACAAATAACCACATTTTATAAAAGAAAAGAACAGGAAAGGATGTAACAAGGTCTCATAATCATCTTGAATAAATTGAGTTTCCACTGGAATCCTTTACTTAATTCAGTCAATGGATGCATTTCTCTTTCTAAAACACATCAGAGTTATTCTATTGTCTTCCAGATACTCTGCAGCCTCTCTCCTTTTTCATCTTTGTTGAACATCAGTCCTTATTTACACGATATTTTGGAAATGCTGAACTCCTGGTAATTCTCTGAATAAAGTAGTCTTACATCAAACCTCTGCCTATCTAGAGACATCTCAAACCAGTGTTTTAATCATTACCTAAAATAATCATTTGCTGAGCCCTTCAGACCTTATCAGTCTTCCATCTTCTGTGTCTAAGAGCTTCCTGTAGATTGCCATGATATAGCACACAGAATTTTAGAAATATTCCTCTGTAAGTCTTTCTCCACCACAATATTGAGTTCTTCACAGGTAGAGACTCTATCTTATATTACACTGAACCACTAGTTCAGAAAACTGAGCCTAGACTAATAAAACTGATCGAGCAGCTCTGGATTAAATAGAAAAAGAGAGAGAGAGAAGCAATGGGGAGAATGGAAGAAAAGAAAATGAGAGAGGAAGGAAGGAAAGAAGGAAGAAGGAATGAAAAGAAACAGAATGTATGTTGGATTCTATACTATCACATCTTTAATATGTACATAGTTCTTACATTGCACCTCTCACAGATTTATTTGCAAAATATCATGACTATATTTTGAAAATTATCACACCTGACAATGTTACTTGTGAATATAACTGATGAAAATTATTTTAATATCAGTGAAATCTTTTTATGCTTTATCTGCTACTACACATGTCCATTTCAGATGTACTATAGCCATTTATTAATTAATGTTAGGTGTGATGTCCAGAACTTATTAAAAAATTACTGATAGAAATTTTAATCCACTCTATTTTACCTTTCAATTTAATTCAAAAGAATCTATGTAGGACTTATGAAGTATTTCATTTTTCACTCACAGTGATAACTTTCTTTAATTTTCTTATCTTTCAAAATGCATTGACTGATGATGAAATTGTTCTTAATATCCTTGTGTTAGCTCTGGTTGTTTTATCTAAGAAGAAATAACAAATTTTTAAAAATGTTGCAGTATCATCGCCATAATTTTTAAATGTTATTACTTCTAACAATTTAAATAGCTATAAATTGAGCCTTTTAAAACTTTCATTCTTTAGCTTTGTTTAGTCACATACTGATTGAGGGAACAATTGCCAGCTGAGTGGAGAAACTACTTGGGGGCAGAGGATGTGACTTTGAACTCTAGAGACCTATTTCCATATGATTCTTTTATTAGTTGTTGTAGTTTCTTGGACACCTTCCTTTATGACTGCTGAATCATAATCACCTCAGAACATCTCACATTTGCCTGAAAATAGTGCTCTGTTGCATTTCCCTTCATCCTATTTCCATTTTTTTGGTATTAAGAAATTCAAAGCCACAATTTGAAAATGAAATTGTCCACATCCATCATGTCTGCTTTTATGAAGCAAAAGTGCAGACTGTTTTATGCCCCATTGACAGATTAGCTTGTAGCATTTCACATATATCATGGAAACACTATTTAATCAACCATCAAATACATCTGTGATAGGCTCAGCATCACCTCTTTGCAGTTTGGACTAGAGGTAATGAAGTTTGTATGTAAAAGGAAGTTCCTTTATACTTGGGTTAAAAACTGGTAAAAGTCTGAGGGTGAAAAAGAGAATTATTCTATAGAAAATAAAAAGAAAGTGACTAAAGGCTAAGATATTGGACTTGGCTTACTTTGTGTAAAACAGTTAGTACTGTGTAAAATGATCTCCATTTGTTTTATTTTTTCTTATTTAGTACTTCTATAATCAAATTCATTTTCCTCATTCAGTGACACTTAGTTCAGTGACGGTGACATGAACATTCTTTGGTTCTACTTTGAAAAACTTTCCATTGTCTATTGGGCAAAACACTTAAAATGTTCTTTAAAAATCCCTCCACTGTTGATTCGGTGATGTTTTCAAACCAATTAATATGACAAGAATTGAGTCAATATCTAATCACTAAAAAATATCCCCAACATCAATTCTCTATTTCTTCACATTAATATTCAGTGGAGAGAAGCGATCTTGGCTTGAGAATTCTTATTTCTGACATCTTTATTCTCTCTATCTAACCCCAATCCATAGCTCACACTTCACTCCACTGCACAGCAAGCCCAACTCCCATCTACATTTCAGAGAAAATCATACAGGCTCTCATGGAATGCTAATTTAAACAGAAAATTAGAATAACATTTCATCTAGGTTAGAAGGTGGATGTGTAGAACTCTCAGTGAGAACTCTACAAATTTAAAGCCAGATGGTGACGATGGTCCTTCCATGTTGCTAAGTGGGGAAGAAGAGCCACATTGATTATTATAGGGAATGTAGAATACCAAGATGGAAATTCTTGGTATGGCTCAGGCTTATGGTAAGGTTCAGGCTTCTGAACATTCAAAGCTATTACCATGCGTATAATGCAAGCCACAAATTGAACTCCAAAGGCCGTTTTTATTGTAGGACCTTGCAATGCATTTTAGAAACTAGTCTGAATTTGCAGGCAGTTGAGGTGTAACCAGAAGGAGAAGACTAAAATGCAAGGGCCTCCCTGATTGTATATCTGGGTCTTGCTAATGCCAAACCCCTAGTGGGAGTTGTAGTCTTCCTCTGTTGGTACCTGTCTATGGTCAGAGAAGCATACAGGTACAGAGAGAATATGATAGAGCAGGTGACAAGGATTCTGACAGCAGAGACAAAGCATAGCTTACAAAAGCTATGTGTGAAGCCATGTGAAAAATAAGAACTTAAAGATATTGGAGACCCACGAGACTTTTGAGGATTTATGCCAACAGTGCTGTGCTGATTGAAGATTGTTTAATATTGTTTGTTTCCTCAACCATTTCTAAAGACATATTTTTTCTCTATGTGTCTGGCGTTTTTCAGAATTTAGTGCTACACAGCAGAAGGATTATTTTTTGTGGAGGTAACGGTGGATTGGATATTATTCCAATGAAAATATATATAGTGAACTATTAAATGGCTTTTGTCTTCATTGAAATTCTCTCTTTTTACAGATTAATCAGAAAATCAGGCTTTGTGATATCTTCTCTCAGGTAGTATTTTCAGGGTGACAAAATGAAGTAAGAGGAGCTTTCTGATACTTCTTGCATTTTGTAAAAGCCTAAATCATATTAATAGGAAATTCTTAACTTGGAGCCCACAGGTGAGAATTTAGGAGCTCTGTGAGCATAAACGCAAAACATTACATCATTTTTTCGCAATAAGCCCGAACTACACTTTAGCATTTTTTCAATATGAATGTAAAAACAAATCTCAACAAGAGTAACAGTACGTGGGAGTTTTTTACCAGTAGAAATTACAGATTTTTACTTCTAAAAAACCTCCGCTTATGTATAAAATAAACTACATGGATATATTGTACAACACAGGGATACAGACAATATTTTATAATAATTATAAATGGAGTATAACCTTTAAATATTGTGAATCACTATGTTGTACACCTGTAACTTACATAATATCGTATATCAACTATATGTCAATAAAAAATTACAGATATTTATGTCATATTACAGCTGTTGTAGATACCTCAAAATAATCTTGATGATTATCACTACCTCAAGATCACTGTAGTTGAAAGATCCACCACTATATCTATCACATTTGTTAATGAAGGTACGTAGATGTTATACCACAAATTTGTTTATTATATTTGATAATGTATTTTAATATAATTGGCCTTTTTGTTTTTCTTTAAATAAATTTTTAACAATATTAAGCGAATGGATCCATGGGCATCATCAGAATGTCACACAGGTCTATGGCACACAAAAGGCTAGGCATCTTGATTTAGAAGATGTTCTGAGGTGTTGATGTTGTTTAGAGGACTCCCAAACTGGAAGACAGAAGACAGTGAGTCCCATAAGCTCCAGAAGACCAGGCAGCACATCTAGACAGTGTCTTGGGAGATGCCAAGTTCTCAGAGGGTACTGGCTAAATTTAACACCCAAGAAAAATGTATTCTAGGCACTGAATGTCTCAGACTCACAATTGAGTCTTATGTCCCTATGACGACTCCAAATAAGCACAGAGCCTCTGTCTGAAGGGACACATGATGCAGAAGAATAGCCATTTCAGATAAGAAGAGGGTGGAGCAATGAAATAGAACAATGGGTTTACCAGCTGCTTCACAGCTTCATTAAGACCCAAACCATGCCAGACCCCTGGGATGCCAATGTCTAAAAATATCTGATTTTAAAACCTTTATAAACATGTGCATTGGGAACACAGGGTAAGCCATGAGTAGATTTTTTTTAAATGTATTAAAAATTGTTGAACATGTTTGCGTTTGGAAACTGAGGTACAAAATGCTTACACATGGTGTCTCTAAAAAGAAAGCTGGACCTTTTGTACCATAAGCATCTTACTTTCAATTTATAAATGCAGTTATGTACTCAAAGTTTGTTAACTCAAAAAAAACCTTACTTCAGCAAAACATGGAGCTTTCTGAATAAATGGGAAGATTTTAGCCTTACTCAGTTTTGTGTGTGTGTGTGTATTTGTCTGCATACATGTGTGTGCATATATATACTTTTGTTAAGTGAACTATTTATTTCTTATATTAAGATTTTCATTTTCACTTTGGCCAAATTTAATTGCTAGCTCTTGGTCTTCTGGAATACTAATAAATTCTCTGGATTTTTCATTCTTTACCCTGCAGGAAAGACATGTTTCTCTTTTCCATCTGTGGTCATTCTCTGCTGTGCAAAAAATAAAAGTCAAAAGGATCTTTGGTTCACCTCCCTCAGGTCTCTGAATCATTCTCCTAAAGCTGTTATTACACTGAAGGATGGGGATGCTGGTACATTTACTCAGAATTTGCTTTGAGCTCTTCCAGTGAACAGATATGAATAAGTCCTTAATTTTCCAACCATCTGCTTTCCTTCCAGAGCAAAAGTTAATAAGAAATATATGCTGATTTTTAGCTTGCTATTTTTTTCTAAGATTGAATTTCACTTGCTTTTCAAAAATATTAGGTATTGAAAAATTCCTCCAATGTCAGTGAAAACTGTTTAATACCAACACAATCTCCAAGGAGGGGAATGGAAAATTTTGTTAATTAATTGTGAACTCTGCCAAGTTCAATAGCATTGTTGCTCATTGCAGGATACATTAAGAGTGCATATTTTTAGTGAAGTACGACAAACCTTTTTTCTCAGAAAATGTGTATGCTTTAAAAAATGAATAGGGACTTCCCTCGGAGTGCAGTGGTTAAGAGTCCCCCTGCCAATGCAGGGGACACGGGTTCGAGCCCTGGTCCGGGAGGATCCCACATGCCACGGAGCAAATAAGCCTGTATGTCACGACTACTGAGCCTGTGCTCTAGAGCCCGTGAGCCACAAATACTGAGCCTGCATGCCACAACTTCTGAAGCCCGCATGCCTAGAGACCGTGCTCTGCAACAAGAGAAGCCACTGCAATGAGAAACCCGTGCACCACAATGAAGGGTGGCCCCCACTCGCCACAGCTAGAGATAACCTGCACACAGCAACGAAGACCCAACACAGCCAAAATAAATTAATTAATTAATTAATTTAAAAAAATGAATAAATTCTTGGGGCAAATTTTCCTCATTAATGAAAGTTTACCCACTAAAAACACTCTGTGTGCAAAGATCCAACAATGTTGAGGGCACTGGTCTTGTTTACCACCCTACCTTTTCTATCTTTCCGTTTACTTCATTTTTTAAATGTAAGACTAAAAATGAGTTGTGAATTTTATGATTGCATAATTAGCCAATAAAACATGAAAAATACTTGATTAACATTTTTGAATGTACAGCCAAGTTTTGCACCAGATACACCTGCCAAATGTAAAGATCTACCTGACACCTAATAGTCAAGGAAACTCACACTTCTTTAAACTGGAAACACTTGGTAGCAGTATTGGGGATAGGAAGGGAAAATTGTTTCATTTTATATAATTGCATGAGTCTATTTTTGGAACAAAGATTCCATTAGTATCTCAATTTATGTATTATAAAAGAAAAAGAGAGAAAGAAAATTGATGTTAGAGGATGGTAAATTTTGATGTGGCTCCAGCAGAAAAAAATTCAGGTTCTAGCATAGAAATTATTAAAGATAGGTAAGTAAGTACATTCTACTTCTTTTGACAAAGAAATGACTCTGAAAATCCAAAGTCAGTTAAGCAGAAGAATATTTAAATCATAAATCTTCTGGCATACACAGTAAGGATTATAAAATATACTTGTATTAGAAAGTCTGGAGTTTAATCAATCAGAACTCTTTAATCTGTCAAGAATCTCTCTTGTTGACCTCAGTGATCTGTTTCATGCCACTCTTTCCTTTATGAGAATGTCAACAACTTTGACACATGATTTTTTTAAGACTATTCTTTCTTCCAAAATATTCTTATTCTTGACACATTTCTATTTTTTCCCCAAAGGCAGACCACATGATATTTCATATTCCCAGACAACAGACATAGAGTTCAATTTGGAAGGACCAAAGGCAGACCACATGATATTTCATATTCACAGACAACAGACATAGAGTTCAATTTGGAAGGAGATTTATGAATGACTTAATTAGTCTTATTAATTGTAATAAAGTGAAAACTCAGTTCTATTTTTACTGTCATTCATGGGAGTATCATTTATTATACACTGGTGCTAAATGAGCCAAATATGTGACCTAGAGTCTTATCTATTCAATCTTTCTATTTAATTGAGAACAGAAGTTGAACAAGAATGTCAGATCAAAGAAACATGATATCAAACAAACAAAGCACAGAAAGAAAAACCAGTAAAACCAAGTCAGGCCCAGCCACATGCTCCTCATTAAAAACTTAAATATTTTCCAAGAAGTCACAGAGAATTGTCTATGTGGTGAAGACTTTACCTGAAGAATATCACAGTCACTCCGAAACAAAGACAAACAAATAAACACACACAAAAGAGCAAAAGCAGACACTCTAGGCACTGTGGAATGTGTCCTGCATGCTTGTGGAGCACATTGCATAGACCCCCATGGGCCAAGTAGAGGAAGCAGTCAGGGTGGACTTAGCAGCAGGTGGACAGAAATTCCATAAATGCTGGTGAACAGAGAGCAGCAAGAGTAATATGGCTAGAAAGGCAGATGGAGAGAAATGGGGAGACTAAGGGGCTCCCTGTGAGTTTTCCAGAAAGAATATCATTTTATGATTTACTCTGGCACATCTGTAAGGGAGGCTGACCTATCATGAAATTTAAGTATTTTTTCCAATATCTCAAAATGTATTAGGCAATTGATTAATGCATATTCAAGAATTCAAGAGAGATATCTTAAAATCTTGAGAATAAAGATTACATTGTAGTTTACACGTTAATTATTTTGTACTAAACGATATAACAAGAGCATAATGTTTTTACTTTTTAAAAAACTATACTCTCAGCTAAATTTTGTAGCTAAAGTGCAGTTACTTTTCAATTCTTAAACACGAACAATAGTTTGTAAACCACCCATCTCATTCACAAGAGCCAGACACAATCCACTTAGGACACATTCTAAGGATGCTTGTGGTTTTGAGTTTTCTGAAATAATTTGAAGAGACTCTGCTTAGTCCATATCTCTGAAACACCCACAATGTAAACCCAAATTGGCAGTGTCCTCCCAGTAGTTAGGACCATAAGTGGTAGAATTTGCAGGATTTGAGTGTACCCTAATACATGCCTACATTCCTGAGTGTAAGAGTTAGGGGCAGGGGGAGAAAAAGGAGTACTATATTTTAATGTTTGGAAAACAACAACATAAGAATTATAAACTATTAGTCAAATGTCTTGATTTAGAATTGCAACAACCTGAAGATAAACATACATGTTTCTAACTACACCAAAAATTTTAAATTTAAATTTCCATTTTACATAGGTTAAATGTGGATAAAGAGGACTTTGTTACTTCTGAAAAGCTTCTCTGATGTCAGAAATGGAAGAGTTGGTAAGATTGTCAGTCATTGTATAAAACCTTTAGTATCTAGTGAGGTATCTGTCATTCAAGATACATTGTAAAGTTAATAAAACTGAAACTTTGGAAAATTAAGGACATTCATTAATTCTATTCATATCAGAGTTTTTATAGCAAGATTTTCTATCTGCTATCCTTATGGAGACCAATTATACATATATTGGAGATCCTTTATCAATGATTTATTTTATTATCCGTCAAATCTTTTATCTCTTTTTTCTCTACCAAGTTTGAGAAATTTTCCATAATCTTGTCTTATAGTTAGATATTCTCTCTTCAGCTTCATCCAGTCTATAGTTTTCGATAAACCATTCAATTTACTGAAAAATGTCATGTCCATATTTTTATTCTTAAAATTTCAGATTTATTCTTTTTCTCATTTTCACATATTTATTTCATGACCTCTTAAATATATTTTTCTCTTTATCTCTTTGGGTGATATTAAATCAATTGCTTTATATTCTACATTCCCTCTATTAGGATTTCTTTGCTGGATCTTTTAACTTGATGTTCACAGCTCTGGAGTATCTCATGATCTTCCTAATATTTATTCATAATCCATAGAACTTTCTCTCAGCAAACCTATGGAATATATGTGAGGTTGAATTTACCATCATTCCATACAATGCACCACTAAAAAACATGTCTCATCTCAGCATCTGGTTTCAAGGTTTATGTAAGGATGACTGCAGACTGTTTAAAGCACAGACTCAAGCTTCACACCAAGGGAACTTTTGCCCTGACTCCAACTAAGTGCTAGTTGAGTGTTCCTGATCCCCTGAACATTGACAAAATGTATTATTATGAACACATCAAAATTCAAGAGAAACTCATAGATCTGGTCTCTACCTTGCATGCAGGAAGAAAGGGAGGTTGGTTTTTGAGTAAACAATTAACAACTGTCATAATTTCAATGTCATAAACATTCAAGCTTCACACCCTAGAGTTTGTTTATATTGGGTGGATCTATTTTGAAGACTTCCTTTCTTAGTAGCTATACATAATGCTGCTCAGATTTTGAGCTTTCTTCTAAACTTTGGCCATTAATTAATTAGTGGTCAAAGTGATTAAGAAAGTTGTTTAACATGATGATTTAAAGATAGCATTGTAAAAGAAGCAGGTTTTATGTGATAAATGTCTTCTTTCACACTCATGTAATTTCAACAATAGAAGCATCAGGGAGAGATACTGAACTCACTGTGTACATGCCATTTACATGATAAAAACTGACATTGTTGAAGGATGAATGACACATAAAGCATATTATCTAGTTCATTCTACATTATATTTATATATATTTATATATATTTATATATTTATAAATTATATATATATATATTTATAAATTATATTTATAATTTCCAATAAACACCTAAGATCTTCACATGTCTTATTTCACTTTCGTGTGCCAATCGTAGCAAATGCTTTCATTCACTGGAGTTATAACAATCTTAGATTTCTCTTTAAAAAAATAGTTTAAATGGAATCTATTGAATCATATATAATTTGTGAGTTGGTTGTAAAGCAAATAGTTAATGTAGCCACTTAAGGTTACTGGTTTAGAACTTACTTCATAGGCAAACTCTTGAACCAGAATCATCATGCTGCTGTGTGATTTTGAACAAGTTATTTAACTCCATGTGCTCAGTTTCCTCATCTGAAATGAGTGAGCATATAATACTTAACTCCAATGATTTTGCTTTTATTATTATTATTCTAGATTTAGAATATAATAACTCTGTTCTATTTCCCCCAAACACTAATTTCTAGCATTAAAGCCTTGCTTACCTCTTTCAACCTAACAGCGGAATGACATTTTTTTCTTAAATTTACCAACTATATTACTAATTCAATTCTAAATAAATGTGCCGCCTTGTGATTTTGATATATTTATTTTTCCCTCAGTTTATGTATATGTTCCTTGAAGGCAGGGATTATACCTAATTCATATGGAAAACATATAGTCATTAACATATTTCAAGTTGCTAAACTAATAGTGGCATACTGTAAACTTTCTTCTAAAGCATGCATCTTTCACTAAATTATATATATTGTGTATCTTTTTACTTAGTACATAAAGCAATAAGTCATTTTTTCTCCAACTTTTTATTTTGAATAAAATAACACCTACAGAAAACTTGAAAGCTTAGAACAAAGATCAGCAGCATAACTATAACCTATATTTAACAATTGTTGACATTTGTTACATTTGTTTTATTTCTTCTTATAAAGAAGAATGTGAGTGTTTGCTGAACAATTTGAATGAAAGTTGTAGACATCATGACACTTTACTCCCAATTACTTAAGCATGTGTATTATGAAGTATCAGGAAAAAGGGAATTTTTCTATATAATCTTATACCATTATTACTACAAAGATAAACTAATATTTTCTGGTATAGACTCATATTTGAATTTTGTTTTCTATCAGTCAAATCTGTTTCTTTAATTTTTATCTTTTGTAATCCATGTTTCTCTCAAGGATTCTTTACTGCATTTGATATCAGAGCTCTTTAGATTCCTTTAATATAGAACAAACTCACTGTTTTTTGTTTTCTTTTCGGGGGTTCTTGCTATTGATATCATAGAGTTCAGGCCACATGTCTGTATTATATCCTAAGGACTAGATTCAAGTTATAGGTAAAGATACTAAAATATATATTGCTATTCCCATTGCATTACTTCAAAGAGCAAGATATGTTGAAGAGACATCAATATGAAATAAAGAATGGTGAGGAAGATTCATGTAATAATGGGTTTTAGCAGAATTATCAGATTTATTTCATGACAAATATACATATAATTCAACTCTATCTACTGAAAAGAATTAAAAGCCATGAAATTCAAACTGCCTCAGGTGCATCAATGGCCAAAATTTGGTTTTTAAACAATACTCCCTATTAAATGACCCCACTTTTGGAGCAGGGAAAGTTCAAGATGAGCCTGCCACATCTTATTGTTTCAGGAAACAAAGAAATGCCAGTTTGAATCCACCAAGAATCGTCAATTGACTCTCCAGTCAAGAAACATCATCTGATGCTAAAATCACCGGAAAAGAGTTGTTTGGGAAAATGATAGTCACATAGTCTCAAAGCATACAACAAATTTTCTCATTAATTACAAACGGAAATAAATTATTGAAATTGAGAAATCAGGCAGACATCTCCTAAAGCACATCATAAAACCTAGCATCTAATAGTGAAATACTGTTGTAAATATTATCTTAATCATCTTAAAATTATATTATATCACAAGAAGAGTAATGTTACTCTATTCACAAACTATCCTAATTTTCAACTTTTTTTTAAAACAAAGAATGTGGTATATTTAAATACTTTATTATATTGTACATTAAATATTAAAAATAATTTAAAGAAAAAGAAAATTAATTCTTTTCTTTAGTTGGCAATGTATTCTGGGTATATAATGTATAAAGGAAAATAAGATTTTTTCTGAGAATGTTTAGAATTTAATAAAGAAATGAAAATAGAAATTTTCATGGACACAATTTTAGTATATTTTCATCATGGCTTAATTTTGAGATATATTTTTTAATATTTAGTTTAAAGACCAATAAAGTAGGGTTTTAATATGAAAAATAATTTTCAAATAGATATTTGCCTAGGATCCTGGTAAATACATGTTGAGGACGGTGAGGTAGTTGGGCTAGATTTATCCTGGTTGTCCGATACAGTTTGTAAATGTTTGGATTCATCTCTGCCATTCTGTGTTTTCCCCTGTAACCCAGGGAAGTGCATTCTGGAAACTACAATTCTTATATACTCATTGCCAGCAGGATTAACTTGATATCCTCCAATAAAAGTCACTCAGGTATACTCATATATATATCATACATATTACATATGGAAGGTAGAGGAAAAAGAGATGCATTATTTTCTGGAAGTGATTTCAATCCATTTTTGAGCACCACTAAAGTATCACTTTGTTACTTCTGGGCATGTGAGAACTTAGGAGATGGTCTCCTTCAGTACCCAGTACTCCCTTAAAGGAGAATCCCATGATATTTACATCTCAGCCTTTTGACTTCTGTGTGAGCCTATATTTCCCCGAGTTAAACCTCTTCCTATTTTAATAGCTTAAGTGTCTTCTGTTTTCCTGACCAGCCAGTGCCGTATTAGTTAACGGAATTTGTTCTAAGATGGCCAGATTTAAAGAATGTAATGATCATACTGATTATGGAAAATGGAACCCTGGACGTCTTGTGTATGCAAATGGAAAAATAGTTAAGTAAATTATCTCCTGTAATTATCTGGTATAAAATTACTATAGAAAGCAACACTATGTGATAGCAAGTTGTTCTTGCACTAGAATCTCTGGGTGAGAATGATGAATACAAAGGCAAAGAGTGTAGAACAAGAAAAGCAGGATTTAGAGGATTAATCACAAGGAGTTCTGGAGAAAAGAATGGCACGACATATAAGAATATCTATGACTCACATGAATGTTCAATAAAGGACATCCACAGCAAAGGAAGCTTATAATTATAAGATGGATAAGGTGATTCATTGTGTGACTGCCAGACAGTCTTTTCTCTGGGCCACCCCAATGCTTGAAAAGGGACTCATGGACTAAATAATAATGGAATTATGAGATGAATGTTATGGAAGAGCTCAACAAACAAAGGTTTCTCTTGAACATGTCTGACCAGTCTACCTCCAGGGCCGTGTTCCTAACCTGTGAACTTAAGAGACGGATACTGTGCCTCTGCTCTGACACCATTCTCTGGCAAACCAGGCATCACTGTTGGTAGGTTGATTACATCAGAATCTTCCATTGTAGAACGGACATTTTCTAAGAATCTGGATATATATTTCCTGTCTACAGTGTTACAACATAATAATAAGATGGAGTATGTCTGGAACTCTGAGGATTTTCTGGGTTGCCTATCAGTACTTCTATGTTTGCAGGTAAATCCTAAAAAAGATCATGGCAACATGAGTGAGAAAGATAACTTATGGATCAGATCTTACAGGAATGAAAATGTGTCATTAATTGGGCACAAAAACCATGTCTAGCTGTGATGTTGACTGAAACCAAAGGAAATATGGACTAGGTACTGGAAGAACATTTCACTTAACAATTATTACAGATTCTTGTCCAGTTGCAGAAATAAGAGTGTAATGGCTATGAATACTTTTATGAATTTATTTTGGTATGTTAACTCCTTTTCTCTCTACTCTTTCCCAGAATATTATATAAAGTACACTGATGGTGGTGATACTGACTTAATCCTTAAATTATAAGATATCAAAGGAAAAGCGCAAATTAGAAGAGCAACAACTATCACTCAGAGATAAATATATATAGATATAGAACTTTAACTCCTATTTTTTAATTGTTGTTTTAATTTTCATTACTCTAGGAGATGGATCCAAAAAAGACTTTGCTGCAATTTATGTCAGAGTGTTCTGCCTAAGTTTTCCTCTAAGAGTTTTATAGTACCTGGCTTTACATTTAGATCTTTAATCCATTTTGAGTTTATTTTTGTGTATGGTGTTAGGAAGTATTCTAATTTCATTTGTTTGCTTGTAGCTGTCCAGTTTTCCCAGCACCACTTATTGAAGAGATGGCTTTCCTCCATTGTGTATTCTTGCCTCCTGTGTCATAGATTAGGTGACCATAGGTGCATGAGTTTATTTCTGAACTTTCTATCCTGTTCCATTGATCTATATTTCTGTTTTTGTGCCAGTACCATACTGTTTTGATGACTGTAGCTTTGTAGTATAGTCTGAAGTCAGGGATCCTGATTCCTCTAGCTCTGTTTTTGATTCTCAAGATTGCTTTGGATAGTCAGTGTCTTCTGTGTTTCCATACAAATTATAATTTTTTTTGTTCTAATTCTGTGAAAAATGCCATTGGTTATTTGATAGGGATTGCACTGAATCTGTAGATTGCTTTGGGTAATATAGTCATTTTGACAATATTGATTCTTCCAATCTAAGAACATGGTATATCTCTCCATCTGTTTGTGTCATCTTTGATTTCTTTGATAAATATCTTATAGTTTTCTGAGTACAGTTCTTTTGCCTCCTTAGGTAGGTTTATTCCTAGGTATTTTATTCTTTTTGATGTGATGGTATCTCCCTTTCTAATCTTTCATTGTTAGTGGATAAGAAAGCAAGAAATTTCTGTATATTAATTTTATAGCCTGCAACTTTACTAGATTCACTGATGAGCTCTAGTTTTCTGGTAGCCTCTGTAGGATTTTCTATGTATAGCATCATGTCATCTGCAAACAGTGATAGTTTTACTTCTTTTCCAATTTGGATTCCTTTATTTATTTATTTTTTTCTTCACTGATTGCCATGGTTATGACTTCCAAATCTATGTTGAATAAAAGTGGCAAGAGTGGACAACCTTGTCTTGTTCTTGATCTTAGAGGAAATGCTTTCAGTTTTTCACCATTGAAAATGATGTCTGCTGTGGGTTTGTCATATATGGCCTTTATTATGTTGAGGTAGGTTCCCTATAATTGGTGTTGAATTTTGTCAAAAGCTTTTTCTGCATCTATTGAGATGATCATATGGTTTTTATTCTTCAATATGGTGTATCACATTGATTGATTTGCATATATTGAAGGATCTTTGCATACCTGGGATCAATCCCACTTGATCATGGTGTATGATCCTTTTAATGTGAGCTTTTGCACAACGAAGGAAGCCATAAACCAAACAAAAAGACAACACTCAGAATGGGAGAAAATGTTTGCAAATGAAGCAACCAACAAGGGATTAACCTCCAAAATATACAAACAGCTCATGTGGCTCAATGTCCAAAAAGCAAACAACCCAATACAAAAATGTGCAGAAGTCTAAATAGACATTTCTCCAAAGAAGACATAAAGACAGTTACAAAGCACATGAAAATGTGCTCAACATCACTAATTATTAGACAAATGCAAATCAAAACTCCAATGAGGTATCACTTCACACTGGTCAGAATGGCTATCATCAAAAAATCTGCAAACAATAACTGCTATAGAGGGTGTGGAGAAAAGGGAACCCTCCTACACTGTTAGTTGGAATGTAAACTGGTGTAGCCACTATGGAGAACAGTATAGATGTTCCTTTAAAAACTAAAAATAGGGTTATCATATGATCCAGTAATCCCACTCCTGGGCATATAACCATAATTCAAAAAGATACATGCACTCCAATGTTCATTGCAACACTATTTAAAATAGCCAAAACATGGAAGTAACCAAAATGTCCATCAACAGAGGAATGGATAAAGGAGATGTAGTATAAATACACAATGGAATATTACTCAGCCATAAAATGGAATGAAATAATACCATTTGCAACAACATGGATGGACCTAGAGATTGTCATACTGAGTGAAGTAAGTCAGACAGAGAAAGACAAATATTATATGATATCACTTATATGTGGATTCTAAAAAAAGGGTACAAATGAACTTATCTACAAAACAGAAATTGAGTTACAGATGTAGAAAACAAAATTATAGTTACCAGGGAGTAAGGGGGGGAGCGATAAATTGGGAGATTGGGATTGACATATACACACTACTATATGTACAATAGATAACTAATAAGGACCTGCTGTATAGCACAGGGAACTCTACTCAATACTATGTAATGGCCTATATGGGAAAATAATTTTAAAAAGAGAATATATGTATATGTATAACTGATTCATTTTGCTGTACAACTGAAACTAACTCAATATGGTAAATCAACTATACTCCAATAAAATTTCTTTTAAAATAATTTAAATAAAGAACTTTGAGTCTTCCATTTTGGAGGAGAAAGTATTTGGAAGAAGGATGGATGCATAATGTTAGCTAGAGAGGCAAGATAACACTATTTTTGTGGTTGCTTGGAAGGTAAATAGGCAGAGAAAAGAACACATGAACAATGAATATCCAAAGTTATGGAATCTACTGGATTTTTTTTTCTCCTTATTCTTCCCTGGACCTCAGGTGCCAAAATCTAGAATTTTGATTTCCCAGAATCCAGTTGGAATCAGGGTTCTGGCTATCTGCTATCAACTGGAAGTGTATACATGAAGACCTGGAGTTTTGCTTATGGCTTTTAAATCTGCTGAGAATCACCCTTCTTAGTCCTGTAAGTACTAAATCCATTAAAAGCAACATCTGTAATCCTGTCACTTCTAGCCCTTCGATATTTATATAAATCTCCAATTCACTGTAAGATTTATTATACATACTACCTGGGGAAGTATACATTTCACCTAAAAACTATGTATTGAGCAGAAGACTCTTGCCAGGTAATTTGAGTATTAAATTTGGGTGACCCAGATAAAATTTGAGTTTTGTTAGTTTATTTTTCTTTAAAATATTCTGTTCACTTGATAATATATCTTTTATGAAGGAAAAGATTTGCTCAGTTTATCAGGAATTTTGATCGTCCGATTACAATATAGTATCACAATAATAAGATCTCCATGGTTTAAATTAATAGAAAACCAAAGCCCACAGAAGTTAAGGCACTAGCCCAAGGTGCAACCTATTTAGTGGTGACTGATATTAGAGCTCATTTTTCCTGATTTTCTTCCAGGTCCCAACAAAACAAATACAATCCACTAATTTTAAATCACTAAATGACATGCCAATATTTCTTGGCACCAAAATGCTGGGTAGAAAAAAATTAAGAAGTGTGTCTTTCAAATGAGCTAGAAAAGAAGGATATTAGCAACGTTTTATATAGGAAATATTTTGAATGCAAGAGATAATGTGCAGATAATTTTTAAAGACTGTCTTTTTTAAATTCCCATCCCAGACTGATTATAGAATCACAAATTATACATTTAGAAATTGAAACTGGTATAGCAAGAATGATCTTGAGCAAGAGGATGAGAGTAGAGGTACAATTCTGAAAACATGGTGCTCTAGCTAGAGGTTCCTTAACCAGCAAGGATGGAGAAATTATGCAGCCAGTTCATCACATAACCTTATTATTTACCCATTGATTTTACACATTCACTTGCTTTTGGCCAAAAGGAATTCATTTGTAAAATATGTCTTTCATATTGACAGAGCCTTGAGCATCAAGAGAATCAAGACTAACCATAGTATATATGTATATATTTAAGTAATTTAGTAGAAATTTTGAAACCTTGTTTTACTTTCTTACAGATGTTGGTCCAAACGGGCACTTCTCCATTATCTTTTTTCCAGAAAGATATATTTTTACACCTTTTCATAAGATAAATAACCTACCCTTTTGAAGTTAACATAAATAGATTTTGGCCCATTAACAATATTTTACACACATCTAAATTGTTAAATTACTTAATATTTTTAAAATATTAATCAAAATGTTATATACTCTATTGAAAATAACTTAAAATTATGGAATAGAATTAATATTTATTTTTTGTTAACTTTATTTAAATGGTTAGAAATATCAAGTATAGTTTGTCCAAAAGGAACATCTCTGAAAGGAGCTGAGGTTTAAAGATACTGAGTGGTCCCAATTAACCCACAAACAAATAATTGGCTTGTTACCTTAGCCAAGTAGTAGTAGTACTAGTAATTAGAAATTACTCCCCTAGGCCTTAAACTTGGGCTATAAAGACTTAAAAGTTTACTTACAGCTACATCCCGAGGATAACCCTACACCCCCTTAAAGTGCCTGCCAGAGAAAACTCAGGGCTGCCAGAAGAATTTACTGTTTATTCCAGACCATGCCAGGAGATGGGGCCTGGCTCCAGCTTCTCTGGGAAGGGAGGAGCCTAACTTCCATAAGTGCCACTTGACAAACCCAGATGGGTTTCCCATGACCAACCCTCACTTCCTGCTTTTTTAAAATTTTCACTTCCCTGACTCCACAGAGACCCCACTCTCCCGTTTCCCTAGTCCTTCATCCTTTCTTTATAATGCCCAGTCACTTCTGTACAAATCAAAGTTGAATTCAGTTCATGCTGAACTTTGTTCCCTATTAAAACTGTAATAGAGAAGAACAAATCTGACTCCATATTAGATCTGTTCTCTTTATTTTCACCCTTGGGCTCCGTTGCCTTTGCTTAGTCATGCTGGCTTTGCACCTTTTGTAAAAGAATGTTGCCTGTAGACTGAAATGTGCAAGATAGCGTATCCTCAGGGCTCTGACCTTTAAGAGTCCATCCATATAGAGACAGAAAGTTGCAGAACAGAAAATAACATTTATCTTGTTGGAGGTTTGCAGGAATATCCTGACCTGACCTATGTGAACAGCTGCAAGAAAAAAGGATTCGACACTCAGAAGCTTGCAACAACTAACAGTGCCCCTCGCCCACCTTACCTTTAAAAGTGCTTTTTTGATACCCTTTGAGGAGTTTGGGGTTTTGGGGACATGAGCCACCTGTCTCCCTGCATAGCCCTGTGATAAACCTTTCTCTGCTCCAAACTCCGACGTTTTGGTATTTGGCATCACTGTGCATAGGGCACAGAAACTTGCATTCCATAACACAATAATATATTGCAGACTAAAATCTGTCCTGATCACTCTAACTAGTGTCCAGCTTTGTTTATGCTTGACAAGGGTCACCAGTAACATTGAGCAGAAAACTATGGCCCCGTGAATCTGGGGAGGCCATGAGTCAAGATCCCTTGTCCAGAAAGACTAGTTTCTGAAACAAGTACTTTGAAACTAGATAAAAATTTCTGCTTTTGCACATCTTTTCTGTTAGTTTCTTAATTATTATTTCTTAAAACTTTCATTATTGTTAGTTTTTCATTGAGTATACTCTGTAAGTCATGAATCACTGGCAATTATGAAAAGTTAGGAACACATTTACCTTATTAGATTTCCAAGCAGCAAAGTCATTTTTGGCTTTCTTTAAATTCATTTACAAATCTCTCTGTGTCACCTTTGAAGCACAGCACATTTGTGAGACAACATTGATAAAGTGTATTGGCATTAAAACATCAAGAACCATTTGTCTTAAGGCTTATACCTGACTCAAAATTTTATGTAATTTTTTCCCTTGCAGCTCTTAATACTTTTTTAGAAGTTGGACTTCACAATTTCTGGCATCAGCCTTAGGTGCCATATAAACAGCAACTTTTTCATGTTTTAATCATTTTCCATATATCTTAAATACAGCTTCAAGACATTAAAAAGTGGTGGTCTTGTAATATTTATACCAAACAAGTATATTGGATCAATTTGAATAATTTGGATCCTGTTTAAATAAAAATTAAGCACGTGGAACATTCAAAAATATTACTTGCTGGCATGTATGTTTTACAAAAATATTCCTTTGGCTTGGATAGATAGACAAAATTCAATGTATAATTTTTTAAATGACAGGAAAAATATTCATTTTGTTTACTTTTTTTGTTTTCTCTATTAATTAGCTTCTGGGCAGTGTGAACTGCTTAAACAACAAATTAAACCATTAATATGTTTCTTCATGATTGCAAACTCCATCTATAAGGGCATCTCCTTGCATCATATTTTTCTATTGACATCACAATATTGATTATAGCAATTGCATAATTTATCATACTTTAGAAGGTATTGTCTTTTACTCTTAAAAACTGTATCTCCTAGAGAATTTCTATAGCAATATTAAAATTAAATTAGATAAGTTAGGACTAATTTAAAGTTTCATATTCCTCACTAAACGGTGAAATTACATATAAAAAGGTGTATTGATTGTTTGAACACATCATCCTCACACATATAAAGTGTTTACAGACCTATGAGGTGAACCAAAGACAAACTCTCAACTGCTGTCTTGATTTCCAAATCTTTTCTCTCTTTCAACTCCTTTTGCTCATTGTTGCCTCACTGATAGTATATTTCATTAACTAGACTCACTGTCAGAACTTTAATTTCTTCAGAGCCCTCTCTGGCTTGAAAGAGTAGCTTTCAGAAACCATTTTTCTGTATTTTTTTCTATCAAGAAATTTAATTGAAATAGCTGAAGTATCATTTAAAATATATTGTTATGACTGAGATATATTTTAAATGGTTTGAAATTATGTAAGAAGATGTTTAATTTTTAAAAGGGTTATTCTAAGCAGAAGTTACATTGAGAGAGCATCATCTATCTGGGATATTAAGTTTTTAGTTTTTGTTTTCAGTTAGTCACCTTGCTTGCAAAACTGCAGGAAAAGGAAATAAAGGATTGATGATTTTTTGTCATTTAGTCTAGAGTTACCATGTTTTTCCCAGTTGGGAAAATGTTGCTCAGCAAAATGACAGCATATGTGATTTCATAACTAACAGAAGAAACAAACAAAGAATTAGAAGAAGCATGTTTTGTTTGTGTGTTTTGATTTGGTAAGAAAAAGAGGAAACCAATAAAGACATCAGTGGAGAAATGTAGGAATGTACGAACATGAGGAATTATCTGTTTCTAGACATCTAGGCAAAGGATCATAGGAATTGACCCAGCATACCAGAACATTCCCAAATAGGAGCCATTCTAGTTTTCACTACTGATATATCCATCAGACTAAAAACCTGTTATTAAATGCTAAGGCCTTATTTTCTTTTATTTATCTCCAGTATTTTTATTTCAGCATAATAGACTCACATTTATTTTTATTGCATACAAAATTATTTTATGAAATGTAAACCTTCAAACTTAAGCTGTGTGTTATTGGCAAGTCAGTTTCCATAGACTTGTTTCTAAATGAGTTTTGACTAAACACATTTATAATCTCTAAAATATGATAATTATGTGATGTGAAAAAGCTTGGATTTCTACTCTTTTGTTGCCTATGGGTTAAATTCTCTGTCTAATATTTCAAATGTAGTCTCTCACAAAATAGGCTCAGAGAAAAGAGGCACTAGCTTATTCTGGATGGAGTTATTTACTGAAATTCAACCAAAGCACAATAGTTTAAGAATTCAAACAGTTTATGTCATAAATTCAATATTTACAATTGAAACACTGTTACTGAGCATATACTATACTTCACAATATGATAAGGGCTGAAACAAATGTGAACAAAATATGGTCCCTGCCCTGAAGAAGATCAAAAATGAATGTCAGCCTGCATTACATTTATTCAAAATGTGTTAAGTATTTTACTGGCAGTGGAGGCTGAACCAGAAGATATAACATAAAAGGAAAAACAAACAGTATAGTAATTTTATTTTAGGGTAAATAATAATTTACAACTGAAATCTGGTTTCCCCTGCTCTTGCTGTGGATAAATAATAGATCATGTTAACAGACATATTCAAAATGTCACTTTGGGGTTTCCCTGGTGGCGCAGTGGTTGAGAATCTGCCTGCCAACGCAGGGGACACGGGTTCGAGCCCTGGTCTGGGAAGATCCCACATGCCGCGGAGCAACTAGGCCCGTGAGCCACAACTACTGAGCCTGCGTGTCCGGAGCCTGTGCTCCACAACAAGAGAGGCCGTGACAGTGAGAGGCCCGTGCACTGCGATGAAGAGTGGCCCCCGCTCGCCGCAACTAGAGAAAGCCCTCGCACAGAAAAGAAGACCCAACACAGCCAAAAATAAATAAATTACTTAATTAATTTAAAAAAAAAGTCACTGGTTTCTGGCTGCAGCTACTTAAATATTATCTCCAGATGCCCTCAAAATCTTACCTACTTATTTCTGAACCTTCTCCAATGTTTTCTCTTGTGCACACAGAACGATTCTGATTATGGCACAGTGTATAACATAGTCTTAATCTCTTGCTCCAGTCCTTCTTTTAAGTTCATTGCCTGGAATGTCTTCACCTCTTTAACGGCAACTTTTGTCAATTTTATAAACAGGGATGGGTACACAAATGTGGTGTGTCTCCATGCACATAACACTGCTACCTCTGAAAGTACCAGATTGTCACTGCATTTTTTTGGAGTACTCAGTATGTTCAATCTCTGCTGGGTCTGTTCAAAAGTAGATGGACCATCCTCACATACTCACATGGGAAAGTAGCAGAGCAACCAAAAGGGTGTAATGTGACAAAAGCTATTTCAAGTGGATAGCTCATTCTCCTGAGGCTGTTATGAGTCTTAGGGCTGGGTTTGGGATGTGACAAATGTGATAAACAATCTCTGCCTTTCTCTTTACTTCTCCCAGGGCACAGACCTTTAAACTCTTACAATTAATTTACTGAAATAGATATTTCATGATTTACCTGTACCCTAAGTTCATCATATATACATTATGATGTTTGAATTTGATCAGTAGACTAAACTTGGACTTATAGTATAAAATTAGGTTAATTTAAAAATGATTAGGAAATTTACATTTTACTTTAAATCATTATTGATTTTCTCCACACTGTTATACAGGATTAAGTATTGGTAGCAAACTACTTTTGATAAATATTTTGCTCTGTTTAACTTTAAAAATCCAAGCCCTTCAAAGTTTAATATAGCTGAGTAATTTTCAAATAATGATAACTAATGACAAAAGTGGCTCTACATAATTAATAGCTTGAGTTACATCAAAAAGTTCAAAAAGTCAAAAGATAGCAAAGAAAGCAGCTGAATAATTCAATTCTGGAAGCACAATATGTATCAAGGGGAAAACTCTGATTACTACATCATTATAGTTGGTTCATGAAGACGCAAGCTCTACTACTTCAAAAAATGCAAGCTATGTGAATAAAAAATTCAAATCAGTATTCTGTTGATTGAGATGTTATAGTTTTTTTTTTTTTTTTTCTTTCCTCCAAACAGGATGATAGCTGTATTTTATGTCAACTACATCTTTATTTTTTCAAATTATAAAACAAAGTATATCATGACATCCTTGTGAGATAGGTTGAAGGATGTGAAGTGAATGTGCATAATTAAAGGAATTGATAATTTGATGAACTAGGTAATCAAGTAACGTTATAGTCAACGTCAACCTGGGAAGTGGTCCCTAGTGGACAATCCAAGTGCTGCCTCAGGTTTTTTCTAACCAAAAATATTTATATACCTTGATGAGGATAGTTGTAGTGTGTGAATGGATTATAAATGACAAGGTTTTGAAATATCACATATATATATACAAGTAGAGAATCAACATAAATGAAAATCTGGCACTAGGTCAAATTTAAAACATAAAACATAACAGAGATTAACATATATTCTTTGCTTTGAGTACGGTAGGAATGTAGACATTCTTCTAAAATAGCTTGTATGAGCAAAACCTAAGGTATTGATTAAATGCAATGTAACTCAATGGCATAAATTATTTTTCAAATAATCCAATGATGTGTCAGGTATTTGTAATTAGAATTATTGTGGAGGTCTCTCCTCTATAGACACATTAGACGAACAACACCTGGAGCCTTGTGTTCAGTTCTGGGCAGGACACATTGAGAGGAGGTATGATGCAGTGATCTTGTGAAGATTGGTGACAAGAATCATAAGGAGGATAGAGACAAGGAAAGGAAAGGGAAAAACCCAAAAAACTAACATACATTGGTTATATACTCATTACCATATTTTCTCATCAACATAATTCCATTTAAATTTTGCTTATACCCTACATGATAGGTAATACTGTATCTTATTTATAGGTTAAAAAAAAAGCAGAGATATACAAAGCTGAGATTACCAACCATGGTCACAGATTTGGTAAGAGCTAAAGCCAGTTTGAACTTATATCTGTCTGATTGTCAACAACTATGTTATTGACATTATTAAGGTGTCCCTTTACTAGATAAAAGTAAAGAATGTTAAAGGTGCTTCATATTTGTTTACTTTTAATGAAATATTTGAAAGCTTATCAGGTTCTACACCCTGCAAATACTTTTTAAGAGCTCAGGATCTTACCGTGCAGACTGACTTCCAAACATATAAATCCTGGAACTAAGGAATGATAATATAATCCTTTTCCACCCTTTGAATTTGTTTTGTTTGTTTTCTTTTTTCTCTTTGTCTTTTTCTCCCCAAAAGCCAGGATTGAAACAAAATTATATAAATTTGATACAAAATAAGATTGGTTTCTGGAATACTCTCTTTTGAACCTGAATTTGGAGAAAGATGAAAGAAAGAGGCATATATAGAGGGAAAATGTTAGCTGGACAGTTGCTGCCTCGTGCCCTGTTAAGTGAAGAAGACTCATGAGCACAAAATAGGGGTGTTTCATTTCCTCACTGTTTTAATACCTTAAGTGTACACAGACAGATAAATGTGGACAAATGTCTGTCAGGTTTGACCTAGCTCATCCATCAGATTACTGCCTGTTCCTCTTAAAGTGAAGAGAGACAAAAGAGTGGAATAAACTATCATGTATATGCTGCATTTGGCACCCAGCATCAATCCCCATAGTTAGAAAGATTTTTCTGACTCCTTTGTGATTAGGTATATGAATATAAAGTGACTGTTCACAACCAAATGCACTGATGCATTTGAAAGTTGGAACTTAGGTGAAAAAAATATTCCTGCTGCTTTTTGTAGTTCTCTGTTACCAAGCCAGGTAGTGGCAATGTGAAAGTTATTGTGGGAGCATTGCTGTATTCAAGTTCCAGTGTGTGTGTGCTGAAGGAACAGCTGACAACCTCCTGACAACACTCCTGATCATTGAACCCCGGCTGCAGCAGGGCATTCTCAAGCTAAGGGATCCTGTGGCAACTTCCTGTTTTCCCTCCCTTCTGAGAGGGCAGAGAGCATACAGCCCCTGTGTGGTTAGTTCCACAGTGTTCTGGGGATCCTACGTTGAGACCTTATCAATCACCCTCCACCAGCATGCCTAAAAATTTTTAAGCATCTAATACTCTCCATACAGCTATTTTCTATCTGAAATATTAGTAGTTTCTGTTTTCTTCAGTGAATGTGAAATGATAGCGATTTGAGAGATGGATACTCCCTGATGCCATGGGAAGAAATTTCTAAATTTTGAGCAGTTTAGAGGTTTAGAGAAAAAAAGACATTCTACCTCTAAGTATTATATTACAAATGGCATTTAAAAAATACAATGACACCCAGAGGAAGATGCTATTAATCATGGCTCCAGGGTGAGGGGCTACTACAGTAGATCTGACATTGGAATGTGCTATTAAAAAAAGAAAAAGGATTTTATCAGGATGACATGGTGGAAGTGGAATATTTTAGCTAAAAGAAATAGCTAAGGAATAGGTTCAAGATGGCAGACGAGTAAGATGTGGAGATCAGGACATTTGTCCACCAGAGACATCCCAACCCCATGTAATATCAAATGGCAAAAGCTCTCTCAGAAACCTCTCTCAGAGGTATCCATTTCAATGTTAAGAAACAGCTCCACTCAACGACCAGCAAGATACAGCGCTGGACACCCTATGTCAAACAACAAGCAAGACAGTAACACAACCCCACCCATTAGCAGAGACTGCCTAAAATCATACTAAGTTCACAGACACCCCTAAATACACCACCGGGCTTGGTCCTGCCCAACAGAAAGACAAGATCCAGCCTCATCCACCAGAACACAAGCATGAGTCCCCTCCACCAGGAAGCCTACAAAACCCACTGAACCAACTTTCCGCCCTGGGAGCAGACACCAAAAACAACGGGAACTACGAACCTGCAGCCTGTGAAAAGGAGACCCCAAACACAGTAAGTTAAGCAAAATGAGAAGACAGAGAAATACACAGCAGATGAAGGAGCAAGGTAAAAATCACCAGACCAAACAAATGTAGCAGAAATAGGCAGTCTACCTGAAAAACTGTTCAGAGTAATGATAGGAAAAATAATCCAAAATCTTGGAAATAGAATGTAGAAAATACAAGAAATGTATAACACGGACCTAGAAGAACTAAAGAGCAAACAAACAATGATGAACAACACAATAAATGAAAGTAAAAATTCTCTAGAAGGAATCAGTAGCAGAATAACTGAGGAAGAAGAATGGATAAGTGACCTGGAAGATAAAATAGTGGAAATAACTACCACTGAGCAGAATAAAAAAAAAAAGAAAAAAAAAGAATGAAAAGAATTGAGAACAGTCTTAGAGAGCTCTGGGGCAACATTAAACACCTCAACATTCGAATTATAGGGGTCCCAGAAGAAGAAGAGAAAAAGAAAGGGACTGAGAAAATATTTGAAGTGATTATAGTTGAAAACATCCCTAATATGGGAAAGGAAATAGTCAATCAAGTTAAAGAAGAACAGAGAGTCCCACACAGGAAAAATCTAAAGAGAAACACACCAAAACACATATTAATCAAACTATCAAAAACTAAATATAAAGAAAAAATATTAAAAGGAGCAACAGAAAAACAACAATAACATACAAGGGAATCCCCAAAAGTTTAATAGCTGATCTTTTGGCAGAAACTCTGCAATCCAGAAGGGAGTGGCAGGACATATTTAAAGTGATGAAAAGAAAGAGAAAAACCTACAATCAAGATTACTATACTTAGCAAGGATCTCATTCAGATTTGATGGAGAAATTAAAAACTTTACAGAAAAGCAAAAGCTAAGAGAATTCAGCACCACCAAACAAGATATACAACAAATACTAAAGGAACTTCTCTAGGCAGGAAACACAAGAGAAGGAAAACACCTACAATAACAAACCCAAAACAATTAAGAAAATGGTAATAGGAACACACATATAGATAACTACCTTAAATGTAAATGGATTAAATGCTCCAACCAAAAGACATAGACTGGTTGAATGGATACAAAAACAAGACCTGAATATGTGCTGTCTACAAGAGACCATTTCAGACCTAGGGACACATACAGACTGAAAGTGAGGGGATGGAAAAAGATATTCCATGCAAATGGAAATCAAAAGAAAGCTGGAGTAGCAATTCTCATATCAGACAAAATAGACTTTAAAATAAACACTATTACAAGAGACAAAAAAGAACCTTACATAATGATCAAGGGATCAATCAAGAAGAAGATATAACAATTGTAAATATTTATGCACCCAACATAGGAGCACCTCAGTAAATAAGGCAAAAGCTAAAGCCTTAAAAGAGGAAATCAACAGTAACACAATCATAGTAGGGGACTTTAACACCCCTCTTTCACCAATGAACAGATCATCCAAAATGAAAATAAATAAGGAAGTACAAGTTTTAAATGATACATTAAGCAAGATGGACCTAAATGATATTTAGAGGACATTTCATCCAAAAACAACAGAATACACTTCTCAAGTGTTCATGGAACGTTCTCCAGGATAGATCATATCTTGGGTCAGAAATCAAGCCTTGGTAAATTTAAGAAAACTGAAATCGTATCAAGTATCTTTTCTGACCACAACACTATGAGAGTAGATATCAATTACAGGAAACAAACTGTAAAAAATACAAACAGATAGAGGCTAAACAATACACTACTAAATAATCAAGAGATCACTGAAGAAATCAAAGAGAAAATCAAAGAATACTTAGAAACAAATGACAATGAAAATATGGTGACCTAAAACATATGGGATGCAGCAAAAGCAGTTCTAAGAGGGAAGTTATAGCAATACAATCCTACCTCAAGAAACAAGGAACATCTCAAATAAACAACCTAAACTTACACCTAAAGCAATTAGAGAAAGAAGAACAAAAAACCCCAAAGTTACCAGAAGGAAAGAAATCATAAAGATCAGATCAGAAATAAATGAAAAAGAAATGAAGGAAACAATAGCTAAGATCAATAAAACTAAAATCTGTTTGTTTCAGAAGATAAACAACATTGATAAACCACTAGCCAGACTCATCAAGAAAGAAAGGGAGATGATTCAAATCAATACAATTAGAAATGAAAAAGGAGAAGTAACAACTGACACTGCAGAAATACAAAGGAACATGAGAGATTACTACAAGCAATTATATGGCAATAAAATGGACAACCTGGAAGAAATGGACAAATTCTTAGAAAAGCACAACCTCCCGAGACAGAACCAGGAAGAAATAGAAAATATAAACAGATCAATCATAAGCATTGAAATTCAAACCGTGATTAAAAATCTTCCAACAAACAAAAGCCCAGGACTAGGTCAATTCACAGGCGTATTCTATCAAACATTTAGAGACGAGCTAACACCTATATTTCTCAAACTCTTCCAAAACATAGAAGAGGGAGGAATCCTCCCAAACTCATTCTACAAGGCCAACATCACCCTGATACCAAAACCAGACAAAGATGTCACAAAGATAGAAAACTACAGGCCAATATCCCTGATGAACATAGATGTAAAAATCCTCAACAAAATACTAGCAAAGAGAATCCATCAGCACATTAAAAGGATCATACACCATGATCAAGCGGGGTTTTTCCCAGAAATGCAAGGATTCTTCAATATACGCAAATCAATCAATGTGATACACCATATTGACAAATTGAAGGATAAAAACCATATGATCATCTCAATAGATGCAGAAAAAACTTCTGACAAAATTCAACACCCATTTATGATAAAAACTCTCCAGAAAGCAGGCATAGAGGGAACTTACCTCAACATAATAAAAGCCATATATGACAAACCCACAGCCAACATCATTCTCAATGGTGAAAAACTGAAACCATTTCCACTAAGATCAGGAACAAGAAAAGGTTGCCCACACTCACCACTATTATTCAACATAATTTTGGAAGTTTTAGCCACAGCAATCAGAGAAGAAAAAGAAATAAAAGGAATCTAAATCAAAAAAGAAGTAAAGCTGTCACTGTTTGCAGATGACATGATGATACTATACATAGAGAATCTGAAAGACTCTACCAGAAAACTACTAGAGCTAATCAATGAATTTGATAAAGTAGCAGGATACAATATTAATGGACAGAAATCTCTTGCATTCCTATACACTAATGATGAAAAATCTGAAGGAGAAATTAAGGAAACATCCTCATTTGCCATTGCAACAAAAAGAATAAAATACCTAGGAATAAACCTACCTAAAAATGTAAAAGACCTGTATGCAGAAAACTATAAGACACTGATGAAAGAAATTAAAAATGATACAAACAGATGGAGAGATATACCGTGTACTTGTATTGGAAGAATAAACATTGTGAAAATGACTATACTGCCAAAGCAATCTACAGATTCAATGCAATCCCTATCAAACTACCACTGGCATTTTTCACAGAACTAGAACAAAAAATTTCAGTTTCTATGGAAACACAAATGACCCCAAATAGCCAAAGCAATCTTGAGAAAGGAAAACGGAGCTGGAGGAATCAGGCTCCTGGACTTCAGACTGTACTACAAACCTACAGTAATCAAGACAGTATTGTACTAGCACAGAAATAGAAATATAGATTAATTGAACAGGATAGAAAGCCCAGAGATAAACCTACACATATATGGTCACCTTATCTTTGATAAAGGGGGCTAAAATATTCAATGGAGAAAAGACAGCCTCTTCAATAAGTGGTGCTGGGAAAACTGGACAGGTCCATGTAAAAATATGAAATTAGAACACTCCCTAACACCATATACAAAAATAAACTCAAAATGGATTAAAGACCTAAATGTAAGGCCAGACACTATCAAACTCTTAGAGGAAAACATAGGCAGAACACTCTATGACATACATCACAGCAAGATCCTTTTTGACCCACCTCCTAGAAAAATGGAAATAAAAACACAAATAAGCAAATGGGACCTAATGAAACTTAAAAGCTTTTGCACAGCAAAGGAAACCATAAACAAGATGAAAAAACAACCCTTAGAATAGGAGAAAATATTTTCAAATGAAGCAACTGACTAAAGATTAATCCCAATAATATACAGATAGCTCATGCAGCTCAATATCAAAAAACAAAAACCCAATCCACAAATGCGCAGAAGATCTAAATAGACATTTCTCCAAGGAAGATGTAGAGATTGCCGACAAACACATGGAAGGATTCTCAACATCATTAATCATTAGAGAAATGCAAATCAAAACTACAATGAGTTATCACCTCACACTGGTCAGAATGACCATCATCAAAAAATCTACAAACAATAAATGATGGAGAGGGTTTGGAGAAAATGGAACCCTCTTGCACTGTTGGTGGGAATGTAAATTGATACAGCCACTATGGAGAACTGTATGGAACTTCTTTCAGAAACGAAAAATAGAAATACCATTTGACCCAGCAATCCCACTACTGAGCATATACGCTGAGAAAACCATAATTCAAAAAGAGTCATGTACCACATGTTCATTGCAGCTCTATTTACAATAGCCAGGACATGGAAGCAACCTATGTATCAATCGACAAATGAATGGATAAAGAAGATATGATGGCACACATATACAATGGAATATTCCCCAGCCATAAAAAGAAAGGAAATTCAGTTATTTGTAATCAGGTGGATGGACCTAGAGACTGTCATGCAGAGTGAAGTAAGTCAGAAAGAGAAAAACAAATACCGTATTAAAAAAAAAAAAAAATGGTTGTGAAGAACCTAGGAGCAGGACTGGAGTAAAGACCCAGACATAGAGAATGGACTTGAGGACAGGGGGAGTAGGAAGTGTAAGCTGGGATGAAGTGAGAGAGTGGCATGGACATGTATCCACTACCAAATGTAAAATAGATAGCTAGTGGGAAGCAGCCTCATAGCACAGGGAGATCAGCTCGGTGAAAGTAACACACCATTGTAAAGCAATTATACTCCAATAAAGATGTTTTTAAAAAAGAAAAAAGAAATAGCTAGAATAAATGCATGGAAAGTTGAAAGTTCACGATGTATTTAAGAAGTCACAAACCTGTTGTCTGATTGAAGAACTGGGGAAAAGCTTGGGTGTTGCAGGAGATAAGACTTGAAAGGATAATTGAGGCCAGGACATCAACTATTTTAATATTATTCTTACACCAGAGGAGGAATGATTCAAATATGTAGGGGGTTGTGTATGGATAGCTGACTGTAAATGTTTAAATATTGCCTTAAAGAAATAGGTCTTTTTTGTGTCACTGTAGAGGAAAATTTAGGAACTAGTAGGTAAAAGTTAGAGCACTTAGATATGGTAGGTATGGATATTGTTCCCAAATCTTTACTTTCTCTCTGTATTAGAATTATACATCCATACCCCTAGTTGTGTGTCCATGCGGCCCTTCCACCTAAAATAGATGGTATATTCCCTGATACACTGATGCGCGTGTGTCCTTTTGACTTGCTTTCGAAAATATGTGGTTTGAAGGGACAGGGTACCAGTTCCAAGGAGACATTCAAACACATTTGCATCATTTGCCTTTGCCTATAACACTTTCCTCAACTGCCATAAGTAGAACATTCCTTGAGTGGCCACTGTTCCAAAGAGACTGGGATACATAGTGAGCAAACCTGGTCCCAGCCCAAAATCTTGAGCCAAATCCATCCAAATGCAGCAAAGTCACAGCTGACCTACTTACCAGTAAGAAAGAAAGAAAGATTTGCCACTGAGATTTTGAAAGTGTTTATTACAAGGCAAAAAACTGACATTCTCTGGAAAAGCCTTTTAAGAACACAACCACCTCAAAATGGAAAGGAAAACTTTGGAGGCACTGTTTCCAGGAGTATTCAAGTAGGGCTGGCAGTTATTACTTTCCATCTCCCCTACCCCTAACCATTATTACCTTCTTCTTGGAAGACTCTAAAAGCCACAAAACACATCCCATCATCTAAACAGTGCATTGCATAGCAGCAAGAATGGCCTTTTACAAAGTTGTTGGGTCATTTTTATACCTCTTTAAAAGTAATTCAGTGCTTTCAAGTGCACTTAGAAGGAAACCCGGACTCCCTACCAGACCCTGTGTGATGGTCTCCCATTTCCACATCTTCATCCTGGGCCACACTCTCCTTTTCTACCTGCCACCCTGAACTTCTCTGTACCATCGATGTGCCCATTTCCTCCTGGTGTAGGCCACTGAGATGACCTGCTGTCAGGTGTTCGTTTCCCCTGGATATTCCTACTCATCGTTCGATATCAGCTTAAAAATTCCCTCCTTGTGCATTTCCTGGTCATGCTGTCATTCTCCATTCCTTAAAAACATTTATCAAAACCAGCAATTTATTTATTAACTTAATTAATTTTTCCCCATAGAAATGCATATTTTGTGAAGGCAAGAACCATATTTGTGTTGTGGTCTTATTACCTACATCAGGTGGGTGAGTGTATATTTACATAGCAAAAAACAAAAAATTAAATGAGTAAACAAATATATCGTTAGAGATACAATAGTGCAAGTTTAATTATTGGATAAAGATTAATAAAACAAACTCTATAATCATTTTAACTCAAAAATTCATTGAGCAATTAGACTTGCACACTATTAAAATGTAACTGGAAGAATTTGGGACCATATCGAACTCTTTCCTTCTGCCATTTTTGCATGGGCTTCCTTGGACTAACCTGAGCTAACAAACGGAAGAGCCACTAAAAGGTAATCGTGTTTTTGTATTGATCCTGAGGTCCCAAATTTATACCAAAAAGCCATCAAAACATACTTCACAAATTTGGCATTTACAGCATATAAGAAAGAGGAAGTCACCTCCATTTTTCAAATAGCATTTTTTTCTTCAGTGTAGATTAGACTGCATATTTCTTGATAATTTACCGGTTGTAGAGATGTGCACACAATTAAATAAACATGCTTGTCTAAAATGCACAGTGGTATGACAATTAAAAAGGAAATCAGGCTTGGAAGGACCACATAAATTTTAAATCATAGATATTGGAACAACAGAACCCACTCCATCAGACAAGCACCATATCACACCAGCACCTCCTCTCACAGACGGTTTTATAGGAATTTTGCATGTGTGTGTGTGTGTGTGAGAGAGAGAGAGAGAGAGAGAGAGAGAGAAATCTAGCGTTTCAAATTTGAAGCATTAGGGAAAAACCCCTCGGTGAAGATGCATTAAAAAGATTGTGGCACTTGTGTGCCAACAAGTGCAAACAACTCAAAAGTCCATCAATTGATGAATAGGTAAATACAATATGGTATATCTATACAATGGAATATTATTCAACATAAAAGGAATGACATACTGTTACATGTTACTACCTGGATAAAACTTGAAAACAGTGTGTTAAGTATAAGAAGCCAGTCACAAAATCTTACAATATGAGCCATCACTGCTAATGGATACAGGGTTTCTTTTGGGGGTGACAGAATTTTCTAAATCAGATAGTGGTGACAGTTGCAAAAAAACACTGAACTATACACTTTAAAAGGGTGAAATTTCTAGAATGTGAATTATATATCAATAAAGTTATGAAAAAAATGCTTATAAGGCAGGACCTGAATAGGATTGTTCACAAATTAGCAAAGTTTTTGTTAGCATAGATTTGTTTCTGATAGAAGTCATCTTCAAACTATCTCCTCTGTACTATGAAAATACATCACTAAGGTCATTTAACTATGTATATATCCACCAGCATATCAATAAATTTGTCACTGGATTTCTACTGTAGACATGACCTATGCTTCACTAATTCTTCACTTCATTACTCAAGCTCTCTTTAATTCTTTTCTATACAATAGTCCCTGATGTCATTGAGATTACTAAACATAATCTATTCTGGCAAATTGTCAAATAATCACTACACACTGAAGTTTTTTTTAAAAGATAGAATTTTTTATAGAAAAAAATAATTCCACAATATCTCTGCAACTGTTAAAGCAATCCTTTTGATTGACTATTGATTTAGCCTGTGAGTGTTTTCAAGACAAAGATTAAGAATTTTTCATTGTTGTATCATTGGCCCCTAGCAAAGAGGGGGGAATTTCACACCATTTCAGGTACTTAAAAATTGTTTGTCAAATATATACATGAATACAAGGAAACAGATAATTTTGAATTCTATTTATCAAAGGATATTTTAATGAAGTTGTAATAGGTTCAAAAATTATTTTCCTCTTAAAGAACACGATCATTCTTAGAAGCAGCACATTCCTCACATTTTTGAATATACATATACACATAAAAATATGTATATATACAGACATATAATTAAATATGTATTTACTCACCATAATCAGGTGTTTCCTTATAAACTAATATACCTCTTCTTGTTTATTTCTTTTTATTTTAAATATGTATTTTATTTCTTTTGTGTCTGAACAACCTCTCTTTTTTTCTAGACAATCTCTTGCATTTTAATTCAGAAAGCTTAAACTGTGACTCATATTTGGTCAGTTGTGGGGCATGAGTGTAGACATAGAACCTCATTACTATATTCCTAGGGAGACTATTTATAGAGCATGTTCCATAGAGTACAGATACCATGACATGGCTAACTGAAGGAAAAAAATGACATAATTATGAAAGATTATATAGGCAAGCAAGATGGGACATTTGTACACCACTGTCCTTTTCCCAGAGCATTACAAGAATAGTTGGAATGTCAAAGTCCCTAGCCATCTTTGAAAATAAACCTATTACATCAATTTCTTTGTTGCATATTAGGTTAAACTTATGTAGTATGTTACCATTGCGGGAGACTTATAAAGGTTAAATAGATGTTATATGTATTATTTCTTACAGTGAATGTAAATTTACAATTATCTCAAGATAAAAAGTTAACAAAATACAAACAAACAAGCAATGTGGATGAAGCAACACTGGCATTGTCCCTTTAGCATCAAATAAGTGTATTTCTTTGTAAGGGAGTAATTAAATTAATTTAAAAAAAAACATTTGTTTAGTTTTGTCTAACCTGATATTTTCTTCTTTTTCTTTTTTTTTGTTTTCTGTTACTATTCTTTTTTTATTGCATTATAGGTGCTTTACACTACTGTGTCAGTTTCTGTTGTACAGCAAAGTGAATCAGCCATACATATACATATATTCCCTCTTTTTTGGTTTTCCTTCCTGTTTAGGTCAACACAGAGTACCAAGTAGAGTTCCCTGTGCTATACAGTAAGCTCTCATTAGTTAGCTAATTTATACATAGTAGTGTATATATGTCAATACCAGTCTCCCAATTCATCAAACCTCTCCTTCCCCCTTGATATCCATACATATGTTCTCTATATCTGTGTCTCTATTTCTGCTTCCAAATAAGATCATCTATACATTTCTTTCT
Organism: Balaenoptera ricei; assembly: GCF_028023285.1. Classification (NCBI taxonomy): domain Eukaryota; kingdom Metazoa; phylum Chordata; class Mammalia; order Artiodactyla; family Balaenopteridae; genus Balaenoptera; species Balaenoptera ricei. The sequence continues at coordinate 90,751,798 of NC_082650.1, read as the reverse complement.
AGATTCCACATGTATGCCTTAATATACAATGTTTGTTCCTTTTTATGGCTGACTTATATTCCATTGTAATGTACCACAACTTCTTTATCCATTCCACTGTAAATGGATGGTTAGGTTGCTTCCATGACCTGGCTATTGTAAATAGTGCTCCAATGAACATTGGGGTGCATATATCTTTTTGAATTATGGTTTTGTCTGGGTATATTCCAAGGAGTCTGGTTGCTGGGTCATATGGTACTTATATTTTTAGGTTTTTAAGGAACCTCCATATGTTCTCCATAGTGGCTGTATAAATTTACATTCTCACAAACAGTATAAGAGAGTTGGCTTTTCTCCACACCCTCTCCAGCATTTATTATTTGTGGATTTTTTGATGATAGCCATTCTGAATGGTGTGAGGTGATACCTCATGGAAGTTTTGATTTGCATATCTCTAATAACTAAGATGTTGAGCAACTTTTCATGTGCCTCTTGGGCATCTTTATTTCTTGTTTGGAGAAATGTCTATTTAGGTCTTCTGACCATTTTTGGATTGGGTTGTTTGTTTTTTTTCATATTGAGCAGCATGAGCTGTTTGTATAATTTGGAGATTAATCCTTTGTCCGTTGCTTTGTTTGCAAATATTTTCTCCCATTCTGAGAGTTGCCTTTTCTGGTTGTTTATGGTTTCCTTTGCTGTGGAAAAGTTTTAAGTTTAATTAGGTCTCATTTGTTTATTTTTGTTTTTATTTTCATTACTCTAGGAGGTGGGTCAAAAAAGATCTTGCTGTGATTTATGTCAAAGAGTGTTCTGCCTATTTTTTCCTCTAAAAGTTTTATAGTGTCTGACCTTACATTTAGGTCTTTAATCCATTTTGAGTTTATTTTTTTGTATAATGTTAGGGAGTGTTCTAATTTCATTCTTTTACATCTAGCTGTCTAGTTTTCCCAGTGCCATGTATTGAAGAGACTGTCTTTTCTCCATTGTATATTCTTGTCTCCTTTGTCATAGATTAGGTGACCATAGGTGCATGGGTTTTTCTCTGGACATTTTATTCTGTTCCATTGGTATATATTTCTCGTTCTGTGCCAGTGCCATACTGTTTCAATGACTGTAGCTTTGTAGTACAGTTGGAAGTCAGGGAGCCTGATTCCTCTAGTTCCGTTTTTCTTTCTCAAGATTGCTTTCACTATTCAGGGTCTTTTGTGTTTCCATACAAATTGTACAATTTTTTGTTCTAATTCCATGAAAATTGCCATTGGTAATTTGATAGGGATCACATTGAATCTGTAGATTGCTTTGGGTAGTATAGTTATTTTGACAATATTGATTCTTCCAATCCAAGAACATAGTATATCTCACCATCTGTTTGTTTCATCTTTGATTTCTTTCATCAGTATCTTATAGTTTTCTGCATACAGTTCTTTTGCCTCCATAGGTAGGTTTATTCCTAGGTATTTTATTCTTTTTGTTTCAATGGTAAGTGGGAGTGTTTCCTTAATCTCTCTTTCAGAGTTTTCATCATTAGTGTATAGGAATGCAAGAGATTTCTGTGCATTAATTTTGTACCCTGCTACTTTACCAAATTCATTGTTTAGCTCTAGTAGTTTTCTGGTAGCATCTTTAGGATTCTCTATGTATAGTACCATGTCATCTCAAACAGTGAGAGTTTTACTTTTTTCCAATTTGGGTTCCTTTTATTTCTTTTTATTCTCTGATTGCCACGGCTAGAACTGCCAAAACTATGTTGAATAATAGTGGCAAGAGTGGACATCCTTGTCTTGTTCCTGGTCTGAGAGGAAATACTTTCAGTTTTTCACCATTGAGAATGATGTTTGCTGTGGGTTTGTCATATATGGCCTTTATTATGTTAAAGTAGGTTCCCTCTATGCCCACTTTCTGAAGACTTTTTTTTTATCATAAATGAGTGTTGGACTTTGTCAAAACCTTTTTCTGCATATATTGAGATTATCATATATTTTTTATTCTTCTGTTTGTTAATATGGTGTATCACATTGATTGATTTACATATATTGAAGACTCCTTGCATCCCTGAGATCAATCCTACTTGATTATGTTGTATGATCCTTTTAATGTGTTGTTGGATTCAGTCTGCTAAGATTTTGATGAGAACTTTTACATCTATGCTCATCAGTGATACTGGTCTGTAATTTTCTATTTCTGTGATATCTTTGCCTGGTTTTGGTATCAGGGTGATGGTGGCCTCGTAGAATGAGCTTGGTAGTGTTTCTCTCTATGCAATGTTTCGGGAGAGTTTGAGAAGGATAGGTGTTAGCTCTTCTCTAAATGTTAGAATTTGCCTGTGAAGCTATCTGTCCTGAACTTTTGTTTGCTGGAAGTTTTGTAATAGCAGTTTCAATTCCAGTACTTGTGATTGGTCTGTTCATATTTTCTATTTCTTCCAGGTTTAGTCTTGGAAGGTTGTACTTTTCTAAGAATTTGTCCATTGCTTCCAGGTTGTCCATTTTATTGACACATAATTTTTTGGCTTGTAATAGTCTCTTATGATCCTTTATATTTATGCAGTGTCAACTGTAGCTTCTTTTTCATTTCTAATTTTATTGATTTGAGTCCTCTCCCTTTTTTTCCTTGATGAGTCTGGCTAAAGGTTTATCAAGTTTGTTTATCTTCTCAAAGAACCAACTTTTAATTTCATTGATATTCACTATTGTTTTCATCATTTCTATTTCATTTACTTCTGCTCTGATCTTTAGGATTTTTTCCTTCTACTAACTTTGTACATTTTTGTTGTTGTTGTTGTTCTTCTTCTTTCTCTAGTTGCTTTAGATGTAAGGTGACGTTTTCTATTTGATATTTTTTTTTCTTGTTTCTTGAGGTAGGATTGTACAGCTATAAACTTCCCTCTTGTAGGTAGCATATATATGGGTCTTGTTTTTGTATCCATTCAGCCAGTCCATGTCTTTTGGTTGGAGCTTCTAATCCATTTACATTTAAGGTAATAATCAATATGTATGTTCCTATTACCATTTTCTTAATTGGTTAGGTTTGTTTTTATAGGCCTTTTTCTTCCTTGTGTTTCCAGCCTAGAGAAGTTTCTTTAGCATTTGTTGTAAAGCTCATTTGTTGGTGCTGAATTCTCTCAGTTTTTGCTTGTCTGTAAAGCTCTTGATTTCTCTGTCAAATCTGAATAAGCTCCCTGCTGGGTAGAGTAATCTTGGTTGTAGCTTTTTCCCTTTCATCACCTGTAATATATCCTTTCTCTCCCTTCCAGCCTGAAGAGTTTCCGCTGAAAAATCAGCTGATAACTTTATGAGGATTCCCTTGTCTGTTATTTGTTGCTTTTCCCTTGCTGCTTTTAATATTTTTTCTTTGTGTTTAATTTTTTTAGTTTGATTAATATATGTCTCAGCGTATTTCTCCTTGGTTTATCCTGTTTTGGACTCGCTGCACTTACTGGACTTGATCAACTATTCCTTTACCATGTTAGGGACATTTTTGACTATAATCTCTTCAAATATTTTCTCAGACCCTTTCTCTTTCTCTTCTTCTTCTGGAACCCCTCTTCTTCTTCTAGAACCCCTATAATTCAAATGTTGGTGTGTTTAATGTTGTCCCAGAGGTCTCTGAGACTGTACTCATTTCTTTTCATTTATTTTTTTTTTCATTCTGCTCCATGGCAGTTATTTACAACTTTCTATCTTCCAGCTCACTTATATGTCCTTCTGTCTTTATTCTGCTCTTGATTCATTCTTGTGTATTTTTCACTTCAGTTTTTTGTGTTGTTCATCACTGTTTGTTCTTTACTTCTTCTAGGTCCTTGTTAAACATTTCTTATATCTTCTCAATTCATGCTTCCATCCTGTTTCTGAGATCTTGGATCATCTTTACAATCATTACTCTGAATTCTTTTTCAGGTAATTTGCCTAGTTCCTCTTCATTTATTTAGTCTTGTGGGTTTTTACCTTGCTCCTTCATCTGCAACATATTTCTCTGTTGTCTTACTTTGTCTAACTTACTGTGTTTATGGTTCCTTTCTGCAGGCTGCAGGGTCAGAGTTCTTCTTGTTTCTGTTGTCTGTCCCCTGGTGGGTGAGGTTGGTTCAGGGGCTTGTGTAGGCTTCCTGGTGGGAGGGGCTGGTGCCTGCACTCAGGTGGGTAAAGCTGAGCCTTTTCCTTCTGATGGGCAGGGCCACTTCAGGGGGTGTATTTGGGGGTGTCTGTGACTAAAGTTGCTTAGTAAAACTTTAGGCAACCTGTCTGCTGATGAGTGGGCCTGTTCCTTTCTTGCTGTTTGTCTGTCGTGAGGTGTCCACCACTGGAACCTGCAGGCAGTTGGGTAGTGCTGAGTCTTTTTATTGATATGGATTCCTTCAGGAGAATGCATGCCAATTAATATCCCCTGGGGCCAGGAATTCTCTGGTGGTCCACTGTCCTGGACTCAGAGCTCTCACCCTGTAGGCCCAGGCCCAACCCCTGGCTGGGGAACCAAGAACCCGCAAGCCATGCAACACGGCCAGAGAAAAAGGAAAGAAAAAAAAAGGCAAAGAAATCAAACAAACAAACAAAAGCCAAGACAAACAGCAAAAAGAAAAACAATCAAACATCAACAACAGCACACACAAAAAAAAGGAAGAAAGAAAACAAACAGGCTATCCAAAACCCAAAACAAATGATGAAAACAAAACCAAACAAACAGAAACAAAGAAACAGACAGAAAAGGAAAAAAAAACAAAAACAAAAAACAAGAGAACAAACAAACCAAGGAACTCAAAAATGAAAACAATCATTAAAGACTAAACTAACAAAAACAAAAAAATGAAAAACAAAACAAAAACAGAAAAGAAAAGCAAACATAAAACAAACACATTAATATGACAAAAAAGAACAAAAACAAGAAAAAAACACAAAACAAAAAAGTAAAGTAAAAATAGGAAAATTAAAAATATATTAAAAATTACAAAAATAATAAAAACAACAATACCAACAAAAATGAAAGAACAAAAAAGAATAATAGTAATAAGGATATTGTCCTGGTTTTTCCTCTGTCAGTGTCTTTGTTCCCACAGTGAGCCACAGCCAACCCCAGCCTCTCCAGTAGACCCTCCAATACCTCTAGTTAGGTCTTTGGACCTGCTGTGGGCACTCTGAGGCCAGCTCAGACCCTGACCTGTCTTAATTTCTGCGAGCACTTGCCCAAAGCCCACTGCTGCTAAAGCTAGACCAGTCTCTGTTGTGGGAACACTTATTGTCTATTCAAATCTTCCATAGGCGAAGGATTTACCAAGCCGGCTGCAGAGATTCAATCTGTGGCTCATGCCAGCTGTGCAGAGCGATTTCTATTCCTCTTCTTTAATCCCACAGCCCCTGGTATCAGCTTTGGTTTTGGCCCCACCTCTGTCTGTCTGTCACCCTCAGGTGTCTGTTCCCTGCCCAGGCAAGTGGGAGAAAAAGCAGTGGCTGATTGGGGATCACTTACTCATGCCAGAGAGTGGTACGGTGGTCACAACTGGGGTGTGTGCAACGTGCCTGCTGCAGTAGGGACCGGCCAGTAGTTGCAAGAGATGGAGGTACACTCACTCAGGTGGGAGTCTCTCCCAGTGCCCACAAAGGCAGGGGCTGGCATGTGGGGGCAGTGCCCCTTGCATGCCACTTAACAAGAGTGCCTCATTTCCTAGGCAGACCACACTTTCTCTAGGGGTATTCCTGGCCACAGAACCCCTCACTCCTCTCCCCTCTGTTGTATTCCACAGCCAACAACAGTCTTCTCCCTGGATCCACTCTCTTAACCTCATGCTTTGGCACTCAGCCCCTGCCAGCACTGGTGGATTCCCATCTCAGGCAGGGGTGCCCAGGACTGATTCCCGAGGAGGCTTTGGGATGGGCAGCACTCAGGACTCTGGAGCCTATGTGGGTGGAGGAGGCCTTGACTTGAGGGGTGGTCAAGCCTGCTCAGATGGGTGCCCCTCCCACTGACCACAGAGGCTGAAGCTGGCAAGTGGGGAAGGGGGTTGCAATGGCAGCCCCACCCCTTGTGCACCTCTCAGCAATGACACATTGTTTCTATCATGTCCTGGGCTTTTTCTGCAAACTTTCCCAGTTGTGGAGCTCCTTACTCCTGTCCCTTCAGGCTGTCTTTTCACAACCAACAGCTATTCCCTCCCTGGGTCCATGCTCAAAACTCAACTTTCCAGCACCCATCCACTCTGCAACAGGAAACACACAGTTCAAGCTGGGGTGCACAGGTATGTGGCACAGACCACACACACAGTTCTTACTTTGTCCTGCCTTTCACAGACCATCCCCTGTGTTCTCCTTCAATTTCCTGAAGGTTCCTTTCTGTCCCAGCTGATTTCCCCATCGTGAGGGGGTTTTTCTGAGGGCAGGAACTTCTTCTCACCTTCAGCTTCTCCCCAGGGTTTCTGGTCCCTTTTTTTATTCCTTTTTTCTTTCTTTCATCCTACCCTGTTGGTAGAGGATTTTTCTTGTCCTTTTAGCTGTCCAAAGTCTTCCAATAATGTTCAGCAGCTGCTCTGTGAGAATTGTTCAATTTGTAGATGTATTCTTGATATACTTGTAAGGAGAGATGAATTCTGCATCCTCCTATTCCACCATCTTGATTCCTACCCTAACTTCATATTTTCAAAACATATTTGATTAAAGAGTATTTTACTTCAACATTTTTGTCACATTTTGCTAAACACCATCTAGAAGACTTACAGCTGAAGTAGCTACGTTTGAATTGCAAAATTTTAGACATTGTAGTATAAATCAGATTTTCCCGTTTGTTCTACTGCTATTGGACTCTTACACATTGTGGAACTTGAGAAGTTCACGGTTTACGTCAGTAACAACTGAGGATTCCTGGTGTGTCTGTTCAAGGATAAGGAATAAGTGTACTTCTTTTATGCCCCCAGAGCATAATACAAAGCTGTGAAGGGTTGGAATGAGCTATGGGTGCCTGTGCTTATAATTTTTATTTTCCTTTCCTCTATAGGTCATAAGGAGGGTGCAATGTTAGTGATTAGGGTGATTTACATGGGGAGATTTCAGATATTATCAGGGCCATTAAAGTCAATAGTGTTTTTCAAATAAAGTTAAAAAAAAAGTTTCCATGTCATTTTTCCTCTGGACCTGAACATTAATGAAACATATTGTAAGATTTTAGGGAAATATTTCAGTGATTACTTTTGATTCAGTGTCTGAAGAACAAAAAATACAACCAGATTAATAGAATACTTCTTCAGATATGTAGTGAAATATATGAAAAGTAATTCAGAGAACCAAAAGGTAAAAGAAAGAAAAGACATGCTCTGAAAAATCTTGATCTCTAATATTGATTAAGAAGTGGATATGTATTTTAGTAAGAAAGTTCAGGTATGCAAGAAATATCTTTTTTTTTTTTTTTGCCTTTATATCAATTAAATTTAATTATTTTCCTGAGCTCCCATTCCTCTGGTCTATGGGGAAATAAACTTAAATTTTTTGAGGGGACATTTTCTTTCATAGGACTGGGCCACTTTTCTACTGCAGCATGAAGACTGCATGAATCATACTTTATCACTTCACTCACATCTCTCATAGGACATATTCTTATCAATATTGTCATTCTTAATGCTGTTTATAAATCTTTATATGTTTTTTCTGTTAGCAACATTAAGACAAAGATTATTTCTTAGCCATCTTTTAATCAATAATTCTTGGGTAAATCCCATTTTGTAACATTTACTAAATATATGATCATAAATGAAGAGTGCTCACACAATACTTGTAATTGAGTTGTCACGTATGCAAATGTTTTGTAAAATAAAAATTTTTAAAGGGAGAACAAAACTGTTCAATGGAACTCAATATCTTTTTATTGATGATGCCATTATTTATATTTCAAATTTAATAAAACATAAAAGATTTTATGGAATAGTAAAAAATAAGCCACCTAACTGAATTTACCTGTGTCCTGGGCTGGAAAATGTTAACAAAACACCCAGAAGAAAAAAAAAAAAAAAAGGAAATTGTTTCCAACAAAGGAAGGACATATTTCCAAGCACAATATTATGAGACTAGAAATCAACTACAAAAAGAAGACCCTCAAAAAATACAAACACATGGAGGTTAAACAATATACTACTAAACAATCAATATGTCACTCAAAAAATCAAAGAGGAAATCAAAATATACCTTGAGAAAGATAAAAATGAAAAAATAACTGGAGAAAAATGAAAAACTTAAATTGATCAAAAATCAATGGGACACAAAATTAGTTCTCAAATGAAAGTTTATAATTATAAAAAGCCTACCTAAGAAAACAAGACAAATCTCAAGTAAATAACCTAGTACTACACCTAAAGGAACTATTAGAACAAACAAAACCTAAAGTTAGTCAAAGGAAAGGAATAATAAAAGTCAGAGTAGAAATAATTGATAAAGGGTCTTAAAAAACGATAGAAAAAAAACAATGTATCTAAGAGCTGGTTCTTTAAAAAGGTAAACAAAATCAATAAACTTTTAGCAAGACATCAGGAAAGGAAGGGAGAGGCTCATTAAATAAAATCAGGAACGGAAGAGAAGTTACAACCAATGCCACAGAAATATAAAGGATAATAAGAGATTATTACAAGCAATTACATGCCAATAAAATGGACAACCTATTAGAAATGGACAAATCCTAGAAATGTAAGATCTCCCAAGATAAAATCAGGAAAAAAATAGAAAAGACCAATTAATAGTAATAAAATTAAATAATTAATTGAAAAATAACACCCCCAAACCAAAAGTTCAGGGCCAGATGGCCTCACAGGTGATTTATAACAAACATTTAAGAAGAGTTAACACCTATTCTTCTCAAACTAATTCAAAAGGTTACAGAAGAATGCTTTCAAACTCATTCCATGAGTCCAGGATCACCCTGATACCAAACCCAGACAAAGATACCACAAAAAGAGAAAATTACAGGCCAATATCCCTGATGACCTTAGATGTAAAAATGCTCAACCAAATATTAACAGACTAATTCTAATAATACATTACAAAAATCATACACCATAATCAAGTAGGATTTATCCCAAGGATGCCAGGATGGTTCAATATTTGTGAATTAATCAATTTGCTACACCGCATTAACAAATTGAAGAATAAAAATCATATGATAATCTCAATAGGTGCAGAAAAAGCTTTTGACAAAATTCAACATTGAGTCATAATAAAAGTCTCATAAAAGTGAGTATAGACAAAACTTACCTCAACATACTGAAGGTCATATGTGACAAGCCCACACCTAACATCATATTCAATGGTGAAAAGCTGTGGGAAATGTAGTCAATAATTATGTAATGTCTTTGTATGGTGACAAGTGGAAACTAGAGTTTATCATGTTTATCATTTTGAAATGTATGAAATATTGAATCTATATGATGTATACCAAGAAATGGCATAGTGTTGTAGGTCAATTATATTTCAGAGACAAACAAAGAAACAAATATCTCATAGAAAAAGATCAGATTTGTGGTTACCAGGGTCAGGGTTTGTGGAGAGGTGAATGAAGGTTGTCAAATGTACAAACTTCCAGTTATAAGATAAATAACTACCAGGGAGGTAATGTATAACATGATAAGTATAATTAACACTGTTGTATTTTATATGTGAAATTTAAGATAATAAATCCTAAGAGTTTTCATCAAAGGAAAAAATTTCTATTTCTTTAATTTTGTATTCACATAAGATGATGGATGTTCATTAAAATTATTGTGTTAATGATTTCTTGTTTTATGCAAGTCAAATAATTATGCTGTACACCTCAAATTTATACAGTGCTTTATGCCAACTATATCTCAAAAAAACTGGAAGGAAAATTTATTACACTATAAAAATTATACATTTCAATTTTACATATTTTACATGTATCAATACTTTTAAAAAAAATAAATTTATTTATTTATTTTTGGTTGTGTTGGGTCTTCGTTTCTGTGCGAGGGCTTTCTCTAGTTGCGGCGAGCGGGGGTCACTCTTCATCGTGGTGCATGGGTCTCTCACTATCATGGCCTCTCTTGTTGTGGAGCACAGGCTCCAGACGCACAGGCTCAGTAGTTGTGGCTCATGGGCCTAGTTGCTCCGTGGCATGTGGGATCTTCCCAGACCAGGGTTTGAACCCGTGTCCCCTGCATTGGAAGGCAGATTCTCAACCACTGCACCACCAGGGAAGCCCCTATCAATACTTATATCACATTGCTTTCTAAATCTCCTTTTTATTTTTTCTTTTCTCAGTAACTAAAATATAGATAATATTAGAGAACATTGTTGTAATTAACAACAAACTATATTACATTGTACAATGTTTTATTATTACAGTGTTCTGAGATTTTAGCAAAGTATAATGGACATGTAATATCATGATACATTCTCTGCTTATAGGAACAGTGATTATGCAAAGCACTCTGGTCTTCAGTAATGCTCAAAGAATGGCACTGGGGAAGTGGGCTGAGTACCTATTATGCGACAGGCACTGTTGTGAGACTTGGAGGAACATAGTTGACTGGTGCACAATCTCTTAGGCTACAGTCATTGTAAAATCCAAAGTTCAGTTTACATTTTGAAGGAGGAACTCCAAAAGATAGTGTTGATCTCCTTAAAATAACACTGAGAAGTATAAAGAGCACTAGGCTGTGAATAAAAATCATGCGTTCAAGTCACAAGTCTCTTCACTGCCTTGATTAACATTGGGGCGGTACTTTACATTCTCAAATTCTCCTCTGAAGTATGAAGTTTTTGAGACTGAATCCGTGAACTCTAACACCTCGTAATATTCCAATATGTTAGGAGCCGGTAGTGTCCTATAGAATTCTAGAGTGTTAAAGACTTTTAATCTTTAATTGATGAAGAGATGACTAAAATAATTTTTTTCTGTGAGTTCTTTATATATTAAGGAGGTTAGCATTTGGAGATATGAGTTAACGATTTTTTTTCCCAGTTTGTTATTGGTCTTCAGATTTTCTCTTATTTTCTTAAGGCTGGCTTAATTTTTATAAATAAGTTTATTTATGATTCCATATATTTATAAATTTATTCATACATATTTAATAGATTTTTACATTTTATATTTTATATAAACAAGGGAATTTACTAATTTTACTTTTATGGCTTCTGGGTTTTACATCATAGTTAGAAAAGGTCGTTATTTCTTCTTTCTTCTAGTATGTTATGGTTTAATTTTCTTTACAATTAATATGCAATCCATTTGGAATTGTTCTTGATATTAAGTGTGAGATATATATCTAAATGGCTACAGAGACATCCAGTTTGAAGATTTCATTTTTTCCTGGCAATTTGTTATGCTATTCTTATTATAGTGCATACAGTCATATTTATTGGGATCAATTTCTGGGTGTATTCTTACGTATCAATTGTCTATTCAATTTCCAGTACCACATGTTTTAATTAGTAAAATTTTGTAATGTATTTTATTATCTGGTAGATTTAGATTCTTCCATCTCCTTTTGCTTTCCCTTTCCAGCATTTTCTTGGCTATTTCTGTTTGCTTATTATTCCACACACATTTTAGAATAAGCTTGATAGTATTTCAATTGTCCCTCAAAAAATAAAGCACAGTTGGATTTTTTGTAGGAGATCTAGACCAATGACAAAGACCTCAGTTATTTTCTATTAGCATATAGAAAACCTTTGTACAAATTTGCTGCTAGTGGGCAATTTTCTACATTGATTTTACAAGTCAAATAAGCCATCATTGTTTTCTAAATTGTTTAATATTTCAAATAAATAAAATTATGTTTAATTAAATTAATTTGTGATGGCATGATGTCTTTTAAAGGGCTATGAATACTTATAATGCTACAATAATGAGGGCTTAATCTATCGACTACAATTTCAATATATTATTTAAGATCTTAAAATAATGTTAAATTATGTTAAAAAAAAAAACTTTTGATACCTGGACAATTTTAAAGTATAAAAAATATACAAACTTTGGTCATTACATTTAGTTTTAATTTACAGTATTTTTATCATTATCAATTGTGTTAAGATTAATAGCATGTGCAAAACCTTTGGGTAATTTTATAGTATTTTTTTTTCTGCTACCTTAAAATTTGTAAAAGTGATTGAAATTACTCAAGGTATAATATATGAGATATATGAATATACATGAAATGATGGATATGATTAGTTTCTTAAGGAAATCAGTAATCAGTTTATTAAGATAGGAATTTCTACATATAATTTACAGTTTTGTTAAATATACTTATAAAGTTAATTCTATTTAAAGGTAAAATAAAAAGTTTCATTTCCATCTATTTTTATATGTATATATTTATGTATCCTTAACAACATACTCATAAATTGTTCTAAGAATATGAAGCTTATGAATAATAAAGTACATATCAAAGAGATAACAAAATGTTACACTTTAAAAAAATAGACTGTCAATTGATTTATTCATAAAGATCAAACTTTATAATTTATTTACAAAATATTACATCAAAAATACAAAGAGGGCTTCTCTGGTGGCACAGTGGTTGAGAATCTGCCTGCCAATGCAGGGGACACGGGTTCGAGCCCTGGTCTGGGAAGATCCCACATGCCGTGGAGCAACTGGGTCCGTGCGTCACAATTACTGAGCCTGCGCGTTTGGAGCCTGTGCTCCGCAACAAGAGAGGCCGCAATAGTGAGAGGCCCGCGCACCGTGATGAAGAGTGGCCCCCGCTTGCTACAACTAGAGAAAGCCCTCACACAAAAACGAAGACACAACACAGCCATAAATAAATAAATAAAAATAAATTAAAAAAAAATAGAAAGAAAATTTAAATATAAAAATATTTTTAAAAATTGGAATCTGAATTATTTCCATGGAATAAGCAAATTATTTCCTGCCCAGATAAAAATGTTTCATTTTTTTTTAAAGTTATATTTCTACTAATAGTTGTTCTTGATTTCTGTAGTTTTCTATTAACTGTTTTTTTTTTTTACTTTGAAAAATAATTACTTTTATTTATATTTATCTTGTCTATGAATTCCTCTTGATTTTGCTTTACTGAAATTCAGATCCCAATCTTGGAATAAAAATAGGAAATTTGTGGAAAAACCAGTAAAATCTGAATAAATTTTTTGTTTACTTTTACATGTTGCACTATGGTTAATTTCCTGATTTTAGCGATTAGTCTATTGTTATGTAAAATGCTAAAGGGGAACCTGGGTGAATATTATACAGGAACACTGTGCTCTATTTTTTTTACTCTACTGTAAGTCTAAAATTAGCTCCAACTAAAAAGCTAAAATTAATGTTTCCAGTTCTAATCATAAAATTAAGATGTCTTTTTTGCTAAGACTGCCTTTGTGCTTCATGGAATGGCTACCAATCAACACAATAATTGCTGCTTCATTATTTAGAAGGACAATAAAATAATTATGTTTTGTGGTATTCACCAAATTATAATTAATTCATAACTATTGTGAATATTCTTTGTTTATCAAAATAAAATAAAAATTATAAAAATGACATATTGGAAGTTCAGTCTTTGTAGTTTCAGTATACATATATAATACATATATGCATATAGATACAATTTCCTATTTCTAAATTAAAAATATGTACTTATATTAAGGTAACAAATAATTGTCTGCAAGTACAGTAACTGTTTACATATTGTCTTTGTTTCTGTGTTTTAATACACTTGTCAATTAATAAGAGAAAATTGTGGTATGCTTTACAATATAAATCAGATATAACTGAAAAACACTAATATCCTCTCTAGGTATCATTAACTCAATCCTTACACATTGACTGTGTTAAGCTTCATGAAGGTATTCCACTCACTTGCATACTAATAATTTTGGATTAAATAATTTATTGTCCAGGACTGTTAATTTTTATCTCCATAGAAGAGATTAATTGACATCAAATTTAAACCTACTTTACCCAAATTTGCTAAGGATATTTCTAGCTCAGGTCTTATGTGCCAAACTCATAACCCTGACCAAACTGTAAAAGTGGGACATGGGTAAGAACTAAAGCCTTAAAATCTATGTAAACATTTGCAGGTGGATTGTTTTACAGTTACCTCTTCGAATGGATATGAATGTTCTTGCCATTGTCTGTCTATATTCTGGATGGCTAGAAGATTTTCCCTGGCAAATAGCAACTGTATAATCAGTAGAAAAAGAAACAACTAAACATGGTAAACAAAATAAAAAAAAAATATTCTAGAATTTGTGTCTCCAATTTTTATTATACCATGAAATAATTTCAATCTAAAATCAAGCAGGAAGGTACAAAATGGAAAATCTCATGCATGTGCCCTCAGGAAAATAAAACTTAAGGATCGAGAGACTGATTTCCCATAAATGTCTGATTTACAGAAAACTGATAACGTTGGACCTTCTTAAATGATGCAGAGTTGGCCAGAGGTTGCCTCATATCAACTTGGAAATTTTGGTTATGGTTTCTAGAGATGTGAGTAAGAATTTATCTAGGTCAGATTGATCTTGCAAAGTGATCTGAATTCAGATTTGTTTGTATGACTGCCTAGTTTTCTCTGCTCGAGGAATTTTCAAAGCAGGTCCCTGTTTTGTTTTAACAGACTCTAATTGAAATTTCCCTTCTTTACATCCTCTGCCCATATATACAGCCTACCTCAAAACCTTAGTGGACTTGTTTGCAGTCGGCTACAGTTTGCATGTCCCAGCTTTCAATTCCTCTGCAATTCTCAAATAAACTGATCTCTTAGAGCTTGCTTCAGTTTACTTCTTTATTTAGGTCTACAGTACCAACTAACTTATCATGTAAGAGAGTTGCCTATTGATAGAAACTATGATCGATAAGCTTTGTAAGATACCACTCACCATGCAAAAATGAATTACTTTTATCACTCTACGTCATTAATAAAAATTGAAAGAACAAATGATTCCATAAAATCAAATTGCAAGTTTATTTAAAGAGTTATTACAAAGTATTAAGGCAACATACACGATTTTTCTTTTGCAGATGTGGGCACCTTGTTCCATATTTACGTACAGAAACTCCTGCATGTTATCAGCTCATAGCACTGACTTGTGAGATGACTCTAATGAGAGACTGCTGTTGAACTGTATTGGAATAAACCATATCAGGAACTCTCAAGTATTAAGTGTTTGAATTATAAAAAACATAGATCCCTGCATCCACACATGATCCAATGACGTAATGTCTTCACTTCTTACAAATTTACTACTGAAGATCTCTCAAGAACAGATGGCATCAGGAAGAAGGCACATTCCCAAGAACTTCAAATTAAGAAGCAGTTTCCCATATGCAGCCAGCTTCCATCTAGGATTCCCAGACAGAGATGTTTCAATATTAAGAGCCAGTATATGTCACATGATTTCTTTGTCTCTATCTCCTCCCTTCTATAGGTATCTTTAAATTTTTCTCTAGTTTAGATTTATAGACTATTAATTTTCAAGGATAAGATAGAAACTTTCAGTTTTTTTTTTTTTTTTTTTCTTAACCTTTAATTCTGGTAATCTGGTTTTCAAGGTTTAATTCTTGATGTTTTGTCAACATCTGACAGGATGAAGACTGAGATGAAAAATATAATTAAGCTTGGAAAAACTGGCCACTGTGTCAATCTCTAGGTCATTGGGCTTAGGAAATTCATATGAAAGATGGACTTGGTTTTCTTTGTTAGGAACACATTATGTAGGTGGGTGACTGAGAGAAGCATTTTAGAGCATTTTAGCAAATCACCTTTCTGCTATCTTTGGCATCTTAGTCCTATATTGTATTCTGTTAGAAGCTTCTATAAACCCACTAACTCAATAAATGATTGAAATCAACACACACACACACACACATACACACAAAATCACACAAGAAAATAATGGTCCCACTCGCAACTCAACTGTCTCCTAAGTTATGGACCCCATTATTTTTTCAGACTGAGAGCTATCACACAGCAGTGTAAGTCTGGACTCCGACCTTTGCTTAAGCTTGTTGTCCCTGAAGCCACTGCAGGTTGAAAAGAAGGACTGGGAAAGACGTTGAAGGAAAAACAATTCCCCACTGAGCCTTGGAAAATCTTAGCTCTGTCTTAGTCAGTTTGGTCGGTTATCACGAAAGTAGCATTGACTTGGTGGCTTAAATAACAGGGATTTATTTTTCACAGTTCTGGAGACTGGAAAGTCCAAGATCCAGGTGCTGTCAGATGTGGTGTCTGATAAGAGCTAACGTCCTGATCCACATATGGCCTCCTTGTTTCCTCACAGGGAAGAGGGCAGAGGGAGAAATCCAGCTCCCTGGGGTCTTGAGGATAAGAGCACTAATCCCATTAGGAAGGCTCACCTCATGACCTAATCACCTCCCAAAGGTCCACCTCCGAATACCATCTTACTGATTAGCTTTCAACGTATGAATTTGGAGAGAGGTACAAATATTCAGTATTTAGCGGCTCCCAGCTATTCATCCATAACACTGTGTTAACCTCATACTGTCTGAGCAATGTCTACTAAACTGAGACCCTCGTCTTGATGTCTCTATATTCCGTCTCACACCAGATACAACCTCATCTTCCCTCTATCTTCTGAGAAATTCAACAACAAACAATTTTCAGAACAAGGTGTATTCTGATTGAGTTTGCCCTATCTGTGCAACAAAACTTTTACATTCTTTGCTCCCTACAAAATAGTGATTTCAGAGTTGTTGTCAGGTTGCAATGATTTAATAAAGATTTGACTAAAGACTTTGGTATTGTTATTTATTTCCATCCATGTGCATAATAACACATAAACTAAAATTTCATGAAAAAACTTTTAGTTCTTTACATTTCTTATCTTTCTAATTAATGGGGCTACAGATTAATGTTAATGATTTTTTAAAATATATGCAGGGATCACATAGTTTATTAAATTATCATTCAGAAACAATATTTGTTAGCCTACAAAGCATAGCCATTGTGTTGTAAATTTTAAAATAAAGTAAAATTTATTCAAAAATCATGTTGTGATGATTTAATTGTCAGAAATAGTCTTAATAAAATCACATATGCTAATTAAGTGCTAATATACAGACTCTAATAAATCAGATATGCTAAACTGATATGTCAGTAGTTTTCACTCAATGTTGTTTTACAATATATATTAAAAATGTGCTTATAACAGAGTTATAGTTTTAGGAGATGAATAGTAAGTTAAAAAAAAGAAAAGTTGACGAGCACCTAGAGTTTATCTTAATATTACAGAATTCTCTGCCAAAAGGTGTTTTTAAAGAGCAAAGTCTGAGCTATTTAAGTAGCAAAAGCTACCTCTACTAATTTCACAATGGGCTTTTTACTGAAAGAATAAAGCCATCTCATTGGTGGTTACTATAGTTACTATTTTTACTTTCCTTTCAACAAAAAATCATTTTCAGTTTCAAATTCTCATTGTGTAGCAAAGAATATCTAATAAGGGCATATCTAAAATGTCATACTTGTATGTTATATATGAAAGCAGTGATGTCACTTTCAGATGGCAATAGTCAATTTTTCCACTGAGAAAGTATAAATATTCTAAAGTTATATGTAATAAAACTGTTGCAAAAAACACCAAAAACAAAAACCAAAAACTATCTTTTTTTAGTATTCTGAGTAGGAATAAGAATAATTTATCTAAAATTTCGTATTCACTTTGATGGAAAAATCACTGTTTTTAAAGTACAAATCATCAAATAAAAGAACAAGAAGAAAAACACTTTTAGTTAATGTTTCAATAACCGGTTCTCACTTTTTCAGCTCTGGTCAAATATATTCTGACACTGAAATAAACACAAAAACGAGTCCATACACAGTCTTTGGATTGTGCAATGAATGTTGAATAAAATTACATTGTTTGATCATGCTTTTCTTCATTTTTGTTGACTTTTTTTTAATTTCCAAGATTCTTTAATGTTTACAGCTGAAGAATTTGTTACATCTCTGTGTAATGCAGAAGGAAGAAAAGAAAATACAAAACAGGGCACAAAACTTGAAAGTGTTAGGTCATGGCTTGCTTCCATGTCTTGTCCCCAGAATTTTATTTGACATATCCCAAACCACGTATTACTGTTAAGTAAACACTGGAATTCCCATATCAGTCTTTAGTGTATGTATAGAGTAGATGAATTAACTGTAACAGATGTAAAACATAAAGTGTGATTAATATATGATTGCTGCTTTCAAGAAGTCATACATTTCAGAATAAATTAAAATAGCTATTTATTTCATACAGTAAAAGACATCTAAAACCATTTGGTAACTTGTTTTTAACAAAAGGAATAATAACCATAAAATCCTAGATAAGAATGATCAAAATTTCTCTAATAGTTTCTGTCTCACACTTACCAATGGAATTTTAAAGGTAAATATTGAGATAGTAACATAATAAAATATACCTTTTATGTATTTATTATTTAAAAGGTGTATTTTATGATAATCTTTATTGTTATCATCTATTTATATTTTTTCAATGCATCTGGGATACCATAATATTTAAAGAAAGGCCAAATATATAAGGAAAATAAAACTGCTTAAGGGAAAAAAAGCTGTGAGTAAAAAGAAAAAAAAAGAGAATGTGTTATATATGGTGATAAACTACAGATTGAGAAAGATAGAGTTAATTACATGGAATCACTGATAATTGCAATTTAGAGCATAACCTGATGTTCTACCTATTTTCATATCTGCCCTTTCTTTTCAATATGCCTTCCTCATAGCCTTCCTAATTTTGTACTAGATCAATAAAGATGACTACCTAGGGGCAAAATCAAGGTCTGGGGATCCACGGATTGAGTTGGGTAGAAAGAAAAGGACTGTGGATCCTACAATGTTCCTAAATTCTATTTCAGGTACTTAAAAAGTTCTTTTTAAAATTTTGTAAAAAAGGTTACAGTCATTTATGGAAACAAAATTGTCCACATCTAATAATAACTCGCATATAATTAAATAAGTCATTAGTGATACATCATTTTAGTTGCAAAATGTAGTCCTCAAAATTTAATAATAATTTTGATATTATTTGTTCCATATATAAAGGTTGAATTTTATTGTAATAATACTATGGCAAAATGACAAGAGAACTAATAATTTATGGTGTATCAATGAGTACTGGAGTTTAGTTTGCACTTCTATAGCTCTTTATTTTAGCAAATGCTTCTATAGCTCTTAACAAAACTCTAAGCAACTAATGTGTTTACTTAAATCTCTTAATTAGTACCAATTTATTTTTTTTTTAATTTTTATTTTACACTGGAGTACAGTTGATTAACAATGTGGTGTTAGTTTCAGGTGTACAGTAAAGTGATTCAATTATACATATACATGTATATATTTTTATTTTTTTAACGTCTTATTGGAGTATAATTGCTTTACTATGATGTGTTAGTTTCTGCTTTATAACAAAGTGAATCAGTTACACATATACATGTATCCCCATATCTCTTCCCTCTTGCATCTCCCTCCCTCCCACTCTCTCTATGCCACCCTTCTAGCTGGTCAAAAAGCACTGAGCTGATCTCCCTGTGCTATGCGACTGCTTCCCACTAGCTATCTATTTTACATTTGGCAGTGTTTATATGTCCATATATACACTACCACTCTCTCACTTTGTCCCAGCTTACCCTTCCCCCTCCTCGTGTCCTCAAGTCCATTCTCTAATAGGTCTGCGTCTTTACTCCCATCTTGCCCCTGGGTTCTTAATTAACTTTTTTTTTGTTTTGTTTTTAGATTTCATATATATGTGTTAGCATACAGTATTTGTTTTTCTCTTTCTGACTTACTTCACTCTGTATGACAGACTCTAGGTCCATCCACCTCACTACAAATGACTCAATTTCGTTTATTTTTATGGCTGAGTAATATTCCACTGTATATATGTGCCACATCTTCTTTATCCATTCATCTGTCAATGGAAACTTAGGTTGCTTCCATATCCTGGCTATTGTAAATAGAGCTTTAATGAACATTGCGGTACATGACTCTTTTTTGAATTATGGTTTTCTCAGGGTATATGCCCAGTAGTGGGATTGCTGGGTTGTATGGTAGTTCTATTTTTAGTTTTTTAAGGAACCTCCATACTGTTCTCCATAGTGGCTGTATAAATTTACATACCTACCAACAGTGTATGAGGGTTCCCTTTTCTCCACAACCTCTCCAGCATTTATTATTTGTAGATTTTTTGATGATGGCTATTCTGACTGCAGTGAGATAATATCACATTGTAGTTTTGATTTACATTTCTCTAATGATTAGTGATGTTGAGCATTCTTTCTTGTGTTTGTTGGCATTCTGTATATCTTCTTTGTAGAAATGTCTATTTAGGTCTTCTGCTCATTTTTGGATTGGGTTGTTTGTTGTTTTGATATTGAGCTGCATGAGCTGCTTGTACATTTTGGAGATTAATCCTTTGTCAGTTGCTTCATTTACAAATATTTTCTCCCATTCTGAGGGTTGTCTTTTGGTCTTGTTTATGGTTTCCTTTGCTGTGCAAAAGCTTTTAAGTTTCATTAGGTCCCATTTGTTTATTTTTGTTTTTATTTCCATTTCTCTAGGAGCTGGGTCAAAAAGGATCTTGCTGTGATTTGTGTCATAGAGTGTTCTGCCTATGATTCCCTCTAAGAGTTTGATAGTGTCTGGCCTTACATTTAGGTCTTTAATCCATCTTGAGTTTATTTTTGTGTATGGTGTTAGGGAGTGTTCTAATTTCATACTTTTACATGTACCTGTCCAGTTTTCCCAGCACCACTTATTGAAGAGGCTGTCTTTTCTCCACTGTATATGCTTGCCTCCTTTATCAAAGATAAGATGACCATATGTGCGTGGGTTTATCTCTGGGCTTTCTATCCTGTTCCATTGATCTATATGTCTGTTTTTGTGCTGTCTTGATTACTGTAGCTTTGTAGTATAGTCTGAAGTCAGAGAATCTGATTCCTGCAGATCCGTTTTTCTTTCTCAAGATTACTTTAGCTATTCGGGGTCATTTGTGTTTTCATACAAATAGCAAAATTTTTTGTTCTAGTTCTGTGAAAAATGCCAGTGGTAGTTTGATAGGGATTGCATTGAATCTGTAGATTGCTTTGGATGGTATAGTCATTTTCACAATATTGATTCTTCTAATCCAAGAACATGGTATACCTCTCCATCTATTTGTAGCATCTTTAATTTCTTTCATCAGTGTCTTATAATTTTCTGCATACAGGTCTTTTATCTCCTCAGGTATGTTTTTTCCTAGGTATTTTATTCTTTTTATTGCAATGGTAAATGGGAGTGTTTTCTTAATTTCAGTTTCAGATTTTTCATCATTAGTGTATAAGAACGCAAGAGGTTTCTGTGCATTAATTTTGTATCCTGCTACTTTACCAAATTCATTGATTAGCTCTAGTAGTTTTCTGGTAGCATCTTTCGGATTCTCTGTGTATACTATCATGTCATCTGCAAACAGTGACAGCATTACTTCTTCTTTTCTGATTTGGATTATTTTTATTTCTTTTTCTTCTCTGATTGCTGTGGCTAAAACTTCCAAAACTATGTTCAATACTAGTGGTGAGAGTGGGCAACCTTGTCTTGTTCCTGATAATAGTGGAAATGGTTTCAGTTTTTCACCATTGAGGATGGTGTTGGCTGTGGGTTTTTCATATATGGCCTTTATTATGTTGAGGCAAGTTCCCTCTATGCCTACTTTCTGGGGGGTTTTTATTCTAAATGGGTGTTGAAATTTGTCAAAATTTTCTCTGCATCTATAAAGATGATCATATGGTTTTTCTCCTTCAATTTGTTAGTATGGTATATCACATTGATGGATTTGCATATATTGAAGAATCCTTTCATTCCTGCGATAAACCGCACTTAATCATGGTGTATGATCCTTTTAATGTGTTGTTGGATTCTGTTTGCTAGTAGTTGTTGAGGATTTTTCATCTATATGCATCAGTGATATTGGTCTCTGGTTTTCTTTTTTGTGACATCTTTGTCTGGTTTGGGTATCATGGTGATGGTGGCCTAGTAGAATGAGTTTGGGAGTGTTCCTCCCTCTGCTATATTTTGGAAGAATTTGAGAAAGATAGGTGTTAACTCTTCTCTAAATGTTTGATAGAACTCGCCTGTGAAGCCATCTGGTCCTGGGCCTTTGTTTGTAGAAGATTTTAATCACAGTTTCAATTTCAGCGCTTGTGATTGGTCTGTTCATATTGTCTATTTCTTCCTGGTTCAGTCTCTGAAGGTTGTGCATTTCTAAGAATTTGTCCATTTCTTCCAGGTTGTCCATTTTATTGGCATATATTTGCTTGTAGTAATCTTTCATGATCCTTTGTATTTCTTCAGTGTCAGTTGTTACTTCTCCTTTTTCATTTCTAATTCTATTGATTTGAGTCTTCTCCCTTTTTTTCTTAATGAATCTGGCTAAAGGTTTATCAAGTTTGTTTATCTTCTCAAAGAACCAGCTTTTAGTTTTATTGAACTTTGCTATCATTTCCTTCATTTCTTTTTACTTTATTTCTCATCTGATCTTTATGATTTCTTTCCTTCTGTTAACTTTGGGGCTTCTTTTTTTTTTTCTTCTTTCTCTAATTGCTTTAGGTGTAAGGTTAGGTTGTTTATTTGAGATGTTTCTTGTTACTTAAGGTAGCACTGTATTGCTATAAACTTCCCACTTAGAACTGCTTTTGCTGCATCCCATAGGTTTTGGGTCATGGTGTCTTCATTGTCATTTGTTTCTAGGTATTTTTTGGTTTCCTCTTTGACTTCCTCAGTGATCTTTTGGTTATTAAGTAGTGTATTGTTTAGCCTCCATATGTTTGTATTTTTTACAGATTTTTTCCTGTAATTGATATCTAGTTTCATAGTGTTGTGGTCAGAAAAGATACTTGATATGATTTCAATTTTCTTAAATTTACCAAGGCTTGACTTGTGACCCATGATATGATCTATCCTGGAGAATGTTCCATGAGCACTTGAGAAAAACCTTTATTCTGTTGTTTGGGATGGAATGTCGTATAAATATCAATTAAGTCCATCTTGTTTAATGTATCATTTAAAGCTTGTGTTTCCTTATTTATTTTCATTTTGGATGATCTGTCCATTGGTGAAAGTGAGGTGTTAATGTCCCCTACTATGATTGTGTACTGTCAATTACCTCTTTTATGGCTGTTAGTATTTGCCTTATGTATTGAGGTGCTCCTATGTTGGGTGCATAAATATGTAGAATGTTATATCTTCTTCTTGGATTGATCCCTTGATCATTATGTAGTGTCCTTCTTTGTCTCTTGTAATAGTCTTTGTTTTAAAGTCTATTTTGTCTGATATGAGAATTGATACTCCAGCTTTTTTTTGAATTTCATTTGCATGGAATATCTTTTTCCATCCCCTCACTTTCAGTCTGTATGTGTCCCTAGGTCTGAAGTGGGTCTCTTGTAGACAGCATATATATGGGTCTTGTTTTTGTAACCATTCAGCCAGTCTATGTCTTTTGGTTGGAACATTGAAACCATTTACATTTAAGGTAATTATCGATATGTATGTTCCTATTACCATTTTCTTAATTGTTTTTGGTTTGTTATTGTAGGTCTTTTCCTTCTCTTGTGTTTCCTGCCTAGAGAACTTCCTTTAGCATTTGTTGTAAAGCTGGTTTGTTTGTGCTGAATTCTCTTAGCTTTTGCTTGTCTGTAAAGGTTTTAATTTCTCTGTCAAATCTGAATGAGATCCTTGTTGGATAGAGTAATCTTTGTTGTAGGTTTTTCCCTTTCATCACTTTAAATATGTCCTGCAACTCTCTTCTGGCTTGCAGAGTTTCTGCTGAAAGATCATCTGTTAGCCTTATGGGCACTCCGTTGTACATTATTTGTTGTTTTTCCCATGCTTCTTTTAATATTTTTTTTGTATTTAAGTTTTGATAGTTTGATTAATATGTGTCTTGACATGTTTCTCCTTGGATTTATCCTGTATGGGACTCTCTGTGCTTCCTGGACATGATTAACTATTTCCTTACCCATATTAGGGAAGTTTTCAAATATAATCTGTTCAGATATTTTCTCAGTCCCTTTCTTTTTCTCTTCTTTTTCAGGGACCCCTAAAATTTGAATGTTGGTGTGTTTAATATTGTCCCAGAGGTCTCTGAGACTGTCCTCAATTCTTTTCATTCTTTTTTCTTTATTCTGCTCTGTAGTAGTTATTTTCACTATTTTATCTTCCAGGTCAGTTATCCGTTCTTCTGCCTCAGTTATTCTGCTATTGATCCCTTCTAGAGAATTTTTATTTTCATTTATTGTGTTGTTCATGATTGTTTCTTTGCTCTTTAGTTCTTCTAGGTCCTTGTTAAACGTTTCTTGTACTTTCTCCATTCTCTTTCCAAAATTTTGGATCATCTTTACTATCATTATTCTGAATTCTTTTTCAGGTAGACTGCCTTTTTGCTCTTCACTTGTTAGGTCTGGTGGGTTTTTATCTTGCTCCTTCATCTGCTCTGTGTTTCTTTGTCTTCTCATTTTGCTTAACTTACTGTGTTTGGGGTCTTCTTTCTGCAGGATGCAGGTTCGTAGTTCCCGTTGTTTTTGGTGTCTGCCCCCAGTGGCTAAGTTTGGTTCAGTGTGTTGTGTAGGCTTCCTGGTAGAGGGGACTAGTGCCTGTGTTCTGGTGGATGAGGCTGGATCTTGGTTTTCTGATGGGCACGTCCACATCTGGTGGTGTGGTTTGGGGTGTCTGTGACCTTATTATGATTTTAGGCAACCTCTCTGCTAATGGATTGGTTTGTGTTCCTGTCTTGCTAGTTGTTTGGTGTATGGTGTCCAGCACTGTATCTTGCTGGTCATTGAGTGGAGCTGGGTCTTGGCATTGAGATGGAGATCTCTGGGTGATTTTCACCATTTGATATTACGTGGAGCTGGGAGGTCTCTGGTGGACCAATGTCCTGAACTTGGCTCTCCCACCTCAGAGGCACAGGTCTGACACCTGGCTGGAGCAACAAAGCCTGTCATCCTCATGGCTCTATGACAGGTGGTAATTTTTCAACTTGGTCATGGTTGGGCTCTCACAGAAACTGGGAAATATGGGTGCTACCTTCTTTGATGATTATATTTCACAGGTTTGGTTACTAGGTCCTCTGTCCAGTGAGATGTGTGTCAAGGGCATCAGGTGGGACTTTGGGTATCCAGTATTTTTCACGTAGCTGAGGGAAAGGTCAATGTGGTCTTAATAAATGATTAGCTGTGTTTCTGCAGTTGTGCACCAATGAACTCAAATTATGAGCTTCCAATCTCTCATGGTTTCTTCATGAAAAGAGCTGCTGCATACTTTACACAACTTTTTTACTTGTGAGCCCTATCTATTCTTTTTAAAATTCTTTTCCCATTTAGCTTATTACAGAGTATTAAGCAGCGTCCCCTATGCTATACAGTAGGTCTTTGTTGGTTTTCTAGTTTAAGTATAGCAGTGTAGTACCAATTTAAAGGAAAGAAAGCCAGGGGGAATGAAGTTAAGTAACTTACACAATGAAACATATCTATTAAAATAGGACTTAGAGTGACTCCTAGACCACCTAGCCAGTCTGTGCTCTTAGCACATTTAATATGATGTCATATTAAAATACATACAAAGGGAAAAATGAAAAGGGAGAAAATTGGGATGGGAAAAAAGAGACAGCAGGATACATATGATAACAGTTGAGAGCTAGATGATAGATGATAGATAGATGATAGATATAGATGGTAGATAATAGATGATAGATAAATAGATGATTATAGGTAATTAGATAGTATAGATAGAGAATAGATGACAGACAGATAGATAGACTGGGGATAGATGCTAATTGATAGATATACATAGAAGATAGAACCAATGGACAAATGGCAGGGAGAGTTACAAACTAATTTGCTCTCTGATTACTCTCTTCATCTCTCACTAACAGGCACAATAAATGTACACAAAAAAGGCACTGATTGTTCCCTCCTGTCCTCAGAATACTTCCTGCCTGTCTGTTTAGAACCTCACACTTGAGGAAACATCTCGAGTCCAGCACCAGTGAGGGCCCAGCCTCTCAGCCACACATATCACAGGCAGTAAATCAAATGCACTCATTGTTGATACAAGTAATTTTAACATCTTTATTTTCCCTCTGATGGATGAGCAGAGGCCACTGGCCTTTTCTGAATGAATACAACTGCATAAAAGAGCCATGGCTTTGGCTTATTTTACTACAGAAAGCCTATTTTGCCATGGGTCACTGTGGGTTTTATTTCAAGGAGATTAATCCTTCTGAAGAAGAAAGATAAATTTGTGGCATATTACTTCTGCGTTGCTTGCACAGATGTGCAAAATTAACTGATAATGATGCTTACAGATGCTATTGAGGACATGGGATATTCAAACCAGTGCTGCATTCATCACCCAGGGGATAACAAGGGGGTGTTCAAGGGTCCTGTACACATTCCTTTCTCTATTTCTGTGCATCATGAGCTACGCACTGAGACTTGACATATTCTTTAACCAGAAAAGAGAAGCAGACCAGTGTTAACACAGCTATTGCATAATCTCACACATGCTTATGGATTTCTACATGTTAATTGCTCTCAGTTGTTTCAGATGAAAGATGGGGTTACAACACTAAATGAGCAGTTGCTCTAAGCCAATTCCATACACCAAATTGGAAGATAGAATTTTTTTTCTCATATATTATTCTGAAGAGATAGAATTAATCAAGTTGAAAAAAATAACTTTTATCCAATACAAGGTTATATGGTGTATAGTCTTTTAATTATTTTAATATTTTAAAAATCAAGCTGAATATATTTGCATTCATATTTCTTTTTCTCATCTGAGTTAACACAGTAGTTAAACATTATATATCAAAATGCTAATGTGTAAATTTTGTTTTTTATGCCTCGCTAAAATGTTGTGTATTTTACAATAAAATTTATTTCTTGAATAATGCTTTATAAATCAATCTTTTTCTATTAAAAATTCCCTCTTAAAAGGTCGATAGTCCTTTTAACCTCACCCAAGTTGTTTCAAGTCCTTCCAGGGATCTTCACACTTGAAACATAATCTATTACAAAAGGGATGGAATCCCAGAAGGCCTGGCCTAGGACATTTTGAAAGAAATCTACTCTCACTCCTTCTCTCTCTTTCAAATGTATACCTTTTCCCCTTAGGCTTTGATTTCCTCTAACTTTCTTTTCTTTCTCTCATCAACGTTTCAGCCCTCTTTGCTCTGCAGGCATTGTACTTTCCACTTATTTTTTTGTCTAACATTTGATTATGATTCCTTTTTAAAACATTTCATTCTGGGCAAGACAGGTAGTTGCCTGAGGTGTTGAGATAGGAGACAGCCCTCAACAACAATGATAAGAACAAGAAGCAAGTTTAAGGTACTCTCAGGTTACACCATACAGATCCTCACATGACTAGAAATTTCTATGTGGGCTTTATGCTACTGAAAGAAGCAATGTTTTCTAAAATTAAAAACAATAATAACAGTCACAAAACCCCCCAATAATCTCTCATCACCTATGCTAAAGCTTGGTGTAATTATAAGAAGTCCCAAGAAGCTTGAGAGCTTATAGCTCCCAGTTCACCATAATTCTGGTAAAGAATATTTCATCGTTTAATGATGCTTACTGTAAATGAGTGATTTATTTTCTTTTAAAAAATTTAAATATTTTATCGTGCAATTTAACACATTGACGTTTGGGGAAACTTCAAAAGGAGCAAAAGTAAGCTATGTAAACAAAAATCAAAATTTTGCTGAAAAAATATTGGTTCTGAATGTCACCAGATTATTAATCTGTCTGGAAAATTTTATCTCAGTTTAAATAAAATCATACTTTTTCCCACTGAACTACTACATTTGTAATCTAAGTTCTGTTCCATCCTTCCTACTATGTACATTTTAAGGTACACATTACAGTTCTGATCTATTTTCTTTTTCTTCTATTGATCATAACTCTTTAGGAAAATATGCGTAGAATGCTGAAAATTATATAGGTATGTCTGTATATACATATATGTGTTGTTTTATATTATAAATATTAAAGTGAACTTCAAAACAAATGTGTCTTGATAAGATTGTACCCTTTAATCTACAAGTTCCACCCACCATATTTTGATATGATGTTAGGCACAGACTTTGATGAGCAATAACTTATTCTCCCTGACCTTGAATTCTGTCAAAGTCCATCTCTCCTGCTCTGGGGCATATCATTGAGGTTGTAGGGTAGCCAGAGGCCCAGATTCTTTCTGGAATGATTTCTTCAGTAGTTTTTAGCTCTCTTCATTCATCCATTCATCAAACAATTATTGCCATTTTCATCAGTGAATCCATGATTTACTAAGAGATGTTAAACCCGGAGGGAAAGTTTCATTATTTTGAAATATGCATGGGGTGTTATAACCTCACATAAGAGGAAATATAATATTAAGGGGATGAGAACATTACTTGTTCTTCAACTATTCTGAAAAACTGAAGCTGAGTTAGTCTAATCCAAAAAGGGAGAGAAATAATATTTTTGTTGAAAAAAACAGTATGAGCAAGTACATTGAGGAATGAAAAAGACAGGCACTTGCTAATAATTTTATTGAATGTAGTACATGAAATGCTGATGATGAGGGTGGCGTGGGGTGTGGTGGGATTGGATAGCAAGACATGAAACCAGAGAAATGTGCAGTGGATGTATTGTGATAAGCTCCAGAAGGCAATGAATTATTTAGGGAGGTTATGAAGAGTATTATAAATGAGGAAGAATCCTGGAGAGGTGTACATGTGACCAGGAGAACAGGGCAGAGGTTTAGACAGTGAGTTGGAGGGCAAAGCTTGGAATCATTTAAACAATTTAAGAGCCCTTCTTAGCAATCCTTGTGAGAAATGCAAGGATCTCAATTAAAACAGCATCCTTAGGGAGAGAGACGACTGCTCTGAGAAACAGTCTAGTAGAACGGACAACAATAATACGTGATTGACAGCAATCCTCCCATCTTTCCTGTGTATCATCATGTTTTCCCTTTTTACTGGATTATTTCCATTACAATATCTTGACATTTCATCTTTAAAACATGATGCAAAATAAAGATAAGTCAAGGACTGTCTCCTGCTTCCCCTTCTATCCACCTCATATATTTTACCACAAAACTGTTTGAAGGAATTGTCTATTCTCATTATCTGTAATTCCTCTCTTCCCATTTTCTCTGAAACCCATTCACTCCATAGTCAGTCTTCGTTTTACTTAACTTCACAGATACATTTCATACATTTCATCACTCATTATCCTGAAAAATTTTCTTCCTTTGGCTACTAGGAACTAGCACTCTCCTATTCTTTCTGCTACCACTGGTCTTTCTTTCTTTCCGTTTTTACTGGTGAATCCTCATTTCCAGACCTCTGATGTTGCAGTTTCTCATGGCTCAGTGAATTAACCTCTTTTCTCTTTCTATATGCACTTCCTTGGTATTTGTAGCCGACGGTCTTATTTGCATAGATGACAGGTAATGATCCATGACTTTAAATCTTTTACTTAGTCTTCTTTCCTGAACTCAAGCTTCTAGCGTTTATACTCAGCTGTCTCTTCCTCATCTTACAGCATCTCAGAATTATTAAATCTGAAAACAATATCCCAAGCGTCTTCTCCAAATGATCTCCACCTACAATCTTCCTAGTTTCACTTAGCAGAGCTTCCCGATATCCTGTTACTCAGGACAAGTATCTCGTAAGTTAAAATTGATCCTCTTTTTCTAGAATATAAGCTCCAATAGGGCAGAAATTTGGTCTTTTTTATTCACCAATGTATCTGTAAGATATAGAAAGATGCTTAATGTAGGTACTCAAAAAATGTTGAATTAAAATGAAAATTTATCTTCAATCTTACAGCGAATTAGTCAGGAAATAGGGTCAGCTTTATTTATTTAGCTTTTAAATTCCAGGATTAAAGCACCTGTTCTTTTTTTTTTTTTTCGGCCGTGCCACACAGCTTGCGGGATGTTAGTTCCCTGACCAGGGATGGAACTCGCGCCCTCAGCAGTAAAGAGTGGAGTCCTAACCACTGGACCACAAGGGAATTCCCTCAAAGCACTTGTTCTATCCATGGATACCACTGTGATCCAATTGTCCTGTGGCAAGACTATTGGAATAGCCTCTTGCTTCCGTTACTTTCCTCGTATATGCTTTTCATAAACCAGTAGCTATCATGGTCCTATTACAACAGACATAACTAACCCCTCTACTGAAGTCTCCCCAGTTGCACAATGTATCACTAATTATAAAATCTAAAACGTACCACAGCCAATCTCTCTCTTTGTGACCTTTCTGACTTCTTCTGTTACTCTTGCTTTACTCTTCTCCAGGCTCACACATTGGCTACTGTTTATCAAACCTAAGGTATACTTCTGCCTCTGGGCCTTTGCATTGGTTCCTCAGTTTGGAATGCTCTCCCTTTAGATATCTGCAGGATTTATCCCCTCGGCTCTTTGTGTCCTTACTCAAATATTATGAATGAGAACTTTCTTAGCCATGCCATTCAAATTACAACCCCTCTCCAATCTCTGAAAAAAACTCCCTTGCTGTATACAGCTCTTTGTCACTTCCTTAATTCAAAATATGTTTTAATTTCTTTATTTCTTAATTTTTTAAATCTTTCTCACTACAGTGTAAGCTCTAGGAAAATAATATTCTTTGTTTTATTTAATGATGAGTCACTAGTGCCAAGAATGGTGCCTGGTACATAATATGAAATTGCTTAGTTTTCCTAAACCTTGCTTTCCTCCTGAGGCTACCTTGAGACTCATAACCGAAGTACTTTATTAGCTCTCTGATGGGTCTCTTGTCTCCATATTTATATCTCTATAGCCAATTGCTTTCAACTCAATCAATCGATGTAGAGGTATAAATTTAGAACAAAATTAATACTTAAACATGATAATTTAATTTTTTTTGAATATTGAAACTAAATTCAGAAATGGAATATTACTATCAAAACTTTCATATCTTTGGTACATAAATTTGGGAACTGTTTATATACTAACTATAATTTGTATCATTCCAATCACCTTCCAATGCTGGAAGGGGTTCTTGATGGATGTTGACATGTCCTACTTTAATCCCCCCTTCAAATCTCCATAGTGATTTCCATACAGTTGTGTTCTACATGGACATCAGTTTATTAGCAAGGTTTCCATTGCCCTTCTGCCTGACCATATGTCCAGGTCCTTGGTCACTTACCATGAGCTGGTAAAAACCAAAACATCATGTCAAGAAGCATTCAGTTCAGCCCACTGAGCTGATTTATTTTCACGTTGTTTAATCATAGTAGCGGCCTTCCAAAAATTTTGTTGTCCATTTACCTCAGAGCTGCTGTCCACAAACCAAATAGCTCTTTCTTGGTCAATTGAAAGATGTTTATAGGGCCCTTTCCAAGTGATGCTAGAATCTGGCAACTCCTCATGCAGTTCCAAAGTCAGTCCTAGGGGAAAAGAGGCTCCATACTCATAAGTGTCTTTTCCTTGCATTCCTGCAGTAGCATGATCTTACATAAACTACTTCTGCTTTATTGGGGAACTCTTCTGGGCATTGCCTTCCTCATTAGAATGTTTTTCTGAATGTTTATCTTCCAAGATATCAGGAGGGTTTAGTTTTCAAAATTGTCTTATGACTTTCAGTCATAAGGGCAGTTTTAATTAATGTCTGATATCAAGCTAGAAATTGCCCCTCAAATGGCAAATTTCTAGTCCAAATCCCAGTTGCTGTCTTTGGAGGTGTCCTTGGGTTTTTTCATAGGCACCAGTCTCTGTCCACATAAGGCTATGAAACAGAGAATTTGTCCACATCACTTTCTATTCCACACTGTGTGATCGAAGACAAACTTACCAGTCTCCATTTAGCATGTCCAAATACTCGTGCTTGAAGGTCAGGTTTACATGCCTTCTGTTTCACAGGAATAATTCCCCAGTCAGATCCAATGTCCAACACCCAAATATATCCAGGTAAAGGAGACACAACCACTTAAAATATATCAAGTTTTTTTCCTAACTTTTACCATAATTTTAATTTTCTTGAACATTAAAATTAAATTCAGAAATGGAACACCTATTGAAACTTTCACATCTTTGGTATGAAACTTTGAGAATTATTTATGTGGAAACATTAGCCTGTATCTTAATAGTCATGATTATGATTTGTAAGGAGATGAGAGGATGAAAGTTAAACATCTGTAAAATAGGATGAAATGGAAAAAAGTCTACCAAGTTTGAACTTCCTGTAACAAGTTTTCATTAGTTCCAGTTTGCTTGGCTTTCCATCCATAAAATGAATTAGATTTTGATCTCACATGAATCTCCATAAATTCAAAACTGTGAATTTAATTTAAAAGATTGAAAAGTCAATATAAATCAATATATTTCTCATAGATAACTACTTGGATTAAGATGAATTCTTTAGAATAACCTTGTTCTAATTTAAGCAGAAATATAATTTAACTTATTCTATTTCATCTCATGTGTTGTAAACTAGACTTCAGATTTATAATTTGGATTGCTCTCTCTGAAAAGACAAGAAAAATATTATCAACAAGAGAAAAAAGACAGAAAAATATAAGACTCTGTGTCATTTTGGCATTAGCAAGAAATAAAGATGAACGGACATTTGATACACTTGGATGTCTGGATAATGTTGAACCCAATATATTATTCTAATAAAACTATATACAGGAATCTTTCAAGTGTTTAATCCCCTGCTCGGCTGGCTGACTTTCCTGGATTTGTAGTCCCCTAATGTAATTTCATAAAGATCTGACAAAAGATCTAAGTACTCTTTAGGAGCTTAGACAAGAATAATTCATTTATTTTTTCCATTTCTAAAGGTGAGAAAATTTGAAATAGTGAAAGAAAATGACTGAATGTTCCTTTCTCATTATTCTCTTATTTATTTTCAATTTCTATATTTTTAATAACATCTCTTGCTCTCACTTTGCACAGGAAGGAATAAAGCAGAAGACGCAATGGAGTTACTTTTCAATTGAAAATTTTAAAAATCAAATTAAAATGGTACACATCAAATAAACAAAAGAACTAGCCTTTTATCTCCTTTATTCATGAACTTACCCTTTCTTAACTGAAAAATATCCTACTGTGATTTCCCTGGTGGCACAGTGGTTAAGAATCCACCTGCCAATGCAAGGGACACGGATTCGAGCCCTGGTCTGGGAAGATCCCACATGCTGTGGAGCAACTAAACCCATGTGCCACAACTACTGAGCCCGCATGCCACAACTACCGAAGCTCACGTGCCTAGAGTCCATGCTCCGCAACAAGACAAGCCAAAGAAATGAGAAACCTATGGACAGCAATGAAGAGTATCCCCCACTCGCCGCAACTAGAGAGAGCCCGCACACAGCAACGAAGACCCAATGCAGCCAAAAATAAATAAATAAATAATAAATAAATTTATAAAAATAGAAAAAAATATTGCTTTCTTTAAATAAAAGAAAAATATCCTACTAACTTTCTGATCTTAGAGTTTATTGATCTATTTTACACATCAATGTATATTCTGTGAAAGGCATTTTTTTACATCCTTCATGCTCATCCAGAATGGTTTTGTGTCTTTCTTGCACATAGGACCAGATGCAAACTCTCTTACCCCATAATTTGTGTGAGAGGCTTCAGCAGGTAAACCTAAATTATCCTGTATTGTTCCTAGTGACACACCAAAACCCAGGGAGTCACAGCAGGATAATTGTTCTGCTTTTTTGCTTTAAATCAATTGGCAGCTTCTTCTTCCTGTGTCCCAGGAGAAAGTACTGAATATCTTTTTGAGTCCCCTGGGTATGCCATTGACATAAATTGTACTTACTCTCTGTTGGATACAAAACTGATTGAAAACAACATGGCCATCTTGTGTCTGATTCATCAATAATTATTTCAATTAGATTGTTAATGCCATGGCATTTTCTGTATGGCACCCACAGGAATTATCTTGTACTTTGCAATCTATTATTAACTAGACAATTTATATTTATCCCCTTGCAATTTCCCTCAGAGAAGAAAGAGTGAGTATGGACTCACTATATGACTAGAGAAAAAGACCTAATTTAATGTGGGGTTCTTTTTTTTTCACATGCCTATATATTTTTAAAATATTGAGTTAAGAAAAATGATGGCTGAATAGCTCACAGACCTTCAAGAATATAGAACATAACAATTTCAAAAGGGAGAGCATCTTGAATTGCAAACTCAGAGGCAGTCTCATCTTCCCCTGGCAGAAATGCATTTACACCCTAAAGCCCCAGGGCTCTTCTCCTTCTCTTAGGAGGGTGACATTTCCACTCCCATGTATGTGAAGACGTTCATATTTCTATGTCACTCTCCTAGAGTGTGATCCTTCCCTACGGTACCTGTAGTTAATGATATCCAGCTCTTATCACACCACCTGCAGGGTGTTGTCATGGGGGACCTGTCCTGCCAACTTATTCTGTGTGCTGTTTTAATTCTGATATCTGAACAAGGTGACCCAGGTTCCTGCCAGCATATATATATAAAATGTGTGTGAGTGTATGTGTGTGTATATGTGTGTAAGGTTAACTTTCAGACTCAGTATTTCTGATTTAATAAGGTGTAGATCCCCAGGTGTGGAGACGTTGGTGTCACTCCCTAGGCAGCAGAGTTGAGTGATACCTTATATCTGTATTGAGGAAAGACAGCGTCAAGCTGAATTGTCAAAAGAATAAATCCTGAGGGGACTTATCCTCCAATGGAACTCTAAGAGTTGTTTCTCCTTGAAACTTGAAGTCAAAGGAAGAAATCTAAATATGTTTATACTTTTGTCTTTGATACAATGATACCATTCATTTGGTCACTTTCTTAGCTTCAGTTTCCTCATCTTTTAGAAATAAATACTATATCATGGGGGACATAATAATTGTCTGATTTCATTCACAAGGCCATTATTAAAATTATGTTAATAATATATATATTAAAATTAAGTTAATAATATATATATATGTTAATAATATAATAGGAACATATTGTTCTCTTTAATGAGTTATTTGAGATAAATCTAACTTTCCATTCTCTACCATTTTCAATGCTCTACCTTTAAAATGTTTGAGGAGCAAATACAAAATTTGGGAAATGTTTTATATTTTTCCTTGACTAAAAATTTACAACACCGTGTAACTTTTAATAACACTCAGTATTATTTTTTTCCACTCGGTGTTCCACCAAGTTATTCGACCATAGAGAACTATTTTACTTAACAGCTTTATACAACATATATTATATATATTGGGGAACAACAGCAAACAAACAAGAGCCCTCAACATGTTTTCTTTTGACTCCTCAAGGAATAATGAATATTGCTAGTTTCCAGATTCTGCTGTCTAGTAACTACTAGAAACATTTTTTGGAGAATTATGTCCACCTTTATAGCTTTCTTTCCTCTTCTGTGGGTGGAAACACTCTATTTCATTTCCATGTTATTTTTTTCTCATTCACCTGGACAGAGGAAGTATGAGTTGTATGAGAGCAGGACTGGAAGGGCCTGAGAAAAGCCAAGAGGTGTTGAAAAAACTTCAGCAATACCAGAAGATTTTCCAATCTCTATTATGTAACATGGTTTCTTATTTATTGAAAATTAATATTTCACTGAAAAGAAACAAACAAATGTTGACTTTTAACCATTCACAATTCTGCTGTAATTTCAGGTGTTTCACAATGAAAAGAAAAGAGAAATGTAACTTCAATACCACTTTTATTTCAGCTCTCTTTGTTTGGCACTGGGAGATGTGCAGTGATGCCAAGCTGTTAAATTGTAGGCATAGCCAGGTCTGTTGGACGGGTGCTTTAGATACTTAGACTGAACCTATTACAATTCTCGACTACTTTCCCCACCTCTTCTTTTCTGTGTTTAGCTCCCTAAGGACTGTTCAATCAAGACTCAATTAAAATTATTAAACTGTTCAGCTTTTTATTGAAAGCCTTGATGCTACATCCCCACAGGAGCCCATTGAAGAGAAGATTAGCCTCATTACCATAAAGTGGCAAAGACAATGTCAAGGATAAGGAGAGATATAAAACCAAAGACTGCAATGCACTGTAATTGACCAACTTAGTCTCCTTTATAAAGGAGGAAGGTGAGTAAGACACCAACATCAGAAGAAAGCTAATGCTATAGGGCAAAGGTCTTTCATTCATAACTTGTGCTTACTCATTTTTATTTACACAGATAAAAATGGAACCAATTAAATAGAATGATCTTCTTCCACCAACATGTTAAGTGCACCTTGATATAGAGTAATTTACTTAAGCTTCATTTCATACATAAACCCTCTCTATTAAGACAGGCCACCTTTTGAAATTTTTCATTATAGAAGCATCCAACTGCAACGTATTAGCAACATCCTCAAGAACTTTTGCTTTGCTATCTTTTCATCTGAAAAGTTTGGGAATTTATTTTAACAAATTTTGTAGAAAAATGTAAAATACAACATATAGCAGCTGGAATAACTTTATATGTGGGAGAAAAAGTCGCACAATAATTTGGAGAAACAATCTATGAGAACCAAGAATGTCTACTCTCATTTGAGCATCTCATTCATTCATTCATTCATTTGGCTTGATCATGCACTCTCTTTGGACCTGGGGATATGGGCATGAATAGAACCTAAACTCTGGCCTTAAGGCCTCTGATCAAATCACCTGAAGTGATCTGATAATAGTTGTAAGAATATGATTAATAATATTTTTGTCAACAAAGATTGAAATATAAAGCAAAGTGATCATCTGGATTTTAATAAATCAGAAGTAATCATTGAGAAATTATTTTGGTAATAAGCTCTAAATTATTTGGAATATTATATATCATTTTGGTTTGTGATAGGTTCTGTTGAACATGAAGTATTACAAGGCATTTCACAGAACATGTCCATGTTTCACAAATTTTATACAAAACTTAGTAGGTAAGCTTGCTTGCCTAAAAATACAAAAGTCAACAATGCTTTAAACAAAATAGTTATTACATTTGTATTACTATTAATTCCCTTGTATAAAAAGAAGGTGCTATTTATTCACCAAGAACAGGAGACACAGTATTGATCCCTAAATATTCCTTGCTCAGTTAGTCTCACAATTGATCCTAGAACAGAAAGCAAGAAATTGACTGACCATCATTACAAACAGCTCTGGCCTGGTGTTTCTCACCTCTGGTGGTGTCCATGTTTCTCTCCTTGACTACTAGAGAAAATGACAATGCTCGTGTATCACTCAGACCAATTATATTGTATCCTTGGGTGCACTGTGGACATGCACTCTTCTAATTTTTATAAAAAATAACTGGAACCAAAGAGCATTTAACACTTTAATTTGGGGGGACTCTGTTTTTATGATTAACAGCCACAAGTAAATTGAGACACTGTGGAAAAGTATTTTAAATATTACAGATGACTATTTGTGCATATCATAAAAATTAAAATAGATACCAAGTTAATTATTAAAAATAATAACTAATAAACATTATTAATAGATAGTTCATATCTATTAAAATAGGAACATATGACACTTCTAAAAATATAAATAAACAGTTTATTTTTCATATTTATTTTGAGGTAATTTCAAATTTACAATAAAGCAGCAAGTATAATAAGATAATTTTTTTCTAAGACATTTGATAGCAAGTTGCTGACAAGGTGTCCATCATCCTGAAATCTTCAGTGAAGATTTCCTACTAAAAATAAAAACACAAAATCAGGAAATCAAAAATTATATATTATAATGTTATAAGTTATACTGTTAACCCAAAATTCTAAGACTGGAGACTTGGTTGAGGCAAAAAGTACTTTTATTTGGGGTTTGTCAAGACTGCATCATGGAAAGGACAAATCCAGGAAAATGCTTGAATTGTGTTCTGCTGGACTAAAAAATGGGGGAGGCTTATAAAGACAAAAAGGTAAAAGGTAAACATGAGTCTTTGGTCAAAAATTAGGATTGGAACTGGCAAGAAATAAGGGTGTTTGTTAAGCAAGGTTTGGTCAGGGTTCAAAATGATTACACAGTTGTGAAGCAGGGAGCTTTGAAACTATGAAGTTGCAGCTGGCAGCCACTAGCAGATTTGTTTTGAAAATAGCTGGTGATGTCCTTGAGTTTGATAGAGTTCAAAGAAATTTCAGTTTCTCAGTGATGAAGGAACATACCTGAAACCACAACCACAATGGCCAACAGATTCCATTTTGGATGCCTGAAACATAGTTACTCCATTTTTATTTTTAAATCATCTTAAGTATGTCATAATTTCCCACTTTTGATCAAAATCTTCCCTTTGGAAAACATTGATGATCAATTTTGGTCTTATTATGTCCCGTTTGTTGCCTGAGTGACTAATAACCTGCTCTGAATTCATGGTCTCTCTCGGATCTGAGATGGATTTGCCCCAGGAGATAAGTGTTGGAGGCAAGAACAATAGAAGTAGATTACATAATTGGGTCACATTTGAGCAACAGAGAGGATTCAGGGTTATGGTCTCAGGCAGGTCATATCTCAATCAGTGTTTCAGCATGAGTTGACTGTTCCCCAGGAAGAAAGATGTGTTGAAGATTCAAATCACTGTGCAGTCATAATTTTGGTGGAAGTTTTAGTCTCAAGCCAACAGGTTAAATTTTCATGGAAGTTTTAGTCTCAAGCCAGCAGCTTACATAGAACATAAACAGTTTGAATATCATTAAGACAGAACCGATAATGAAAATCAATAGAAGGATGATCTATAGTCCAGATTGCAGGAGAGCTCCAATACTTGAAGGATGTCAGCTAAAATTGTCAGAAAATTTAAGATAAGACCATCTGGGTACAAAGTTAGAATATCCTTTAAGAGTTTTGGCATGTTTAGAGAGTTTTCTTGTTTCAAGTTTCAATACCTGAGATGAGGTATTGATCCAACAGCAACAAGAAGTATTAACAGTAACGCAGATGTTTCATTGGGCAGCAAGGAGATAATCTAATGCAATACGGTTATCAAGTGCTATGGGAGCAAGAAAAGGATCTCTGTTGAGCCCTAATAGCTCTTGCAGAGCTCTAGCAATTCTATTGACAGTATGAGTAAGATTCCTCATCATTACCTCTAGATCAGTGGTACCTGTTCCAAAGCAGGAACCCCAAATCCTGAGGAGACAACTTAATTGATCCCCTGAATATCCTGCAGGGAGGTCACATCCTGGAGAAAGAGCACAGCTATTATATTCATATTCAGAGGGATCGTCTTCAAGGTAGTCATCAGTTATTGAGAGGGACCTTTTCTCTGGGTTGTAATTATTAGTGTTTGTTAGAATTTAAGCTAATGAGTAGTTTTAAAATACTGATTAGAATGGTCAAATGTCCCAGCACGCAAGTTCCTCTTATTCTCCAACTATCTAAATATTCATGTGCTCAAGGTTGGTTGTTGTAGCCATGAACAAGTATAAACGCTTTGGGGGGCACATAGTACTCCAGGTTTTGAGGGTTTTTTTAGAAGGTGGGTGACCACATTTTCTAATCATGCACCAGTACATGGAAGTTTCCAATCAGTCAAACTGAGCATGCAGGTAGAAAGAGGAGTGAGTCCTCCATTAACCCAAGTAGGTTGGATTCTAATTCCCATATAGAAAGGAGAATTATATATTTTATATATAATAGTATATTGACCTTATTATAGCAGGTGGTCAGTAAGTATGGTATAGAGGGCAGGGAAGAGAAGTAAATGGTATTTACCTTTCAAATGGTAATATTTTCTTTTGCAAAAATGTTTTGACACTTATCATAGTCATAAGCATTAGACTGGTTACCTCTAGGTTCCCCACTGTCCCTTGGAATTGTTTCCCATGGGGTTGGGAAGAAACAAGGGACGGGCTAGGACTGGGTACAGACCTGAACTCAATAAGCAATCTCTGAGAGTTCTCTTTTATGACCCATGGTAAAGTTAGGTACATTGGTGAAATTGGTCACAGTGATGGGGTCATTATTTTTTGCAAAGGACCCAGTAGGTAAATGATGACGTATCCAACACTCAGGTAAATTTCCTTAAGTAGCAAGAAACAGATATTTGGAAAATAACATTGTCTTTCCAGGTACATGAATGAATGGTAGAGACAGGAAACAGTAGAACAGTCAGGAAGGATTTTAAAGGTCACATGATGGTGATTAGATTATATTGGGGACCAGTGGGCTAGGGCTATAAAAGGATCAGGAAAATGCCAGATGTCTTCTGTGAGTTCTTCTCGTGGCAGGAATATACTTTTTTAAAATGATAATATTTAATTATATTGAGAATTTGTAGGATCACTGCAACTAATAGTAGATTATACATGAGGAAAATTAAGGGAAATAAAGTAACAGCCACTTGGGTAATTGCTAAAATTATAACACCTGCAAAAGTTTCACCAAAACCACCACTGTAGCAATCCCACAGTATGTAATAGGGCTAGGAGCATATCCTCACATAAATTAGACAGAATTCCCCAATGTCATAGATGTCAGGCATGAAGTACTCTGGCCTGGTCTGTATTCTTGGGAGAGTTGTTTACTTCAGGTGTTGTCTGCTTCTGACCCAGGAAAGCTTTTGTTTGTTTGTTTGTTTCCAGTTAGCTTCAGTTGGAAGTCACCAATAGGGTGAGAGATCCAGTCAGGACTGTGAAAACTTTTAAAATGAGGTATATGGATCCATGAGTCAATGGGAGCAAGTTTCACTGCACACGGTTTAGTTAATAATTCCTGATATGGTCCTTTCCACTGAGGTCGCCAGGCATCTTTGTGAAGGTGTCTTTTCTGGTAAACAGAGTCACTTTGTTATAGATCATGTTCTTTGAGGTCTTCATCTCCCAGGAGCTTGTTATTAAAAGATTCCTCTACAAATGAATTTTTTTTTTTTTTTATTGGTCTGTTCATATTTTCTGTTTCTTCCTGGTTCAGTCTTGGAAGGTTATACCTTTCTAAGAATTTGTCCATTTCTTCCAC
This sequence comes from Balaenoptera ricei, assembly GCF_028023285.1. NCBI lineage: Eukaryota > Metazoa > Chordata > Mammalia > Artiodactyla > Balaenopteridae > Balaenoptera > Balaenoptera ricei. Next base: position 90,710,907 of record NC_082650.1, on the reverse strand, counting down.
GTTGTCCATTTTATTGGCATAAAGTTGCTTGTAGTAGTCTCTTAGGATGCTTTGTATTTCTGTGGTGTCTGTTGTAACTTCTCCTTTTTCATTTCTGATTTTATTGATTTGAGTCCTCTCCCTATTTTTCTTGATGAGTCTGGCTAATGGCTTATCAATTTTGTTTATCTTCTCAAAGAACCAACTTTTAGTTTTATTGATCTTTGCTATTGTTTTCTTTGTTTCTATTTCATTTATTTCTGCTCTGATCTTTATGATTTCTTTCCTTCTGCTAACTTTGGGTTTTGTTTGTTCTTCTTTCTCTAGTTTCTTTAGGTGTAAGGTTAGATTGTTTACTTGAGATTTTTCTTGTTTCTTTAGGTAGGCTTGTATAGCTATAAACTTCCCTCTTAGAACTGCTTTTGCTGCATCCCATAGGTTTTGGGTCGTCGTGTTTTCATTGTCATTTGTCTCTAGGTATTTTTTTATTTCCTCTTTGATTTCTTCAGTGATCTCTTGGTTATTTAGTAACGTATTGTTTAGCCTCCATGTGTTTGTCTTTTTTACGTTTTTTCCCCTGTAATTCATTTCTAATCTCATAGTGTTGTGGTCAGAAAAGATGCTTGATATGATTTCAATTTTCTTAAATTTACTGAGGCTTGATTTGTTACCCAAGATGTGATCTATCCTGGAGAATGTTCCGTGTGCACTTGAGAAGAACGTGTAATCTGCTGTTTTTGGATGGAATGTCCTATATATATCAATTAAATCTATCTGGTCTATTGTGTCATTTAAAGCTTCTGTTTCCTTACGTATTTTCATTTTGGATGATCTGTCCATTGGTGTAAGTGAGGTGTTAAAGTCCCCCACTATTATTGTGTTACTGTCGATTTCCTCTTTTATAGCTGTTAGCAGTTGCCTTATGTATTGAGGTGCTCCTATGTTGGGTGCATATATATTTATAATTGTTATATCTTCTTCTTGGATTGATCCCTTGATCATTATGTAGTGTCCTTCCTTGTCTCTTGTAACATTCTTTATTTTAAAGTCTATTTTATCTGATATGAGTATAGCTACTCCAGCTTTCTTTTGATTTCCATTTGCATGGAATATCTTTTTCCATCCCCTCACTTTCAGTCTGTATGTGTCCCTAGGTCTAAAGTGGGTCTCTTGTAGACAGCATATATATGGGTCTTGTTTTTGTAACCATTCAGCCAGTCTATGTCTTTTGGTTGGGGCATTTAATCCATTCACGTTTAAGGTAATTATCGATATGTATGTTCCTATGACCATTTTCTTAATTGTTTTGTGTTTGTTTTTGTAGGTCCTTTTCTTCTCTTGTGTTTCCCACTTAGAGAAGTTCCTTTAGCATTTGTTGTAGAGCTGGTTTGGTGGTGCTGAATTCTCTTAGCTTTTGCTTGTCTGTAAAGCTTTTGATTTCTCCATCAAATCTAAATGAGATCCTTGCCGGGTAGAGTAATCTTGGTTGTAGGTTCTTCCCTTTCATCACTTTAAGTATATCATGCCACTCCCTTCTGGCTTGCAGAGTTTCTGCTGAGAAATCAGCTGTTAACCTTATGGGAGTTCCCTTGTATGTTATTTGTCATTTTTCCCTTGCTGCTTTCAATAATTTTTCTTTGTCTTTAATTTTTGCCACTTTGATTACTATGTGTCTCGGCGTGTTTCTCCTTGGGTTTATTCTGTATGGGACTCTCTGCGCTTCCTGGACTTGGGTGGCTATTTCCTTTCCCATGTTAGGGAAGTTTTCGACTATAATCTCTTCAAATATTTTCTCGGGTCCTTTCTCTCTCTCTTCTCCTTCTGGGACCCCTATAATGTGAATGTTGTTGCGTTTAATGTTGTCCCAGAGGTCTCTTAGGCTGTCTTCATTTCTTTTCATTCTTTTTTCTTTAGTCTGTTCCGCAGCAGTGAATTCCACCATTCTGTCTTCCAGGTCACTTATCCGTTCTTCTGCCTCAGTTATTCTGCTATTGATTCCTTCTAGTGTAGTTTTCATTTCAGTTATTGTATTGGTCATCTCTGTTTGTTTGTTCTTTAATTCTTCTAGGTCTTTGTTAATCATTTCTTGCATCTTCTCAATCTTTGCCTCCATTCTTATTCCGAGGTCCTGGATCATCTTCACTATCATTATTCTGAATTCATTTTCTGGAAGGTTGCCTATCTCCACTTCATTTAGTTGTTTTTCTGGGGCTTTTTCTTGTTCCTTCATCTGGTACATAGCCCTCTGCCTTTTCATCTTGTCTATCTTTCTGTAACTGTGGTTTTTGGTCCACAGGCTGCAGGATTGTAGTTTTTCTTGCTTCTGCTGTTTGCCCTCTGGTGGTTGAGTCTATCTAAGAGGCTTGATGGGAGGCTCTGGTGGTGGGTAGAGCTGCTACAAATGAATTATTAATCCTTATCAGTTTGAGCCTTTCATGTCAGTACATTAACATTTCCCCTTTAATCAAATTGGGCTCATGTAACCTACTGTATATTTTCACTGGTCTTCCAGTAATTATTTCAAAAAGAGAAAGTAAGTGTTTTCCAAAAGGAGTAGACTTTAGATAAAGCAATACCAAGGTCAGGGTTTTTGGCCAAGGGGGATTGAAAGATTCAACCAACTTAGCCAATTGAGTCTTAATTGTTCAATTGGTATGTTACACTAATCCAGCAGTGAAAATGTTGAAAAATAGGTCAAATTACAGACTGAATAATTTGTCCAGTAAAATGGGTCCCTCAATTGCTGTTAATCTCAAAGAGAATACCCCATGTAGGGATGAACTTTTCTAATTGTACCCACTGTAAATGTGATAGCCCTGCAACATGGAAATGCCTCAACCCCATGAGAAAACATGCATATCAATACAAGTACATATATATATCCTCAAGATGGTGACAGTTGGTTAAAACCCATTTGCCTTACTTCAAAGGGTCCCAAAGTTAAAGGGAAATGGCCTTTGGAAGAATGAATAGGTTTACCAGGATTATGTATTGGGCAAAGGTGACATTTTAGATACATCTCACTTGCTATTTTGTGGGTTAATTTCCAATAGTATTGCTTCCCCATAATATAATTTTGTCTGGACCACAATGAGTGAGTCAATGGACGTTTGATAGAAAATATTCTTTCAGGCATTGAGGCAGGGTTATTGTTGGATCCATACCATAAGTTATGATTTCCCAGAATTTACAACTGTTATATAGCAGTTTGTTTTGTTCCTCCTGGAATACATTTTTGGGGTTTCTGCCAATAAGTCTTGCATGCTAATAGAAGGTTTAGTGATCAAAACTGAGGTTTTCCTTAAAGTAGAACAAATGCAAAGAACAGCAGCTCTTGCCGCTGTATCAGCCAGATTATTTTCTTTAATTTCCTCTGAGTTTAATTTTGAATGGCCTGAGATTTTTATAATGGCCCAAAGTTTTGGTTTTTTAATGTCTTCCAGCAGGTCTAAGACATATTGGTTATTTTTAATTGGTTGCTCTGTGGAGGTCAAAATCCCTCTTTGTTTCCATAGCATGTAATAATCACGAGCAACACTGAAAACATATCAGCTATCAGTTTAAATATTACCAGTTTGATCTTTTGCTATAATGCAAGCCTGTGTTAAAGTCATTAGTTCAGCTTGTTGGGCTGCCATGACCAAAGGAAGAGGGTCTCCCTCAATGATTTCATGGAGAGACACAGTAGCATATCTATCCCAGTATTGTCCTTGATCAGCCTTCAAATAAGAACCATAAGTAAACAGCATCAAATCAGGATTATGCAAATGAGTTTCCGGTAAATCCAGTCTAGAAGTTAGCAAATAAAGGCAGTCATGAGGTATTTAGTCCAAAGGTAAAGGAAGAAGGGTAACAGGGTTAAGAGATATAGTGACATTTGAAGGAGACAAAAGAATAATTTTATAGGAAGTAAATCTACTAGAGCAAAGGTATTGAATATGATGAGAATTTAAAAGAGCTTCAACAGAGTGGTGTATGTAAATGGTTAGGGGAGACCCCATGACAATTTTGTTAGTAAGGCTAATAAAATTGACATTTTGAGTAAGGCTGCTGTACTGGAAACTGCTCTCATGCAGCATGGGCAAGCCTTTGGAGACAAAATCTAATTTCTGACTATAATAGCTTACTGATCTATTTTGATCACCATGTTTTTGAATTAGTACTATTATATCTAATCCCTATTGCTTGTGCACATTTAGTTAAAAAAAGGCATCTTTGAGTTAGGATGCTTTAAGGCTGGGACTTCAATAAGCTGTTCTTTTAATTGTCTAAAGGCTAAATGGCATCTTCAGTCCATTGAAGGGGATCTCATTTATCCAATTTTAGTAATGATTATAATGGCTGAGCCATAAGACAAAAGTTTGGAATCCAGTTTTTATAGTAACAAATTAATCCTAAAAATCCCTTGCGTTGTTTTCAAGTCTTAGGAACTGTAAAGGCTAAGATTCCTTTAATTCTATTTAGGTGAATTAATCATTACTCAGCTGATATCAGATGTCCTAGGTATTTAACTTGAGGCTGACAAAATTATCACTTATCTTTGGATAATTTATGACCCCTTTATAACTAAATGTTTGAGAAGATTGAGTCCGTCCCTTGAAAAGTCTGAATATTTGGGGAACAAAGAAGTAGATATTCTACCTATTATAGTATTCTACCTATTATAGTAAAGTATAGTCTTTTGGATAAACAATATCTGCAAGATCTGATTTTAGGACTTGGGAATAATAAGTAGGGCTTTCAGTATATCCCTGGGGCATTACCATCCAGGTATATTGTTGGTCATTTCAAGTGAAAACAAAACAAGTATTGACTGTCTGAATCCACGGGGATATTAAAGAAAACACTACATAAATCAGTCATTTTGAAAATTTTACTTCTTGCAGGGACTGTAGATAAGAGGTTATGAGGATTAGATGGAAAGGTATGATGACATTGTTAATGCCTCTTAGGTCCTAGATAAACCCATCCTCTTCCATTGGGTTTTTAAACTGGGAGGATGGGAGTATTACATGGACTGGTACAAGAAACTACCAGACCTTGTTTAATATACTCTTCTACTGTAGGCTGGATCCCTATAGCTTCCTTTCTGAGGGGATATTGTTTAATATTTGGAAGGGGTTTAAATTAGTCTATTTCTATTTTAATTGGGGTTGGTAAATGAATTTTCCCTATATCCATAGAAGACTGAGACCATAGGTGGTGTGGCAAAGTTTGTAAAAGTCCATCTTTTGTTTGGGTTGCAATGGGTATAAGGAAAAGAATGGTATCTCCAAGCAAAGGATTAAACTTTAAATTATTAGATTCATAATTTTGTTTATTTGGATTATCCTTTAGATTTAAACACATTTTCCCTTTTTAAGATAAGGAAATATGTGTATCATGGACTTCTAAAACATCTCTTCCAACAAGGTGTATAGCAGAGGAAGGAACAAGAAGAAAAGAATGTATTTCTATATGGCAGGCCAAGTGGAAGCAGCATGGGTTGAGATTTAGAAACTGTCATAAGGCAATTAGAAAACCCTACCATTGAAATTGTTTTAGTACTCTGAGGAAGGGGATGCTTTAAAACAGTGAGTTGAAAACAGAAAGAGTTATCAATTAAGTCTTGATGTCAACACATATCAATTAAAGCTTTAGTCTGTTTCACAAAAATAAATTCAATTTCTCCCAAGACATTAGTGAGGAGAAAAGAAAAGATCCTAGATATTTCCTCAGAGCAACACTAAAGGAGAAGGAAATGAAGTTGGACAGAGTTTTAGTGTGGTTTAAGTTCATAATTTGAGGGAAAATGCGAAAGGTTTTGTTCCTTTTAATCTAGGGAAATCTCTTCTGAAATGCCCAAGATTTTTGCAATAAAAGCAAATGTTTCTCTGGGAGTCTTGTGGGTTAGAGGTTCGTTTATTATATATTGGGGATTGAGTTGATTTAGCTTGACTGGTTAATTATTGAAGTTGTAAATTCATTATTTGAGTAGATCCTTTTTGACAATTTTTTGTATAGCTTTAGAAAGTTGGTCTTCCAGATTAACTAAGTCATTGGCATCCATGGTTGGCAAATTTAATTGGTGCCTTTTAACTAAAGGGGCAAGTTCTTCATCAAGGCCATTTGGAAAGAAAAAGTTAAAGAGGGTTTATGATAATTAATATCTTCGATCCCTGAATATTATTTGAAAGTTTTCTTAAACATCTCAGAAAATTGGAGAATAGGTTTATCAAGCTTTTCGGTGCATAATTAATTTTTTTCCAACCAACGATTTTAGGGCAGACTTCTGGAATGACCCAGGGAAGGGTTTTAGCTAACTCTTTTGGAGTATTCTTTTGGAAATCTTCTGTAGGGTTTTCCCAACCTGCCTTATTAAGCAATTCCTTTGCTCTGCCTTCTGTCACTGACATGTGTATGAGGTATGAAGTCAGAATGGCTGGATCTGTAAGTCTGGATAACTATATCTAATTTTTTTTTTTTTAACCAAAAGAGATAGGGTCTAGAAAAGGGTCAGGATATTGTTTAGCTGTGGCTCTTAGCTCGGTTTTAGTCCGTGGGACATAGACAATACAGGGTTCTCCTCGTCCAGTGGATTTGGTTTTTAAAGGGTCTTTTAGGACAAGGACTTTGATAGGGGCTTCAGGTCCAGAGGAATCAATTAATGGTGAAGGATGAGGAAGAACCAACAGTGGGGAAAGGGGGAGTTCAGAAAGAGGAGGGTAAAAAGATGAAGGAAGGACAGAACCTCAGAGAGAAGAAAGGCAAGGATGAGGCACTTCCTGGGAAGGAACATGAGGGGAGCGAGAAAGTTTCTCTGAACTTTTCGAGTTTGGAAACAGTTTGACTCATTTCTTCATTTACAGTCTGGAGGGAGATGACTTCTTCAGTGTTATGTTTAGGTGCTTCTCAATATCTATTAAAATAAGCCTTCCATTCATTTTGCCTAGTTTTTTATTATTATTTTTAACATCTTTATTGGAGTATAATTGCTTTACAATTGTGTGTTAGTTCCTGCTTTATAACAAAGTGAATCAGTTATACATATACATATATTCCCATATCTCTTCCCTCTTGTGTCTCCCTCCCTCCAACCCTCCCTATCCCACCCCTCTAGATGGTCACAAAGCACCGAGCTGATCTCCCTGTGATAGGCGGCTGCTTCCCACTAGCTATCTATTTTACATTTCATAGTGTATATTTGTCCATGCCACTCTCTCACCCTGTCACATCTTACCCCTCCCCCTCCCCATATCTTCAAGTCCATTCTCTAGTAGGTCTGTGTCTTTCTTCTCATCTTGCCACTAGGTTCTTCATGACTTTTTTTTTTTTTTTCCTTAGATTCCATATATATGTGTTAGCATACTGTATTTGTTTTTCTCTTTCTGACTTACTTCACTCTGTATGACAGACTCTAGGTCCATCCACCTCACTACAAATAACTCAGTTTCCTTTCTATTTATGGTTGAGTAATATTCCATTGTATATATGTGCCACATCTTCTTTATCCATTCATCTGTCAGTAGACACATAGGTTGCTTCCATGTCCTGGCTATTGTAAATAGAGCTGCTATGAACATTTTGGTACATGACTCTTTTGGAATTATGGTTTTCTCAGGGTATATGCCCAGTAGTGGGATTGCTGGGTCGTATGGTAGTTCTATTTTTAGTTTTTTAGGGAACCTACATACTGTTCTCCATAGTGGCTGTATCAATTTACATTCCCACCAAAAGTGCAGGAGGGTTCCCTTTTCTCCACACCCTCTCCAGCATTTATTGTTTCTAGATTTTTTGATGATGGCCATTCTGACCGGTGTGAGATGATATCTCATTATAGTTTTGATTTGCATTTCTCTAATGATTAATGATGTTGAGCGTTCTTTCATGTGTCTGTTGGCAATCTGTACATCTTCTTTGGAGAAATGTCTATTTAGGTCTTCTGCCCATTTTTGGATTGGGTTGTTTCTTTTTTTGATATTGAGCTGCATGAGCTGCTTGTAAATCTTAGAGATTAATCCTTTGTCAGCTGCTTCATTTGTAAATATTTTCTTCCATTCTGAGGGTTGTCTTTTGGTCTTATTTATGGTTTCCTTTGCTGTGCAAAAGCTTTTAAGTTTCCTTAGGTCCCATTTGTTTATTTGTGTTTTTATTTCCATTTCTCTAGGAGTTGGGTCAAAAAGGATCTTGCTGTGATTTATGTCATAGAGTGTTCTGCCTCTGTTTTCCTCTAAGAGTTTGATAGTGTCTGGCCTTACATTTAGGTCTTTAATCCATTTTGAGTTTAATTTTGTGCATGGTGTTAGGGAGTGTTCTAATTTCATACTTTTACATGTACCTGTCCAGTTTTCCCAGCATCACTTACTAAAGAGGCTGTCTTTTCTCTACTGTATATGCTTGCTCCTTTATCAAAGATAAGATGACCACATGTGTGTGTGGGTTTATCTCTGGGCTTTCTATACTGTTCCATTGATCTATTTTTCTGTTTTTGTGCCAGTACCAAACTGTCTTGATTACTGTAGCAATGTAATATAGTCTGAAGTCAGGGAGCCTGATAGCTCCAGCTCCATTTTTTGTTCTCAAGATTGTTTTGGCTATTCGGTGTCTTTTGTGTTTCCATACAAATTGCAAAATTTTTTGTTCTAGTTCTGTGAAAAATGCCAATGGTAGTTTGATAAGGATTGCATTGAATCTGTAGATTGCTTTGGGTAGTAGAGTCATTTTCACAATGTCGATTCTTCCAATCCAAGAACATAGTATATCTCTCCATCTATTTGTATCATCCTTAATTTCTTTCATCAGTGTCTTATAATTTTCTACATACAGGTATTTTTTTCTCCTTAGGTAGGTTTATTCCTAGATATTTTATTATTTTTGTTGCAATGGTAAATGGGAGTGTTTTCTTAATTTCAGTTTCAGATTTTTCATCATTAGCATATAAGAATGCAAGAGATTTCTGTACATTAATTTTGTATCCTGCTACTTTACCAAATTCATTGATTAGCTCTAGTAGTTTCATGGTAGCATCTTTAGGATTCTCTATGTATAGTATCATGTTATCTGCAAACAGTGACAGCTTTACTTCTTCTTTTCCGATTTGGATTCCTTTTATTTCTTTTTCTTCTCTGATTGCTGTGGCTAACACTTCCAAAACTATGTTGAATAATAGTGGTGAGAGTGGGCAACCTTGTCTTGTTCCTGATCTTAGTGGAAATGGTTTCAGTTTTTCACCATTGAGGACAAGGTTGGCTGTGGGTTTGTCATATATGGCCTTTATTATGTTGAGGAAATTTCCCTCTATGCCTACTTTCTGCAGGGCTTTTATCATAAATGGGTGTTGAATTTTGTCGAAAGATTTCTCTGCATCTATTGAGATGATCATATGGTTTTTCTCCTTCAATTTGTTAATATGATGTATCACGTTGATTGATTTGCGTATATTGAAGAATCCTTGCATTCCTGGAATAAACCCCACTTGATCATGGTGTATGATCCTTTTAATGTGCTGTTGGATTCTGTTTGTTAGTATTTTGTTGAGGATTTTTGCATCTATGTTCATCAGTGATATTGGCCTGTAGTTTTCTTTCTTTGTGACATCTCTGTTTGGTTTTGGTATCAGGGTGATGGTGGCCTCATAGAATGAGTTGGGGAGTGTTCCTCCCTCTGCAATATTTTAGAAGAGTTTGAGAAGTATAGGTGTTAGCTCTTCTCTAAATGTTTGATAGAATTCGCCTGTGAAGCCATCTGGTCCTGGGCTTTTGTTTGTTGGAAGATTTTTTTTTTTTTTTTTTTTATTTATTTATGGCTCTGCTGGGTCCTCGTCTCTGTGCGAGGGCTTCCTCCAGCTGCGGCAAGTGGGGGCCACTCTTCATCGCGGTGCGCGGGCCCCTCACCGTCGCGGCCTCTCTCGCTGCGGATCACAGGCTCCAGATGCGCAGGCTCAGCAATTGTGGCTCACGGGCCTAGTCGCTCCACGGCACGTGGGATCCTCCCAGACCAGGGCTCGAACCCGTGTCCCCTGCATTGGCAGGCAGACCCTCAACCACTGCACCACCATGGAAGCCCCTGGAAGATTTTTAATCACAGTTTCAATTTCAGTACTTGTGATTGGTCTGTTCATATTTTCTATTTCTTCCTGATTCAGTCTTGGCAGGTTGTGCATTTCTAATAATCTGTCCATTTCTTCCAGGTTGTCCATTTTATTGGCATAGAGTTGCTTGTAGTAATCTCTCATGAAGGTTTGTATTTCTGCACTGCCAGTGGTTACTTCTCCTTTTTCATTTCTAATTCTATTGGTCTGAGTCTTCTCTCTTTTTCTCTTGATGAATCTGGCTAATGGTTTATCAATTTTTTTTAACTTTTCAAAGAATCAGCTTTTATTTTATTGACCTTTGCTATTGTCTCCTTCATTTGTTTTTCATTTATTTCTGATCTGATCTTTATGATTTGTTTCCTTCTGCTATCTTTGGGGTTTTTTTGTTCTTCTTTCTCTAATTGCTTTAGGTGCAAGGTTAGGTTGTTTATTCGAGATGTTTCCTGTTTCTTGATGTAGGCTTGTATTGCTATAAACTTCCCTCTTAGAACTGCCTTTGCTGCATCCCATAGGTTTTGGGTTGTCGTGTCTCCATTGTCATTTGTTTCTGGGTATTTTTTGATTTTCCCTTTGATTTCTTCAGTGATCACTTCGTTATTAAGTAGTGTATTGTGTAGCCTCCACGAGTTTGTATTTTTTACAGATCTTTTCCTGTAATTGATATCTAGTCTCATAGCGTTGTGGTCTGAAAAGATACTTGATACGACGTCAGTTTTATTAAATTTACCAAGGCTTGATTTGTGATAAAAGATATGATCTATCCTGGAGAATGTTCCATGAGCACTTGAGAAAAACCTTTATTCTGTTGTTTTGGATGGAATGTCGTATAAATATCAGTTAAGTCCATCTTGTTTAATGTAGCATTTAAAGCTTGTAGCATTAAAGCTTTATTTATTTTCATTTTGGATGATCTGTCCATTGGTGAAAGTGGGTGTTAAAGTCCCCTACTATGATTGTGTTACTGTCCATTTCCCCTTTTATGGCTGTTAGTATTTGCCTTATGTATTGAGGTGCTCCTATGTTGGGTGCATAAATATTTACAATTGTTATACCTTCTTCTTGGATCGACCCCTTGATCATTATATAGTGTCCTTCTTTGTCTCTTGTAATAGTCTTTATTTTAAAGTCTATTTTGTCTGATATGAGAATTGCTACTCCAGCTTTCTTTTGATTTCCATTTGCATGGAATATCTTTTTCCATCCCCTCACTTTCAGTCTGTATGTGTCCCTAGGTCTGAAGTGGGTCTCTTGTAGACAGTATATATATGGGTCTTGTTTTTGTATCAATTCAGCCAGTCTGTGTCTTTTGGTGGGAGCACTTAATCCCTTTACATTTAAGGTAATTATCGATATGTATGTTTCTATTCCCATTTTCTGAAATGTTTTGGGTGTGTTATTGTAGGTGTTTTCCTTCTCTTGTGTTTCTTGCCTAGAGAAGTTCCTTTAGCATTTGTTGTAAAGCTGGTTTGGTGGTGCTCAACTCTCTCAGCTCTTGCTTGTCTGTAAATGTTTTAATTTCTCCATCAAATCTGAATGAGATCCTTGCTGGGTAGAGTAATCTTGGTTGTAGGTTTTTCTCCTTCATCACTTTAAATATATCCTGCCACTCCCTTCTGGCTTGCAGAGTTTCTTTTGAAAGATCAGCTGTTAACCTTATGGGGATTCCCTTGTGTGTTATTTGTTGTTTTTCCCTTGCTGCTTTTAATATGTTTTCTTTATATTTAATTTTTGATAGTTTGATTAATATGTGTCTTGGCGTGTTTCTCCTTGGATTTATCCTGTATGGCACTCTCTGCACTTCCTGAACTTGATTGACTATTTCCTTTCCCATATTAGGGAAGTTTTCAACTATAATCTCTTCAAATATTTTCTCAGTCCCTTTCTTTTTCTCTTCTTCTTCTGGGACCCCTATATTTTGAATGTTGGTGCTTTTAATGTTGTCCCAGAGATCTCTGAGACTGTCCTCAGTTCTTTCCATTCTTTTTTCTTTATTCTGCTCTGCAGTAGTTATTTCCACTATTTTATCTTCCAGGTCACTTATCCGTTCTTCTGCCTCAGTTATTCTGCTATTGATCCCTTCTAGAGTATTTTTAATTTCATTTATTGTATTTTTCATCGTTGCTTGATTCCTCTTTAGTTCTTCTACATCCTTGTTAAATGTTTCTTGCATTTTGTCTCTTCTATTTCCAAGATTTTGAATCATCTTTACTATCATTATTCTGAATTCTTTTTCAGGTAGACTGCCTATTTCCTCTTCATTTGTTAGGTCTGGTGTGTTTTGACCCTGCTCCTTCATCTGCTGTGTGTTTTTCTGTCTTCTCACTTTGCTTATCTTGCTGTGTTTGGGGTCTCCTTTTCACAGGCTGCAGGTTCGTAGTTCCTGTTGTTTTTGGTATCTGTCCCCAGTGGCTAAGTTGGTTCAGTGGGCTGTGTAGGCTTCCTGGTGGAGGGGACTAGTGCCTGTGTTCTGGTGGATGAGGCTGGATCTTGTCTTTCTGGTGGGCAGGTCCACGTCTGGTGGTGTGTTTTGGGGTGTCTGTGGCCTTATTATGATTTTAGGCAGCCTCTCTGCTAATGGATGGGGCTGTGTTCCTGTCTTGCTAGTTGTTTGTCATAAGGTGTCCAGTACTGTACCTTGCTGGTCGTTGAGTGAAGCTGGGTCTTGATGTTGAGATGGAAATCTCTGAGAGATTTTCACCATTTGGTATTACATGGAGCCGGGATGTCTCTTGTGCACCAGTGTCCTGAACTTGGCTCTCCCACCTCAGAGGCACACCCTGATGCCTGGCTGGAGCACCAAGAGCCTTTCATCCACACGGCTCAGAATAAAAGGGAGAAAAAATAGAAAGAAAGAAAGAAAGAGGATAAAATAAAATAAAATAAAATAAAGCTATTATAATAAACAATAAGAAAAATTATTAAGAAAAAATTTATTAAGAAACAAATTTTTTTAATTTTTAAAAATTTATGTATTAATTTTTTATAATAAAAAATAAGAAAAAAATTAAGAAAAAATTTATTAAGAAAAAAATTAATTTTTTAAAATAAATAAGAAAAAAATTATTAAGTAAAAAATTTTTTAATTTTTTAAAATAAATAATAAGGCAAAAATTATTAAGAAAAAAAATTTTTTAAGCAAAAAGAAAAAAACAAAAACGGACACACCGAACCCTAGGACAAATGGTGAAAGCAAAGCTATACAGACAAAATCTCACCCAGAAGCATACACATATACACTCACAAAAAAAGGAAAAGGGGAAAAAATAATATATCCTGCTCCCAAAGTCCACCTCCTCAATTTGGAGTGATTCGTTGTCTCTTCAGGTATTCAACAGATGCAGGCACATCAAGTTGTTTGTGGAGCTTTAATCCTCTGCTTCTGAGGCTGCTGGGAGAAATTTCCCTTTCTCTTCTTTGTTCGTACAGTTCCCAGGGTTCAGCTTTGGATTTGGACTCGCCTCTGCTTGTAGGTCACCTGAGGGCGTCTGTTCTTCGCTCACACAGGATGGAGTTAAAAGAGCAGCTGCTTCGGGGGCTCTGGCTCACTCGGACAGGGGGGAGGGAGGGGTACAGATGCTGGGTGAGCCTGCGGCGGCAGAGGGCAGTGTGACATTGCAGCAGCCTGAAGCGCGCCATGCGTTCTCCCAGGGAAGTTGTCCCTGGATCACGGGACCCTGGCAGTGGCGGGCTGCACAGGCTCCAGGGAGGGGCGGTGTGGAGAGTGATCTGGGCTTGCACACAGGTTTCTTGGTGGCGGCAGCAGCAGCCTTAGCATCTCATGCCTGTCTCTGGGGTCTGCGCTGGTAGCCGCGGCTCGTGCCCGTCTCTGGAGCTCGTTTAGGCGGCACTCTGAATCCCCTCTCCTCGCACACCAGGAAACAAAGAGGCAAGAAAAAGTCTCTTGCCTCTTCGGCAGCTGCAGACTGTTTCCCGGACTCCCTCCCGGCTAGCTGTGGTGCGCTAACCCCTTCAGGCTGTGTTCACGCTGCCAACCCCAGTCCTCTCCCTGCAATCCGACCGAAGCCTGAGCCTCAGCTCCCAGCCCCCGCCCGCCCCGGCGGGTGAGCAGACAAGCCTCTCGGGTTGGTGAGTGCTGGTCGGCACCGATCCTCCCTGCGGAAATCTCTCCGCTTTGCCCTCCACATCCATGTGGCTGCACTCTCCTCCCTGGCTCTGAAGCTCCCCACCTCCGCCACCCGCAGTCTCTGCCCCAAAAGGAGCTCCTAGTGTGTGGAAACCTTTCCTCCTTCATGGCTCCCTCCCACTGGTGCAGGTCCCGTCCCTATTCTTTTGTCTCTGTTTTTTCTTTTTTCTTTTGCCCTACCCAAGTACGTGGGGATTTTCTTGCCTTTTAGGAGGTCTGACATCTTCTGCCAGCGTTCAGTGGGTGTTCTGTAGGAGCAGTTCCACGTGTAGATGTATTTTTAATGTATCTGTGGGGAGGAAGGTGATCTCTGCGTCTTACTCTTCCACCATCTTGCCCACTCCCTTGCCTAGTTTTATACATTTCTTTTGAGCACAGAGGTGAATTAATTTGGAATTTTTGAAAGTTTCCCATTTTTGGCCAACGTAATCTTAAATCACCCCCGGTTAGTTGGACCTATTTAGATACATATTTATAGAATGAGTCCCATAGGTGTTAAACATAAAGGTGGCTCTTTATGAGGGGGTTTCATGTCCTGTGGAAATTTTACTATATTTTTACTGTAAGAACTTCCCATTGTTTGAGGACTCAACCAGGACAAAAACTTGAAACTCAAATCTCCTATTAAGTGGTAGAGATGGAAATCCTCAAACACAGCTAGATCTCCTACCAAATGTTAGAGACAGAATCCTCTTCCCTAGATGAAGAAACGACAAATGTAGACATCTAGAAATATCCAAATAAAGATTTGAACCTCAAAGGGAGGTTTGAATCCAAGCAGGGTCTTACCCTGTAGCCCAGACACAAATGAAGAGAAGGCTGGACACAGTGGGTGCATGCATGTACCATTCATGTATTTGAAGAAGCCCCAAGTTACCAATGAGGGTCTCTCTGGATCTGGCCTACTGTGTCACATAAAATTTCTTTTTGCCTCAACCAGGTCTCCATTCTTGGAATTCTTGGTTAACATTATTTGTGTGATATTATAACATAATTTATACTCACCATTTATGATTTACCCATTTTTCCAAAAAATGTCATTTATAACAAAATGATTTAATCCAGGGTAACGTATCCCATTCTGTTACTCATTCTTCCAGCTTCCTTCAATGTAGAACAGCTCCACAGTCTAGCATTGGCACTGATGACCTTGAAATTTTGATGATTACCAGCCATTATTTTGAAGAATGGGTCTCTATTTGGCTTTGTTTGGTGTTTCCTCATGATTCAATTCTGATAATGATTTTTTTTTGGAAAAATATCATAGAAGTAAGAAGTAATGATGCATTCTTCTCATTGTATCCATTACATGACACACGATTTAATTTCCCCCATTATTGGTGACATTAACATTGATCACTTGACTAAGGATGTATCTGATGACTCCACTGTAGTCATCTACATTTTCCTTTTATAATCAGTAAGTATTTTGGTGGAAAACTATATAAATATTTCATTACTCATCAAACTTTTATCCATTAGTTTTAACATCCTTTGATTTGTTTTTCTTGGCTGAATTAATTATTAATGTAATGGTTTTGCTCTTTATGATACCCTTTAGCAAGAGATATTAAATCATTGAGTTCAGAAAACAGTATGTAAAAATAAGTCCATGTTTAACTCTTTTAGTTGAATACTCCTACCTAGAAGGTATTTTTCCTTATTCTCCCAGACTTGGATTTAAATTATTATTGTCCTGTTTGGCTCACTTTTAGTATATTCACTCTTTTCTGTTGCTTTATTTATAAGTCTAGAATATGAGCTTCTAGGGCATGTGTGCTCAGCTTACTACTGGAACTGCATTTTCACCTATAATAATTGTGCCACTTGAAACTCATCTGTGATATATTGAGTATCTCACGGTGATCCATGTGGTCTTCCTTTATGCAATCTGTCCACATTTCTGGTGTGTGTTGAGAGACAAATCTCACTGAATATTTCCATATTTTAGCATGCTCTGGGCCTTCTGAAAGAATTGTAAACAGCAAGATAAAAGATAGAGAAATTTACCTCTCTTATCATTATCATTGTTGTTGTTATTATTGTTATTATTTCAGCCTTAAGAAAACAGCTCTCCATGATTCCCTTAATCTAGGCTTCCTGAGGTGCATTCATTCCAGTCCAATCTCTGGAATCTTGTCCCTTTTAATCTATTAAATTTCTTTCACAATAGTCACTTTTTGATCTAATAGAGGTTAATATGTGAAAATGCTTTCTTACATTTAAGAAGTTATAAGTGACAAAAAAAAAAAAAGAAAGGTATTCCAAATATAAGACAAAAGACAAAGAGAATGTATGTTATGAGGACTGAATCAGAAAAGTGTGTAAAAGAGGTTCAAACAGCATTCAAAAATCCCTGGGGATAATGGAAAAAACAAATTAAGATTCCAAATATATCTAAGATAGATAAACTAATCAATATGGGGGAGATCTCTACCCCATACGGATTAGTTAGAAAGTGAAGGAGCATATTCAAGGTCATTCTGTGTGTTTCCTGAATCAAAGAAACCGTAAGTCTGAGGAGCTTCACCTTCCCCATCATTTTTGCCTTCTCAGGCCACTTTTAAGAAAGAAGGTGAAGGAAGACGCTGACGAATTTTTATATTGCCTCCATTTATGATCACTCTTCCCCAATATGCACCTCAAATCTCAGGCACTGGAGGTTAATTTTTTTAATCAACTTTATTCAAACTTGATCAGAAACTAACCATCTCTTAAAAGTATGAGAGATAAGCCTAAGTTTACTGTATTCATTTATACTAGCATGAAGAAGCTGTGTCTGAAAGTGTTATGTCTGAGAGCAGAACAGAAAAGCTAAAGGAGCATGACTGGAGTAGTGTGTGTGTGTGTGTGTGTGTGTGTGTGTGTGTGTCTATGTGTGTGTGTGTATTAATTTATACCAGGTTGTAGAAATTAGGAAGGGATGAAACAATTAAAATGAGACCAAAGCACTGGTAAGCATTTTAATTAAAGGAATGTTCAAGTGAAAGAACAGATCTTATGTTTATATTAAATACATATAATTTAAAAAGCACATGGAATATTTAGTTTTTTGTTTTTGTTCTTTTTAATGTTTGTAAAACTGGAGCTTAGAGTGAGAAGAAAGAGATGTGCCTAGAGAGAAAAAAACAGAACCTGAATTAGAAAGAACTTCTATAGGCTTCCAGACATTATCCCAAGGGTTTTTAAGAGAGCATATATATGGTCAGATATAAACTTTCAGAGGAGTGTGTGTTTGCCATGCAGGGAGGGGACTAGGAAGAGGTGTATCCATCCAATTGGTCTTGAGTCCAGTTACAAAGCTGTTGCTTAATGCAAAATAGCAGTCATCATAGTGCTTTTGGATATGTAGAGTGGAGAGATTCCAGAGATATTTTGGAATGAAGGTTTGCAGAGCATGGTGATTTGATACCCTGTGATGAGTAATAAGGACACAAATGAGAAGCCATAGAGTAGATCATGGTTTCCTACCTCAGCCATCAAGTGGGTAATGTTGCCTTTCAGTAATAAAAGGAACAATAGAAAAAGGGTAGATTTGTAGTGAGTGAGGGGGTGTTTAGCTTTGAATGGGCTTTGTTGTAGGTACCTGTGAGGCATTTAAGTGGAAAACTTTAGTAGACATTTAAACCTACAGGGCTGGAGCTTACAGGAGAGATTTGGAGTGGGGATACAGATGTGGAAGTCATAAACAAGACAAGGACAATGCAGTCTCCCAGGGAGAACATGTAGAGGGAGCAGAAAATAACTGACTGTAATAAAAGTCATCATTTAAGAAGAATCAGAAGAAAGGATGTCACAAAGGCACCTGAAAAAGAGCAGCAAGTGATGTACATAAGAGCTAGGAGAGAATCGTGTCACATTATTGAGTGCAAGGCACTTAGTGAAACAATTTAGTTACCTCTGATGTTTGAAACCTCAAAGTAAAACAATGTGGTTTGTGCCACCAGGAAGCAACTCTGTTAAGTTGCAATTTTTAGTGTAAACAGCTCTAGAAAATTAAAAATATAAAAACAAGAGTATACTTAGGTCTGACTCAAGATAAGTAGCACTGATGATGTGAGAAGGAAAGCAAAGTAGTTTTGGACTGTCTTAAGAAAAACCCCTAAATACCAAAAGTTAATATTTTTTAGAATTTACTTGAAGTTTTTGTTTATTTCCTAAACATAATTTCTTAATATATTTCCATGTTAATACTATGTTTTCATTAGAAACAATAAATATATTGGAAATGTCTCTATGCTAGAGTTTGTTACTCAGGTCTTAGCCACATTATTAAGAGACAGAACTAAGTAAGATAGACTATTTTCAAATTTCTGCCAGAAATCCTGGCAGAATAATTTTCTCTTCTTTTAGAAGAACAAGTAAAATGAGTCATATTCATGTACAGTTTCTCCAACATTTTCATTTCCAGCACTTTCATTCTAATTTTAGTGTTTGTAGACTACATTACATGACACAATAACTGCTATGTATTTCTTTTTTTTTTTTTTTTTTAGAAATTCACGTTCTTTTATTTATTTATTTATGACTGTGTTGAGTCCTCGTCCCCGTGCGAGGGCCCTCCCTAGCTGCGGCAAGCGGGGACCACTCTTCATCGCGGTGCGCAGGCCTCTCACCATCGCGGCCTCTCTTGTTGCGGAGCACAGGCTCCAGACGCGCAGGCTCAGCAATTGTGGCTCACGGGCCCAGCCGCTCCGCGGCATGCGAGATCCTCCCAGACCAGGGCTCGAACCCATGTCCCCTGCACTGGCAGGCAGACCCCCAACCACTGCGCCACCAGGGAAGCCCCGCTATGTATTTCTTATACAGCATGACTGACACCTATTCGATCTCATTTTTTTGCCAGACACCCCCAACAGCAAGACTTCTATTTTTAAAGATAATATATTTCAAAAGCAAGAGTTTGTATTTTGCTGTGTGAGCGATGGTCTAAGAGATGATACAGTTACCGACTTAATATTGCATGAATTTTCATATAGATGTACCAAAATATAGATTTATAATAAATGTTGATGTATAACAGCTGATCCTAATATTGAATTCCCATTTTTCATTTCCAAAATCCAATTTTATATGGGCAGCAATGTACTTAGCTAAACAATTTTATTCCTAGCCTCCAATACAGCTAGACAGGACCATGTGACTGAGATCTAGCCAATGGTAAGGACCTGAAGTTCTTGGCTGGGATTTCTGAGAAGGCCCTCCAAAAAAAGGAAGAGACAGCTAATTTATATTTCTTTGCTCTTCCACCCTTACTTCTTTCTGATGCATGGAATATGAATGCAATGTGTAGAACTCCAGAAGTCATCTTACAATCTTACAGGCATTTGGACAAGTGTCATGCACTCTGGGTGGTGTAGAAGAGAGGTGATTCCCAGCAATGCTATAAGGCTGTCATTCTAGCCTTTATATTCCACTCTGGACTTTTAATTTTAGGATGTTAAAATGGACTTCTTTTTTGTTTAAGCCACTGTTTTGGGTATGTGGTAGCCTGAATATTGGTCCCTGTAAGTAACCAGGTCCTAATCTCTAGAACCTGTGAATATTACCTTACATATGGCAAAAGTAACTTTGTAAATGTGATTAAATGAATGATTTGAGAAGGGGAGGTTAGTCTGGATGGTCTGGATGGGTTTAGTTAAATTGAAAGGATCCTTTAAAAAGAGAGGTAAAAGGAGACTTGATTGCTCAGATGGATGCTACAAAGGAGCCGCTGGTTTGAAGATGAAGGAAGGGGCCATGAGCCAACGAATGCAGTTCTAGAGGCCAGGGTAAGGCAAGGAAACAAGTTCTCCCCTAGAGTCACCAAAAGGAGCACAGCTCTGCCAACATCTTGACTTGAGCCAAGGGAAACTGATTTCAGACTTCTGTCTTCCAGAACTATAAGAAAGTTAATTTGTGTTTTTTTAGCTCACAAGTTTGCAGTAATTTGTTACAGCAGCAATAGGAAACTAATACAGGGTCCTTGTTATTTGTAGGTGAACATAATAATTCATAATTGTAGGTGAAATAATACAGCACACAATGGGATTGTGAAGAAAGTAAGAATAAATTATTTTAATTTAATATTTTGAATCCCTTCAAGAGAAGGATGAGTTTATTAATCTATGTGGCTGAAACTGCAAAATCGTAGCTAGTCCATGGTAGGTATTGAATAAATATTTTATAAACTAAAATGGATTTCAGCTTCTGTCTTATTGCATGCACTAAAAAAGAAAGGGTTTTGAAAAAGAAAACAACAGTTATTTCCTCATCCATTACCCTAATGTAACATTGAATCATATTTTTCTGTTGATTTGCAATTCTGCAGGTATACAATAGCTAGTTGTTTAGATTAATGAATATTATACAAGGAAATGAAAATGCTTTGGGGACTCTACATGATTACATCATAATAATCAAATTTCAAAATTAATTACTTGTTTATTGAGTCTGAAATATGATATTTTTCAATAATTTCCAAAAGAAAGCACCTCTCTCTTGTTGATCAGGTTTGCCTTAGTTCAAAATCTACTGATATAAATATAGTAAGGTGACATAAACTTCTTGCTGTAAAATAAATTATTTGCTTTTTGACACTATGTCTATGTGAAAATATGAGCAACACACACAACTACTATGTTTTTTAACAAAAACAAAACAGAGAATTTGGTGTTTAAAGTCAAATAGCTATTTTACTCAATTATATTTCTAAGTTGATTCTGAAAATTTCCTAATTTTTAAACTCATTGTGTAACAATATGGTCTAATGGATCTTAAACTAGAATGGATGAGAAATACAATCCATTGTTAAAATGGAGATGTGGGGTTCTTTCTTCCCATGGATTCTGATCCAGTAAGTATGGATAAAATAGAGAAATCTGTATCAGAACAATCCCTCCATATCATCCCTACACAGGCGGCCAGACATTTATATGCATGCAATGAAAAACAAATTTGTCATAACTTTTTTGCATGACGATTAAGAGACAGTTTGAGTTACTCATCTTACTCTAGTACATTTTGTTATAGTGCAAATATTTTTGTGAAACTCATAATAAATAGTGTTATAATTGGAGTATATCCATCCTCTAAACAAGTGACTCTATATTCATAGTTTCCTACGTAGACAACTTTATTTGAGAGACAATTCCCAGGATGAAACATTAAGAAACTTCTGTCATCTTTGCAGACCCTCACAAAACAAGGGGCACTGAAGTTTTAGCAAATGGATTATGCTCCATAAAACACTCTGAAAGTACCTTCATGCATTGAAACACCATGGAGTGCATTTTACAGCCTTCCAGTACTCAAAGATGGTTAATAGTAGATTGTAATCTGCATGATAAATTTTCAGAAACTTGCTGGGAAAAACAAAGTATCTGGGGACCATAATAAAAAATAGTAAAATTGAACATATTCTTTCAGGTATAAGAGAGTATGTTTAATTTTTAGCAGAACTCTAAAATATTCAAGAATGATTAATATCTAAATCTGCTTTGATTCATATATGTATATAATAATACATATAATTATTTTTATAGTTAAGATAATGAATTCATAAATTTTAAGCTGGTAATGAAGAGAAACCTTTTAGTAATCAGTAGGAGACAATTAACTTACAGTGTCCTTACTATTTGTCAAGCCCTGTGCTACAGCCCAATATATTTAAGCCATATAAGGGTCCTGTGAGATAGATAGTGTATTAGTCAGCATTCTGCAGAGAAACAGAATCAATAGGAAGTATAGACAATATACTGAGCATGATTTATTTTAAGGAATTGGCTCATGTGGTTGTGGGGACTAGCAAGTCTGATATGGACAGGGCAGGGCTGCAGAATGGAGATTCCAGCACGAGCTGATGCTACAGTCTTGAGTCTGAAGGCAGTCTGAAGACAGAATTCCTTCCTCTTTAGGTATTTTTCTCTGAAAGTCTTCAATTGATTGTATGAGACCCACTCACCTTATCGAAGGTAATTTGTTTTACTCAAAGTCTACTGATTTCAATGTTAATCACATCCAAAAACAGCTTCACATTAACATTTTTTTTCTTTTTAATTGGAGTAGAGTTGCTTTACAATGGTGTGTTAGTTTCTACTGTATGGCAAAGTGAATCAGCTCTATGTATACATATATCCGCTCCTTTTTGGATTTCTTTCTCATTTAGGTCACCACAGAGCATGGAGTAGAGTTCCCTGTGCTATACAGTAGGTTCTCATTAGTTATCGATTTTATACATAGTATCAGTAGTGTATATATGTCAATCCCAATCTCCCAATTCATCCCATCCCCCCACTTTGGTGTCCATACACCTGTTCTCTACGTCTGTGTCTCTATTTCTGCTTTGTAAATAAGATGGTCTATACCAATTCTTTTCAGATTCCACACATATGCATTAATACACGATATTTGTTTTTCTCTTTCTGACTTACTTCACTCTGTATGACAGTCTCTAGGTCATCCATATCGCTACAAATGACCCAATTTCATTCCTTTTTATGGCTGAGTAATATTCCATTGTATACATGTACCACATCTTCTTTATCCATTCCTCTGTTGATGGACACTTAGGTTACTTCCATGTCCTGGCTATTGTAAGTAGAGCTGCAATGAACATTGTGGTACATGACTCCTTTTGAATTATGGTTTTCTCTGGGTATAAACAACCTAACCTTATACCTAAAGCAACTAGAGAAAGAAGAACAAACAAAACCCAAAGTTAGCAGAAGGAAAACAATCACATTAACATCTTGACTGATGTTTGCCCATATAATTGGGCAACATAGCCTAGCCAAGTGGACACATTAAGTTAACCATTACTGGTAGGTACTACCATTATTTCATTTTAGAGAGGATTAAACTGAGGCAAAAAATAAATTGAAACTTTGTCCAAGATCATAAAATAGATAAAAGCAGTATCTAAGGCTCAGAGCTAGGTTGTGGACTACTTGGAGATGCACAGCCCAGTTTCCCTTCACAAAAGACTTGCTACTCAGGTGTGTTGGAGATGGGTCATGAGGTATGGGAGAACAGAGGGAGGTGAGGACAATGCATTCAGTAAACAGGTAGCCTTCAGTTTCCAATTTCTTTGGGTCTGCCTCAGCTAAAGGAAACCCTTTCACCATTCCTAGGGAAGCCTGCATCTGTTGAGTAAGATCTGGGTATAAATACCAGGCCACTTAGGCCACATGTAGAACATTCTGAAGGACAATATCGCTTCAGAGTTCCCTTCCAAATTGTTGATGCTTTGTGGACACTACATTGAATTTGAATTCTTTCTCTGCCCAAACCTGCTCTTCCCTCTTTCCCTCACAAGTGTTGATTCCTGTGCACCCCAAACTTCATCTTTGGGACTTCTTCCAGAATATTTAACCTGTAACATAAGCCATCTTATCCTGAGCTTGAATTCACAAACCACTATTAAGGCATCTTATGTGGTATATAGTTATAGCCCTTATTCTACAAATACAAAAATTCTTAGGCACAAATATAAGAATTAAATCTTAGTAGACCATGGAAAATAGAATTATAACTGGATAAAATGTAAAAAAACATTTGCCAAGATGCTTTTTAATCCTACCCTCTTTGACTCTCCTACTTTCCTGCCACCTAGAATTATAATGAGCATGGAAAATGTACCAGTGAGCATCAAGGGGAAGTCAGAGAACAGCCCATGGCAAGCAGTTCATCGGAGTGAAATTAATAACAGGGAATAATTACAAAGCAAGAAAGAGATAAAAGCCAAGCAAGCAGCAGTGAGGAAACTCAGAGATGAGCAACCTTAGGAAGCACCTGAGAGACAGGTGGAATCCTTGAGCTCTAGTGGGAGCTGAACGGAGGGAGCTAGAGACAAGGAGGGGCCTTTCCAACAGGAGCTGCCAACACAGAAAGAGGTGCTGTTAAGAAGAAACTGAAATATCAGGAAAATGCTGCCTACATATATACACTAATATGTATAAAATAGATAACTAATAAGAACCTGTTGTATAAAAATAAATAAAATAAAATTCAAAGATTCAAAAAGAAAAAAAAAAAGTAAAAAGAAAACGCTGCCTACAACATAGAAGAATAGAACACATATCCTGGCTTCTTTCTTTTTTCCTTTCTCCTTTTTTGCACTCTTCTGCCGGTATCATCTCATGGTCAGGAGTCTGGCAAATGTAGTTGGACAAGCCAGCCTTCTGAGAAGCAGGAGAGAACTGGAGGAAGGGAAAATGAAGGGTCTTAGACAAACCCGTTAACGACAGACACACCACCAAGATATTTAGTGAAGTCAGTGACAATAATTGTTAACTACAGAGTTAAAGACCAGGCCCCATGGTATGCTGATATTTTTATCACTATTATGAACCTTGCATCAAAGTGATTAACCAGTTAATCCCAACCCTTGTTTCATAGGACATTTCTTCATCTTGCCCACAAGAACTCATGATATAAATTGAAATTTTGCAACAGAAACTAAGACATGTAATCTGTAGCTATTTATTCAACAAGTAGACCAGTAACCCTTAGGGAAGAAATCAGTTTTCACTTGTCTTCCTGTTCAAATCTTAAATAGTTATGTTTATCTTGCAAGTATACTGGGAGAAAGAGTAGGTATATGGTTTCTGAGATTTTTATCAGAATAACAAAAGAAAGTAGACAATTTATGTAATGAGAGTATAGGTAAATGCAAGGCTATTCAAGTTCATTTACTACTTAAGTAGAAGAAAAAATCCCTTTCCCTAAAATAAACATTCTCTAGTTTATTTGAACACAGCAATGTTTTACATACAGGTTGTTTATAGGGAGATGTTGCAATGTTTTACATACAGGTTGTTTATAGGGAGATTTTAAAAAGAACCATGTACTAAATAGCTCAGGGAAAATTTTGTTATTACTTACGAATATCCTAGGAAAATTTGTGCTCCTTTCAAATAACCATAACAAGAGAAGGTAAATAAATTTAAATTTCAATAAAGTCTTTCTCCCATCCTTCTGTTCCCTTTGTTCTATAATTGCCTGAGGTCATAGATACTCTTACCTATACTCTCTTTTCCCTTATCCTAACCAGAGTCTAATTATTACCTTGTACATTGAAAGTGGAAAGTAATTAATATGTGATTTTTCTTCCTACCTAACAGTTTAGTAATACAATTGTGACTTATAACTCAACCCTACTCCTAGCAGCAGGAAACCACTGATCTACTTTCTGTCACTGGAGGTTTGATTTGTCCTTTCAGACTTTTATATAAGTGGAATCATACAGTAACCACTCTTTGCTGTATGGCATTTATCAATCCATATCATGTGTGTGAGATTCAATTGTGTTTCTGCATATACCACCAATCATATCTTTCTAATGCTGAGCATTATCCCATCATTTAGATAGACCACAATTTGTTTATCCTCTCACCTGATGATGAAAATTTGGGTTGTTTCTAGTTTTTGTCAAAATAAAGTAGAAATGCAAAATGGTGCAACTATGTTAGAAAACAATTTGAGAGTTTCTTATAAGTTAACATCAACTTTTATTGACTAAGATGGCTTTAATATTCCCCTCAGCTTGACTAAACTTTAGACAGGATTCTTCTTGATATAGGCCCCTAACTCTTAGAACATTTGTTTTAGGAAAACTTCAATTGAAAATTCTTCCTCTGCCCTTTAAGAAGTAGATCTTTGCTTAGCCTCTTGCCAGTTTTAGAAAGCAGAGAAAGTTTTTCTCTAAGATACGGGGTCATCCCTTTTAAATGTAATCATCAAGAAAGATAAAGCTCAGTCTCTGTGGAAGAGTAGTCATCTAACTTTAATAAAAGCCTATTAGCAAACACAGATGGCCTATTCGCATTGACCAACTTCCCCGCTAACCTCCCCCAGTAGTTTTCCATTAGCTCACTCCAGTGATTAAAACCCCTCCTGCCTTTTATTTCAATAGAGTTGAGTTTAATCTCTCTCCCTATTGCAGTAGTCTCAAATAAAATCTACTTTTGCTCATTTAACTTTGTCTGGTGCAATTTTTCTTTGACATTATTTCACACAGAGATTCCATTCCTAGTCATTTATCAGAGAAAAAACAAACAAACAAACAAACAAAAAAAACACTGAAACATGTACATTGACAATGTTGAGCTTTACCAAGGCCTGTGGAAAACAAGTAAGTTAAAAAAATCCCTTTCAAGTTCCAGAAAAAAGCTTACTAACCTCTCTTTCCTCTATGGCTCACAGATTCCCTCCTATTTAACTATGACAAGGACAGGAACTCTCCAAAATGCCTTTCTGTGTTTCATAAATGATTGCTAAACTATTTGTCCCCGGTCATCAATTGCAGAAAGAAAAAAAGAAAAAAATGCCTGTAAATCTGACTTGTTCAAATTTTAAATTTCTCTCTTTACCCATGGGCTCCAGATTTTTGACTCACCCTCAGCTTGAACCAGCATACAAATTCTCCTTAACAACACCTACCAGAGAGAGAATTGGCTGACCTCAGGATAAAACATTCTCTGATCAATTGTCCTACCATATCACCTGCACTGACTCTTCTCATTTCCTCATATCCTTTCCTTGTCACTTTGCTTACTTTTCCCTATAAAAGAAATGTCCTTTTCTGTTTGCAGTGAGGTTTTCCAGACCTCATAGTCAGGAATATTCTGCCCATTGTAATGGTCCCCCTCTCCCTATTGTAAAATTCTCTTCCTCTTATTGCAATAATCAATTCAATGAAAGTCTCTTTTTTCCTAAGTCTAGATTTGTTTTTGTTTGACAATACTGATGTTCATAGGTTCTTTTAATTTTATTCATGTTTTTTTTTTTTTTTTTTTAATTTATTTATATTTATTTTTGGCTGTGTTGGGTCTTCGTTTCTGTGCGAGGGCTTTCTCTAGTTGCGGTGAGCGGGGGCCACTCTTCATCGCGGTGCGCGGGCCTCTCACTATCGCGGCCTCTCTTGTTGGGGAGCACAGGCTCCAGACGCACAGGCTCAGTAGTTGTGGCTCACGGGCCCAGTTGCTCCGTGGCATGTGGGATCTTCCCAGACCAGGGCTCGAACCCGTGTCCCCTGCATTGGCAGGCAGATTCTCAACCACTGCGCCACCAGGGAAGCCCTTATTCATGTTTTATTTGCATACACATGAAGTGTGTTTTTTTTTTTTTTTGAAGTGTTTCACCCTTGCTAATGACAGAATCACATAGTCATAGTTTTATAAAATGTTCTTGTTAAAAGAGAACTCAAGTAGTGTCTAACATAGTTTTTCACTTTTTATGTGATGAAACATAAATCAAGAAAATGAAGTATCTTGATTAGGGTTACAGAATAAGGAAATTGAAAGATAAGGTTTATAATCTTGACATTATGGCTCTTTGTCAACTATAAATTTGCTTACAAACACTCTGTTTTATAATTAATACTCAAATTTTGCCAGGGAAAACTTTTAGTGCACTTTGCCTGTAGGTTCCAGAATACATCATTTTCTCATTTATGAAAAGTGAAGTAGTATTTTTCTGGTTTTAAATTTTGGACCTAATCCTATTATTTGTAATACTTCATAGATAGCCAGCAATGACTGCACAACCACACTTTAAATTATTTATCAAGTCATATTTAAAATCCCCAGTGTCTAGAAATTTTAACTCATTTAAATGAATTTGTCACAAGAAAAGGTACCTCAAACTATAAATCACTAACACTTTCCAGTTTATAAATTGTTCTCTTTGAAAGAAGAAAAAAAAAAAAAAAAACATATTACATTTAGTAGTCTTTTTTATTTCTTTTTAAGATTTGTTTAAAATAGTGAGTGTATCCATATTCATATGTGTCCTTGTTCTTTTTGGTATATTTTACAGGTACCAGCTTATTTTTCATAATAGACACACTGGGACTATTACACTTTTATTATATTGATGTATTTACCCATAGTTAGGTATCCTTTTTTCACACATTAAAACAAAATAGAAATATCTTTATTAGGGACATATCTGAGCTGCTATACTGCTTGTTATTGTACTCCTCCTTTATCTTCTACTTATTTATTGATTTATTGAAATAATAGAATTTCATTATCAAAATCTCTCGATAAGATACTTTGCCAGGTACTGTTCTAAGCACTTTACATATTTCAATCTATTTAAGCCTCCCAGCAATTCCTTGGGATATGTAATATTATTACTCATAGTTTAAAAGTAATGCAGAAAGTTATATCATTAGTAAGTGGTATGGCTATGATAAGGTGCTCTTAATCACTTTTCCATGTTGCCTCTAACCTCTGATAATCCTATGTATTATTTTATTCTATTACCACAGAACTATTTCATTATCTTCTTAAAACTTTAAAAAATCTCCTTTTCTGCAGAAAAGAATAGTAGAATACTGCTATTACTATAGTAGTACAATAGTTTCTATGACTATACAAAGAAAGTTAATACTTTTTCCCCAAATTTCTCATCCCTATTCTTCAGTAAGCAGTATTTCTTTTTGTTAAAATTAAGTAAAAACTGAAGTTCCTTGGTTATGTTCCCAATTTTCTGGAAGATGACCCTGTCAGCAAGGCAAAGAAAGAATTTATTACATGGTTTTATTAGATGTACAGTTGGAAGAAAATGATTTCTTTCTAAAACCTCATCCAAATACACTCTATCATGCTTCCACTCTCATTTCATTGATTTAGAACCAAGTCAAGACCAGTGTTGAAAATTTTATCTGTAGACATAAAAGCCATACATTTGAAGTAAAAACTTCTGGCTGTTGCTAGAGTCATAGCAGTTTAGATAAGCACTGTAATCCTGTCTTGAAAAGGTGCCTGTGCTTCTGAGGATGGACCAGCTCATGACCGTTTGAGATAAGAAACCATCCAAGTTAGAAAAGGACAGAGCCATGGGCTAGGACTCTTGTGCTCAGTTCAAATGGGGGACATGAGAAGCAGCCCTCACAGATTTACCTATTGCCACATATATATGCCTTTATTGTGCCGGAATTATATGATTTCCCATTTCTCTGTAGAAGATTCATCAGACCTCTTAGAGATTTTACTGTAGAAAAAGTGATCATAATTTACTGAGATCCAGATGACTAACATAAAACATATTTTCTGAATTTAACTGAGAAGTATTTACATTGTTTCCTTAGTTGTATCAAAGTTTGCTGACTCTGGATTATCGAAGCCATAGATAAAATATACAGGGATACTTCAAACTTAATGACACAGATCTCTGAATCTATGTCCAAAATCAGGACTTCTCTTCACATGAGATAATATTTTGTGTTGGACGAAATGTGTGTAAACTGAACAAGAACAACCAACAGATATTATTACTACTTTCCATCCTCCATCTAAATTATGCATTTTAGTAAATTTTCATATAATATTTAAAAGAAGAAATGGATAATCTGAAATGTAACTCCAAGAAAGCAAACCAATGCAAAGAGCATACTGCCTATGTTTTCTTCTAGGGGTTTTATGGTTTCTGATCTTATATGTAAGTCTTTAAATCCATTTCGAGTTAATTTTTGTATATGGTGTATGATAGGGGTCTGGTTTTATTATTTTCCAGTTGGCTCTCCAGTTTTCCCAACACCATTTATTCAAGAAACCATCCTCTTTTCATTGTATAATTTTGGCTCCTTTGTTGTAAATTAATTGGTAATATATGCATTGGTTCGTTTCTGAGCTTTTGATTCTGTTTTATTGATCTGTGTGTCTGTTTTTATTCCAATATAATACTGTTTTGATTACTATAATTTTATAATATAGTTTGAAATCAGGAAGTGTGATGCCTTCTGTTTTGTTCTTCTTTCTCAAGATTGCTTTGACTTTTCAGAGTCTTTCATGATTACATAAAAAATTTAACAACTTTTTTTTCTATTTCTGTAAAAACGTACCACTGGGATGAAGTGAGAGAGTGGCATGGACTTATATATACTACCGAATGTAAAATAGATAGCTAGTGGGAAGTAGCCACATAGCACAGGGAGATTAGCTCAGTGCTATGTGAGCACCTAGAGGGGTGGGATAGGGACGTTGGGAAGGAGACTCAAGAGGGAGGATATATGTATATGTATAGCTGATTCACTTTGTTATAAAGCAGAAACTAACACACCATTGTAAATTATACTCCAATAAACATGTTAAAAAAAAAAAAACACTGGAATTTTGATAGAGATCACATTTAATCTGTAGATCACTTTGGGTAGTATGGAAATATTCACAATATTAATTTTTCCAATCCAAGAACTCAGGAATTCTTTTCATTTTTTTGTGTCATCTTCAATTTCTTTGATCAACACCTCATAGTTTTCAGTGTCCAAGACTTTTGTCTCCTTGGGTAAATTTATTCTTAGGTATTTTATTGTTTTAGATGCTATGCAAAATAGGATTGCTTTTGTGGTTTCTCTGTCAAATAGTTCATTGTTATTGTATAGAAACCCAAATGATTTTTTTGTGTTGATTTTGCATCCTGCAAGTTTACCTAATCCATTTATCAGTTCTAACAGTTTTAGTGGAGTCTTTAGGGGTTTTTCCATATGAGATCATGTCATCTGCAAACAGTGACAATTTTACCTCTTCCTTTCTGATTTGGATGCCTTTTACTTTTCTTTCTAGCCTAACTGCTGTAGCTAGGACTTCCAGTACTATGTTGAATAGAAGTTATGAGAGTAGGCCTTCTTGTCTTGTTCTAATCACCACATTTTTTACAGCAATCTTTCAGTGAAATTCTGCAGAGCACACTGCTTTTCTACTTCTTTTATACTAACAATATATACTGCTTCATCTCTACTAAAGTTAAGATAACCTAAACATGAGTGGGTCAAGAGAAGATACACAAAACATGTCATTAAGTGAAGTGACACTTAAGGCTATGAAAATGATTCTTTAAACACCTAACAAGAAAAAAAGATATTCATTACATTTTGAGAAAGTTGAAGGTTTGACTCTATTTGATACTACTTTTTAAATAATAACATTATTACCACTTGATTAGATCTTCTGCAAAAGTTCCAGTGCTTGTTTGCCATTAGCAGTTTTCTCATTCCTATTTTTCTCCTTGAAGCTGTTTGCATATTCCACAGTCTCATTTGTTATGTTTATGTTTCTTACCATATCTAATTGAATAGAATAGGATGATGTGACTCATTCTGTGCACAGCGTGGTCTCTGCAGGCATGCTTTTTAACACATTTTAATATCCTAAAAGAAAACCCTATTACTGCAAGATAACTTTCAGATTAAAAAGGAAACTTTCCAGTCTATTGCATTACCTTGTTTGCAATCCCAGGGGTCATGAAACAGAGACACTTAGAGTCTAATACAATCACCTGTAAAGTAAGCATAATGAACTTTGTATCATAGATAATACATTTCCAGAAGAGTCTTTTACTTTCTTCTGGTCATGTAGATATGCTATGTGCTGTTATCATATTCATCTTATTCACTTTCATATTGTGGATGCAGGAAAGGAGAGATGGAGATACTCTTTGGAAGCTATAAATGGATTTTAACAAAGCTCAATAAATAAGTGGAGACTAAGTCAGCAAGTCAAATAAGACTAAGCAAGAATCAGAATTTATGGATTTACTATGTCCATTTCTAAAATCCATAGGCCAAGATTTGGGTAGAAAATGATTATTAATCAATTAGGAAATTTAATTTAAGTAAAGGGAAATAATTTGATAAGGTATCATAAATGCTAATGACTAATTTAATGGCATAAAATGCAGTAACCAAGTCTTCATAATTTCAAGTTTAAATAGGAAAACTTGAAGCCAAATAATTGACAAGAAAATATTGCCTATTCATTTGGGGAGCTTTAAACTTCATGCTGTATGTGTGTTTATCTGGCTTGTAGTGGTTATTCCAAGACTCCTCTGTGAGTAGCTAGAGTACATGAAAAGGCTTTTGTACTATAGTTTAGGTATACACAAGCAAGAGGATAGCACAGAAAAGTGTAAATAGGTAAAGAAAAGATATATTTAAAGGTAAGAGGAAGTGAGAAAACATGGAATCAAAGGGTTAATAAAGATCTCTGTCACCAAAAAGAGCATCTAGATCCATGAGGATCTATCAATATACTGTGTCCCTGCTTCTACCCTGGCTCATTTTGTAGGCTGTATTTTCAGAACTCAAGTTTAAAGTGAATCTTGATTTCAAGTGAACTATCTGCCAACGTTATTTGAGAAAATAGACACAGGACTTCTATTCACTTATTTAGCTGTAATGATCTTAATTGGAAAACATTTCCCAGTAAAAAGATTGTCTTGTGAGAAACAGTCCTTTGGCTGTACAACCTTGAAGTGTCGTATACTGTAGTTTTGTTTCATTTGATGTAGTCAGATACGAGGCTTTCTAGTATCTTTCATTTCTAAGATCTCTCTGGCTGCACCTAGGGTTATATTTATACTAATGTAAGCCCAGCAAATGGATAAAGGATTGCTTCTCAGATTTTAGCACATACCAGAATTACCTGGAAAACTTGTAAAAATACAGATTGTTAGGTCTTACTTTCAGAGTTTCTGAATCACTAAGTCTGGGGTGGAGCCTGAGAATTTGCATTTATAATAATGTCCCAAGTGGTGCTGATGCTTCTGGTCTGGAGATTACCTTCTGTGGATTAGTTCTATAAGCCATAGTATAAATATTGCTAGCATACTAATTTTGAAAAAGATACTAACAATTTAGATCCAATTAGTTGGCTTTGATTCATATAGCTTTATGCATTTGTACATTACATGGCACTTCTACTAGTTGTTAATATATATTATATGATATAAATTGTTTAAATTGAGCACAGACATATTTGTACTTTCAGGAGAACAAGCATGGGATATACTATAAATCAATAATTTGAGTATGACTCCCAATTTATGTGCATATTTTATGTCATTTTACAAAACTTTCATTATTTGAAGACATACAGACACCTGCAAATAGAATCCAATTGTTTAAGGTAACATATAATTCTGCATAAGTTTGACATACTGAAAAATTGTAACATATTACATTGCCATTTGCAGCTTAATAGCATTATCAGAAAAACAATATGGACCCTTAGGCCACCAGAATACCTCATAAAAGCGACATTTTCACACGATAAATAGGGCAATTAATATAAGTTAGAAAATAAATGAAACATACCATGCTAAGCTATGCTGCAAGATAAAAATCAATATTATGACTAGTATTCTTCCTGTGGAGATATTAATGTTGTGACCATAGTTTTAAATGAAGTTGTAGCTGACACATACAGTAAATTTTTGCAATGAATAAAGTATCAAGACACTAAAATATGTTACAAACTTAGGCTTTATAAAACTGTACATTTCTTTATAAGCTATTGTTCAAATTTTACTTTTTCTTTTAATTTCCATCCAGACTGGATGTTTACACTTGTATTTCTTTTCTTTAAAAAAAATGGTATTACTTAGCATTTCTAATTTTCCCCTAAACATTATGTTAAAGATAAGATGAGTCAAGGGAACAATATGACCTAAATAACTGGTTAACTTCAAAGAGACAGCAATAAATTAAAATTGACATTGGAAATTTCTAATTATGTTTTCTATGATTCTTAAATTATTAATTTAGTTAATAACACTCCCTGTTCAAGATAAGCTGAGGTGGAGTTAGAGAAATTAAGCAGTTAGGTTTGTAGCACGATGTACAAGCACACACATACAGTAAATTTCTGCAATAAATAAAATAACAAGACACTAAAATATATTACAATCTTAGGCTTTGTAAGCCTGTACATTTCTTTATGAGTTATTGCTCAAATTTTACTGTTTCTTATTTTTCTCTTCTAAGAGTGAAGTAAGTCAGTTATAAGTTCTTTTAAAATCTTGGTGTCTCTGCTTTTAATGTGTTACTAATTTATTAAAAATTACTATGACAATATATTTGAACCATTTCTAAGCATTATTTTGTATTTGTTTACAGTGCTTTCTCTGTGATTATTATATGTTAACATATGCTTTTTCCTATGATGATTTTTCTTCTTTAATAATTTACCTGAACTATTTTTTACCCCAAAAGATGTTTAACGTATCTATCCTTTCCTGGAGTTTTTTAAAAATTGAGGTATAGTTGATTTACACTGTTGTGTTAGTTTCTGATGTACAACAAAGTGATTCAGTTACACTTTAGTAACCATAAGTTTGTTTTCTATGTCTGTGGGTCTGTTTCTGTTTTGTAAATAAGTTCATTTGTATCATATTTTAGATTTCACATATAAGTGACATCATATGGTATTTGTCTTTCTCTTTCTGACTTACTTCACTTAGTATGATGATCTCTATGTCGATCCATGTTGCTGTGAATGGCAGTATTTAATTCTTTTATGGCTGAGTAATAGTCCATTGTGTGTGTGTACATATATATACATGCCACATCTTCTTTATCCACTTATATGTCAATGGACATTTAGGTTGATGCTTTCCTGGATCTTATTTGTTATTGTTGAGTATATTGTTGAATAGTATTTTAGATTTGCCATTCTTAATCCAACTGTAAATTTATCATTACCAGTTAAAATTAATAGATTTGTTATCATATTTTATTAAGTATTTGCTACCCATGCTTTCTTTGATCACTTTTGTTTCAGCAACAGTTTCAGAGGAGATGCATATTTGTATGAGTATGCCAAAAAATATTTTCATATACTTCTTTAGGTCTTGAAAGATATATATCTTATTTTCCCTAAGAATTGAAGCTGGTATTTTAATGACTTGTGGAAACTATTTTTGAATGTAGAAGTTTTTAAAAATCTATTGTCATTGTTCATAAACAGTTCTAAATTTTCTTTTTATTTGCCTGTAGTATTTTCTCATTTGCTTTGCCTTTCAGTTCTTTGTAATGTTTGTTTAAATTTTTTCATACTTATTTTCCTTTATGTATTTTTTTAAGTACACATATCTTTCTTAATTTAAGAGAAATTCCAGGTAATACCTGTTTGAATATTACCTTTTCATCATTTCCTATATGTTTTACTTCTAGAATTGGTATGAAATGTGTACTTGAAGCTTAATTTACTGAATGCACTCTACGGTATAGCTCACTTGTTGATGTATTTTATGATTTTCATTTTTATTTATATATTTTTCATATTCATATGTTTCCTATTTATACTGTTTGTTTTGTTCATAAGCTCCTGTCTTTGGTCATGGATGTAATTATTTTCTTTAGTTTTGAATGACTTAAACACACTTATAAACTGCCCTTATAAAATTGTATTATAATTGTAATTGTCTCAGGAATGAATTCTTTATTGACTTTGTTGGAATTAATAACAGGTTTTGTTTTTTTTTTTTTTCTTCTTAAAATTTTAGCTTGCAAATTTATCTTTTCTGGTAGTTTCTTTTTTTTCCCCACTCTTCCTCTACCTACTCCTCTGTTTTTGGTGACTTTGTAAGCAGCTTTTGGCAGGAAAAAGCTTTTTTGGTCAAGAACTCTCTGCCAGAGGCCCTTTGTCTTGTCACTAAACTTAAACCAGGCACCCCCATGCTCTACTCATCTATGACCCTGGCACACCTTTCAGTTCTTTTGATCACACAATACTTTGCCTAACTTCTTGTTTTTTTCCATAGATCAAAGAAGTAGAAATAAAGAATAATCAATTAACAGAAGACCAGATCTCTTCCCTAGCTTCCCCTTCAGTCATCTCATGAACAAACTGTGTGAACAAGATAGCATCTAAAGAAAGATCATGAGGAGTTGACAAGCCGGCACACGTGACTGCACATGGTAGGGGACGGTGACAACTCTGACACTCTATCTCAATGATAACTGAAATTACTTCCCTGTTTCCCTTTAAAAGCGTTCATGGCTGAGCAGAATTTTCGGAGGTGGTTTTGGGGGGACTCTGAATCCACCGTCTCCCCAGATTGCCAGCACTCTGATTAAAGGCATCTTTCCTTTCTATCAACATTTGTGAGTATTGATTTTGTATGCAGCGAGCAGTGGCACCTGATTCTATAACAACTTCATTCTTAGTCTTCCTTTCTCTCTGCCCTTCCTATCAAGTCTTAAGGAGAAAAATATTCATATATTGGTAAGTTAATTGTAATATCATGTAGGGCTATTGCATATTTATTCCACAAGCCAGTGCTCTGTTATCCTATTGTGTGGGGCTGTGCACAATCTATCTGGTCACAAGTAGAAAGGAATAGTCTCAAGTAGTGGGCACATTTTGTAAATCTTTGGCCCAGGTGATAAACTGGGTCCACTCCTCAGCCACACACACAAGTATTAAATTCTCTTCCCTTCACAGGAGTTAAACTTCCAGACACCATTGTCTACTTCCTATTCTGGCTTCTACCTCCACAATCTGCTTTATCTGTTTGTTTCATTTAAGGTCCACAGAGAGAGTTTTCTTTTTATTTTATAGCTGCTGTTATGTGTGGATTTCTGCATAAATTATTCACTATTATCTTGACCAGAATTACAGATATATATATATATATATATATATATATATATATATATATATACACATATATATATGTCCTTTTTTAAGACCATAATTTTCTCTTTTGAATTGAGGGTGCAGAGTATACATATTATATGAAGGAGGAGTTTAACCTCTCTAATGCTTTCTTTATATCTTTATTTCAGTGCCATGCTTATCATAGAATAATGTAAAGGGTATTCAGTGACTATCAAAACGTGTAATGATGTCAGATACACTTTCTTAAAGAATACTAGAATTGCAAATTTATTCTAATATTAAGTCACTTGATTTGTGAAATCTGACTCCATTTAAGAAATATCTTTTCTAATATATCTGCTTTCACCATATGCACAGAATGTCCCCAGTAGTTTGGGTCATACGCAATATTTTGAGAACTGGCTATATCCCATATAATGTGTCCTTGGACCTATAGACTCACCAGCTATATGGTTTCTAACAGAAGCTATTCTAATGACATTCAATGACATTAAGTGTACTTAATAGTGAAGTGTATTTGTTGCCGCTTGAAAATACACTATTGTTTAAAGGAAAAATAAATCTTTTAAACTGCCATACACATTCTTGGATATGTTTCACGTGGCTACATCCACCACCACTCTTTTATTTTTAATTTTTATACAATTCCCAAAGATTACTCCCCATTCACAGTTACCATAAAACAGTGGCCACATGATCCCAATCCTTACACTTTTATATTTTAGATAAATTAGATGTTAATGTTAGTGTGTATTTATTATACCTTAGTTTATATATACTATATATATACATAACATATATATATATTTATTACAGATTTCTTCTTACAAGAATTCTGCATATTCTATACTGTTTTTAAATAGGTTTACAGAAGGGACTTCCCTGGAGGTCCAGTGGTTAAGACTCCGCGCTTCCAATGCAGGGGATGTGGGTTCGATCCCTGGTCAGGGAACCAAGATCCCACATGCCACACATGCAGCCAAATAAATTAATTAATTAATTAAAAGTTTACAGAGATAATCATGTCATGTAACCAGGATCTTTGTCAAGGAGTGTTTGATATAACAGTCTGATTGCACACACTTTTTTTGAGAACTGCCAAAGTGAAGAATAAGAAACCTTAACAGAAAAAAAAAAAAAAAAAAAAAAAGGTGGAGTGCTTCAATGCAAAGAGAATATCTGAATAGGGTCTACAAGAAATTCTTTTGTAATGCTGCTACCTAGAGGTTGGAATATTAATCAAAGTTAAATATTAATTCTGTTTCTTACCTCTACATCTGGAGCTCGGTTTAGTTGTTTTTTTTTTTTAAGTAATGCTATATTCACAAGCCTTATTAACATTAATTGTTCTTTTAAATTTTTACCTGGCTTGTCAAAAATTGTGATCTCAAAACTATGAATTTTCTAGTTGCCATTTCTATGAACAAAGACCACGAAAATTTGAGAGTACAGCAAAAGAAAATTACTTTAAAATATCTGCTATAGCTTAAAACAATGACCAATTAAAACAATCTCTTTTTACTCATTATTTTAATGCTTAAATATCTGAACTTAATGCACTCTATTTATAATTTGTTCATCTTAAACTATTTCATATGCAGTATTTTCCATGAAAATGCCCACCTCTTGAAAATAAACAATTTACTTATAATAAAGCTTTAATTCCATAAATTTGAATAAATTAATACAGGTGAAGATTTGCCTTTTTATTTGGCGGCCCAATACACTGGCATACTCCCTAGGTAGGTTGTGCTTGCTCTGACTCTTGCAGTCTCTATGTCAATGTGTCCTGCCACCATCTACTGAGGCACTCACACCAGCATCCCTATGAACATCTTAGACGACCCACATTCCTTTCTCCTCCACCTCCTATGGCTACTCGATTACTAGATCACATACTCTGCTCTCTAAACGTATTTAAAATCCATCCCTCATGTCCACCCTCTTTCTGTAATAATCTCCCAAATGAGGAACGTTTTAAAATTTCTCCTGCTTCAGATTCATTGACCCCGTGAGTCACAAGTGAT
Organism: Balaenoptera ricei; assembly: GCF_028023285.1. Classification (NCBI taxonomy): domain Eukaryota; kingdom Metazoa; phylum Chordata; class Mammalia; order Artiodactyla; family Balaenopteridae; genus Balaenoptera; species Balaenoptera ricei. The sequence continues at coordinate 90,672,300 of NC_082650.1, read as the reverse complement.
TCTTCAAACATTTTCAGATCAATAATACTACTTACATCAGTAAACATCTTGAAGGGCTGTTCCATTTTCTTCTGAATAAAATTTATCTTTATATTAAGGTCATCCTGATTTTGTCCCAGTGGCCTCTCCTGCTTCATTCCTTACCATATATTTATATAGTATACACTTTTTGTAATGCTTATTATGTATCAGGTACTGTTCTAAATGCTTTCCAAAGACCGACCCTTTGTAGGCACTGCTATTATTTCCATGTAGACAGCAGAGGAAGCACAGAGCAAGAAAGTAACTTGGCCACAATCACACAGTTACTAAGTGGCAGAGCCTGCATTGGAACCCAGCTTCTCCGCCTCTAGAATCTGCCATTGATCTCTTTCCTCCTGCCTCTGTTCTGCCTCATGAAAAAATTAGCCATACTGGAAAATCATAGTTGTATGATTTATGTTTTCTTTTTCCTAGGTATCTTCAAATAGTCGGTACTTTCTGTTTGGAATGTGTGCGTGTGTGTTTGTGTGTGTTTCTGTGTACAAAGTATGTTTTTCTCACATTATATGAGAAAATAATATTTATTTTATGCAAACTCAAATAAGACTTCTCTGAGCCTTTAAATCTTAAATTCTTCTCTTATTCCTTTTTCTTTGACTTCCCACAGTAAACAAGATATCAAGTGCACGTGTATTTAACATAAAAAAAGAAAAGAAAAACTTTTACACTTTCACTTTTTTTAATGGGAGGCAAACATTTATTTGATAAATATTTCATAGTGTAATAGACAAAATTAATACCTTCAATAAAACACACACACCTAGGAAGTAAACAGTGGTAGTGCCGTTATTTTAGACCATGGTCCTCAGTGCTTTAGCTGATGATGGAAGTCAGCTGTGATGGGCCAGCCAGGTTTGGAGGGCTGCTCCAACCAGAGTAGCTTTGCTTCCACTGATTTTATATATTGGGCTTCTGAGTAAGGCTTTTGTTTGAAGAAAGTGTACTAATGATATTAAAACCAAAACTCTGAAATCCACTGTCTAAGATATAGTATTATGGATCCAGAAAAAGGTTTATATAGTGACATTATATTATTTTTTCTTCCAGTTTTATTAGGATATAACTAACATATAGCACTGTGTATGTTTAAGGTATATAGCATAGTGATTTGACTTACATATATCATGAAATGGGCACCACTGTAAGGTTAGTGAACATCCATCATTTCAGTACATACAAAATTAAAGAAGTAGAAAAAATTATTTTTCCATTGTGATGAGAAATCTTAAGATTTACTCTCTTAACTTTCATGTGTAACATAAAGCTGTGTTAGTATATCTATCATGTTGTGCATTGCATCCCTAGTACTTGTCAATATTTATCGTGTACTAGAAATTAGTACCTTTTGACCACCTTCATCCAGTTCCCCCTCCCCCCAACAAGCCTCTGATAACCACAAATTTGGACCCTTTTACTATGAGTTTGCTTGTTTGTTTTTGAAGTATAATTGACCTATAGCACTAGTTCTTAGTATAACATAGTGATTTGATATTTCTATACATTTCAAAATGATCACTAAGATAAGTCTAGTAATCATCTGTCACCAAAGATATTACATAGTTATTGACAAAATTCTCCACACTGTACATTTTATACTTGTGACTCGTATTTTGTAACCGGAACTTTGTGCCTCTCAATCTCCCTCACCTATTTCCTTCCTCCCCTGCCCCCTTCCCATCTGGCAACACCTGTTTATTCTCTGCATCTTTAACTCTGTTTCTCTTCTTTTAAGTTTGTTCATTTGTTTTGATTTTAGGTTCCACATATAAGTGATAGCAAACAGTATTTGTTTTTCTGTTTGTCTTATTTCACTAAGCATGATACCGTCTAGGTCCATCCAAGTTGTTTCAAATGACAAAATTTCATTCTTATTAATGGCTGAGTAGTATCTCATTGTATATATACATCTTCTTTACCCATTCATCTATTGATGGGCACTTAGGTTGCTTTCAAATATTGGCTATTGTAAATATTGCTGCAATGAACATAGGGGTGTATATATCTTTTTGAATTAGGATTTTTGTTTTCTTTGATAAATATCCAGGAGTGGATGTGCTGGATCATATAGTCATTCTGTTTTTTTTAAATTTTGTGGGGAATCTCCATATCGTTTTCAATAGTGTCTGAACCAATTTGCACTGCCACAAAGAGTGCCCAAGGGTTCCTTTTTTCCACATCCTCACCAACACTGATTATTTGTTGTCTTTTAGTTGATAGCCATTCTGAGAGGTGCTAGGAGATAGTTCATTGTGGTTTTGATTTTCATTCCCTAATGATTAGTGATGTGGAGCATCTTTTCCTGTGCTTGTTGGCCATCTGTATGTCTTCTTTAGAAAATGTCTATTTGGGTCCTCTGCCCATTTTTAACATTGTGTTTATGTTGAGTTGCATGACTTATTTGTATATTTTGGATATTAACCCTTTATTGGATGCATCATTTGCAAACATCGTCTCCTATTCAGTAAGTGGACTTTCCATTTTGTTGATAGTTCCCTTCAATGTGCAAAAGCTTTTCAGTTTGATGTAGTCCCATTTGTTTATTTCTGCTTTTGTTTCCTTTGCTAAGGAGAGAGATGCATAAAAGTATTGTTGAGACAGACATCAAAGAGTGAACTGCTTATGTTTTCTTATAGAAATTTTATGGTTTCAGGTCTTTCATTTAAGTCTCTGATCCAATTTGAGGTTTTTTTTTTTTCTTTTTTTTTTTAATATGGTGTGAGAAAATAGTTCAGTTTGATTCTTTTGCATGTTGCTGTCCAGTTTTCTCAACACCATCTATTGAAGAGGCTGTCTTTTCCCCATTGTATATTCTTGCCCCCTTTGTCATAGATTAATTGCCCATATATATGTGGGTGCATATCTGCACTCTCTATTCTGTTCCATTGATCTATGTGTCTGTGTTCGTGTCAGTACCATACTGTTTTGATTACTGTAGCTTTGTAGTATAGTTTGAAATCTGGGAGTGTGATACTTCCAGCATTGTTATTCTTTCTCAAGATTGTTTTAGATATTCAGGGTCTATTGTGATACTGTACAAACTTTAGAAATATTTATTATAGTTTTGTGAAAAACACCATGGTGTTTGGGTAGGATTGCATGAAATCTGTAGATTGCCTTGGGTAGTATGGTCATTTTAACAATATTAATTCTTCCAGTCCATGAGCACAGCATATCCTCCAATCCATTTGTTTTGTCTTCAATTTCTTTCATCTGTGTCTCAGAGTTTTCTGAGTATAGGACTTTTACATCCTTAGTTAGATTTATTCCTAAGTATTTTATTCTTTTTGATGTGATATTAAATGGGATTATTTTCTTAATTTCTCTTTCTGATACTTCACTGTTAGTGTATAGAACCAACACAGATATCTGTATAGACATCATATACATCCCAGCAGCATACTCCCTTCTGATCACCAGAGCTATATGCTGGAAGGGTGTCCTCTATGTGGGCTGTGTAGGCCCTTCTACTGTGGTGGGCTGAGTATTATGTGTGCAGTAGTAAGCATAGCTGGTCCACAATCCATCCGGTTACCAGGATCTGCCTATTGCATAACTGCCATCTCCTAGTTGGAGGGGGTGGGGGGCTGGTTCCTAGCACATTTGGCTCCATGGCGCAGGGAGTCCTGGGCTGGTGTCAGCCCACTGGTGGGTGGTGCCAGGTCCCAAGGTGGCTGGCTATGGAGCCAGGGGTCCTGGAACTAGTGTTAGCCTGCTGGTGTGTGGGGATATTTTCCGACATGGCTGGTTGTGGGATCTGGTGGGGTCTAGTAGCTGGTGCTGCCCCATATGTAGGTGGGGCTGGGGCCTAGTAGGTCACAAGACTAGTGCCCACCCACTAGTGGATATGCTTTCTGGGGTCTTTGGCTGTAGGGCCTAAGGGGCCTCAAAGTTGGGTTTGGATTACTGGTGGGCCAAGTTGGGACCCTGGGGATCCTGAAGAGCTGGTGCTGACCCACTGATTTGCAGTGCCACGTCCTGAGGTCTCTAGTGTCAGGGTTCTGGGAGTCACAGTGTTTGTGTCAGCCCACTGGTGGGTGGAGCTGAGTCCTGGGCCCCTTGTGGGTGAAGTCAGGTCCCATGGCTTCTGGATGCTTAGGAGATCCTACAGCAGCTGATCTGCTCATGCATGGGGCTATGTCCAACCTGGATAGCTGTTTGGTTTTGCAGGAGGGGGTCCCAGGACTGGTATTGAATAGTTGGTGTGTACAGGCAGGTCCTGATACTAACAGCTAGAGGGAGGATTCCAAAATGGCGCTTGTCAACATCAGTGTCCTTGTGGTAGCATGAGATCCCAAAAGTGTCTGCCACCAATGTCTATGTCTCCCAAGTGAGTCCTAGTATTCTGTCTTTCTGGGAGGCTCTCCAAGTTAGCAAGTGGATTTGACCCAAGCTCCTTTTAAATTACTGATTCTACCCTGGATCCTAGAACATGTGAAATTTTGTGTATTCCTTTTAAGAGTAGAGTCTCTATTTCCTATAGCCCTTTGATTCTCCCAACAGTGATCTCCATTGGCCTTCAAACCAAATGTTCTGGAGCTTGTTTTCCTGGTGCAGGACACCTGAGCTGAGGAGCTCAATATGGGGCTTAGACCTCTCACTTCTTGGAAACAACCTCTGTAATTTTATTTATTCTACACTTTTTTGGGTCACCCACCAGGGTGTGTGGGTCTTGACTCTATTGTATCTCCAACTCTCCTATCCATCTTGTTGTGATTTCTTCTTTACATCTTTAGTTGTAAATCTTTTTTGCTGATCTTCAGGTCATTCTCATTGATAGTTGCTCTGTATATAATTGTAAACTTGGTGTGCCCGTGGAAGGAGGTGAGCTCAGGGTTTTCCTACTTCACCATCTTTGAACAATACTATTTTTATCCCCATGGACACTACTAGTTCTAGCCATACATCCCTTATGCATAGTTCTCAAAAAGAAGCAAAGGCTACATTCTAATTACAATAATTTAAAGATAGTTTAATGAAGGAGCTAATTTAAAGTGTGCACAAAGTAAAGAGAAACCACATGCAATAATGCATAGACTACTACTATTCTTTCTTAAAAGGGTTGGAGAAGAGAACAGTTAATGGAACCAGAAAGCAGGAGCATGTGGAGAAGGCAACTGTGCATGGAGCAGTAACTTTTGGTGGCAGGATGCTTCAAGCCTAGGGCCACCCTACAAGGAGTGAACTAGGGAAATAAACACGCTAATCACCACCTCCTTTCTCCCTACAGTTTTCTCCTAGGGCTCTCATTAATGGAATCCACCTGGAATCCAAGAGGCAGGAAGGCTCATTGATCTCTTTCATACAGGGGAATCTCCTTGGGCAGAGAGCAGAATGGGAATGAAGGGTGAAACCAAAGGAGCAAGATGAAGATTCCCAGCACATATCCTTCACAGGAGAGAATGACAGTTCTCAATCCTTAGGGGCTCAATGTAAACATCTAAAGAGACCCCTCTATATTAAGGATTAAAAAGATTAAGTCTGTTTAAGATTGACTGTTTAAGCAGAGTTGAATATTTTAAAAGTTAATGTGAAAAATGTTAAGCTTTGTTGTTGTAAAAAGCTAATCCATTTTAGGATTAGACAGACAACTCAAACTTATGCTAAATAATTGACTGCTGGTTTGACTCCTTTAACATTTTTTGCTATTTGTTGTGTTTGGTCAGGAAACATAAGATTACAGATCTACACTTCCATTATGTTCCAATCTGTATATCACAGAATATGAAAATCCATCAGCACTGATATTTTTATGTCAATCACTAAATAAACTGTAATGTGTCAAAGTAATGTGTAGTGTAGTTTTGTCGATAAGATACACAAAGCAACTACCTGGTTATTTTTAGCAACCTATTATTATGGATGTCATTTTGTCTCATTTATAGATTCTTACAGTAGCCAAAGGGAGATAAGTTAATGATGTTTTGGTGAATTAAAGCAAATTAAATGAAAATAAAAGATCGCAGCTGGAAAATAATACTTGTTATTGGTACACGCACTGGCCCCTGTGTTCATGTTATAAGTACTGACATTCTACACATACTTGTAATATCTGTACCCTTCTTTTGGAATGGATTATTAAAAGTGACTATGCATGCTAATGAAGGGAAAAAAAGGATACTACTATGAAGAGCTTATAATGATATATAGTTTGATATAACCAATATAAGCTATAAGGGTGTTTCTATTTCTGACATTATGTGAATCTAGTTATCCTGCACGGTAATCTTGCATTCAGAAAACTAAGTATGCAGGATAAAATTTTATATGTAGAGCTGAGTGGGCAAAAACTAAGGGACTCTCAGAAAATAAATGCAAATTTAAATTGCTGGTCTTGAGACCTAAGAAAGCAGTTAATTTTTTGCTTCAAGGCTGGTTTTAAAAACTGGTGACATCAGTTTCTGTTTCCACTGCCACCTGGCATACAAAGGACAGGAGAAAAACCTAGGGATTTCACCCTAAGTAGGAGTCCAATAGGAGTCTACATAGAAGTGTTTCTATTCTTAATGAATGAGAGGACTAAGGATAAACCTACTCCTGAGAAGGTGAAATTAAGAAATTAGTTGACTTGAATTTGGCTCTGTGGGGATGAAAAGCATTTTCCCTTGAGAAATTACAAGCACAGACTAGATCTCATGCAGTTTTGCAGCTCAAATTCACACAATTTGTTTGAGAAAACTTTGCAAGAGTATAATAAATGTTATCCTGTGTTGGAGGAGCTGATCAAATCATGGCTTGCACTATTACAAATAAAAACCACCTTCAAAACCAGGTCTATTCCCAAAGATAAAAGAATATGAGCTCACAGTCAACAATGACCAAATGCAGATAAAATATAGCACCGTGAGTAACAGAAAGTAGAACAAAGAATAAAATGAGATTGGCAAAGATTTACATACAGGAAGCATAAATCACTGACTGTAAAGTAAATATGTTTTTAAAAGCAACAGATAGATGTTAAAATATGTGTAAGGAACAAGAGGTGTAAAAATAAGTAAGCTGGTCCAAAAAGGTATTGAAGAGATCATTCAGAAATAAAAAAACATCTTAATCAAAAAATATTCAAGATAATATTTAAACAGTGGGAAAAAAATTAAGGAATTGTGACATATGTAATGATTATCTAGAGTGTAGTGAAGAGGCAGGCAGTGCTGGGTGTGGTCATTCAAAAGCAAGTAGAAGACATAGGAAACAGAGTGACAGTTCTCACATCGAATTGCAAATATGAAAAGAAATGAGTGCTCATAGTTTAAAATTTGCCAAAGTCAGTGAAAGATACTCATACTCAGTGACTGCAATTAAAGAAAGTAAATTTTTAAAAATGTAACCAGACTTATCTTACTGAGAGTACAGAACACCAAATACAAACATAAGATCTTAAAAATCAGAGAGTTTCACTTAAAAAAAATTTAAAAACAAAACAAAAGCAGAACAAAAATCTATGAATAGGTTGTTGATTAGCATTACACATCTCAACAACAGAAAAAAAAGTAAGATAGAGAACAAAAAATTTGAAAATATTTTAAAGAATATAAAAAAATGAGAAATAAACATAATAAGAGGCTGCTTACATAAGATAGCTAAAATTAATCCAGATAAATCAGTAATCACAGTTAATGCAAGAGGGTTAAACTCTCTAAACAAAAGACAAAGATTGTCAGAATATTAAGAAAAACTCATAAAATGAAGTTATATGTTGCTTAGTTCAGATACATCTTGAATATAAGGACATAGAATGTTTTTTTCAGTAGTTTGAACCTGTTATTGATGTACCCAAAGAAGATGAAGAACAAGGACGGCTCACAGGTGAATTGCCTTATAGAAGACAGGGGAATAATCAACTCAAATATCTGGAATTAGTATGATGGAGCAGAGAAAGTCTGCTTACGTGTTTCTCAAATTTGCAAGGTTTTAGTATCAGAGATGAACTACCAGAAATGTATGAGAAACGAATATTAAAGTCTGCATTACAGATAAATTATGTAAGTATTTAAAAATTATTTAATTGTACATTCCCAACAAAAGGATAAATGATTAGAAAGCAATAATGAGATGAATGAGAGGTTTTTTTTCTTATTTATTATTGTATTTATTTACTTAGTATTTGACCACATTGTCTATACTAGAAAATCCTCTGGAAAATAAAATAGTTAAATATCAATTGGAATTGATCCTGAAATTAAAAAAAAAAAAAAAAAAAAAAAAAAAAAAACTCACCAAAAGTCCTCATAATAGGCAGAACAATGGCCCCTCAAAGATGTTCACTTCCTAATCCTCAAATCTGTGACTGTATTTAGGTTACAGAACAAAGTGGAACTAAGTTTGCAGATGGAATTAAGCTTGTAAATCAGCTGAATTTAAGGTAGGGAGTTGGCAGAGGTTATTTCAGTGGGCTCAATAAAATCACGTGTCCCTAAAAGTGGAAGAGCAAGACAGAAAAGCCAGAGGAGATGTCACAGTGGAATAAAGGTCACAGTGATGCCATTTGAAAGGAATTTGACCCACTCTTTCTGGCTTTGATGATAGAGGAAGTGGGACATGAGCCAAAGAAGGCAAGCATCCGCTAGAATCTGGAAAGGGAAGGAAATGATTATCCTCCACACCACTGTAAAGGAATGCATCCCTGCCAACACTTTGGTTTTAGCTGGGTGAGATTGTCAGACTTCTAACCTCCAGAACAGTAAAATAATAAAGTTGTATTGTTTTAAGCTGATATTTGTGGTGATTTGTTACAACAGTAATAAAGTTAATATAGTTCCTAAGAAGGCGATCAAATAACTTGTTCTATTATTTCTATTCTACCATCAGAAAAGCTAAGAAGAAGTTCTGAATTATGAAAGTAAATCAAACTTTATTAAACCACTGCTATGCATTTAACATTTTGCAGCAGCAATAAAAATTTAAGTATGGTCAGTTAAAATATGTTGAAAGAGTTGGAGGGAAAAGAATATGCGTACATTAAAATATTAAAGTGCATTTAGTGTTAAACTAGAATCAACAATGGCTCAGAACAATGAGAGAAGATACACAGTATAAGCTCTAACATGGAGAAGCTTGGATGTACCTGTGAGGAAGAGAGAGTGGTACCCATCTTTTGGATTAGTCTGAGTGAGAGGATTCAGCTTGAATGAGCATGCATATCGGGGGCAACCAGAGGGGAGAAAGCCACTGCGCTAGGATCTAACCATCCACAAATCTCTCTCACACACATTCTCACATTTTGCATCTATGCGAACTCTATCTCATATTCTTAAAACACAATCTGTTTTTCTCCTTAACTCCTCTGGCTTTGATCAACACTACTCCACTCTGCTTGACCTGCCTTTTCACCTCTTACTCAAGTGAAGACATCAACTATTCATCTTTCAAGATGCAGCTTAAGGGCCACATTTACATTTACTTTCCTGTTTTGTATGGCTGCTTTGCCTGTTTGTCATAGGTCTCAAAGCAACTTGTCTGATTTATTAATATGCCTCTCTTCTCCTACTGTCAGATCCTCAATGGTTCCTTATGGAATGATTTTTAGATGAAACATCCTTTGTATTTCAGCTCGAAACAGAGTGTGTACCTCATCGTAGGTATTTTTTAAAAGTAGGGAGTAAAGTAAGCACCCTATTATTTTTTTTACAGCAACACACCAAATTTTGAATTATCCATAAATCTCAAATACATTTAAACCTCAGAAAAAAAAAACTAACTTACTTCACTTTCATCTCTCTTATTTTGGTCAGTTGAATCTTTTGTCAGCTATTTTTCACAAAAGATAGAATGTCTCTGAAATACAATTTGAGTTATGTTTTCTGCCACTCAAATCATCTGCTGCTGCTTAATTTAACTTTGATGAAAATTGAATAATCTTACTTTCACATTTAAAGAAAAATAAACTAGTTCTTCAAAATTATGATACCTGGAAACCCTAAATAGGGCAGGAAAAATTTTTTTTTGGAATTCAGTAGGAAAAAATGTGTAATTGTAATTTTAAAAAACTGGAAATGATTTCACAGTTGAATGTTTAATATGAGTTTAACTTCATTCCTTACTGTTTCTTCTTCCTGAAAATGTTGGCATATTCTGAAAAAAAGAATATTTTGTGTAAATTAGAAAAGGGAGCGGCAGAAGTACCATTTGGCAGATTTGCATCACATTTCAGTGAGTATTGAATTTGTTGGAAATGGGTTTTAGAGGGAGAAAATTATAATAATGCCTAGATTCAAATTCCTGTAAGCACTACTAAGAAATAAGCAAAAATATAATGGACAAATTTTCTTTAGAAAAAAAAAATCTCTGGGCATTTCAGGGAAATAGTAGAAAAATACTTTGTTTTTGAAAAATTGAAAAACAAAATGTTGTTTTGTTTGTTTCAAAACAAAAAACAATGTTTTGAAAACATTGAAAAATGTTTGAAAAAATGTACTGTTCCAAAAGGTACACAAACTGAGACCAGCAGAAAACAAGTAATCCTAATATGTTTAAGAATTTCTGTTTTTCTTTCTCTCCAGAGAATTGCATTAAAAATATATATTGGTGCAATAATATTTGGTTGAAACTTTCCTCAATTTCTTATTGTCTGTTTTGCAGTAACATTTTTCCTGTCATAATGTTTCTGGGGAACAAAGAAAAGGAAATTATGTGCTTTGGAAGTGTTCAATGTAAAAGCAACATAAGTTTTTTCTGCCTAAGTAATGAATTTTCAATATGATTTAAATTTTCTCCAGAGCAAAGTAGAAAAAATTGTGCAGTCTCTCCTTTCCATGTTTATCACCTCTTTATTTTGTAAAGATAAAGAACAAGTTATAATGGCTATTAGAATAATTATTTCAGCAAATTAGATTGCATATTTATTGTAACAAACCCTGGCTTTTATATTAAAAATCAAATTATTCATCTTGATACCAACAGACTGAACATAGACTAGACATTAGCTTCATGTGAATTCTATTAATTTTTTTCATTAAAACCCAACAGATATCAAGAATACTTTCATATCAATTTGAGCATTAGGAGAAAAAATCAATTTTCCTACAATGATTAATTTTTTTTTTTATAGTGGACGGTTGTATGGCTCCTAAAATAGGACAGTATTGTGTTAGACAGCAAGGATGTGGCGATTTTGGTGGATTAATTGATTAGCTGTGACTTGGGTTTGCCCTCTTTGTAGGAGAGGATGAGGATTTTCCACTTATGAGAGGAAGAATAAAACAGATTTTTGATGATCAGAAGGAGATTCACTGTCTCTTCACCAATCGTTTCATCCTTTTCCTGGGCATGGAGCTAAGCCTCATTTCCAACTCTCCCTTTTAGTTAGTTGTCACCATGTGGTTGAATAGTAGCCAATGGAATGTGAGAAGGTATAAGTACCACTTCCAGGCCCCTTCCATGATTTGATGAAAAAAAAAAAAAAAAAAGAAAAATCTTGGAAGCAACATATTGAAATTAGCAATGCCACAAATGGAAGAAGTCTTATTCCTGAATGAGCACTTGGAAAGGAAAACCTTCCTGATATGAACTGTGCTACCCTACTAAGATGTGGGTTCTTATCTTGTAATTAAACTAATACAAAATATATGTGCTATAGAAGAACACACATTTGAGTAGCTACTTTATGATAAGCTGTTCTCCAGATAAGGATAAAAAGATGAATAAAGTGCTTAAGTGTTATGCAATAAACATAGATTCTAAAATTAAAGTTGGTATATATTTTGATCCTACTAACTACTATTTATGGCCCTTAGTTACTTAAAATTAAGGACAATCATCTGTGAATTGTTAACAGTAGTAACTTCTTTGGGAGAGTGTTTTGCAGATGAAAGAACACTTGTAAATTTGCTAATATACTGTCCATACAAAGAAAGTGCTCAAAATTCTGGTTCCAAATGTAATAAGGTACAGTTACTATTCAGAGAGCTCTCAGTTCAGTGTGTTTAGGGTTTCAGTTGTCTTATATTGGTTTGATTTATAGTAAAGCACAAGAAGATGTTTATTGTACAGATAAGAAAATGTGAAATAACAATGTATCATCATTATTATTACTTTTTGCTGTACCTGTTATATGCTATATGTTTATCTTTTGGTTTCATGACTTTAGTCTCTTGGATTCTTTTTTCCCTTTTTTTCTCCTTTTCTCAAAGTGATCCCCTGTAGGACAACCTCTTGACACTGTAACACTGTGATTTAATATCTAGAACAACTCCCAGGAAAAAGTCCTCATAGCTTAAGGCTACAATCTGAACAACTCATATTTCTTAAACTACACGGGAAAGCTATATCTCATGCCCAGCTATGGGACTTAACATTGGAAAAGATGTAAGTCACACGGTTGAAAACTTGACCCAGCATTTGTCTATTAAGGTTTTTGAAGTAAAGTAAAAGTTTTCTCTTATATCTGTGTTACAGAAGAATCATCTTTTGGTAACTAAGTAAATATTCCAATAGTTGAAATAAGAAAATTGTTTAGCTTGTAAGTGACAAAATTAAATGAGATTTCAAATGGAGAGAGATAAAGACTTGACTACTATTTATGTTATGTATAATCTCTCCATGCTCACTTTAGAATATCGACATCTCTCCTCCCTTAATAAAAGACCAAGATTGAAAACTCCCAACAAAAGAGTTAAGCATGTTTATTTTTCCAACATGTTAGGGATGAAATGAGCTACCACACTTCTAGTATATATATGATAGATCTAGTTAAGAGTATACAAAGAAGTCATATTTGGAGAAAAGTTTTTGCTATTTGGGAAAGAGATGCTAGTTTGCATATTGCAGAGGTGAAGGGACGTGATTCTCATGTGATTCAGACTCCCACATAGTGGAGACTTTTGCTGCCTCCTGTTGAAGCCTGCAAACTCAAGGCAGAGTCCTCCAGGGAAACACAGAAAACAGAGCGAAACAAAGGACTTCTTGAGTGACTGTACTTTTAATCTTTGGAGAGCATTCAGTCTAGGTGGAAGGAACACACACCTGGAATAAGAGGGAAGGGAAGTCCATGGTGAATATGGAGCCACTTAGTGGTGATTAGGATTCTATTCATGTTTCCAATTCTTGCCCCTTATAGTATTTCTATTACCTACCACAAACATCCTTTTGGATGACATACAAATGTCTGAAAAACAAAAGTAACCTTTCCTGGATTTTTCTATATTTATTTTCAGACCTTGGAAAGACAACATAATTACCTGGTGATGTTCCTTGACCTGCAAAGCTGTCTGTGGCTCTTTCTTCATATTCTGTGGTCAACTTTCTGTGAGTAAATATTTTACCCCTTCAATATAGCTAAACAATTCAAAACTGTATAAAGTAATCTGATGTACAATGAACATTTTTATTTCTTTTATTCAGGGATTAGTGTATTATTTTGTCCATTTATGGAATACATAGTTATAGAGCACTAGAAATTCACCAGTTACTGTTCTAAGCCCTGGAAACAACTCAGATTTGATGATAGTGGGGTGAGATTGTCAAGAAATTCTCACCAATAAATAGAAACACATGGTTTTAAAGAGTTATAACAATATTTTGAATGACATAAAATGGGGGGCATAGGAGAGTGACTTGGGGGATGGAGAGTTTTCTTAAATAGAATAGTATTAAAAGAGTCTGGAAAAGGAGATGTTTAATTAGATCAAAATGGGGAAAAACAGATAGATATATAACCTTCCTTGTACAAACTAAATTTAGCAGAGGAAAAAACAAGCTCAAAGAATTAAGGTAAAGAGAATTCTGGAAAACCATGAAAGAGAAAAGGAAAGAATCCTGAAGTATGAAAGCAGGTGAGTCTAGGGATGTAGAAAGAGGTGTGAGTTTGAAGAGGTTAGTCATTTATTCTCAGTGTGATGTCAAGACTCTGGACAGGAAGGTGGATACTCACTGAGACCCTTTGAAATACACTTGGCTGTTCCTCTGTGGGCAAGAGTTGAAACAGGGGAACCAGTTAGGTGGCAATTATAGATGTTTAGAGAAGAAGAAAGAGTATCTTGGACTAGGGTGGTGGCAGAAGTAATGGGGTGAAGGATTATACTTTGGAGATAAGATCAATAACATTGCAATTAACTTGGATCAGGAGAGATCAGGGAAATGAAATAGTTAAGGGTGGCTGCTAAGTTTTGGGTTTGACCATTTCCTGTTACTGAGAAGGCTGGAGAAGCTTATAGTAAAGAGGTGGGAGATGTTTAGTTTGAGATGTTTTATGGAAATCTAAGTGAAAATTAAAGTTGTTATACTATTTAGTATGTCTGTATGAATCTAGAGCTCTAGCCCAGTTAAGGAAGGAGGGTATGAAATGATTTGGCAGTATGTTGATGGAATTGTCATCAAGGACCTGAGTGGGTTCACTGGAGAAAAACTGCAGATTGAATGTTGGGGAAAGATAGAAAAATGGAAAAGAGAAGAGACTGAGACCTAGAATGTCTTTTAGAGGAAGAAATTCCAGCAAAGGATGCTGAGGAGGCTTGCCCAGTGTGGGAGAGGAAAAGAATGGAGTGTGACATAATGTAATTCAAGATACAATATATTTCAAGAAGGGAATGATTAACTATGAATGATAATAAGGAGCAATAAATCATTGAAGTGCATCATAGGAAAATGTACAAACATTGAAGAAAGTGTCTACTTTTTTACAAAAATATATTTTGAAAAATTTTACATGCAGAATGTACCAATAACAAAAATTATGTTGGAAAACACTTTTTCTCAGTGGGTCATCGTTTTAGGGCCTGGATGAAAATGGTTTATACCCTAAAGTTTTAAATAAAATGAGCCCCATGAAATCTGTCTTTTTGCAGCTTTTATTGAGGATACTTAAAAAAATTACTTGGTATATTTCAGATTTTTAGACTGTATTGTATCAATGCACCTATAACATTAAATGGTAGTATGCTAATTATATGAAAGAGTAACATTTCTAGACTGTAGGAAATCTGAAGTAATCATTCTTTCTCTGATTTTTCTCTCCCTCCCTCTCTCTCTTTCCCCTCTCACTCCCTAAAGAGTGGAAATAAACCAATGGAGTTGTAATTCTTTTTTTTTTATTTTATAAATTTATTTATTTATTTTGGGCTGTGTTGGGTCTTCGTTTCTGTGTGAGGGCTTTCTCTAGTTGCGGCAAGCAGGGGCCACTCTTCATCGCGGTGCACGGGCCTTTCACTGTCGCGGCCTCTCGTTGCGGGACACAGGCTACAGATGCGCAGGCTCAGTAGTTGTGGCTCACGGGCCTAGTTGCTCCGCGGCATGTGGGATCTTCCCAGACCAGGGCTCGAACCCATGTCCCCTGCATTGGCAGGCAGATTCTCAACCACTGCGCCACCAGGGAAGCTCCGGAATTGTAATTCTTGATTAAATTAATAGCTTTAAACATTTCCTTTAATTTTGTCCATGAGAAATGTTATTTCTTTTTCTTTTAAATTCATTTTTACATTTAAAAAAATCTGAAAATTCTAACAGTAAGTTGTATCTTGAATTGCCCTTTGTTTTAAAGAGACAATTTATAAGGTTGTGTGTGTGTGTGTGTGTGTGTGTCTGTGTATCTGTGTGTGTCTGTGAAATAGAGAGAAAGTGGTAGAGAGAAAACATTGTAGTTTATTGCATGATTTAGTTTGCCTGGGACTATATCCCAACTATCATATGCTAGTTATATAATATTACTTAACCTTTGTGTACATCACATTCCTTACCTGTAAAATAAGTAACATGATAGCGCTCACACTCATAATGTCATCTTCAAGATTAAATGTGTTGTGACATTTGAGCTCTTAGAAAGAGTATCTGGCATGTTAGAATAATCAATAAATACTGGTATTATCATTTTATTGTTATTGTTCTTAGTCTACATAGAGTGAAAATGTATTAGATAATAGATATTTTGTATATATTAAGTGTAATACATTTAGTGCATATTCTTGAGGAAATCAATTAAAAGATAGTATTAAAAATTATTTAAAATATTTTTAGAATTTCATTAAATTTAAATGGATATTTCATGAATTATATATGCACTCCATGTAAAATCTCCATATATAAACTTTTTTATCAATTTATTCAACTTATATTAAAAATATTAGCCTCCAAATTTTATCAGTAATTTTTCTGTATAGACAAACTTCTTGAAATGAAAATTAGACAAAATAACCCTGTGAGGTATTCTATGCTGGGGCTCCATCTCTTGTATTTTGATCAGACTCACTGGGGTGCCCTGGAACTAAGGGTCCCCTTTGCAAGCTCCTCTCACTCCAGTGTTGCTTCACACCTGCCATGATTCCTGGTTCCCAATGCTCTTGTTTCTCATTTTTCTGGGTATTCTCTTGTTTCTTTTATGATTCCAATCCTTCTTCATCTTCACATTTCTCCATAAAATGACCTTGTATATTTATAGTTTATATACTCCAAAGCCAATTTTGCCAAGGAAAGTTAAAATTTTCCTAATGATTAATAGAAGATAATATTTTTACCAAGGACCAAATGGACCAATAAACAAAATAAATGAGGTTACTTCTATCACTTATAGAAGTTTCTCAGAATTAATTTGACACCTGATTAAGGATTCAGAAGAGCCAGTATTTTTACCCAAGAGTAAGGGTAAAAGTCCTGTTATATTAATGCTAATTGATCAGTTGGAAATGCAAAATAAGCTGGATCAGATTAACTCTGGGTGGTGCAGTCCCTTAACAAAGAAACATTTACATTGTTCGAATGATCAACACAGTCAAATTAACTGCACTTAGTTTTCTAGTTCAATGATTTGATTAAGCTTACACCAACAGTCCATTTTCACAAACTGCTATGGCCATACTTTTATATGTTGACAGTATTACTTAACTTTGCCTGATAGACATAATGGGAGTGCCATGTTTCTTTACTATCATTTCATTGAAAATTGCATCTTTTTTTTTTTCTTATTACTTTTAATAAGAAATTCACTCAAGCATTCATTATTAGTAAAAATATATATGAGTGATTGAAATATATGCTTGCTAAGAATGGGCACTGGTCATTCAATACCTGTGTGATAAAATCTAATGTTAGGGCAGATGACTGTAGTCTTCTCTGGCCAGGTTAGATCACTTTATTCAAACTGATGTAAGTTCTCAGTGAAATCTCCATGGAATTATCAATAGTGATTTTACAAAACCTTTTTTTTTACAATATGATGTCATAATTTTTCAATAATAGAAGAAATAATATACACTAATAAATAAATTTTTTTTAATTAAAAACTGTGCAAAATGTCTAGGCCCTTTAAAAAAGTTCTGTTTTCCTAACAAATGCAAAAAGAAGACAAAAATTTTATAATATAAACTGAAATGGAGTCAAAGTGAGTAGTTAAGCAAGTAAAATCAGAGAGAAAAAAAAGTGTTAAAAAGTCTTAGTAGAAAATGATGGAAACAAAAAGAGACAGAAAGCTTGAGAGTATTAAGCATGATTGGCTATAACTAAATGACAAAACTAGTTTTACCTTTTTTCTGCCTTTGAAACAAGTAACAGATATTATGTTTGAATATTTGTTATTCAATTGCATAAACAAGTTTTAAACTAGAATGATCTTTAAAGTCCTGTAGAGCTTGAAATTATATGAGCATTATATTTATATCATATCTATTTTATCATTTATTTTAGTTATAGAAACTGTGTAAAATGTTGAACTATCAGGCCAACTGGTGCCTCTAAGTATTAAATAAATATTTTTGAATGTGTAAATGAATCGATGTATTTATCACTTCCATTCCTGTAAGGTAATACATATTATTTTCTTGGTAATGGCAGTGAAGATTAAGGTTAACTCTTTTCTAACCCAGTGCCAATGTTTCCTGCCCACCACCTGCAGATGTTCATTAGCAAAACCTAGGTTTGCATGCTGAGCTTCTGACCAAAATAAGGATTGTAAAAGAATGTGCTCAACTCTGACATTTTCTCAATAAGGACATGATATTAACCTCCTGTGCAATAAAATAGTTCCACCCAATTTCCCAGAATGAGTTCTTAATTTAACTGGTCATTTGAAGTGCATTTATGTATAAAGAGTGCATAGTCTTATCTGAAAGGAGGAAACCACCTATAGGTTAAAATTTTTAATGTAAAACAGAAATGTAAGAAGAATATTGATGGAACTAGTGAAGGTTAAGAAGAAAATATTACTTACAAAAAGTTTCTTGAAGTTCATCGGAACAACCAAATGTACAGAATTTAATGATATATTTTAAT
This sequence comes from Balaenoptera ricei, assembly GCF_028023285.1. Lineage (NCBI taxonomy): Eukaryota > Metazoa > Chordata > Mammalia > Artiodactyla > Balaenopteridae > Balaenoptera > Balaenoptera ricei. Next base: position 90,654,069 of record NC_082650.1, on the reverse strand, counting down.
GTATATACTTAAAAGATGAGGACTGACATAATTAAATATGTAATACATTAAATACTTGAGAGAACTTCTGAGGAATAACTTTGCAAAGAACTAGAATAGTACTAACGTATTAAGAGAGTGGTTAATGCCCTTTCCTCAGAAAATAAATTATTCTGAAATGTTATAGCACAATTGTATCATCAATGTCCTTAGAAGAAAGCTAAACTGAAAATGAAGTCATAAAAATCTAGATCTATAGCAATACTTGAGAGCATTAGTATGCATTTTATACAGTATATCAAGAAATAGATTATATTCTTTCTAACTTTGATTCTAATTTATAGGTCAATATCCTGTTTATCAGAGGAAAACTTCTTCAGAACTCAAGAACTGATTAGAAAAACATCCTTTCCTTGTTACAATCTTTTATCAGTCCTTGTATTCTGATATCACATTCGTATTTAACATTTTCATATTGAAGATTGTATTTTAATATAAAATAAATTAAAGCATTTGGTTGTTTGAACTTACATTCCTCAAATTAGTGAAATTAATTTATACCAAAATGGTATATAAACAAATAAGTCCACTCTATTCTGTGTAGTGTTTGTTAATAATTTAAGACAAGACATTAAGAAAGTTTCCTTTATCTGCTTATATCTTAAATAGTATGTATTAAAGTAATTGTCTATCTTCTTGAGTCTATTTAATGTTTACCTTTAAATAAATATACTCTATTTAAGGTTGTTAAAATTAAACTTAGCCTGCACCTAAAAGTTAGCTATAAAGCTCCAATACTGCATGGGTCTGAAAGATAAAAAGTGCATTTAAGAAATAACTTTATATAAAATGAAATTTTTCAAAATGAAAAATTTTAATCCAAGAGGTTTTAATTTTTTCCAGGAGTACAACTTTCTAAATCAAATAATATAACTGTCATATTTTGAAAGTCCAGCTTCACCCCAAAACAATTTTTATTTCCATTACAGTTTTTATTAAGAAAAAAGGATAAAAGTTTTTACCACAAAAAAATAGATTTGCTGACGACTTTGATCCTATATTTTTAAAATTCTTTTGCAGGATGGCTACAGCAACTATAGAAATGTTCAGAAGTTTCAAGCCTGATTACACAGCCCACTTGTCCTTCCCTTCTTGTTTCCACATATCTTTCTCCATAAACTCATAGTTCCTGATGATTTGGCAATTTCTTCCTGCACAGAATAGATATGCAATGATGCAGGTAAAATGACAGGAAAGTCAGGTCCCCAATTTTTTATATAACTTACAATTTTTGTATTCAGTTTGCCTAATAATGACATAATGTGGAGTACTGCCTACCAAAACATGGCAAATACTTTGGATAAGAGTCTTAATTCTGGTGATCTGTACTAATTAATTTACTTTCTACTTTTTCTTTTGCCAGATAGGAAAAATAGTACCAATAAGACATTTCTGAATGTCCTAATTTAACTCTATTACCTTCTTTTTTTTTAATTTACTTTTATTACTTTAATTTTTAAATTATCTTCCAGTTTTATTGAGATATAATTGACATACTGCCCTGTGTAAGTTTAAAGTGAAGAGCATAATGACTGACTTACATACATTATGAAATTACAACCACAATAAATTTAGTGAGCATCCATAATGTCATATATACACAACATTAAAGAAATAGAAAAAAAAAACTTTCTTGGTGATAAGAGCTGGGGATTTACTCTTAAAAATTTTGTACCTTTTGACTACCTTCCTCCAATTTCCCTTCCCCCAAAACCCCACCTCTGATAACCACAAATCTGATCTCTTTCTGTATGAAATGGTTTGTTTGTTTGTTTTTGGAATATAATTGACCACCAACATGTTAATTCCTTGTACACATTATGTTGATTCTATATACATTTCAAAATGATTACAGTAAGTCCACTACAAGCGAACCTTCAAGTTGCGAACTTTCAAAGCTGTGATCGTGCATTCCCGCGTCCAGTCACATAAGTTAGTTCTATTTGAGGAGGCACTGTTAATTTTTGAGGCACAGGACCCGAAATTAGAACGGTACACGAAGGTTGCAGCAGCCATTCAGAATGCAATCCAGTGCTACCGTGTCATCTAGATGAGAGATAAAGAGCTACTACCCAGACATCACTGGATCATTTTTTTCAAGAGGGTAGATAGAATTGAATCCAGCAAGGAACCAGAACCTGTGCTATCAACGTCAGGCATGAGTGAAATTGCACTTGCCCTCTGTCTCCTATTGCTGACGATCCTTCAGCTCTACCATCTCCTGCCTCCTCTCCCTCCTCCAGTCAGTAACTCTTCTTGCCTGTTCACTGGATGCCAGCCCCTGTATGCCAGCTGTTGTGCTGTACTACTGTGCTTTTCAAGGTACTATACTGTAAGATTAAAAATGTTTTCTTTATTTTTTGTGTTTGTTTTTTTATGTATTATTTGTGTGAAAAGTACTATAAACTTATTACAGTACAGTACTATATAGCTGATTGTGTTAGCTGGGTGTCTAGTCTAACTTTGCTGGACTTACAGACAAATTGGACTTAAACACAGTCTCGGAATGGAAGTTGTTCATATGTAGGGGACATACTCTACCCTGATAAGTCTAGTTACCACCTGTCACCATACAAAATATTACATAATTATGGACTATAGTCCTCACACTGTACATTTCAGACCCATGACTCATTTATTTTGTAACTGGAAATTTGTGCCTTTTTATCTTCCTCACCTAATTCTTTCCTCCCCCACTTCCTTCCCCTCTGGCGATCACTTGTTTGCTCTCTGAATATATGATCTGTTTTTACTTTGTTGTGTTTGTTCATTTGTTTTGTTTTAATAATTCATTTATTAGCAAAATTATACAACATTTTTCTTTCTCCATGTGATTTATTTCACTAACCATAATAAACTCTAGGCCCATCCATGTTGTCACAAATAGCAAGATTTCATTCTTTTACATGACTAGTATCCCTTTGTGTGCATGTGTGTGTGCACATGTGTGTTTGTATAGGTATATATACATCTTCTTTATTCATTTATCTCTTGATGGTCACTAAGAATGCTTTCACATCTTGGCTATTGTAAATAATGCGGCAATGAACATTGGGGTGCATATATCTTTTTGAATTAGTGTTTCTTTTTTTCTGGAGATAAATACCCAGGAGTGGAATTGCTGAATCGTATGATAGTTCTATTCTTAATTTTCTGAGGAAATTCCATACTGTTTATATAGTAGCTGCATCAATTTACTTTCTCACCAATAGTGCAAAAAGTTTCCTTTTGTACACATCCTCACCAACATTTGTTATTTGCCGTATTTTTGACAATAGTCATTCTGATAGGTATGAGGTGATATCTCATTGTGGTTTTGATTTGCATTTCTCTGATGATTAGTGATGTTGAGCACCTTTCCATATGCCAGTTGGTCATCTACATGTCTCCTTCGGAAAAATGTCTATTCAGGTTTTCTGCCATTCTCTAATTATGCTGTTCATTGTTTTTTTTGATGTTGAGTTATATGAGTTCTTTGCATGTGGTGTGGGAAAGTAGTTCGGTTTGATTTCTTTACATGTAGCTGTCCGGTTTTCCCAACACCATTTATTGAAGAGTCTGCTTCACACTGCATATCCCTGACTCCTTTGTCAATTATTAATTGGCCATATAAGCATGGGTTCACTTCTGGATTCTCTATTCTGTTCCATTGATCTATGTGTCTTTCTTTTTACAAGTACCATACTGTATAGATTACTGAAGCTTTGTACTATAGTTTGAAATCAGAGAGCATGAAACCCCTAGATTTGTTCTTCTTTCTCAAGATTGTTTTGGCTATTCAGGGTCTTTTGTGTTTCCATACAAATATTAGAGTTACTAGTTCTAGATTTGTGAAAATCGTCATTGGTATTTTGATAGGGATTGCATTGAATCTGTAGATTGCCTTGGGTCATATGGTAATTTTAACAATATTAATTTTTACAAACCACACAGTATATCACAGTATATTTGTTTCTGTCATCTTCAATTTCTTTTGTTTGTGTCTTCCTTTTTTTTTTTTTTTTTTTGAGTAAACGACTTTTGCTTCCTTAGATTTATTCCCAAGTATTTTACTCTTTTTGATGACATTTTTTTTCTTAATTTCTCTTTCTGATAGTTTGTTTTAGCATTAAAAATGTGAGAGTTCTGTATATTCATATTGTATTCTGAAAATTTACTGAATTCCTTGGTAAGTTCTAGAAGTTATTTGGTGGCATCCCTAGTATTTTCTATGTATAGTACCATGTCATCTGCAAACAGTGACAATTTTACTCTTTCCATTCCAATTTGGATGTCTTCTATTTCTTTTTCTTTGTCTGATTGCTGTGGCTAGGACTTCCAATACTATGTTGAATAAAAGTGGTGAAAGTGGGAATCCTTGTTTTTTTCCTGATCTTAGAGAAAATACTTTCCGCTTCTGACCATAGAGTAGGATGTTCTGTGGGCTTGTCACATATGGCCTTTATTATGTTGATATATATTGCCTCTATTTCCACTTTTTTGAGAATTTTTTTATCATGAATGGATGTTGTATGTTGTCAAAAGCTTTTTTTGCATTTATTGAGATTATCATGTGATTTTTATTCTTCAATTTATCAATGTGGCGCATCACACTGATTGATTTGCAGATATTGCACCATCTTTGCATCTCTGGGATAAACTCCACTTGATTATGGGGTATGATCATTCTAATGTTTGCTAAAATTTTATTGAAGATTTTTACATCTATATTCATCAGGGATATTGGTCTGTATTTTTCTTTTCTTTTCTTTTTGTATTTTGTTTGGTTTTGCTATCAATGTGATGCTGGACTAATAGAATAGGTTCAGAAAGTTCCTTCCTCTACAATTTTTTGGAATAGTTTGAGAATTACAGGTGTTAATTCTTTAAATGTTTGATAGAATTCACCTGGACTTCTGTTTGTTGGGAGTTTTTAAATTACTGATTCAATTTCATTACTGGTTACTGTTCTGCTTATATTTTGTATTTCGTCCTGATTCAGTCTTGGGAAAATGTACATGCCCAAGAATTTATCCATTTCTTGTAGGTTTTCCATTACATTGGCATATAATTGTTCATAGTAATCTCTTATGATCCTTTGAATTTTTGTGCTGTCAGTTGTAACTTTTTCTTTTTCCTTTCTGATTTTATTTATTTGGCCTCCTCTTTTTTTGTATTAATCTGGCTAAAGGTTGATCAATATTGTTTATCTTTTCAAAGAACCAGTTCTTAATTTCATTGTTCTTTTATATTTTATTTATTTTTTTAGTTTCTATTCATTTATTTCTACTCTGATCTTTATTATTTTTTTCCTTCTATCAACTTGGGGTTTTGTGGGTTGTTTTTCTAGTTCCATTGTTGTAAGGTCTTGTTGTTTATTTGAGACTTTTCTTGTTTTCTGATGTGGGTTTGTATCATTATAAAATTCTCTCTTAGAACAGCATTTGCTGCACCCCATCGGTTTTTGATACTTGAGTTTCTGTTTTCATTTTTCTCCAGATATTGTTTTAATTTCCTCTTTGATTTCTTTAGTGACCAATTGGTTCTTTAGCCAATATTGTTTAGCCTTCATGTATTTGTGTTTTGTGCAGATTTTTTTTCTTGTAGGTGATTTCTAGTCTCATATCACTGTGGTCAGAAAAGATGCTTTATATGATTCCAATCTTCTTAAATTTACTGAGACTTGTTTTGTGTCCTAGCATGTGATCTATCCTGTAGAAATTTCCATGTGTAACTGGGTGCTGCACACTCCTACTATTATTGTGTTACTGTCAGTTCCTCCTTTTATGTTTACTAATATAAACCTTATGTATTTAGGTGCTCCTATTTGAGTGTATATATATTTACAATTGTTATATATTTTTTAGATAGATGCCTATATCATTATGGGAACTTTTGGTTTGTTTGTTTTATAATAATGTGTCTCTTTGTCTTAGACTCTATTTTGTGTGATGTAAGTATTATTATCCTTGCTTTCTTTTTGTGTCTGTTTACATGGAATACCTTTTTCCACCTCTTCACTTTCTACGTGTTACTTTAGGCTTGAAATGGGTCTCTTATAGACAGCATATATATGGGCTTTGGCTTTTTTATCTTCTTGCCAGTTTATGTCTTTAAATTAGGGCATTTTAGTCTATTTTCAAAATTAATAATTATTGATATATAAGCATAATTAATTTACAATCAAGTAATTTTTGATAGGTATGTACTTATTTCCATTTTGTTATTGTTTTCCAATGGTTTTGTAGTTCATTTTTGTTTCTGTCTTCTTCTTTAGCTCTCTGCATTTGTGGTGTGATGGCTGTCTTTAATTTTATCTTTGGATTTCTTTCTCTTTTTTGTGTAACTATTATAGAATTTTGGTTTGTGGTTACCACAAGGTATATAAATAGGAAACTCTCTCTCTCTCTAGGTGTTTCTTTTAAGATGCAGATCTCTTACATTCAAACACCTTTTATAAACACTGCAATTTTTACTCCCTCCCACCACATTTAATATTTTTGACATTATATTTTTAATAATTTTGTTTTTTTATCCCTTAATTACTTGTGGATATATGATTTTACCACTTTTGTATTTCAACATTCTTAGTAGCTTCATAAGTTGTTGATCTCCTACATTTACTGTGTATTTGCCTTTACCAATGAGATTTTTCCTTTCATAACTTTCATATTTCAGGTTGTGACCTTTTCTTTTCTGCATAGAGAAGTCTCTTTAACATTTCTTGTAAAGTCAGGTTCGTGGTGCTAAACTCTTTTAGCTTTTGCTTGTCTGTAAAACTATTGCTCTTTCCTTCAAATCTGAATGATAGCCTTGCTTGGTAGAGTAGTCTTGGTAAAAGTTATTTTGTTTTTTGTCTTTTCTTTCATCACTTTATACATATTATGCCACTCCTTTTTGGTCTGCAGTTTTTGTAAAAAGTCAATTGATACTTATGGGATTTCCCTTGTATGTAACTAATTGATTTTCCTTTGCCCCTTTTAATAGTCTCTCTTGTTCTTTATTTTCTGTCATTTAATTACAATGTATCTTGGTGTGGTCCACCTTGGGTTGATCCTTTTGGGAACCCTTGTGCTTCCTGGAACTGGATGTCTGTTCCCTTTCCCAGATATGGGATGTTTTCAGCTATTATGTCTTCAAATATTTCCCTGCCCCTTTCTCTCTCTCTTTCTAGAACACCTATAATGTGATTATTAGTATGCTTGATGTTGTCTCAGATGTCTCTTAAAATTTCTCATTTTTAAAATTATTTTTTTCTGTTCAGCTTGAGTGATTTTCACTATTCTGTCTTCCAGTTCATTGATTTGTTCTTCTGTATCATCTAATCTACTGTTGCTTCTTTCTCCTGTATTTTTCATTTCAGTTATTGTATCCTTCAGCTCTAGTTAGTTATTCTTTACATTTGTTAAAAGCTTCTCACTGGGTTCATTCTTCTGTCCAGTACTTTGAGCAGCTTTATGATCATTATCCTGAATTCTTTATCAGGTAGATTGCTTATCTCCACTTCACTTAGTTCTTCTGGGGTTTTATGTTTCCAACACATTCCCATACCACCACATTTTACCTAATTCTCCATTTTTATATTCACATATTAGGTATTTTTGGTTTATGTGTTTTCTTTTGTTTTTTTAATCTTGGGGAAGTGTCGTTATGTAGAAGTCATTCTATGTGACCCAGCTGCATACTTGCCTCTGGTTACCAGGGCTATATGCTCTTGGGGCATCCTCTATGTGAGCTTATCAGCCCTTCTGTTTTCATTGGTCTGACCACTGTGGGCATGCTGGTAGCTATGTCTGGTCTCTGGCCCAGTTGGTTGCTGGGTCCTGCCTATTGTGGGGACTGCCAGCCACTGGTATATGGGGCCAGGTTCTGGTATGGCTGGCTATGGTGGCCAGAGTTCCCAGAGCTGGTGTTGGCCTGCTGGTGTGTCGGGCCACATCCCAGAGTGGCTGCCTAATGGAGCCAAGGTGCCCACTATCTGGTGCCACTGGCTGGTGTGTGGGGCTAGCATCCAGGGGTTCCCATTCTAGTGTTTATCCACTGGTAGGTGAGGCAAGGACTCGGGGCTAATACTGAACCACTGGTGGGTGTAGCTGGTCCTGGGTCTCTGGCTACAGGGTTGAGGATCCCAAAACTGGTGTTGTCCCATTGATGGATGAGGACAGGTCCTGAGCTGGTGTCAGCCCATTGGTAAGCAGGGCCTGGTCTTGGGGTCTCTGGCTACATGGTCCTGGGGGTCTTGGAGCTATTGTTGGCCCACTGATGGGCAGGGCCATATCCCAATGTGGCTTGCTGAGGTGCTCCCAATGGGCCCAGGGCTTGTGCCAGCCTACTGGTGGCTGGGGCCAGGTGTTGTGCCCTCTGGTGGGTGAGAATGTGTCAGAGTGCTTTGGGGTTCAGGAAGTCCTATAGCTGTTGGCCTGCTGATGAATGGGACTGTGTCTGCACACTGCTAGATGCTTGGCCTGGGTGGTCCCAGGACTGGCTGACCAGCTATTGGGTGAGGCTAGGTCCAGGTGTTAATTAACTAGAGGGAGGACTCCCAAATGACACTTGCCCACACCAATGTCTCTGTGGTAGAATGAGCTCCCCAAAATGGCTGCCACCAATGTCTCTGCCTGCAGGGTGAGTCCCACTTGCCTTCTGCCTCCCCTGGAGGCTTTCCAAGATCAGTGACTGGGTCTGACTCCTTTCAGATTACTGTCTCTGGGCTGGGATTCAGAGCATGTGAAATTTGGTGTATGCTCTTTAAGAACAGAGTCTCTGTTTCCTACAACCCTCTGGGTCTCCCAAAAATGAGCCCTGCTGATCTTCAAAGTCAAGCATTCTGGAGGCTCATCTTCCTGGTGCAAGACCCCTGGGCTGCAAGTTTGATGCGGGACTCATTCTCCTTGGTTCTTGGGGAGAACCTCTTCAGTTGTGATTATCCTCCCATTGTGGGTCACCCACATGGGGTTATGGGTCTTGACTACACTGCACCTCCACCCCCCTACCCTTCTCATTGTGGTTCCTTCTTTATATCTTTAGTTGTATCTTTTCTGCTAGACTTTAGGTAATTTTCATTAACAGTTGCTGTGTAAATAGTTGTAATTTTGGTATGCCCATGGGAGGAGGTGAGATCCGAGTCTTCCTACTCTACCATCTCAGCCACTCCCTGTCCAATTTTATTCTTCTTTTGTATCTTTTTTATTTGGTCCCTGAAGTCTTCATCATTCTTCTCTTGCATACTCACCTACAATTTTATAGCAACTTAGGTTATTCAGAAACCATTTTCTTGAAAAAGTAGAATAAGAATTTATCAGAAACTGCCCTGAATCCCAATGTATGGAAATATTCAATAATAAGGTTTGGGTCTACATCCTCTATGTTCAGATAACTCTCAGTAGACATTTCTGACCCAGCACTGATATTTTAAAACACCACCTTCTCTCTTAAAAAAAATGTTCTCTCTTTTTGATACATTGTGAGCATTTCTACAGCAGAATTTTGTTTTTTTTGTTTACCAGAATGCATATTAGTATTACTATACATTTTTAAATATTATATATCCTGTTACTAAGTATAATATCAGGTAAAGAATAGACATTCAATAAATATTGGCTGAATTAGTACATTTGTAAGTGAGAAGAATCAATAGATATTCAAGATTTTAAAATAAGCATCAGAATTTAAAACTATATACACACACATATTCTAAGGTGTAAAATGCTTTTTTTATTCTTTAAACATAAGAGAAACTTGTCCAGATCTATTCTGCAGAGGGAAAAAAGCCCTGATATTAACTTCATCAAGAATAATACTCACATAGATAAATCAATTCTGAATATATGGCACAGTTTCAATTTATTTGCACTTTTTACCCCCTAGAATGAAATAGAGTACAATTATAAAATGAATAACAATGTATACCTCTTAGCTTGTGATTTCGATTAAACCTTCTAACATTCCTGAGCCTCATTTTCTTAGACTGTGTAATAAGAATTATAATAACATATTTTAAATATTTGCAACATTTCTGGGAGGATTAAACTAGAGAAGGGTCTTAAAATCTTTATAATCTCTAATACATTTTTTAATGAAATCATGTTATCAGTGCCAATAAATAAACCTATTAATAAATAGTCATTATAGTCTAACATCTTTGTTATTGAAAATGTGGACCCGTAAACTAATGTCATTAATGCATTAATGTCACCTGAAAAGTTGTTAGAAATAAGATATCTCAGGCTCTACCTCAGCAAATCTAACTCAGAATCTGTCTTTTAACAACATTCTTGAACAATTCACATATATGTTACATTTGGGAAAACACTGGTTTAAGATATGTCTGAAATTCACAAATATGGTGGGAAACAATCATGCAACTTTTGTGATAAAACACATTTTCTTACTCAAGATAACAAATATTTATATTTCATAATAGTTTATGAATACTTTCTGGTCTTTTGACAAATTAAGAGTTAGTTTTCCCTTCTAATTTGAGATTAAAAAGATAAGATATTTTATATCCTATTTCGGTGATGCTATACAATGAGTAGGAAAGACGGATTAATTTCTCATGGTAGGGTTTCTTGTCATCAACATTCAAAGAATATCCTCACATGAGGTGGATTGGATTTGTGAGTTTTTCCCCCTGTATCAGGTTCCTACTTTCATTTCCTCCAATAATTAGTTGTTTTGAGGACCATTATATTTAGTTGTTTATCTCCCTCCTCGAATTCCATTTTTTAAAATGCAGTTTGCATTTCAGTATTGAGGATAAAGCCAAAGCTTCAGTGAGCCTGAGCCAGTGAATCATAAAAGCTCGAAGAACAAAACCACAAAGCTGATGCAGACCCGATTTTTATTTCTGGGGGCAAACAGTCCTTTACAACTTTCTATTATCCCAGCTGCAGTTTGAAAGATGTAATTTAGGAGCACAATTGAGGGGACAGATGCTTCTTTTCTAATAGTGGTGGATTCCAGGTATTTTCCCAGAATGTTTAGAAGGCAGAAAGATAATTTTGTGTACATTTAGGAGGCCACAGAAAACATTTAAATCCATACCTACAATAACATCAGTAACAAAATATTATTTTAAATGTAGTGATTGATCAAGGGGACAGGTTTTGCCTGAATGTGGTCCAGTTAAAAACAGTATAACTAAAATCATCCTGTTCACTTATCAAATACGAAGTGAGCACTTACTTTGTGACAGTCATTGGGCAGCACATGGGGCATATTGTGCTGAGCAGAGGTGAGTGGACAGCAAACAGGTAAATACCATTAATACAACACAATCTTGCTAAGTGATGTTATATTTCTCATAACTATGTAAGGAGAAAATGTAACAGGAAGTTCTTATTACAGTAACTATTTAGGAAATAACTCTCTGAATAAGTGATGTTTAAAAATAAGACCTTAGGGGCTTCCCTGGTGGCACAGTGGTTGAGAGTCTGCCTGCCAATGCAGGGGACACGGGTTCGAGCCCTGGTCTGGGAAGATCCCACATGCCGCGGAGCAACTGGGCCCGTGAGCCACAATTACTGAGCCTGTGCGTCTGGAGCCTGTGCTCCGCAACGAGAGAGGCCGCGCTAGTGAGAGGCCCGCGCACCGCGATGAAGAGTGGCCTCCACTTGCCGCAACTAGAGAAAGCCCTCACGCAGAAACGGAGACCCAACACAGCCAAAAATAAATAAATAAATAATAAAAATAAAGGAATTCCTTTAAAAAAAAAAATAAGACCTTAAAATTAAGTAGCAGTTATTCTTATAAATAGTGGGTAGAGCATAGTGTCAAGTAGTGGATCTAAGCATTGGAAAGGCTTAAGTGGGACATTGTCAAAAAGGCTTCAGCAGTAATTGTCAGAAAATTAGCAGAAAAATACACAAAAACTGTTATTTAATATACCAGATGATTTATTACCATCAGCATTATCATTGTGCACCAGAAGAATGCACACACAAAAAAAGAAATAAGCCAATATTCAGCTGAACTGTTTCTAATAAAAAAATGTATATCATGTGGAAAAATTAACTTGTTATTCATAACTTAAAGTAATTAATCTCTCAGAGCACATTTTTACAAAGTAATATTTAATGAGTAAACTCATCATTTTAAAACATTTAAAATAGTGTATTATCACACTAAGACTTACATAAACCTTTTATTTTATATTTTTGTAAATTTTATCTACCTTATATATAGAAATTTTTCTAAATAGAAAAATAAAATTATTTTTTTCTTTGTTGTAATTGTGTGATATAAATTAAATTTGGTTGTTCCTCTAGTAACCATTATTTTTCTTAAAGACTATTTAACAATAAAAATAATAACCATGAATTATAAAAGTAAAACTACTATTCAACCTGTATCCCTAACAAATAGTGGGCAGTTTTTTGTTTTTTTTTTTTTTCTCTTGGTAACAGACATTAATTATAATAAAAATGTTTAGACATTTTTATATATGCTGACTGAAGTGCTCACTTAAAAAATACATGGCATTTGAGATTTATGAATGCATGTGTTCACCCAAAAGGTAGTTTGGTTTGAAATAGATGACACTCAACTACTTCCTGTTAGAAGTAAGAAAATGTGTTAATTGCTTTTAATATATTTTCTTACACTGTAGTCAACCCAGGCCATCTGTCCACACAGCTGCTTCTTGGTGGTTTCAGCAAAGCAAGTGAGGGTATATATTTTAAAGGGAAGTACAACTGAAAAGAACAAATCAGCCCACATTGATTGAGTTTGTATTATATGACTGCATGCTAAATATTTTTTTTTTAATTTACACCAGAGTAAATATATATATATATATATATATATATATATATATATATATATACGTATATATATATGTATATATACACATACATACCAGAGTTTCACCTGGAGTAAGAAGTGACATTATTATTAGTTTATCTTGATAAACCACTTGATTGAGAAATAACTTTAGGGTTTGCATTGAGTAAAGACAACAATTAAAAAAAAAAAACCCAATAAGTAAACTACTTTGCTTAATATATAAGTAAAAATATGTGTTTGGGATTGAGGAGAAGTGACAGAAGACGGTTCAGAGGGGCCAGAAAAGTTTGAGACAACATTACGGCAGAGATTTAGAAATTGTGTTGGGAAATGAGTTGAAAGTACTTTTAATAACAAGAATGATAAGTAGTCAATAGGTTATTATTATTTCTGTGATGTATTCCAGCTCATTAAAAGTTTAGTGAAGCCTGTTAGTCACACAAAAAGCTGTCACAAATATTATGATTTTGCTTGGTAAATTTCAAGAACAACGCTGTGTTGATGGCCAGGTTCAGGTAAAGATCAAAAGGAAAAGGATGGTGGGATGGATTCAGACCTTCTAAACTGGACAAACTTAAGAGAAGAAGAAGCTTCCTGAAAGATAATCGTGCAAACATGTTACCACTTCTAAATTCACAGATATCATTGAGAGGAAGATGCAACTTTCCCCAAACAGACAAGACTTAATTCATTTTAATTGAATTTAATAGCATTACTTTGACTGCCACAGGCATAGGCTGGTTTTAAGGGGAAAAGTGGCCTCTGCAGGTGTTCCTTTCTGAGGAACAACACTAAGAAGTGAAGATCATTAATTTCAATATGTATTTATTGAGTGCTTTTCTATGCCAGATATTTTTTTAAATTTACTACGTGTATCACAGTGAAAAAAGAAGGCAAGAATCCTTGCCCATATGATGATTACACTCTGGTGAAGAGAAAAGATACAAAAAGAAAAAATATATAAATGAGTAAAATACTCACTATGCTAGGTGATAAGTGCTATGAAGTAAATAAAGCTGGCAAGGGTGTGTAATTTTAATTTGTGCAAAGACCTAAAGGAGATGAAGACATAAATCAGAAAAATATCTGTGTAGAGACAGAAAGATACAGGAACATGTAAAGGTTCTGAGACTTAATTCGACCTAGATATTCAAGGAGAAGTGAGGAATTCTGGGATCACAAATTATTATTGTGTCTTGCAATCAGTTTCCTCTTGATGGAAATATCACCAAATTTGTAAGGGCTACAACTAATCAATGTATGTTTATTTCATAAACAGTAATACTGAATAAGATTTCAAATTGTTTGCTCCAAATAATTTATAACCCTTAACTTATGCAAGGTCATATACTATCCTGGAATGTTATTTTAACATCACTCTTCTTATCCCTATTCCAAAAGTAAAGTAATTAACTATTATTTTGGATCCCTGTGTTATTCGATTTCACAGTTAGACAGGAAGATGAGCTAAAATGGATGAAGTATTTCTGGAGTGCTCCATTCTCTTTTATCAGAATAAAACTGATAGGTGTTAGATGTACTAGAGATCCATGCATTCATTTATTCACTTAAATGTGCATTCATTTATTCACTTCAACATATTTACTGAGCAACTTCCAGCAGTGTGTTAATCACTGCAATTATGGTACTATAAAGAGATAGGATTTTGTCCTTAAGAAGGTTACATTCTGGGTAGGAAATCCATGCATTATGCAGAAGATAATGCATAATGAATTTGGAAGAATGTTCTATGGAGGCATGTAGTGGCAGGGACTCCTCTTCTTGGAAATCAAGGAAGACCTCATGAAATAAGAAGACATTAAAACTGTCTTATTGGATAAAAAGTATTATTTTGGTCAAGGAGAGAGTGATCAAAGATACTAAATAATGCTGATAATGGCAATATTTCAAGTTCCAAACATCAATCACAAGGCTAGGCAAAGTGGATAAGTTACCATTTGTAGTAACTCTGAGAAGTACAGTTTGAGCACAGTGGTAAAAATGAAAGTTTGATTTTACTTATGTTCATAAGAGAATGGAGGAGAGGAATTAGGAAGCTAGATCAAGACATAAACCTAGAGCCAGTGACAACCGTTTTAAGGAGCTTTGTGATGAATGGTGATGAAAAATGAGGCAGAAAAGGGAAGGTGGCATTAAAAGTGATTATTTTTTCAAGATTGGAGTTATATAACATCTTTTTATGTTTATAACCAGTTTTTTTTTGTTTGTTTGTTTTTAACTGGTTATAATGAGCATGAGATTGATACCAGTGACCCGGTGGATTTCCTTATCTAGACAAGAGGGGAAATAATTTAATACAGAGGTGAAGAGTTGACCTTAGACAACAACAAGGACTGTTCATCCAAAAGGCAGAGTATGTGTTCCAAAGCAAGTAGATTCATACACTTAGGAAGACGAAGAATTTCTCTTCTCATGTCTTCAACTTCCACAGTGGGAAAAAAAGACAGTATTATGAGTTAACATTGGCAATTGGAAACGGGGTCTTGGCCATCTAAGGAGAGAGAATACATGAAATATTTGCTGATTTGAATGTCCTCTTGCAGGTGATGGTCATAAATTTAAATTAAAACTTTCAGGCAGCCATGTTCAGGGATGACTTTACAGGTGGGGTATAGGTAGGGTTTGGATTAAACTGAAGGTTGGAGTTTCATTTGATGAATATAATAAAAAAAGAGAGTTTGCAGGAAAATTGAGCGTGTATACAAAAAAAGAAGTTAAATATGGGTCACAGAATCTAATCTGTGTAAAGAGGAGCAAAGACATTAAGTGCTCTGGACATTACAAATGTAGTTGAACCAATGGATAAATCATTCCAGTGGTGTCCAAGAGTTATTGGCGATGGGATACCAAAAAGTGTGACCTGGAAAGATGGAGGTGTGTTTAGAGAATAAAGTTGGAATTATAGTGGTACAGCTATTGGTATTGACAAGGATGGGTAATGACCAACGGATTAGGCAATGATCAGTGGAGGAGAGGAGGAGAAGGAATTGGGTTTTTGTTTTGTTTTTTTTTAAATTTTTTGAGTGATATACTTTTTTTTTTTTTTTTTATGGCTGTGGTGGGTCTTCGTTTCTGTGCGAGGGCTTTCTCTAGTTGCAGCAAGTGGGGGCCACTCTTCATCGCGGTGTGCAGGCCTCTCATTATCGTGTCCTCTCTTGCTGTGGAGAACAGGCTCCAGACGCGCAGGCTCAGTAATTGTGGCTCACGGGCCTAGTTGCTCCGCGGCATGTGGGATCTTCCCAGACCAGGGCTCGAACCCGTGTCCCCTGCATTGGCAGGGAGATTCTCAACCACTGCGCCACCAGGGAAGCCCAAGGAATTGTTAAACTGGAGTATTAGATGCATTACCTACATGGATTTTGAAATCATTATGAATTATAATGGATTAATGTTGCAGAAAGTTTAAATGTTGTCAGCCACAATATACATCCAACTGCATCTCTGTGGGCCAAAGTTATTACACCGTTAAAAATTGAGAATAATTTTATATCATTTTAT
Source organism: Balaenoptera ricei (assembly GCF_028023285.1). Lineage (NCBI taxonomy): Eukaryota > Metazoa > Chordata > Mammalia > Artiodactyla > Balaenopteridae > Balaenoptera > Balaenoptera ricei. Next base: position 90,637,746 of record NC_082650.1, on the reverse strand, counting down.
ATCCAATAATGCTAAATATTGAGAAGGTCATGAGGCATTTCAGAGACACAGGTCTCAGTGGGTGAGTCACAGTCTCACCTCCCACACATAAACACTAATATTCCTTAGTGAGTGTTCAAGACATCACTTGATTAGCAATTTCTCTCCATATGCAGAGCAGACAATTGATGTGCACTTTACATTTATTAAACACTTTCATTATGACTCTGGCTTTGTCCTACGCTGGCAGAGTCCAGCATTTGTTGGAAGTATGTTAACTCTCATAGCTGGCAGAACAGACATGAGGGCCTGGGATGCTTTCTCTGCACACAAAAAGTGGCCTTGTGAGCCCAGCTGGCAGATAAGCAGCAGCCTTCAGAACGCCACAATGTCTTCCAGAAGCCATCAGTAATTTTCTAAATTTTTCAAGTGTTCATTTTATACGAACTGTGATAATCTGTGAAATTTGCATCATTGGAGGAAATGCAGCATATTTAACTCATCTCATTTTTGACATCCAGTGTGTTTATATCTCTGTTGTAGGAAATAATTTTATACCACTGTTTATATCTGTTAATGAGAAATACATTAAATGAAATCTTCTTATTTAGCAAGAGCTTATATTTGTGTACTAGAATCCTTCATAATGTGTGGTATTATCAAGAAACAAATGAATAGGCTTCACATCTATTCCCTAACTAGTCTTGGAATAATGAGACTAATCAGATCTTCTGCATAGTGTCTACCCAATCATGTCTTAAGAATTATTTCCCCCAAGGGTTATCTAGGAGCTGGGGTAAATAAAGCAAAGAATGAAAACCAGGACATTCTTTGTGCATAATTGCTATGACTATCCTGGATGATTTTTTGGCAGTAAAAATATTCTAACAGGACCAACAAAAATACATACTCAAAACTAGCAGTGAAATTGGATTAAATATAGCAAACTGAGACACAAGAACCTTTCTGTTATAAAGGCATCAGATCAATGTAATCCTAACATAAAAAAACAAAACAAAGCAAAACAAAACTCTCATTAATTTCACACCAACTTTCTGAATTATGGTTTTCTCAGGGTATATGCCCAGTAGTGGGATTTCTGGGTCATACAGTAGTTCTAATTTTAGTTTTATAGGTACCTCCATACTGTTCTCTACAGTGGCTGTATCAATTTACATTCCCACCAACAGTGCAAGAGGGTTCTCTTTTCTCTACATCCTCTCCAGCATTTATTCTTTGTAGATTTTTTGATGGTGGCCATTCTGACTGGTGTGAGGTGATACCTCATTGTAGTTTTGATTTGCATTTCTCTAATAATTAGTGCTGTTGAGCATATTTTCATGTGTCTGTTGGCCATCAGTATGTCTTTGCTGAAATGTCTATTTAGGTCTTCTGCCCGTATTTGGATTGGGTTGTTTGTTTTTTATATTGAGCTGCATGAGCTGTTTGTATATTTTGGATATTAATACTCTGTCCTTTTCTTCATTTGCAAATATTTTCTCCCATCCTGTGGGTTTTCTTTTCATCTTGTTTACGGCTTCCTCTGCTTTGTAAAAGCTTTTAAGTTTAATTAGGTTCCATTTGCTTATTTTTGTTTTTATTTTCATTACCCTAGGAGGTGGGTCATAAAATATCTTGTTGTGATTTATGTCAAAGAGTATTCTGCCTATGTTTTCCTCTAAGAGTTTTATAGTGTCCAGTCTTACATTTAGGTCTTTAATCCATTTTGAGTTTATTTTTGTGTATGGTGTTAGGTAGTGGTCTAATTTCATTATTTTACAGGTAGTTGTCCAGTTTTCCCAGCACCATTAATTGAAGAGGCTGTCTTGTCTCCATTGTATATTCTTGCCTCCTTTGTCATAGATTAGGTGACCATAGATGTGTGGGTTTATCTCTGGGCTTTCTATCCTGTACCACTGGTCTATATTTCTGTTTTTGTGCCAGTACCATACATGTACCCCAGAGTTCATTGCAAAACTATTTACAAAAGCCAGGACATGGAAACAACCTAAATGTCCATCAACAGATGAATGGATAAAGAAAGTGTGGTATATATATATAAAGGAATATTACTCAGCCACAAAAAGAAATGAAATTGGGTCATTTGTAGAGATGTGGAAGGATGACAGATGTATGACAGATGTGTCTGTCATACAGAGTGAAGTAAGTCAGAAAGAGCAAAACAAATATTGTATATTAACACATATATGCAGAATCTTAGAAAAAATGGTACAGAGGAACCTACTTGCAGGGCAGGGATAGAAAGGCAGATGTAGAGAATGGATGCGTGGATGCAGGGGGAAGGGGTGGGTGGGATGAATTGGGAGATTAGGTTTGACATAAATACACTACTATGTGTAAAATAGATAGCTGGTGGGAACCTGCTGTGTAGCACAGGGAGCTCAACTCAGTGTTCTGTGATGACCTAGATGCGTGGGATGATGAGAGAGGGAGGTCCAAGAGGGAGAGATGTATGTATACATATAGATGATTCACTTCACAGTACAGCAGACACTAACACAACATTGTAAAGCAATTATACTTCAATAAAAAAAATTTCACACCAACTTCTCTTTACCAGACATAGGTTTTTCAAATGTATATATATATATATATATATATATATATATATATATATATATGTATATATATGGATGTTTTGTTGCTCTAAATACGTTTTTTCTCTTAACAGTGCTACAAAGAATACCTTATATATCAATAATTCTGCATGTATATGAGTATACTGTATATATATAGCATATATTACTCAAAATGGAATTGATAGAATAAAGGATATGAATTTCCATATTGGATAAATGCCACAAAATTTCCTGATAGTTTGTGTCAATTTGTATTCCTACTAATAATGTGTTACAATATCGAGTGTAATGTAAATTATCAAAGATTTATATTAACTAATTAATTCCAAATCTTTGCCAATCTGAGTTCTGAAAATGATATATTATTAATTGTTACATACAGGTATTTTATTATGATAGAGATCACATATTTTTAAAATTTTCTTTCATATTTCTGTGCTCCATCTGTTCATGTCTTTCCCTATTTATGTGTTAATATTTTCTTTATTTTTTAAAAATTATGTGTATCGCAGGACTTATTTCTTTTCCAGTCATTGCAAATGTGCATTCTCCAATTTGATGACATAATTTGTTTACAGAAAAAAATTTCCCTAGCTAATCATTAAAATGTTACAATAAATATATTCATCTGTCATTTTCATTTTTAGCTGTCTAGTTTTCCCGGCACCATTTATTGAAGAGGCTGTCTTTTCTCAATTATATATCCTTGCCTCCTTTATCAAAGATAAGGTGACCATATGTCCATAGGTTTACCTCTGGGCTTTCTATCCTGTTGCATTGATCTATATTTCTATATTTGTGCCAGTACCATTTTGTCTTGATTACTGTAGCTTTGTAGTATAGTCTGTAATATAGCTTTATAGTATAGTCTGATTACTGTAGCTTTGTAGTATAGTCCGGGAGCCTGATTACTCCAGCTCTCTTTTCCTTTCTCAAGATTGCTTTGCCTGTTCGGGGTCTTTTGTGTTTCCATACAAATTGTGAAAATTTTTGTTTTAGTTCTGTGAAAAATACCATTGGTAGTTTGATAGGGACTGCATTGAATCTGTAGATTTCTTTGGGCAGTATAGTCATTTTCACAATGTTGATTCTTCCAATCCAAGGGCATGGTATATCTCTTCATCTCTTTGTATCATCTTTAATTTCTTTCATCAGTGTTTTATACTTTTCTGCATACAGGTCTTTTGTCTCCTTAGGTAGGTTTATTTCTAGGTATTTTATTCTTTTTGTTGCAGTGTTAAATAAGAGTGTTTCCTTAATTTCTCTTTCAGATTTTCATCAGATTTTCATCATAGGAATGCAAGTGCTTTCTGTGCATTAATTTTGTATCCTGCTACCTCAAATTCATTGATTAGTTTTCTGGTAGCATCTTTAGGATTATGTATATTATCATGCCATCTTCAAACAGTGAGAGTTTTACTTCTTCTTTTTTGATTTGGATTCCTTTTATTTATTTTCCTCCTCTGATTGCTGTGGCTAAAACTTCCAAAACTAAGTTGAATAATAGTGGTGACATTGGGGAACCTTGTCTTGTTCCTAATCTTAGAGGAAATGCTTTCAGTTTTTCACCACTGAGAACGATGTTGGCTGTGGGATTGTCATATATGGCCTTTATTATGTTGACGTAGGTTCCTTCTATGCGTACTTTCTGGAGAGCTCGTATCATACATGGGTGTTGAATATTGTCAAAAGCTTTTTCTGCATCTATTGAAATTATCATATGGCTTTTATCCTTCAGTTTCTTAATATGGTGTATCACGTTGATTGATTTGCATATATTGAAGAATCCTTGCATTCCTGGGATAAACCCCACTTGATCATGGTCTATGATCCTTTTAATGTGCTGTTGGATTCCGTTTGCTAGTATTTTGCTGAGGATTTTTGCACCTATGTTCATCAGTGATACTGCTCTGTAGTTTTCTTTTTTTGTGACATCTTTGGCTGGTTTGGTATCACGGTGATGGTGGCCTTGTAGAATGAGTTTGGGAGTATTCCTCCCTCTGCTATATTTTGGAAGATTTTGAGAAGGATTGGTGTTTGCTCTTCTATAAATGTTTAATAGAATTCATCTGTGAAGCCATCTGGTCCTGGGCTTTTGTTTGTTGGAAAAATTTTAATCACAGTTTCAATTTCAGTGCTTGTGATTGGTCTGTTTATATTTTCTATTTCTTCCTGGTTCAGTCTTGGAACGTTGTGCATTTCTAAGAATTTGTCCATTTCTTCCAGGATGTCCATTTTATTGGCATATAGTTGCTTGTACTAATCTCTCATGATCCTTTGTATTTCTGCAGTGTCAGTTGTTACTTCTTCTTTTTCATTTCCAATTCTGTTGATTTGAGTCTTCCCCCTTTTTTTCTTGATGAGTCTGGTTAAAGGTTTATCAATTTTGTTTATCTTCTCAAAGAACCAGCTTTTAGTTTTATTGATATTTGCTATCATTTCCTTCATTTCTTTTTCATTTATTTCTGATCTGATCTTTATGATTTCTTTCCTTCTGTTAACTTTGGGACTTTTTTTTTTTTCTTCTTCTTTCTCTAATTGCTTTAGGTGTAAGGTTAGGTTGTTTATTTGAGATGTTTCTTGTTCCTTAAGGTAGGATTGTATTGCTATAAAATCCCCTCTTAAAACTGCTTTTGCTGCATCCCATAGGTTTTTGGTCGTCATGTTTTCATTGTCATTTGTTTCTAGGTATTTTTTGATTTCCTTTTTGATTTCTTCAGTAGTCTTTTGGTTATTTAGTAGTATATTGTTTAGCCTCCATGTGTTTGTATTTTTTACAGCTTTTTTCCTGTAATTGATATGTAGTTTCATAGCGTTTTGGTCAGAAAAGATACTTGATATGATTTTAATTTCATAAATTTACCAAGGCTTGATTTGTGACCCAAGATATGATCTATCCTGGAGACTGTTCCATGAGCACTTCAGAGGAAATTGTATTCTGTTGTTTTTGGATGGAATGTCTTCTAAATATCAATTAAGTCCATCTTGTTTAATGTGTCATTTAAAGCTTGTGTTTCCTTATGTATTTTCATTTGGATGATCTGTCCATTGGTGAAAGTGGGGTGTTAAAGTCCCCTAGTATTATTGTGTTACTGTAATTTCCCCTTTTATGGCTATTAGCATTTGCCTTATTTACTGAGGTGCTCCTATCTTGGGTGCATAAATATTTACAATTGTTATATCTTCTTCTTGGATTGATCCCTTGATCAGTATGTAATGTCCTTCTTAGTCTCTTGTAATAGTCTTTATTTTAAAGTCTCTTTTGTCCCATTTAAATTTAAGGTAACTATTGATATGTATGTTCTTATTACCATTTTCTTAATTATTTTGGGTTGTATTTGTAGGTCTTTTCCTTCTCTTGTGTTTTCCACCTAGAGAAGTCTTAGCATTTGTTGTAAAGCTGGTTTGGTGGTGCTGAATTCTCTTAACTTTGGCTTGTCTGGAAAGATTTTAATATCTCCATGGAATCTGAATGAGATCATTGCTGGGTAGAGCAATCTTGGTTGTAGGTTTTTTTCCCTTTCATCACTTTAAATATGTCCTGCCACTCCCTTCTGGCTTGCAGAGTTTCTGCTGAAAGATCAGCTGTTTACCTTATGGGGATTCCCTTGTATGTTGTTTTTGCTTTTCCCTTGCTGCTTTTAATATTTTTTCTTTGTATTTAATTTTTGATAGTTTAATTAATATGTGTCTTGGCATGTTTCTCCGTGGATTTATCCTCTATGTGATTCTCTGTGCATCCTGGACTTGATTGCCTATTTCCTTTCCCATATTACAGAACTTTTCAACTATAATCTCTTCAAATATTTTCTCAGTCCCTTTCTTTTTCTCTTCTTTTTCTGGGACCCCTTTAATTTGTATGTTGGTACGTTTAATGTTTTCCCAGAAGTCTTTGAGATGGTCCTCAATTCTTTTCATTCTTTTTTCTTTATTCTTCTCTGCAGTAGTTATTTCCACTATTTTATATTCCAGGCCACTTATCCGTTCTTCTGCCTCAGTTATTCTGCTATTGATTCCTTCTAGAGAATTTTTAATTTCATTTTTTTTTGTTGCTCATCATTATTTGTTTGCTCTTTATTTCTTCTAGGTCCTTATTAAAAGTTTCTTGTATTTTCTCCATTCTATTTCCAACATTTTGGATATCCTTATTATCATTACTCTGGATTATTTTTCAGGTAGATTGCCTATTTCCTCTTCATTTGTTTGGTCTGGTGGGTTTTCACCTTTCTCCTTCATCTACTGTGTATTTCTTTGTCTTCTCACTTTCCTTAACTTACTGTGTTTGGGGTCTACTTTTTGCACGCTGCAGGTTCATAGTTCCCATTGTTTTTGATGTCTGCCCCCAGTGGGTAAGTTTTGTTCAGTTGGTTGTGTAGGCTTCCTTTTGGACGGGACTCGTCCCTGTGTTCTGGTAGGTGGGGCTGTATCTTCTCTTTCTGTTGGGCTGTGTCCGGTGGTGTGTTTTGTGGTGTCTGTGAACTTAGTATGATTTTAGGCAGTCTCTCTGCTGATGGGTGTGTTTGTGTTCCTGTCTTGCTAGTTGTTTGGCATGGGGTGTGCAGCACTGGAGCTTGCTGGACATTGAGTGGAGCTGGGTCTTAGCGTTGAGATGGAGATCTCTGAGAGACCTCTCACCGATTGATATTACATGGGGCCGGATGTCTCTGGTGGACCAATGTCCTGAACTCGGCTCTCCCACCTCAGCAGCTCAGGCCTGACACCAGGCCAGAGGACCAAGACTCTGTCAGCCACATGGCTCAGAAGAAAAGGGAGAAAAAAAGAAAGAATAAAAATAATAAAAATAAATTAAATTAAGTAAAATTATTAAAATAAAAAAGGAATAAAAAAAGAAGAGGGCAACAAAACCAATAAACAAATTAATCAATGATAACAAGCGCTAAAAACTATACTAAGATAAACATAAATATTAAGAACAAGTCAGTCACAGAGAGCAAATGCCAAGTCTACCATTGCTCCAAAAGTCCACCGACTCAATTTTGGGTTGATTCATTGTCTATTCAGGTATTCCACAGGTCCAGGGTACCTCAAGTTGACTGTGGAGATTTAATCCATTGCTCCTGAGGCTGCTGGGAGAGATTTCCCTTTCTCTTCTTTGTTCACACAGCTCCTGGGGTTCAGCTTTGGTTTTGGTCCCACCTCTGAGTATAGGTTGTCGTCAGGCTTCTGTTCTTGCCCAGACAGGAACGGGTCAAAGCAGCGGCTGATTAGGGGGCTCTGGCTCACTCATGTCGGGGTGGCTGGAGGCATACAGTCATTATAATTGGAATGCAGTGTGAGCCTGAAGTGGCAGAGGCTAATGTGACGTTGCACCAGCCTGAGGGGCACCATGTGCTCTCCCAGGGAAGTTGTCCCTGGATCATGGGACCCTGGAAGTGGCAGGCTGCACAGGCTCCCGGGAGGGGCGGTGTGGAGAGTGACATGTGCTCGCACACAGGCTTCTTGGTGGCTGCAGCAGCAGGAGCCTTAGCGTCTCATGCCCGTCTCTGGGGTCCGTGCTGATGGCCGCGGCTCGCGCGCGTCTCTGGAGCTCCTTTAAGCGGCGCTCTGAATCCCCTCTCCTCGTGCACTAGGAAACAAAGAGGCAAGAAAAAGTCTCTTGTCTCTTCTTCAGCTCCAGACTTTTTCCCGGTCTCCCTCCCAGCTAGCTGTGGCGCACTAACCCCCTTCAGGCTGTGTTCACGCCGCCAACCCCAGTCCTCTCCCTGCGATCCGACCGAAGCCCGAGCCTCAGCTCCCAGCCCCGCCCGCCCCGGCGGGTGAGCAGACAAGCCTCTCGGGCTGGTGAGTGCTGCTCGGCACCGATCCTCTGTGCGGGAATCTCTCCGCTTTGCCCTCTGCACCCCTGTGGCTGCGCTCTCCTCCCTGGCTCCAAAGCTTCCCCTCTCCGCCACCGTCCTTCTCTGCCAGTGAAGGGGTTTCCTAGTGTGTGGAAACTTTTCCTCCTTCACGACTCCCTC